>NC_065596.1:31366478-32638978 GCF_024542745.1 Macaca thibetana thibetana | reverse complement strand
CCAGGAGGTTGAGGCTGCAGTAAGCTATGATCATAGCATTGTAATCCAGCCTGGGTGACAGAGCAAGACCCTGTCTCCAAAAACAAAAAACAAAACAAAACAAAACAAAAAATAGCTGGGTGTTACGTGCGTCCGTGTGAAGAGACTACCAACAGGCTTTGTGTGAGCAATAAAGCTTTTTAATCACCCCGGTACAGGCGGGCTGAGTCCAAAAAGAGTCAGTGAAGGGAGATGGGTTGGGGCCGTTTTATAGGATTTGTGTAGGTAGTGGAAAATTATAGTCAAAGGGGGTTGTTCTCTTGCAGGCAGGGGCAGGGGTCACAAGGTGCTCAGTGGGGGAGCTTCTGAGCCATGAGAAGGAATCACACAAGGTAATGTCATCAGTTAAGGCAGGAACCGGCCATTTTCACTTCTTTTTTTTTTTTTTTTTTGAGACGGAGTCTCGCTGTGTCGCCCAGGCTGGAGTGCAGTGGCGCGATCTCGGCTCACTGCAAGCTCCGCCTCCCGGGTTCACGCCATCCTCCTGCCTCAGCCTCCGAGTAGCTGGGACTACAGGCGCCCGCCACCACGCCCAGCTAGTTTTTTGTATTTTTAGTAGAGATGGGGTTTCACCGCGTTAGCCAGGATGGTCTCGATCTCCTGACCTCGTGATCCACCCGCCTCGGCCTCCCAAAGTGCTGGGATTACAGGCTTGAGCCACCGCGCCCGGCCATTTTCACTTCTTTTGTGATTCTTCAGTTGCTTCAGACCATCTGGATGTATACGTGCAGGCTTGGGCTCAGAGGCCTGATACTGTGCCTGGTGGCATACATCTGTGATCCCACCTACTCAGAAGGCTGAGGTAGGAGGATCCCTTGAGCCCAGGAGTTTGAAGCTGTAGTGAGCTAGGATCCACCCCTGCACCACAGCCTGGGTGACAGTGAGACCCTGTCTCAAAATAAAAATAAATAAAGGCCAAATGGCTAAGTGAGGCTTTTCTGTGAATGTGGTTTTTTTGAGGGCTACTAGAAAGAAAGGCTGTGTTAATTTAAGGCAAAGACATGTTTTACAAGAAAGCTTGAATAGAGGACATAGAGGATCCTGAGAATATAAATCCCCGGGAATTAGCAAACATTTGTGGGAAAACGCTGGACTTTCAGGACGATAGATCAATGAGGTTAAAGTCTAGCTCTCTAAGAGTGATGCTAGACCCATATGAGATCTGAGTTACGTGTTGAATAAATAAAGTTGTACCAAGGGATATGTTTTATTTATTTATTTATTTAAGACGGGGTCTCACTCTGTCGCCCAGGCTGGAGTGCAGTGGAAAAATCTCAGCTCACTACAACCTCTGTCTCCCAGGTTCAAGCGAGTCTTCTGCCTCAGCCTCCTGAGTAGCTAGGAGTACAGGTGGGCACCACCACACCCAGCTAATTTTTGTATTTCTAGTAGAGATAGGGTTTCACCATGTTGCTCAGGATGGTCTCGAACTCCTGACCTCAAGTGATCTGCCCACCTTCGTCCTCCCAAAGTGCTGGGATTACAGGTGTGAGCCACCATGCCAGGCCCAAAGAGTATGTTTGATATGATGAGGGGATGGAAGTGGAATAGATAGAGACTTAGACAACAGTGAAGGGACCACATGCAAGCGGCACACGCCTATAATCCCAGCACTTTAGGAGACAGAGGCAGAAGGATCCCTTGAACCCAGGTGTGTGAGACCAGCCTAGGCAACATAGTGGAACCCCATCTCTACAAAACAACAAAAAAAGTAATCGGGTGTGTGTAGCTGGCATGGACCTAGGGGGACTGAACAAAGGAGGGTGAACGCAGCAATAAAAAACAAAGACAAGAGAGTATATTTGGAAGAAGGGGTCTTTTGCCTGTAGTGGACAAGGGCTCTGAGCTTTACACAGCCCTCCTACATAGCCCTCCGTATTTATTAGGCAAAAGAGATAGCGAGAGGCTGGGCACGGTGGCTCACCCCTGTAATCCCAGCACTTTGGGAGGCCGAGGCGGGTGGATCACAAGGTCAAGAGATCGAGACCATCCTGGCCAACATGGTGAACCCCATCTCTAATAAAAGTACAAAAATTAGCCAGGCATGGTGGTGTGCACCTGTAGTCCCAGCTACTAGGGAGGCTGAGGCAGGAGAATTGCTTGAACCCGGGAGGCAGAGCTTGCAGTGAGCCGAGATTGCACCACTGCACTCCAGCCTGCCAACAGAGTGAGACTCCAACTCAAAAAAAAAAAAAAAAAAAAAGAGATAGCAAGAGCAATGGGGGATTGCAGTTTGATTCTCAGCAGGCTTGCGAGACTGCATTCTTTGAACAATAGGCGCTAGATTTCACAATAGATAACTTCAAGGAGCCCAGTGCCAGGGAGTAAGGCCCTCAGCAAACCTTTTGGTGGCAGGGAAGTGTGAGTTTGCCCGCATCCTGCATTCATGATAAGCAGTTTGCTGTTTGATCATATAGCCTCCAGCAGAATACTGAGTTGGTCACGATCCCTTTGGCCTTTTCGGCTCCCAACAGGTGTGGTGGTGCATGCCTGTAGTCCCAACCACTGGGAGGCTGAAGTCGGAGCATTGCCTGAGCCCAGGATGTCAATGCTGTGGTGATCATACCACTGCACTCCAGCCTAGGTGACAGAGCAAGACCCTGTCTAAAAAAAAAAAGAAAGCTGGGCGTGGTGGCTCACGCCTGTAATCCCAGCACTTTGGGAGGCTGAGGCGGGCGGATCACAAGGTCAGGAGATCAAGACCTTCCTGGCTAACACGGTGAAACCTCGTCTCTACTAAAAATACAAAAAATTAGCCGGGTGTGGTGGCGGGCACCTGTGGTCCCAGCTACTCGGGAGGCTGAGGCAGGAGAATGGCGTGGGCCCGGGAGGCAGAGCTTGCAGTGAGCCAAGATCGCGCCACTGCACTCCAGCCTGGGCGACAGAGCGAGACTCCGTCTCAAAAAAAAAAATAAATAAATAAATAAAAAATAAAATAAATAAAAATTAAAAAATAAAAAAAAAAAGAAAAGAGAAAAAACTAAAATATATAATATTTTTTAGAGTTAAAAAAAAGAACAGTGGGCTGGGCATGGTGGTTCACACCTATAAATCCCAGCACTTTGGGAGGCTGTGGTGGGTAGATAGCTTGAGCCCTGGAGTTTGAAGCCAGCCTGGGAAACATAGTAAGACCCCGTCTCTAAAAAAATCAAAAATTAGCTGGGTGTGGTGGTGCACACCTGTAGTACCAGAGTCGCAGCTACTTACAGGCTAAAGTGGGAGGATCACTTGAGCCTGGAGGTGTTGAAGCTGCAGTGAGCCGTGATCATGTCACAGCATTCTAGCCGGAGCAACAGAGTAAACCACCGTCTCACAAGAAAAAGGAAAAAGAACAGTGAAGGGATTGGGTTGGTTTCAGACGTTTTCTGGGGTTTGCTAGACTGGATGGTGGGAGGAGGAGGGGCAGGGCTCGAGCACCTTCTCCTTTTTATCTCTTCTCCACCCTAAAGAACCTTTGTGCTGTTCCGTCGCTCTGTGATGCAGGCCTAGAACTCCGGTCTGAGATGCACGCTCTCCGTGTCCAGTAGCTCCAGGCAGCAGTGCCAACAAGAGTGCACTTCAGGCCCGGCACGGTGGCTCACGCCTGTAATCCCAGCACTTTGGGAGGCCGAGGCAGGTGGATCACGAGGTCAGGGGATCGAGACCATCCTGGCTAACACGATGAAACTCCATCTCTACTAAAAATACAAAAAAATTAGCCAGATGCGGTGGCGGGCGCCTGTAGTCCCAGCTACTTGGGAGGCCAAGGCAGGAGAATGGGGTGAACCCGGGAGGTGGAGCTTGCAGTGAGCCGAGATAGGACCACTGCAGTCCGGCCTGGGCAAAAGAGTGAGACTCCGTCTCAAAGAAAAAAAAAAAAGAGTGCACCTCAAGTAATAGGGAGCCGTTTCTTTGTTGGAGGACACTCGGTGCCTATGGCTGAACTCAAACTGGACTCCATGTGGCATAGATTCCACTTTCTACCTCCTGTGTGGGCTGGAGCTCCTCCTCCTCTTGTTTTTCTGCCATCCAGAGGGGAATACATTTTTATCAATATTTGAGTAAATCAGAGACCCAAGTCAAGTAAGAGATCACTAGATCCCATCACCAGCATAAACTGACATTTGCCTACTTGTCTTCTTTGCTAAATCAATAACATCAGTGCAAAGAGACACGAGATTGGTCTCCTCAGAGAATATCATCCTTCTAGAGGTGCAGGTTGGGCAGGGCTCAGAGTGATACACAGAGCTTTTTTTTTTTTTTTTTTTTGATACAGAGTCTCGCTCTGTCACCCAAGCTGGAGTACAGTGGTGCAATCTCGGCTCACTGCCACCTCTGCCTCCTGGGTTCAAGAGAATCTCCTACCTCAGCCTCTGGAGTACCTGGGATTACAGGTATGCACCACCATGCCTGGCTAATTTTTGTATTTTTTTTTTTTTTTTTTTTAGTAGAGATGGGGTTTCACCATGTTAGCCAGACTGGTCTTTAACTCCTGACCTCAAGTGACCCCCTGCCTTGGCCTCCCAAAGTACTGGGATTACAGGCATGAGCCATCGCGCTCGGCCCAAACAGACCTTTTGTCCAAAAATGCCAGTCTATGTATGTATGGAAGACAGATCTAGGAAAAATTCTAGAGTGTTTCAGTGGTCCTGGAGGAAATTATTAAGGGGCTGCAAGATCCCTGCAAGAGAACCGCATCCAACAGTATTTGTTCATAAGATACCTTCCCATGTCAGCTGTCTCTAGGCTAAGCTCGTGTGATGGTGTTGATCTGAAAAGTAATGCAGAGCCTCTAAAAGCCTCTGATCACATGTGAAAGATGAAGTTCTGGTCGCAGGGAGAAGAATCCACTCATAGAATGTCACACTCCTGTGGGTCACAGCAAAGGACCACTGACTGAAAATTCAGTTGAGGATCACATACTGATCAGCCTTCTTTGAATTTCTCAAGGAAGGAAAAACATTGTTTATTTATTTATTGAGATGGAGTATTGCTGTGTCGCCCAGGCTGGAGTGCAGTGGTACCACCTCGGCTCACTGCAACCTCCGCCTCCTGGGTTCAAGGGATTCTCCTGCCCCAGTCTTCTGAGTAGATGGGATTACAGGCACCCACCACCGGGCCTGCCTGATTTTTGTATTTTTGGTAGAGTCAGGGTTTCACAATGTCAGCCAGTCTGATTTTGAACTCCTGACCTCGGGTGATCTACCCACCTCAGCCTCCCAGAGTGCTGGGATTACAGGCGTGAGCTGCCATGCCCGGCCCTTTTTGAAATTTATATTTCTTTCTTACTTAATTACCTACTCATCTGAAAGGGAAATATATTTTTTAAAAAATTTATCTACTTTACAGTTTGGGCGGCCAAGGCAGGAGGCTTACTTGAGCCCAGGAGTTCAAGACCAGCATGGGCAAGAATGTGAAACCCTGTCTCTACAAAAAATTTGCAAATTAGCCAGGTGTGGTGGCACATGACTATAGTGCCAGTATATTAGTTTGTTCTCACATTGCCATAAAAAAATACCTGAGACTGGGGGGTAATTTATAAAGAAAAGAGGTTTAATTGGCTTATGACTCTGCAGGCTGTACAGGAAATGCTGGAATCTACTTGGCTTCTGCAGAGGCCTCAGGAAACTTACAATTATGGCAGAAGGTGAAGGGGAAGCAGGCACTTCACATGCCCAGACAGGAGGAAGACAGAGAATGGGGAGATGCTACACATTTTTTTTTGTTTTGTTTTTGAGACAGTCTTGCTTTTTCGTCTAGGCTGGAGTGCAGTGGCACGATCTTGACTCACTGCAACCTCCGCCTCCCGGGTTCAAGCGATTCTCCTGCCTCAACCTCCCAAGTAGCTGAGATTACAGGCGTGTGACACCACGCCTGGCTAATTTTTCTACTTTTAGTAGAGACAGGGTTTCACCATGTTGGTCAGGCTAGTCTTGAACTCCTGACCTCAGGTGATCCTCCTGCCTCAGCCTCCCAAAGTGCTGGGATTACAGGTGTGAGCCATCGCGCCCAGCTGCCACACACTTTTAAACAGCCAGAACTCACAATAACTCACTATCATGAGAATACCACCGAGGGAATGGTATTAAACCATTCATGAGAAATCCACTGCCACCATGATCCAATCACCTGCCACCAGACCCCAGTCCCCACCTCCAATACTGAGGATTACAATTCCATGTAGATTTAAGATGCTAATGAGACATGCGACATATTTACAGGCATGTATAGCTGCTGCTCATGTGCACCCAGAGGACCACCCAGAACATGCTTACTAGTAACACCTCTTCCCACGTCCTTATGAATAATCATGTAAGATTCCCTTTGTGCCAGTCTGTGCTGCCTCACCCATATGAGCAGCCTGCCCTGATTTCTGTCTCTCTCAGAGTGTTCTGTCTATTCTGCCCTTAACTTTCAAAATATTATTTTTCCTTTGCAACAAATTATGCTCACCTCTTTTGCTGTGTGTCTCTTGCTTAAATTATTTTAAACTAAGAAGACAAGAACTGAGGTATTACAACAACTGTTAACAGAAGGAGGCATTATTTATTAAACAACTGAGGGCATGTGAGTTCCGGGAATAGAGTCACTTAGCAACCAGGACATTCCAGCCACCAATCTTTCTAGAGAACTCTAGGAAGACCAGAACAATTGACCAGTCATCAGTAACTCCCAGATCCCGAGATCCTGGAAACTATGACTAGCAGAACTTTAGGGATCTCTTGTCTCTGCATAGCAAATCTTTGGTGGCTACTGTCCTAGTCTCTGGTAACTCTTCCCCACTGATGTCTCTCTTTGTCCTCCTTTTTTTTTGAGACGGAGTTCCTCTCTGTGGCCCAGGCTGGAATACAGTGGCGTGATCTCAGCTCACTGCATCCTCCGCCTCCCAGGTTCAGTGATTCTCCTGTCTCAGCCTCCCAAGTAGCTGAGATTACAGGCGCCTGCCACCATGTCCAGCTACTTTTTGCATTTTTAGTAGAGACAGGGTTTCACCATGTTGGCCAGGCTGGTCTCGAACTCCTGACCTCAGATGATCTGCCTGCCATGACCTCCCAAAGTACTGGGACTACAGGCCACTGTGCCCAGCCTCTCTCTTTGACTTATTTAATATCTAATGCTCCTCTAGTCCTATATAGGCTAAATGACCCCCCCAAAGTCTCACAACCCCAGCTCTGCCTTTACTCCAAACTCCAGCCCCAGCTCTTGCTTGGAATACTGATGCTGTCATAGCTTCTATATCAAACTCCAGTGAAGCCCCAGACCCACCTTCATTCCTTCATTCCACTCCCTCCAATATCTCTATCCACTGAGGGTCTATGAAGCTTCTCTTCCTAGAGCCCAGAATGAGGAAGAGTCTCTCACAACTGAAATCCAATGTTTGGAATGGCAACGGTTGCAAAAGCTGTTGGAAGTTATAGGGTTTACTTTCTGTGGTCCAAAAATCTCAGCAAGCTTTTAGTCCTCCAGATGCCAGTCATCTCCAATACAGCTGGGCCCCCCAAACTTCTATGCCAATATCCACCCTTCTTGTACACTTTCCTGTCAGCAAGGAGATCTGGAAGTAGCTGGAATACTACTTTTTCTTTTCTTTGCTTTTCTTTTTCCTTTTTTTGAGATGGAGTCTGGCTCTGTCACCCAGGCTGGAATGCAGTGGCATGATCTCAGCTCACTGCAACCTCCGCCTCCCAGGTTCAAGCAATTCTCCTGCCTCAGCCTCCCCAGTAGCTGGCACTAAAGGCATGTGCCACCATGCCTGGCTAATTTTTGTATTTGTAGTAGAGATGGGGTTTCACCATGTTGGCCAGGCTGGTCTCAAACTCCTGAGCTCAAGTGATCCACCCACTTCGACCTCCCAAAGTGCTGGGATTACAGGCGTGAGGCACTGCTTCCAGGCAAATTTCCTCTTATCAGGACATCAGTCAGATTGCATCAGAGCCCATTCTAACAAGCTTAGTTTAACTTAATAACCTCTAAATGCCCTATGTCAAAATACAGTCATATTCTGAGGTACTGGGTGCTAGAACTTAAAGACAATGATTTATTTATTTATTTATTTATTTATTTTTTTTTTTTTTGAGACGGAGTCTCGCTGTGTCGCCCAGGCTGGAGTGCAGTGGCGCGATCTCGGCTCACTGCGAGCTCCACCTCCCGGGTTCATGCCATTCTCCTGCTTCAGCCTCCCAAGCAGCTGGGACCACAGGTGCCCGCCACCACGCCTGGCTAATTTTTTGCATTTTTAGTAAAAACAGGGTTTCATCGTGTTAGCTAGGATGGTCTCGATCTCCTGACCTCACAATCCGCCCGCTTTGGCCTCCCAAAGTGCTGGGATTACAGGCGTGAGCCACCGTGCCCAGCCGACAATGATTTCTTAGGGACATGATTCAGCTCATAACATTCTGTACTCTGGACTCCCAAAATTCATGTCCTTCTCACATGCAAGATCCCTTCACCCCCATCCTAACATCTCAAAAGTCTTATTATTATTATTTTTTGAGACAAAGTCTCACTCTGTTGCCCAAGTGCAGTGACAACTCATTGCAGCCTTGACCCCTTGGGCTCAAGAGATCCTCCCACCTCAGCCTCCCAAGTAGCTGTGACTATAGGCATGAGCCACCATGCCTGGCTGATTTTTCTCTTTTTGTAGAGACAAGGGTCTGTGTTGCCCCAGGTTGGTCTTGAACTCTTGAACTCTTCAGCTCAAGCAATCCTTCCACCTTGACCTCCCAAAGAGCTGGGATTACAGGCCAGAGCCACTGCTCCCGGCCCATTTCAGAAGTCTTAATCTATTTCAGTATCAAACTCTAAGGCCCAAATATCATCCAAATATTATCTGAATCACATATGGGTGAGACTCAAAGTGTGGTTCATCCTGAGGCAAAATTTCTGTCCAGCTGTGAAACTGTGAAGCCAAAGAAGTTATTTGCTTCCAAAATACAACGGTGGGACAGGCATAGGATAGACCGTCAGCCCTGGAAACCACCCTTCTACTCTGTTACTGTGATTTTGATGTTTGTAGATTGCACATGTAAGTAAACGCATGCAGGATTTATCTTCCTGTGTCTAGCACAATTCGCTTGGCATAATGTCTTCTAGGTTCCTGGATCCAGCCACGGCTGCACATCAAATCTTCACGGATATCCTAGTTCCCTGACTACTGAGTAACTTCAGCCTTACTGACTTCAGCCTCACTGGCAAGACCCGATGGAGTCCACCAGGCTCGCAAAAATCGATTTTGACCTAAATCAGTTCAACTTGACAAGAAGAAAACATCTTAGTTTCCAACAGAAGTGGACCACAACTTTAAACTTTGACCTTAAAGTCTAAAACATTAACTTAAAATAGGCAGGAAGTAACACCGCTTCACAGGACAAGAAACAGTCACCAATACTCCCAAATCAGGAGAACAAAGACTCGGTGGGCTGAAGGCAGAGGGAATAACAGACCCCGCCCACCAAACAGGTCCCGCCCACACCGCCCGTCCCGCCTTGCCCGCCTGGCCCCGCCCACTACCGCATGAGTCTGCCCCACCCTTTCAGGGTTCCCAAATCAGGTCCGTCTTTCTGCTCCTTCCCTTGCGGGTCGCACCCCACCCAGGACCCTCCCCCGCCCCAGGCTTCTGAGTCTTTTTTTCTCCTCTCGTGAAGCTTCCTGCACACCCGGAAGCAGATCGCGCGGGGAAACGGTCACAGCGCTGCGCGTCAGTTTCCGTCTACCTGGACTAAACATTTGCTTCGCCGGGTCTACGTGAATCCAACGTGCACTTGGCGGTCTTCCCTTGTCCATACCCGTTTCCTGGGGATCGCTACGGACCTTAAAATACCAGCAACAGCCCCTTCGCCCCAAGTAAGTCTGATAATTGCTTTCCTTTCGGTTTAAAAATCTCTCTGCGGCTGTTCCTTGCTCCCTGCCTTTCTGCCTTAGGACCACGTAGACAGCCCCACTCAGGTCGCGTTCCTGCTTAAAACCCTTACTGACCTCTGCTTCGGCCCTGCACCAAGTCGAGCCCTCACTCGGGAGGTGGATTCCCACTCGTCGCGACCCCCGAGTTCCTCCCTCGTCAGCCCCTGGAGGGGAGCGCCCGCCGTCCGGCTCCTGAAGGAGCCTCTTCTCCTCCCAGGTCCTGGGATTCTGCAGACCCTCCCTGTCCTGAGACACCGTACCCCGGCGCCACCTAGTATCCTCCTCACGCCGGGTCCTTCCGCTCCCCAGGCTTCCCCTTCACAGCCACTGCTTTTCCTGATCCCCCCGTTGGGGCAGGTGACCTGAGTCTGTCTTGTGATACCCAGTGTTCTTCCTTCCCAAATTTTACTCCACTGGAAAATGTGCTTTTCCGGGAGTTGGGCATCTTATTCCTCCCCTGTCCTACTGAATGTGTGGGTGAGAGGGATCAGGAGAGGAAAAGACAGGGAACGACGAAACAAAAGGAAAAACCGAAGAGAATGAGGGAGACCCATAAATACACGGCAAAATGGATGATAATTTAGGGATTTGCAGAGAGATAGCAAGAGTGAAAGAGAACGAATGGAGAAAGAAGCAGGGGGAGAAAAGCACATAGAGACATTTAGAAAAAAAGGGGACCTTCAGAGAGATGAAGGGCAGCAAAATAGAGTGGGGCGGCAAAGGAGGAGGCACTGCAGACAGACAGTGGGGAGAAGGTAAAAGAGTTGGAACCGCAGCCGACAGAACTTCGTGGTGCTGGAACTGAAAGAGAGGGCAGTGGGTGACAAGCAGAGTAGAGAGAGAGCCGCAGCAGGGAGGAAGCCTAGGAAGTTGGGGGTGCTAGAGAGTGGGAACAAAGGAGCTGTAACAGGTAAGAGGGAATTTAACAAGGAGAGCAGAGAGGGAGCTTAGATGGGGAAAAAGAGGCAGAAATACGTGGAGATTGGGGACAATCAGAAAGATTGGGGAGGAAGAGTTCCAAGAGGTGAAGTAAGTTGCCGACTATTGGGCAGAACAGACATAAAAGAGAAGAACAGAAAAGGGGAGGAAAGATGCAGCATGCGAGAGGGAAACACGTAGTAGTGAAGAAAGTGGGAGAGGACCCTATCCAGATGAGTGATGAGTTGATTGGATATGGATGGTGGTTGTAATATTCTGCTTTGTGACTTTACACTCTAAAATTTTTTTCTTTAAATTGTAATCATGAGGATGAAAATTACCACTCTTTTCTGTAAGGCTTGTGCATTTTGTATTTATTTGTATCAAAAGATATTTAGAATTTCTGTTTAGCCAGAGGGCATTTAAATTCAGTCATTTGTGGTAACACTTTTCTTCCCTGGGATAGAGTAGAGGATAGAGTGAATGAGAAATGGGGCAATAAATGACTGTCACTCTCACTACAAGGTATGTCTTTGTTTTTTTTTTTTTCTTTTCTGAAACAGGGTCTTGCTCTGTCAGACTAGAGTACAGTGCCATGATCTCTGCTCACTGCAGCCTCAACCGCCCAGGCTCAAGCATTCCTTCTGCCTCAGCCTTTCAGAGTGCTGTGATTACAGATGGGAAGCCACCACATCAGGCCTACAAGGTATGTCTTTGTAGGAGTATTGAGAGTCTTATTTTTTTGTAATGGATTTTCTTTTTTGTTTTTTCTTTTTTTTGTTTGAGACGGAGTTTCACTCTTGTTGCCCAGGCTGGAGTGCAATGGAGCCATCTCGGCTCACTGCAGTCTCTGCCTCCCAGGTTCAAGCAATTCTCCTACCTCAGCCTCCCAAGTACCTGGGATTATAGGTATGTGCCACTACGCCTGGCTAATTTTGTATTTTTAGTAGAGATGGAGTTTCTCCATATTGGTCAGGCTGGTCTCAAACTCCCAAACTCAGGTGATCCACTGGCCTTGGCCTCCTAAAGTGCTGGGATTACAGGCATGAGCCACTGCGCCCAGCCTACTTTTTTCTTTGTAGTTCCTTTATTTATTTATTTTTTGAGACGGAGTCTCGCTCTGTCGCCCAGGCTGGAGTGCAGTGGCGCGATCTTGGCTCACTGCAAGCTCCGCCTCCCGGGTTCACGCCATTCTCCTGCCTCAGCCTCCCGAGTAGCTGGGACTACAGGCACCTGCCACCACGCCCAGCTAATTTTTGTATTTTTAGTAGAGACGGGGTTTCACTATGTTGTCCAGGATGCTCTCAAACTCCTGACCTCAGTTGATCCGCCCGCCTCTGCCTCCTAAAATGCTGGGATTATAGGCGTGAGCCACCATGCCAGGCCACTTGGTCTTTGTTTAGGAATTTATTATCCTTGCATCCCCCTGGTGCAGTGGGCTGCCTCTCCACATGCTGAGGTCTTTCCTGTGGGCATGGTTGTAGCACAGAAAGGAATGTGTTGTTTCCAAGCATTAAACGACAGATTTTTCACTTTCAGATTTGACTTGTAAAGAAGTAATTATACTGACTGAGAGAGCAGCCCAGAAGAGGAAGAAGAGGAAAGAAAAGGAGTCAGGGATGGCTCTTACACAGGTAAAATGATATTCTTAGTGGATCATTCTGTCTCCTTCCTTTTTGAAATGCGATGCATTGGAGTTGCGAATCTTCTCTGAGTCTGAAGCATCCTGCCTGACGTGTTTACTGCCATTCACCCATGCCTTCCCTCAGTTTCTCTCATCTCACTTAGATTCTATCTCACCGAGACCCAGTGACATTAACTTGGGAAGAGGCTCTGCTGGGCATGGTCCTGGGAGCGGCTCACACCCAGACACGGATGGAGACAGGGTATGAGCCCCACAGTGTCAGAGCTGTTGGCAGCAGAGATCGTTTAGAGGCAAAATCAGGATGCAGTCAGCTCTCTGTAGACCAGAAGTAGAGAAGCTGCATGCGGAAGGCACATATTAATGTGCACAATACCTCATCAATTCTGGAAAAGAGTGTGTCAGGGGAGATCTTTTCTGCCTAATTTTATACTACATTTGAAGCTGTATGAATGAGTCACTGTTTCTAACTTCAAAATCTTAATGACTGGGAATGGAATGGACAATTAGATACATGCATCAGTGATAAAGGGTGTTTTATTTTATCTTTTTTTTTTTTTTTTTTTTTTTGAGACGGAGTTTCATTCTTGTTGCCCAGGCTGGAGTGCAATGGTGCGATCTCGGCTCACTGCAACCTTCACCTCCCTGGTTCAAGTGATTCTCGTGCCTCAGCCTCCTGAGTAGCTGGGATTACAGGCATGTGCCACCACGACTGACTAATTTTTGTATTTTTAGTAGAGATGGCATTTCACCATGTTGGTCAGGTGGTCTTCAAGACCACCTCGGCCTCCCAAAATGCTGGGATTATAGGCATGAGCCACCGTGTCCGGCCTATCATTGATTTTAAAATATAAAATCAACCTGAATGTCAGATTCATTTAGCCATTGTCAGCATATCCATCCTACAGAGACTGTGGTGTTCATGCTGGGACTCCTAGTAGCAGTTGTTTTATCTAAAAAGGTTATAATTTTGCTCAGATGTAGGAGCAGAACTTCTTTGTTATTAGAGAAGATGGAGCCAAATTCTCTCATTCCACCAATTATTACTGAACATCATATTTCTTTTATTTTAAACATCGCATAATGTATTTATTTGCAGTAAAATCCAAGCAGAGATGCAGTTTAGGCATTAAAAAGGTGGCATAACATGAAGACGACAGGAAAATAATATTTTATTATATATGTAATTGATGCTATGTTAGATTTTAACTGTTCTTGTCAAAAAAAAAAAAGGGTACTGGGCCAGGCATGGTGGCTCACGCCTGTAATCCCAGCACTTTGGGAGGCTGAGGCAGGTGGATCAAGAGGTCAGGAGTTCAAGACCAGGCTGGCCAAGATGGGGAAACCCTGTCTCTACTAAAAATACAAAAATTAGCCAGGCATGGTGGCAGGTGCCTGTAATCCCAGCTACTTGGGAGGCGGAGGCAGAGAATTGCTTGAACCCCGGGGGCAGAGGTTGCAGTGAGTGGAGATCACACCACTGCACTCCAGCCTCAGCGACAGAGCAATACTCCGTGTCAAAAAAAAAAAAAAAAGGGTACCTGTGAGATGATGGATATGTTAATGTGTTAAACTATAGTGACTTTTTTACTATCTGTACTGTAATATCATGTTGTATACCTTACATACACCATAAAATTTATGAGCAAACATAAAACATGGGACATCAAGGAAACGTTTCAGTTTTATGCTAAAAAAAAATTTATAATCTAAAAAAAGGACGTTGGGCCGGGCGTGGTGGCTCAAGCCTGTAATCCCAGCACTTTGGGAGGCCGAGACGGGCGGATCACGAGGTCAGGAGATGGAGACCATCCTGGCTAACACAGTGAAACCCTGTCTCTACTAAAAAAAATACAAAAAACTAGCCGGGCGAGGTGGCGGGCGCCTGTAGTCCCAGCTACTCGGGAGGTGGAGCTTGCAGTGAGCTGAGATCCGGCCACTGCACTCCAGCCTGGGCGACAGAGCGAGACTCCATCTCAAAAAAAAAAAAAAAAAAAAAAAAAGGACATTGACTAGGCGCAGTGGCTCATGCCTGTAATCCCAGCACTTTGGAAGGCCAAGGCAGGTGGATCACGAGGTCATGAGTTAGAGACCAGCCTGGCCAACCCCATCTCTGCTAAAAATGCAAAAATTAGCTCGGCATGGTGGCGCATGCCTGTAGTTCCACCTACTTGGGAGGCTGAGGCAGGAGAATCCCTTGAACCCAGGAGGCAGAGGTTGTAGTGAGCTGAGATCGCACCATTGCACTACAGCATGGGCGACAGAGCTAGACTCTGTCTCCAAAAAAAAAATAAAAATAAAAATAAAAAAAGAACATTAAGGCATATATATTCCAAAAATTTAACTACAGAATATGAAATGGCTCCTAGAATGCAGAAAAAAAAATTGCGCAATGAATGAGGATTATTTTATTTTGATTTCTACAAAATGATGAAATGGAAATACAGAGAGTTGTCATTTTCCCTAGATCTTCAAAATCTAAAAGAAACATAGTAGCAGGTTTTGTTTAAATGAGTGGGAAATCTGATGTGATGTTGGTGGGAGAGGGTCCCTTTGCAGCTCAGGGTAGTGGGGAATCTTGCCAGATCTAGCAAAGCAGGAAATGCACCATCCTGGAGGAAATGATCACTCTTTCAAGTGCCCAACCTGGGGAAACCCAGTTTCCTTTCCCTATCACATCATCCACCATCCCTCATGTTTCCATGGGGAGCTACTGTTGTAGGTTCTGTGGCAATAGTCAGTGAGAGGTGTCGAGTTGCATTTACACGTCATCATGAGATTTCAGAAAACAATTCTTCAGTGAATGTTCTGCTGTGAAATTTTATTTTGCAGGTTTTGAAGTGTACATATTTTTATGTTAATAAACACTAATAGTTTGTTTTGCATCCTCTTTGGAACAATCCCTAGATGAAGACGTATGGGTCTTTTACCGTTTTTCGCTTTTTTTAACCTTTTTTCTTTTTTACCGTTTTTCTTTTACTGTTTTACACTGAATGTCACCGTGGCTGCCTGTATGCATGCTATCTTCACCACAGATGTCTGATGTTTCCTCCGGGTTGGGCAGTTTAAAGAGTGAGTGCCTCGGCCGGGCGCGGTGGCTCAAGCCTGTAATCCCAGCACTCTGGGAGGCCGAGACGGGCGGATCACGAGATCAGGAGATCGAGACCATCCTGGCTAACACGGTGAAACCCCGTCTCTACTAAAAAGTACCGGGCGAGGTGGTGGGCGCCTGTAGTCCCAGTTACTCGGGAGGCTGAGGCAGGAGAATGGCGTGAACCCGGGAGGCGGAGCTTGCAGTGAGCCGAGATTGCACCACTGCACTCCAGCCTAGGTGACAGAGCGAAACTCCGTCTCAAAAAAAAAAAAAAAAAAAAAAAAAACGAAGAGTGCGTGCCTCTTTTAGGATGGCATACCACAAAAGCAAAAATAAATAAATGTTTCCTTTATGTTTTTCTGGAAGGCCTGGCTCACAGTGTGATTATAAAATACTATGTTTCTTTTAGATCTAAGGTTTTCTTGCTGACATTTTCTTTGCATGAATCTTATTTTTTGGTGATGAAGTCTGGCTCCGTTGCCCAGGCTGCAGTGCAGTGGCATGATCTGGGTTGACTGCAATCTCCGCCTCCCAGGTTTAAGGGATCCTCCTGCCTCAGCTTTCTTTTTTTTTTTTTTTTTTTTTTTTGAGACGGAGTCTCCCTCTGTCGCCCAGGCTGGAGTGCAGTGGCGCGATCTTGGCTCACTGCAAGCTCTGCCTCCCGGGCCCACGCCATTCTCCTGCCTCAGCCTCCCGAGTAGCTGGGACCACAGGTGCCCGCCACCACACCCGGCTAATTTTTTGTATTTTTAGTAGAGACGAGGTTTCACCGTGTTAGCCAGGAAGGTCTCGATCTCCTGACCTTGTGATCTGCCCGCCTCAGCCTCCCAAAGTGCTGGGATTACAGGCGTGAGCCACCACGCCCGGCTTCCTGCCTCAGCTTTCTGAGCAGCTGGGACTATAGGCACTCACCACCACACCCAGCTAATTTTTTTGTATTTTTAGGAGAGAGGAGGTTTCACCATGTTGACCACTCAAACTGACCTCAAGTGATCTGCTTGCCTTAGCCTCCAGAAGTGCTGGGATTACAGGCATGAGACATGGAACCCAGCCTTTGATTATATTATGCCTTTCAGTAAAGCTTGTTTGTTTACTTACACTTAAGTAATGTTAGATATATTCACATTATTTATTGGACTCCCAGAATACATATGTTCTCGGTGCTTGATGGTTTGCCATGAGCCCCTTATGCTCTCCTCATTTTGTTTTGTTTTTTGTAGTTTTTGTTTCTCTCCCTGTCAAAATCCCCTTTGAGTTCACCACTTCCTTCTTCTGCCTAAGTCAGCTCTGTTGAACTCATCTAGTGACTATTTCAACTCAGTTACTCTATTTTTAGCTTTAGTCTGTCTTTCTCTCTCTTTCTCTGTCTCTCCCTCCCTCCCTCCCTCCTTCCTTCCTTCTTTCTTTCTCTCTTTCTCTCTCTCTCTTTTTTTTTTTTTTTTTTTTGAGACAGAGTTTCACTCTTGTTGTCCAGGCTGGAGTGCGATGGTGTGATCTTGGCTCACCACAATCTCCGCCTCCTGGGTTCAAGTGATTCTCCTACCTTAGTCTCCTGAGTAGCTGGGATTACAAGCATGCACCACCATGCCTGGCTAATTTTTTGTATTTTTAGTAGAAATTGGATTTCACCATGTTAGACAGGCTGGTCCCAAACTCCTGACCTCAGGTGATTTGCCCTCCTCTGCTCCCCAAAGTGCTAGGATTATAGGCATGAGCCACTGCACCTGGCCATTTCTCTCTTTCTTTCTCACTTTTTCTTTCCTTCTCTCTTTTTCTTTCCTCCCTCCCTTCCTTTCTTTTCTTTTCTTTTCTTTTTTTGCGGAAGGGTTTTACTGTATTGCCCAGGCTGGAGTTCAGTAGAATGATCCATCTAAAACAACTACTACAACAACAACACACACAGAATGATAATTTTCTAACTGGGGATTGTGCCCTGTCTGGGCCTTTGCTTGTCATGTCCTAATTGAAGAGGTTTGCTGGTTTCTACTCAGAAGCTCCCCTGTTATCTGTCTGTGCTATTGACGACTCTTGTGCTGCAGTCAGCTATGGTACTAGATCTTACCTAGTGTCTTTATGTGTTACTGCACACACTGGTTTATGTCAATCATCCTTTTTTGCAGTGGCCCCTAACCTTTCATCCTGTTCCTTTCAGTCATTATATTCAGGCAAGACAGAAATGAATTGATATGGCTTTGGTTGTGTCTCCACCCAAATCTCATCTTGAATTTTTAGTAGAGACAGGGTTTTACCACGTTGGCCAGGATGGTTTCGATCTCTCGACCTCGTGATCCACCTACCTCAGCCTCCCAAAGTGCTGGGATTACAGGAGTGAACCACTGCACCCGGGCTGTGGAAAGCAGAATTTAAGAGTGATGAACTAAGATGTTTGGCAGAAACACTCTCAAAGCAAATTGTTCAGGTTGCTGCATGGCTTCTCTGAACTGTTTATAGGAAAATGGAAGGAGAGAAAAATGAATTAAAAACAATTTGTTTTCAAAGCCCAATGTAAAGATTTGGAAAATTCTCAGCCTGGCCATGTAAAGAATTAAAAGTGTATTTAGGAGAGAAAACCAAGAGGGGTGTAGCCAAGTGGCCTTGGACAAGGAGATTAGTATGGATAGAAGTAAGCCAGGACCTGATTATTGAGACAATGGGAGAATCATCCCAAAGGCATTTTAGAGATCTTTGAGACTGCTGTGCCCATTGTAGGTTCAGAGTGCCAGGGCCTTGAGGGCAGAATAGTTTCAAGGGAGTGGCCCGGGGTGCCCTTTGGACATGGGAACTCCGATACCTCAGATCTGTGATCTCTGTATTTCAGAGCAGAGGTCCTTAGCTACCCCATCTGTGGCTGACGTGGGACCAGGTGCAGACCAGCCACCACTCCAGAGGGCACACACTGTTGGGAGCCAAAAAGGCCAAAGGGATCGTGATCAACTCAGCATTCCACTGGAGGCTATATGATCAAACAGCAAACTGTTGATGTGATGTGAGCAAACTCACGACTGCACCTGCCACCAAGTTTGCTGAGGGCCATCACTCCCTGGCGCTGGGCTCCTTGAAGTTATCTCTGGGAAATCTAGTGCTTATTGGTCGAATGATGCAGTCTTGCAAGCCTGCTGTGATCCAAAGGACTGACTGACAGTTACCGACAATCACCGCCCCTTTTGGTTATCTCTTTGACCTAATACATTTGGAAGGCTGAAAAAGCTTAGGGCTTTTGTCCAGTAGAGGCAAGGTGCCCCCGACCCCTTCTTCCAAATATACTCTTTTGTCTTTGTCTTTTGTTCCCGTGTTTGCCCCTTTTGTTCAGTCCACCAGGGATCGAGGTCGGTTACAACACACAAACTGTAAACCTTGGCAACATGAACACAGTGGTAACTAAAAGTGTGCAGAGGGCATGAGATGTGGACTCATGGCTACTTCCATCTAGATTTCAAAGAATGCCTCAGAGATCCTTGGAGCCTAGGCATAGAAATGCTGTAGGAGTGAGGCTGTCCCTGGAAGTCCCTACTAGGGCAATGCTCAGTTCTAGCTGTGGAGGCAGGGCCAATTTCAGAGTCCCTGTTAGGATAAGGTCCAGTAAAGCCCTGGGAGCAGGGCCACCGATAAGACCCCAAAACTGCAGAGTCACCGGTATGTGATTCCAGCTCAGGAGAGCTGCAGGCACTGTGAGAACGTCCATGTGGGGTGATCCCAACAAAACCAGTGAGACAGGGATCCCCAGGATGTTGGGACCCAACCTCTACTCCAGGATGTCTAGAAGGTGGGACATGGAGTCAGAGATTATTGTCAAGCCTTAGTATTTAATGTATGTGCCCTGTTGGGTTTCAGCCTCACATGGGAACAGCTACCCCTTGTTTCCTGTTTCTCTCTTTTGGAATTGAAATATCTAATCTGTGTCTGCCCCACCATTGTATTTTGGAAGCACATAACTCGTTTGATTTCATAGGTTCACAACTAGAGAGCAGTTTGCCTTTGGATGAAATGCACGTTTGAGTCTCACCCATATCTGATTTAGATCATAGTTAGGTACAACTCTAGACTATAGGCTTTTGAATTGGTTGTAGAAATAAGGCTTTGGGAGCCATTGGGATAGAATGTATTTTGTCTGTGAGAAGTACATCAATTTTGGGGGCCGGGGTGGAATGCTATGGTCTGAGTTTTTTTTTTCCTCCTCCGCAATTCATGTTGAAACTTAATCCCCAGTGCCCAATCTTTAAATATTATGAGGCATGGCCTTTAGGAGGAGATTGGGTCACGAGAAGTCGGCCTTTATCAGTGGGTATGGTGTTCTCGTCAATGATATATCAAAAGGCTTATTCTACGGAGTTCACTACTTTTTGGCCCTTCTGTCCCTTCTGTCATGTGGGGGACACAGCATTCGTCCCCTACGAAGCAACAAGATCATCTTGGAAGCAGGGATCATCCCTCACCAGACATCAGTCCTGCTGGCACCTTGATCTTGGATATCCCAGCCAGCAGAATCATGAGAAATACATTTCTATTCTTCCTAAATTACCCAGTCTGTTTTACTCAGTACAGCAGCACAGAGAGACTATGACATACTGTCACCATAATTTAACTGTTTGTTTCTTTTGATTCAAGACTCATTTTCAGACATCTGGGTTCAGATGCCTGCTCTGCCATTTTTAGGTTGTTGACCTAGGTGACTTTTTAGCATTTTCTATGACATAGTTGTCTCGTAGTAACATGGGAAAAAAATCTCTCTCTCTATCTATCTATCTATTATGTTGTTATTTGAATTAGAACATGTAAAGCATTTGGAGTAATGCCCAGCACATGGGGAGTGTTTCAAAACTTTAGTCATTGCTGTTGCTCTGGTCATCACGGTTTTTAGTTTCTGACCTTTCTTTAAAGCTGCTATGGACATTGTCATCTCGAAGACACAACTCTTATACTAGCTTATCTGGACACTCAGTTGATATATTGAACATAATATCTAACACTTATACACATAACCACTTATTCATTTCTTTGTGTATTTCTTGCATTGTACACAAAAATGAGAAGTGTACACTGATTTACAGGATATAACCTCCTGTTGAATTTTATAACAAGCTAAAATTAGGGACACATGACTTTCTCACAGATGCCCTGCGTGGATATGTGAAAACACACACTTCAATCAAATTGATGTGACAGTTCTCTCCTCTTGTCATTTTATGTATAGATAAGAGCTCTCCCATTGCTCCTTGTTGAAATGTGTTTTTCTTTTCAGGGACCTTTGACATTCAGAGATGTAGCCATAGAATTCTCTCAGGAGGAGTGGAAATCCCTGGACCCTGTGCAGAAAGCTTTGTACTGGGATGTGATGTTGGAGAACTACAGGAACCTGGTCTTCCTGGGTAAGCATAATTTTGCTCTAGAAGTTAAGATCTGCCCTTGTGCATTTTTGTGTTTTCTCTCTTGGGAGCCCTATCCGTCATTTGACTGAAACTGAAGCCTTGTTGACTCACAGATAAAAAGCTTCATAATGCTGCATCTGGACTTTCACTTCCCATATCATCACACTACCTCCTTTTGGAATATCTTCCCTTGTTGTCCTGTGCCCATAGTATAATTCCCATATTTAAGTATTAGTCAGTATAATGCTACTTTTTTTTTTTTTTTTAATGGAGACAGAGTCTAGCTTTGTCACCTGTAGGGACTAGTCCCACAGGGTCGGTGGGTTTTTCTCCCCATGTGCAGAGACGAGAGATCGTAGAAATAAAGACACAAGACAACGAGATAAAAGAAAAGACAGCTGGGCCCAGGGGACCACTACCACCAAGACGCGGAGTCCCGTAGTGGCCCCGAATGCCAGGCTGTGCTGTTGTTTATTGGATACAAGACAAGGGGGCAGGGTAAGGAGTGTGAGCCATCTCCAATGATAGGTAAGGTCACGTGGGTCACGTGTCCGCTGGACAGCGGGCCCTTCCCTGTTTGGCAGCCGAGGCAGAGAGAGAGAGAGACAGCAGACAGCTTACGCCATTATTTCTGATGTATAGTCTCTATATATTAGAGACTTTTAGTACTTTCACTAATTTTGCTACTGCTATCTAGAAGGCAGAGCCAGGTATACAGGATGGAACATGAAAGTGGACCAGGAGGGTGACCACTGAAACACAGCATCACAGGGAGACGGTTAGGCCTCCGGATAACTGCGGGTGGGCCTGACTGATGTCAAGCCCTCCACAAGAGGTGGTGGAGTAGAGTCTTCTCTAAACTCCCCCGGGGAAAGGTAGCGGGTGTTTTTCCTTGGCACTGACGCTACTACTAGGCCACAGTCCTCTTGGCAATGGGCGTCTTCCCACACGCTGGCGTTACCGCTAGACCAAGGAGCCCTGTAGTGGCCCTGTCAGGGTGTGACAGAAGGCTCACACTCTTGTCTTCTGGTCACTTCTCACCATGTCCCTTCAGCTCCTGTCTCTGTATGGCCTGGCTTTTCCTAGGTTATGATTGTAGAGCGAGGATTATTATAATATTTGCATAAAGAGTAATTACTACAAACTAATGATTAGTGATACTTACATATAATCATATCTGTGATCTATATCTAGTATAACTCTTGTTATTTTATGTATTTTATTACACTGAAACAGCTCGTGCCCTCGGTCTCTTGCCTCAGCACCTGGGTGGCTTGCCGCCCACAGTCGCCCAGGCTGGAGTGCAGTGGCATGAACTCAGCTCACTGCAACCTCCGCCTCCCGAGTTCAAGCAATTCTCCTACCTCAGCCTCCTGAGTAGCTGGGACTACAGGCTCACACCACCACACCCGGCTAATTTGTTGTATTTTAGTAGTGATGGGGTTTCACCCAGGATGGTCTCAAACTCATGAGCTCAGTAGTCTGCCCACCTTGGCCTGCCAAATTGCTAGGATTACAGATGTGAGTCACTGCGTTACTTCTAAATAAGTCTTTCTGTTTTCTTCCAAAGTCAGAATTTTAACTATTCTTTAGGCAAGTATATACCCACAGCTCTGCAAGCACAAACCCTGCTGCCCCATGCTCATAACTCCTTCCCCTCCCCTCATGCCCCTCCTCCTCCCTTCCTCTTCTGAACATATTACTTTGGTCCAGATGGACTACCCAGTCACTTACTAGCGTATTAATTTTACACTCCCATTATTGCAGAACTCCCTCACCTTCCACACTACACTCAGCGTGTAAGGGATGACGCCTACTCATTCACTTGACAACTTTCTGAGAACACTGCCTACATCAATATGTGCAGGGGATGATGACTCAGATACCGTTATTCATGAAGGATGACTGAATAATGTTTTGGCAACACACCTTGGCTCTTGAAGTATTTCTGTTTTTTTTCTTTTTTTGAGACGGAGTCTCGCTCTGTTGCCCAGGCTGGAGTGCAGTGGCGCCATCTCGGCTCACTGCAAGCTCCGCCTGCCGGGTTCACGCCATTCTCCTGCCTCAGCCTCCTGAGTAGCTGGGAATACAGGCACTCACCACTACACTTGGCTAATTTTTTGTATATTTAAGTAGAGACGGAGTTTCACTGTGTTAGCCAGGATGGTCTCGATCTCCTGACCTCATGATCCACCCGCCTCGGCCTCCCAAAGTGCTGGGATTACAGGCGTGAACCACCGCGACCGGCCAGCTCTTGAAGTATTTCTTTCTACACTCTTGGTATTTGGGTGACCAGTTATCTGAACTGCCTGTTTGACCAGTTTTATTTAAAAACATGTTTGATACTGGAAACCCAGGTTCACGTCTTACTTTCTTTGTAATTTGGGTGTAGATACATAAATCCTATGGGCAGACTTACTGTCCTTATTTGTAAAATAGTGATAATTTATCTTAAGATTTTTAAAAACAAGTTAGTGCTGTTTGCTAGCTTGGAATATTGCATGTTCTATAGTAAAGACTCAGAAGTCTCTTTGTTTAATAAGGTATATCAACATTATTTCATGTTTATAATGAGATGGCATATTAGCTTTAACTTAATGTGGCTAGGTATAGCAGATACCATAGATAGGGTGGTTTGAACAACAGAAATTCACTTTTCACAGATCTGGGTGATGAGCAGTCCACATGTCAGAGCCAGTCACTTTGGTTCCTGGTGTGGGCCCTTTTCCTGGTGTATCATGGCTAACTCTTTCTGTGTCCTCACATGGCAGAAGGATTGTCATGCAAAAAGCAAAAGCTTTTTCACATCTATTCTAATTCCTATTCCGTTCCTGAAATTCTACCTACCATGCTGACCTAATTGCCTCCCAAAGTTTTCACTCCTCCAAATAATACTACATTGAGGATTAGGACCCTAACATATGAGTTTTGGCAGACATAAGTCAATATAGCTGACTTGCATTGCTTGTTAGTGTTGCAAATGTCTATTTTTTTATGGAAATAGATAGTTTTTTGTTAGTTTGTTTTTCCGAGACAGTCTTGCTCTGTCACCCAGACTGGAATGCTGTGGTGCAATCTCAGCTCACTACAACCTCTGTCTCCCGGGTTCAAGCAATTCTCCTACCTCAGCCTCCTGAGTAGCTGGGATTACAGGTGCCCACCACCATGCCCGGCTAATTTTTGTATTTTTAGTAGAGACAGAGTTTCATCATGTTGGCCAGGCTGGTCTCAAACTCCTTACCCCGTGATCCACCCACCTTGGCCTCCAAGAGCTGGGATTACAGGTGGGAGCCACCGCACCCAGCCAGAAATAGGTAGTTTTAGAACAGGTTTAATACCTATATAATAAGTATTCAGAAAAATAACTTAGTTTTATAACTTCAAAAAATTCTTTCTCATTTTCCCAGTACTATTTTTGATTTATAATTTAGCTTGCCATTTACATAGATCATTAATTAGTTGAACTTGTTGATATTTAGCTGTAATTTGACATTTATTTGTGCACAATAAATATGAAGTAAATATATATATAACTGTTTTTTCTTCTGAGAGAGCCATATGTTTGCTGCCAGTTGGTGTATGATTTGGGGGCATGGTGGAAAAATACTTCTTTTAGTGCTAATATATATGTTTGCACGACATGAGTCTTTTGGTCATTGAATGTTTGAAACTAGACTTCCTTAAAATTAATTTGAATTACATGTGATTAGTGTTTCTTTACTGAAGAATTCTACTCCTTTTTTATTTGTAAAAATAGAAGATCACTGTGGTAAAGTTTGGTAACTGTCTAGTATAAACGTTACTTTTAGTGTAGTATGTTTTCAATATAAAATATTTATGAATAGTAGTTATTTAAAAACAAACAAACAAAAACAAATAATACTAGTTATTTGTAAAACCCATGTTCAGCCAGGTACAGTGGCTCACTCATGCCTGTAATCCCAGCACTTTGGGAGGCCGAAGTGGGCAGATCACGAGGTCAGGACTTTGAGACCAGCCTGGCTAATATGGTGAAACCCTGCCTCTACTAAAAATACAAAAATTAGCCAGGTGTGGTGGCATGCACCTGTAGTCCCAGCTACTCAGGAGGCTGAGGCAGAAGAATAGCTTGAACCCAGGAGGTAGAGGTCGCAGTGAGCCAAGATTGTGCCACTCTGCTCCAGCCTGGGCAACAGAGCAAGACTCTGTCTCAAAAAAAAACCAAAAAAACAAAAAAACAACAAAAAAACCCCTATGTTCATTATATTTTGTAGGTATCCTTCCTAAATGTATGACCAAGGAATTACCACCAATAGGAAACAGTAATACAGGAGAAAAATTCCAAACAGTGATGCTGGAAAGACATGAATGTTATGATATTGAAAATTTTTACTTAAGGGAAATCCAGAAAAATCTACAGGACCTTGAGTTTCAATGGAAAGATGGTGAAATAAATAATAAAGAAGTGCCAATGACCTATAAAAACAATCTTACTGGTAAAAGTGGTCAACATAGTCAAGAGGATGTAGAAAACAAATGTATTGAAAATCAGCTTCCATTAAGCTTTCACTCACATCTGACTGAACTGCAGAAATTTCAAACTGAAGGGAAAATTTATGAATGTAACCAATCTGAGAAGACAGTTAATAATGGTTCCCTAGTCTCACCACTTCAAAGAATTCTTCCAAGTGTCCAAATCAACATTTCTAAAAAATATGGGAATGAGTTTTTGCAACTGTCATTACCCACCCAACTTGAGAAAACACACATTAGGGAAAAACCTTACATATGTAATGAGTGTGGCAAAGCCTTTAGAGTGTCTTCAAGTCTTATTAACCATCAGATGGTGCATACTACAGAGAAACCTTACAAATGCAACGAATGTGGCAAAGCCTTTCATCGGGGCTCACTACTAACAATACATCAGATAGTCCATACAAGGGGGAAGCCATGTCAATGTGATGTATGTGGCAAGATCTTCAGACAAAATTCTGATCTTGTAAATCACTGGAGAAGTCACACGGGAGAGAAACCATACAAATGTAACGAATGTGGCAAGTCCTTTAGTCAAAGTTACAACCTTGCAATACATCAAAGGATTCACACTGGAGAGAAACCTTACAAATGTAATGTGTGTGGGAAAACCTTCAAACAAGGCTCATGCCTCACTACACATCAGATAATCCATACAGGAGAGAAACCATATCAATGTGACATATGTGGCAAGGTCTTTAGGCAGAATTCAAATCTTGTAAACCACCAGAGAATCCACACTGGAGAGAAACCATACAAATGCAACATATGTGGAAAGTCCTTTAGTCAAAGTTCCAACCTGGCAACTCATCAGACAGTTCATAGTGGAAACAAACCTTACAAATGTAGCGAGTGTGGCAAAACCTTTAAACGGAGCTCAAGCCTCACTACACATCAGATAATCCATACAGGAGAGAAACCATATACGTGTGATGTATGTGACAAGGTCTTCAGTCAACGTTCACAACTTGCAAGGCACCAGAGAAGTCATACTGGAGAGAAACCTTACAAATGCAATGAATGTGGCAAGGTCTTCAGTCAGACTTCACATCTTGCGGGGCATCGGAGAATTCATACTGGAGAGAAACCTTACAAATGTGATAAATGTGGCAAAGCCTTTAAACAGGGGTCATTACTCACTCGACATAAGATAATTCATACTAGAGAGAAACGTTACCAATGCAGTGAATGTGGAAAGGTCTTTAGTGAAAATTCATGCCTTGTAAGACATTTAAGAATTCATACTGGGGAGCAACCTTACAAATGTAATGTGTGTGGCAAGGTCTTCAATTACAGTGGAAACCTTTCAATCCATAAGAGAATACACACGGGAGAGAAACCTTTCCAATGTAATGAATGTGGCACAGTCTTCAGGAACTACTCATGCCTAGCACGTCATCTAAGAATTCATACTGGGCAGAAACCTTACAAATGTAATGTGTGTGGCAAGGTCTTCAATGACAGTGGAAACCTTTCAAATCATAAGAGAATTCATACTGGAGAGAAGCCTTTTCAATGTAATGAATGTGGTAAGGTCTTCAGTTACTACTCATGCCTAGCACGTCATCGGAAAATTCATACCGGAGAGAAACCTTACAAATGTAATGATTGTGGCAAAGCCTATACTCAGCGATCAAGCCTCACTAAACATCTGATAATTCATACTGGAGAGAAACCTTACAATTGTAATGAGTTTGGAGGGGCATTTATCCAAAGTTCAAAACTTGCAAGATATCACAGAAATCCTACTGGGGAGAAACCACACAAATGTAGCCATTGTGGTAGAACTTTTAGTCATATAACAGGCCTGACGTACCATCAGAGAAGGCATACTGGAGAGATGCCATACAAATGTATTGAATGTGGCCAGGTCTTTAATTCCACTTCGAACCTTGCAAGGCATCGGAGAATTCATACTGGAGAGAAACCTTACAAATGTAATGAATGTGGCAAGGTCTTTCGTCATCAATCAACACTAGCACGCCATCGGAGTATTCATACTGGAGAGAAACCTTACATGTGTAATGAGTGTGGCAAAGCCTTTAGAGTACGTTCAATTCTGGTTAATCATCAGAAAATGCATACTGGAGACAAACCTTACAAATGTAATGAATGTGGTAAAGCTTTTATTGAAAGGTCAAAGCTGGTGTACCATCAAAGAAATCACACTGGAGAGAAGCCATACAAATGTATTGAATGTGGCAAGGCCTTTGGACGGTTTTCTTGCCTCAACAAACACCAAATAATTCATTCTGGAGAAAAACCTTATAAATGTAATGAGTGTGGCAAATCTTTCATTAGTCGCTCAGGCCTCACTAAACATCAGACAAAACATACTGGAGAGAATCTGACAACAAAACTCAATGTGGAAACGCCTTTAGATGTTCTCCTAACTTCTGGGTTCAAATAATTCACATTTACAGGTATAGTTTGTATATTTGACGCTTCTGTCTGAACCTCATGTGGAATTTTAATCCCCCGTATTGGAGGTGGGGCCTAGTGGGAGATGACTGGATCACAGGAGTGAATTTCTCAAGAGTGGTTTAGCACCACCTGGTTTTTGCTCTTCTTGGGATAGTGAGTTCTGGTGAGATCTTGTTTTTTTGTTTGTTTGTTTTGTTTTTTTGAGACGAAGTCTGTCTCTGTCACCAGGCTGGAATGCAGTGGCATGATCTCGGCTCACTGCAACCTCTGCCTCCCAGGTTCAAGTGATTCTCCTGCCTCAGTTTCCCTGAGTAGCTGGTACTACATGCGCACACCACCATGCCTGACTAATTTTTGTATTTTTAGTAGAGACGGATTTTCACCATTTTTGCCAGGATTGTCTCAATTTCTTGACCTCATGATCTGTCTACCTCAGCCTCCCAAAGTGCTGGGATTATAGGCGTGAGTCACCAAGCCCGGCTGAGATCTTGTTGGTTAAAAGTGTATGGCAGTTCAGGCATGGTGGCTCATGCCTGTAATCCCAGCATTTAGGGAGGTTGAAGCGGGCAGATCACTTGTGGCCAGGTGTTCAAGACCAGGCTGGTCAACATGGTGAAACCTTGTCTCTACTGAAATACAAAACTTAGCCAGGCATGGTGATGCAGGCCTGTAATCCCAGCTACTCAGGAGGCTGAAGCATGAGAATCGCTGGAACCCAGGAGACAGAGGTTGCAGTGAGCCAAGATTGTGCCAGTACACTCCAGCCTGGCTGACAGTGAGACCCTGTCTCAAAAAAAAAGAAAAGAAAAGAAAAAGTGTATGGAACCTCCCTCTCTCTTGTTCCTATTCTTGCCATGTGATATGCCCACTCCCCCTTTTCCTTCTACCATGATTTTAACATTCCTGAGGCTTCCTCAGAAGGTGAGCAGATGCCAGCACTATGTTTCCTGTAAAGCCTGCAGAACTGTGATTCAATTAAACTTCTTTATAAATTACCCAGCTTCAGGTATTTCTTTATAGCAATTCAAATATGGCCCAATACATTTACACATGCAGTAAACGTAGCTAAGTTTTAAGGTAGTGTTCACTACTCACTCGTCATAAGAATGTACATACTGGAAGGCTGGGCGCAGTGGCTCTCGCCTGTAATCCTAGCACTTTGGGAGGCTGAGGTGCGCAGATTGCCTGAGCTCAGGAGTGTGAGACCAGCCTAGGCAACAGAGTGAAACCCCGTCTCTACTAAAATACAAAAAATTAGCTAGGCATGGTGGCGTGTGCCCATAGTCCCAGCTACTTGGGAGGCTGAGGCAGGAGAATTGCTTGAACCCAGGAGGTGGAGGTTGCAGTGAGCCAAAATCACACCACTGCACTCCAGCCTGGGTGATACAGCAAGACTCTGTCTCAAAAAAAAAAAAAAAGAAAAGGAAAAAAAGAATATACATATTGGAGAGAAATTACTGAAGTGCAGTATGTGTGGCAATAATTCTATTCAAAGATCAAAACTTGTGGATCTATAGATAATTCAAAGTGCAGAGGTGCTTTACAAATGAGAAAAGTGTGGCAAAACCTTTACCAGAGTTCAATCACTACTGGACATAAGGGAGTTTATACTGATAGAGAATCTACACGTATGTGCCGGAGACTCTCCCCAAGCATCAGAACTCACTAGACATCAAAATATACAACTTTGAGACGAACCACACAAATGTAATGTGTGTGGTAAGGCTTTTACCTGAACATCGAAATGGAAACCAGAGTGTTCATACTGAAGAGCTACCTTACAAATGTAACAAATGTAGTAAGACTTTTTAAAAAATCAAATGTTCGGCCAAGCATGCTGGCTCACGCCTGTAATCCCAGCACTTTGGGAGGCTGAGGTGGGTGGATCACGAGGTCAGGAGATCGAGACCATCCTGCCTTACACGGTGAAACCCCGTCTCTACTAAAAGTAAGAAAAATTAGCCAGGCAAGGTGGCAGGCGCCTATAGTCCCAGCTCCTCAGGGGGCTGAAGCTTTCTGTATGACAATGCTTTCTGTATGATTTTTATACCAAATAAACTGAATGTGTCTCTTTTGGACTTTAGGGAACTAATATCAAAAGATTAATGAGGACCCAATTTAAAATTTGACAAAAAATATTTGACAAACTTTAAAGTGCTTAGTATCACAAAATAGGATCACAGGTCATTGTAAAGTAAGTCCTTCATTTAACCAAAGTGATACACAAAGATTTCAAAAAAAGGGAAAAACCTTTATTTTTTGAGAGAGGACACTTAATTTCTCAAACAGTAAGCCCTAATAAAGAGAGCATGAGGCCAATTAAATTTGTTATTCAAAATTTTATAAACAATCTAAAATTTTAATCATCTTGCCCATAGATATGATTTCCATAAGCCTTTTTACAACCGTTATAATCTTTATCAAGGAGTGGGTCAATACTCCAAGAAAACCTTGTTAATCTGACACAGAGGCTCATATGCTGGTCTTGCATCAGTGTGCCTTTGACATCAATGGTTAATTTGTAGAGAAACTGAACTTGTTTTATCTTTCTAGGTAAGCTCTTACAATTTCATGTGCCCATCTCTGCTGTAATAGCCCCTGGGCCTTGAGGAGTTGAATAGTTTTACTTTCTTGTCCTGTGTCTCACGAACACAGTTTATTTTGATTGGCATCTTCTATTAGGTCTGAAGATGAGGCTTTAACTGCTGTCAGTGTTTAAGATTTAGGAGGACTTGGTGTCCTTTTTAGACCCAGGCGTCAAAGCCCTGTAACTTAGTGACACAAGGACTTTAAAAGCACATACAGGCCAGGCATGGTGGCTGACACCTGTAATCCTAGTACTTTGGCAGGCCAAGGTGGGCAGATCACTTGAGGTGAGGAGTTTGCCACCAGCCTGGCTAACATGGCGAAACCTCATTTTTACTAAAAATGCAAAAAAATTATCTGGGCATGGTGGTGTGTGCCTGTAATCGCAGCTATTGAGGAGGCTGAGGCACAAGAATCCCTTGAACCCATGAGACAAGGTTGCAGTGAGCCAAGATTATGCCACTACACTCCAGCTTGAGTGACAAAGTGAGACTGTCTTAAAAAAAAAAAAAAAAACCACATACAGAAAATTACGTGGATGTAATAACCTTAATTTAAAAAAAAATTTTTAATCTTAGTTTTTTCTAACCAAACCAAACTTAGTAATAATGACATAGGAATTATTTTGATAAAGTGTAATACCTGTTTATTAGGCCAGTTATTGAAAGACAAAAGAAAAGACCCTCTGCAGTGCAACTGCTGTTTCCTATGGGGAATATTACATTGAAAGGAAACTTTTCCTTTACACCTCTAGGATAAACCATTTCGTTGTTGTTGGCATGAGGCCACAACAGTTAGAAACTAAAAGAAAAAAACTTACAGGAGCTGAAAATTAGTTGAAGGATAGAGTTATTATTTCATGCCTTTTAAAAGAGGAGAGAAAGCTGCAAACAGCAAGACACATTAAAAGTTGAACTTTTTGTAAAAAAAATTATAATGTCTTGCAGTTTATTAAGAGTAAAGCAATACCTTAGGAAAATTTTGTATTTTGATCCAGTTATTTAGTCTATAAGTGATTTTTTTAAAGATCAAAACCCAGTCACTAGAAATACCATTATAGTTTCCCCTTAATTTATATACAACTTGAAATATAAAAGTTTTTTTTTTTCCTAAATCCCCTTATTAATGACTTACATAGACCATTCATGACATGCTTGGGCACCCACCTCTTCACCTTGCTTCTGCTCCTACTCATTCCACCCTTTATCCAAACTCCAATTCTCTCTGCTATTTTCCTGCCTCAGTAGTATTTGGCAGGGATAAGTATGACATTTCTTCATCAATAAGTGCAAACAAAAATGTATGCTGGCAATTCTTAAGATGTTTCTAATATTATTTTACCAATACTTTTTTTTTTTTTTTTGAAATAGAGTCTTGCCCTTTTGCCCAGGTTGGAGTTCTGTGGCATGATCTCGGCTCACTGCAACCTCTGCCTCCCCTGTGTTCAAGAGATTCTCCCACCTCAGCCTCCCGAGTAGCTGGGGTTACAGGTGCCCACCACCATGCCTGGTGAATTTTTGTAGTTTTAGTAGAGATGGGGTTTCACCATGTTGGCCAGGCTGGTCTCAAACTCCTGACCTCAGGTGATCTGTCTGCCTCAGCCTCCCAAAGTGCTGGGATTACAGGCATGAGCCACCATGCCTGGCCTATTTTACCAATACTTTTATTTTATTTTATTTTATTTTATTTTATTTTATTTTATTTTTTTGAGACAGAGTCTCGCTGTGTCGCCCAGGCTGGAGTGCAGTGGCGCGATCTCGGCTCACTGCAAGCTCCACCTCCTGGGTTCACACCATTCTCCCACCTCAGCCTCCGAGTAGCTGGGACTACAGGCGCCCGCCACCACGCCTGGCTAGTTTTTTGTATTTTTAGTAGAGATGGGGTTTCACCATGTTAGCCAGGATGGTCTCGATCTCCTGACCTCATGATCCACCCGCCTTGGCCTCCCAAAGTGCTGGGATTACAGGCTTGAGCCACCATGCCCGGCTTTACCAATACTTTTAAAGCTAACTTATTAAAGATTTTACTTAAGTCATGTGAACTTGAAAAACATTTTGGCATATTATTTAATTTATGAGTACTCTTTAAGCTAATTTGTTACCTTGTGTCCAAAACACAACAGAATATGTGTACAAACACATTAGCACAAACATACATTCTCATATAACCAAAGATCATATAGCTTTTACTTCAGAACTCCAGCCATGAGATATTAGTAGAAACTCATTGGTTTTCAAAAAGAGTAACAAAAAGAAATGGCAAACAGTGGATTTTATCTTAGTAGAAAAGTAACAGGCCGGGCGCGGTGGCTCAAGCCTGTAATCCCAGCACTTTGGGAGGCCGAGACGGGCGGATCACGAGGTCAGGAGATCGAGACCATCCTGGCTAACACGGTGAAACCCTGTCTCTACTAAAAAATACAAAAAACTAGCCGGGCGAGGTGGCGGGCACCTGTAGTCCCAGCTACTCGGGAGGCTGAGGCAGGAGAATGGCGTAAACCCAGGAGGCGGAGCTTGCAGTGAGCCGAGATCGCGCCACTGCACTCCAGCCTGGGTGACAGAGCCAGACTCCGTCTCAAAAAAAAAAAAAAAAAAAAAAAAAAAAAAAAAAAAGAAAAGTAACAGTAGACTTCAAGCAGGCAGAAAAGAAAGCAAAGAGATAGAGAACTTGAGGACTTTATAGTTGCAGGCCGACCTTTGGGCTCTGAATTTTCCTTGATGTACTTGTGCACAAAAAGACCATGTAAGTTCATGTTCATGTCACACTTGCAAGAAGAGGTGCCATAAAACCAAAAGAGTGCCTGAAAGGGGGGTCATTCTTCTTGTTTTCTCCTCATTCTTAGATTATTTCATTCCCACTTTTTTTTCTTTTTTCCTTAAAAGGAGAAACTGAGATGTGGCCTAGGGTTTTGTGGAGTGGGTCAAAGTGTGTGCTGCTTGCAAAGGAGACTCCACAGTGTGTTACCACTGAGTCACTGCCCCCCTCCTATGTGTCTCAGTTTCTTCTCTGAAGGTCTAAGCACCTCCAGGAGGGCTCAAAGCACAAGTTACCAGCACCCATATGCGCTTCCTGGATTAATCTTTTTTCAACTAATTTTGTGGGGGTTCTCTGTAGAGCCACTACATGTCATGGTGAGTCGACTTCCCAGACACTCCTATGAGGCCCCCCCTGTCACCTAGGAGTGCCTATCAGCTAGGAGGAGCAAAATACTCTTCTCTTCAAAGCTAAGGATACTCAGTCACTCATTTACCTATGAAAACAACAGTTCGGATCCTCATGTAAATGTGAACAGACAAGCCAAATTGAAATTGATTTTGAGAGAAAAAGCAATAGAGGAGACCCCTTTAAAATGCATCTGTGTACTATAAGAAGGATTCTTTTTTTTTTTTTTTTTTTTTTTTTTTTTGAGACAGATCTTGCTCTGTTGCCGAGGCTGGAGTGCAGTGGTGCAATGTCAGCTCACTGCAACCTCTGCCTCCTGGGTTCAAGCAATTGTCTGTCTAAGCCTCCTGAGTAGCTGGGATTACAGGTGCCCACCACCATGCCTGGCTACCTTTTGTATTTTTAATAGAGATGAGGTTTCACCATCTTGGCCAGGCTGGTCTTGAACTCCTGACCTGGTGATCCACTTGCCTCAGCCTCCCAATGTGCTGGGATTATGGGCTTGAGCCACCAGCCCAGCCACTAGCCTCTTTTAAATAGGTAGGTCTTGTGTGTACTAAGAGTGAGAACTCACTCATTATCATGGGGAGAGCACCAAGCCATTCAGAAGGGACCCAGCCCCATTACCCAAGCACCTTTCATTCAGCCCACCTTCAACAATTTGGGTCATATTTCAACATGAGATGTGGAGGAGACACATCACTGTCCCTTCCCCACCAGATACCAGCAACACCACCAGTTGTGACAATCAAAAATGTCTCTAGATATTTGTAAACGTTTCCTGGAGAGGGGGCGTTGTTCTTGGAAATACCACCTGCCAGTATAGAGATCAAGAAAGCAGAAGGTGCTGGGGCTGGGCGTGGTGGCTCATGCCTGTAATCCCAGCACTTTGGGAGGCCAAGGCGGGTGGATCACGAGGTCAGGAGTTCAATACCAACCTGGCCAAGATGGTGAAACCCCATCTCTACTAAAAATACAAAAAAATTAGCCAGGCGTGGTGGTGGGAGCCTGCAGTCCCAGCTATTCAGGAGGCTGAGGTAGAGAATTGCTTGAAACCAAGAGGCGGAGGTTGCAGTGAGCTGAGATCATGCCACTGCACTCCAGCCTGGGCGACAGAGTGAGACTCCATCTCAAAACAAAACAAAACAAAAACAGAAAGCAGAAGGTGCTAATGTGCCATATGGCTTTCAACTGTACTCAACACAATATTTTGTAAATTCTTCAAAAATGAGTTAGCTGATTTTCAAGAAGTGTTTAAGTCTGCAGCAGTAGCTCATCTGCAACTGATAAAACTCACATTTGAGAAGTGGTTTGAGGGGCAACAGCAAGTTAAAATTATAGCGAAGTCCAAATCAAGGCCATAGCCCTAATGTTCTTTGAAATAACCTGCCAGTTGATTAAGGTAAGTCTTGTGAAATTGTTTTTTGCAGGGGGATGAAATGGCAAGTGTAGTAAATAGATACTAGACTGGGGCCCAAGAAGCTCAAAAGCCCTGGAATAAAATTCTGAAACTAAGGAAGTGTTCCTAAAACTTGTGGGTATAGCTAAAGTCATGGGTTTAGCTTTGAAAATGTCCCTATTTTGAAATGGCATCAGATAAAATGCTATCTTTTGTTTTACTTTTCATAGTGTTATACTTTTGAGACCTCTATCAGTCCATAGTATTTTATGAAAACAAAATTAAATTTAGACTTATAATAGTCTTTGGGATGGTAAATTTAAGTGTGAAAGAAGTAGCTGGGGGAAGCTGCTTACTGCAGAAGGAGGGCATACTTTCTGATACTGCATGAGGGGTGTCATCGGGTGAAGTCAAGAACAACAAAATATAATGGACTGGAAACCTATTCTCAGGAGAACTGTAGCAGTGTAAAGTACTGTTGCTCATTCTTGACCTCCTGGAACCAGGCCCTAACTCATCTTCTCAGCAAAATGGCACATTTGCTATGGACCAGAAACTACTGGGTACCTTCTTTGTTTTTCTTTTCTGAATGTGAGGGTTAATTCAGGTTTTATTTTTCTGTTCCACCATGAAATGTTGTGAGCGATGAGGACTCTATTGGGCTTTCAATGAACAGACGTTTCATGAGACTATCATGGATCCCAGCCTGCAACTGAAAGTTATGTTTGGGCTTTAAAAAAAATTTTTGAGGACGTGGAGGTGAATATTATGTGTGGGCAAAGAGGAACAAATTATTTCTGATGGAAGCTGCACTGTCACATATTGTAATATTTCAAGACAGGGTCTGGCTCAGTCACCCAGGCTGGAGTGTAGTGGTGCGATCTCAGCTCACTGCAACCTCCACCTCCTGGGCTCAGGTGATCCTCCTCCCTCAGCCTCCCAAGTAGCTGGGACTACAGGTGTACATCACCATACCGAGCTAATTTTTGAATTTTTTTGTAGAGATGGGGTTTCGCCATGTTGCCCAGACTGGGAGAAGCATATTTTAAGGTATAATTAGCATGTTGTGTTTTTAAAATCTCAGTGATAAACTTGCACATTAGCAACAGAGCTCTTGTTTCCACATTATACAATTTCAGTTTATTTTCTTGTATCATTCCAATGCTTTCACTGAACTTAAAATAAAAGGGATCCTCCACATATTGGTAGAACACATTCTTTGCATCTATCATTTCTCTATACTTTTTTTGCCACACAAATCTGAGAATGCCACCTTGATTTAGGGATCCTTCAAGTTCTTCAATGGAAGAAATGTAAGTCCATGCATTGGGTTAAATGGTTTCTAGCAGAGTGTATAATGATTAAAAAATTATTTTTAAAATGTAGTTTTGGCTGGACTCTGTGGCTCATGCCTGTATTCCTAGCACTTTGGGAGGCTGAAGTGGATAGATTGCCTGAGCCCAGAAGTTTGAGACCAGCCTAGGCAACATGATGAAACCCCATCTCTACTAAAAATACAAAAACTGAGGTGAGAGGATCACTTAAGCCTAGGGAGGTGGAGGCTACATGAGCCGTGATTGCACCACCGCACTGCAACCTGGGCAACAGAGCAAGATCCCCTCTCAAAAAAAATTATATTACAGTTGAGAAGTCATAGAATACAGTGTTTATTATGATAACCTCAAACATGCATTGTTAGAACCTTTGAAAATGCATCTTTTATTAAACTATTTAATATTTATTGTCTGATAAATATTAATTTTATAGTGCAGGTGTAAAAATATTATAGACAATTTGTCTAAATAGTATTTCAGAAGCACTTTCAACAATTATATTGTGTAAAGTGTCCTATGTATGCATGAAGAAAGGACATGTATAAAGTATTTAGCATGAGGAAAATTGAGTCTTTCTCAACCTAGGCATGAGTTACAAGAGTAAACATTCAGTGTTGAATTAAAGAGTCTGAATTCACTTTTTTTTTTTTTGAGGCAGTGTCTGGCTCTATCACCTAAGCAGTAATGCAGTAACGCCATCTAGGCTCATTGCAGCATCCACCTCCCAGGCTCAAGCAATTTCCAACCTCAGCCTTCCACCTAGCTTGGACTTGGACTACAGGGGCATACCATTACCCTTGGCGAATTTTTGTGTTTTTTGTAGAGATGGAGTTTTGTCTTGTTGCCCAGGTTGCTCTTGAACTCCTGGGTTCAAGCAATCTGCCCACCTCAGCCTCTCTCAATGTGCTGGGATTACAGGCGTGAGCTACCGCACCCTGCCTTATTCCTTTACTTGCTTAGTAAACTTGCTTTCACTTTACAATGTGAACTCACCCCTAATTCTTTCTTGCATGAGATCCAAGAACCCTCCCTTTTGGTTGTAACTCCCCAACAGGTTCTCCTTCCCTGCTGCCTAGACAGAGTCGATTCATCAAGACAGGGAAATTACAATGGAGAGTTTAATTCACATGGAGCTGGCTGTACAGGAACTTGAAATTTTTTTATTACTCAAATGAGTCTCCCTGAAAACTCGGGGATCAGGGTTTTTAAGGATAATTTGATGGGTAGGGGTCAGTGAGTCGGGAGTGCTGGTTGGTTGGGTAGGAGATGAAATCATAGAGATCTGAAGCTGTCATTTTGCACTGAGTCAGTTCCTGGGTAGGGTCACAAGACCAGATGAGCCAGTTTATGGATCTGGGTTGGTGTCAGGTGAGCCATCAAGTTCAGGGTCTGCAAAATATCTCAAGCACTGAGCTTAGGTTTTATAATAGTAATGTTATCCCCAGGAACAATTTGGGAAGGGTGAGAATCTTGTAGCTTCCAGCTACGTGACTCCTAAACTATTATCTCTCACCTTGTGCCGAATTTGTTAGTCTTACAAAGGCAGTCTAGTCCCCAAGCAGCAAGGGGGTTTGTTTTGGGAAAGGGCTGTTAATGTCTATGATTCAAACTATAAACTAAGTTCCTCCCAAAGTTAGTTCAGCCTATGCCCAGGAATGAACAAGGGCAGCTTAGAGGTTAAAAGCAAGATGGAGTTGATTAGGTCAGATTTCTTTCACTGTAATACTTTTCTCAGTTATAATTGTGCAATGGCAGTTTCAGGTTCTGGATCAGGACCCCTTTCTGGTAACACAGGGATGGTTATGAATGCATCCAGACATCCAAAAAGTTACCTCTGAGAGCCAGAGATTTCCTTTCCCTATGGGTTCTTCCCTTGCATGTCAACCGAAGGATTCACTGGGGACCTAGAATTGTGCAGGGCAGTCTAGGAAGAGAGAGACAGGAGAGAGAAGAGGTGAAGTAGTTTTGAAGAAGAGAAAGAAGGTCCCATGCAGCCGCAGTTTTTTTTCTGACAAACGTTTCATGCTGTCAGAAAAAAATAGGATCCTGGTTTATTTGTGGGAGGGTGAGAAAAAAATGCCCTTTTAGGGTAGAGTCTGTGGAGCCCTAATTGGGGAAAAGGAGTCAGCCTGAAAGGACCAGGAGAAAGCAAAGAGATAAAGCAAATAAGCTATAAATCTGTCTTTCTTCATGGTCCAGGACATATGAACAAAATAGAGGAAGCAGATAAGCTGTAGTTCTCTTTTTCTTTATGGCCAAGGACATATCGCCTTTCTGTGGAAAGAACGTAAATAACTCACAAACTTTCTGCTTTCATTTATCATCAAATGCCTCAGCTAACAGAAGAATGCAAGTTAGCTCCCTGCTACCTTGGCCTGCCAAAGTGTGGTGATTATAGGCATGAGCCACTGCACCCAACCAAATCTCCTTTTCTCATAAGGAAGTCAGTCAGTAGGATCACAGCACACTCTAACAAGCTTATTTTAACCTAATCACCTCTTTAAATGCCCTATATTTAAATACAGTCATATTCTGAGGTAGTGGGTGTTAGGACTTCAAGATACGGTTTTCTGCGGACATGATTCTGCTCGTAACACTCTGTGCTCTGGACTCCCAAAATTTATGTGCTTCTTACATGCAAGGTCTCTTCACCCTCATCCCAATGAAAATCTTTTTTTTTTTTTTTTTGAGACAGGGTCTCTCTCTGTCACACAGGCTGCAGTGCAGTGGCGTGATCATGACTCACTGCAGCCTCGACCTCCTGTGCTCAAGTGATCCTCCTTCCCTACCCTCCTAAGTTGCTGGGCCCACACGTGCAGGCCACCATGTCTAGATAATTTAATTTTTTGTAGAGATAGGGTCTGGCTATATTGCCCAGGATGATCTCAAATCCCTGGCCTCAAGTAATTCTGACACCTCAGCTTCCCGAGTAGCTGGGACTACAAGAGTGCATTACCAAGCCTGGCTAATTTTTGTATTTCTTGTAGAGATGAGGGTCTCACTATGCTGCCCAGGCTGGTTTTGAACTCTTGAGCTCAAGTGATCTTCCCACCTGGGCCTCCAAAACTGCTGGGATTACAGGCCTGAGCCAGTGCACCTGGTCCATCTCAAAAGACTTAATCTATTTCAGTATCAACTCTCAAAAGTCTTTATCCATTCCTATATCAGTTCTTAGGCCAGAATACCCCTTAAATATTATCTGAACCACACATGGGTGAAGATCAAGGTGTGATTCATCGTGAGGCAAAATTTCTGCCCAGTTGTGAATCTATGAGGCCAGAGAAGTTATCTGCTTCCAAAACACAATGGTGATAAAGGCATAGGATACATCCCCCAACCCGGGTAACCATCCTTCTAATCCGTTGCTGTGAATTTGACGTTTGTACTTTGCACGTGTAAAAGCACATGCAGTATTTGGCTTTCTGTGTCTAGCATATTTCGCTTGGCATAATGTCTCCCGGGTTCCTGGATCCAGCCAGGGCTCCACATCAAATCCCCAGCGAGATCCTAGTTCCCTGACTACTGAGTAGCTTCAGCATCACTGGCAAGAGTGGATGGAGTCCACCGAGATTGTAAAAATCGGTTTTGACTTAAATCACTTCAACTTGTTAAGAAGAAATCATCTTAGTTTCCAATATAAGTGGACCACAACTTTAAGCTTTAACCTTAAATTCTGAAACATTAACTTAAAATAGGCAGGAAGCAACGCTGCTTCACAGGACAAGAAGTAGGCAGAAAACCAGACATGCTGCCTGTGAAGCAGAGTAAATAACAGGCTCTATCTCGGTCCCACTTACCCCATGAAACCCCACCCCATCCTCCGCCGCGGCTCCGTCACGCCCCACCTAGCCACGCCCACTACCGCCACCTCCTGGCTCCACCTTCTCATGGTCCCTCCCCGAGTTAGGGCCCTCTTTCCGACCCGCCCCTTGCCAACAGAGGCTTGCCAAGCTTGGTCCCTTGGCCTCCCAGTTTTTTCTCTCCGCTAGCAGTTTCCGTCACTCCCGGAAGTAGATTGCGCCTGGGAAAGGCCTTATCGCGGTGTGTGTTTCCGTCTACGTGGATTAAACATTGCTTCGCTCCGTCTGCCTGGATTAAACGTGCACTTCGCAGTCATCACTTCTCCATACCAGTGATCTGGGGATCGCTACGGACCTTAAAATATCCATAGCCCCTTCGCCCCTGCAACAGCCACTTCTCCCCACGTAAGTCCGAGAATTGCTTCCCTTTCGGTTTAAAATCTCTCTCAGGCTGTTCCTTGCTCCCTGCCTTTATGCCAGGTAGATAACCATGTAGATAACCCCATTCAGGTCGTGTTCCTGCTTAAAACCCTTATTGACCTCTGCTTCGGCCTCGGGCCAAGTCAAGTGCTCCCTCGCAAGGTGGATTCCCACCAGTCGAGACCCCCGAGCTTTGTCGTTGTCGGCCCCTGGAGGGGAGCGCCCGCTGCCCAGCTCCTGAAGGAGGCGCTTCTCCTCCCAGGTCCTGGGATTCTGCAGACCCTCTCTGTCCGGAGACACCGTCCCCCGCGCCACCTAGTGTGCTCCTCACGCCGGGTCCTTCCGCTCTCCAGGCTTCCCCTTCACAGCCACTGCTTTTCCTGACTCCGCGTTGCGGGAGGTCTTCGAGTCTGTCTGTGACATCCACTGTTGTTCCCTCCCAAATTTTTACTCCACTGGAAAATGTGCTCTTCCGGGAGGTGGGCATCTTATTCCTCCCCTTTCCTCCTGAATGTTGGGTGAGAGGGATCAGGAGAGGAAAAGAGGGGGAGTGACGGGACAGAAAGAAAAATTGGGGAGAAAAGAATGCGTATACGGCATAAAGGATGATAATTTAGGGACTTGCAAAGAGAGCAAGAGTGAAAGAGGACGCATGGAGAAAGTAGCACGGGGAGAAAAGCACATAAAGAAATTAGGGAAAAGGGAGACCTTCAGGGAGATGAAGGGCAGCAAAATAGAAAGGGACGGCAAAGGAGGAGACACTGCAGCCAGACTGGGGGCGGAGAAGGGGGCGGGGGCTGGAAAAGGTAAGAGAGTTGGAGCCGGGGCTGACAGAGCCACGTGGTGCTGGGACTGAAGGAGAGGGGAGTGGGTAACAAAGGAAGAGTAGACGGAGAACCACATCAGCGAGGAAGCCTAGGAAGTTGGGGGTGCTAGAGAGTGGGAACAAAGGAGATGTAACAGGGAAGAGGGAATTTAACAGGGAAGAGGGATTTTAACAGGGAGAGCAGACAGGGAGCTCTGATGGGGGGAAAGAGGCTGGGTGTAGCAGGAGGAGCCGCTGACAAAACCTCTCAGACACCGAGTGGTAGAAGGAAGGGCTTTATTCAGCTGGGAGCATCGGCAAGCTACTGCCTTAAAATCCGAGCTCCCCGAGTGCACAATTTCTGTCCCTTTTAAGGGCTCAGAACACTAAAGATTTCATATGAAAGCGTCGTGATTGAGCAATCTAGGGGATACGTGACAGGGGTTTCGTGCACTGGTAGTCAGAAACAGGGCAGGGAGTTTCACAGTGTTCTTCTATACAGTGTCAGGAGTCTATGAATAACATCGGTTTCTAAGTTATGAGTTGATTTGTAACTACTGGGTTTAGGCCAGGCAGGCCCAGGCCTGGTTTTGGGCCTGGCGCGGGGCTGCCTGTCTTTGGTTTTACTTCCTTGTTTTTTTCTTAAAACAGGTACTGAGTATAAAACAATGTAAAACAATGTGAGAGGGTCTTTTTTTTCCCCATTTGGGGACCATGGGAAAGTTTGGGGAGAAAGAGCAACAAGAGGTGAAATAAGTTTCGAAGCACTGGGCAGAACAGACATAAAAGAGGGAATAAAGAAAGGGGAGAACAACAGAAAAGGGTTTTGAAAAAAGACACCTGCAGCATGAGAGAGGGAAACACATAGCAGTGAAGAGAGTGGGAGAGGACCCCATCCTGATGAGCCACGAGTTGCTTGGATATGGATGGTTGTTTTAATATATTGATTTGTGACTTTATATTCTAATTTAAAATTTGTTTCTTTAAATTGTACTCATGAGGATGAAAATTACCACTCTTTTCTATAAGGCTTGTGCATTTTGTATTTATTTGTATAAAAAGATATTTGAAATCCCTATTTAGCCACAGGGGAGTGACTTGATTCAGTCATTTTGTAACTCTTCTTTCCAGGGATGGAGTAGAGGATGGAGGAGGGGAGAAATAGGCAAGAAATGACTGACTGTCACTACAAGATAGAGCTTTGGTTTTTTTGTTTGTTTTTTCTCTTTTTGAGACAGGGTCTCTCTCTGTGGCCCAGGCTGGAGTATAGTAGCATTATATCCTCTTACTGCAGCCTCGACCTCCTGGGCTCAAGCAGTCCTTCCTTCTCAGCCCCTGAAGGTGCTGGGATTATATGTGTGAACCACCTCTCCAGGCTTACAATGTATGCCTTAGAAGGAGGGTTGAGAGTGTTTGTTTTTTGTTTTGTTAATGGATTTACCTTTTTCCTTGTAGTTGCTTTGCAGTTAATTCATTGTTATTTTGGAAGCTGGATTTAAATTTTAGTTTATTCAGTTTCTTCTATAATTACTAACTTCTGAAATAAGATTTGATGTCATCCTGTAATCAGCTGATGTCATTAATTTCTAAATATTGCTTTTTTTTTTTTTTTTTTTTTTTTTACTTTTACCACACAATTTATTAGATTTTTCAAAAACTTTCCAAACTGTTGAAGTGTCCAGTATGGTATACTCACCACAGAGTACATTAGATTCCTCAGAACTTATTCATTTGTTTGTTTGTTTGTTTGTTTTGTCTTGTTTTGTTTTGTTTTGGAGTCTCACTCTGTCGCCCAGGCTGGAGTGCAGTGGCACTCTCAGCTCACTGCAAGCTCCGCCGCCCAGTTCACGCCATTCTCCTGCCTCAGCCTCCAGAGTAGCTGGGACTACAGGCCCCCTCCACCACGCCTGGCTAATTTTTTGTATTTTTGGTAGAGACAGGGTTTCACCATGTTAGCCAGGATGGTCTGGATCTCCTGACCTCGTGATCCGCCTGCCTCGGCCTCCTGAAGTGCTGGCATTATGAGTGTGAGCCACTGCGCCCAGCCAGAACTTCTTCATTTTATAACTGAGAATTTGTACCCTTTGACCAACATTTCTCCACTTTCCCCACCCACCATCCTGTGGTAACAACTGTTCTGTTCTGTTACTATGAATTGGACTTTTTTAGATTCTACTTGTGAGAACATACAGTAGTTATCTTTCTGTGTCAGTCTGATATCGCCCAGCATAATGTCCTCCAGAGTCATCCATGTTGTTGGAAATAGCAGGATTTTCTTTTTTATGGTTGAATAATATTCCATTATGTAAATGTACACACACACACTATATATACACATGCATAAATATATATACACACATATTTTCTTTACATATTCATTCATGGATGGGCACTTTGGTTGTTTCTGTATCTTGGCTGTTGTGACTAATACTGTAGTGACCATGAGGGGGCAGATGTTCCTTTTTTTTTTTTTTTTTTTTTTTTTTAAGTAGAGGCATGGTCCTGCTGTTTTGTCCAAGCTGGTCTCTAACTCCTGGTCTCAAGCAATCTTCCCATCTCAGCTTCTCAGAGTGCTGGTATTATAGGCATGAACTACCACACCTGGCCTAGATGTCTTTTCAACATACTGATTGGATTTCCTTTGGATTTATACACAGAAATGGGATTGCTGGATTGCATTGTTGTTTTAGTTTTAATATTTTGAAGAATGTCTGTAGTGTTTTTCATAATGGCTGTACTGAGATACACTCCCAGCAACAGTGTACAAGGGCTCATTTTTCTCCACATCATTGCTAACATCTGTTATCTCTTGCCTATTTGATAATAGCCAAAATATTGCAAATCTCCAAAATATTCTTCAGGATGTTTATGGAGGAAAATTCTATTAAAAGTGAAGTCACACAATCCAAACCTATATTGTTCAAGGGTCAGCTGAATTGAGGATCAAGGCCTAAGCTGAGCCCACGGGCAGGGTGGGCAGCTGCAGAGGTGGTGCATTGGTCCTGAGGGTGTGGAACCCAGAGCTGCAGCACAGCAAGCATTCTCGATAGTGACTTCTGTGGAGTCTATCACTTTGGCGGCAACATTTGTTATTTTGGAGTATTTTGGGCTGCAAGTTAAGATGGTTATAGATGCATTTTGGAATATCTAAATGTCAATGTGGAGAGTTTCCTTGGAAGATGTTGGGATCTCATTGGGGCATGTGCATCACTGGAGACATCTGTGTTAGTAGATGGTGGTGCCAGTGTTCAGGGGTGGGGTCATTATGAATGGAATAGGGCGTCTTGGGTCATTGAGTCCTCGGCTATCTTTTTATGTATGAGGTCAGCATGAGTTTATGAGTTGCTGGGGCATGTGGGATTTCGTAGCAGGATATGGGGAGCACTGTGGAGTATCTGGGAAGGGTGTGGACCCCATGGAAGTTTGTAAACCTGTCTCAGTTTAGGAGGGGAACGTTAGGGCCTCAAACTCTAGTGACAAAAGGCTTTCATTAGGGAGAGTTTTCTGTGGTGGATCTATGGCAGGGTGGTGACTTAGGGAAGATTTTTCAAAGAATTAGAGAATATGATATCACAATGACCTACGGCACAAAGATTTCAATTGGGACTGTCCTTGGAAGATACAGCTGTTACTTTCTCACTGCCAGGACAGTGGTGATTACTTTCCCCCACCTCTGTCTGCTGCAACAGGCACAGGGAGCTATGAGGCAAAATGCTTTAAACTCAGTGTGGAACAGGGATATTTTCTGCAGTCAAGAGGGTCCACTAGGTCCTGGGGAGGCAGTTTGGGGAGAGGATGGATAATGTTCTTTGGAGAATGACAGTCCTAGTAATTGCTGGGTATAAAGGAAAAAGCAAACTTTTTTGTCTCTACTCTCACACTTAACACAGAACTCTTCTGTGGCCAGTGTTGGGGAGTTTTCTCCTACACACTAAACAATTCTCCAGCAGACACCAGCTAGATTGCCTTATAATTCAATTTAATTCTGGCACTATCTACCTGGAGTTAGAGTCATCTCTCACAGGTTGCCCATAGGTTAAGGGCTCAGTCTCACAAGACTGCCCCGGCTCACTTCAGCTATCATTCAAAAGTAGTAGGTTGTCACCTATACTTCTGACCTACTGACTCCAAATTGGCATTCCTACTACCCCATCTAAAGGTTTGATTAATTTCCAAGGATGGCTCACAGAACTTAGAGAAACACATTTACCAGTTTCTTATTGTTGAAGGACAAAATCACAACAAATTCGATCCTTTTGTAGTTCATAAATGTGATGATTGGGTTTTCACACTCATGTGAGATGTGCTTCCCTCAAACCTTGTTACGATGTCGTGATAAGAAGGGAAATTATGGGCCGGGCGCGGTGGCTCAAGCCTGTAATCCCAGCACTTTGGGAGGCCGAGACGGGCGGATCACGAGGTCAGGAGATCGAGACTATCCTGGCTAACACAGTGAAACCCCGTTTCTACTAAAAATACAAAAAACTAGCCGGGCGAGGTGGCAGGTGCCTGTAGTCCCAGCTACTCGGGAGGCTGAGGCAGGAGAATGGTGTAAACCCGGGAGGCGGAGCTTGCAGTGAGCTGAGAGCAGGCCACTGCACCTCAGCCTGGGTGACACAGCGAGACTCCGTCTCAAAAAAAAAAAGAAGGGAAGTTCTTACAAATCCATTTTTTAACTCCTGTTCCTGTTTTCTTTTTTGGAATTTTTTTTTTTCCTAAACGTGGCTCATTTCCAGGGTCAGTTTGATAATGCGGCGCTTAGCATGAGAGGCTTCATTCTGGCTTGGTCTGGTAGTGCGGGAGGCTAGTACAAAACGACGGCCTTTCCATAAACAGGAACAAAATAATGTCCTTGACCGGGACATGGGTGGAGCTGGAGGCCATTATCCTTTGCAAACTAACACAGGAACAGAAAACCAAACACTGCATATTCTCACTCACAAGTGGGAGGTAAATGACAAGAAAACATGGATACATAGAAGGCAACAACACACACTGGGACCTCCCTGAGGGTGGAGGGTGGGAGGAGGGAGAGGATCGGGAGAAATAACTAATACACTTTAGGCTTAATACCTGAGTGACGAGGCCAGGCGTGGCAGCTCACGCCTGTAATCCCAGCACTTTGGGAGGCCGAGGCAAGTGAATCACCTGAGGTCTGGAGTTCGCAACCAGCCTGACCAATATAGTGAAATCTCATCTCTACTAAAAATACAAAAATTAGCCAGGTGTGGTGGCACGCGCCTGTAGTCCCAGCTACTCAGGAGGCTGAGGCAGGAGAATTGCTTGAACCAGGAAGGCAGAGGTTACAGTGAGCCAAGATCGTGCCATTGCACTCCAGCCTGGGCGACAGAGCGAGACTGTCTCAAAAAGAAAAAAAAAAACAGAAACACCTGGGTGATGAAATAATGTGTACAACAAACCCCCATGACCCATTTACCTGTGAACCAGCCGGCACATCCTGCACATGTACCCCAGAACTTAAAATATAAGTTAAAAAGAGAAAAAAACAATTGGCTTTTTATAAAGTGTAACAACTGCATCATCTATTTTTACCTCTAGGGAATTGTTTTAAACAGTGTTTACTGATGGTGGTATTGCCCATTAAATGCATGCACACACACCGACCCTGACGCTTATAGTTTCATTCCACTCTGCCCTAATTAAAACAAAACATACTACTAACTACATTTCTGCCTGTATGAGTACCCCTCTTCTGCGCTAAAATCTTATTTATACTCTGTGTCTTCACTTCTTGCCTCCAATTCCCTCTTGAATGCATCTAATCAAACTTTCATATCCACCATTCCACTGATAACTTTATTTTTCAGAGTCACCGGTGACCTCCCCATTTCTAAATCCAATATATTTATTTTCCTGCTTTAGTCTTTCTTTTCCTGTCAGAAGCTTTCTATTTGATTTTTTCTTTTTTTTTTTTTTTTTTTTGAGACGGAGTCTCGCTGTGTCGCCCAGGCTGGAGTGCAGTGGCGCGCTCTCGGCTCACTGCAAGCTCCGCCTCCCGGGTTCCCGCCATTCTCCTGCCTCAGCCTCCGAGTAGCTGGGACTACGGCGCCCGCCACCACGCCCGGCTAGTTTTTTGTATTTTTTTAGTAGAAACGGGGTTTCACCGTGTTAGCCAGGATGGTCTCGATCTCCTGACCTCGTGATCCGCCCATCTCGGCCTCCCAAAGTGCTGGGATTACAGGCTTGAGCCACAGCGCCCGGCCTCTATTTGATTTTCTCGTCACCTCCCTGACCATTTCACTTTCCTCTGCTGCTGTGTCCTGACTCGGAATTGTTTCTCAATGTAGGAATGACTCATGGCTTAGTCCTTGAACCTCTTCTTATCTCTGTCCACACTCACTGTGTTTCCTCATCATCTCATCTCATGGCTTTAAACCCCACTGTATTAGTGCGTTCTGGAATTGCTACAACAAAATTCCAGAGACTGAGTAATTTATTAAGAAAACAGGTTTAACTGGCTCACAGTTCTGCAGGCTGCACAGGAAGCATAGCGACATCTGCTTCTGGGGAGCCTTCAGGAAGATTCCAAACATGGTAGCAGGTGAAGTAGGAGCAGGCGTCTTACATGGCGGGAGCAGGAGCAAGAGAGAGTGAGGGGGGAGGCGCTACACACTTGGAAACAACCAGATCTCGCGAGAACTCACTATGATAAGAACAGCACCAAGGGGTGGTGCTAAACCATTCAACACAAATCCACCCCCATAATCCAACCACCTCCCACCAGGTAGGAGGATGCACCAGTAACAGTGGGGATTACAATTCAGTGTGAGATTTGGGCCAAGGACACAGAGCCGATCCGTATCACCCACCTACCCACCTACATGTCTCCATGTTCCCTGCAGACCTGTCCCCCGAACTCTAGAATTCTGTATCCTGTTGTCTCCTCAGCCGTCCGTTCAACCGTCTAAGAGACATCTCCACCTATATGTGTCTAAAGTGACTTCCCCAACTCCCCAGGTACATTCGCCTGCACACCTGAACATCTCTCCGATGACGGTGGCCCTATACTTCCTGGCTTTAGCTTTACATTCAGCATATATTTGAAATAGAGAAGATATGACATTATATAGAAGGGTTTTAATTCAAATGATAAGTAAAAGTTACATTTACCTAAAATGGTAGGGAAATGCATAGTTTCTAAAAGTGTTGTGAGCTGTGGAAGAAAAATGTTTGAAGACCTCCTGCCTACCTGATCTGCTGCCTCGGGACCTCTCTGACCTCCTACCTGTGTCCTCCTCACTCCCTCTGCTCCAGCCACACAGGCCTCTCCTATTCCTGGAGCCGAGGTTACTCCTGCCTGAGGGCGTCTACCTGGGCTGTCCCTGTGCCTAGAACTCTCTGGCCCCTCAGTTGCAGATAATCTGGCAAGATTTCCCCCATCCCGAGCTGCAAAGGTGCCCTCTGCCACCAGCATCACATGGGGTTTCCTACTCATTTAAACAAAACTTACTACTATGTTCTTTTTACATTTTGAGGATCTGGAGAAAATGGCAACGCAAAGAAAAGTAACTTTGAAACAACCAACCTTTTAGTTTCCTGATTTTGCTCCATTCAGCCCTTTCAGCTTATGAAGCCGACCTCTTCCCCTCAACGCCTTTCATATTAAGAATGAGGTGTTGTCTGATTCTAGGATTGCAAATAAAAGCCAATAAAAGCAGGTCCATATTTTTGCTCTATGTGTTTCTTTCTGGCTCTTTGCCTTCCACTTTCTACAGACTGGTAACAACAAGGCCCCAAGGGGAGATCAGAGCTAGGAGATTGGGGCTGTGGTAGTCTTGCCCCCTTTGAGACGTACTCAATCCTGGCTTCAGACTAGAGTGCTAAGGCATTTGTAACACATGGTTCATTCCCCTTTATAGAGATTCTCCTTCCAGTAGTTAGGGTGGGCCCAGCCTCCATAATGTTTAAGAGGTACCCAAGTTGATGCTTTTTTTTTTTTTTTTTTTTTGGAGATGGAGTCTGTCTCTGTCACCCAGGCTGGAGTGCAATGGCTCGATCTGGGCTCACTGCAACCTCTGCCTCCCAGGTTCAAGCAATTCTCCTGCCTCAGCCTCCCAAGTAACTGGGATTAAAGGCGTGTGCCACCACGCCTGTCTAATTTTTGTATTTTTGGTAGAGAGGGTGTTTCACTATGTTGGCCAGGCTGGTCTCGAATTCCTGACCTCAGGTATCCACCCGCCTCGACCTCCCAAAGTGCTGGGATTACAGGCATGAGCCACCGCTCCCAGCCCCAAATTGATTCTCATTTGTATCCAGCATTGAGCTTCAAGCCTCTGTATCCTCCATTTCCCAGGGCAGAGCTCAGCCTGTGACCCACAGAGGTGAGGGAGTGCTGCGCTCTGCATGGGGTTTAATCAGAGATAGGTCCTTGCCCTGAATGGGAGCTCAGTCCAGCCCAGCTACCCTCTGCTGCAGCCTGTGTGTGGGCGTCTCCCGGAGGGGAGCTAGTGCTGAAGAAAACGGTGAAAGATTCACTTGGTCTTTGTGTAGGAATGTATTATCCTTGCATCCCCCCAGTGCAGTGGGCTGTCGCTCCACATGCTGAGGCCTTCCCTGTGTGCATGGTTGTGATACAGAAAGTAATGTGTTGTTTCTAAGCATTAAACAACAGATTTTTTACTTTCAGGTTTGATGTGTGAATAATTACATTGACTGAGAAAGAAACCCAGAAGAGGAAGAAGAGGAAAGAAAAGGAGTCAGTGATGGCTACTCAGGTAAAGTGATATTTTACTCAGGTAAAGTGACATTCTTGGTGGGTCATTCTGTCTCCTTCCTTTGTGAAGTGCAGGGCATTGGAGTTGCGAATCTTCTCTGCGTCTGAAACTTCCTTCCTGACACATTTGCTCATGCTCATCCATGCCTTTCCTCAGTTCCTCTCATCTTATTTACATTCCATCTCAGCATGACCGAGTGACATGAACTTGGGAAGAGGCTGTGCCGAGCATGGTCCTGGGGAGAGCTCACACCCAGACATGGATGGGGACAGGGTATGGGCCCCGTGGTATCAGAGCTGTTGGACAGCAAGGATTGTTTGGGGGCCACATTGGAGGCACTGTCAGCTCTCTGTAGACCAGTAATAGAGAAGCTGCCTGTGGAAGTCACATATTAATGTGCATAAATATCTAGTAAATTATCGAAAGGGGCCAGGCGCCGTGGCTCATGCCTGCAATCTCAGCACTTTAGGAGACTGAGTTGGGCGGATCACTTGAGCTCAGGAGTTTGAGACCAGCTGGCCAACATGGTGAAAACTCGTCTGTACTAAAAATACAAAAATTAGATGGTCATGGTGGCAGGGGCCTGTAATCCCAGCTACTCTGGAGGCTGAGGCAGGACAATAGCTTGAACCCGGAGGTGGAGGTTGTAGTGAGCCGAGATGGTGCCACTGTACCCCATCCTGGGTGACAGAGCAAGACTTCATCCTCAAAACAACAACAACAACAACAACAAAATTATGGAAAAGGAGGCCTGTAAGGGGAGATCTTTCTGCCTGATTTTATACTACATTTGAAGCTGTATGAATGAGTCACTATTTCTAACTGCACCACCCTTAATGACTGGGAATTGAATGGAAAACTAGATACAGACATTAGAGCGTGTTTTATTCCATCATTGATTTAAAAATATGAAATCAAGCTGAATGTCAGATTCTTCTAGCCATGGTCCGAATATCCATCTCACAGAGACTGCTTTGTTCCTGTGGGTACTCTTACCAGCAGTTGTTTTAAGTTTTAAGGTTATAATTTTGCTCAGATATAAGAGCTGAGCATTTGTTATCAGAGAAGATGGAGCCAAATTCTCCCACTGCACCAATTATTGTTAAATATTATATTTATTTTAAACATCACATGATGTATGTATTTGTTTTTCGGTAAAAGTTCAAGCAAAGATGCAGTTCAGGCATTAAGTTAATACATGTTGGCCAGGCTGGTCTCGAACTCCTGCTCTGAAGTGATCCTCCTGCCTGGCCCTCTGAAAGTCCTGGGATTACAGTTGTGAGCAATCATGCCCGGCCCACATTTCTTTTTAATTCTTTGAAGCCAAAATGTAAATCGCCATTTCTTTCATGTAGGTTTGTAGAGATTCAATTGGTTTCTTCTTATAGACCATATTTCCCTGTTTCTTTGTATGTTTTATTGTCTTCTTTTGTGACTTCAGCATTTGAAAAATCAGCTGCCTCCCCAGATTTGGTGGCTCCTTTGTTCAGGGAGGACACGCCAATCAACTACCCTAGATTCTGGAGACTTCCCATGCTTTTTCTTCCTGGGGATTCTGTCCTCTCTGGGCCTTTGCTTGTCATCTCCCTATTGAAGAGGTTTGCGGCTTTCTAGTCAGAAGCTCCCCTATTTTCTGTACTATTGTAGATAGACTTTAGTACTACAGATATCTGTGGTACTAGATCTTCACCCTCGTGTCTTTCTGTGTTACTGCAGGCACTGGTTTATGTCAGTCATCTTTTTGCTCAGTGGCCCCTAACCTTTCATCCTGTTCTTTCAGTGCTACCACAGGAAGTCACCACTAGGGCAGTTGTCAGCCTAGCCATGGAGGCAGGGACACCTTAGAGAGCCCTTATTAGGGCAAGGTCAAGGGTAGCCCTGAAGCAGGACCACCCCTGAGAGTCCAGAGATGTAGAGTCACCGGTGTGTGATCGCAGCTGAGGAAACCACAGCCTGTGAGAACTTCCATGTGGGGTGATCCCAACAAAACTAATGGGGCAGGGATCCCCAGGACCTAACTCCTACTCCAGGACGTCTAGAAGGTGGGACATAGAGTCAAAGACGACTATTGTCAGGCCTTAAGATTTAATATGTGTGCCCTATTTGAGTTTCAGACTTAACATGGGAGCAGCTACCTCTTCTTTCCTGTTTCTGCATTTTGGAGTTGAAATATTTAACCTGTGTCTATGCCACCATTGGATGTTGGAAGCACTTGAGTTGTTTGATTTCACAGGTTTACAACTGGAGAGCAGTTTGCCTCAGGATGAAACACATGTTTGAGTCTCACCCATATCTGATTTAGATTATAGTTAGATGCAGCTGTAGACTATAGAGTTTGGAATTGGTAGTAGAAAAAGTTAAGACTTTGGGGGGCCATTGGGATGGAATGCATTTCGCATGTGAGGAGTACATGAATTTTGGTGGGGCAGAATGGAATGCTGTGGTCTGAGTGTTTTTCTCTCCTCCACAGTTCATTTGAAACTTAATCCCCAATGCCCAATCTCCAGGTATTATGAGGTTTGGGTTTTAGTAGGTGATTGCATCACAAGGGTTCTGCCCTCATCAATGGAATATGGTGTTCTGGTCAATGAGATATCAAAACGCTTATCCTACGGAGTTCACTGCTTTTTGGCCCTTCTGTCCCTTCTGCCATGTGGGGACACAGCATTCCTCCCCTCCAGAAAATGCAATAAGACACTATCTTGGAAGCAGGGATCATCCCTCAGCAGACATCAGTCCTGCTGGCACCTTGATCTTAGCTTTCCCAGCCTGTGAATTATGAGAAATATATTTCTATTGTTCATAAATTACCCAGTCTTATTTGGTTATAGCAGCACAGAGAGACTAGTACGTTCTGTAACCGTAATGTAACTGTTTGATTGTTTTGATTCAACTCTTAATTCTCAGACATCTGGGTTCAGATGCTTGCTCTGCCATTTTCAGGTTGTTGACCTAGGCAAGTTTGTTAGCGAGTCTGTGACACAGTAACATGGAACAAGTCTCTCTCTCATAGGCTATTATGTTGTTGTTTGAATTAGAACATGTAAAGCATTTGGAGTAATGCCCAGCACATGGGGAGTGTTCCAAAACTTTAGTCATTGCTGTTACTCTGGTCATCACAGTTTTTAGTTTATGACCTTTCTTTAAAGCCGCTATAGACATTGTCATCTCTGAAAACACCACTCATATACTAGCTCACCTAGACAGTTGATGTATAGAACATAATATCTAACACTTTCTAAGGGATAACCATGTGTTCTTCTTATTTGTGTATTTCTTGCATTGTCCACAAAAAGAGAAATATACACTGATGTAGAGAATATAATAGTCTCCTATTGTATTTTGTAACAAACTAAAATTAAGGACGTAACTTTCTCACAGATGCCTTTTATAGATATGTCAAAACACACACTTCAAAGTGATGTGATAGTTCTCTCCTCATTTTATGTAAACAAAAGAGCTCTCATATTGCTTCTTTTTGAAATGTGTTTTTCATTTCAGGGACCTTTGACATTCAAGGATGTAGCCATAGAATTCTCTCAGGAGGAGTGGAAATGCCTGGAACCTGTGCAGAAAGCTTTGTACAAGGATGTGATGTTGGAGAACTACAGGAACCTGGTCTTCCTAGGTGAGTATAATTTCATTCTAGAAGTTCAGATTTGCCTTCGTGCATTTTTGTATTTTCTCTGTTGTCTTTCTTAGGAACCCCTCCATTATTTGAGACTGAAGCCTTTTTGGTTCAAAAATAAAAAGCTTCTTAATGCTGCATCTGGCCTTTCACTGTCTCCTTTGTATATATATTCTGCGGCCTTCTTTGTACATCAGTGGCGGTTCCAGAGCTGAAGTTCGCAGAGAACTTTATGGCAGAGTTAAAATATCCAATTCCGTTTTCTGTCCATGTGCTTTTTTGTTTGTTTAAAACAGGTTCTTGCTCTGTTGCCCAGGCCGGAGTGCACTGGTGTGATCACAGCTCACTGCAACCTCTGTATCCTGGGCTCAGAGCAATCCTCCCACCTCAGCCTCCCAAGTAGTTGGAAGTATGGGTGTGCACCACCATGCCCAGGTAGAGACAGGGTTTTACTATGTCACTCAGGCTGCTCTTGAACTCATGGGCTCAAGGAATTCTCTGGTCTTGGCATCCCAGAGTGCCGATATTACAGGCTTGAGCCAGTACGCTTGGCCTATCCCTGTGGCCTATCCCTGACCCTGTGATCTGCCCGCCTCAGCCTCCCAAAGTGCTGGGATTACAGGTGTGAGCCACCATGCACGGCCAAAGCTTATATTTTTTAAGGCCACATAATTTGTTTTAAGTGACCGCTACTTTCATCTGGTGCATTTTCATGTATTATAAGTGAACTTTGTTTTCATTTATTTAATAATCAGTTCCATATTTTTGAGGATACTCAGTTTTCCTTTGTTTTATGTTTCTTTTTGAGGTAGTGTTGTATTGGGGAATGTGTATCATTTTATATATTTTACAAGATTTCTTTCTTTTACAGATGGTATAGTTCAGCAGCAGTTTCTCTAAAACTTACACAAACTCTGTAGTGTTGTAATAAGATAGTTTCAGTTATTCCTTTTACTCCCGTTTCCCCTGACTTAATTCCTACTCTTAAATTTGTTAATGAGACCGGGCGCGGTGGCTCACACCTATAATGCCAGCACTTTGGGAGACCGAGACGGGCGGATCATGAGGTCAGGAGATTGAGACCATCCTGGCTAACACGGTGAAACCCCGTCTCTACTAAAAATACAAAAAGTTAGCAGGGTGTGGTGGCCGGCGCCTGTAGTTCCAGCTACTTGGGAGGCTGAAACAGGAGAAGGGCGTGAACCCGGGAGGCGGAGCTTGCAGTGAGCTGAGATTGCTCCGCTGCAGTCCAGCCTGGCCGACAGAGCGAGATTCCATCAAAAAAAAAAAAAAAAAAAAAAAAAAATTTGTTAATGAAATTGATTACAGTTCTTTTCATTGGAAATTTTTTAATACCTTGAATATATTTTTAAAATATAGTTACTATCTTAATTGTAGAAATACCATGAAAGAGATTGGTCATACTTTGTTTTTTGTTTTTTGGGTTTATTTGAGATGGATTTTCACTCTTGTCGCCCATGCTGGAGTATAATGGCACAATCTCAGCTCACCACAACCTCCGTCTCCCAGATTCAAGCGATTCTCTTGCCTCAGCCTCCTGAGTAGCTGGGATTACAGGCATGTGCCACCATGCCTGGTTAATTGTGTATTTTTAGTAGAGGCGGGGTTTCTCCATATTGGTCAGGCTGATCTTGAACTCCCGACCTCTGGTGATCCGCCCATCTCAGCCTCCCAAAGTGCTGGGATTACAGATGTAAGCCACTGCGTCCAGCCTGGTCATACTTTGTTATATAAGACACATTGCTTTTCTGTAGTAAGTTTCAGTTTCCTAATTATAACTCGCTGGACTTTCTTTAAATCACCCTTTTTTTTGGGGGGGGGGGGAACAAAAGCTATATTATAATAATTATTCTCCAGTCTACTTTCATGTCCATCATGTTATACTGAATTATTATTTTCAAACCTTACTTTATTATACATGTAGCCCATTTCTTGCACTTCAAGGACTTCTCAACTGATGTTTATAAAACCTATGTATTTTTTTCCATCATGCTTAGGGAATGAGGAATAAATTTTTTTTTTAAATTGTATTTTATCCAGAAGTGTTTTTCCTAGGTTTTCTTCCAGGATTGTTGTAGCCTGGGGTCTTACATTTAAGTCTATATTCATCTTGAATTAATGTTTGTGTATGATGAGAGATAGGGGTCCAGTTTCACTCTTCGATATATGGCTAGCCAGTTTTTCCAGCACCCTGTATTGAATAGAATGTCTTACCTCAATTGTTTTTGTTGACTTTGTCAAAGATCAGTTGGTTGTAGGTATGCGGCTGTATTTCTGGGTTTCCTGTTCCATTCCATTGGAGATCTGTGGCTGTATTTCTGGGTTCCCTATTCTGTTCCATTGGAGATCTTCTATTTTAATGGAAGCATGTATATCTAACAATTTTCTATCTTAGCACTGTTTTCTCTGCATATATAAGTTTTGGTATGTTCTATTTTCATTTTCCTTTGTTTTGAGGTATTTTATCATTTCCTTTGAGATTTCCAATTTGGCATATTGACTGTTTAGGAATATGTTGTTCCAACGTATTTGTTGATACTCTAATTTTTTTTCGCTGTTGATCTCTAGTTTTACTTTGTTATGATGGGATAAGTTACACTTTATGATTTCTGTCTTTAAAATGTATTAAACAGGTCAGGAGCGAAGAGGGCCAGCCCCTCCACAACCTGTGGGTGTTTCTCGTCAGGTGAGATGAGAGACTGAGAAAAGAAATAAGAGACAGAGACAAAGTCTCTGGGCCCAGGGGACCGGCGCTCAGCATACGGAGGACCCACGCTGGCACTGGTCTCTGAGTTTCCTCAGTATTTATTGATCATTATCTCTACCATCTCAGAGAGGAGAATGTGGCAGGACTATAGGGTAATAGTGGGGAGAGGGTCAGCAGGAAAACATGTGAACAAAGGTCTCTGTGTCATAAATAAGTTTAGGGAAAGGTGCTGTGCCTTAATGTGCTTGCACACAGACATCTCGGTGCAATAAAGAGCAATATTGCCACCAGCATGTCTCACCTCCAGCCCTAAGGCGGTTTTCTCCTGTCTTTGTAAATAGAACATACAATCGGGTGTTGCACTGAGACATTCTATTCCCAGGGACGAGACATTCTATTCCCAGGGATGAGCAGGAGACAGATGCCTTCCTTTTATCTCAGCTGCAAAGAGGCCTTCCTCTTTCACTAATCCTTCTCAGCATAGACCCTTTACTGGTGTCGGGCTGGGTGATGGTCAGGTCTTTCCCTTCCCACGAGGCCATATCTCAGGCTATCACATGGGGAGAAACCTTGGACAATACCTGGTTTTCCTGGGCAGAGGTCCCTGCGGCCTTCTGCAGTGTATTGTGTCCCTGGGTACTTGAGATTAAAGAACGGCGATGACTTTTACCAAGCATACTGCCTTTAAGCACTTTTTTAACAAAGCACATCCTGCACAGCCCTAAATCCGTTAAACTTTTTTTTTTTTTTTTTTTTTTTTTTTGAGACGGAGTCTCGCTCTGCTGCCCAGGCTGGAGTGCAGTGGCCGGATCTCAGCTCACTGCAAGCTCCGCCTCCCGGGTTCATGCCATTCTCCTGCCTCAGCCTCCCGAGTAGTTGGGACTACAGGCGCCCGCCACGGCGCCCGGCTAGTTTTTTGTATTTTTTAGTAGAGACGGGGTTTCACCGTGTTAGCCAGGATGGTCTCGATCTCCTGACCTCGTGATCCGCCCGTCTCGGCCTCCCAAAGTGCTGGGATTACAGGCTTGAGCCACCGCGCCCGGCCAGTCCGTTAAACCTTGAGTCAACACAGCAGGTGTGTCTGCAAGCACAGGGCTGGGGCTAGCATTACAGATTAACAGCATCTCAAGGCAGAAGAATTTCTCTTAGTGCAGAACAAAATGAGTCTCTTATGTCTATTTCTTTCTACATAGACACGGTAACAGTCTGATCTCTCTTTCTTTTCCCCACAAGGAGTTTGAGACCAGCCTGGCCAACATGGCGAAACTGCGTCTCTACTAAAAATACAAAAATTACCTTGGCGTGGTGGCGCGCACCTGTAGTCCCAGCTATTCGGGAGACTGAGTCAGGAGAATCACTTGAACCTGGGAGGCAGAGGTTGCAGTAAACCAAGATCACGCCACTGCCTTCCAGCTTGGGTAACAGAGCGAGACTCAGCCTCAAAAAAAAAAGAAGTGTTAAAAAGTTTTATTTTTAAATATTTCTTTTGAAGAATGTTCCGTGTGGAGTTTGGAAAAAATTCTTTTGTGCTGTTTTGGGTGATGTGTTATGCATATGTAGATTAGGTCCAATTTGACGTATAGGTTAGGTTGCCTAGTTACTTACTTTTTTTCTATCTGATTGTCCTATTTATAAAAGTGGTCCGTTGAAGTATTTTATTATTACTGTGGAAATTTTCTCCCTTTAGTTATGTTTCTCTTGCTTCATATATTAAGGATCTCTAATATTAGGTGCATGTATATCTGTAATTGGTATATCTTCCTAGTGAATTAACCCTTTAATTATTATATAATGCCCTTCTTTGTCTCTTGTACCAGTTTTGACATAAAGTCTATTTTGACTGATATTGGTTTAGCCACCTCTGATGTCTTTCTGTTACCATTTATAAGGGATATCTTTTTTCATCCTTTCAGTTGAGCCTGTGTGTGTTCTTCAAATAAAAATGAATCTTTTGTGGATAGCATGTAGTTGGAGCCTATTTTTAAAATTCATTCAGCCAGTCTGTATCTTCTGATTGTGGAGTTTAAGCCACTTATACTTAATGTAATGACTGATAGAGAAGGACTCACTGTTGCCATTTTGCAGAATGTTTCCTATATCTCTTAGATTTTTTTGTTCTTCATATCTGTTACTGTCTTTGTGTTTGTTTAGTTGATTCTTTCGTCTTGACATACTTTTATTTCCATTGTATGTGTCTTCTATACATTTTTTGTGGTTATCATTGCAATTACAGAAAACACTTTAGATTTATAACATCTTGTTTTAAACTGATAACAGTTTGACTTCAGTCACATACAAAAATGACTCCTTTACAGGTCTGCTCCCATGTTATGTTTTTGATATCCCAGATTACTTCCATAAATACTGTGTCTCCATTAACATGTATTTAAACCTTGACAGCAGTTTCCTGCTTTCTTAGTTTTTTTCAGACTAATATTTGCCTATTTTGCTAGGGTTTCTTCTGTACCCCAAGTCTCCTTAACATTGTTGTACTATCAATAAGGTTTTATGTTGTCTTTTTGTATGTGTACAAAATGAATTCATCCATCTCCTCTTCATGGCTGTTATCAAATTTTTTCTTCAGGATTATACTGTAGGAACTTTTTTTTCGCATCTCTCCTGATATGTAGGGTTGTTGAGCATATGCCTGGAAATATAACTCATGGGACATTCAATTTGATAAATTTCATAGCATATATTATAAAGACATAAGTCTGCTTTCTTCCCGTATCCTCACACTGCCTCCTTTTTAACTGTCTTCCCTTGTCCTGTGCACATAGTATAATTCCCATGTTTAAGTATTGGTCAGTATAATGCTACTTCTAAATTAGTTTCTTTTTTCATCCAAAGTCAGGATTTTAACTGTTGCTTGTGAAATTATATACCCACAGCTCTGCAAGCACAAACACTGCTGCCCCATGCACATTACTCCTTGCCCTTTTCCTCTTGCCTTTTCTCTTCCCTGGCCTTTCCTAAAATAGTACTTTGTTCCAGACGGACTACCTGGCTACTTACTAGTATATTAGTTTTACACTCCCATTATTGCATAACTCCTTCACCTCCCACACTACTCTCACTCTGTAAGGGATGACCCTACTCATTCACTTGATCACTTTTTTTTTTTTTGAGATGGAGTCTTGCTCTGTCTCTCAGGCTGGAGTACAGTGGTACGATCTTGGCTCACTGTAACCTCCGCCTCCCAGGTTCAAGCAATTTCCTGCCTCAGCCTCCCAAGTAGCCGGGACCTGCCACCACACCCAGCTAATTTTTGTATTTTTAGTAGAGATGGGGTCTCACCATCTTGGCTGGGCTGGTCTTGAACTCCTAACTTTGTGATCCACCTGCCTTGGCCTGATCACTTTCTGAGAACACTGCCTAAATCATTATATGCGGGGAATGATGACTCAGATACTGTTATTCATAGGGATGGCTGAATAATGCTTTTGGCAACACAGCATGGATCTTGAAGTATTTCTTTCTATACTGTTAGTATTTGGGGTGACCTGTTATCTGCAGAACCTGCTTGGGCAGTTTTTGAAAAAAAAAAAAACAGTGTTTGATCCTGCAAAGGTAGGTGCGTATCTTACTTTCTTTGTAAATTGGATGTAAACATATAAATCCCGTGGGCATACTTTGCTTGTGTGTTAAATAGTGATAATTTACCTCAAGACTTTTTAAACAAGTTAGTACTGTTAGCTAGTCTAGAAATTGTGTTTTTTAGTAAAGACTCACAGATTTCTTTGTTAAATAAAGCATATCAATATTGTTCCATGTTTATAATGAGATAGCATATTGGCTTCACCTTAGTCAGCATGGCTACCTATAGTAGATATTGTAGATTGGGTGGTTGAAACAACAGAAATTCACTTTTCACAGATCTGGGTGATGAGAAGTCTAACATGTCAGAACCACCATTTTGGGTCTTGGCATGGGCCCTTTTTCCGGTTTACCATGACTGTCTCTTTCTGTGTCCTTACGTGGCAGAGGACCTAACTGCCTCCCAAAGACCACACCTCCAAGTACTATCACATTGAGGATTAGGTCCTCAACATAGGAATTTTGGCAGACATAAGTCTTTATATCAAAGCAGCCTTCATTGTATCTGTAAGTTTTCATTTTGTAGTTTCTTCCAAACAATGTTTGTTGTCTTTTATCTTACTTTATATGCTTTTCAAGTAGAATCTCTGTATGATATATATTTTGTGGCCAGTTAATTAGGTAATTAGAGGCAATGAATAGGACCAGGTGTGGTGACTCGTGCCTGTATGTGATCCTGGCACTTTGGGAGGCTGTGGCAGGCAGATTGCTTGCCCTCAGGAGTTTGAGATCAGCCTAAGCAACACAATAAAACTCTGTCTCTACCAAAACTACAAAAAAATCAGGTGGGCATGGTGGTGAACATCTTTGGTCTCAGCCATTTGAGAGGCTGAGGTGGGAGGATTGCTCGAGTCTTAGAAGTGGAGGTTGCAGTGAGGCAAGATTATGCCACTTCACTCCAGCCTGGGTGACAGAGTGAGACTCCATCTCAAGAAAAAAGCACAATAGATAGGGAGTTGCTGTGTTGATTGTTACATAGTTGTAGGCATGAAGTCATAGTCAGTATTTCTGACTTCCTGCCCCACTTTTTATTCTATATTATGTTGTATATTTACCTTCCTCCCATCCAAGTAGTAACCAGGTCTGACACTGTTTAGCTTCTGAGATCAGCTGTGTTCTGGGTGGTATGGCCAAAGACATATTTATCTTTCTTTTATCTTTAAAAGTCAGTGATCTCAACATATTTTCTAGTTATCATATGCTGTCTCTAGAATATACGTTCTTGCTTATTATGAAGGGAGAATTGTTTAGAATTCTATACTATAAATTTGTATATTTGCATATGATGCAAATTTGTATATACAATATACAAATTTATAGTATGGAATTCTAAATATGTATATTGTATTTTACTTACATGCTGGTTTTATCTGGGTTATTAGAGTGTTTCATTTATTAATTTTTATGATAATTATTAATTAGTTGAACTTGTGAATATTTACTGTTACACTGTATCTTGCTGTAGTTTGACATTTGTTTGTACACAGCAAATATGAAGTGAACATATATAACTTTTATTCTCTTATGAGAGAGCCACGTTTTCTGCCAATTGGTGTGTAATTTGGTGTCATTGGTTGCAAAATACTTGTTTTAGTGCCAATATATGTTTGCACAACATAAATCTTTTGGTCATAGGATGTTTGAAACTAGGCTTTCCTAAATAATTTGAATTACATGTAGTCATCCTTTCTTTACTATAGACTTCTACTCATTTTGTATTTCTAAAAATAAAAGATCATGGTGGAGAACTTTCACACCTGTCTGGTATAAACATTATGCTTAGTGTAGTATGTTTCCAATATAAAGTATTTATCAATAGTAGTTATTTTTAAAAAACTCATGTTCATCATATTTTGCAGGTATCTCTCCTAAATGTGTGATCAAGGAATTACCACCAACAGAGAACAGTAATACAGGAGAAAGGTTCCAAACAGTGGCACTGGAAAGACATCGAAGCTGTGATATTGAAAATTTATACTTCAGGGAAATACAGAAACATCTATATGACCTTGAATTTCAATGGAAAGATGGTGAAACAAATTATAAAGAAGTGCCAGTGCCCCATGAAAACAATCTTACTGGTAAAAGAGATCAACATAGTCAAGGGGATGTAGAAAACAATCATATTGAAAACCAGCTTACATCAAGCTTTCAGTCACGTCTGACTGAACCGCAGAAAGTTCAAACTGAAGGGAGAATGTTTGAATGTAATCAAACGGAGAAGACAGGTAATAACGGTTGCTTAGTTTCTCCACACATTAGGGAAAAACATTATGTATGTAATGAGTGTGGCAAAGCCTTTAAAGCATCTTCCAGCCTTATTAATCATCAGAGGATACATACTACAGAGAAACCTTACAAATGCAAAGAGTGTGGCAAAGCGTTTCATCGGGCCTCACTACTAACTGTACATCAGGTAGTCCATACAAGAGGGAAATCATATCAATGTGATGTATGTGGCAAGATCTTCAGAAAAAATTCATATTTTGTAAGACACCAAAGGAGTCACACTGGACAGAAAGCCTACGTGTGTAATGAATGTGGTAAGTCCTTTAGTAAAAGTTCCCACCTTGCTGTTCATCAGAGAATTCATACCGGTGAAAAGCCTTACAAATGTAATCTGTGTGGGAAATCCTTTAGTCAGCGTGTCCATCTTAGACTTCATCAGACAGTTCATACTGGAGAGAGGCCCTTCAAATGTAATGAGTGTGGCAAAACCTTTAAACGGAGCTCAAATCTCACTGTACATCAGGTAATCCATGCAGGAAAGAAACCATATAAATGTGATGTATGTGGTAAGGCATTCAGACATAGATCAAATCTTGTATGTCACCGGAGAATCCACAGTGGAGAGAAACAATACAAATGCAATGAATGTGGCAAGGTCTTCAGTAAACGTTCAAGTCTTGCAGTGCATCGGCGAATTCACACTGTAGAGAAACCTTGCAAATGCAGTGAATGTGGCAAGGTCTTCAATAAACGTTCAAGTCTTGCAGTGCATCAGAGAATTCATACTGGACAGAAAACTTACAAATGCAATAAATGTGGCAAGGTCTACAGTAAGCATTCACGTCTTGCAGTGCACTGGAGAATTCATACCGGAGAGAAAGCTTATAAATGCAATGAATGTGGCAAAGTTTTCAGCATACATTCACGACTTGCAGCGCATCAGAGAATTCATACTGGAGAGAAACCTTACAAATGCAATGAATGTGGCAAGGTCTTCAGTCAACACTCACGTCTTGCAGTGCATCGGAGAATTCATACTGGAGAGAAACCTTACAAATGCAAAGAATGTGGCAAGGTCTTCAGTGACCGTTCAGCTTTTGCAAGGCATCGGAGAATTCATACCGGAGAGAAGCCTTACAAATGCAAAGAATGTGGCAAGGTCTTCAGTCAATGTTCACGTCTTACAGTGCATCGGAGAATTCATAGTGGAGAGAAACCTTACAAATGCAATGAATGCGGCAAGGTCTACAGTCAATATTCACATCTTGTAGGGCATCGAAGAGTTCATACTGGAGAGAAACCTTACAAATGTAATGAATGTGGCAAAGCCTTTAATCAGGGCTCCACACTGAATAGACATCAGAGAATTCATACCGGAGAGAAACCTTACAAATGTAATCAGTGTGGGAATTCCTTTAGTCAGCGTGTCCATCTTAGACTTCATCAGACTGTTCATACTGGAGACAGACCTTACAAATGTAATGAGTGTGGCAAAACCTTTAAACGGAGCTCAAACCTCACTGCACATCAGATAATTCATGCAGGAAAGAAACCATATAAATGTGATGAATGTGGCAAAGTATTCAGGCACAGTTCACATCTTGTAAGTCACCAGAGAATCCACACTGGAGAGAAAAGATACAAATGTATTGAATGTGGCAAGGCCTTTGGGCGGTTGTTTTCCCTCAACAAACACCAAAGAATTCATTCTGGCAAAAAACCTTATAAATGTAATGAGTGTGGAAAATCTTTTATTTGTCGCTCAGGCCTCACTAAACATCGAATAAGGCATACTGGAGAGAACCTTACAACTAAACTCAATGTGACAAGGCCTTAGACGTTGTCCTAGTTTCTAGAATCACTGAATAATTCATACTTACTGTTATAGCTTGTATATTTTTCCCTTCTCTTGAAATCCCTGTGGAATTGTAATCTCCAGTATTGGAGGTGGGGCCCGTTGGGAGGTGATTGGATCATGGAAGTGGATTTCTCAAATTGAGAAAGATTTAGCATCATCCCCTTGGTGCTGTCCTGGCAATAGTGACTTCTCTTGAGGTCTGACTGTTTAAAAGTGCATAGCACTTCCCTGTTGCTTGCTCTCATTCTCACCATGTGAAATACCTATACCCCCTTTGCCTTCCACCATGATTTTAACCTTCCTGAGCCTTCCCTAGAGGGTGATCGGATGCCAGCACCATGTTTCCTGTTAAGCTTTCAGAAGTGTGAGCCAATTAAACTCTTTTCTTTATACATTAGCCAGCCTCAGGTATTTTTTTGTAGCAATGCAGTTATGACCTAATACATTTACACATGCAGTAAATATACCTAAGTTTTAAGCTAGTGTTCACTACTCACTGGGTGTAAGAATATGTATACATATTCCAGGATGTATGCATACTGGAGAAAAATCACAGAAGCATAATACGTGTGGCAAGAATTCTACTCAAAAGCCAAAACTTGTGAATCTAGGTAATTCAAAGGGATGTATGAAATGAAATGAGGGTGGCAAAACCTTTAGTAGAGTTCAATCACTACTTGTCATAAGAGAGTTTATACTGAAAGGAAATCATATAAATGTGTGTGTCAGAGGCTTTCCCCAGGCATCAGAACTCACTAGGCATCAGAATATACATCTTTGGGGCCGGGCACGGTGGCTCAAGTCTGTAATCCCAGCACTTTGGGAGGCTGAGACGGGCGGATCACGAGGTCAGGAGATCGAGACCATCCTGGCTAACACGGTGAAACCCCGTCTCTACGAAAAAAATACAAAAAACTAGCCGGGCGAGGTGGAGGGCGCCTGTATTTCCAGCTACTCGGGAGGCTGAGGCAGGAGAAGGGCGTAAACCCGGGAGGCGGAGCTTGCAGTGAGCTGAGATCTGGCCACTGCACTCCAGCCTGGGCGACACAGCGAGACTCCGTCTCAAAAAAAAAAAAAAAGAATATACATCTTTGAGAGGAACCACAGAAACATAATGTGCATGCTAAGGCTTTTACCCCAACATCAAAATGGAAACAGAGTATTCATACTAGAGAGCAACCTTACAAATGTAACAAATGGTTTTAAAAAATGAAATGTTCAAAGACCTGGAATCAACCCAAATGCCTATCCGTGATAGACTGAATAAAGAAAATGTGATACATATGCAACATGGGATACTATGCAGCCATAGAAAGGAATGAGATCATATCCATTGCAGGGACGTGGCTGGAGCTGGAAGCCATTATCCTCAGGAAACTAACAGAGGAACAGAAAACCAAACACCACATGTTCTCACTTGTAAGTGGAAGCTGAACAATGAGAACACATCAACCCAGGGAGGGGAGCAACACACTGGGGCCTGCCGATGGGGGTGGGAAGGTCAGGGAAGTGGAGCATCAGGAAAAATCGCTAATGCATTTTTGCCTTAATACCTAGGTGATGGGTTGGTAGGTGCAGCAAACCACCATGGCACATGTTTTCCTGTGTAACAAACTTGCAAATTGTGCACATGTACCCAGGAACCTAAAGTGAGACAAAACTAATGTCCATGCCTTTGCAGTTTGATTGAATGTATATAGGTGAAAAATCCTGTAAGTATGCTGAACATGAAAGGAACTGTAAGCAGTAGTGTGTCTTCAGGCTTTACCAAATTATTCCTATTTGAGAGAAAACTTGGAAATGTAATCAATGTGGCACAGCCATTATTCACAGGTAAGATCTTAGCACACTGCAGCCTCAAAAAGTGGTCCTCCCACCTCAGCCTCCAGACTACCTGAGACTACAGGTACATGCGATTGTGTCTAGCTTACAGCTTCTCTGAGATATCCAAGTTGCAAACCTCACTACTTTTGTGCTTTGGGGCCTTTATTAAGTAAAATAGGAGATACTTGAACACAAACACCACAATACTCTTAACAATGCTAACTGAGATGACTACTAAGTGACTGAGAGATGGGTAGGTTATTCTGTGTGGCTACATTGTATAAAGGGATGATTTATGTCGTGGGCAGAACAATGTGAGATTTCATCACATTAGTGAGAGCAGTGCACAGTTTAAAATTTCTGAGTTACCTTTTTTGGGAATATTCCATTTAATGTGTTTGGATCACAGTTGCCATGGGTAATTGAAATTGTGGAAAGTGACACTGCAGATAATGTGGGATGACTGTACCAATATGTTAGGGGGAGGGAGCCAGCTGGTTGTGAGATGTAAGTTTGTGATTCTGAGATAGCAGCTTTGCAAAAAACTGCAATTCGTCAGTTCACCAATATTGATAATAATGGTGCAAGCTTGGTGAGCTAAGAATGTTCCTGAAAACCTTTGTTCCCACTGCCAATTCCTGGGGACAGTTATGGGTTCCTAATGACATCACCACAAAGACACTTTGGAGTGTTTGGTAAAGGCTGTTTCTTTTCAATGATTGCTGGAGGCAGACGGGATCAAATAAAAATAGAACATTGTGGGCTCCCAAGGCTGAGGTGGAGCTGGAGGAGGCCGGCCAGACTGTGGAGCAGCAGTCTCCTTGTGCACGTGCCTGAAGTCTGCGTGGGTGTTTGAGGAAGTGGGGATACAGCATTTAATGGAAAATGGATGCTTAAGAAGTAAAAAATGGCAGGCTTCCTAGATAATTTTCATTGGCCAGAATATGAATGTATTGACTGGGGTGAGAGAAGGAATGCTGTGGCGTCTGTTGTAACAGGTATATTGTTTTTTACAGGCTGGTGGATAATGACGCAGCTGTGGTGTATGGTAGGCCAGAACAGTTGAACCATGCCTTTCACACATGTGGTGTATTTCCCACATTGGCTTTCTTCATAATAAAAATGCTGTATCCAATGCTCAGGTGACAGATGATAGCTGTGAAAGAGGCTGTTGAGGAAGAACAGGTGCTTGGGTTTGGCTTTTCATTGGTTTTGTGTCGATGTTTGGGGTACTTATTGCTTCCATGTGGATTCTTTTTGGTGCATATGTTACCCAACCACTCTGATCTACAAATTTGGAAGAACTGAAGAGCTATGGACCTGAGATCACTTCTTTTTTTTTTTTTTTTTTTTTTTGAGACGGAGTCTCGCTCTGTCGCCCAGGCTGGAGTGCAGTGGCCGGATCTCAGCTCACTGCAAGCTCCACCTCCCGGGTTTACGCCATTCTCTTGCCTCAGCCTCCCGAGTAGCTGGGACTACAGGCGCCGCCACCTCGCCCGGCTAGTTTTTTTTTTTTAGTGGAGACGGGGTTTCGCCATGTTAGCCAGGATGGTCTCGATTTCCTGACCTCGTGATCCGCCCGTCTCGGCCTCCCAAAGTGCTGGGATTACAGGCTTGAGCCACCGCGCCCGGCCTTCTTTACATTTTTATGTTGTGTTTTTTTTGTTTTGGTTTTTTGTTGTTGTTGTTGAGATGGGGTTTTGCTCTTATTGCCCAGACTGGAGTGCAATGGCACGATCTTGGCTCACCACAACCTCTGCCTCCTGGGTTCAAGTGAGTCTCCTGCCTCAGCTTCCAAGTAGCTGGGATTACAGGCATGCACCACCACACCCAGCTAATTTTGTATTTTTAGTAGAGACAGGGTTTCTCCATGTTCGTCAGGCTGGTCTCGAACTCCCAGCCTCAGATGATCCGCTCGCCTCCGCCTCCCAAAGTGCTGGGATTACAGGCATGAGCCACCACGCCTGGCCTATGTTGTGTGTTTTTAAAGTTTTATGAAATTTATGTTCTTCATTTTTCACCGCATAGACTGTTAATACTTATATAATACAAGATTATATGGATTGGATAATGAGTATCTGTTTTTTATTCCCGAGATTTAGAGTTATATCCTGAGCCAGAGTTATATCATCATGTCATTTTAGAAGTAACCACTCTCTCTCTGGCCAGACGCAGTGGCTCACGCCTGTAATCCCAACACTTTGGGAGGCCGAGGTGGGTGGATCACCTGAGGTCAAGTTTGAGACCAGCCTGGCCAATACGGCAAGACCGTGTCTTTACTAAAAATACAAAAATTAGCCAGGTGTGGTGGTGGGCGCCTGTAATCCCAGCTACTTGGGAGGCTGAGGCAGGAGAATCATTTGAACCCTGTGGGCAGAGGTTGCAGTGAGCTGACATTGCACCACTGCACTCTAGCCTGGGTGACAGAGTGAAACTCCGTCTCAAAAAAAAAAGTAACTGCTCTCTCTCAGTATCTCTAATTTCTGAAGATGCGCAAAAAATATAGCTTCATATAGCTGGAATGAGCACTGAGCCATAAAAGGTATTTCAGCAAGTTGTAATTTATTTTGGCCTAAATATGAGGTTTTTTTGTGAAGGGAAAATGTTTGTTCTTATGTATGGAAGAAGTGTACATTTATATAATGATTTTTTAAATGCCCAACGGATGAGTTTGAAAACCTCTTTTAAAAAGAATTCCTCTAACATGACCTTATGTGAGAAGGTCATACTCTTTTACATGATCAAATAAACTCAGTTTTTTTATGGTTATTGTAAAAACACTGTGTAAGGCAGCTTAGCACCATGCTTCTCATAAAAGCAGCTTAAATTATCCACTGGGGTTATCGTTTGACAACCTGCCATTGTCTGGTGTTATACAATTCAATAGCAAGCAAGTTTGAGGCAATTTAAAAAGTGGAATAATTAAAGATAAGGCACTTCTTCCCAAAGGAAATTATCACCTAGTGAAAAATTAGGCATTTCATCTACTCAGTTACTGACTGCAAGTCTTTCTTCGCTCTAGCTCTCAAGCTTTGGGTGAATGTTCCTGCGAAATATATCTTCAACTTGAAAGTTCATACTCTAGTCAAAAACTCCTTTTACTGAGTTTGCAGTACTGTATTTGCACTGTGTGTATTTCTCTGGACCTTTATTGCTACTTTTGCTTTCCTTTGTTACAAAGATTTTGTGTTGCACTTTTGTCTCCAGAGGGGTATTGTAGAGCCTTGGTTGTATGAATAATAGCAGTGGTAGTGTCCACAGCTCCAGTGCAAGCCCATTTGGCATCACTCCTCTCCTCTTTCTGAGAGAATTTATTGTGTGCAGAATATGAAGCAGTTGTGGAGCGCTGTGTCTCTGTCAGGATACCATCTTGTTTGATGACACCTTTCTTTGTTGTCTTTCCTTGAAAATGTCAGTAAGCTCTGTTATGCTTCCAGCAAATTGTAAGACTATTTGTTTCCACCCTTATAACCTGTTGCAATACATATTATTTCTCATACATTTTAATATTGTTTGTTGCAGAAAACAAACCATAAAAATTCATTTGCTGTTCAGTTTTCAATTAAAAAAAAAGAAATAAGGCCGGGTACGGTGGCTCAAGCCTGTAATCCCAGCACTTTGGGAGGCCGAGACGGGCGGATCACGAGGTCAGGAGATCGAGACCATCCTGGCTAACACGGTGAAACCCCGTCTCTACTAAAAAAATACAAAAAACTAGCCGGGCACAGTGGTGGGCGCCTGTAGTCCCAGCTACCCGGAGGCTGAGGCAGGAGAATGGTGTAAACCCGGGAGGCGGAGCTTGCAGTGAGCTGAGATCCGGCCACTGCACTCCAGCCTGGGCGACAGAGCGAGACTCCATCTCAAAAAAAAAAAAAAAAAAAAAAATAGAACATTGTTAATTTCTGAGACTTGATGGACGGTAATATGGAAAATCTTTTCTTTTGCCTATTTATCTGTGAATCTACACTGGTGAAATTTCTTCTCATGTTTTTAACCTATTTTCTAATTCAGTTTTTTTTCTATGATATACTTTACTTTGTAGAGCAATTTTTGGTTTCCAGCAAAATTTAGTGGAAGGTACAGAGATTTCCCATATAGCTCCTTCCCCCACATATGCATAGACTTCCCCATTGTCAACATCCTCCACCAAAGTGGTAGATTATCACCCAACATCCCTAGTTTATACTTGGCTCACACTTCTACATTGTGTGGGTTTGGACAACTGTAAAATGGCACATATTTACCATTATGGTAACATACAGAGTACTTTGACTACCCTAATAATCCTCTTTGCTCAATCTAAATTTGTGTATTTCTTTCACTTCTGTCACTTGTTGCTTCATGTTTTGCAGCTGTTTTTTAGTGCATACGCACTGATGGTTCTGAAATCATCTTTGTAAGTTAACATTTTTATCATGTAATCTCCCTGTTTTTCCGTGGTATTTTTATTTTCTCTGAAGATTACTTCTTTTGTTCCAGTCAGTTTAGCAAGTTTATTTTGCCAAAGTTAAGGATGCTTGCCTGTGACACAGCCTTAAGAGTTTCTGGCCATATATACCCAAGGTGGTCGGGGTGCAGCTTGGTTTTATACACTTTTAGGAGATACCAGTTAATATGTAAGATGCACATTGGTTTGGTTTGGAAAGTCAGAACAAGTCCAAGCAGGGAGGGTGCTTCCAGGTCATAGGTAGATGAAAGACAAAGGTTGCATTCTTTTGAGTTTCTGGTGACCATTTTCAAAGGAAGCAATCAGACATGCATTTATCTCAGTGAGCAGAGGGATGATTTGAATAGAATGGGAAGCATGTTTGCCCTAAGCAGTTCCCATTTTGACTTTTCCCTTTGGCTTAGTGAGTTTTGGGTGCCAAGATTTATTTTCCTTTCACATTTCCCCTTTTCTCCTTTAAAAATCTTTGGGAGAGGCTGGGTGTGGTGGCTTACACCTGTAATCGCAGCACTTTGGGAGGCCGAGGCAGGCAGATCATGAGGTCAAGAGATGGAGACCATCCTGGCCAACATGGTGAAACCCCATCTCTACTAAAAATACAAAAATTAGCCAGGCGTGGTGGCACACGCCTGTAGTCCCAGCTACTCAGGAGGCTAAGGCAGCAGAATCACTTGAACCCAGGAGGCAGAGGTTGCAGTGAGCCCAGATTGCGCCATTGCACTCCAGCCTGGTGACAGAGGGAGACTCCGTCTCAAAATAAAGAAAAAAAAATCAGGTTTCATCTGAGCTTTCGTGGCTGGGACAGTTTATTTTTAGGCAGGCAAATTCCATGTTATTTGGAAAGCTCATTTTTAGCACATTGTAAAGTATCATGTCCTATGAAGAGAAAATAACAGGAGGAACAGATCAAAACCAAGAACAATTCTGGAAAATATATACAGGCCATATTACTCTGAAGTCCATACATCAGTAGGTAGGTGTGAAAGTGGCTTATGTATGTGAATAGGTCGCTGTTATTTTCTTTTGAAGTTTAAATTGTCTAGCTTCAGTTATCAGGGCTTTAAGAAAATACAGTTTAGTTTTCAGTGATTTCATATTAGAAAATATGGGGGGAAAAAGAAAAGAAAGAAGAAAAAATTGAAAACATTATTTCAGAGACATGTAGCTAGAAAAAATTAGAATTCAGTCCAAACTCTAGAAAATCATAAAAATTGAAAAACATTAGGCAAGACTAGAATCTAACAACAGGTATACCATGGTTTTTGAAACATAATTTTTCTCTGGTTTCCCATTTTTATTAAAGTCAAATCATGGAAGGACTGATTTACTTTATTATACTTGGCCGGATTATATGTGTAAAGTGCAGCAAGTATACTTATTTTTCTTACAGGCTTTAAAAATTGGCTTTGATGGAACTTTGTTCCATAGAAGGAATCTCAGATAAGACTTTTAAAAAGCAGAGCCCAGGCATGGCTTTGTAGCACCAAATATCAATGAGTTGGGTAAATTATTCTTATCTTGAGGTCCCAGGATAACCTGGGGCTCCTGGGTCTGTCAGAACGTGGCATTCTTTACTTGCCACAGGTCAGGAACCTTGTATAGGGACTGCGTTCATAAGGTATGAAGCCAGTTTTCCTGAGAGGGTTTCATTGGCTGTGTAAGTCAAGTTAGATTAGCATGCCATTCCAGTCAAAGCCTTGGTAAAATGACCAGTTTCTCTGATGGCTCCCTGTTGCCAAAAAACAAAAAACCAAAACAAACTCATTGCACTTAACGCAAATAACTGTATTGCCATAAGTTAAGAATACTCAGAAATAGTTTCCAAATTCTGGAGAAAGCAGGTAGAGAGGAACAAATATTTCCAAATTTTGTTCACAGCAGTATACCTTCCTCAATTGTTAAATGCTGTCTGCCAGGCACAGTGGCTCATGCCTGTAATCCCAGCACTTTGGGAGACCAAAGCAGGTGGATTGCCTTAGGTCAGGAGTTCGAGATCAGCCTGGTCCACATGGTGAAACCCCGTCTCTACAAAAATACAAAAATTAGCTGGGCATGATGGTGGGTGCCTGTATTCCCAGCTACTCAAGAGGCTGAGGCAGGAGAATTGCTTGAAACTGGGAGGCAGGGGTTACAGTGAACCCAGATCATGCCATTGCACTCCAGCCTGGGCGACTGTCTCAAAAAAAAAAAAAAATGTTGTCAATAGCTCAAAAGAAAAGTTTCCTTGACTCTGTAAAACAAAACAAAGGATCCAAAGGAAAAAATCAGAAAGATTACTTTCATCTCCTTTTAGTTCAGTCCATGCAGTTAATGTGTGTTGTGTTTGATATTCATGAACATTTTATTTCTCCATGAAAGTTTTGAAAGTTCTTTCCTCTATTCCTCTATTCTAATGTCACAATTTCCAAAGTTATCAGAAACTTGCACTCCAGAGCACCTATCAAAGTCCTATAGCTGATTATAAACCAACTTTTGAAGAGGATCCGACCAAGACAACAATTGCCTATGGACAACAAAATGTCTCAGGACAGCTGTTATTAAAACCACAATTGACTATAATGGAAATTTTGGTAACTTCTTTGACATACAACAATTTTACTTAACAATCAATAGTAATAATAATAATAATTATTATTTTTTGAGATGGCATTTTGCTCTTGTTGCCCAGGCTGGAGTGCAGTGGCATGATCTTGGCTCACCGCAACCTCTCCTCTGGGGTTCAAGCGATTCTCCTGCCTCAGCCTTCTGAGTAGCTGGGACTACAGGCATGCACCACCACGCCCAGCTAATTTTGTATTTTTAGTAGAGACAGGATTTCTCCATGTTGGTCAGGTTGGTCTTGAACTCCCGACCTCAGGTGATCTGCCTGCCTCAGCCTCCCAGTGTTGGGATTATAGGTGTGAGCCACCATGCCCAGCCAACAATTATAATTATTAATAATATGTGGCCAGGCACAGTCGCTCACATCTGTAATTGCAGCACTTTGTGAGACCAAGGTGGGTTGAGGTCAGGAGTTCAAGACCAGCCTGACCAACATGGTGAAACCACATCTCTACTAAAAATACAAACATTAACCGGTGTGATGGTGCACACCTATAGTCCCAGATACTTGAGAGGCTAATGCAGGGGAATTGCTTGAACCCAGGATGCAGAGGTTGCAGTGAGCCAAGATGGCGCCACTGCACTCCAGCCTGGGTGACAGAGTGAGATTCCATCTCAAAAAATAAAATAATAACATATAGTAAGTCGTATCAGAATGATAAGATTTTCCATAATTTTGGAATACATGCCAATTTCATATTTATACAAGTACAGCCCAAAGAAAGCCAAACACCATTTCATATTTGACAATGCTTCCTGTATGATTTTTATACCAAATAACCCAAATATGTCTCTTCTGGACTTCAGGGGATTAACAAAAGTTTAATGAGGACCCAAGTTAAAATGTGACTTTGGAAAGCTTGTCAAATATAAAAAGTTTAAAATACTTGATATCATAAAATAGGATCACAGGTCATTATAAAATAAGTTATTCATTTAACCAAAGTGGTATATCAAAGATTTCAGTAAAAGGTGACCACCTTTATTTTTTGAGAGAGAAGACTTAATTTCCCAAACAATATTCCCTAATAAAAATGACACAAGGCCAATTAAATTGGTTTTTGACATTTTATAAACAAACTAAAATTTTAATCATCTTGACTGTATAATTTCCATGAGCTTTTTTTTTTAACTATGTAATCTTTATTAAATAGTGGGCTAGGCTGGGCATGGTGGCTCATGCCTGTAATCCCAGCACTTTGGGATGCCAAGGTGGGTGAATCACCTGAGGTCAGGAGTTTGAGACCAGCCTGACCAACATGGTAAATCCCCATCTCTGCTAAAAATACAAAATTAGCCAGGCATGGTGGCACATGTCTGTTACCCCAGCTACTTGGGAGGCTGAGGCAGGAGAATCACTCGAACCCAGGAGGCGGAGGTTGCAGTGGGCCCAGATTGCACTATTGCACTCCAGCCTGGGCAACAGAGTGAGACTCCATCTCAAGAAAAAAAAAAAAAGTGGGCTAATGCTCCAAGACAACCTTGTTAATCTGGCACAGGGGCTCACATGCTGGTCTTGCAACAATTTGCCTTTGAAATTGATAGTTAATTTCTAGAGAACCCAAACTTATTTTAGCTCTAAAAATTGACCCTGACAATCTCACATGTCCACCTCTTTCATTATAACCATTGCGACTTGAGGAGTTGAATAATTTTAACTTCTTGCCCTGTGTTTCACAAATACAGTTTATTTTGATTAGGAACTTCTACTGGGTCTGAATTTGAGGCTTGATCTGCTCTATCAGTGTTTAAGATTTAGCAAGACTTAGTGTCCTTTTTAAACCCAGGAGTCAAAGCCCTGTAACTGAATGGAACAAGGACTTGAAAAGCACATACAGAAAGTTATATGGATATAATAAACTAATTTTTAAAATTTTAATTTAAATTTCTTTCTAACCAAACCAAACTTAGTAATACTGACATAGGAATTATTTTGATACAGTGTAAGATCCGTTTAGTAGGCCAGTTATCCAAAGGCAAAAGAAAAGGCCTTCTACAGTGTGACTGCTGTTCCCTGTGGGAGATATTATGTTGGAAAGAAACATTTCCTTTAGACCTCAAAAATAAAACATTTTATAGTGTCAGGCCACAACAGTTAGAACCCAAAGAAAAAAGGTTACAGGAGCTGAAAATTAGTTGAAAAAGTTATGATTTCAGGCCTTTTAAAAGGGGAGAGAAAGCTGAAAACAGTGAGATTCCATAAAACTTGAACTTCACATTGAATAAATTATAATGTTTCATAATTTATTTAGAGTAAAGCACTACTTTAAGAAAATTTTGTAGTTTGAACCAATCCTTTAGTGTATAAGTGGGGTTTTTAAAAATCAAAACCCAATTTCTAGAAAGACTATTATAATTTCCCTTTAATTATAGACAATTTGATCACATAAAACTTATTTTCACAAATCTTATTATGACTTACAAAGACCATTCATGACATGCTTGGGATTTCTTGTTTGTCCTGAGCATCCATTTTTCTTATACAATCAGTTATTTTATTCCAGGACAAAATTTCTCATACAAGATTCTTTCTCATATAGAATTATTTTACTTTAAGCTTTCCTACCAAAAATATTTATTTATTTTTGAGACAGTGTCTGTCTCTGGCCCAGGCTGGCATGCAATAGCTGGATCTTAGCTCACTGCATCCTCCATCTCCTGGGCTCAAGTGATTCTCCTGCCTCAGCCTCCAGAGTAGCTAGGATTACAGATGCACACTGCCATGCCTGGCTAATTTCTATATTTTTAGTAGAGGTAAGGTTTCACTGTATTGGATAGTCTGGCCTCGAACTCCTGACCTCAAATGACCCTCCCACCCAAAGTCCTGGGATTACAGGTATAAGCCACTGTGCCAGTCCCAAAAATACCTCTTTATTTCTATAACTTTTTTTTGAGACAGAATCTTTATTTCTATAACTTTCTTTACATCCTTCTTGTTTCCTGGTTCTTTCTGGTTTGTTTTATACATAACCTTTAGTTAAGCTTTGAATTAGATAAAAATTATTCACCTTTTAAAAAGGACACACTTTTTTGATGAAATAATGTTTTTCTATAATATTTTTCATTGGAAAATACCCAATTAATAAAATATAATTTAAGTCAATATAACTTTAGATTGTAAATTATGATAAGTGTCTACAAGTATTTATCCCATTATGTTTACCTAATTATTATCATAGTTTAGCCAGATTATTTATGAAAACTGTGATAGTCATCATTTACATTTATAAAACCACCATTGCAAAATTATAACTGAGACAAAGACATTTGATGTGACTTCATCTTGCTTCTAACCTCCAAGTTGTCCTTACTTATTCCTGTTCATAGACTGGAACTAACTTTGGGAGAAGCTAGTTTATGGTTTGTCTTTGAAACCAAGATGACAACAGTCCTTTTCCAAAATCTTCCTGCTGGGGAACTTGGCTTCCTAAAGCCACAAGATTAGAAATTATGATTTAGGAGTCATGCAGCTTGAGGCTGCAAGATTCTCAATCTCCCCAAATTGCTCCTGGTGATAACATCACTATTGTGAAATATAAGATTAGTGCTTGAGATATTTTGCAGAAACTGTCCGGAGCTGCGCGCCCCGGCCATAGCAAATAATAATTAATGATTAAACGCCCGAGCTCTATTCCTTTCCACCTTCTACCTCCTCCCTAGATTTGTTGTTTCTCTTTTGTATCAATACCTCATAATAGATGGCGCTCTTCCTGCTTCTTCTTCACTTGTTTTTCCCCCCCGCGGCCACGAAAATTGTTACTTTGTAGCACAGGCACCATCCCGTGCCCGGGAAAATTACCAACTGACAGCGCAGGTGCAACATGACGTTCGACCAGAGAAACCAATACCTACTTGGTCACGCCCTCTGCGATGAGATCATCTCCACCTCTGGCCCAACCCCTTCCCCTCCAAGTGTATATAAGGCACTGCATTACCGCCATTAAACGAGACTTGATCAGAGCACTGTCTTGTCTCCATTTCTCGTGTCTCTTGTCCCCCAAATTCCCACTCCCTCCTCCAGGGCCTGCTTCGACGATCCTGCGGGCCGGGATACGTGGCGCCCGAACAGGGACCTGGAAACGAGGGACTCCGTGAGGAAGAGGATGCCAAAGGACGGTCGACCGCTAACGAAGACAAAAGGAGTCAAACTCTTCCGATCACCGCGGGAACCTGCCGCGTCAGAATTGAAGGTAAGTGACACGTCCGAAATGGGACAAGAATTAAGCCAACATCAAATATATGTAGGACAATTAAAAGAGGCTTTAAAGATACAAGGAGTAAAGGTTAAAGGTAATGATTTGTTTAAATTTTTTGATTTTGTAAAAGACACTTGCCCTTGGTTCCCACAGGAAGGAACTATTGATATTAAAAGATGGCGTAGAGTAGGGGATTGTTTGCAGGACTATTATAATGCTTTTGGGCCAGAAAAAATTCCTGTAACCGCCTTCTCTTATTGGAACCTCATTAGAGATTTAATAGATAAGAAGGAGGCCGATCCGCAAGTCATGGCTGCGGTTGCTCAGACAGAGCATATTTTAAAGGTTAGCTCCCGCTCTAACCTCGCAAAGCCTCCGCAAGATACGGAGGAGGATCTCATTTCCCTCGAAAGTGATCATGAGGAAATTAAGTCTCCTTCTGTAACAGATAAAGAAATGCCACACGAAAACAAACCAAAAAAATACCCAATTTTACAGTTGCTTCAAAAAGAGGAGGAAATTAATAAGCCTAATCAATCGGACATAAATTGGGATGATTTAGAGGAAGAGGCAGCTAAATATCACAACCCTGATTTGCCTCCCTTTACTTCATACCCACCCCCATATAATAAGACGCATAATGAGGCTTCTGCGCCTATTGTTATGGCAGCAATAGATCCCAAAGAAGAATTAAAGCAAAAGATTGCTCAACTAGAAGAGCAAATTAAACTTGAAGAGTTACATCAATCATTGATAATTAGGCTCCAAAAGCTAAAAACAGGAAATGAAAAAATACCCAACTCAGACGCTATGGAGGGTTCCTTGCGCACACTTCAGCGGCCTGGACAACATGTTCCAAGAGGGGGGTTAGTTGCTAGCTGACATAGAGAAGACTCCTCCCCCAAAGACGTTTTTCCGGTCACTGAAACCATAGATGAACAGGGACAGGCTTGGAGGCATCATACTGGATTTGATTTTACTATTATAAAAGAGTTAAAGACTGCTGCCTCTCAGTATGCGGCTACTGCTCCATATACTCTTGCTATAGTGGAATCTGTGGCTGATAATTGGCTCACTCCTACAGACTGGAATACCTTAGTTAGGGCAGTCCTTTCTGGGGGAGACCACTTAATTTGGAAGTCAGAGTTCTTTGAAAATTGTAGAGATACAGCTAAAAGAAATCAACAGGCAGGAAACGGTTGGGATTTTGATATGTTAACTGGTTCAGGTAATTATGCAGACACTCGGGCCCAAATGCAATACGATCCTGGACTGTTCTCACAAATCCAGGCTGCTGCTACAAAAGCCTGGAGAAAACTTCCCGTTAAAGGAGATCCAGGGGCCTCACTCACAGCGGTTAAACAAGGACCCGATGAGCCATTTTCAGACTTTGTGCATAGACTTATGACCACAGCAGGTAGAATCTTTGGAAATGCAGAAACGGGTGTAGATTATGTTAAACAGTTAGCTTATGAAAATGCTAACCCCGCCTGCCAAGCGGCAATCAGACCTTATCGAAAGAAAACAGATTTAACAGGATACATTTGCCTTTGTTCAGATATTGGGCCCTCATATCAACAAGGCCTAGCAATGGCCGCCGCTTTTAGCGGCCAAACAGTGAGAGACTTCCTCATTAACAAAGGTAGAGATAAAGGGGGATGTTTTAGATGCGGTAAAAGGGGACACTTTGCAAAAGATTGCCATGAAAACCAAAATAAGAGTCCAGAAGCAAAAATCCCAGGCCTTTGCCCAAGGTGTAAAAGAGGAAGGCACTGGACAAACGAATGTAAATCTAAAACTGACAGTCAAGGAAATCCTTTACCCCCCAGGCAGGGAAACGGGATGAGGGGCCAGCCTCAGGCCCCGAAACAAGCATATGGGGCAGTCAGCTTTGTTCCAGCCAGCAACAGCAATCCATTTCAAAACTTAGTAGAGCAACCCCAGGAAGCGCAGGATTGGACCTCAGTTCCACCTCCCACACAGTACTAACACCTGAAATGGGACCGCAAACCTTAAATACCGGAATATATGGACCCTTACCACCTAACACTTTTGGGCTACTTTTAGGAAGAAGTAGTGTCACCATGAGAGGCTTACAAGTCCTCCCTGGAGTTATCGATAATGATTATGAAGGAGAAATTAAAATTATGGCCAGAGCTATTGATAGTATTATTACTGTCCCTCAAGGAGTTAGAATAGCTCAGTTACTCCTGCTACCTTTGGTTAAAACAGATAATAATATCCAACACTCTAATAGAAATATAAAAGGTTTCGGATCATCAGAGATATATTGGGTGCAACCAATTTACAAATCAAAAACCCTCTCTAACCTTATGGTTAGACGGGAAGGCATTCACTGGACTAATAGACACAGGGGCTGATGTAACGATCATTAAACAGGAAGATTGGCCCTCTCATTGGCCTACCACAGAAACTTTAACTCACTTGAGAGGAATTGGACAAAGCAGTAATCCTAAACAAAGTTCTAAATATCTAACATGGACAGATAAAGAAAACAATTCAGGCCTCATTAAGCCATTTGTCATTCCTCACCTACCTGTTAACCTTTGGGGGCGAGATCTGCTCTCTCAAATGAAAATTATAATGTGTAGTCCAAATGATATAGTTACTGCACAAATGTTAACTCAAGGATACACCCCTGGTAAAGGTCTTGGAAAAGGAGAGAACGGTATCCCACAGCCTATACTGGTTTCAGGACAACTTGATAAAAAGGGGTTTGGAAATTTTTAGCTCAGGCCACTGACATACCTGCACCCCAAAGGTGCACTGACCCCATTACTTGGAAGTCAGATGAGCCCGTTTGGGTTGATCAGTGGCCTTTACTCAATGATAAACTAAGTGCTGCCCAACAGTTAGTGCAGGAACAACTAGCAGCAGGACATATTGCGGAAAGTAATTCCCCTTGGAATACACCTATTTTTGTTATTAAAAAGAAGTCTGGTAAATGGAGACTCTTACAAGATTTAAGAGCAGTAAATATCACTATGATCCTTATGGGTGCCTTACAACCAGGATTGCCTTCACCGGTTGCGATTCCTCAAAAATATTTTAAAATCGTTATTGACCTTAAAGATTGCTTTTTTACAATTCCCCTTCACCCTGCTGACCAAAAAAGATTTGCCTTTAGTCTTCCATCTACAAATTTTAAACAACCAATGAAGCGCTATCAATGGAAAGTCTTACCTCAGGGTATGGCCAATAGTCCTACCTTGTGTCAAAAATATGTAGCTGCCACTATAGAGCCAGTCAGAAAAACATGGGCACAAATGTATATTATACATTATATGGATGATATTTTAATAGCAGGAGAAATTGGCGAACAAGTCTTACAGTGCTTCGCCCAACTCAAACAAGAGTTAACAGCAGCCAGATTACAAATAGCCCCAGAAAAGGTACAACTACAAGATCCATACACCTATCTTGGTTTCCAAATTAATGGACCCAAAATCATTAATCAAAAGGCCGTTATACGTCGTGATCATTTAAAAACTTTAAATGATTTCCAAAAATTACTGGGAGACATAAATTGGCTTCGACCGTACTTAAAGCTCACCACAGGAGAGTTAAAACCTCTTTTCGATATATTAAAAGGAGACTCTAATCCAAAATCCCCCAGGTCCATTACTAAAGAAGCATTAATAGCACTCCAACAGGTAGAACATGCCATTGCAACACAATTTGTTACCAGTATTGATTATTCTCAGCCATTAATATTCCTTATTTTTAACACAACAATAACCCCTACTGGCTTATTCTGGCAAAATAATCCCATTATGTGGGTACACCTGCCCTCCTCCCCCAAAAAGGTTTTGTTGCCTTATTATGATGCAATAGCTGATCTAATTATCTTGGGAAGAGAAAACAGTAGAAAATACTTTGGAATAGAACCCTCTACCATTATACAGCCCTACACTCAATCACACATCCATTGGCTGTTACAAAATACGGAAGCCTGGCCAATTGCTTGCGCTTCTTATACTGGCGTGATTGACAACCATTACCCACCTAACAAACTCATTCAATTTTGCAAACTTCATGCGTTTGTGTTTCCCCATATTACCAGTAAAGAACCTCTCAATGACGCATTACTAATTTTCACTGATGGATCTTCCACAGGACTTGCCGCTTACACTTACAATAATATAATCGTTAAATTCCAGACCGCTTATACATCAGCTCAGCTGGTCGAATTGCAAGCTATAATTGCAGCACTATCAGCTTTTCCTTGTCAGCCACTTAACATTTATACAGACAGCGCCTACCTGGCTCATTCAATACCCCTCTTAGAGACCGTGTCTCAAATTAAACATATTTCAGACACAGCTAACCTATTTTTACAATGCCAACAACTTATTCAAAAAATGACTACTCCCTTTTTTCTTGGGCATATTAGGGCACATTCAGGATTACCGGGACCTTTAACTCAAGGTAACGCAACAGCCGACACGGCAACAAAAACCATAGCCACAGTCACTACAGACAATTTGCAACAAGTGCAAAAAGCACATGCCTTACATCATTTAAACGCCCAAACCTTAAGGCTTATGTTTAAACTTACCAGAGAACAAGCTCGACAAATAGTTAAACAATGCGCCAACTGCATAACGCATTTACCTGTTCCCCATCTAGGAGTTAACCCCCGAGGACTCATTCCCAACAAAATTTGGCAAATGGACGTTACTCACCACTTAGAATTCGGTCAACTAAAATATATCCATGTATGCATAGACACCTATAGTGGATTCATCAGTGCAACTCTCCAAACAGGAGAGGCCACCAAACATGTGTCATAGCTCATTTATTACACTGCTTTTCTATTTTAGGAATACCCAAACAAATCAAAACAGATAATGGCCCCGGTTATATAGCCAAAACCTTCTTACAATTTTGTAATACCCTACAAATTAAACATACCACAGGCATTCCCTATAATCCCCAAGGACAAGGTATAGTAGAAAGAGCTCATCTGTCATTAAAAACTATTATCACAAAATTAAAAGGGGGGAGCTGGTACCCCGTGAAGGGTACCCCCAGAAACATACTCAATCATGCCCTGTTTATCCTTAATTTTTTAAATTTGGACAGTCATGGAAAATCGGCTGCCGACCGTTTCTGGCATCCTGAATCTCAAAAACAGTTTGCAATGGTAAAATGGAAAGATCCACTTGATAGTTCATGGCATGGCCCCGATCCAGTTTTAATTTGGGGAAGAGGCTCAGTATGCATCTTCTCACAAAAAATGATGCAGCCAGATGGCTGCCTGAAAGATTGGTAAGACAAATAAATCATAACCATTGTCAGTCCAGGGAAGATAAATCTCCCTGAGAAGTTCTTTCCTTCTTGTTTTTCAGAAAATGAAGCCTAACATGAGATTCCTTTGGGGAATAATCGCTCTATATAGCATAGTGGCAGTCTATGCAGGTTTTGGTGACCCTCGTAAAGCAAGAGAATTATTACGAAAACAATACGGCCAGCCTTGTGATTGCAGAGGGGGACAAGTATCTGAACCTCCGTCAGACAGAATCACCCAGGTGACTTGCGTGGGCAAGACAGCTTACCTAATGCCAAACCAGTTATGGAAATGTAAGTCTACCCCAAGAGATACCTCACCTAGCGGGCCGCTCCTAGAATGCCCTTGTAGCTCTTTCCAATCTTCTGTACATAGTTCCTGTTATACCTCCTATCAACAATGCAAATCAGGCAATAGAACATATTATATGGCCACGTTACTGAAAACGCAAACAGGAGGCATCAATGACGTACAAGTATTAGGATCCACTAATAAACTTATACAATCTCCTTGTAACGGCCAAAAAGGAAAGCCTGTTTGTTGGAGCACTACCGCCCCCATTCACATTTCTGATGGAGGAGGCCCATTAGATATTACAAGAATTAAAACCGTCCAGAAAAAATTAGAAGAAATTCATAAAGCTTCATATCCTGAACTTCAATATCACCCTTTAGCCCTGCCTGAGCTTAGAGATAATTTTAGGCTCGATGCCCAAACCTTTGATATCCTCAATGCTACTTACAATTTACTCCAAATGTCCAATACAAGCCTTGCCCATGATTGCTGGCTTTGTCTGAAAATGGGTCCCCCTACTCCTCTAGCTATACCTAACCTTTCATTATCCTATGTCAATTACTCGGGTGAGTCCTTAGTCAATAACTCTTGTCCAATTATCTCTCCCCTCTTGGTTCAACCAATGACGTTTTCTAATTCTTCTTGCCTCTTTTCACCATCATATAATAACACTGAAGAAATTGATCTAGGTTGCGTTATATTCACCAGCTGCACCTCTATAATCAATACCACCAGCCCTTTATGTGCTGTAAATGGCTCGGTTTTTGTCTGTGGAAATAACATGGCATATACTTATCTACCCATAAATTGGACAGGGGTTTGTGTTCTGGCCACTTTTCTCCCCGATATTGATATCATCCCTGGAGATGAACCTGTCCCCATCCCTGCTATTGAACATTTTTTATATAGGCCAAAACGAGCCATACAATTTATTCCTTTGTTGGCTGGACTAAGAATCACCACCGCTTTTACAACAGGGGCTACAGGCCTAGGAGTTTCACTAACCCAATATACTAAATTATCCAATCAATTAATTTCAGATGTACAGACCTTATCCAGTACTATACAAGATTTACAAGACCAAGTAGATTCATTAGCAGAAGTAGTTCTCCAGAATAGAAGAGGTCTAGATTTGTTAACGGCAGAACAGGGAGGGATCTGTTTGGCTTTACAGGAAAAGTGCTGTTTTTACGCCAACAAATCCGGAATCGTCAGAGATAAGATAAAAACGTTACAAGAAGAACTAGAAAAGCGCAGAAAAGGCCTGGCCGCCAATCCCTTGTGGACTGGACTCGATGGACTTCTCCCCTATCTCCTGCCATTTCTTGGTCCTTTACTCACTCTTCTACTCTTCCTCACTCTCGGGCCTATAATCCTTAATAAGCTTATGGCATTTGTCAGACAACAAATCGAGGCCTTCCAGGCCAAACCTATACAGGTCCATTATCATCACCTTGAGATGACTGAAAATGGTGAGTCTTATTTACCTTAATAAGACCACCTCCCCTGTGTGCTGAACTGGACAGTCAATGACGGGTAAGAGGACACTATCCCCATCGGAGCCTAAGACAGGAGGGCCGCCCTTGCTGCTGCCTTATCCCATGACGGGCCTAGAAGATGGGGATGAGTTGACCCAACCTAAGACAGGCACAGTTCCCGAGGGGTCATTTCTTATCATAAAATAATAAAAAGGGGGACCTGTCCGGAGCTGCGCGCCCCGGCCATAGCAAATAATAATTAATGATTAAACGCCCGAGCTCTATTCCTTTCCACCTTCTACCTCCTCCCTAGATTTGTTGTTTCTCTTTTGTATCAATACCTCATAATAGATGGCGCTCTTCCTGCTTCTTCTTCACTTGTTTTTCCCCTGCCGCCACGAAAATTGTTACTTTGTAGCACAGGCACCATCCCGTGCCCGGGAAAATTACCAACTGACAGCGCAGGTGCAACATGACGTTCGACCAGAGAAACCAATACCTACTTGGTCACGCCCTCTGCGATGAGATCATCTCCACCTCTGGCCCAACCCCTTCCCCTCCAAGTGTATATAAGGCACTGCATTACCGCCATTAAACGAGACTTGATCAGAGCACTGTCTTGTCTCCATTTCTCGTGTCTCTTGTCCCCCAAATTCCCACTCCCTCCTCCAGGGCCTGCTTCGACGATCCCGCGGGCCGGGATAAGAAACTGCACTCAATGGATCAGCTGGGAAGAAGGAGATCAATAAACTAGCTCATTTTGTCTCATAGCCCCCACCCAAAAACTGACTTAGCGTAAGAGAACAGCTTCAACTTCCTATTATTTTGTCTCTGACCCTACCAATCAGAACTCCCAACTGCTGGCTCTCTACCCACCAGATTATTCTTAAAAACTCTGATCTCCAAATTTCCAGGGAGACTAATGTGAGTAATAATAAAACGTCTCCTGCACAGCCAGCTCTGTGTTAATTACTCCTTTTCTATTGCAGTTATCCTGTATTGATAAGTTGGCTCTGTCTAGGCAGTGGGCAAGGTGAACCCATGGGACAGTTATAGTTATTACCTGTCAATCATTTTATAGCCTATTAATTTCAGATGTTTACCTAATGAGAAACTTAAGATTAAATATATGGTTATTTTACTAAATAATGCAAGATTTAGTTATTTCCATTAAACCTATATATATGGTTACTGAGTGCTCTAATGATAAGGAGAAATTACAACCAGCTGGTTGTTAATATTTAGCCAAGACAGAACCTCAATTCAGCTACTTACCTATTATGGGTCTCATGTTGAAGACTGCTCTCTGTCATCCTAGAAGCAGGAAAAACTCAAACTTACCTTACTTGTTGGAAGCGAGCTCAAACTCCCAAAAGAAGTTATCTGGCTTCCATTGTCATGGAAGCAGGAAATCTTGCCTTTCTTGATGGAAGCAAGTAAAACTCCCCCCGCCCCGCCAAAAAAGGAGTTGTTCGGCAAAATAAACTTTAGATCTTGACCAAATTTGGTGAGATCAGTGATTCTCTGGAGAGTATGTCCCCAGGCCTCAGCAAATCATCCTACTGGTTTGAGCCATAGAGACAGCTCAAGCTGGTACCAAGCACTGATAGATTTGTCAAAGGCCAAGGGCACCTCGACTCTGAATTCCTCCTTGGTTACCAAAATCTGAGCACCAGACTGGGGGCAGTGGCTCACACCTGTAATCCCAGCACTTTGGGAGGCCGAGGCAGGTGGATCACGAGGTCAGGAGATTGAGACCATCCTGGCTAACACAGTGAGACCCCGTCTCTACTAAAAATACAAAAAAAAAAATAGCCAAGTGTGGTGGCAGGCGCTTGTAGTCCCAGCTACTCGGGAGGCTGAGGCAGGAGAATGGCATGAACCCGGGAGGCAGAGCTTGCATCACTGCACGGCAGCCTGGGCAACAGAGTGAGACCTTATCGCAAAAAAAAAGTTTTGCTACAGTTGTGAAATCATAGAATATAATGCTTATTATGATAATCTCAAATAGAAATTGCTTTAGCCTTTGAAAAAATGGTTCTTTTATTAAATAATTTAGTATTTATTGTCTGATAGATATTAATTTTTATAGTACATGTATAAAAATATTATAGACAATTTGTCTAAACAGTATTTCAGAAACACTTCCAACAATTATATTGTGTAAAGGGTTCTATGTATGCATGAAGAAAGGACATGTATAAAGTCTTTAGCATAGGGAAAATTGAATTTTTATCAACTTAAACGTCAGTTTCAAGAGTAAACATTCAGTGTTGAAATAAAGTCTGAATCTGTCTATCTATCTATCTATCTATCTATCTATCTATCTAATTTTTTTTTTTGAGAGAGAGTGTTGTGTTGCCCAAGCAATAGTGCAGTGGTGTGATCTGAGGTCACTGCAACCTCCACCTCCCAGGCTTAAGCAATCTTCCCACGTCAGCCTCCCGAGTAGCATATACTACAGGTGCACACCACCACCCCTGGCTAATTTTGTATTTTTTGTAGAGATGGAGTTTTGCCATGTTGTCCAGGCTTGTCTCAAACTCCTGGGCTCGAGCAATTTTCACACCTCAGCCTCCCAAAGTGCTGGGATTACAGATGTGAGCCACTGCACCCTGCCTTATGTTTTTACTTTTTTTTTTTTTTTTTTTTTTTGAGACCGAGTTTCATTCTGTCGCCCAGGCTGGAGTGGTGTGATCTCTGCTCACTGCAAGCTCCGCCTCCTGGGTTCACTCCATTCTCCTGCCTCAGCCTCCCGAGTAGCTGGGACTACAGGCACCTGCCACCACGCCTGGCTAATTTTTTGGATTTTTAGTAGAGACGCGATTTCACCACATTAGTCAGGATGGTCTCGATCTGACCTCATGATCCACCCGCCTCAGCCTCCCAAAGTGTTGGGATTACAGGCATGAGCCACTGCACCCGGCTATTCCTTTACTTTCTTAATAAACTTGCTGTCACTTTACTGTCTGGACTCACCCCTAATTCTTTCTTGCATAAGATCCAAGAACCCCTTCTTTTGGGTTTAACTGCCTAATAGGTTCTCCTGGCCTACTGCCTAGACAGAGCCAATTCATCAAGACAGGGGAATTGCAATAGAGAAAGAGTTTAATTCACGTGGAGCTGGCTGTACAGGAGAGTGAAGCTTTATTATTACTCAAATGAAATCTTGGGGATCCCCTGAAATCTTGGGGATCAGGGTTTTTAAGGATAATTTGATGGGTAGGGGCCAATGAGTCGGGAGCGATGATTGGTTGGTTGGAGATGAAATCATAGAGAGTTGACGCTGTCCTTTTGCACTGAGTCTGTTCCTGGGTGGTGTCACAAGACCAGATGAGTCAGTTTATTGATCTGGGTGCCAAGTTATCCATCAAGTGCAGGGTCTGCAAAATATCTCAAGCACTGATCTTAGGTTTTAAAATACTGATGTAATTCCCAGGAACAATTTGGGAAAGGTGACAATCTTGTAGCCTCTAGCTGCATGACTCCTAAACTATAGTTTCTAATCTTGTGACTAACTTGTTAGTCCCACAAAGGCAGTCTAGTCCCCAAGCAGATAGGGGATTTGTTTTGGGAAAGGGCTGTTAATGTCTTTATTTCAAAAGATGAACTAAGTTCCTCCCAAAGCTAGTTTGGCCTACACCCAGGAGTGAACAAAGGCAGCTTGGAGGCTAAAAGCAAGATGGAGTTGGTTAAGTCAGATCTCTTTCACTGTAATAATTTTCTCAGTTATAATTGTGCAATGGCGGTTTCAGGTTCTGGATCAGGACCCCTTTCTGGAAACATGGGGATGGTTATGAATGCATCCAGACATCCAAAAAGCCACCTCTGAGAGCTACAGATTTCCCTTTTCTATAGGTTCTTTGTCCCTTGTATGTCAACCCAAGGATTCACTGGGGACCTAGAACTGCACAGGCCAGTCTGGGAAGAGAGAGACAGGAAAGAGAAGAAGAGGAGGTGAATTAGTTTTGAAGAAAAGAAAGAAGGTCCCATGCTACCCCTTTTTGTTTTTTCTGACAAACTTTTCATGCTGGGAAATAGAATCCTGGTTTATTTGTAGTAAAACTAGGAATCCAGGGATTTTATAGGAGGGTGAGAAAAATGCACTTTTATGGTAGAGTCTGTGGAGACCTAATTAGGGAAAAGGAGTCAGGCTGGCAGGACCAGGGGAGAGCAAAGAGATAAAGCAAATAAGCTATAAATCTGCCTTTCTAGGCCAGGTGCGGTGGCTCACGCCTGTAATCCTAGCACTCTGGGAGGCCAAGGCAGTCGAATTGCCTGAGCTCAGGAGCTCCAGACCACCCTGGGAAACATGATGAAACCCCGTCTCTACTAAAATAATAAAAAAATTAGTTGGGCATGGTGGTGGGTGCTTGAAGTCCCAGCTACTCTAGAGCCTGAGGCATGAGAATTGCTTGAACCAGGAGGCAAAGGTTGCAGTGAGCTAAGATCATGCCACTGCACTCCAGCCTAGGTAACAGTGAGACTCTGTCTCAAACAAAACAAAACAAAACAAAACAAAACAAAAGTTTAAAAAACTGCCTTTCTTCATGGTCCAGGACATATAAACAAAATACAGGAAGCAGATAAGCTGTAAGTCTGTTTTTCTTTATGGCTCAGGACATATAACCCTTCTGCACAGATAACATACATAGCTCATAAACTTTCTGCTTCAATTTTTCATCAGACACCTTACAGAAGAAAGCAGGTTAGCTCCCTGCTACCTTGGCATTATCTTTTATTTATTTATTTGTTTATTTATTGAGACAAGAGTCTCACACTGGCTCCCAGGCTGGAGTGCAGTGGTGTGATCTTGGCTCACTGCAACCTCTGCAAATCTCCCACCTCAGCCTCCTCAGTAGCTGGAAGTACAGGTGCGGGTCACCATTGCCAGATAATTTTTGTATTTTTAGTAGAGACGGGGTCTCACCATGTTGCCCAGGCTGGGCTGGAACTGCCCACCTCAGCCTCCTAAAGTGTGGAGATTACAGGGGCAAGCCACTTTGCCCAGCCCAATCTCCTCTTCTTATAAAGAAATCAGCCAGATTGGATCAGAGCCCACTTTAACAAGCTTATTTTAACTTAATCAATCCTGTAGATGCCATATATCCAAATACAGTTACATTCTGAGGTACTGGGTATTAGGACTTCAAGATAGGATTTTTTTTGTGAAAATTATTCCGCTCATAACACACTGTGTTCTGGACTCCTAAACTTTATGTCCTTCTTACATGCAAGATCCCTTCACTCCCATCCAAACAAAAATCTTTTATTTATGTATTTATTTTTTGAGACCGGGTCTCTCTCTGTCACCCAGGCTGGAATGCAGTGGTGTAATCATGACTTATCGCGGTCTCGACCTCCTGGGCTCAAGTGATCCTCCTGCCTCAGCCTCCCAAAAGCTGGGACCACACATGCAGGCCACCATGCCTGGCTAATTTAATTTTTTGTAGACATGGGATCTGACTATGTTGCCCAGGCTGGTCTCAAACCCTTGGCCTTAAGTGATCCTGCCACTTCAGCTGCCCAAGTAGCTGGGGCTACAGGAGTGTGCCACTGAGCATGGCTAATTTTTATATCTTCTGTAGAGACGGGGGTCTTGCTATGTGCCCAGGCTGATCTTGAACTCTTGAGCTCAAGTAATCTGCCAGACTTGGCCTCCTGAATTGCTGGGGTTACAGGCCTAAGCTACCTTGCCTGGCCCATCTGAAAAGTCTTAATCCATTTCAGTATCAACTCTAAGGCCCAAATATCACCTAAATATTATCTGAATCACATATGGGTGAGAAACAATGTGTGGTTCATCCTAAGGCAAAATTTTTGTCCAGCTGTGAATCTGTGAAGCCAGAGAAGTTATCTGATTCCAAAATACAATGGTGGGACAGGCATAGGAAAGACCCTCAGCCCTGGAAACCACCCTTCTACTTTGTTACTGTGAATTTGACATTTGTACTTAGCACATGTAAGAAAGTGCATGAAGCATTTGTCTTTCTGTGTGTTGGGAACGGTGTTGCAAAAATCAACACTGAGACAAGGGAGCTCTCAGCAAGGCTAGTTTACTTTCTGCAGAAAGGGTGCCGCTCACTAGCAGTCTTGTCACGAGAGTACACATGAACAAAGGAGACAGGGTCATTTATAACCTGACGTGTCCATCCTACTGCTGTGTCTGGTTTCCATTGGTTGGAACTGGACCTCACATTCTGTACTTAACCCGATTGGCTAGCACCTTAGTACTTCCCAAAAGAGGCAAAGGCAGAGGAGAACAAAGGAAGAGAGGAAGTAACTTGTGGAAGTCTGAGAGAGGCAAAAACACTTCCAAATAAGGAAGAGAAATAGGCTGTGACCTAATGCTTGCTTGGAACAGTTCTGCAGGGCAAATATCTAGGCTAAAATGTGGGAGCTAAGAACACAGAGTATATTGATTTATTTATTATGGTTAGCAGATACTTAAGAATATTACCACAGGTCTTTGAGTAAATTTTGCTTCTAACAGAGGTTACTATCTATTCTCAATTAGACTGGGAGGAAAGTCCCTTTGAAGAGGAACCTCTACTTATTTCATTTTCTACACTGTGTCTAGCACATTTCAATTGGCATAATGTCTTCTGGGTTCCTGGATCCAGTCACCTCTCCACATCCAATCCCCACCGAGATGCTAGTTCCCTGACTACTGAGTAGCTTTAGCTTCTCTGGTGAGACTGAATGGAGTCCACCAAGCTGAGAAAAATCGGTTTTTACTTAATTCAGTTCAACTTGTTAAGAATAAATCATCTTAGTTTCCACAAAGATGGAACATGTAAGTGGACCATGTAAGTGGACCACGTAAGTGGACCACAACTTTAAGATTCATCCTTAAATTCTGAAACAGTAACTTAAAATGGGCAAGAAGCAACGCTGCTTCACAGGACAAGAAATAGTCACAAATACTCCCAAATCTGGAGAACAGACCCCGCCCACCCCTGGAGGTCCCGCTTCATCCCAGTTTTCAGTCCAGCCAAGCCCCAACTGGTCACGCCCCCTACCGGCCCGGGCCTCCCACCACCCTCTCGGGCCCTCCCCCAAGTCAGGCCCCGTCTCCGCCCAGCCCTTTCCCAGTCGCGCCCCGCCCAGGCCCCGCCCCCACGCCGCCCAGTTTTTTTTTTTTACGCGCCCAGTTTCCTGCACACCCGGAAGCAGATCGCGCTGGGGAAAGGCCACATCGCGCTGGGGAAAGGCCACACAGCTATGCGTGTGTTTCGGTCTACCTGGATTAAACATTTGCTTCGCTTTGTCTACCTGGATTAAACGTGCATTTCGCAGTCCTCGGTTCTCCATACCCGTGACCTGGGGATCGCTACGGACCTTAAAATACCGCAACAGCCCCATTCGTCCCAAGTAAGTCGTAGAATTGCTTCCTTTTCGGTTTAAAATCTCTCTGAGGCTGTTTCTTGCTCTCTGCCTTTCTTCCTTAAGACCATGTAGACAACCCCATTCAGGTCGTTTTCCTGTTTAAAACCCTTTGCTTGGGCCCCGCGCCAAGTCTAGTCCTCGTTCGGGAGGTTCGCGCCCTCGCGACCCCCGAGCTTCTCCCTCGTCGGCCTCTGGAGGGGAGCGCCCGCCGTCCGGCTCCTGAAGGAGCCGCTTCTCCTCCCAGCTCCTGGGATTCTGCAGAACCTCCCTGTCCTGAGACATCGTCCCCCGCGCCACCTTGTGTCCTCCTCACGCCGGGTCCTTCCGTTCCGCAGGCTTCCCCTTCACAGCAACTGCTTTTCCTGACTCTCTGTTGGGGCAGGTGACCTGAGTCTGTCTTGTGACACCTAGTGTTCTTCGTTCCCAAATTTTACTCTACTGGAAAATGTGCTCTTCCGGGAGGTGGGCATCTTATTCCTCCCCTTTCCTCCCGAATGTGTGGGTGAGAGGGATCAGGAGAGGAAAAGACGGGGAACGACGGAGCAAAAGGAAAAACTGAGAAGAGAATGAGGGAGACCCGTAAATACACGGCAAAAATGGATGATAATTTAGGGCTTTGCAAAGAGCAACAGTGAAACAGAGCGGTTGGAGAAAGTAGCAGGGGGAGAAAAGCAGGTAGAGAAATTTAGGAAAAAAGGGGGACCTTCAGAGAGATGAAGGGCAGCAAAATAGAGTGGGGCGGCAAAGGAGGAGGCACTGCAGACAGACAGTGGGGAGAAGGTAAAAGAGTTGGAGCCGTGGCTGACAGAGCTACGTGGTGCTGGGACTGAAAGAGAGGGCAGTGAATGACAAGCAGAGTAGAGAGTACCACAGCAGGGAGGAAGCCTAGGAAGTTGGAGGTGCTAGAGTGGGAACAAATGAGCTGTAACAGGGAAGAGGGAGTTTAACAAGGAGAGCAGAGAGGGAGCTTAGATGGGGGAAAAGAGGCAGAGATACGTGAAGATTGGGGACAATTGGAAAGATTGAGAAGAAAGAGCTACAAGAGGTGAAGTAAGTTGTGACGCATTGGGCAGAACAGACCTAAAAGAGGGAATAAAGAAAGGGGTAAAAAACAGAAAAGGAGAAAAAAAAGACGCGCAGCATGAGAGAGGGAAACACATAGCAGTGAAGAGAGTGGGAGAGGACTCCATCCAGATGCGTGACAGTTGATTGGATATGGATGGTGGTTGTAATATGTTGATTTGTGGCTTTACACCCTGATTTAAAATGTGTTTCTTTAAGTTGTACTCATGAGGATGAAAGTCACGTTTTTTCTATAAGGCTTGTGCATTTTGTGTTTATTTTTATTAAAAGATATTTGGAATTCCTGTTTAGCCAGAGGGCAGTGATTTGATCTAGTTATTTGTGGTAACTCTGTTCTTCTCAAGGATGGAGTAGAGGATAAAGGAAGGGAGAAATGGGGCAAGAAATGACTGACTGTTACTACAAGATATGTCTTTGGTGTTTTTTCTGGCTTTGTTGTGTTTTGTTTTTTGGGGGGGACAGGGTCTCTCTCTGTCTCCTAGGCTGGAGAGCAGTAGCATGATCTTGGGCTCATTGCAGCTTCTACCTCCTGGCCTCAAGCAGTCTTTCCACCCCAGCCTCTCAGCGCGCTGGAATTGCAGATGTAAGCCACCACACCAGGCCTACGAGGTATGTCTTCGAAGGAGCATTGAAAGTCTTGGTTTTTTTTGTAATGAATTTCCTTGGAAGATGTTGGGGTCTCACTGGGGCATGTGCATCATTGAAGACATCTGTTTTAGTACATGGTGGTGCCAGTATTTGGGGGTGGGGTCATTACAGGTGTGCACCACCGTGCCCGGCTAATTTTTGTATTTTTAGTACAGACGGGGTTTCACCACGTTGGCCAGGCTGGTCTTGATCTCCAGACCTCGGGTGATCCACCCACATCGGCCTCCCAAAGTGCTGGGATTACAAGCATGAGCCACCGTGCTGGGCCTTTCCTGTTTATTTTTTAGAGTTGTTTTTTTTTTCTTCCCCCTAAACCTGGCCCATTTCAAGGTTCAGTTTGATAATGTGGCACTTAGCACAAGAGACTTCATTCTGGCTTGGTCTGGTAGTTCGGGAGGCTGGTCCGAAACAATGGCCTTCCCACAAAAAAGAACAAGATCATGTCCTTTCCCAGGACATGGATGGAGCTGGAGGCATTATCCTTAGCAAACTAACACAAGAACAGAAAACCAAACACTGCACGTTCACACTTACAAGTGGGAGGTAAATGATGAGAACACACGGACACATAGAGGGAAACAACACACACTGGGACCTACCTGAGAGTGGGGGGTGGGAGGAGGGAGATGATCAGGAAAAGTAACTTGTAGATATTAGGCTTAATACCCAGATGATGAAATAATGTGTACAACAAACCCCCATGACCCGTTTACCTATGTAACCAGCCTACATATCCTGCACATGTACCCCTGAACTTAAAATATAAATTCAAAAAATACTTTGGGCTTCCATAAAATTTGTTTAACTGGTTATTCATTTTTCCTTCTACAGAATTACTTTAAACAGTGTTTTCTGATGGTGGTGTATTGACCATTAAATGCATGCGCACACACAGACCCTAAAGCCTCTAGTTTCCTTCCACTGTGCCCTAATTAAAACAAAACATACCATTAACTGTGTTTCTGCCTGTAGTGAGTACCCCTCTCTGTGCTTCATTTAAGAGCATAATACACTACAATCTTGTTCAGAGTCTCTGTCTTCACTTCTTGCCTCCAACTGTGTCTTGAATGCGTCGGATGAAACTTTCGTATCCACCATTCCACTGATAACTATTTTTCAGAGTCACCAGTGACCTCCCCATTTCTAAATCCAATGTATTTCATTTCCTGCTTTACTCTTTCTTTTCCTGTCAGGAGCTATTTGATTTTCTTGTCACCTCCCTGACCATTTCACACTTCTCTCTGCTGCTGTGTCCTGACTCCAAATTGTTTCTCAATGTGGGAATGACTCATGGCTTAGTCCTTGAACCTCTTCTTGTTTCTCTCCACACCCACTGTCTTTCCTCATCATCTCATCTTATGAATTTAAACACCACTGTATTAGGCCATTCTTGAATTGCTATAATGAAATACTGGAGACTGGGTAATTTATAAAGAAAACAGGTTTAATTGGCTCACAGTTCTGCAGGCTGCACAGGAAGCATAGCAGCATCTGCTTCTGGGGAGGCTGCAAGAAGATTCCAGTCATGGCAGGTGAAGGAGGAGCAGGTGTCTCATATGGCGGGAGCAGGAGCAAGAGAGAGTGAGGGGGGAGGTGCTACTTGCTTTTAAACAACCAGATCTCGTGAGAACTCACTGTGATAAGAACAGCACCAAGAGGTGGTGAGAAACCATTCAACACGAATCCACCCCCATAATCCAACCACCTCCCACCAGGCTCCACCAGTAACACTGGGGATTACAATTCAGTGTGAGATTTGGGCCAGGGACACAGAGCCAATCCATATCACCCACCTACCCGTCTCCATGTCCCCTGCAGACCTGTCCCCTGACCTCTAGAATTCTGTATCCTTTTGTCCTCTTGGCTGTCTGCTCAGCCAGCTAACAGGTATCTCCACCAAAAGCGACTGCCTGAACTCCTCAAGTACATTCCCCTGTGCTCCTGAACCTCTCAGGTGAAGGTGACCCTATACTTCCTGGCTTTAGTTTTAGATGTCAGCATATATTTGAAATAGAGAAAACATGACATTAAAAAGAAGTGCTTTAATTCATGTGATAAAGATAAGTTGTGTTTACTTAAAAAGGGTGAGGAAATACATAGTTTCTTAAATTACTGTGAGCTGTGGGAGAAGAGTGTTTGAATACCTCGTCTCTACCTAGTCTGCTCCCCAGAACCTCTCTGACCTCATCTCCTCCCTGTGTCCTCCCTGCTCCCACTGCTCCAGCCACACAGGCCTCTTTCCTGTTCCTTGGGCTGAGGTCGCTTCTGCCTTAGGGCCTCTGCCTGGGCTGTCTGGCCCCTCAGCTGCAGGTGCAAACATCCTTCTTTCTTGAGGTCTTTGTTCTGATATCACCTTCTCCATTGGAACTTTTGTGACTCACCCTCCTCTCACCATTTAACACTCCAGCCACACCCTTGCCCCTACCCCTGGTGCATATTATGTGTCTCTGTGTTTCTTTCTGGTCCATTGTCTTCTACTGTCTACAAACTGGTAACAATGAGGCCCCAAGGAGAGAGCAGAGCTGGGAGGATGGGGCTGTGCTAGTCTTGCCCCCTTTAAGATGTACTCAACCCTGGCTTCACATTAGCATGCTGAGGCAGTTTGCAAATACATGTTTTGTGCCCTTTACCACAGATTCCACTTCCCATAGTTAGCATGGACTCAACCTTCATATTGTTTAAGGTACCCAAGTTGATTCTAATTTGTATCCAGCATTGAGCGTCAAACCTCTGTGTCTTCTGTTTCTGAGAGCTGAGCTCAGCCTGTGATCCACAGGGAGGTGAGGGGGCTGTGCTCTGTATGGGGTTTGATCAGGGATGGGTCGGTGTCCTGAAGGGAAGCATAGTCCAGCCCAGCTCCCCACTGCTGCAGAGTGTCCGGGAGGGGAACAAGTTCTGAAGAAAAGGGTGAGATGGCCGGGCGCGGTGGCTCAAGCCTGTAATCCCAGCACTTTGGGAGGCCGAGATGGGCGGATCACGAGGTCAGGAGATCGAGACCATCCTGGCTGACACGGTGAAACCCCGTCTCTACTAAAAAATACAAAAAACTAGCCGGGCGAGGTGGCGGGCGCCTGTAGTCCCAGCTACTCGGGAGGCTGAGGCAGGAGAATGGCGTAAACCTGAGAGGCGGAGCTTGCAGTGAGCCGAGATCTGGCCACTGCACTCCAGCTTGGGCGACAGAGCCAGACTCCGTCTCAAAAAAAAAAAAAAAAAGAAAAGGGTGAGAAACTCACTTAGTCATTGTGTAGGAATTTATTATTCTTGCACCCTCCTGGTGCAGTGGGTTGTCTGTCCACATGCTGAGGTCTTCCCTGTGGGCATGGTTGTGGCACAGAAAGGAATGTGTTGTTTCCAAGCATTAAACAACAGATTTTTGACTTTCAGATTTGACTTTTAAAGAATTAATTGTATTGACTGAGAGAGAAGCCCAAAAGAGGATGAAGAAAGAAAAGGAGTCAAGAATGGCTCTTCCTCAGGTAAAGTGATATGCTCAGTGGATTGTTTTGTCTCCTTCCTTTTTGAAATGCAGGGCATTGGAGTTGCAAATCTCTTGAGTCTGAAGTGTTCTGCCTGACACATTTGCTCGCACTCACCCATGCCTTCCCTCAGTCCCGCTCATCTGCACTTACATTCCAGATCTCACGGTGACCCAGTGACATGAGCTTGGGAAGAGGTTGCACTGGGCATGGTCCTGGGAAGGGCTCATACCCAGACATGGATGGAAATGGGGTGTGGGTCCTGCGGTGTCAGCTTCTGGGCAGCAGAGACTGTTTACGGGCAACATCTGAATGCACTGTCAGCTCTCAGTAGACCAGGAGTAGAGAAGCTGTATGTGGTAGTCACGTTAATGTGTACAAATACCTTATAAATTCTTGAAAAGATGCCTTTAAGGGGAGATCTTTTCTACCTGGTTTTATTCCACATTTGAAGCTATAATGAATGAGTCACTCTTTCTAACTCCACAATCTTAATGACTGGGAATGGAATGGAAAACTAGGTACCGACATCAGTGATAGAGGGTGTTTTATTCCATCATTGCTTTTAAAATATGAAATCAACCTGAATGTCAGATTAATTTAGCCATTCTCAGCATATCCATCCCACAGAGAATGCAGTGTTCCTGCAGGGACTCTTACCAGCAGTTGTTTTTTGTAAAATGGTTATAATTTTGCTCAGATGTAAGAGCCAAACTTTTTTGATGTCAGAGAAGATGCAGCCAAATTCTGTCATTCCACCAATTATTATTAAATATTACGTTTCTTTTATTTTAAACATCACATGATATATATATTTGTTTTGTGGTAAAAGTCCAAACAGAGATGCAATTTAGGCATTAAGAAGGGGGGATACAACATAAGCGTGATAGGGAGTAACATTTTATTATATGTAAAATTTATGCTAAATGAGATTTTAGGTGTTCTTGCCACAAAAGCAAAAAAAAAAAAAAAGGTAACTGAGATATGGATATGTTAATTTGTTAAACTGTAGTGAGTTTTTTACTATCTATATCTTGCTATATTGTGTACCTTAAATATACACAATAAAATTTGTAAGCAAACAAGTAAAAAACAGGGCATCAAGAACACACTTTAGTTTTATAGTAAAAACAACTTACAACCTGAAGAAAGGACATCAAGGCATATATATTTAAAAACTTTACAGAATGTGAAAGAGCTTCCAGAATGCGGTAAAAGAAAATTGAGCATAAAATGAAAATTATTTTATTTTGATTTCCACAAAATAATGAAATGTCCTCACAGTCCAAGGAATTGGAAAATGGACATATAAAGAATTTTTATTTTTTCTAGATCCTCAAAGAGAAAAAACTACATAGTAGTACTTTTTTTTTTTAAAGAGTGGGAAATGTCATGTGTCATTGGTGGGAGGGGGCATCTTTGAACTTGGGATAGTGGGGAATCTTGCCAGATTCACCAAAACAGGAAATGTACTATCCTAGAAGAGGCGATCACTCTTTCAATTACGCACCCGGAGGAACCCAGGTTCCTTTTCCCTGTCACATCCTCCACCATGTGTCATGTTTCATTGAGGAGCTACAGTGGTAAGCTCTGTGGCAAGAATCAGTGAGAGGTGTCGAGATGCATTTACACGTCATTGTGGGTTTTTAGAAAACGATTCTTCAGTGAATGTTCTGCTGTATTTTGCAAGTTTTGGAAATGTACATGTTTTTTATGTTAATAAACATTAATAGCTTGTTTTGCATCCTCTTTGGAGCAATTTCTTAATGAAGACATGGATCTTCTACAATTTTTCACTTTTGCAAAAAATGTCACCGTGGCTGCTTCTGCGCATGCTGTCTTCACCACACGTGTGTGAGGGTTACTTCACTGGCAGTTCAAAGAATGTTTGCTGCTTTTAGGACGGTATACCACAAAAGCAAAAATAATTATATGTTTGTTTTATCTTTTGGAAGCCCTGGCTCATGGTGTGATTATAAAATATGAAGTTTCTTGAAAATCTAATGTTTCTTGCTTACATTTTCTTTGCATTAATTTTTTTTGATTGAATCTTTAATTTGAATTTTTGTGTATATCTTTTTGTAGATTATATTTGATTACTTTTAAAGTTTCAGATTATAAATGTCATAATAGGTTCATATGAAGATTGGCAAACCTCTCCATTTCTTTCCAAAATTTTGTTGGTTCTTTTTTTTTATACAACAGTCACATTTTATTAAATTCCCACATACTTCGTTTGTGTTTGAATGACTGGGAGTTTTTACAGTTGCAAATCTTGTCACCACATCTTCCAATAAGAATTGAGTTTGTCAGTCAGTGATTATATCTTTATTATGTCTTTCAGTAAAGCTTGTTTGTTTGCTTACAGTTCAGTAATGTTAGGTATATTCACATTATTTATTGGGCTTTCAGAATATATATGTTCTTGGTGCTTGATGGTTTCCCCTTATGCTCTCTTTATTTTTCTTTATTTTTTATAGTTTTTGTTTTCCTCCCTGTCAAAATCCCCTTTGAGTTCACTTATTCCTTCTTCTGTCTGATTAAGTCTGCTATTGAACTCATCTAGTGAATTTTTCAACTCAGTTATTGTATTTTTAGGTATACTTTTTTTCTTTGTTTTCAGGCAGGGTTTCACTCTTTCCCAGGCTGGACTGCAGTGGCACAATCTTGGATCACTGCATCCTCGGCCTCCCGAGTTCAAATGAACCTCCCACTTCAGCCTCCTGAGTAACTGGGACTACAGGCGTGCACCATCACACCTGCCTAATTTTTGTACTCTTTGTAGAGATCGGATTTTGCCATGTTGCCCTGGCTGGTCTCGGAACTCCTGGGCTTAAGCAATTCTCCCACCTTGGCCTCCCCGAGTGTTGGGATTACAGGCATGAGCCACGGTGCCCAGCCTCAGAATTTCTTTTTGATTCTTTTTTATAGCTTCTATCTGTGTTGATACTCTTCTTTGCATGCATAGTTCTATAGTTTTCCTGATTTCGTGAGCTTGTCTGTGTGTGCTGTCTTTTAACTCATTGAGCATTCTTGTGGCTATTATTTCAAATTCTTTGGTAATTCACATACAGTCAGCCCTCTGCATTCATGGCTCATGTAGCCACAGATGGAACCAACTATGAACTACAAATAGCCAGAAAAAAATGGATGGTTTCAAGGAACATGTATAGTCCTTTTTTTCTTGTCATTATTTCCTAAACAATGCAGTATAACAACTACCTACGTAGCATTTACGTTGTATTAGCTATTATGAATAGAGATGATTTAAATCATATGGGAAGATATAGGTAGGTTATATGCAAATATTATGCCTTTTTATATAAGGGACTTCAGTATCCATAGATTTGGTCTCCTTAGGGAATCTTGGAACCAATCCCCTGCATATACTGAGGGTGGTCCCCATTTCTTTTTAGTTCTTCAAAGCCATGATGTAAATCACCATTTCTTTAGTGTAAGTTTATAGAGACTTAATTGGTTTCTTTTTACAGACCGTATTTTCCTGTTTCTTTGTAAGCTTTCTTATCTTCTTTTGGCACTTCAGTATTTGAAAAATCATCTACCTCCCCAGTTTTCGGTGGTTGCTTTGTTCAGGGAGGACACTGCAGTCAACTCAACTAGATTCTGGAGACCTTCCACACCTTTTCTGGCTGGGGATTTTGTCCTCTCTGGGCCTTTGCTTGTCATCTCTTCATTGAAAATGTTTGCTGGTTTCTACCCAGAAGCTCCCCTGTTGTCTCTCTTTGGTATTGCAGACTTGGGTGCTACAGTAAGCTGTAGTACTAGATCTTCACTTAGTGTTTGTCTGTGTTACTGCACACACTGGTTTATGTAAATCATCCTTTTTCTCAGTGGCCCCTAACCTTTCACCTTGTTCTTGTCAGTGCTTATATTCAGTAAGAGAGAAACCAGCCCATCAGTTGGTCATCTGAAAAGTCAGGATGTTGGACAGATATTCTGCTCCTTTCCATCCCCTAGATGATCTTGGGAGTTGTGGGTTTCTTTTCTGTTACCCCTGCATGGCAGGGGCTGCGTCTCTGTCAAGTGGATGCTTCAGATTTTCCTTCAGAGCTTCTATACTGTTTGCTTTATGTTGGCCTGAGGTGTAGAAACCTCGTAACTGTTTTGTGGATTTATCCCCGAGGCAATTAGTCTATGAATTGTTGTTAAAATCATTTCACTATGGTGACTGGAGAGTTTGGGGATTCTTGTTCCTTTATCTTGCTGACATCACTCAGTATAGTTTTATAATTTGTTCACAGAATTCTGAAAATGTTTTGTACTTAAGTGCCATGGTATATATGCTAATGAAAATTTAGAAGTGTGTGTGTGTGTTGTTGTTGTTGTTGTTTTTAAATTAGTGTACTAAAGTAGGAAGATTATTTCAGTATATTATTAGTTTGTATACTTAAATATTCTTTTTCTGGGTTGCAATCATGTTATCTTTCCCTTTTTTTTTTTCTGAGATGGAATTTCGCTCTTGTTGCCCAGGAGCGAATCATGAGATTTCCCAGCCAGCAGAATCATGAGAAATACATTTCTATTGTTCATAAATTAGTCTCTTTTATTTTGTTATAGCTGCACAGAAAGACTAGGACATATTCTGTTATATAACTGTTGGATTCTGTTGATTCAACTCTAATTTTTAGACATCTGGGTTCAGGTGCTTGTTGCGCTGTTGGCAGGTTGTTGACCTAGGCGAGTTTCTTAGCCTGTCTGTGACACAGTTGTCTTCTAGTAAGATGGGAAGAAATATTTCTGTCCTAGGTTATTATGTCATCATTTGAGTTAGAACATGTAAAGCCTTTGGAGTAATGCCCGGTACATGGGGAGTGTTCCAAAACTTTAGTCCTTGCTGTTGCTCTTGTCATCAGTTTTTAGTTTCTGACCTTTCTTTAAAGCCACTAAGAACACTGTCATCTCTGAAGACACCACTTGTATTCTAGCTCATCTGGACACCTCACTTGGTGTAACAAATATAATATCTAAAACTTTCATAGGGATAACCATGTGTTTATTTCTTATTTTGTCCGCAGAAGTGAGAAATGTGCACTGATTTAGATAAAATCCTAATCTCCTATTGAATTTTATAAAACCCAAAATTAGGGACACATAATTATCTCACAGATGCTTTTAATGGATATGTCAAAACACACACTTCAAATTGATGTGACAGTTCTTTCCTCTTCTCATTTTATGTAAAGATAAGAGCTCACCCATTGCTCATATTGAAATGTGTTTTCATTTCAGGGATCTTTGACATTCAGGGATGTGGCCATAGAATTCTCTCAGGAGGAGTGGAAATGCCTGGACCCTATTCAGAAAGCTTTATACAGGGACGTGATGTTGGAGAACTACAGGAACCTGGGCTTCCTGGGTGAGGATAATTTTCCTCTAGAAGTTAGGATCTTCCCTTGTGCATTTTTGTACTTTCCTTATTGTGTTTCTTGGGAGGCCCTACATTATTTGACAGAGATTGAAGCCTTGTTGATTCACAAATAAAAAGCTTCATGGATGTTCTGCTTCCTTCTTTGTACGTTAGTGGTGGTTCCAGAGCTGAGGTACATATAAAACCTTATGGCAGAGTTAATATATCCAATTCCCTGTTCCTGTTTTCTATCCCTGTGGTTTCTTTTTTTTTTTTTGGACACAGTCTCAGTCTGTCACCCAGGCTGGAATGCAGTGGTGTGATCTCGGCACACTGCAACCTTATCTTCTTGGGATCAAACCATCCTCCCACCTTAGCCTCCCAAGTAGCTGGGACTATGGGTATGCAACACCATGCCCAGGTAGAGACAGGGTTTCACTCTGTTGCCCAGGCTGATCTTGAACTCCTGTGCTGAAGCCATCTTCCTGTTTTGTCCTCCGAAAGTGCTGAGATTACAGGCTTGAGCCAGTACGCTTGGCCTATCCCTGTGTTTTTGATTTAGTATTTCTTGGGAGAGAGCTAGATATCTGCATCTTACAGTGTTCCCTAAACATTCAGAAGGAGGCAATCAATGGATGAGTTTGTGAAATATTTTATAGATTCAACTGCAGTGTTTTCTCTTCTACCTAAACATTAGGCTGGGTTCTGGAAAAACCATGGGACATCTTCTTTCTTTTTTTTTATAAGCAGGACTCTGTCTTCCTGACCTGAATATTATCTCCATGTTGGAGCAAGGGAAAGAGCCCTGGACTGTAGTGAGCCAAGTGAAAATAGCAAGGAACCCAAATTGGGGAGAATGCATGAAAGGCGTGATCACAGGTAAGAGCTCAGATGGGCACAATGGAAGCAGCATGATGAAATTGTGTGTGTAAAACTCTGCAAGTGGGAGAGTTCTGTGGGGAAACAAATTTGATTTTCTGTGAGCTCCGAAATTTTTCTTCTTTCCTGCTTATCACTTTGCTCTCCAGACACGTATAAGTTTACCCTTTCACTCTCCACGGGTTGCTGCAGCTCAAACAGAGTAAAGGACAAGACTGTTATGATGAACCACAGTGTCATCTGAATTCTCTGAACTCTGATGCTTTGACTCTGTGGCGTGGGAAGGGCCTTTTCAAAGAAGTCTCTTTTCCGCGTGGTCTCTCCTCCTGTTCTTGATTCTATCTGATCCTCAGTTCTCTGATCCATATAGATTAGAGCTCCATAGTCCTGATGCCTGGAGCTTTTCTGGTTCCACCTCATTTCGTATACTTGAAAGTGCTGGTCAGGAGATGGGGAAACATTGGTTGCCCTTCCTTTGAAGCTGGGGTCCTAGAACTGCACGCGACTGTCTTCAGCCCTCTGCCTGTTCAGGTCCCTCAGCCATTTTCTTAGTTCTTCTTTGGACACTCTTCTCGGATTTGTGACAGGGGAATGAGTTGGGTCTCCTGAGATTGTTACATAGAAGAATTGTAAAGACAGTTGACATAAAGATCCGCTCTTTATTCTTAGTCCTACACAGGGAGCATATCTTTGTCTTCACACTCTTAGTTTGGGATCTGTAGACAGAGCAGAGTCTCATTTCAAGATCCCTCACAATCCAACTCCTGTGTTTTTCTCTGTCTTGTTTATGCCTTGGCTATTTCTGATCTTACATTCTCTTTTATGTTTGTGTGATTTTTTTGCCTCTGAGACTTGCTTTGAATAAACACATTTCTAGGGTCTGACATTTTATCCTTTTTTCCTGCTGTGATAACCTATCTTGGGGTTATGAATATCTCGTGGACTATCTTATGGAGTGGGTTTACTGGGTAAGAGAAAATTTTTGAAGGAGAGCACTTTGAGTAATGAGTTTTAACATCATCTTGCTACATACAGATGTGACTATTAAAGTCAGAGTAGAATGATCAGCATTTATCATGATATTCAGATAGCATCACAAGAGCCTGGTTTCTGAGAAATGTCACAAAAGTATCTCTCAAGGGTACTGTGGTAATGTTGATCTCATATACTAATGGTCCTCTTTTTTGAGCTAGCAGTGAATGGTGTAGGAATTTCTCCCATGCCGGGCGTGGTGGCTCATGCCTGTAATCTCAGCACTTTGGGAGGCTGAGGCGGGTGGATCACCTGAGGTTAGGAGTTCTAGACCAGCTGGCCAACTTGGTGAAACCCCGTCTCTACTAAAAATACAAAAATTAGCCGGGCATAGTGGCAGGTGCCTGTAATCCCAGCTACTCAGGGGGCTGAGGCAGGAGAATCACTTGAACCCGGGAGGCGGAAGTTGTGAGCCGAGATTGCGCCATTGCACTCCAGCCTGGGGGACAAGCTGGGGGACAAGAACAAGACTTCATCTCAAAAAAAAAAAGAGGAATTTCTCTCAGGGAGAACATTGTCCAAGTTCACAGCTTCATCTCTGCAGGGTGGTTGCCTGAACCACTGCTTATGCCACACTTTTCTTCCCCAGTATTTTTGTTTACAGTGAGTACGACTTTGATCTTGAGGAAGCTAATGAAGTTGAATGAGGCTTATTTTTTTTAAGTCCAGAAAGTTCGTTTTAAGCAGCCGTTGCTTTCATCTGATGCATTTTCATGTATTATAAATGAACTTTGTTTTTATTTATGTAACGATCAGTTCCATAGTTTTGAGGATACTCAGTTTTGTTTGTTTTATGTTTCTATGTGTGGTAGTGTTGTGTTGGGGAATGCATATTGTTTTATGTATTTTACAAGATTTCCTTCTCTAGTACACATGGTATAGCTCAGCAGCAGTTTCCCTAAAACTTACACAAACTTGGCCGGGCGCGGTGGCTCAAGCCTGTAATCCCAGCACTTTGGGAGGCCGAGGCGGGCGGATCACGAGGTCAGGAGATCGAGACCATCCTGGCTGACACGGTGAAACCCCGTCTCTACTAAAAAATACAAAAAACTAGCCGGGCGAGGTGGCGGGCGCCTGTAGTCCCAGCTACTGGGGAGGCTGAGGCAGGAGAATTGCGTGAACCCGGGAGGCGGAGCCTGCAGTGAGCTGAGATCCGGCCACTGCACTCCAGCCTGGGCGGCAGAGCAAGACTCCGTCTCAAAAAAAAAAAAAAAAAAAAAAAAAAAAAAAAAAAAAAAAAACTTACACAAACTCCATAGTGTTGTGTTGACAGTTTCAGTTATTGCTTTTACTTCTGTTTCACCTGACTTCATTCCTACTATGAAAGTATATGTTTGTCAATTAAATTGATTACAGTTTTTAAGTTGGAAATTTTTAATATCTTGAACATAATTTTTTAAGTTACTGTCTTAATTGTGGAAATACCATTTAATAGATTGATCATTCTTTGTTATATGACATACATTGCTTTTCTGTAATAAGTTTCAGTTTCCTAAATATAGCTTGCTGAGTGTTCAAATTGCACTGTTTTTTTCTTTATTGGAACAAATGCTATATTATAATGACTATTCTGTCTACATTCATGTCCATCATGTTATAGTGAATCATTATTTAAAAATCTAACTTTATTTACACTTAGCCCATTTCTTACACTTCAGGGACTTCTCTACTATTTATAAAACCTACATATTTTTTTCATGATGCTCAAGCAATGAAGAATAAATTCTCTTAAAAAACTTGTATTGGGCCAGGAGCAGTGGCTCATGCCTGTAATCCCAGCACTTTGGGAGGCCGAGGTGGGTGGATCATTTTGAGATCTGAGGTCAGGAGTTCAAGACCAGCCTGACCAACATGGTGAATCCGTTTCTACTAAAAATACAAAAAAATTAGCCAGGCATGGTGGTGCATGCATGTAATCTCAGCTAGTTGGGAGGCTGAGACAAGAGAATTTCTTGAACCCAGGAGACAGACGTTGCATTGAGCTGAGATCGCACCACTGTACTTTAGCCTGGGTGACAGAGCAAGACTCTGTCCCTAAAAAAAATAAGAAAAAAAAAAACAAACTTGTATTTTGTCCAGAAAAGTTTTTCCTATATTTTCTTCTAGAATTTTTGTAGCTTGAAGTCTTACATGTAAGTCTTTATTCATCTTGAATTAATTTTTGTATATGATGAGAGATAGGAGTCCAGTTTCATTCTTCTGTTTATGGCTAGCCAGTTTTTCTAGCATCCTTGTTGAATAGAATGGCTTTTCCCAATTGTTTTTGTTGACTATAAAAGATCAGTTGGTTGTAGGTGTGTGGCTGTATTTCTGGGTTTCCTATTCTGTTTCATCGGATAGCTTTCTATTTTAATGTTAGCATTTATATCTATAGATTTTCTATCTTAGCACTTTTTTCTGCATTCACATGTCTTGGTATGTTCTATTTTCATTTTCCTTTGTTTTGAGATTTTTTTAAATTTCCCTTGTGATTTCTAATTTGACATATTGGCTGTTTAAGAGTATGGTTTTATTTGTTTTTGTTTTTGTTTTTTGACATGGAGTTACGCTCTTATTGTCCAGGCTGTAGTGTAGTGGTGCAATCTCAGCTCACTGTAACACTCCACTTCCTGGGTTCAAGCGATTCTCCTGCCTCAGCCTCCTGAGTAGCTGGGATTACAGGCATCTGCCACCACGCCTGGGTTTCACTATGTTGGCCAGGCTGATCTTGAACTCCTGACCTCAAGTGATCCACCTGCCTCAGCCACCCAAATTGCTGGGATTATAGGTGTGAGCCACCACACTGTCCTAAGAGTATGTTGTTTCCACATATTTGTTGATAATCTAATTTTCTTTCTTGATCTCTAGTTTTATTATGATGGGATAAGTTATGCTTTATGATTTTAGTCTTTAAAAAGTTTAAAAAATTTTTTCTTTTCCAATATTTTTTTTTTGAAAAATGTTTCATGTGCAGTTCTGAAAAATTTGTATTGTGCTATTTTTGGATGTTGTGTTATGCATATATAGGTTAGGTTCAATTTGATGTATCGTTTAGGTTCTCTAGTTCCTTATTTTTCTTCTGTCTGATTGTCCTATTTATAAGTAAAAATAGGCCATTGAAGTCTCTTATTATTACTGTGAAACGAGTTCTCCCTTTAGTTGTATTAATTTTGCTTCACATATTGAGGATTGCTATATTAGGCACATATTACTATATCTTCCTAGTTAATTAACCTTTTAATCATTATATAATGCCCTTCTTTGTCTCCAGTTTTTTTTTTTGTTTTTTTTTTGTTTTTTTTTTGTTTTTTGAGACGGAGTCTCGCTCTGTCGCCCAGGCTGGAGTGCAGTGGCCGGATCTCAGCTCACTGCAAGCTCCGCCTCCCGGGTTCAGGCCATTCTCCTGTCTCAGCCTCCCGAGTAGCTGGGACTACAGGCGCCCGCCACCTCGCCCGGCTAGTTTTTTGTATTTTTTAGTAGAGACGGGATTTCACCGTGTTAGCCAGGATGGTCTCGATCTCCTGACCTAGTGATCCGCCCGTCTCGGCCTCCCAAAGTGCTGGGATTACAGGCTTGAGCCACCGCGCCTGGCCTTGTCTCCAGTTTTGACATAAAGTCTATTTCGACTGACATCAGTTTAGCCACTGCTGATGTCTTTCTGTTACCGTTTATAGGGGATATCTTTTTTCATCGCTGCAATTCAGCCTACCTATATCCTTTGAATTAAAATGAGTATTTTCTGGATAGTGTGTAGCTGAAGCCAGTTTTAGAAATTCATTCAGCCAGTCTCTGTCTTCAGACTGTGGAGTATAAACCACTTACATTTAATGTAATTACTGATAGAAAAGGACTTATATTGCCATTTTGTTAAGTGTTTTCTGTGTCTCTTTTAGATATTTGTTCTGTTTCTCTTACTGCCTTCGTTTTTGTATAGTTGATTTTTTTTTTCCTGAAATGGTTCTACTTCCATTGTGTGTGTCTTCTATACATTCTTTGTGGTTACCGTTGCAATTACAGAAAACACTTTTGATTTATAACATCCTATTTTCAACTAATAACAGCTTAACTTCAATTACATACAAAAATGACTTTTTTACAGATCTGCTTCCATGTTATGTTTTGTCTTTTTTTTTTTTCCTTTTTGTGGAGAACGGGGTCTCGCTATATTACCCAGACAGGTCTCGAACTCCTGGGCTCAAGCTATCCTCCCGCCTCTGCCTCCCTGAGAGCTGGGATTACAGGTGTGAGCCACCACGCCCGGCCTCCATGTTGTGTTTTGATATCCCAGTTATTTTCATTGTATATACTGTGTCTCCATTGACATATATTTCAACCTTGACAAGAGTCTCCTGCTTTCTTTGTTTTCTCAAATCTTTGCCTGTTGTGCTAGGGTCCTCATTCTGCACCCCATGTCTCCTTAACATTCTTGTACTATCAATAAAGTTTTATGGTATCATTATGTGTGTGTACGAAATGAATTCATCCATCTCCTCTTCATGGCAGTTTTCAAGTTTTTTCTTAAGGACTGAATTATAAGAACAGTCTTTCACATATCTCCTGATAGGTAGGGTTGTTGAGCATATACCTGGAAATAGAACTCATGGGACATTCAATTTGATAAATTTCATAGCAAATATTATAGAGACATAATCTGTTTTCTTCCCATATCATCATACCACCTCCTTTTTAATTGTCTTCCCTTGTTGTCCTGCACCCATAGTGTATTTCTCACATTTAAGTATTAGTACAATGCTACTTCTACATTAGTTTCTCTTTTCTTCCAAAGCCAGGATTTTAGCTGTTTCTTGTGCAGTTACATTCCCACAGCTCTGCAAGCACACAAACCTTGCTGCCCAATGCTTATTACTCCTTGCTCTCCCGGCTTGCCCTTTCTCCTCTTGGGCCTTTCCTAACATATTACTTTGGTCCAGATGGACTACCCAGTTACTGCCTAGCGTATTAATTTTATACTTCCATTATTGCAGAACTCCCTCACCTCCTATGCTACTCTCATTCTGTAAGGGGTCACCCCTACTCATTTACTTGACCATTGTCTGATAACACTGCCTAAATCAATATGATGACTCAGAAACCGTTCGTTATTCATGACAGATGGCTGAATAATGCTTTTGGCAACACAGCATTGCAGGGAGCCGAAGGTCCATGGGACGTGACCAACTCAGCATTCCACTGGAGGCTATATGATCAATCAGCAAATTGTTTATCATGAATGCAGGATGTGGGCAAACTCATGACTGCTTCTGCTGACAGAAGTTTTGCTGGAGGCAATCACTCCCTGGCGCCAAGGTTATCTACTGCGATATCTAGAGCCTGTTGTTTGAGGAATGCAGTCTTGCAAACCTACTTTGGGCTGAGCAACTGACCCCTTCTTCCACCCTCCTTCTCACTATCTCTCTTGCTTAGTAAATACAGAGGGCTGTGTAAAGCTCAGGGCCCTTGTCCACTAGAGGCAAGGTGCCCCCGACCCCTTCTTCCAAATATACTCTTTTGTCTCTTGTCTTTTATTCCCGCATTCGCCCCCTTTGTTCAATTCCCTTAGGTCCATGTGGGTTACATAGTGGCACCCCGAACAGCGACAGAATCAGGTGCTGTACACAAAATGGCTCTTGAATTATTTCTACACTCTTTATATTTGGGTTGACCTGTTATCTGCACTGCTTGTTTGGGAGTTGTTTTTAAAAACATGTTTGATCTTGCAAACCCAGGTTCTTATATCTTACTTTCTTTGTAAATTGGGTATAGATACATAAATGCTGTGGGCATATTTAGTGTGCTTGTTTGTTAAATAATGATAACTTACCTAAAGACTTTTTAAACAAGTTAATGCTGTTAGCTAGCTTAGAATATTGCATGTTTTATAGTAAAGACTCACAAATTTGTTTAATAACGTGTATCAACATTGTTTCATGTTTATAATGAGATAGCATATTGGCTTTACCTTAATCAGCATGGCTAGCTATATCAGATACCATAGATAGGATGGTTTAAACAGCAGAAATTGACTTTTCACAGATCTAGGTGGTGCAAAGTTCAACATGTCAGAGTCAGCCACTTTGGTTCTTGGTGTGGGCTTTTTTCTGGTGTGCCATGGCTGACTGTTTTTGTGTTCTCATGTGGCAGAAAGATTGTCATGCAAAAAAAACAGAAGCTTTTTCACGTCTCTTCTAATTGCATTCCTGAAGTTCTATGCACCATCCTGACGTAATTGCCACCCAAAGACCACACTTCCAAATACTATATCACACTGAGGATGGGACCTTAACATAGGAATTTTGGCAGACATAAGTCTTTATATCAGAACAGTCTACATTGTATCTGTAAATTTTCATTTTGCAGTTTGTTCCAAACAGTGTTGTCTTTTATCTTAGTTCATACATTTTCCAAGTGCAATCTCTGTATCATACATGTTTTGTGGCCAATGAACTGGATAATTAAAGACAATGAACAGGACTGGGTACGGTGGCTCATGCCTGTAATCCCAGCACTTTGGGAGGCAGAGGTGGGCAGATTGTTTGAGCTCAGGAGTTCCAGACCAGCCTGGGCAACATGGCAAAACCTCATTTCTATGAAAACTACAAAAAAATTAACTGGGCATGATGGCGTGCATCTATCTGTGGTCCCAGCTCTCAGGAGGCTGAGGTGGGAGGATCGCTTGAGCCTATGAGCTGGAGGTTGCAGTGAGGTAAGATCATGCCACTGCACTCCAGCCTGGGTGAGAGAATGAGACTCCATCTCAACCAAAAGCAAAAAAAGACAATGAATACATAGGGAGTTGCTCTATTGTTTGTTACATAGTTGTAGGCACGAAATCATAACTGGAATTTCTGATTTCCTTTCCCAAGTTTTATTCTTTTTTTGAGGCAGTCTCTCTCTGTTGCCCAGGCTGAAGTGCAGTGTCGCAATCTTGACTGACTGCATCCTCCCCCTTATGGGTTTATGTGACTCTCGTGCTTCAGCCTCCTGAGTACTTGGGATTACAGGCATGCACCATCACAGTTGGCTAATTTTTTATATTTTTAGTAGAGACGAGGTTTCACCATGTTGGCCTGGCTAGTCTCGAACTCTTGGCCTCAAGTGATCTGCCCGCCTTGGCCTCTCAAAATGCTGGGATTATAGGTCTGAGTCACCATACCTGTTCCCTTTTTTTTTTTTTTTTTTTGAGATGGAGTCTTGGTCTGTCGCCCAGACTGGAGTACAGTGGCGCAATCTCAGCTCACTGCAACCTCTGCCTCCTAGGTTCCAACGATTCTCCTGCCTCAGGCTCCCGAGTAGCTGGGATTATAGGCATGTGCCACTATGCCCAGCTGATTTTTACTTTTAGTATAGACAGGATTTCACCATGTTGGCCAAGCTAGTCTCGAACTCCTGACCTTGTGATCCACCTGCCTCAGCCTCCCAAAATGCTGGGATTACAGGCATGAGCCACTGCGCCTGGCTGACCTGTCCGCAATTTTCAATCTTTATTATGTTATGTATTTACCTTTCTCTCATCCAAGTACTAACCAGTTCTGACACTGCTTAGCTTCTGAGATCAGATAGATCAGATGCATTCACGGTGGTATGGCCATAGACATATTTACCTTTCTTTTATCTTTAAAAGCCAGTGATCTCAACGTATTTTCTAGTTATCATATGCTGCCTCTAGAAGTTCTTGCTTATTATTAATGGAGAATTGTTTAGAATTTCGTACTATAAATTTGTATTTTGTGGTTGTTCATTATTTACCTGCTGGTTTTATCACAGGCTATTAGAATGTTTTATTTATTAATTTATATTATGATTATTAATTAGTTAATATTTACCATTACAGTATATCTTGCTGTGGTTTTAGCATTTATTTGTATGAAATAAATATATGTAACTTTTTTTCTCTTCTATTATGAGGGAGCCATATGTTTACTGCCAGTTGGTGTGTCATTTGGGGTCAGTGGTTGCAAAAGACTTGTTTTGGTGCTCATTTATGTTTGCACAACACAAGTCTTTTGGTCAAAGGATGTTTGAAACTAGGCTTTCCTAAAATTGATTTGAATTACATGTGATCATCTTTACTACAGAATTCTATTCATTTTGCATTTCTACAAATAGAAGATCATGGTAGAAAAGTTTCACAACTTGCTAGCATATTATGTTTAGTGTAGTGTGTTTTCAGTATAAAATAATATTTACCAATAATAGTTATTTTAAAACTCCATGTTCATTATATTTTGCAGGTATCTCTCCTAAACGTGTGATCAAGGAATTACCACCAATACAGAACAATAACACAGGAGAAAAATTCCAAACAGTGATGTTGGAAGGACATGAAAGCTATGACATTGAAAATGTTTACTTCAGAGAAATCCACAAAAATCTACAGAACCTTGACTTTCAATGGAAAGATGGTGAAATAAATTGTAAAGAAGCACCAATGACCCATAAAAACAATCTTACTGGTACAACAGTTCGACATAGTCAAGGGGACGTAGAAAACAAGCATATTGAAAATCAGCTTATATTAAGCTTTCAGTCCGGTCTGGCTGAATTGCAGAAATTTCAAACTGCAGGGAAAATTTATGAATGTAATCAAATTGAGAAGACAGTTAATAATGGTTTTTTAGCTTCACCACTTCAAAGAATTTTTCCTAGTGTCCAAACCAACATTTCTAGGAAATATGGGAATGATTTTTTGCAACTTTCGTTACCTACACAAGATGAGGAAACATACATTGGGGAAAAACCTTACATAGGTAATGAGTGTGGCAAAGCCTTTAGAGTGTCTCCAAGTCTTATTAATCATCAGATGATACATACAACAGAGAAACCTTACAGATGCAATGAGTCTGGCAAAGCCTTTAATCGGGGCTCACTACTAACAATACATCAGATAGTCCATAGAAGAGGGAAACCATATCAATGTGATGTATGTGGCAAGATCTTCAGACAAAATTCAGATCTTATAAATCACCAGAGAAGTCACACTGGAGACAAGCCCTACATATGTAATGAATGTGGCAAGTCCTTTAGTAAAAGTTCTCACCTTGCAGTTCATCAGAGAATTCATACTGGAGAGAAACCTTACAAATGTAATCGATGTGGGAAGTGCTTTAGTCAAAGTTCCTCTCTTGCAACTCATCAGACAGTTCATACTGGAGACAAACCCTACAAATGTAATGAGTGTGGCAAAACCTTTAAACGGAACTCAAGCCTCACTGCACATCAGATAATCCATGCAGGAAAGAAACCATATACATGTGAGGTATGTGGCAAGGTCTTTTATCAAAATTCACAACTTGTAAGGCACCAGATAATTCATACTGGAGAGACACCTTACAAATGTAATGAATGTGGCAAGGTCTTCTTTCAACGTTCACGTCTTGCAGGGCATCGGAGAATTCATACTGGAGAGAAACCTTACAAATGTAATGAATGTGGCAAGGTCTTCAGTCAACATTCACATCTTGCAGTGCATCGGAGAGTTCATACTGGAGAGAAACCTTACAAATGTAATGAATGTGGCAAAGCCTTTAATTGGGGCTCATTACTCACTATACATCAGAGAATTCATACCGGAGAGAAACCTTACAAATGTAATGTGTGTGGCAAGGTCTTTAATTATGGTGGATACCTTTCAGTTCATATGAGATGTCATACTGGAGAGAAACCGCTCCATTGTAATAAGTGTGGCATGGTCTTCACTTACTATTCATGCCTAGCACGTCATCAGAGAATGCATACTGGAGAGAAACCTTACAAATGTAATGTGTGTGGCAAGGTCTTCATTGACAGTGGAAACCTTTCAATACATAGGCGAAGTCATACTGGAGAGAAACCTTTCCAGTGTAACGAATGTGGCAAGGTCTTCAGTTACTACTCATGCCTAGCGCGTCATCGGAAAATTCATACTGGAGAGAAACCTTACAAATGTAATGATTGTGGCAAAGCCTATACTCAGCGTTCAAGCCTCACTAAACATCTGGTAATTCATACTGGAGGGAACCCTTACCACTGTAATGAGTTTGGCGAGGCTTTTATCCAAAGTTCAAAACTTGCAAAATATCACAGAAATCCTACTGGGGAGAAACCACACAAATGTAGTGAATGTGGTAGAACTTTTAGTCATAAAACAAGTCTGGTGTACCATCAGAGAAGACATACTGGAGAGATGCCATACAAATGTATTGAATGTGGGAAAGTCTTTAATTCCACTACAACCCTTGCAAGGCATCGGAGAATTCATACTGGAGAGAAACCTTACAAATGTAATGAATGTGGCAAGGTCTTCCGTTACCGCTCAGGCCTTGCACGTCATTGGAGTATTCATACTGGAGAGAAACCTTACAAATGTAATGAGTGTGGCAAAGCCTTTAGAGTACGTTCAATTCTGCTTAATCATCAGATGATGCATACTGGAGAGAAACCTTATAAATGTAATGAATGTGGTAAAGCTTTTATCGAAAGGTCAAACTTGGTTTACCATCAGAGAAACCATACTGGAGAGAAGCCATACAAATGTATTGAATGTGGCAAGGCATTTGGGCGGCGGTCTTGCCTCACTAAACACCAACGAATTCATTCTGGTGAAAAACCTTATAAATGTAATGAGTGTGGCAAATCTTACATTAGTCGCTCAGGCCTTACTAAACATCAGATAAAACATACTGGAGAGAACCTTACAACTAAACTCAATGTGGAAAGGCCTTTAGACGTTGTCCTAACTTCTGGGATCCCCAAATAATTTATACTTAACTGATACAATTTGTCTATTTGTCCCTTCCCTTTGAAGTCTCATGTGGAATTGTAATCTCCAGCATTGGAGGTGGGGCCTAGTGGGAGGCAACTGGATCATGGGGGTGGATTTCTCAAGAAAGGTTTAGTACCATCCCCTTGTTGCTGTCCTTGTGATAGTGAGTTCTCATGAGGTCTGGCTGTTTAAAAGTGAATGGCAGGGCCAGGCGCCTGTCTCATGCCTGTAATCCCAGCACTTTGGGAGACTGTGGACGGACCACTTGAGGTCAGGCATTCGAGAGCAGCCTGGCCAACATGGTGAAACCCTGTCTCTGCCTAAAATACAAAAAATTAGCTGGGCTTCATGGTGGGTACTTGTAGTACCAGCTACTCGAGAAGATGAGTCAGGAGAATTGCTTGAACCCTGGAGGTGGAGGCTGCAGTGACCCAAGATCGTGCCACTGCACTCCTGCCTGGGCAACAGAGTGAGACTCCGTCACACACACACACGCACGCACGCATGAAAGTGAATAGCACCTCCCTCTTGTTTGTTCCCCTTCTGGCTATGTGACATGCCCACTCCCCCTTCACCTTCCACCATCATTTTAACCTTCCCGAGGCTTCCCCAGAGGGTGAGCAGATGGCAGCACCATGTTTCCTGTAAAGCCTATAAAATTGTGAGCCAATTAAACCTCTTTATACATTAGCCTCAGGTATTTCTTTCTAGCAATGCAATTATGGCCTAATACATTTACACATGAAGTGAAGAATATAGCTAAGTTTCAAGCAAGTGTTCACTAGGCATAAGAATATACATCCTGGAGAGGAATCACAGAAGTGTAATATGTGTGGCAAGAATACTAAAGGTCAAAACTTGTGGATCTATAAATAACTCAAAGTGCAGATATGCTTTACAAATGAAATGAGTGTGGCAAAAACTTTGTACCAGAGTTCAGTCACTACTTGACATGAGAGTTTATATTGGAAATAAATCATATAAATATATGTGCTAGAGGCTTCCCCGAGGTATCTGAACTCGCTAGACATCAGAATATACATCTTGGACAGGAACCACACAAATGCAACTTGTGTGCATTTTTTTTTTACCCGAACATCAAAACGGAAACATCAGAGTATTCATACTGGAGAACAGCCTTACAAATATAACGAATGTGGTAAGCCTTTTTAAAAAAAAATCAAATGGGCCGGGTGTGGTGGCTCACACCTGTAATCCTAGCACTTTGGGAGGCCGAGGTGGGTGGATCACCTGATGTCAGGAGTTCAAGACCAGCCTGGCCAGCATGGTGAAACCCCATCTCTATTAAAAATACAAAAATTAGCTGGGCATGGTGGTGGGCGCCTGTAATTCCAGCTACTTGGGAGGCTGAGACAGGAGAATCACTTGAACCCGGGAGGTGGAGGTTGCTGTGAGCCAAGATTGCACCATTGTACCCCAGCCTGGGTGATAAGAGCAAGACTCCATCTCAAAAAAATAAAAAATCAAATGTTCATGTTTTTGGAGTTTGAGAGAATTTATACAGGAGAAAAGCCAAATGATTGTGCTTAACATGGAAGGACCTCTAATCAGTAGTGTGTCTTCAGGCTTCACCAAATTATTCATGCTGGATAGAAACCTTGCAAATGTAATTAACAAGGTAAAGTTTTAAACCATTTCTCAACAGATTCCACATTAGGTAAACCATACTATGGATAACTAAGTCTGCTTCTCCATCCAGGATTGACCTGGAATGATACCTGCTGTAAAATAACTACAAGACAAAATTTGTCAAAACCCCAGGTAATATGTACATCAAAGGAGCAAAAGCATATGTGCAAATGGCTAATTCAGTATATAAAATAATTGTATTCACTTTGACATTTCTTAAAAAGGCTAGTTAACTATTTGTGACCTTCATCCTAAAGTATGAAGTCTTTCCTACACATCCTTCATTGTGGCCTCTGGGAATAAATCAGATGAGAGGGCTACTTCATTAGGTGTGGTTCCTTCATATCCATGTTTTCTGGAAGATTAAGGTCACTGTACTGTGTGAGTTAAGCAGCATGGAGTACGGTGGAGAATAATGTAAATTTACAACGTAAGTCACTGAGCTTGTGTTCACAGTGTCCTTTGACAAACAGAGTTACTTTGGGATATGGGAAACATACGGTGTACTTTCACTACCCTAAAAATCTGTGCTCCACCTAGATTTGTACATTGTTTTCACTTCTGTCACTTGTTGCTTCACATGTTTTGCAGCTGGTTTTAAGTGCACACACACAAGATTCTCAAATCATCTTTGTAAATTGACATTTTTATCATGTAACCACCCTGTCACTCAGGCTGGAGTGCAATAGTGATAAGGTCAACTTTTGGAACCCATCTGCAAATTTCCTAGGATTCTTAGAGTAGCTTCCTAGCTTTTCCTTAATTGCTGTATATCAGTTATAGAGAAGGGGACCTGCAATAGGACTGGCCGTTCGGCTCCTGCTACTTCCCTGAGGGGTAGCAAGGCTGGAGGGAGAGTGGAATATGGTGTTCCCCTCCGAGTGTTAGGGGGACTTAGTAGCGTCCTAAGGGTTTTAGCCTCAGGAGCACTTGGTAAGGGGGCGATAGGGATGGTCGCTGTTCATCCTTAGAGACAAGTGGCTCTTGTAAAAGGGGGTCATCTGACTGGGCACGGTGGCTCATGCCTGTAATCCCAACGAGGCCGAGGCAGGCGGATCACCTGAGGTCGGGAGTTCAAGACAAGCCTGACCAACATGGAGAAACCTCATCTCTACTAAAAAGGCAAAACTAGCTGGGCATGGTGGTGTGTGCCTGTAATCCCAGCTACTTGGGCGGCTGAGGCAGGAGAATTGCTTGAATCTGGGAGGTGGAGGTTGCAGTGAGCTGAGATCAAGCCATTGCACTCCAGCCTGGGCGACGAGCGAAACTCCATCTCAAAAAAAAGGGGGGGGTCATCTATATCATCTATAATATCTAATTCTACCTTAGAACTTTCCTTTGGTTGGAGGGGGAGGTGGGTTCTGGGAGTTTCACAGATTGTTAGGTTTTGGTATAGGGTCATAAAAGCCTGTGCATATGGGATTTCTGACCATTTGCCCTGCCTCTTGCAAAATAGGTCTAATGGCAGGATGGTGTCATAATTAAGGCTGCCAGTGACTGCCCATTGTTCCAGGCTGGGCAGTTCATAATGGGGACAAACAATGTTGCACAAAAAAAAAATTACACATTTTGTCTTTAGAGTGTCAGGGTCAAATTTATTTCAATGGTTGAGGATATAGCCAAGCATGGAATCAGGTGGAAGAGGTGGAGAGTTGCCCATAGTGGTCTGGAAAAGAGAAGAGGACTTTAAAAAGTGGAAGGCTCATTAGGTGATCCAAATTTTACCTGGGGCATCCCCCTGGAAAAATTCTGGGCCCAGAGTGGGGTCCCTGGGAGCATCCCCCCTTTAGGGCTCCAACTTAGTCTGTCAGACATCTCTGACCTTAGATGGGTGCTGGCACCGCTTTGGAATGGTTCTCTCCACCACTGAGGACCTGACAAGTTTTTCTATCCCACTTAAAGCAACTCTTTAACCCTCTCAACTTGGGCAATAATAAATTCCCTTTCATGAATTCCCTCCACCACCATGCACCACACAGACCACCTACGATATGCCCAGACCCTCTGACTTGTATAACCTTTTTTCCATAGTTAGGTGGGTTTTCTGTCCTTGGCCAGTTGAATGAGGGAAGGGAAGAATTTAGCATAAGTAAAAGAAGCTTAAGTCACCTGAAACCTGTGAGTTCGCCCTGGATGAGCTACTGCTGCCAACTGCATCACACATAGGGATCAGGGACTATTACTGAAAAGGATAGAAAAGAGTCTTTTCCCCTTCTGGGCGGGGCAGCCATCCCTGTTCACTCCTTGGCCTTCAGAGACCACCAGAGAGTGGCCCCAGTCAGTTCCCCCCAATTACCAAGGAGCTACTAGAAAACGGCTGCTGAAAGACTGAAAAAGGAGAAAAGGAAAAGAACTCAGAAAAAGAAAAAAAGGAATAGGACTCAGGTTTCTCACCTGAACCAAGCGGTGGCAGTCAGGCACTTCCACACAGAAACCTTTCAGTTTCACCGGAGAATGGCCCTGGCCAGAAACTTGCAGTTGTCTTCGTGCTCAGGCGCTGTCCACCGAGGGTCCTGAGTTGGAAAGGAAAAGAGAACCTAGACAAAGACTTCCCTGTATGTAAAAGGGGAAAGGAGAAAAAGAAATCCCAAACTTTGGACCTACTTTCTCTCCTGGCTAGCTCACCAAAATATGTTACCAGTAGAGGGTCTTGATTGCAAGTTGTTCAGGTTCTTGGCATTTTGAACAAAGAATTGGAAAAAACACCCAGCAAAGCAAGGAAAGAATGCAGCATCAAAAGAACGAAAACAGGAATTTACTGAAAATGAAAGTACACTCCACAGTTTGGGAACAAGCCCTAGCAGTGGCCGGGATATAGAATCTTCTTGGGTCCAAATGACTACTGCAGCTTTCCCATTGGCCGCTTGGTGGTCTCCTCATATAAATAAAATGGTGGCCTGCAATCAGTCAACCAATCAGAGGCTGAAGTAAAGTTACAAAGGTCTTTACTTTGTAAAAGTAAAAGCAAAAAGCAATCAATCAGAGGTACTTTTAATTTCCCACCTGCCACGCAGACAAGGTAGAGGTTTGCAAAGGGAGTAGTCTCTGGTTCTTTTGTTACTTAGGTGTGGAAAGTTAGGGGTTTCCCTTCAATTTAGTTCAAGGAAGTTAGCACGAAACAGCCTTAGGTTTTCTGCCTCCAGACCCTATTCTCCTGCCTCAGGACCGCAGGCCCACGCCACCACACCTGGTCAATTTTGTATTTTTTGTAGAGATGGGGTTTCGTCATGTTGCCCAGACTGGGAGAAATATATTTTAAGGTATAATTAGCATGTTATGTTTTAAAAATCCCGGTGATATACTTGCACATTAGCAACAGAGCTCTTGCTTCTGCATTATACAATTTCAGTTCATTATCTTGTATCATTCGAATTATTTCATGGAACTTAAAATGTAAGAGACCCTCTACATATTGATAAAGCACATCCTTTTTATCTGTCAGTTCTCTGTACATATTTTTTGCCACACAAATCTAAAAATACCACCTTGATTTATGGATCCTTCAAGTTTTTCATTTAAGTACAAGGGAAGAAATGTAAATCTATAAATTGGGTTAAGTGATTTCTAGGAAAGTGTATAATTGTTTTTAAAAAGTATTTTAAAAAGTAAGTTTTGGGCAGGTGTAGTGGCTCGCACCTATAATCCCAGCACTTTGGGAGACCACGGTGGGAACATTGCTTGAACCCAGGAGTTTGAGACCAGCCTGGGGAACATGGTGAAACCCCATCTCTATTTAAAAATAAATAAATAGACCGGGAGCAGTGGCTTACGCCTGTAATCCTAGCACTTTGGGAGGCCGAGGCGGGTGGATCACTTGAGGTCAGGAGTTTGAAACCAGCTTGGCCAATATGGCAAAACCCCGTCTCTACTAGAAATATACAGATTAGCTGGGGGTGGTGGCAGGTGCCTGTGATCCCAGCTACTCAGGAGGCTGAGGCGGGAGAATCGCTTGAATCCATGAGGTGGAGGTTGCCGTAAGCCAAGATCACGCCACTGCACTCCAGCCTGGGCGACAGGAGTGAAACTACATCTCTAAATAAATAAGTAAATAAATAAAATGGAGCTTTGCTATAGTTGAGAAATTATTATAGAGTACCATGCTTATTATGATAACCTCATGTAGAAATTTTTATAGCTTTTTGAAAAATGACTTTTTTGTTAATTTTTATTGTCTTATAAACATTAATTTTCACAATTCAAGTGTAAAAATATTGTAGACAATTTGTCTAAGCAGTATTTTGGAAGCACTTTCAACAATTATATTGTGTAAAGGGTCCTATTTATGCTGGAAGAAAGGACATGTATAAGGTTTTAGCATGAGGAAATTGAGGCTTTCTCAACCTAGAAGTCAGGAGTTTCAAGAGTAAACATTCAGTGTTGGATTAAAGAATCTGAATCTACTTTTTGATTGATTACTGATATCTTTTAAGCCACACCACTTTTTCTATTTTGCCCATTTGGGCAAGTCGATAATAAAGCCTGAGTGCTCCCTTCTTTGGTATATGCTGGAAGTTCAAGACATGCCTGGGTACCTTTACCCTAGCCCTACTCCTTAACCATAGTCAACAACACATTTTCCTGCTCTCACAAACCACTTTTGAACCAGCTTGGGAAGTCTTCTGCTCTTTCCAGAGTCTCATTATGTAACAAATATGATACTTCACTATGTGACATCATCAGTCCCAGCATCCAAACGTGGGTGGGGTTCCATCCTGTTCTAGTGGAGTGCCCCCAGTGCAAATTAACAAAATATGTTTTGGGTTGAATATATAAAGTTTCTACTTTACCTACCCCGCAAGATATCCCATTGTGTATGTTTATTCAGAGGGAACATTAACCTTTTTTTTTTTTTTTTTTTTTTTTTGAGACTAAGTCTCACTCTGTGGCCCAGGGCTGGAGTGCAGTGGCACGATCTCTGTTCACTGTAACCTCTGCCTATCGGGTTCAAGCAATTCTCGTGCCTCAGCCTCAACCACGTCCGTCTAATTTTGTATTTTTAGTAGAGACGGGAATTTCTCCATGTTGGTCAGTTTGGTCTCGAACTCTTGACCTCAGGTGATCCACCAGCCTCAGTTGGTTGAGATTGCAGGTGTGTACCACCACACCAGCTAAATTTTGTATTTTTAGTAAAGACTGGGTTTTGCCATCTTGGCCAGGATGGATGACCACCAGGTTGGTGATCCACCCGCCTCAGCCTCCCAAAGTGCTGGGATTACAGACATGACCTACAGACATGACCCACAACCCTGGCCCATTAATCTTTTTAAAAAAAATTTATTATTATTTTTTAAGACAGAGTCTAGCACTGTTTCTGTTTTTGTTTTGTTTTGTTTTTTGTTTTTTTCACAGAGTCTTGCTATGTTTCCTAGGCTGGAGTGCAACGATGTCATCTCAACTCACTGCAGCCTCTGCCTCCTGGGCTCAATCGATGCTCCTGGCTCAGCCTCCCAAGTAGCTGGGACTACAGGTGTGCGCCACCATGCCCAGCTGATATTAGTATGTTTTGTGGAGATGGTGGTTTCATCATGTTGCCCAGGCTGGTCTTGGACTTTTGGGCTCAAGCAATCCTCCTGCCTCAACCTTCCAAAGTGCTAGGATTACAGCCATGAGCCACCGTGCCTGTCCTAACATTTAATCTTTTCAAATTCACTATGTATTCTTTTTTGTTGTTTTTTTTTTTTTTCTGTTTACTTCACTATGTATTCTAAGCACAAATAAGAAATTCTTATTTCCTAATTATTTTCATGTATATAATATATATATATTACATTTTTTAATGTTTTTTTTTTTTTTTAAGACTGCGTCTCACTCTGTCGCCCAGGCTGGAGCACAGTGGTGCAATCTCAGCTCGCTGCAAACTCTGTCTCCCAGGTTCAAGTGATTCTTCTGCCTCAGCCTCCCAAATAGCTGGGATTACAGGCATGCGCCACAACACCCAGCTAATTTTTGTATTTTTAGTAGAGACACGGTTTCACCGTGTTGTTCAGGCTGGTCTCAAACTTCTGAACTCATGTGATCCACCTGCCTCGGCCTCCCAAAGTGCTGGGATTACAGGTATGAGTCCCCACACCTGGACCACTTCCTAATATTTGTATATACTTGCCATATTTTTATTTTTACCACACATAAAAGTCAAGGCAAATGCAAGCCACTGATCTTAGTACATACAAAGGCATGTAGAAATATAATCATACAGTGAATATTCATGAATACTGAGGCAGGTTTTAGATGCTCAGAGTCTGAAATTGCACTGCATGGTATTTCCACAAAAATGTCCTGGGGCACACTCAGAGAGAATAGCTCAAGTGCAAATTATAAGCATATATTCCCAAAATTGTATCCTGTTTGAATTCATCTAATATGAAAAAACTTGTTATAGGTGGCATTCAACCTTCAGCACTTCGTGATGTATTACTAATATTTATTATGAAGTGCCCCAGTGAGGCAGAACTTGCTTTGGTTGATGTAAGGCACATGATTTGTTCCAGGTTGCAAAACAAGCAATTACATTTTACTGATTAATACATCCATTATAAATCAATACTAAAATGCAATTTCAGTAGCCAAATATGAATCCTACACATGAACACTCTTCTGCTTCTTTCGAATAAAATGCCCTCTGTAATAACTGCTGTCTTTTTAGTTTCCAAGAATAAGACTAATTTTCATTAATATGATATACAACTATTACTTTTTTTGTGTGTGTGACGGAGTTTCCCTCTTATTGCCCAGGCTGGAGTGCAATGGTGCCATCTGGGCTCGCTGCAACCTCCGTCTCCTGGGTTCAAGCGATTCTCCTGCCTTTGCCTCCCGAGTAGCTGGGATTACAGGCATGTGCCACCATGTCCGTCTAATTTTGTATTTTTAGTAGAGACAGGAATTTCTCCATGTTGGTCAGTTTGGTCTCGAACTCCTGACCTCAGGTGATCCACCAGCCTCAGCCTCCCAAAGTGCTGGTATTACAGGCATACGCCAGTGTGCCTGGCCACAACTATTACTTTTCAAAGTAGAAGGTGACTATCATTCTCCTTACATTTTTTTTTTTTGTCTACCATACATGCATTTTTTGTCTACCATATATGCAGATAGGTAACCTATCATTCTACTCCAATGAAAATCTCATTCTCTTAATGTTCCGGTCTGCTATTCATGTAACATGGTCATCCTGCAGAGTGATCCTTTCCTTTAATCAATAAAGACTCTCTGCCATATCAACAAAAGAGAAGGTGCCCTGACGACATGAGGCATGATAATTTGGAAAATAGTTGTATGTGTGTTATCTGCTACTTCCCATGCTCTCAAGTTTATACCGTATTGTATCTTTTTTTGTTTGTTTTGTTTTTGGTAGAGACAGGGTTTTGTCATGTTGCCCTGGCTGGTCTTGAACTCCTGGGCTCAAGCGATCTTCTCGCTCCAGCCTCCCTAGGACTACAGGCATGCATCACCATGCCCAGCTAATTTTTTTTTTCTTCTTCAGATAGAGTTTTGCTCTTTTTGCCCGGACTGGAGTGCAATGGCATGATCTCACTGCAACCTCTGCCTCCCGAGTTCAAGCAAATCTCCTGCCTCAGTCCCTAAGTAGCTGGGATTACAGGTACTTACTACCACACCTGGCTAATTTTTGTATTTTTAATAAGGACGGGGTTTCACCATGTTGTCCAGGCTGGTCTCGAACTCCTGGCCTCTCAGGTGATCTGCCTGCCTTGGCCTCCCAAAGTGCTGGGATTACAGTCATGAGCCACTTCACCTGGCCCATACTGTATCTTAAAACACTGCAAAGTAGGTACATAGTGCACTGGTAACCACTTCATCCCACTGCACCTTGAGCTGCAATTTCTACTTATTTGCTAACTTTGTCTGTTTGAAAACCCAAAGAATCAATTTTGACCGCTAAATTTTGTATTTCTTCATTAATTACATAGCCAGTGAGTGTTCTTTTTCTTGGGGGGGGGAAAGTATCAATTGTTGGCTTATGTGATATTCAAAAAAATGGTAGAATCTGCCATTTAAATCATTTGATGCTGTTGTTTTTATTTGTGAAAGACTGTTACAAATATATCTCTTTCTTCTAGGGATAGATTTCTGTTCAGGCTTCCTATCATTGCTGGGGTCAATATTGATAAAGTAGATTTTCCTATTTCTTCATCATCACTTCTAAATTAATTTGCATTTAATTGTACAAATGAGTTCAGTGACATCTAATGTGAATTATTGGGATCAAGTACTTTTTCTTTTTTTTTCTTTTTTTTTTTTTTTTTTTTTTTTTTGAGACAGAGCCTTATTCTGTCTCCCAGGCTGCAGTGTAGTGTTGTGATCTAGGCTCACTGCAACCTCCGCCTCCGGAGTTCAAGCGCTTCTCCTGCCTCAGCCTCCTAAGCACCCAGAATTATAAGACGCACGCTACCACATCGGCTAATTTTTGTATTTTCAGTAGAGATGGTGTTTCACCATGTTGGCCAGGCTGACCTTGATTCCTGACTTCACATGATCCACCACCTTGGCTCCCCAAAGTGCTGAGATTACAGGCGTCAGCCACCATGCCTGGCCCAAGGCTACAGTTCGGTTGGGTTTTTGTAGAAGCGGCATTGGGACATAGGTTTACATCTATTCTAACATTTAAGAGATTAGATCACTTTTCCTGTTTTTTTAGTTTATCTTATACTTGCCTTGTTTTTATTCTATATGATTTTTGTGAATGTATTGTTGGCATACATTAGCATTGCCTTAAAGGATTCCATTGTGTGGATATCACTGAGTCATTTTACTATGTGGATGGTCTATAGTTTGGGGTATTATGACTAGTGCTGGTATATAAATTCTTGAATTAATCTTTTGGTGGTGTATATATATAGATATAGATAGAGATAGAAATTTATTTGGGGTATATTTGTAAGAGTGTAATTGTTGAGGCCGGGCGCGGTGGCTCAAGCCTGTAATCCCAGCACTTTGGGAGGCCGAGACGGGCGGATCACGAGGTCAGGAGATCGAGACCATCCTGGCTAACACGGTGAAACCCCGTCTCTACTAAAAAAATACAAAAAACTAGCCGGGCGAGGTGGCAGGCGCCTGTAGTCCCAGCTACTCGGGAGGCTGAGGCAGGAGAATGGCGTGAACCCGGGAGGCGGAGCTTGCAGTGAGCTGAGATCTGGCCACTGCACTCCAGCCTGGGCGAAAGAGCGAGACTCCGCCTCAAAAAACCAAAAAACCAAAAACAAAAAACAAAAACAAAAAAAAAGAGTGTAATTGTTGAGACCTAGGTTTGTATCTCTTCAGGTTATGTAGGTACTACCAAAGAGTTTTCCAAAATATTTGTGCCATTTTTAACACCCATTGGTATAAAGTGCCTGATTTACCCACATCTTTTCCAAAACTTGATATTTCCTACCATTTTATTATAGATTTCTGGTTGGTGTACAATGATATTAGGTAGTAGTGTTATTTGAATTCTCACAATTAATAAGGACATTGAACATTTTCTCTAAATTATTAATTGAATAATGTTTTTGAAGCTTCTATTGGAATGTTTTGACTATAATTTACTCTATTGTGTGAATCTGTGTTTTTTTACGGTACATACATCTCTCTCTTCCAAACCCCTCGTGTGTGTGTGTGTGTGTGTGTGGTGTGTCTTTTAGGAGTGCCAGCTCTTAATTTTACTATGGCCTAATTTGTCATCTTTCCTATATTATTAATGTGTTTTGTGTGGCTTGAGAAACATTTTGTTATTCTAAAACCACAAGAATACTATTATTGTTTTTCTAGAAATTGTATTACTTACCATGAAAATTTAGATCAGCAATTCATTCAGAAGTAATTTGTTCTATAGTGTTGGTAGCGGTTGAGGTTATGTCTTTTTTCCATTATAACTACCTCATCAGTTTATTCATAAAATGTTAGATGATGCTTTTTTTCTGTTTGCTATCACTTGTCATTGCTTCTCCCATGGTTAACAGCACCTCATCCTTAGTGCTGACTTCCATGAAGTATCCTGGTAATTCTTTCCATTTCTAAGTGCACCTGGCTATCCTCACCGGAGCACACAGTGAAAGTTACTGTTAATGACAAGAATCTTCAATAAGGCTATTTTCTCATAAGAATGATTGTTACCATCCTTAAAGGAACATGTGCTGAATGAAAGAATAGATTCCAGTGATGTGGCAATAAGGATAATCTTATCACAGAAGAGAGTTGAAATCCTAGGCAACTTCTCTCTTATCTGCTATTATCTATTCCTTTCTTACAAAGGATCCAGGTTGAGGTCCACAGATGTGATTCTCAAGCACTTGATTATTGGAAACCCCATGTTTCTTCTCTCAAAAGGAGTTCCCCAGACAATGTCAGCTTTTGGATTGACACATTTCTTCAATGGTTTTGGATGTGAACATACTTTCTATGTAGAAAGAGTGGTTAGGACTACGTCCATTGGCACCACCTGCCTCTTGAGTGTCTTCCAGACCATAAGGATCAGCCCCATGAACTCCAGGTGGAAGGATCTTAAAGTAAAAGCTGCAAAGTACATTGGATACTCCATTCCCATCTGCTGGATACTGTACATTGTAGTAAATTTTTCCCGTGTATCTGGTTGTCACATACAGCAACAAAAACATCACAAAGAAGAGATTTTGGTTACTGTTCTACTCTAGGTTTTTTTTTTTTTTTTTTTTTTTTTTTTTTTTTTTTTTTTTTGAGACGGAGTCTCTCTCTGTCACCCAGGCTGGAGTGCAGTGGCCGGATCTCAGCTCACTGCAAGCTCCGCCTCCCAGGTTTACGCCATTCTCCTGCCTCAGCCTCCCGAGTAGCTGGGACTGCAGGCGCCTGCCACCGCGCCCGGCTAGTTTTTTGTATTTTGTAGTAGAGACGGGGTTTCACGGGGTTAGCCAGGATGGTCTCGATCTCCTGACCTTGTGATCCGCCTGTCTCGGCCTCCCAAAGTGCTGGGATTACAGGCTTGAGCCACCGTGCCCGGCCTTTCTCTAGGTTTTAACAAAATTATAGACCCATTGTATGCAGCATTATTTGTATTCCCTGAAGTTTTATTTTCTGGGCTCATAATCTTGTCCAGTGGCTCCAGGATTTTCATTTTGTACAGGCACAAGCAGTAAGTCCAACACATTCACAGGAATAATGTTTCCTCCAGATCCTCCGAGTCCAGAGTCACCCAGAGTATCCTTGTCCTGGTGAGCACCTTTGTGTCTTTTCACATCCTCTCCTCCTTCATTCATGCTTGTATTGCTCGATTTCATAATCCCAGGTGGTGGCCGGTGAACACTGTTGCCCTCATTTCTGTGTGTTTTCCAAGTGTCAGCCCCTTTGTTGTCATGAGCTGTGACTCCACTGTATCCAGGCTCTGCTTTGTCTGGATCAGAAATACAAATTCTCCTCATCTTATCATAAATAAGTAAATTGCATGTTTTTGCACACATTCAGTTGTTTACACATTCATCATCCTTGGAACATCAATACAGAAACTTACGGAGGAGCCACATTTCTATTGTAGTCTCAGGATTTTCTTCAGCTGGTTAATGTGGTACCTACGTGGGGATAGCAACGGTGAATAAATCAGGTTATCCTCATCCTGATGCATAGTATCCAACTGATAGAAATCTTAATTAAATATTGCTTCATTAGGGAGGCTGAGGGGGGGTGGATCACTTGAGGTCAGGAGTTTGAGACCAGCCTGGCCAACATGGTGAAACCCCGTCTCTACAAAAAATACAAAAATTAGGCGTGATGGCACACGCCTGTAATCCCAGCAACTAGGGAGGCTGAGGCAGGAGAATCTCTTCAACCCAGGAGGTGGAGGTTGCAGTGAGCTGAGATCATGCCACTGCATGCCATCCTGGGTGACAGAAACTTCCATAGTTCCTGAAAATGACCAGAGGTGTGATTCAAAATAAGATTGATAGATAGATAGGCTGGGCGTGGTGGCTCACACCTGTACTCCCAGCATTTTGGGAGGCAGAAGCGAGTGGATCACCTGAGGTCAGGAGTTCAAGACCAATCTGGCCAACATGGTGAAACCCCGTCTCTACAAAAAATATAAGAATTAGTTGGGCATGATGGTAGGTGCCTATAATCCCAGCTACTGGGAAGGCTGAGGCAGAAAAATCACTTGAATGCGGGAGGCGGAGGTTGCAGTGAGCTGAGATCTCACCATTGCACTCCAGCCTGGGCGACAGACTGAGACTCTGTCTCAAAAAACAAAAGTTGAGACGGAGTCTTGCTCAGTCACCCAGGCTGGAGTACAGTGGCACGATCTCGGCTTACTGCAAGCTCCCCCTCCCGGATTCATGCCATTCTCCTGCCTCAGCCTCCTGAGTAGCTGGGACTACAGGCGCCGGCCACCACACCCGGCTAATTTTTTTTTTTTTTGTATTTTTAGTAGAGACGGGGTTTCACCATGTTAGCTAGGATGGTCTCAATCTCCTGACCTCGTAATTACAAGCGTGAGCCACCACGCCCGGCAATTCCTAACTATTCTTTTTAAAAAGGGGATTTAATACTCTCTAAATCACAATAAATATAAGTGTTTAGGGTACATTCTTGGAAGAATTAATTGATCTGTATTAAAATGGAGAAGAATGTAAGTTGTTGGGGCAGGTAGGGCCATGAGAGAGATCAGCACAAGACCAGCAGGTGGGGCACTGCATAGGTAGAGGAGGAAGATATGAAAAGACTCACAGGTGAGGCATCCTAGAGGGGATATGGAGAAAAAGTAATTATTATGAGAGGTTCTGAAGTTTTTTGCTCTTGAGTGCCCTGTTATCTCTGTTCCTGTCACTCTTACAGTATCTTCAAAAAAGGCCACATGTGTCACTGAGGTTTTTCTGTAAAAGTAAATTCTTTTGGAAATATCTGAGGGGATTTGAGCTTTATATCTGTACTTACATTAGGCAAAATCTAATTTTATGGAGAAGGCCAAGATGAATACAGAGGAGATACTGGTAGGTTAAACCCCTAGGAATTAGAACAAATTTCTGGGAAATCTTTAGCATTTCGAGGCTGCAGAAGTTATGTGGTAAAGGCAAGATCTTGGAAGAGAGAACCAGACCCAGCTAAAGCTGAGTTATATGTGAAATAAACAGAGTTTTCCCAAAGAATATCTTTTATAAGATGAGAGAAAGGAGATAAAGTAGAAGAGAGACTGAGTTGGTCCTTCAGGATCGGAATCTGATAGATTGGACACTAGAGGAAGTTTAATGTAACTTTTTTGTGCTATCTAGATCTAGTTTTTAGGCCCTGGCTAGGGGCCAGTTAGTTCCTTTTCTAGAGTGGCCAATTAAGTTCACAACACCGGCCACAAGTGAGCTTTACCTTGTGGTATTTACCTTGCCCTAATCCTATCCCCATATCCTCTGCTCCAAGGTAGCCTTGAAAAGCAACCACCTTTTAACAACAGTAACAGTGAATATCTGCACCCTAGCAGATTATCTGCACTTAAGGGGGTAGAAATGGCTCTGAAAATGGCAGAAATGGCTCTGAAACACCCCAAAGCCTCCATCCCCACAGAATTTTCACTACTAAATGTGTTGCAGCCTGAATAGGTCTATTCTCATAGTATTTCTCTATTTGACTTGACTCAGCTTTATCTATGTGAACACTCCTACCCATAGGGCACTTGTCAAAAACAATCAGTGGCAATTGTTTAACACTAGAGTGTTTAGAGGAGTGACAGTGTGTGTCTGTGTGACAGATGGAAGTAATAAGAGCGTACAGGGGAAAGGGGCCATAGGCATAAGATGATGGAACAAAGCCTGGAGTGTGGTGTATAGAGAGTGTAGGGGAAGGGAGAAGGCAGACAGGTAAAAGGAAAAAGAATGTTAAGTGTTGTTCAGCCTCAAGACTGACATGATGAAAATACCTTTATTGTGGTTTTTGTAAATTAGAACACATGCTTTATTATTAAAAACACACAATTGAAAATGTTGACATTTTCATCCTTGCGTCTTCTAAAAAAACGTCACAAGGCATAACTTGTGGTAATAATTCTGTAGATATATGGACAATTTTTAAAAATAGTATTTTTTCATTGCAAAATATTCATTAGTGTCATATCATAGGCAGATCTCCAACTCCAGAATAATTCCCATGGTTATATTATGTTACATGGCAAAAAGGACTCTGCACTGTAATTATTAATCAGCTGCCTTCAGCACTGGGAGAGTATTCTGGATTGCCCAAGCACTTAATAATAGGAGAAACCGGAGAGATGCGATAGTCAGAGGTTTCAAACATGAAAGGGATTTGACAATACTATTGTTGGCTTTAAAGATTCCTATCTTTAAAGGAGTGGGGGCAAGGAAACTGTGTGAAGGAAATTAATCTGCCAACCTAAATAATTCTAGAAAACGATCCATTTCCAGAGTCAAGAACAAAGCCAGGTGGTTTTGTTCTTCTAAAGACAATTCCACGGGCCAGTTCCACCGCAAGCTTCCCAGAGAGCATTCGTTCTGCCCTACGGACACCGAACTTCCCCTAAGATGGCCGCCCCCACAGTATACTCCCGCCTGACGGCGCGGTTACCTGCAACGCACCGCTCGCTTATTTTTTGTTCTAATCCCGCTTGATTCAGTTTTTATACGGCCTCTAAAACGCTTCGCATTTAGAATAGTGATTGAGGTGCCCAGAGGTGACTTTAATTTTCCATTGAGTTGAGACGCCACAGCCATCAAGACCGTTAGGAACTGATGCCGCGCCTTTGTGGTAATAATGGGTTCCGGCCTTTGAGAAGTTTGCGCCGTTCACTAGCCCCTGCAAGGAGAAGATCAACTTATTCTGTTCCCTGTCTGTTCAGAGGACTTTACCCACACGCCGTATCTGTCTGTGTGAACTCAAGCCTCTGATAATCTCTCCATTTTTCTGCCAGGGCTGACGTGTCTGGAAATCGGACAGTTTTAAGAGGCCTCTGTCCACAGCGTCTCGCGGCTCCTGTGCCGTCTGTACGTCACGTACTCAAAGATGGCCGCCCCCAGAGCGGCGAGGCGACTCCGGCGCGGATGCTTCTTCTGAGGAAAAGCCGGAAGGCCGCATTCCGCTCTCCATGGAAACGCGGGTGACCCTCCTTTGAGGTTTAGTGGGGAGGGAGCTGGGCGAGGGGCCCAGAAGTGGAAGAACTTTAGGGAAGTAAGTTCAGTCTTTAAGAAGTCGCAGCGATTCCAGGGAGAGTAAGGTCAGTGTGTGGGTCAGGACGTGGAAACGCGGTGGGAGGGAGCATTCTGAGGGCGTCTGCGTTGTTGGCGGCGCTGTAAGGTGTAGGTAGCGCGGCAGTGTGGGGGAGGCGGGGGCGGGTGTTTTCTTTTGGAGGGGAGCTGGTAGGAGTCCCTGGTGGGTGTCTGTGATGGGATATCTTTGGGGGTCCCTCATGGAGGCTCTGGTGGTCAGTGATTAAAGGCCTGAGTAGATCTACGACCAAGAGTCCTGAGATCAGGGATTGTGGTCCTCGCGGGTCACTCCCCTGTGGGGCTCAGTGATTGAGAATCGGTGGGGTGGCTTTTTCAACTAATGTGACTTCTGTTTCACATTCTGGATTAATCTGAGGTTCAGTGATCGAGGAATCATTAAGGGAAGCCAGTGTACATGTGTATCTACTCCAGGTTTTCGTATTAATCTGGCGGGGTGGTGGCCTTTTGTGTAGAGACAAGTGAAAACTGAAGTATTTTCACAAGAGCCCTGGCAGGGTCTGTGTGTGTGTGTTGAGCTCAAACTTTGGCTGCTGGAACAGACTTGATGAACGTTAACATTTCCTAAAAGTTTCAGGTCCAAGTACCTCCTGCACGATGAGTTTTCTAATCCTCTGGCTTTCCACGACAACCCATGCTCTTGAACCTGCAGAAAATGAAAGTTTTGTTGCGGGGGCAGAGAGGGTGCGGATGAATAAGCTTTCTATTTACAGTATTTTTTTTATTACTGCTGCACAAATTAATAAGAGCCTATTTTTATCCTTCCTCTTGCAAATGTACTGCATATTTTTTATGGGTGTTTCAGGTTTTGTATGTTCGTATATAAAGGCGGCTATTTTCCCAGTATTTATATTTTTGAATTGTTTTCTAAATTTGTACTTATACCTCGTATTCCTTCTCTCTGTCTCCCTCTTTTTTTTTTTGATGTGTTTCTTGTTCTTCATATTGAAGTGTGTGTATAAACACTTTTTTTTTTTGAGATGGAGTCCTGCTCTTTTCGCCCAGGCTTGAGTGCAATGGCTGGGCTCACTGCAACCTTCGCCTCCTAAGTTCAAGCCATTCTCCTGCCTCAGTCTCCGAGTAGCTGGGATTACAGGTGCCCGCCATCACACCCGGCTAATTTTTTGTATTTTTAGTAGAGACAGTGTTTCGCCATGTTGACCAGGCTGGTCTTGAACTCCTGACCTCAGGTGATCCGCCCACCTCAGCCTCCCAAAGTGCTGGGATTACAGATGTGAGCCATCATGCCGGGCCATATATAAACACTTTTAAATATATATAAAGACTTTTAAAGAGGTGTGAGGGTAACATTGTATAAAGGAAAAAATGTACAGTTTCTCACCGTCCATATGGCATTATTTAAAAAGCTGATACGAGAATTACCTACTGCTTAGGCATGATGCTGTGTGGCCTTTGTGACCTCCCCTTTCCTCTTCATGTTACTTCCACACTTCACCGAAGAAAGGCATTTGGCCTTCATTGAGGGTCTTGCATTTCTTTGGTTTGAGAGAACCAAATAAAGAGACAAATATTCAGGGTCATGTGTTAAGGTGAATGTACCCCTGAAAGTTGTTTTGCTCCTCAGTCTACAGGTCCTGGCTGCCCTGGGAAGAGACAAGAAGTGAATGAAGAAAGAGGAAGACCTAGATAATGATTTTTGTGGGCACTCTTCACTGGTGACTGAGGTTTCTAACTAGAAATTTAAGGCAGATCCAGAGGAGACAAAGACAGAGTATCCCAGGTGCTGGCCATTTCCCACAACTGAAGAAAATGATCAATGCCCAGGTGACTTTTTCTCTATTTTACTCTCTCCTTTATTCCATGGTGGATTTGTAGAGACCTGTAAGAAATCATTTCAGAATCTAGAGAGAAATAAACTTTAAATCTAACTCCAACATCATGGCAAAATAAGATCAGGAATATAGTGTTTATGTGATTCCTAAAAAATGACTGATGTTGGAACATAATGCCTGACTAGAAGATCCTTTCTATTACATTAGCTGTCAGTTTGCATCTGATGTCTCCGACAGCCAGTACAAGAAAGTCATGCTAAGTTATATAATATACAGTGACTGTGAGGAAAAAGCAGACACGTTCCTCAGGAGATCATTATTTCATGGCACTTAGATGTCAAGAAAAATTTGCTCTTCTTCTCAGAGGTGATATGGTTTTTTGAACAGTGTTTTGAACTAGCTTTCTAATGAAGGCAGAAGATTTCCTACTGCTGTTTATAACAGGGTTCCTCAGAGACTCCTATGGAAATAGACCAGGAAAACTCAGTGGACACAGTTTTTTCAAGGGACGAAAGCAAGGCCACACACTCAAGTCTTTGTGTCTTTGTGAGCTGATTTAGGAATAAAATCTAAGTGGCCTAGGAAAATGGAAGGCGTGCATAGCTTCCATTTGTCCTGAACAGATGGCTGAACTGGCATTAACTGCAGATTTGGCATTAGGGAGTTGTCTGATACGGTCTTGACTTGTTGGGTGCCATGTTTGATAACTTTACCTCATCTCAGAATATACAGAATCCTTCTGCATTTTCACATCCAATTCTTACATATTTTTATTGCTTTTATTTTTTTGTAATTACATAAATAACTCATGGATTCCCAAGGGAAAAAAATCTGTTTTTTGTTCGTTTGTTTTGTTTTTTTGAGATGGAGTATCACTCTGTTTCCCAGGCTGGAGTGCAGTGGTGTGATCTCGTCTCACTATAACCTCCGCCTCCTGGGTTCAAGGGATTCTCGTGCCGCAGCTTCCTGAGTAGCTGGGATTACAGGTGCACGCCAGCATGCCTGGCTAATTTTTGTATTTTTAGTAGAGATGGGGTTTCACCACGTTGGTCAGGCTGGTCTCGAACTCCTGACCTCAGGTGATCCACCCGCCTCTGCCTCCCAAAGTGCTGGGATTACAGGCGTGAGCCACTGTGCCTGGCCCCACAGGGAAATGAATTCTAATGATGAAGTACACACTGGTTAAAAAAGTAAATTCCCGGGCCGGGCACGGTGGCTCATGCCTGTAATCCCAGCACTTTGGGAGGCCAAGGCAGGCGGATCACCTGAGGTCAGGAGTTCAAGACCAGCCTGACCAAAACCCTGTCTCTACTAAAAACACAAAATTAGAGTGGCATGGTGGTGCATGCCTGTAATCCCAGCTACTCGGGAGCCTGAAACAGGAGAATCGCTTGAACCCAGGAGGCGGAGGTTGTGGTGAGCCGAGATCATGCCATTGTATTCCAGCCTGGGCAACAAGAGCAAAACTCTGTCTCTCTTAAAAAAAAGGTAAATTTGCTCATCATAACTTTCTTCCTAATCCCCTTATAGTGCTTCAACAAAGGTTTGGTAGCACGTACTTACTGTCACTGAACTGTGTGCATCTCTGTATGTATGTGTATTTATAAATCTAGGTGTTTTATGTATGTGTCTGTATATATAAACACATTTATTATGACTTCTTTTGCTTCAGTGGAATCACATTTCACCTGTTGGTCACCTTAGATCAAACTTGTACAACCTGCGGCCTGTGGGCTGCATGTGGCCCAGGATGGCTTTGAATGTGGCCCAACACAAATTTGTAAATTTTCTTAAAACATTATGAGAATTTTTTGCACTTTTCTTCCAGCTATCATTAGTGTATCTTATGCATGGCCCAACACATTTCTTCTTCCAGTGTGGCCCAGGGAAGCCAAAAGATTGGACACCCCTGCCTTAGATGGTATAGTTTTAGAATATAAAGGAATATCACTATAATTAATTGAAGAATATTAATTGTATAACATTCCATTTGTCTAAAGTCATACATGGAAACATTGTTAAACTATGTAAAGTATTTAAATGAGTGCCTGCAACATAGAGACTGATACATGGAGTCCTTTTTGCCTTAAATCTTTGCCAATACTTAAAAATAAGACATTATCAAATTACACAATTTTCAGTGATCCAATATTCTTTTGTCTTATTTTGCATTTTCCTCATCACAGGTGAGGTTGAAGTCCTTCGTGTGTATTTCTTGGCCAACTGGATTTTTTTCTCTTGTGAAATGCCTGACTATAATTTTTATATTAAAAAACTTTTTTCTTACTGGTTAATGAGTTGGTTATATCTACTATATATTGACCTTTTGTTTATTGCAAATTTTTTTAGCCCGTCATTTTTCTTTCAGCTTTGTTTATGATCTGTTTTTCAATGTAGATATTAAAATTTTTTCTCATAAAATTTGTCCCTGTTTTTTCCTTTATGGCTTTGAACATGAATATATTTCATATTTGCTTCTGCTTCCATAGGTTCTTTTGCTTTCTGGTTAGGACTTTAAACGGGAGAAACTTATTTTTGAGTATGAAATTAGGTAGAAACCTAAGGGTTTTTTTTCCAAACAGATTTATTTCTTGTGTGAAATAATTCCGAATGTGATAAGATCAGCAGCATTAAGAATTTGCAGACTCCACTAAGTCTGTTCTTTTATCTGTGTATTAATATCTGCAATTACATGGGGATAGATTATCCCATCAATTTTCACCTAGCTCTTTCCTGCCTCAAGTTCCCACTACCATATGATTATAAGTCATGTTGAGACAGGAGAGTGGCAGTTTAGTTGACAAGAGGGTCTCAATTTATTTTCCAGTGGCATTCGGGGCTAGGCCATACCATACAATTTGCCAATTACCACAGAATCAAGACATTGAAGACGTTATTCTGCACTTTTCTTGCTTCTTTTGTTTCTATGGAAGTCAGTTGTTAGAACATTTTGTCTTTCTTTTGATGGTAATGCATCTTTTCCTTCTGTTAATGGTTGTTTATATAATGTTATATTTGCATCTGATGTTCAATAGTTTCTGTCTGATGTGTCTAGATGCAGATTTTCTGCTTGGCTTTGTTGATTTATTAAATATGAGTTACAGGGTATTTAATCAGTTCTGAAAATTTCTCACTCAGATATTTGGAAATTGCTTCTCATTTCAATATAATATTTCAAAAACTATGTATAGGCATATGTTAGGCCTCATTCTGTCTTCCATATTTAGTAAACTCTCCTTCATACTTTCTGTCACTTTGTGCCTCTGCTTCATTTTTCACTTATTTTAATTTTTTGAGATAGGGTCTCACTCTGTCACCCAGGCTGGAGTACAGTGGCATGATCACAGCTCACTGCAGCGTCAACTTCCTGGGCTCCAGCGATCCTCCCACCTCACCCTCCCAAGCAGCTGGGACCACAGGCGTGTGCCACCGTACCTAGCTAATTTCTGTCTTTTTGGTAGAGACAGGATTTCACCATGTTTCCCAGGCTGGTCTTGAACTCCTGAGCTCAAGCTATCCACCTGCCTCAGGCTCCCAAAGTGCTGGGATTACAGGTGTGAGCCACCCCATCTGGCCCTGTTTTTTTTTTTTTTTTTTTTTTTTTTTTGAGACGGAGTCTCGCTCTGCCGCCCAGGCTGGAGTGCAGTGGCCGGATCTCAGCTCACTGCAAGCTCCGCCTCCCGGGTTTATGCCATTCTCCTGCCTCAGCCTCCCGAGTAGCTGGGACTACAGGCGCCCGCCACCTCGCCCGGCTAGTTTTTTGTATTTTTTAGTAGAGACGGGGTTTCACCGTGTTAGCCAGGATGGTCTCGATCTCCTGACCTCGTGATCCGCCCGTCTCGGCCTCCCAAAGTGCTGGGATTACAGGCTTGAGCCACCGCGCCCGGCCTTTTTTTTTACTGTGAATTCCAACTCACTAATTATCTCTTCAGTGTATCTAATATAACCTTTCTGTTAATAGACACACATACCTGTGACTGTATACATATATATACACACACGTATATATGTTTGTGTGTGTACATATATATTTAATATATATTTCCAAAAATAAGTTTTCCCAATTTGATTACTCTTTAATAGTTTCTCATGCTTTCTATGCATTTCTATTTTTTAATCCATTTAATAATTAAACATGAACGTAGTGTCCTGTGATTCTAGCATCTGGAGTCTCCCCATGTCTTATGTTAGTATTAGCTGGGAAGGCTTACAGTGAATGAAACAATTTATATCAGATACCTAGATGTAGGTAGCATATACTTTCTTGACTGGGCAATAGATACTGAAATTAAAATTTATACGTAAAACCTGTTTTTACTGAGCGGCTTTGATATAAAACCTTAATTTTTGTTGAGCAAATGGGGCACTGTACAATTATAGAATACTTGGAGATTCTCTGGTGATATTAAAAAATACAATAGATTTATAGATGGATGCAGTCTATGTGGTTAATATGAGCAGGACAACTTCCCTTCACATTCTTTTCATGTCAGTAAAAGAGAAACGCTTCCTGTTAAGCAAGGCTCTGTTTTCTTACAGGAATTGCTGACACTGGAGGATGTTACTGTGGAGTTCACCTGGGAGGAGTGGCAGCTCCTGGACCCTTTTCAGAAGGGCTTGTACCGGGATGTGATGTTGGAGATCTACAGCAACCTGGTATCAATGGGTAAGGACAGCTGCCCTGTGTCACCTGGAGGGTGCCCAGTCTGTGGCCTTTGCTTTCTCAGCTGCTTACCCTTGGAATTAACTGCAGTGCTCTGAATAGCAGATTTTTGGTACATCCTCTGGCTTCTGGTAAAAGGATATACAGTCACCCCTCAGTGTCTGAGAGGGATTGGTTTCACAGCTTTCCATGGATATGAAATCCACAGATGCTCAAATCTCATATAAAATGGCATTGTATTTGCATATAACCTACACACACCTCCCCCCAAATACTTTAAATCATCTCTAGATTATGCCTGATACTTAATACAATGTAAGTGCTATGTAAATAGTTGTTATACTGTATGTTTTAATTTGTTTTTTATTGTGTTTTTTTTTTTCTTTAGAGACAGCGTCTTGCTCTGTTGCCCAGGCTAGAATGTAGTGGTGGCTTCATGGCTCACTGCAGCTTTGAACTGGGTTCAAGTGATCCTCCTGCCTCAGCTTCCTGAGGAACTATGCCTACAGATGCAAACCACCATGCTTGGCTTTTTTTTTTTTTTTTTTTTTTTTTTTTTTTTTGTAGAGATGGAATCTGTGTTGCCCAGGCTGGTCTCCCACTCCTGGCTTCAAGTGTTGGTTTCATGTCAGCCTCCCATAGTGCTGGGATTATAGGCAAGAGCCACTGCACTTTGTATTTTTTATTATTGTATTTTTTTTTTTTAATATTTTCAATCCATGGTTGGTTGAATCCCTGGATGTGAAATTTTCAGATATTAAGGTCTGACTGTAATCTGCCCTTTCCTGAGAGAAAAGCCTCTACTTACTTTGCAGATGTGAAAACTATCTAGTTACTTAAATGTCACATTCTCTCACATTACATACACCAGCCCAATCCAGTGTGTCTGTCTTCTGTCATTTCCCATAAACAGGTTATCAAGTCAGCAAACCAGATGCACTCTCCAGGTTGGAACGAGGAGAAGAACCATGGACAATGGAAGATGAAAGGCACAGTCAAATCTGTCCAGGTATGCGAGAACCAGCAAGATGCGTAAGTCATATTATAGTCAGTAAAAGAATGCTGTGTGGGTGTCTCAGGACACAGAAGCAGTGCCTATTAGGAATACGGATCATTTTTCCTCCACAAAAAACCCTTCCCATCTTATTTTAAGGTTGCATTCTCCTTTAGTACCATACTTCTTTCCTGTCTGTGCTGGTATTGTATTGAATGTCCTCTACCTATGGAGTTCTCTTATTAAAAGTCTCTACTATTTTTGTTGACTGTTTACCTAGAAAGGAGTTTTACATCCTACATCAGTTGTAGTCCAAACTAGGTCATAACTTATGTCTATCTCAGAGTACTTCCTTTGTACATTTGATTTCTGCTTTTCCCTTAGTTCATCTTAGACAGTAGCATTGTATTCATTTCCCTAATGTGTTTTTCCCATTATAGATTTGTTTTTTAACAGCTTAATTTACATACTATACAATTTTCCAATTTAAAGTTTATTTTTCAGTGCTTCATAGTATATGAACAGTTATGTAACCATCACCATAGTCAATTTTTTTTCTTTCTTTCTTTTTTTTGTTTTTTGAGATGGAGTCTCGCTTTGTCACCCAGGCTGGAGTACAATGGTATGATCTTGGCTCACTGCAACCTCCACCTCCTGGGTTCAAGCGATTCTCCTGCCTCAGCCTCCTGAGTAGCTGGGATTACAGGTGCGCACCATCATGCCCAGCTAATTTTTGTGTTTTTGTAGAGATGGGGTTTCACCATGTTGGCCAGTTTGGTCTCATACTCCTGACCTCGTGACCCACTCGCCTCAGCCTCCCAAAGTGCTGGGATTACAGGTGTGAGCCACCACGCTCGGCCTCTACTTTTTATCTCTATAGATTTGCCTGTTCTGGACATTTTATATAAATAGAATCATAAAATATATGGTCTTTTGTGCTTCGCTTCTTTTATTTAGCATAGTGTTTTTGAAATTCTTCCATTCTTTAGCATGTATTAGTACTTCATTTCTTTTTATTGTTGAATAATATTCCATTGTATGGTTTTACCACATTTTATTTATCCATTCATCTATTGAATTAACATTTGGGTTATTTCTACTTGTTGGCATTTATGAATCATGCTGCTATGAAAGTTCGTGTACAACTTTTTCAGGAACATATGTTTTCATTTCTCTTGAGCCTTCACCTAGGAGTAGAATTCCCAGGTCATTTGTAGTCCAGGAGGGGGTCCAAGTGCAGTACTTCTGGTCCTTCTTTCACTGTGGACATTACGTGTCTTCCCAGCCACAGTGTGTGACAATACAGAGTATTGACAATTAGGGAAGTTCACTTGAGCCTTTGGTGGCCAGAGTTTTGATTAGGTTCCAGTCACATACAGCCCACATGGCTGACTTTTAGTCTTTTGCCTCTCCCAGAAGTCGGGCTAATACCTAGAGTATCTAGTTTTTCCAAAGTGTGGAACTGATATGGCATGGGCCAAAGCCCCTATCATAAATCATATTGTTAAATTGTCCAGCAGCTAAAGCCAGTGGGCAAACAAAGACACTCCTATAGGCCAGGACATTCCAGGGCCTAGAGCTCATTTCCTAATAGCTAAGAACAAATGTTAGATCTCTCTTTGGATGAGGTTAGATCTAGATCCTCACTACACAGAGGATTACCATAAAAATTAATGATACAGGGGTTAATTTAGGAATACAGAGGAAATAGAGCATATGGCAGGATAGTCAGAATTGCAGCAAGAGTATGATGTGCACAAAGCATATCTAGATTTTGAATTAGGAAGATGGTGACATGAATTAAGAATGAAGGCATGGGCCAGGTGCAGTGGCTCATGCCTGTAATCCCAGCACTTTGGGAGCCTGAGGTGAGCGGATCTCCTGAGGTCAGGAGTTCAAGACCAGCCTCACCAATATGGAGAAACCCCATCTCTACTAAAGATACAGAATTAGCTGGGCATGGTGGCACATGCCTGTAAGCTACTCAGGAAGGCTGAGGCAGGAGAATTGCTTGAACCTGGGAAGCGGAGGTTGCGGGGGCGCCGAGATTGCGCCATTGCACTCCAGCCTGGGCAACAAGAGCGCAACTCTGTCTCAAAAAAAAAAAGAATGAAGGCATGAAATAGGAATTGTGCAAGGCCATGGGCTTGACTATCAAAAGATTGGCCTCAAGTTGGCCAAATACAGGTCAGTGATAGAAGCTGCTTGTCGGAGAAATCGTGGAGCGGAAACATGGTAATATTCATGGTAATGTAAGCTTTTTTTTATCAAGATGACTTTTGATTTTATATATGAGTAATTGAGGTAGCATGGTTGAGGATTGGTTACTTTTATATTTTGGTCTTTTCACAAAATATCTTGCTAGTCTGACCTTTCACCTGGATGACAGCAGTGTAGCAATAATAAGAAACAGCTAAATATCTTAAGAAAAACTGAAGGTGAAGCTGGCACAACCTTTGTCTAGAAGGAGGAAGTTTATCCTTTAGTACAACTTAACTAATGCTGAGACATAAATGTAGCATTACTGAAGTAGATGCTATTGGTAGCAGATGAGGAAACAGTGTATCAGGGACATTGAAATGGGAAAAATTTGATACGACTTTTTTTTTTTGAGGCACGGTCTCACTTTGTTGCTCAGGCTGGAGTGCAGTGGCACGATTTCAGCTCACTGCAGCCTCGACCTCTGGCCTCAAGCGATCCTCATGCCTCAACATCCCAAGTTGCTGGAACTACAGGCGCATGTCACCATGTCTGGCTAATTTTTGTATTTTTTGTAAAGATGATATTTCACCATGTTGCCCAGGCTGGTCTGGAACTCCAGAGCTAAAATGATCTGCCCACCTTGACCTCCTAAAAGTGCTGGGATTACAGGCGTGAGCCACCGTACCTGGCCTTGATATGACTTTTCTACTGCATACAAAATGTGATAGAAGAAAGTGACAGTTTTCATATCCCATGCAGCAGCACATTTTCTTCTGAAGGCAACTACATGGTACACTGGCCAGTTGCAAAATTCCCTATCATTGTTTTCCTGTTTCATAATTAATGGAACATATGATAACACAACACAGCTAAACCAGAGGGTGGAATGTTGACTATAGGAGTTGTTCATTAAATGTGATGAATGTTTTTGGAAAGTTAGATGGTAGTCTACAGATTGAAGAGGGGCAAATTTAATAACAGTTACCACACAAGAGTCTTATCTCAGTTCACTTAATTTCAACAGATGGAGATTTCTAATTCTTATCCTTGCCAGGCAACAAGTATGTGGATATATTTATTCTATATATCTCAGTAAGCATATTTCCCTGATCTTTGTACTCACAATTTGGTTCCTCTAAGAGGGCTTAAATAATCCCAAAACCAAATGTTGGAATGTCTAAAACCTTGGCTCTGTACCTTCCTCTTTCATTCTACATGTCTTCTCAACATGGTATCCTGGCCCAGTGCTTTGGCTCACACCTATAGTCCCAGCACTTTGGGAAGTAGAGGCAGGCAGATCACTTGAGCCCAAGAGTTCAAGACCAGCTTGGGCAACATGGCAAGACCCCGTCTCTACAAACAATACAAAAATCACTCAGGTGTGGTGGCATGTGCCTATAGCCCCAGCTACTCAGGAGACTGAGGTGGGAGAATTGCTTGAGCCTGGAAGGTGGAGGTTGCAGTGATGCAAGATTGTGCCACTGCACGCCAGCCTGGGTAACAGTGAGACCCTGTCTCAAAAGAAAAAAAAAAGAAAAAAAAGTCATTCAGTCCTTTTTTCTTAAATAATATGTATGTGCTGATTATTTCCATGCTGCCTTCTCCATTTATACCTCCAACCAGATTCTTGATGTCTGTGTTATGTATTTGATAACCATTTCAAAGTGTATGTTTCACAGTGTATACTTTACATGTTCTGGACTGCAGTAATATTTGCCATCTCATGAGATGCTTTCATCTACCCAGTGTCTCAAGCCATATATTTAGTAATCTTTGAGTCCTCACTTTCCTCACTCTCCCCATTGAATTCATCATTTAACCTTGTATTTTCTTTGTACAAATATATCCTGCTTCCCCCAACTCTCATCATCTACACTGCTCCACCAAACCACACTTAACATCTCCAACTCCCTTCTTTTTTTGTTCCCTCTGTTTTTCCTAACTAGAATTCAGCATCAGTGAAAAGAAGGCATATTTTGTATATCCCAAATGCCAGCAGAGTGCCTTATCCATAGGAGTCATTCAACAAATACTAGTGGAGTGAATAAATACAACCCTCAGAATTTTGGATCAGTTGCCTTTCCCACCTTTGTGGTCTGGTGTCTCCCAAAATTTTGTGGAATGGTGTTCCTCCAAGCCCTGTTGTTTGCTTGTAATAATGACTTGCTTGTATTTTACTGTGTCCACATGTTTTGCAAGGTCTTGTTTAGAAAGCAGTCAAATCTATACAGATTGTCAACTGCCTCACCTTATTTGCACACAGACTGCTTTTACTTTTTGGTTTGTTTATATTATTATGTTTTTACCAAAGTGTATACATGAAGTTGCTTTTATACTATTATCATCGTATTGTCATTAAATAGCCATATTTAAAAACACCTGGCTGGGTGTGGTGGCTCACATCTATAATCCCAGCACTTTGAGAGGCCGAGGTAGGGGGATCACCTGAGGTCAGGAGTTCAAGACCAGCCTGGCCAACATATTGAAACCCTGTCTCTACTAAAAATACGAAAATTAGCTGGGCGTGATGGCACATGCCTGTAAACCCAGCTGCTTCGGAGGCTGAGTCAGGAGAATTGCTTGAACCCAGGAGGCAGAGGTTGCAGTGAGCTGAGATCACACCACTGCACTCCAGCCTGGGTAACAGAGTGAGACTCTGTCTCAAATAATAATAATAATAAACAAGGATTTTTTTTTTTAAGAAAACAGTTTTATCCCCAACAAGATTATGAAAGGATTCATTGTTCTCTTCTTTCCTAGAAAACAACAAAGTTGATGATCATCTGCAGGATCACTTGGAAAATCAAAGGATGCTGAAGAGTGTGGAACAATACCATGAACGTAATGCATTTGGAAATACTGCCTCTCAAACCAAAAGCCATTGTCTTTTCAGGGAAAATCATGATACATTTGAGTTATATATAAAAGCTTTGAAATCAAATTTAAGTTTAGTCAACCAGAGCAAAAGCTGTGAAATTAAGAACTCTACTAAATTTAATAGAGATGGAAAATCATTTCTTCATGGTAAGTATGAAGAACTTTATTCTGCAGCTAAATTCTGTGTAAGCACAAAATCCAGTAGCACTAAATCCCAAGTCAGTAAGCATCAGAGAACTCATGAAATAGAAAAAACCCACATATGCAGTGAATGTGGGAAAGCATTTGTCAAGAAGTCACAGCTCACTGATCATGAGAGAGTTCATACAGGAGAAAAACCTTATGGATGTACTTTTTGTGCAAAAGTGTTCTCCAGAAAGTCCAGGCTAAATGAACATCAAAGAATTCATAAAAGAGAGAAATCTTTTATATGCAGTGAATGTGGAAAAGTCTTCACCATGAAGAGTCGTCTGATTGAACATCAGCGAACTCATACTGGAGAGAAACCCTACATATGCAATGAATGTGGAAAAGGCTTCCCAGGCAAGCGTAATCTCATTGTACATCAGCGAAATCATACTGGAGAGAAATCCTATGTATGTAGTGAATGTGGAAAAGGCTTCACTGGGAAGAGCATGCTTATCATACATCAGCGAACTCATACAGGAGAGAAGCCCTACATCTGTAGTGAATGTGGGAAAGGCTTCACCACAAAGCACTATGTTATCATACATCAACGAAATCATACAGGAGAGAAACCATATATATGCAATGAATGTGGGAAAGGCTTCACCATGAAGAGCCGTATGATCGAACATCAACGAACTCATACAGGAGAGAAACCCTATGTATGCAATGAATGTGGAAAAGGCTTTCCCAGGAAGAGCAATCTCATTGTACATCAGAGAAATCATACAGTAGAGAAGTCATATCTATGTAGTGAATGTGGAAAAGGTTTTACTGTGAAAAGCATGCTCATCATACATCAGCGAACTCATACTGGAGAGAAGCCCTACATATGCAGTGAATGTGGGAAAGGCTTCCCCTTGAAGAGTCGGCTGATTGTACATCAGCGAACTCATACTGGAGAGAAACCTTACAGGTGCAGTGAATGTGGGAAAGGTTTCATTGTGAATAGTGGACTGATGTTACATCAGCGAACTCATACTGGAGAGAAACCATACATATGCAATGAATGTGGAAAAGGTTTTGCCTTTAAGAGCAATCTTGTTGTACACCAGCGAACTCATACTGGAGAGAAACCCTTTATGTGCAGTGAATGTGGAAAAGGCTTTACCATGAAACGCTATCTTATTGTACATCAGCAAATTCATACAGAAGAGAAATCTTGTATATGTAGTGAATGTGGAAGAGGCTTTGCCATGGAAACTGAGCTTGCTTTACATAAGCAAGTTCATACTGGAGAAAAACCTTATGGATGCAATGAATGTGGTAAAGGCTTCACTGTGAAGAGCCGTCTAATTGTTCATCAACGAACTCACACAGGAGAGAAACCCTTTGTATGCAGTGAATGTAGAAAAGCCTTCTCCTCAAAGAGAAATCTCATTGTACATCAGCGAACTCATAATGGAAATAAACCCTAACAATGCAATGGACGTGGTCATGCCTTTGGGAATAAAATATGTCTTGTACACCATCAGTGATTTCACAGTATAGTTTTTATGTGTATTGAGTATGAAAAATCATATTTCAAAATCCAGTGTTATCCACTAGGATAAATGCTATCAATGTCAGAAAGGCTTCAACATGAATTCAGGCTCTGAAATCTTTGATGTACCAATGTATAGAAAATAACTCATCTGAGAGAGATTCTGTGGATTGGGGGTAACCTTCCATTTGTCAACCTTCATTAAAACTATGACAACATCCATATGTGAAATGTGTAAGGTACATAGTCCTTTTGCAGAGAATTTGAACTGATTACATACAAACAAACTCATGCAGAGAGAAAACCATGTTAGTAATGTGAACTGAGCCAGGCGTGGTGGCTCATGCATGTAATCCCAGCACTTTGGGAGGCCAAGGCGGGTGGATCATGAGGTCAGGAGATCAAGACTATCCTGTTGAACACGGTGAAACCCTGTCTCTACTAAAAATACAAAAAAATTAGCCGGGTGTGGTGGTGGGTGCCTGTAGTCCCCGCTATTCAGGAGGCTGAGGCAGGAGAATGGCATGAACCCAGGGGGCGGAGCTTGCAGTGAGCGGAGATTGTGCCACTGCACTCCAGCCTGGGCGACAGAGCGAGACTCCATCTCAAAAAAAAAAAAGAAAAAAAGTAATGTGAACTGATTAAACAGCAGTGTGCTCCTAGCATACATGCATATAGGCAGTGTAGAGCAGCCTGTTGCTAGATTTTCACACTTGGAAGATTATGCAGTTTGCAGGAGTGAATTTTAACAAATGCAGAGAATGCACTAGTGCCTTCAGTGATTAATTACCTCATATTGTATGTCACAATAAACATGTAGGAAATAAACTTGATACATCCAATGCAGAAAAGTCTTGAAAATTTTCTAAGTAACTATGTCTTGAAAAGTATTTACTGAGATAAATCTTATAAAGGGGGAGGCTAGGAAAGCCTTCTATGGGAAGAAAGACCCTGTCTCATCAGTGATCATAATAGATCATCAGTGAACTTACACATACTAGCAGCATTATCATGGGGAAAGCCTTTGCCCAGAAATAAAACCTTAACAGTTGGCAGATATATTTCACACTGGAGAAAAAGTTTCAAATGGCAGTGAATACAGTAGGATTTCAGTGATAAATTCTGCCTCATCATCATTACTTCATACAGAAATAAAACTGAAATGAAGAGTAACTTTAAAAAGGATCAGGAAATTCATGAAGTAAAAAAGTCTCATGAAAATGATACATATTTGAGGACTTTCACAAATCTAAACTCATGATACACTTGATGTCTATTCTGGGACAGCATACCTTGCATATTATCAATGATTCCATAACTGTAAAGTGGGCTGTTCTTATCATTGATTAAACTTTAATGCCATATATAACAGGTGCTTTCTGTGCCAACCTGATGTAATTATTTATTAGATCTTACATATAGCCCCCAAATTTATTTTTTCAATTTATTGATAAATGTAATTCAGTATATTTGGATGTGTTTATCCAAGTTAGTAGGTACCATTATGTAGTTTACAAAAATGCCTTAAATATTATTTTTCTAAAATTTGTTTTGAAATAATTTTAGATTCACAAGAGATTACAAAATATACGTGTTTCCTCAGTATCCTTTGCTTAGCATCATCAATATTATCTTATATAACCATAATAATCAAAACCAATAAAATGACATTAGTGCAATGCTGTTAAACTACAGCCTTTATTTGGACTTCACTACTTTGTGCGTGCAGTAATTGCTGTTTTATTTATTTTTATGTACAGTTCTAAGAAATTCTGTAAGATGTATAGATTTATGTAAATCCCACCACAATCAGGATGTGGAACTGTTGTGCCAACAGAAAGAAACATCCTCTTGCTACCTCTTTTTTTTTTTCTTTTTTGAGACAGAGTTCTGCTCTTGTTGCCCAGGCTGGAGTGCAATAGCATGATCTTGGCTTGCTGCAACCTCTGCCTCCCAGGTTCAAGCGATTCTCCTGCCTCAGCCTCCCGAGTAGCTGGGATTACAGGCGCTCACCACCACACCTGACTAATTTTTGTATTTTTAGTAGAGACGGGGTTTCACTATGTTGGCCAGGCTGGTCTTGAACTCTTGACCCCAGGTGATCCATCTGCCTCAGCCTCCCAAAGTGCTGGGATTACAGGCATGAGCCACTGCACACGGCCTCCTCTTGCTACCTCTTTATACTCACACTGTCCTCCTAATATGACCCATAGTAACCACTGATCCCATCACTCTAATTTTGTCATTTCAAGAATGCTATTAAAATGGAATTGTAAGGTATGCAACCTTTGAGATAGGGCTTCGTTCACTCAGCAGATTACCCTTAAGATCTATCCAAATTGTTGGGTGTCTAAATAGTTTTAATTTTTGTTACTGAGTTAGTATTCTTTTAGACGGATGCACCAGGGTTGTGTATCCATTAACTGTTGATGGACATTTGGGTTGTTTCCAGTGTTTTGCTGTTATAAGTAAAGATGCTGTGACTATCTGTGTACCCGATATTGTATGAACATAAGTTTTTATATATTTGGGATAGACACTGGGGGCATGACTGCTGGTGAATATGGTAAGTTTGTGTTTAACTTTATGAGAAATGGCCAAACTCTTTCCCAGAGTGGCTGTACTAATTTACATCCCACCACCAATGTGTGAGCATTCCGTTTGTTCCATGCTCTTTCTAGCTCTTGGCATTGCCAGTGTGCTTTAGCTTTCCTATTAGGTATGCGGTGGTATATGATCATGGACTCAACTTACACATCCCTAACAGAAAATGACGTTCAGCATCTCTACATCCACCGAGAACCATATCAAGTAAAATTGTAACTTTTGCTTCCAACCAGCAAACACAATTTCTAAACTTAAAAGAATATTACATTTTATAACATATTTACCCTTTCTGTTGTTTTTTCTGCATTCCTGATGTTATGTTTCCTTTAGTTATTTCCTTTTTATGCAAACTTCCTTAATCATTTCGAGCAGGCCTGGTGGCAAAAAATTATTAGTTTTTCCTAGAAACGGTTCCTGTTTTCTCTATCCAGAGTTACTTCCCTTGATCTAATGAGATTTAATCCAGTTTATAAACGGTGAGTTCTCTTTATAAAAGTAATAGATATTTGCCACATAGTATTGTGGCAGAATTTAATCCCTGACTCCATATTGAGTAATTCACTCCTTTGAAAATAATTTTTGAGCTTCTACACCATGGCAGGCATGTTTTAGACAATGGAGACACATCAGTGAACAAAACAGGCAAAGTGCTGGCTTTGATACGACATACAGTCTGGTGAAGGAGACTGAGTAAGATAAATACAAAACCAAATTCAGATAAGTGCTAGGAAGAAATATAAAGCCTAGCAAGTTCATAGATTGTAATAAGAGTTATTTTAGTAAGAGTTTTCAGGGAAGGCTTTTCTGTGCAGATGTAATTTGAACCAAAGCCTAAGTGTACTGTGGGGAGACAGCCATCATATTTGTAAGTCCATAACACTATAGAATTTTCTAAGTGTTTTCTTTGGGGTGCCTGCCTCGGCATTCTCTGAGAAGCTTGTAAAAGAAGGCAAATTCTTGAGTCACTCCCCGGCTTTCCAAGCTAGAATTTCTGGGGATGGGGTTCAGACTCTACATTTATAAAAAGAGCCTTCTTAAATTTGAACATCTCTGCCCTAAATTGTGGATTCGTGCTCCCATCACCACTCCCACACTGTGTAACAGGATGGATTCAGGGCAGATTATCTACAGCAATGAGTCAGGCAAAAGTGCTCCACCAACCAGGCCCTTGAATTACCTTCCTTATCCCGTGAGTCAGCACAACCTGCCACAGCAAAGTCGTATCAGCCCACTCCTGGAAATGATCAGTGAGTGAAGGGGTGGCCAGCCCCTCCACAACCTGTGGGTGTTTCTCGTCAGGTGGGATGAGAGACTGAGAAAAATAAGACACAGAGACAAAGTATAGAGAAAGAAAAGCGGGCCCAGGGGACCGGTGCTCAGCATACAGAGGACCCACGTCGGCACTGGTCTCTGAGTTCCCTCAGTATTTATTGATCACTATCTATCATCTCAGAAAGGGGGATGTGGCAGGACAACAGGGTAATGGTGGGGAGAGGGTCAGCAGGAAAACGTGAACAAAGGACTCTGTGTCATAAATAAGTTTAAGGAAAGGTGCTATGCCTTCATGTGCACCTAGGCCAGATTTATGTTTGACTTTACACAAACATCTCGGCGCAGTAAAGAGCAGTATTGCCGCCAGCATGTCTCACCTCCAGTCATAAGGCGGTTTTCTCCTATCTCAGTAAGTAGAACATACGATCAGGCTTTACACCGAGACATTCCATTCCCAGGGACGAGCAGGAAACAAATGCCTTCCTCTTATCTTAACTGCAAAGAGGCCTTCCTCTTTCACTCATCCTCCTCAGCACAGACCCTTTTTGGGTGTTGGGATGGGGGATGGTCAGGTCTTTCCCTTCCCACAAGGCCATATCTCAGGCTATCACATGGGGAGTAACCTTGGACAATACCTGGCTTTCCTAGGCAGAGGTCCCTGCGGCCTTCCGCTGTGCACTGTGTCCCTGGGTACTCGAGATTAGAGAACGGCGATGACTTTTACAAGCATACTGCCTGCAAACACATTTTTAACAAAGCACATCCTGTACAGCCCTAAATCCATTGAACCTTGAGTCAACACAGCACCTTTCTGCGAGCACAGAGTTGGGGCTAGGGTTACAGATTAACAGCATTTCAAGGCAGAAGAATTTTTCTTAATACAAATCAAAATGGAATTTCTTATGTCTTCCTCTTTCTACATAGACACAGTAACAGTCTGATCTCTCTTTCCCCCACACTAGAGAATAAGCATTGCATGTTCGTATAATTTCTTGAGTGTTATAACATATTCCATCCAGGATTAAATTTCAGTCCCGTTCATCTGGAATGTTAATCTCTGGTAGGTAAGTTTAGCACCTGGTCCACAGGACTGTGATCAGCCCATGATGGGATCCTCACTTGTGGGGAAAAGAAAGATCAGACTGTTACTGTGTCTATGTAGAAAGAAGTAGACATAAGAGACTCCATTTTGTTCTGTACTAAGAAAAATTCTTCTGCCTTGAGATGCTGTTAGTCTGTAAACCTAGCCCCAACCCTGTGCTCACAGAAAGGTACTGTGTTGACTGAAGGTTTAATGGATGTAGGGCTGTGCAGGTTGTGCTTTGTTAAAAATGTGTTTGCAGGCAGTATGCTTGGTAAAACTCATCGCCATTCTCCAGTCTCAAGTACCCAGGGACACAATGCACTGTGGAAGGCTGCAGGGACCTCTGCCCAAGAAAGCCTGGGTATTGTCCAAGGTTTCTCCTCACTGAGACAGCCTGAGACATGGTCTTGTGGGAAGGGAAAGACTTGACCATCCCTCAGCCTGACACCCGTAAAGGGTCTGTGCTGAGGAGGATTAGTGAAAGAGGAAGGCCTCTTTGCAGTTGAGATAAGAGGAAGGCATCTGTTTCCTGCTCCTCCCTGGGAAGGGAATGTCTCAGTGTAAAACCCGATCGTACATTCTATTTACTGAGATAGGAGAAACCTGCCTTATGGCTGGAGGTGAGACATGCTGGCAGCAATACTGCTCTTTACTGCACTGAGGTGTTTATGTAAAGTCAAACATAAATCTGGCCTACATACATACTGAGGCACAGCACCTTTCCTTAAACTTATTTATGATGCAGAGTCCTTTGCTCACATGTTTTCCTGTTGACCCTCTTCCCACCATTACCCTATAGTCCTGCCACATCCTCCTCACCGAGATGGTAGAGATAATGATCAATAAATACTGAGGGAACTCAGAGAACAGTGTCCGTGTGGGTCCTCCGGTGCGGGTCCTCCGTATGCTGAGCGCCGGTTCCCTGGGCCCACTTTTCTTCCTCTATACTTTGTCTCTGTGTCTTATTTCTTTTCTCAGTCTCCACCTTGCAAGAAATACCCACAGGTGTGGAGGGGCAGGCCCCCTTCACTCTAGAAATTACAAAACATAAGTACAATGAAGAAATTTTAAGTCACCATAATTGTATGGAAGAGTCAAATATTGTTAGTATATTCTCCAGAATTTTTCAAATGCATGAGTATACTTTCTGAAAGAAAACAGCCTATTTTGCATTTATCATGCCATGAACTTATACATCATCATACCTAATTTTTTTCTAAGATCAACATCTGTTTTATAATATAGATATTCATGATTATGATACGAAGATATTAAAATTAAGAAGTACAAATTGGGAATATTTTCCAAGCAAAAACATGGCATTCTCTACCTATAAACACAAACAATATTAATTCAAACTAAATGTCTTGTTTAACCAATCACAATTTTCCAAAAGATGTTTATGATTTCTTCCAATTACAAGACCATAAAATATATACTATCCTGCAGATCATTTTTTGTCCTGTGACGAATACAGTTATCCTTCCTTTTTTTATAAAACAATTGTAGTATATTCTCTTAAATTGATATATACTCTTACAGTTGAGCAGATGTTCCATAATTTACCAAAGTATTCATCTCTCATTGTAATTCCCTTTTTTTTGTAAATTACAAAGTTGTGGTTAATATTAAGATAGCTTTTCACCAAATAACTTTTAGAATTGCTGTCAAAGAAAACGAAAAAATTAAATTGGCTCTAGGTTGCCTTCCAACAAGGCAATATTTACTTAAATCTTCTACAGTTACAACGCCAACATCTGCAAAAATAGAACTAACATTTCTTAAGTGTTACTTTTAAAACAATCTGGAAACATGGCAAAGTAGGATGATCGCATTCTAATAATTTCATATTCTGAAGTGCCCCACTGTCATCTTCCTTTACTTCTGGAAGGAAACATGTAGATACTAACACAGTTGCACCTTCACCTCTTCTTCCCCTTCCCCACTGTTTTATAGCAAGCCCCATGTGGGTATTAGCACTTAATGGAGCATCACTCCTATTCTCGGCTTCGTCCATCTAGTCAGCGTCTAATCTAACCTACAAAAGCCTTACCCAGTCCACAACCCCCGTCCTATCCCCAAATCTAACACTTTCAGTGACCACTGGTTTTGGCAATTCTGTGACCGCTTCCTGGCCAGCACCGTGGTTTCTTCAAACCTTGTTTATTTTTCCAATTGTCCTGGATCTAAGCATTTTCTCTGCCGTATGGCTGCTGCCTTCCTCTAAGATGGCCGTGCCCATGGTGCTCCAGCTAAGGCTCCACTCTCAGCTATAACGGGCACAGAGGGTGCCGCCATCTTTTTCTCCCCAGTCGGCTGAATAGAATGCCACTGCGCCGTGCTGGCCTTGGCTGGGCACCCGACTCTTGAGTGTCCCTCGCAACGAATTGAGAAAGGCACTGGGGTGGCCAAGAGTGATTTCCACAGCCATTATGGCCGCTTCTGTCAGAAACGCTGCCACGGGCGCAGCCCTGTGACCTCATAGAGCGGCGCCCGCAGTCTGAACTCGCGATGCCAGGCAGGCTCCATGGTTCTCGCCTCACTTCATCGTCGTCACCGCTCAGCGTCCGGGAAGCCGCGCAGGAGCGTGTGTGAATTGGAAGCGGTTTCGGACGTGGATGCGGCGTTTTGTCGCTGCTAGTGGTGTCTGGAGAGGTTCGGGCTCGGGTGAGTCGTGTTCTGGACATGGACTCGGGGCTGTAGGTCTGTGTACCCGATGGTGCCCGGAGCATCCAGGTTGGGGCTGTATTTGAACGCAGTCGCTGAGGAAGCGGGGCGTTAATGACTGGGCCTTTGGCTGTAGGGGTGAAGAGTCTGAGGAAATCAGCTTCGAGTCCGACGCTGTCTGGGTTTGAGGTCCTTGTGAGTCACTTGGTTTGTGGGGCTCAGTGATTGGGAACTGGAGTGAGAAGTTTGTACCTGTGAACGCGGGGGCCTGGTTCAGGGTCACAATTTAATGTGGAGCTCAGCCTTAGAGATGTCTGGGTTGGGGAGATGTCCTCTCGGTTTCCTAGATGTTTGGGGTTTCATATTGGATTTAATATGGGGCTGAGTCACGGAGAAGCCTGGTAGGGACTGTCAGTGTGTGAGGAGGTCCAGAGCCCTTTGATAATCGGTTGAAACCTTGAATGCGGGGACAGACTTGAAGGCTTCATTTTCCCCTGCTCAAATCGACTTCCCTCCATCCAGTTCAAGTCCGTCCCCGCAGTCCTTACCAAAAACTTTTTTTTTTTTTTTTTTTTTTTTTTGAGACGGAGTCTCGCTTTGTCGCCCAGGCTGGAGTGCAGTGGCCGGATCTCAGCTCACTGCAAGCTCCGCCTCCCGGGTTTACGCCATTCTCCTGCCTCAGCCTCCCGAGTAGCTGGGACTACAGGCGCCCACCACCTCGCCCGGCTAGTTTTTTGTATTTTTAGTAGAGACGGGGTTTCACCATATTAGCCAGGATGGTCTCGATCTCCTGACCTCGTGATCCGCCCGTCTCGGCCTCCCAAAGTGCTGGGATTACAGGCTTGAGCCACCGCCCCCGGCCACCAAAAACTTTTTTGTCTTCCCACATTGCCACTCTTCTCATATGGAGACAGATCTGTGACGTAAAATTCATGACGTCACTTCGTAAGCTGTTTAAGTTTTGTAGAGCCAGCAGTGATAATGTTATATTCCTGATTGTCACTGCTGCTGTGCACTTATCTTAAATAAAGGACCCTGATATTTCTACTTCCTTTATTTGGTGCCTCGGAGCCTTTTACACCCTGGGGCAATAAAACAAGGTTCTAAATGTGTGAAAGCTCTGCCTTTTTTTTTTTTTTAATTTTTTTTTTTTTTGAGACAAGTCTCGCTCTGTCGCCCAGGCTGGTGTGCAGTGGCGCGATCTCGGCTCACTGCAAGCTCCGCCTCCCGGGTTCACGCCATTCTCCTGCCTCAGCCTCCCGAGTAGCTGGGACTACAGGCACCCGCCACCACGCCTAATTTTTTTTTTTTTTTTTTGGTATTTTTAGTAGAGACGGGGTTTCGGGGTTTCAGCGTGTTAGCCAGGATGGTCTGCATCTCCCAACCTCGTGATCTGCCCGCCTTGGCCTCCCGAAGTGCTGAGATTACAGGCCTGAGCCACCGCGCTCAGCCGAAAGCTATGTCTTTCTTTAGACACAAGGTAACTTGTGTCTTTTTTTCTTGATCAGTCTAGTTAATAAGTATCAATTTTATTGATCTTTTCAGTCACTTTTCATATTCTTTGTTGGACACTTTTCAAAAAAAAATTTTTTTTTTTTTTCACTGATTTCCACTTTCCTGTTTATTTTTTCAGTCAAATTGTTTTGTGTTTTAATTGCTCCTCGTTTTCTAGTTTCTCAGTTTGGACAATGAGTAATCATTTGAGGGTGTTTTCTGATACAGGTTTTCTTTCTTTTCTGATTTAAAGTTATTTTTTTAAAACAACTCCTTTAGGGACAGCTAATTAATGTTTATGTTGTGTTTCTGTTTCCAATCAGTTCAAAATATGTCCAATTTCCCATGTGATTTTCTTTTTCCCCTCTCTTTTTTTTTTTTTTTTTTTTTTTTGAGACAGGGTCTTGCTCTTGCCCTTGCTGGAGTGCAATGGCGCCGTCTCTGCTCCCACCTCCAGGGTTCAAGTGATTCTTCCATCTCGGCCTCCTGAATAGCTGGGATTACAGGCACGCGCCACCGTGCCTGGCTAATTTTTTGTATTTTTAGTAGACTTGGGGTTTCACCATGTTGACCAGTCTGGTCTGGGACTCCTGGCCTCAAGTGTTCCACCTATCTCAGCCTCCCAAAGTGCTGGGGTTACAGGCGTGAGCCACCGTGCCTGGCTCATGATTTTCTGTTTAACCATGGTTATTCAGATCTGTGCTATTTTATTTCCAAATATTTGGATATCTTCTAAATTTCATTCTGACATTGATTTCTAATTAAATTGTTGTGGTTGGAAAATATATTTAGAATATATTGACACTTGTTTTATATTCCAGCACATGGTCTTATCCTGGAGAATACAACATGTACTCTTGAAAAAAAAGTTTATTTTACTGCTGTTGAGTGTAGTGTTAAATGTTAGTTAAGTATAGTTGGTTGATTATGTTGTTCAAGTTTTCAGTATCCTTGCCGAGTTTCTATTTGTTTTCTTTATTATTGCAAGTACGGTAATGCAGTCTTCAGTTATTATTGTTGAATTGTCTAATCCTCTCTCATTCTGTTTTGCTTCATATGTTTTTAAATTATCATATCCTTATATATACACCCTTATATTATTATTGCCAGCCATTGTAACCATTGTTGCCGCTCACCTAGGCCTTGGTGTCTGAAGGGGTGGCCTGCTCCTCCACACCTGTGGGCGTTTCTCGTCAGGTGGGACGAGAGACTGAGAAAAGAAAGAGACACAGAGACAAAGTATAGAGAAAGAAAAGTGGGCCCGGGGGACCCGCGCTCAGCATATGGAGGAACCGCACTGCACCGGCAGTGGTCTCTGAGTTCCCTCAGTATTTATTGATGATTATCTCTACCATCTTGGAGAGGGGCAAGTGGCACGACAATAGGGTAATGGTGGGGAGAGGGTCAGCAGGAAAACATGTGAACAAATGTCTCTGTGTCATAAACAAGGTTAAGAAAAGGTGCTATACTTTGATGTGCACATACATAAAACAGCAGCATTGCCACTAGCTCGGCTCACCTCCAGCCCTAAGGCGGTTTTCTCCTATTTTAGTAAATAGAACATAACAATCGGGTTTTACACCGAGACATTCCATTGCAGAGGGACGTGCAGGAGACAGATGCCTTCCTCTTATCTCAACTGCAAAGAGGACTTCCTCTTTCACTAATCCTCCTCAGCACAGTTCCTTTATGGGTGTCAGGATGGGGGATGGTCAGGTCTTTCCCTTCCCATGAGGCCACATCTCAGGCTATCTCAGTGGGGAGAAACCTTGGACAATACCTGGCTTTCCTAGGCAGAGGTCCCTGCGGCCTTCCACAGTGCACTGTGTCCCTGGGTACTTGAGATTAGAGAATGGAGATGACTTTTACCAAGCATACTGCCTTCAAGCACTTTTTTAACAAAGCACAACCTGCATAGCCCTAAATCCATTAAACCTTGAGTCAACACAGCACATATCTCTGTGAGCACAGGGTTGGGGCTAGGGTTACAGATTAACAGCATCTCAAGGCAGAAGAATTTTTCTTAGTACAGAACGAAATGGAGTCTCTTATGTCTACTTCTTTCTACACAGACACAGTAACAGTCTGATCTCGCTTTCTTTTCCCTACAGGTGTCCAGAATTTTTATTGGGTATCAGTTAACATACACACAATTGACTGCCTATGTGGCTGACTTCAATCTCCAGCTCCTCCATATATCAAACTAATACCACGTGGTCCAAGGCCTCCCATAGTAAATCACATTATTAGGATAGATAATTTCGCATGACTCAAATTGCCCTGATAACCAAAGACAGTTTTATCAAGCAGCATATTCCAAAGTCTTAGAGTTTGCCTCATAGAAACTGTGGGCAAAGGACAAACCTCTCTTGGGTAAAGTTAATCCTTTAGCGCATAATGTGAAAATGAGACAGTTCTTACGATTTGCTTAGTACATTGGTCTTGACATGAGGTATGTATACCCATAGAGCTTATAGAGACTTTTGAACCAGTACATGGACACACATGCTTTTTAAAGACATTCTTGGAGCCTTCCATGTGTTCTCTTTCCTAAAATTGATCTGTCTGGGAATTCACCTGCCTCTAAGGCATTGTACTGTGCCAGTTCTGCTTGCCCACCTTCTCTACAATAGTCATGCCACTTCTGCTTCACAAAAGAAAGGCATAGCTTTCACACATTTAGAACCATGAAAACCTCTGAGGCACCAAATAAAGAAACTGTTAGGAATATTAGGGTCTTTTATTTAAGGTAAGTGCAGAGCAGCAGTGACGACGACCGGACCCAGGGTGAATGTACACTTACAGCCATTTTGTTTATCAGTCCTTAGGTCCTGGCTCCCAGAAGCAAGATAACTCAAGTGAAGCAATGAAGGAAGAAGAGGGAGGTTGCTGGCCTTGGATATCATAATTTCCGGGGACAACTTTAAGTGGACACTAATATTTCTGACTAGGAAAACTTCATGGCAAATGCAGAAGAGACAAAGACGTATAGTCCATGTTTTCCACTATTTTCTGAGCACAGAAGAAAATGATCAAGACCCAGGTGATTTTTGGTTTGTTATATTTTCCCTTTGATTTTTTGATAGATTTATGGTGGCCTGAAAATGTCAGTTGAATTTAAGGAAGTATATACTGGAATAATTTTGTTCTAGGGAGAAATTAACTTAGATTGCTTTTGGGAGTAGAGGTGGGGGTTCATTCTGCCTTAAGAAGTAGATTCTGGGCCGGGCGCGGTGGCTCACGCCTGTAATCCCAGCACTTTGGGAGGCCGAGGTGGGCGGATCACGAGGTCAGGAGATCGAGACCATCCTGGCTAACACGGTGAAACCCCGTCTCTACTAAAAATACAAAAAACTAGCCGGGCGTGGTGGCAGCGCCTGTAGTCCCAGCTACTCGGGAGGCTGAGGCAGGAGAATGGCGTGAACCCGGGAGGCGGAGCTTGCAGTGAGCTGAGATCGCGCCACTGCACTCCAGCCTGGGCGACAGAGCAAGACTCCGTCTCAAAAAAAAAAAAAAAAAAAAAAAAAGAAGTAGATTCTGGATTGCCTGAGCTCAGGAGTTCAAGACCAGCCTGGGCAACATGGTAAAACCCCGTCTCTACAAAAAATACAAAAATTAGCTGGGTGTGATGGTGCACACCTGTAGTCCCAGCTACTCGGGAGGCTGAGGTGGGAGAATTGCTAGAGCTGAGGAGGATGAGGCTACAGTGAGCCATGTTTGTACCACTGCACTCCAACCTGGGTGACAAAGTAAGACCCTGTCTCAAAAAGAAGGAAAAAAAAGTAGACTCAATATGAAAGAATGCATGCTTTCTTGGTAGTTCAACTTTTGACCATTACAATGATACATGAATCACCTCTTAAGAAGGAACTATGGGTGTCATTTTAATGTACATACTCCAGACCATTTTTGGTATATTGGCATTTTTTGCATGCTGATGCCTGCCAACCAACTTTTTTTTTTTAATTAATTAAATAATTTATTTATTTTGAGATGGAGTCTTGCTCTGTTGCCCAGGCTGGAGTGCAGTGGCGTAGTCTTGGTTCACTGCAAGCTCCGCCCAGGTTCACACAATTCTCCTGCCTCAGCTTCCCAAGTAGTTGGAACTACGGGCGCCCGCCACCACGCCTGGCTAATTTTTTGTATTTTTAGTAGAGATGGAGTTTCACTGTGTTAGCCAGGATGGTCTTGATCTCCTGACCTCATGATCTGCCCGCCTTGGCCTCCCAAAGTGCTGGGATTACAGGCATAAGCCACTGTGCCCACCTTTTTTTTTTTTTTTTTAGGCATGTTATTATAAACCACATGACTATGAACAAGGTTTTACATGGTCGTGTTAGTGGCTTTTTTTATGAAATTATATCAGTATTACTTGAGGATAATTTTGTGAAATTATATCAGTATTTACAGATAAATCAATTATAGGATGTAGTCATTTTTTATTTTAATGCATACTTTCAGTTGCTGTCAAAATGTACATTCCACTTTATGGTTAGCGTGGCATATGGTCAAAAGTGTTGACTCTGGAGCCAGTTGCCAGCTGTGTGACCTCGCATACTTCATTTAGCATATGTACCCAGTTTTCTCATCTGTAAGAGGGATAATGATATGGCACCTATGTAGTAAGTTAGGACATAAAATGAGTTAATCTATATAAAGCATTTAGAAGAGTATCTATGTGCAGGAACAACAGTTTTACTCTCTATCCTCAGACAGTGTTTCTGACACCAGATATGTGGGGTTTTTCCCACACATCAATTCAATTCTCCATGCCTATTAGATATTCTAAAATTTACTCAATTCTGACACTAATTGCCTGGACTTAGGACAGACCCCACAGGTTGAGGGCTCAGTCCCACAAGCCTGCCCCCCTGAAAAGTGCTGGGTCCCCAGGTTACTCACAACTTCTATTCGACTTGGCTACCAATTGGATGTCCTCACAACCCCCTTCTCAGATCTATTCATCTGCCAGAAGGCTCAAAAAATGCAGGAAGACAGTTTATTTACTAGATTACTGGCTTATTATGAAAGGGTACAACTCAGGAACAGCCAGTTGGAAAAGATGCATAGGTCCAGATAATGGGGAAGGGCCACAGAGCTTCCATGCCCTCTCTGGGTGTTCTACCCTCCCATGACTGCCATATGTTCAGCAGCCTGGAAGCTCTCAACCTCAACCTTTTATTGTTATGGTGGATTCATTACATAGGCATAATTTATTAATTCATTAACTATTGGTGGTAAGCTCAATTTCCATCACCTCTCCCTTCCACAGAGGTCAGGGGTTGGTTGGAGAGGTGGGACTGAAAGTTCCAACTGTCTATCACAAGGTTGGTTCACCTGGCAACCAGCTCCCTTCCTGAGGCCATGGAAGAGCCCCAGGCACCAGTAATCTCAATAGCATATATAAAAGACACTTCAGCAATTCTAAAGATTTCGAGGGCAGAGACCAAATGTATATTTATTTTTCACAGTCTGGTATATAGAAAGTGACATGGATAAGAAGTATATTTGGTCATTGTTCCCAGTTCATGGCACAGTATGCTTAAAACCCTTGGAATTTCTTCCTGAGGAATAGGTGTGTCTTTTGTTATTCATAAGGAGCCCCTGTGATACACCTGAGTTTCTGCTCATAAGGTGACTAATTATGAGACCGCTAGATAGTGTCAGGATGAGACTGGTCCCCAGAAAGACTAAGCAATTAGAGGATTGGAACTGAAAGGAAGAATGGACTGGAGAGTAAGTTCTATAAAAACTCTTGAACAGGCCGGGCTTGGTGGCTTGCGCCTGTAATCCTGGGCGGATCATGAGGTCAAGAGATCGAGACCATCCTGGCCAACAACCCTGTCGCTACTAAAAATACAAAAATTAGCTGGGCGTGGTGGCATACGCCTGTAGTCACAGCTACTCGGGAGGCTGAGAATCCCTTGAACCCGGGAGGTGGAGGTTGCAGTGAGCTGAGATCGCGCCACTGCACTCCAGCCTGGGTGACAGAGTCAGACTCCGTCTCAAAAAAAAAGAAAGAGTTTTATTTGTTATAACTATTTTTTTGAGACAGAGTTTTGCTCTGTCGCCCAGGCTGCGAGTTTTTTTTTTTTTTTTTTAAATAGACCGCGTCTGACTCTGTCACCCAGGCTGGAGTGCAGTGGCGCGATCTCGGCTCACTGCAAGCTCCGCCCCTGGGTTCGCGCCATTCTCCTGCCTCAACCTCCCGAGTAGCTGGGACTATAGATACCCGCCACCACGCCCAGCTAATTTTTTGAACTCTTGAACAAGCTTCAGGTTGGTGAACATATCAGGGTGCTGGGAGGATGCCACACCCAGAGGGGAATGGAAGCTTGGATGCCCTCTTCTATATCTCGCCCTATGCATTTCTTCAATCTGGCTGTTCCTGAGTTATATCCTTTATTATTAACTAGGTACCATAAGTAAAGTGTTTCTTGACTTCTATGAGCTGTTCTAGTAAATTATCAGACCTGAGGAGGGGTTTGTGGGAGCCCCAAATTTATAGCCAGTTAGTCAGAAACTGGTAGCCCAGGACTGGTGACTGGCATCTTAAGAGGAGGCAGTTTATTTATTTATTTATTTATTTATTTTTAAATATATATTCTCCAATTTAAAACTTTTAATTGAAAAGTAAACTTTAATGTCAAATGCAAACTTGGGGAGGGCAGAAAAAACACACAGGCTGTCACTTCACACTTGGAGGGTCGCACAGCAGGCAGACAAAGGCGCTCCTCACTTCCCAGGCAGTGCAGGGGGCCAGGCAGAGTCGCTCCTCACTTCCCAGAAGGTGGTGGTGGCGGCGGTGGTGGGGGCATGGGGCGGCTGGGCAGAGGCGCTCCTCACTTCCCAGACAGTGGGGCAGCCGGGCAGAGGAGCTTAAGAGGGGGCAGTCTTGTGGGATTGAACCCTTAAATCTGTGGATTCTGACATAGATAGTGTCAGAATTGAATTGAATTGTTGGACATCTAGTTGATGTTTAGATAATTGGAGAATTGGTTGTTAGTGTTGGAAAACACTGCACAAAAAGAACATTCAGTGCTGCAAATCTTGCCAACACTTACTATGTTATCAAATTGTGTATTTTCCATGATCTAGATGATCCAGTATTATTTTGCCTTGTTTCACCAGTGAGGTTCAGATCCTTCTCATCTCTTTGTTGTTTCTTTGGATTATTTATTCTGTGATAAAGTGTCTTTAGTCTTTGCTCATTTAATTTTTTTGTGGTCTTACTGATTTATAATTGTTTATCTTGACTGGATATTGATTCTTTTATATGTTGCAAATATTTTTCTAGAGTCTTACTTCTTTTTTAGCTTGTTCAAAATATTTTTTCCCATGCAGGAGCCATTTTTTTTTTAAAGCTTTTTACTTATATCATCAACATGTTTTTATTCCTTTTTTTTTTCTCTATTTGAGACAGGGACTCGCTCTCTTCCCCAGGATGGAGTGCAGCAGCACAATCATGGCTCACTGCAGCCTCAACCTCCTGGGTTCAAGTACTATCTGCCTGCCTTAGCCTCCTGAATAGCTGGGACCACAGGCATCCACTACCACACCCAGCTAATTTTTTGTTCTTTGTTGAGAGTAGAGACAGGGTCTCACTATGTTGCCCAGGTTGGTCTCAAACTCCTGGGCTCAAACTGTCCTCTGGAATTACTGGGATTACAGATATGTGCCCGACTTCTGGCCTCATAAGTTCTTCTTAAGTTTATATCTTATATTCATTGCCTGTTAGTAGCTAACAAATTACTCCAAAATGTAGTGACTTGAAACAACACTTAAAAAAAAAAAACTCACACTTTTTTGTGGCTCAGGAATAAAAGCAAGGCTTAGCTGGCTACTTTGGTTCACAGTCTCTCATGCAGTTATAATCAAGGTGTTGGCTGGGTTGGAATCTGATCTGAAGGCTAAAATGGGAAAAGATGCGCTTCTAAGCTCACTTATGTGGTTGTTGGGAGGATTCATTTCCAGAATGAGAAATGAGGCAGTTTTGTTGGGGTCCTCAGTTTCTACCTGTCTGTTTGTCTAAGCCCACCTTTAGTTTTTTGCCACATGCACCTCTCCTATGTGCCAAATTGTTTAATCAAAGCTAGAAAATGACAGCTTCTGCTAGCAAGATGCAAGTCATAAAGAGTGTAATCTTAAAGTGGCATCTCATCACTTTTGCTGTATTCTTTTCTTTAGAAACAAGCTTTTAGGCCATTTGATACTCAGGAGGATGGTACTGCACAAGGGCAGGAATCACCTAGAGTGTAATAAAGAATTTGGCTAGCCTTTGTTTTCGTTCCTGGGAGGTAACCTCTAAACCCTTGTAATTACCCAAGTTAGTGTCTGTGTCATTCATAGTGGGCCACTCATATTTAATAGTTTATATGTACAGTGGTGACTCATAGTGGGTCCCTAGATAATTTATGGCAGTGACATGACTCTGGATAGGGGCTGCCCATGCCAAAAAGAGCACTATGTGATTAGAGAGTTGTGGCTTTGAGCCATGTAATACCAGTCAGGAAGGGGAGGGAACTGGAGATGGAACTCAGCTACATGGGCAATGCTTCAATAAACTGTGCCTACATAATGAAGTCTCAATAAAATCTCTGGACATCAAAGTTTGGGTGCGCCTCACTGGTTGGCAAGTACTCTTGAATATTGTTACATGATGTAGTCAGGAAGATGTAATGCCACCCAGGACTCCATGAGGAGAGGACAGTCAGCAGCTTTATGTTTGGAACCTTCCCAGACCTCACCCTGTGCATATTTTCCTTTAGCTGATTCTGATTTGTGTCATTTTGCAATAGTAAAGTGCTAATTGTAAACATAGCACTTTCTTGGGTTCTCTGAGTTGTTCTATCAAATTATTAAACCTGAGAGAGTCATGGTAGCTCCACACATTTGTAGCCAGCTCATTGGAGTTGAGGGTGGTCTGTGTAGCCTTAAGCTTGCAGCTTGTGTCTGAAGTGAGGGCAGTCTTGTGGAGGATTGTGCTTTTAACCTGGGAAGTTTGGCCTAACCCAGGTAATTGATGTCAGAAGTCACTGCAGCTAGAGAATGAGATTATCAGAGGCCACCTTAAGAGTTGGCCTGCAAGATTTCCACTCAGTAATAAATTCTTTTGGACAGTGGAGTGAGGTAGAAATTTAACTTTATACTTACCCAGTCAATAGACATCTCACATAAAGATTTTGGAATGAGATAAGCTGACCAGGCTTGAGCAGTTGTGCTCTCTCATGAGTCTACTTTCTTGACTATGCAGTATCCCACACAGTAATATAGGATAGATTCTCTTATCAGTATTTCCTTGGATCTTAGTTACCTCTACTTTACACTTTGTAGTTCTCTGAAAAGTTATTGTGAAGCAGGAGAATGACAGTTGAGTTGACAAAGAGGTCCTTGATATCACAGTTGTAAGACAGCAAGTCATCTGCTAGCCATGTGTTTTAATCCTAAATGGCCGTCCAAAATTGGCTTTTTTTGTTGCAAGAATCAGGACTTTGAAGATTGTATTCCATACATTTCTGGATTCTATTATTGAAATGTCAGCCATCAGTATATTTTGTTATTTCTTTGTAGGTAATCTGTCTTTTGTCTCTTGATGATTCTATAGTTTTCCCTTTGCATTTGATGTATGGTGGTTTCAGTCTGATGTGTCACACCAGTTGTGACTTCCTGCTCTGAACTTGTTGGGATTTCTGAATTTGAGATTTGAGGTATTTAGTCCTGAAATATTTTAGGTTTTAGATATTTATTAATAGATATTGCTTCTCTATTACACTATTTCCCCTTTTAGAAACCGTAAGTGGGCATACATTGGGTCTTGCAACTCTGTATTTCATATTTATTAACTTCTTTGTTATGATTTATCTCTTTTTCTCTGTACTGCATTTTCTGCCATTTCCACAGTTATATATTCCAATTCACCAATAATCTTCAGAGTATCTAATATGCTGTTAATCTGTCAATTATTACACATATGTACATATGTTTTTCTGTTAGAAGTTTTTTTTTGCTGGGCACAGTGGCGCACACCTGTAATCCCAGCACTTTGGAAGGACAAGGCAGGAGGATCACTTGAGGCCAGGACTTCAAGACCAGCCTGGTCAACATAACAAGACCCTGTCTACAAAAATTGGTAGTAGCATCCACCTGTAGTCCTAATTGCTTGAGAGGCTGAGGTCGGAAGGTCGCTTGAGCCTAGGAGTTCAAGGTTTCATTGAGCTATTACCGTGACACTGCACTGCATTTGGGGCTACAGAGCAAGACCCTGTCTCTTTAAAAATTAAAAAATAAAATCTAATCAACTTTAAGGGCCTTTTGTGCTTTATAGTTATATAGTTTCCTCTTTTCTCTTACATTTATTTAAAAGCACTATTTTTTGAATTCAAGATGTGGAGTCTGTTCATGACAGATCGTTATATTGGCCGTGAAGTCATTAGTAATGTAGGGATGTTTTATTTGTCCTGATGTCATTTGCCTATGTTTAATATTTAGAAATAGGTGCTAATATGTATAGATAGAGGATTTTGCTCCTACCAAAGTATATTTGAGAAAGGAATATAGATGCAGGCTGTATTGTGAAATTAAAAAAATATATATCCTTATATATTAACAATAGGAGTTTATATCATATTAAATAGGACTTTGTAATTACAGGAATCACTGACCCTGGAGGACGTGGCTGTGGAATTCAGCTGGGAGGAGTGGCAGCTCCTGGACACTGCTCAGAAGAACCTGTACCGGGATGTGATGGTGGAGAACTATAACCACCTAGTATCACTGGGTAAGAATAGTTCCCCTGTGTCACCTAGAGGTGCCTACAATGCCCAGACACTGTCCTATGCTCACCTAATCAAAGCTTTACAGTCACTGTGGTGTTTGGAAGAGTTACATTTTCAGTCCCCTCTCTGACCCCAAAGTGGTATAATCTCTTCTAAGAGAGAATGCTTACTTTGAAATTGTTTTCTTTATCTCATGTATTATTTTCCCATCTTGACATATTGGACTCCAGTTCAGTATGTTTGTGTTTGTCTTTCCTCATGAACAGGGTATCAAACTAGCAAACCAGATGTACTCTCCAAGTTGGCGCATGGACAAGAACCATGGATAACAGTTGCTAAAATCCAGAATAAAAATTGTCCAGGTAAGTGAGAACCAGCAAGGACAGTGGCTATAGGAGTCTTACTGTAGTCATTAAGGAAAGGTGTCACAGATGTGAAGTATCTGAGGCTACCTAAGCAACTCCACCATATATTCATCTCCCCATCTGATAACTTTTTTAATGTTGTTATGGCTTTAAAGACTTTTTGTGTTTTCTTGGATCTGATTCTTACTTATTTCAGCTTATATCTTCATAATTTCCTTTTATACTGGGATCATGGAGTTGACAATAAAGAGCCAGCCCCCAGCAAATCATCTCATAAGCTTTTTTTTTTTTTTTTTTTTTTTTTTGAGACTGAGTCTCGCTCTGTCCCCCCACCGGCTGGAGTGCAATGGGGCAATCTCGGCTCGCTGCAACCTCGGCCTCATGGGATCAAGCGATTCTCTTGCCTCAGCTTCCTGAGTAGCTGGGAGTAGCTGCCACCATGCCCAGCTAATTTTGTATTTTTAGTAGAGATGGGGTTTCACCACATTGGTCAGGCTGGTCTCAAACTCCTAACCTCGTGATCCGCCTGCCTCAGCCTCCCAAAGTGCTGGGATTGCAGGCATGAGCCACCATGCCCGGCCTCATAAGCATTTTTATCTCATACAATTCTCATGGAAGAATTTGTTACTCTGTTCTTTCTTAGGAATCGGGAAGGTTGACAGTCTTCTGCAAGAGCACTCTCTAAACCAAAGACTTCTGAAGAGTGTGCAGCAATGCAATGGACAGAATACACTTAGAAATACTGTACATCTCAGCAAGACACATTTTCCTATAGTGCAAAATCATGATACATTTGACTTGTACAGAAAAAATTTGAAATCAAGTTTAAGTTTAATAAACCAGAAGAGAAGACATGGAATAAATAACCCTGTTGAGTTTATTGGAGGTGAGAAAACGCTTAAGCACGAATGTATGCATGCTAAAACTAGATTTTCTGAAAATGCAAAATGCATCCATACTAAATTCCAAGTCTTTAAGCATCAGAGGACTCAGAAAATTGAGAAACCCCATGCATGTACTGAATGTGAGCAAACCTTCCTTAGGAAGTCTCAGCTCATTTACCATGAGAACATTCATATACCAGAAAATCCTGGAAGTGGTCAATGTGAGAAATTATCCAGAAGTGTCCTGTTCACTAAGCATCTGAAAACTAATACAAGAGACAAAATCTGTATACCCAATGAATATAGAAAAGGCTCTACTGTGAAGAGTAGTCTCATTGCACATCAACAAACCCATACAGAAGAGAAATCCTATATGTGCAGTGAGTGTGGAAAGGGCTTTACAATGAAGCGCTATCTAATTGCTCATCAGCGAACTCATAGTGGAGAGAAACCTTATGTGTGCAATGAATGTGGAAAAGGTTTCACTGTGAAGAGCAATCTCATTGTACATCAGCGAACTCATACAGGGGAGAAACCCTATATATGCAGTGAATGTGGAAAAGGCTTCACCATGAAACGCTATCTTGTTGTACATCAGCGAACTCATACTGGAGAGAAACCCTATATATGCAGTGAATGTGGAAAAGGCTTTACCGTGAAGAGCAATCTCATTGTACATCAGCGCTCCCATACAGGAGAAAAATCTTACATATGCAGCGAATGTGGAAAAGGCTTCACTGTCAAACGCACTCTCATTATACATCAGCGAACTCATACAGGAGAGAAATCTTACATATGCAATGAATGTGGTAAAGGCTTCACCACAAAGCGCACTCTTATTATACATCAGCGAACTCATACAGGAGAAAAACCCTATGAATGCAATGAATGTGGTAAAGCCTTCAGCCAGAAAATATGCCTCATACAACATGAGAGATGTCATACAGGAAAGACTCCCTTTGTATGTACTGAGTGTGGAAAATCCTATTCACACAAATATGGTCTCATTACCCATCAGAGAATTCACACAGGAGAGAAACCTTATGAGTGCAATGAATGTGGAAAAGCTTTCACCACAAAGTCAGTACTCAATGTACATCAAAGAACGCATACAGGAGAGAGGCCGTATGGATGCAGTGATTGTGAGAAAGCCTTCTCCCACTTATCAAACCTTGTCAAACATAAGAAAATGCACACAAGAGAAATGGGTAGAATCAGTCAAGTTGAAAACTCCTGTAATGAAGAGTCACAGCTCCTTCCTTACAAGTGAACTCATACAGAATGAAAACCCTACTAGTGCAGTGAGGCCAGGCACGGTGGCCCACGCCTGTAATCCCAGCACTTTGGGAGGCCGAGGCAGGTGGATCACGAGGTCAGGAGATCAAGACCATCCTGGCTAACACAGTGAAACCCCATCTCCACTAAAAATACAAAAAATTAGCCAGGCATGGTGGCGGGTGCCTGTAGTCCTAGCTACTAGGGAGGCTGAGGCAGGAGAATGGTGTGAACCCAGGAGGCAGAGCTTGCAGTGAGCCGAGACCACGCCACTGTACTCCAGCCTGGGTGACAGAGCGAAACTCAGTCTCAAAAAAAACCAAAAACCCTACTAGTGCAGTGACTATGGAAATGCCTTTTGTGGCAACTCAGACTTCATTAAACATCAGTGTGTTTCTAGCCATTTGGAACATAAACATGGTGCGGCCTGTTGACAGATGTGTGTCTGTCCTCAGGAGTTAAAATAATTTGCCCTAGAGATCAACTTGATGAATACAGTAAATAAGGTAGTGCCTTCAGTGGTCTTTTACCTCATATGTTCTGTCAATGAAAACATGTTGAATAAACTAAATGTGGAGATGTTTTGAGCAATAATTTCTGCTCATATGTCTGAAAAGTATACAGAGATAAATTCTGTGAATGCAGAGGCTAGGAAAAGTCTGTGGAAAGATAGACTTTATTATCAGTGTCATCATAGATTTCAATGTAAGTGAGCTTATTGTTGATAGAAATATGATGACCATGACAAAGCCTTTACTCAGAAATATGACCTCGGTGAGTGTCAACGTTTACGCTGGAGAATAAGGTGACAGTATTAATGGTAGGATTTCAGTGACGCACTCAGCTTCATGATTTGTCAGGAGATCACATAGAAAGTAAAATTGTTCCGAACATGCTATCAAATAAATGTGGAACACCTTTAGCAAAATATCAAGAGCTCATGAAGGCATGAAATGTGGTGAAAATGATGAATATTTGAGTGCTTAACCTTAAACATCAGCTAATACACCTGGTGTGCATTTTCAGACAGGATACCTTAATCCTCATTTCTAGTTGCCTTGCCAATGATTCCATAATATACTGTGTCTCATTACTGTTTATTTTTACTGTTTTGTAAAATTGTGGTATAATAAGAAATACATTTGGTCTTTGTTCCTGGTTCCTGGCACAGAGCTCCTAAAACCCTTAGAATTTCATGAGTGATAGGAGTGGGTTTTTTTTGTTTGGTTGGTTGGTTTTTGCTGTTGTTGTTATTCACAGCACTGCCCTTTTCATTACACCTGATTATACTACTGAGGTGACTTATGGTTGGTGCCTAGACAGCCTCTGAATGGGGCTGTTCCCTAGGAAGATCAAGTTAACTAGAGGATGGAAACTTTGTGCCCATTTCTCCCACCTCCTGGAAGGGGAGGGGGGCTGGAGATGAGATTAGACAATGAGATTAAGAGAACTCCAAATAGCCCAGGAGGGTGGTGCACCCCCAACTTCATAGGGATAGCGACTCCTAAGATTAGGGGAACCCTTTTTAGACTTTACTCTATGTACCTCTTCATTTGAGTGTTGATTTGCGTCCTTTATAACCAGTAAAACAAAGTACACTGTTTTCTTGAGTTTTGTGAGCCCTGTAGCAAATTATCAAACCTGAGTAGGGGTAGTGGGAACTCGGAATTTATCACCATTCAGAACTGCAGGTTGTCCTTGTGAGTGGCGTCTGATGTGGGGGCAGTTTGGACTCAGCCCCTTAACTTGTGGAGCCTGCACTAACCTGGAGAAGTTGGTGTCAGAATTGACTTGTAGAACACCCAGTTGGTGTGGGGGAATTAGATAATTTATTGGTGTCAGGAAATACCCCAGAACCACCCCATATTATGATTAGCTCTTTTCCTGTCTTTGGCTCTAAGCTTAATAGTCCATTAGGCAAACTGAAGTAGTTTAAAAAGAAACTGAATATGTTAAATATATTAACAACATATTTGGACTTGCTTGACTAAGATTATACAGATGATCAGTTTATAAAACCACCTTCAACTTAAATAAATTTGAACTCAAAAGAAATTGCCAAACTAATCTAGAGGCTTTGCTAGTATCCTTCAACCAACTTCTAGGAAAAACATCCTACATAACCATAATTATCAAAACCAGAAAAAACAACATTGGTAGGATACCATAAAGTAAACTAATTTTATTTGGGATTTGACTAAGTTTTATGTCCGGAGCTGCACGCCCCGGCCATAGCGAATAATAATTGAGGATTAAACGCCTGAGCTATATTCATTTCCACCCCACACCTTCTCCCTATCTTTGCCTTTTTTCCCCTGTACTAATACCTCATTAAGGATGGCGCTCTTCCTGCTGCTTCTTCACTCACTTTTCCCGCGCCCCGGGAAAATTGTTACTTAATAGCGCAAGCGCAACATGACGTCCAACCGGAGAAACCGAAACTAACCTGGCCACGCCCTCGGCAATGAGATCATTTCCACCTTAGCCCAACCCCTTCCCTTTCAAGTGTATATAAGGCAGTGCGTTACCGCCATTAAACGAGACTTGATCAGAGCACTGTCTTGTCTCCATTTCTCGTGTCTCTTGTTCCCCAAATTCCCACCCCCTCCTCCAGGGCCTGCTCTGACTATCCCGCGGGCCGGGATAGTTTTACATGATTATTTCTTAGTTTGTAAGTTGTATTACATGTATAGATTCGTGTAACCACTGCAACCACATAAAACTATTTAATGAACACAAACTTCCTCATGCTACCTTTTTATGCTTACACTCCATCCAAACCTAACTCTGCCAACCACTTTTCTCCTGTCAGTATAATTTTCATCATTTCATGAATGTGATAAAAATAAAGTTGTTTTTGTAAATGGTTTTTGTAAATTTTATATAAATAAGTTATATAAATTTTTATTGATAGAGAGTATGTAAGCTTTTGGCATTTTTGTCACTCAGCAAATTACTCCTAAGGTTTATATGAGTTGATGAATAATTGTTTTATTATTATTTTTTTACCACCATGTATCTAACCAGATGAAAGTTGTTTATATTAGAGATTAGTATACATATTTGATGTACTAGTTTGTTTATCCATTCACCTATGAGAGATATTTGCACTGTTTTCCTGGTTTTAAGTGTTATAAATAAAGATGCTGTGAAATCTACATATAGGATTTTGCTTTTGATTTTTTTTTTTAGGATTTACAATCTTAACCTCTTTTTTTTTTTCCTTTTTAAGAGATAGGGTCTCTTGAGAGGCCAAGGCAGGCGGATCACTTGAGGTCAGAAGTTCAAGACCAGCCTGGCCGACATGGTGAAACCCTGTCTCTACTAAAAACACACACAAAAAATTAGCTGGGCCTGGTGGTGGGCTGTTGGGAGCTGAAGGCCCGTGGGATGTGACCAACTCAGCATTCCACTGGAGGCTATGTGATCAAACAGCAAACTGTTTATCATGAATGCAGGATGTGGGCAAACTCTCAACTGTTTCCGCTGCCAGAAGGTTTGCTGAGGGCAATTGCTTCCTAGTGCCAAGCTCCTTGAGGTTATCCACTGGGCCATCTAGAGAATGCTGTCTTGCAAACCCTACTCTGGACCGAGCAGCTGACCTCTTCTTCCACCCCCCTTTTCACTATCTCTCTTTTGCCTAATAAATACAGAGGGCTGTGTAAAGCTCAGGGCACTTGTCCACTAGAGGCAAGGTGCCCCCTCATCCCTTCTTCCATATATACTCTTTTGTCTCTTTTATTCCCATTTCCCCCACTTTTTTCAGTCCCCCTAGGTCTGTGGGGGTTACATAGTGGCGCCCCGAACAGCGACAGGATTGGATGCTATACAGTTGGTGCCTGTAATCCCAACTACTTGGGAGGCTGAGGCAGGAATCACTTGAACCTGGGAGGCAGAGGTTGCAGTGAGCTGAGATCCTGCCACTGCACTCCAGGCCTGGGTGACGGAGTAAGGCTCTGTCTCAAAACAAAACAAAAATCAAAAAAAAGAGTCTGTTGCCTAGGCTGGAGTGCAGTGGTGCAAATTATAGCTCACTGCAGCCTCAAACTCCTGGGTTCAAGTGTTCCTCCTGCCTCAGTCTCCCAAGTAGGTGGGACTATGTGTGTGCACCATCATGCCTGGCTTTTTTTTTTTTTGTAGAGACAGCATGTTTTAGGCCATTCTTGCATTGCTATAAATACATACTTGAGGCTGGATAATTTATAAGAAAAGAGGTTTAATTGGCTCATGATTCTAGGCTGTACAGGAAGCATAGCACTGGCATCTTGTCCTGCGGAGGCCTCAGGAAGCTTACAATCATGGTGGAAGGTGAAGAGGGAGCAGGAGTAAGAGTGGAGGGCGTAGGTGCTGCACACTCAAATAGCTAGATTTTGCTAGTACTCACTCACTATTGCAAGGGCAGCATCAAGCCATGAGGGATCCGCCCCCATGACTGAAACACCTCCCACCAGGCCCCACCTTGAACACTGGGGATTACATTTTTCTTTTTTTTTTTTTTTTCTGAGACAGTCTCCCTCTGTTGCCCAGGCTGGAGTGCAGTGGCATGATCTTGGCTCACTGGAAGCTCCACCTCCCAGGTTCATGCCATTCTGCCTCAGCCTCCCAAGTAGCTGGGACTACAGGTGTGTGCCACCACATCCAGCTAATTTTTTTTTTTTTTTTTTTTTTTTTGTATTTTTAGTAGAGACGGGGTTTCACCATGTTAGCCAGAATGGTCTTGATCTCTTGGCCTTGTGATCTGCCCACCTTGGCCTCCCAAAGTGCTGGGATTACAGGCGTGAGCCACCACGCCCAGCTGACATTGGGGATTACATTTCTTTTTTTTTTTTTTTTTTTTTTTTTTTTTTGAGACGGAGTCTCGCTCTGTCACCCAGGCTGGAGTGCAGTGGCCGGATCTCAGCTCACTGCAAGCTCCGCCTCCCGGGTTCACGCCATTCTCCTGCCTCAGCCTCCCGAGTAGCTGGGACTACAGGCGCCTGCCACCTCGCCCGGCTAAGTTTTTGTATTTTTAGTAGAGACAGGGTTTCACTGTGTTACCCAGGATGGTCTCGATCTCCTGACCTCGTGATCCGCCCGTCTCGGCCTCCCAAAGTGCTGGGATTACAGGCTTGAGCCACCGCGCCCGGCCGGGGATTACATTCCAATGTGAGATTTGGGCAAGAACAAATATCCAAACTATATCATTCAGCCTCTGGTCCCCCTCCCCCACAAATCTCATGTCCTCACATTGCAAAATACCATCATGCCTTCCTAAGAGTCCCTCAAAGTCTAACTCATTCCAGCATTAACTCAAAAGTCCAAAATCTTATCTGAGACAAGGCATATCTCTTCTACCTATGAGCCTGTAAAATCAAAAGTTATTTGCTTCCAAGATACAATGGGGGTACAGACATTGGGTAAACATTCCCCTTCCAAAAGGGAGAAAGCCTCAAGAAAGGGACTACAGGCTCCATACAAGTTCAAAACCCAGCAGGGTAGTCATTAAATCTAGCGCAAGCGGTGGGTTCCCAAGACCTTGGGCATCCTCTGCTCACGGGGCCCCCTCAGGCAGAGATCACTGTTTGTAGACAGCTGTAGCCTTGCCAGGTGGCCCTAGAGAGTAAGGCACGCCGGACTTTTCCAATGTCCTGCAGACCCTACTGTCTCACCTCTTATGGTGATCCAAGAGTGAGGGCCCCTCCCTACTTGGACACCGCCTAAGCTGGCAAGTCCTGCTTGGCTAGGAGCAGGGATACGCACTTGGATGGCAGATTAGGTGACTCCCACCCACTCATGGCATTATGCCTGTCCACAAAGTTTAGTAACAATTGGGACTGCTGGGCTGGAGGCTCTAGTGGTTGGATTTTGACTGGGGCTGCATGGTCTAAACAGTTGTTTTCACATATTTGGGCTTCTGCTGGAATGGATGAGGGCTTTATTTACACAGTCAACAAGAGGCTAGTCTGGGCTTTATCACAATGTGTTAGAAGATCTCCAAGAGACAAGCAAGCCTCGATGAGCAAGCTTATTTCTCACCTCTGTTTGTGTTACGCTTGCTACTGTCCTATTGGACACAGTGGTCAATCACTATGGGGAATACTATCCAAAGATGTGAATATAGAGATGTAAAAATAAATTAATGCAATAACCACAAAATTATTTCCTTATACATGTTAGATCAACACCATAAATATCCTTGCACATATTTGTTCTCACAAAGAAAAGTTCTATTGAATCAATTCTTAAAATTCATGGCTCAGAGAGAAGGAGAAGTTTAAACTGGGTAATAACAGACTGTACTACAAAAACATTTTACTAATTTATATAGAAACACAATCCTATACCTAGAAATAATGTAATGCTTAAGAACTTTGAATTATTTTTTTTTGTTGTTTTTGTTTTTTTTTTTGAGACGGAGTCTCGCTCTGTGGCCCAGGCTGGAGTGCAGTGGCCGGATCTCAGCTCACCGCAAGCTCCGCCTCCTGGGTTTACGCCATTCTCCTGCCTCAGCCTCCCGAGTAGCTGGGACTACAGGTGCCCGCCACCTCGCCCGGCTAGTTTTTTGTATTTTTTTTAGTAGAGACGGGGTTTCACCGTGTTAGCCAGGATGGTCTCGATCTCCTGACCTCGTGTTCCGCCCGTCTCGGCCTCCCAAAGTGCTGGGATTACAGGCTTGAGCCACCGCGCCCGGCCAAGAACTTTGAATTATGACAAGTATGATAATACTTCATTTAAAGTTGCATGTGATAGACAACATTATTACCTAACATGCAGAAAAGGAAGACTTAAAGAGGCTTAGCACAACAGAATGCCTTTGTTCCATGGCCTTATAATCTAAATATGATTTGTCATTCAATCTTTAAGAATCTTAATAAGGGTTAAAACATTTATATTTCACGTTTACTTTGCATTTGTTTGAATATTAGTAAAACTGGTATTTTAAAAATTCTTTAGGATCATTTACACTAAAAAAATGTGTCCTGTTTATTTCCTTCAGCTATTTACAGGAAATTTTAGGGAGCTTTTAAGTTGATCATCTTTTCCTTATTTTTATTTTTTTTAGACAAGAGTCTCGCTCTCTCAGGCTGGAGTGCAGTGGCAGTTATCTTGGCTCACTGCAACCTCTGCCTCGGGGGTTCAAGCGATTCTCGTGCAACCTCCGCCTCCCGGTTCAAGCGATTCTCGGGCCTCAGCCTTCCTAAATGGGACTACAGGCCTGGGACACCACGCCCAGCTAATTTTTTTTTTTTTTTAGTAGATATGGGGTTTCGCCATGTGGCAATCCTCCCGCTTAGGCCTCCCAAAAGTGTTAGGATTACAGGCGCGAGCCACCGCACCCATCTTTTTTCTTATTTCTTTTCAGATCTCTTTATAGGTCATGTGAAGGGTGAAGTGGCTCACACCTGTAATCCCAGCACTTTTGGAGGATGAAGTGGGAAGACTGCTTGATGCCAGTTCAAGACCAGCTGGGCAACACAGTGAGACCCCCGTCTCTACAGAAAATTTAAAAATTAGCCAGGTGTGGTGGCGCCCACCTGCAGTCCCAGCTACTCAGGAGCCTAGGAGTTCCAAGTTACAGTGAGTTGTGATCTCCCCAGGCACTCTAGACTGGGCAACAGAGTGGACCTTGCCTCAAAAGAGAGACCAAAAAGAAAAAAGAAAAAAAAAAAGAAAAAATATATCTCATATACCGACGATGAGAAGAAGGTGAGAATAGGAAATGGAACATGGACTTTAGTTTGATAATTTCTCTGTATATTCATATACTGGTATCTGTATCACACACACAAATTCACACAGGCATTTCCTTTCCCTTATTCTTCTAATACACGAGGTTTGGTTGGATTTATATTTACAGTTCAGCATTACCATGACTTTGCGGATACTATTCGCAGTTGGCACACGTAGTATAATATGATCTCTTTCTTAACCTTTCTTTTCTTTTTTCCTTCCCTCCCCCCCCACCAAGGAGTTTCCCTCCTGTTGCCCAGGCTGGAGTGCAATGACGTCATCTAGGCCCACAGCAACCTCCGCCTCCTGGGTTCAAGCGATTCTCCTGCCTCAGCCTCCCGAGTAGCTGGGATTACATGCATGCACCACCATGCCTGGCTAAGTTTGTACTTTTAGTAGACAGGGTTTCTCCATGTTGGTCAGGCTCGTCTTGAACCACGGACCTCGGGTGATCAGCCCACCTTGGCCTCCCAAAGTGCTGGGATTACAGACGTGAGCCACCGTGCCCGGCCTCTTATCCAACCTTTCTTTCTCCCTGAAGTGGTCCTGTTCCCTTAATTTCTGGCCACTTCTCCTGAGTCCTGCCCTCATATTTGGCTCCACCTGGGTCCCAGGCTCTCCCCTCCGCCTTGGGAACTATACTTTCTGGCTTTTACTGGCTTTTCCCCATGCCTTTCACCCAACATAAATTTGGCACGTTCCAACCGTTTTCATTACCTAGTCTGTGACTGCTACGCCTGTTCCGTCAGCGTAGCTAGCAGCCCTCTTCTGCGTTCAAAAGGCGCTTCAGGCCACTTTCTGCTAGAAATCCGGCCAAAGGGCGGACGCGTCCCTTCTTGGTCGGTTCTCCTTTTCCCTCACAAGGAACTGTTTCCTAACCTTTGTACAAAATGTAAACGTCGCGGCCATCTTAGCCTTCTAGTCAGCTGGTGAAAGGGATTTACCTCCACGCCATTTTTGTCTTGTGTAAACTGGAGGTTCTGTATATGGACCCGTATTTATGAAGGGTTGAGGTGCCAGGATATGGAACAGTTTCAGTGCCCTTTCATCTTCCCGGTCACCTCCGGTCACCAGCGCCAAAACGGCCCCTTTGCCTTGTGTACGTCAGATACTCAAAGATGGCCGCCGCCACGGCGACGAGGGCGCGGCCATGTTGCATCTGCGCAAACGCTGGGAACGCCTCCTACCTTCCGTAGGCAGTGAGGAGGCCGAGAGACGAGGCCAGAGCCGACCAAGTTCTGAGAAGTAAGTTCAGTCACTGGGCGGTCGCTGTGGTGACGGGGGGAGGAAATTCTGTCCGTGGCCGGGCGTGTTCGTTGACAGTGGTGATGGACCGGTGTCTGTCGGCGCCAGCGTTTGGCGACGCCAGTGGAATTCTTTCAGGAGCTTAGCGTGGGTGCGATTCCTATCGCAGGGGAACTATAAGGGGTCCGTGATAGGGGGTGTGTGTGTGTGTGTGTGTGTGTGTGTGTGTGTGTGTCCGTGATAGGGGGTGTGTGTGTGTGTGTGTGTGTGTGTGTCCGTGATAGGGGGTGTGTGTGTGTGTGTGTGTGTGTGTGTGTGTGTGTGTGATATCCGGGTGTGTGTGTGTGTGTGTGTGTGTGTGTGTGTGTGTGTGTGTGTGATATCCGGGTGCCTCTGGGACCAGTCACAGTCCTCGTGTGGTTTCTGGTTAAAGATCTCTAGAGATCAGCTACTGAGTGCCCAAGTCACATTCTGTTGTCTTTGCTGTTGTCCTTTGGCGGGGCTCAGTGATTGCGAACTGCAGGGTTTGTTTTCTCAGCGAATCGGTTTCTGGTTCAGGTTTGTTTGGGACTAAATGATTGAGGAACTGTCTTGGGGGTTAAGGTATGGAAGTTTCTGATCCAGGTTTTGGAATTAATCCGAGTGACGGTGGTGGTAGCGCTACAGATTCCGATGTGGGCTGCAACTCTGGAGGCCTGGGATCCATGGCAGGTGGTGGGTTGAGCCCCAGTCCTGGCTGCTGGAACAGAGTTGATGCTCGTTAGCATTCCCCTTCTGCCCAAGACCCTTCTCCACGACTGGTTTTTAAATCCCCTTTGGCACCCTCCATCACCCCTTGGTGATGAATCCTCGGAAATGGAAGTTTTTGGCGAGATCAATCATCTAGCATACCTAAAAGTAGTATGTTTTATATTTAAGATGCGGCTTCTACCCTTTGTCCTGCAAGTTACCAGTGTCTTCCTCTTGGATATTTCTTTTCAGGTTCTTTCTGACACAAGTAATATAACATCTCTGCCATGGTAAGCTCGGTTACTCAAAGACAACCTTTGTCAAATTTTTAGAATATTTCAGTTTTAGACGTGTATGTTATGTGCTTAATATTCATAATTCAGATAAATTACATAAATGGTACTATTTTCTTTTTCGCTTTATGTTATGTAATAAACACTTACAAGTTGTTTTTACTGTTTGAGCCGGTGGTACTATAAGTGCATTCACATTAAGTTTATGCATACGATTGGATAGAAGTGAAATGTTTTAAAATGTTTAGGTATCATTTTTAGGAACGTTTTATGGTTATCCATTTATCCACGAATTTTGTTTTTCCTGCCTTTAATCTTCAATCTAGACTATTACTTTTATTGCAGTGTATTGCTTTCTGACTCCCCTTTCCTTATAATTTATAACAAAAGATAAATTAATTTTAAATATTTACTTTATAATTGGTCATCTTACTTAATTCTTAGTATTACAGTATTTTTCTCTCTGCCTAACATATTTTTATGTGAAAATTTTTGAACCTATGGAAATATTGAAAGAAGTTTGAGGTTACTACCAGTATGTCTACCACCTAGCTTTTACCATTAACATTGTATTAGATCAGCTCTACTGGTTTTCTAAGTATTCATCCATTCCTCTGTTTGTGAATCATTCCTTATTTGTTGTCGATTTTGGTATATTTCAAAGTAAGTTACAGACATAAGTACCATTCCTCTAAATAATTCTGTATATGATCAATTAGAATTATTCTACTAATAGCCTTTTTTTTTTTTTTTTTTGAGATAGAGTCTCACTGTGTCGCCCAGTCTGAAGTGCAGTGGTGCTGTCTCGGCTCACTGCAAGCTCTGCCTCCTGGGTTCATGCCATTCTCCTGCCTCAGCCTCCCAAGTAGCTAGGACTACAGGCACCTGCCACCATGCCCGGCCAATTTTTTTGTAATTTTAGTAGAGACAGAGTTTCACTGTGTTAGCCAGGATGGTCTTGATCTCCTGACCTTGTGATCCGCCCGCCTCAGCCTCCCGAAATGCTGGGATTACAGGCGTGAGCCACCATGCCCGGCCACTAATAGTCTTTTAATTGCTTTCTTTATTTACTTAATAAGGAAGCATCTGATTTACAGATAATTTTGGTTAGGTATAAAGTGGAGTAAAAGTGGATTTTGAAGTGAAACAAACCTGAATTTTCAGTCCTGATTCTGCTTCTTGCTCATTGTGTGATTGGCATAACTTGTGTCTCTTTCCTTGTTGGCCAAAAGAGGAGTTAAACATCTTTTCTCCACGGTTATTTCTGAGGATTATTTATGGTTTTGTCTTTTGTAAAATTTGTACATATATTCATTTTTTCTCTCCCTTTCTCCCGCCTTGTTTCTCTCTTTTTTCTGTTAATGAAAACATTTAAAGCCATAAACTTATATTACTGAGCTACCATCAGCAATTTTATTTTAAGTGTAGAATGCTAATATTTTTCGGACGTAAACCTGTGTTTTCCCCATGAAAAATCCAGTGAAGAAAGTAAAAATGGCCTGTCAGATAGCACACTTTTGCCAATATTACCTTTTCAGAAAGTTCTAGAAATGGGGTTTTGGGTTACCAGGGGTACCTTTACTGGCAATTTTCAATAGAATGTTAAATTATTCCCAGAATTATTCTGCTCTTAATACTGACTCTTGATCTGTATATGCTTTAGGAGGATATAAGATTTTTCTATTTAAATTTTGTATCCAGCCACCTGACTAACGAAATACAGACATTTTAAGCAAATACTGATAATTTGCCCCTTATATTCAAACGTCATCTTTGATGATTTTTTATACCGCATTCTACTGAGTAGCATTCTAGACCCAAATTCTCAACTCTGCCATTGTAATGTGACAATAGTCTGAGACGAGATGTCATGGAATGCATCTAGCTGTGTTCCCATAAGACTTTATTGGTGGTTCAGGTCCTGGATACTATATTACTGACTGTTGATTTAGGTGACAATATGGCTTTTCTGCACTAATTCACAGTTGGGCAACTAGAGCCCATGGACTAAATCTCCCAGCGCCTGTTTCTGTTAATAAAGTTTTGTTGGGACCTGGCCACAATCATTAGTCCGTTTTTTTTTGTATATGGGCATTTTTGAGCTAGAGTTGAGTAGCTGCCACGGAAACCATAGACCTCTCTTTTAATGTGGAAATAATTTTTTTTAAATTAGTTTTATTGCTGACACTATTGATTACGAATAACATATAAACTTATTTGTTAATGTTATGGTAATTAGTATTTTTTACTCTTCTGCTATGCAGACATCTTAAAATACTTTTTCGTTTGCCATCTTCCTACTTTATATGTTCTTATGGAATATTTTAACACTATATATGTTAAAACTTCAGGAAGTTTTTCCAGTCAATGCTGATTTAGATTTTATTACTTACTTACCATTTTGTTGCTCTTCAGACCTTGCTCCTCTGCTTGCACTGGAGTCATCTTTCTTTTGCTTGAAGAATATCCATTAGGATTTGTTGTAATATGTAATTCCTCAAGGATATTTTTGCTGAGTATCCTTTATACATTTATAATACTTTGCAAGTATCAAGATGTGCATGGCGGCCGGGTGCAGTGGCTCACACCTGTAATCCCAGCACTTTGGGAGGCCGAGATGGGTGGATCACTTGAGGTCAGGAGTTCAAGACCAGCCTAGCCAACTTGGTGAAACCCTGTTTCTACTAAAAATACAAAAATTAGCTGGGCATGGTAGCATGCACCTTTAATCCCAGCTACTTGGGTGGCTGAAGCAGGAGAATTGCTTGAACCCAGAAGATGGAGGTTGCATTGAACAGAGATCACACCACTGGAGTCTTACTCACTCCAGCCTGGGCGATGGAGTGAGCAAGATTCCGTCTCAAAAAAAAAAAAAAGTTAAAGATGTGGATGGTAATGAATAATTTAAATAAGATAGTGCTTATCAATTGCTTAGGACAATGTTCTCAAATTATAGTATATGCATCCTAGAATGTAAAAAGACCTCTGGAAAAGGTAAATGGGTATACATGGTTTTAAAGACAAAATGTATGCATCTTAGCTGTTTGTGTGACCTCTTTCCTAAAACTGATCTGCCTGAAGATTGCCCTCCTGCTGGGCATCATGTGTGATGATTCTTTTTCCCACATTCTCTTTCACTTACTAGCAGTAATCATACTATGTCAACTTTATATGGAAGGGTGCTGTACCTCCCCTATACTTAGAATATTATATTTTACTAGCCCAGATATAAAAGCTTCTGGAGCACTAAATAAAAGAACAGACAGATATTTGGGGGCCTTGATTTAAGGTGAGCATATAGGAACAGTGACAACATCTGGGCCTAAAAAGAATGTACCACTCAGAGTAATTTGCTCTTCAGCCCACAGGTGCTGAGAACAGGAGAAATCAAGTGAAGGAAGGAGGCAGAGTTTCCAAGACTTGGGTGTCATCATTGCTGGGGACATCCTTGATTGGCGATTGAAGTTTCTGAACAGAAATTTAGAGCTGATTCAGAAGAGACAAATACAGAACATCCAAGTTAGCAGTCATTTCCCAAATTTAGGAGACAATGATGCAGGCCCAGGTGACTTTTGGTTTGTTTTATTCCTTCCTTTATTCTCCATTGTATTTTTAGAGTCTTGTAAAAATCAAGGTAATTAATCAGAAAAGTATAAATTGGAAATATCGCCGGGCGCGGTGGCTCACGCCTGTAATCCCAGCACTTTGGGAGGCCGAGGCGGGCAGATCACAAGGTCAGGAGATCGAGACCACGGTGAAACCCCGTCTCTACTAAAAATACAAAAAAAATTAGCCGGGCGCGGTTGTGGGCACCTGTAGTCCCAGCTACTCGGGAGGCTGAGGCAGGAGAATGGCGTGAACCCGGGAGGCGGAGCTTGCAGTGAGCCGAGATCGCGCCACTGCACTCCAGCCTGGGCGACAGAGCGAGACTCCGTCTCAAAAAAATAAATAAATAAATAATAAATAAATAAATAAATAAATAGGAAATATCAGGACCTGGAGAAATCTGGGCAAAGAAGGATCAGGGATATAGGATTCGTAGTACATGATTCATGTTGAAATTTGTGACTGTGTGGGACCCCATAGGTTACATTGGATACAAATTTGCCTCTAGTATCTCTGACAGCTATACAAGAGGATCATAGTAAGTTACATCAGCTATGAGAAAGCAGTCCAGTTTCTTGAGGGATGTTAATGTTTCGTGGCATATAATTCTGAGACTCACATACATCTTTGATAGTTCTTCACAAAGGTGTTGTGGTAGTTCTTAACTGCAGCCTTCTCATAAATGCAAAAGTAGATTTCTTGTAGCTGTTTCTTCATTGTATTTAATGTTATTAATGCTGTCTAATAACATACACATACATATGAATTTGTGTGGCTCACGCTTGTAATCCTAGCACTTTGGAAGGCCGAGGCGGGTGGATCACCTGAGGTCAGGAGTATGAGACCAGCCTGGCCAACATGGCAAAACCTCATGTCTACTAAAAATACAAAAAATAGCCAGATGTGGTGGCATGCGCCTGTAATCCCAGCTACTAGGGAGGCTGAGGCAGGACAATTGCTTGAACCTGGGAGGCAGAGGTTGCAGTGAGCTGAGATTGTGCCACTGTACTCCAGCCTGGGCAACAGAGTGAGACTCCATCTCAAAAAAACAAAACAAGCAAACAAAAAAATAAATTTGCTTAATCATCTAATAATCTTTGTGCTTTATACGTGTTTTATATCGTTTCTTTTATTTCATTCAGAATAAAATAATAATATGGTTAATTATATTAACCATAGTTATTTAGTATGCATTATCTGGTGATACTGGCATCTGCCATGTCTTCATTACAGAGTTTGATATTGGCCTGAAAGCTCATAGTGAATTTAAGAATCTGTATTATTCATCTACTTGTAACTAGCATATACTTATAACTAGTTTGGTATTGGGAAATAGATGCTATATATTATAGATGTTCTTTCACTAGCAAGAGGATTGGATAGCTGTATATTACAGACATTTCTTTGACTTTCAATGTTGTTGAATGAATGGATGACTGCACAATTACAGAATATTTTACTAGGATTCTTATTCTGTCACAATGTACTGAGGAAAAACCCCCACCAGCTTCCTATATGGGGAAAATGAGCAGAATGACTTCCTTGACATTCTTTTCCTATCAACAAAAGAATATCACTTCATTAAACAGGAGTGTGTTATTATAGGAATCCCTAACACTGGAGGATGTGGCTCTGGACTTCACCTGGGAGGAGTGGCAGTTCCTGAGCCCTGCTCAGAAGGACCTGTACCGGGACGTGATGTTGGAGAACTACAGCAACCTGGTAGCAGTGGGTGAGGACAGCTGCCCTGTGTCACTCAGATGGTGCCCAGTCAGTGGCCTTCCTTTCTCAGCTGCTTACCTGCAGTACTCTGAAGTGGTGGATTCTCACATCATTCTCTCGCCCCACACAAGAGAGTATAATCTACCTTCTTGTGACAGAAAAGCCTTGATGTTACAGACTTGACATCTGTGTAGTTCTTAAAATGTAACACTCTCCTTTTTCAACATTGCCAGCCCCATTCGATTTGTCTAAATCTTCTGTCATTTCCCATGACCAGGGTATCAAGCCAGCAAACCAGATGCACTATCCAAGTTGGAACAAGGAGAAGAACCTTGCACAACAGAAGATGAAATCTACACTCGAATCTGTTGTGGTGAGTGAGAGGACCAGCCAGGTGGACAGCCACAGACATCATGTTCTGCTCACACAGAGCAGACGTCAAAGCAGTGAGGGCATCTGAAGACACAGCAACAGCCCCTCCATGACTCCTTCTTCCCAGGAAGAGCTCTTTTTTGTTGTAGTATGGAAAATATGCCCCACTTTCTTTCTTTCTTTTTTTTGAAATGGAGACTCGCTCTGTCACCAGGCTAGAGTGCAGTGGCACGATCTTGGCTCACTGCAACCTCTGCCTCCCGGGTTCAAGGGATTCTCTTGCCTCAGCCTCCCGAGTAACTGGGACTACAGGCACGTGCCACCATGCTCAGCTAATTTTTGTATTTTTAGTAGAAATGGGGTTTCACCATATTGGTCTTGATCTCTTGACCTCATGATCTGCCCGCCTTGGCCTCCCAAAGTGCTGAGATTAGAGGCGTGAGCCACCAGGCCCGGCCTCCACTTTTTTTTCCTTGAGATTTCATCTTTGTTTATTTTATACACATCTTGTTTTTGTCTACATAATTATCTTCTTAGGATTTTCAAATCTGCTTTTTCTCGTCCACTGTCACTCTGTCTCTGCTTGTGTATTACCTCTCTTGCTATGAAATTCCACTTTCCAGGACTCTCCAGAAAGAGAGACCTTTGCACTCATGACTTTTTTCTGCCTACTGCATCTTCCTGCCCTAGTAGGAAAATAATAATTTTCCTTCATTATTCCCACTCTGGGAATCATTATTCCCTCATTTTCTCCACTCTGGATGCTGTGCCCATGATAACCTGGTCTCTAATTGGCATCTATGTGGTTCTTAAGTTCTCTTATTCCTCCTATACTGAATACTGAGTTTCTCCATACTTTTTTTTTTTTTTTTGGAAACAAGGTCTCATCTGTCACCCAGGCTCACTGCAGCCTTGACCTCCTGGGCTCAAACGATCCTCCCACCTCAGCCTGAAAGCTTGCACCTAGTTTCAGACTCAGTATGCCTGCACCCAGGTTATTAAAAAGCTTTATTGCTCACACACAAAAAACAAATAAATAAAATAGGGTTTTCACTAAAGAGTCACCTCACACCAAGGCAGTTTTTAAAAATAGTTTAAATAGTTTATTTCAAAACAAGAAGATGGAGTGATTGACTGTTCTCTTCTTTCCTAGAAATCAGGAAAATTGATGATCCTCTGCAGCATCACTTGCAAAATCAAAGTATCCAGAAGAGTGTGAAACAATGCCATGAACAGAATATGTTTGGAAATAGTGTTAATCAGAACAAAAGTCATCTCCTGCTGAAGCAAGATCCTGATACCTTTGACTTACATGAAAAACCTTTAAAATCAAATTTAAGTTTTGAAAACCAGAAAAGGAGCTCTGGCCTAAAGAACTCTGCTGAGTTTAATGGAGATGCGAAATCCCTTTTTCATGCTAACCATAAACAATTTTATACTGAAATGAAGTTTCCTGCAATTGCAAAACCTATTAATAAGTCCCAGGTCATTAAGCAACAGAGAACTCATGACATAGAGAATGCCCATGTATGCAGTGAATGTGGGAAAGCCTTCCTCAAGTTGTCTCAGTTTATTGATCATCAGAGAGTTCACACTGGAGAAAAACCTCATGTATGCAGTATATGTGGGAAAGCTTTCTCCAGAAAATCCAGGCTAATGGACCATCAGAGAACTCATACAGGACTGAAACATTATGAATGCACTGAATGTGACAAAACGTTCCTCAAGAAATCACAGCTCAATATACATCAGAAAACTCATATGGGAGAGAAACCTTACACATGTAGTGAATGTGGGAAAGCCTTCATCAAGAAGTGTCGGCTCATTTATCATCAACGAACTCATACAGGAGAGAAACCCCATGGATGCAGTGTATGTGGGAAGGCCTTCTCTACAAAGTTCAGTCTCACTACACATCAGAAAACTCATACAGGAGAAAAACCTTATATATGTAGTGAATGTGGAAAAGGCTTCATTGAGAAGAGGCGTCTTACTGCACATCATCGAACTCATACTGGTGAGAAACCCTTTATATGCGATAAATGTGGCAAAGGCTTCACCTTGAAGAACAGTCTTATCACACATCAGCAAACTCATACAGAAAAGAAATTATATACATGCGGTGAATGTGGAAAAGGCTTTTCAATGAAGCACTGTCTCATGGTACATCAACGAACTCATACTGGAGAGAAACCTTATAAATGCAATGAGTGTGGAAAGGGCTTTGCCTTAAAGAGCCCACTCATCAGACATCAGCGAACACATACTGGAGAGAAACCCTATGTATGCACTGAATGTCGAAAAGGTTTCACCATGAAGAGTGACCTCATTGTACATCAACGAACTCATACTGCAGAGAAGCCATATACATGCAATGATTGTGGAAAAGGTTTCACTGTGAAGAGCCGCCTTATTGTGCATCAACGAACTCATACTGGAGAAAAACCCTATGTATGTGGTGAGTGTGGAAAAGGCTTTCCAGCAAAGATCCGGCTAATGGGACATCAACGAACTCATACAGGAGAGAAACCTTATATTTGCAATGAGTGTGGAAAAGGCTTCACTGAGAAGAGTCATCTCAATGTACATCGGCGCACTCATACAGGAGAGAAACCCTATGTATGCAGTGAATGTGGCAAAGGCTTAACTGGCAAAAGCATGCTCATTGCACATCAGCGAACTCATACTGGGGAGAAACCTTATATATGCAATGAATGTGGAAAGGGCTTCACCATGAAGAGTACTCTTGGTATACATCAGCAAACTCATACTGGAGAGAAGCCATACAAATGCAATGAATGTGATAAAACCTTCAGGAAGAAGACATGCCTCATACAACATCAGCGATTTCACACAGGAAAGACTTCCTTTGCATGCACTGAATGTGGAAAATTCTCTTTGCGCAAAAATGATCTTATTACACATCAGAGAATTCACACGGGAGAGAAACCATACAAATGCAGTGACTGCGAGAAAGCCTTCACTACAAAGTCAGGGCTCAATGTTCATCAAAGAAGACATACAGGAGAGAGGCCCTATGGATGTAGCGATTGTGGGAAAGCTTTTGCCCACTTGTCTATCCTTGTTAAACACAAGAGAATTCACAGGTAGTCATTTTGGGAAAGCCTCTTGCCAAGTGTAGGCCCTCAAGATATCTGCAAAGAAGAGTAATTTCGTGAATGCAGACTATGTTTGTTTGTTTAGTGATCAATTACCTCATATTTTGTGTCAGAGAAAACAGTACAAAACATTTGAGAAAATATTTTAGGACATTATGTCTAAAAATTGTATACTGAGAAAAACCCTATGAATGTGGCAGACTATGAAAGCCTTTGGTGGGAGGATAAACCCCCTCAGAAGTGATCATAGATCATGAATAAACTACTAATTGGTGGAAATGTAATAATTATAGGGAAATCTTTGCCCAAAAATAAAACCTCAATAGATTGAGAGAGTTCACACTTGAGAAATACTTTCCTCTGGCAGTGAATATGGCAGGGTTTTCAATAAAATGTTTTGCCTCATCATGTGCCAGGAAATAATGCAGAAAATAACTTATGAAAACATTCAATGTACAAGACTTTCAGGAAAATGTCAGAGAACTTAATGCAAGAAAGAAGCCTTGACAAAATGATGGATGAGAGCTTTCTGTCACAATTATAACCTTAGAAGATAATAGCCTCATGTGCATTTGGGAACAGGATACCTTGAGCCATATTCCTAGTTGCCTTGTCACTGATTTTATACATTTTAAATTGTGACTTCCTCTAATCATGAATTAAAATTTAATATTGTATACAATATAGGAATATTTTTTGCCTGCCTCATTTTGTTATATGATTAACTCCTTCATTTCTTTGGTTCTAAGTTTGTCTTATTTCAGAATAACTGAAGTACTTCAGAATGAAACTGGATACAGTATATTCAATTCATAAGTGTAATTGAACATACTTGAATGTGTTTAAGTTTATAAGTAACATCAGGTGTTATGAAATTAATATAAATAAGATGTGTAAGATTTTATTTTGAAATAAGTTTAGATTCACAAAATCTTACCAAAATATCCCAGGATTCTTGAATGCGCTTAACCCAGCTTCTTCCAAAGATAACACCTTACATAAGCATAGTTCATTACCAAATACAGGAAAGTGAAATTGTTACAATACTGTTAACTACAGAATTTATTTGGAAATCACCAGTTTTAACATGCGTGCATTTTTGTTTGGTTTTTATATGTAGCTTTAAGAAATCTTATCAAATATATTGATTCATGTCACCACCTCCACAATCGAGATTCAGCATTTTGCATCAGTGCAAACTCCCTCATGCTACCTTTTTATAGTCACAACCTCTCCTCAACCCTAACCCTTAGCAATCAGAAATCTTTTCATCTTTAGTTTTGTCATTAGTAGCATGTTATAAAAATGGAATCATACAGCATGTACCCTTTTGGTATTGGCTATTTGACCTAAAGCAAATTAACCTGAAATTCATCCAAATTGTTTTGTGTAGCATTGTTTTATTTTTATTGGTCACTAATAATCTATGATATGAATATACTACAATTTGTTTATTCACCCACTGAAGGACTTCAGGGTTGTTTCCAGTTTTTCTTATTTTTACAAATAAAAATCCTATGAACATTTGTGCACACAGGCTTTGCGTGAACACAATTTTTCATTTCTCTAGGATAATTACTGAAAAGTGTGATTCATGTGTTATAAGGTAAGTGTATGTTTACCTTTGTAAGATACTAACCAGAGTGGTGTTTCATTGCACACCAGCAATATATACAGAGGTTCAGTTGCTCCGCATTCTTCCACTTGATGCTGTTGTATTTTTTTTGTTTTGTATTCTTTTGTTTTTGAGATGGAGTCTTGCTCTGTCCCCCATTCTAGAGTGCAGTGGTGCAATCTTGGCTCGCTGCAACCTCCGTCTCCCGGGTTCAAGTGATTCTGCTGCCTCAGCCTCCCAAGTAGCTGGGATTACAGGCACACGCCACCAAGTCCAGCTAATTTTTGTATTTTTAGTAGAGACAGGGTTTCACCATGTGGGCCAGGATGATCTCGATCTCCTGACCTCGTGATCTGGCCACCTCGGCCTCCCAAAGTGCTGGGATTACAGGTGTGAGCCACCACACCCAGCCAGTTTTGCTTTTAATGTTTAGCAATATGATCCATTTAAATTGATCTTTGTATACAGGGTAAGGGTTAAAGTTCAGCCTATGGTTGCCCAGTTGATTCAACAGTATTGAAAACACTGTCCTCTTTCCATTAAATTGATTTTGAACATTTGTAAAAATCAGTTGCCTGTTCTTGTGTCCATTTCTTGACTCTATTCTGTTGATGTGCATGTCTATCACTCCACTAATAATACCATATAGCGATTATTGTCATATCGTGATTTTAGTCATAAAATGGAGTAGAGTCTGCCAGCTTTATTTTTCTTTTTCAAAATAGTTTTGTCTATTCTAGTTTCTTTGCTTTTCTGTATAAATTTTAAGTATACGCTTGTCTATATCCACAAAAAGTCCTTTGGGAGTTTTATTGAGATTGCATTAAATGTATAATCAAAGTTGGTTTATTTGCCATCTTTACTGTGTTGAATCTTCAACTATGTCTCTCCACTTAATTAGGCTTTCCTTGCTTTTTTTTTTTTTAAGTCAGTGTTTCTGAATTTATAGCATATACATTATTTATGTCTTGGTAAATATTTAAGTGGATCATATTTTTGCAGTGATTTTTTAATTTTTTTATTTTTTTTGGAGATGGAGTCTCACTCTGACGCCCAGGCTGGAGTGCAGTGGCACGATCTCGGCTCACTGCAAGCTCCGCGTCCTGGGTTCACGCCATTATCCTGCCTCAGTCTCCCAAGTAGCTGGGACTACAGGCACCCGCCACCACACCCGGCTAATTTTTTTTGTATTTTTGGTAGAGACGGGGTTTCACTGTGTTAGCCAGGCTGGTCTCTATCTCCTGACCTTGTGATCTGCCCGCCTCGGCCTCCCAAAGTACTGGGATTACAGGCGTGAGCCACCGTGCCTGGCCTGCCATTATTTTTGTGTTTTTTTTTTTGTGATAGAGCCTCATTCTCTTGCCCAGGCTGGAGTGCAGTGGTGCAGTCTGCGTTCACTGCAACCTGCGCCTCCCAGGTTCAAGTGATCCTCCTGCTTATCTTCCCAAGTAGCTGCGACTACAGGCATGCACCAACACACCTGGCTAATTTTTGTATTTTTTTTTAGAGATGAGGTTTCACCATGTTGCCTAGGCTGGTCTCGAACTCTGGGCTCAAGTGATCTGCCCACCTCAGCCTCCTAAAGTGCTGAGATTACAGGTGTGAGCCACTGCTTCTGGCCATATTTTTGGAACTATTACAAATGTTCTTGTGTTCATAATTTAGCTTCCAATTGTTCATTGTTATTCTTTAGAAATAAAATTTGAGTGTGTGTTGACTTTTCACCTTATGACTGCTAAACTCACTTGTCTAGTTCTGTAGACTCCTTGGGATTATATTTGTATAATCATGTCTTCTGTGAAGACGGGCAGTGATATTTCTGCGTTCCAGTGTTTTCTTTTTCTTTTCTTACGTTTCTTCACGGGCTAGGGCTTCCACTCTGTTAAATAGATACAGTAAGAGTGGACGTTTTGGCCATGTTTGCAATTTTAGGGGAGAAATATTCAGTCTTTAAAAATATGTTAGCTATAGAATCTTTTTTACTTACTTTTTTTTTTCTTAAGCAGGTTCAGGAAGTTCCTTTGTAATCCTAAAATTTTAGCTATTATCTTTTAAAATATTCTTTGTTAACTTTTTTCTTTTGATTCCTATCTGGCCTGGGTGTTGTGGCTCATGCCTGTAATCCTAACACTTTGGGAGGCTAAGACAGGAGGATTGCTTGATAATCAGGAGTCTGAGAGCAGCCTCAGCAAAATAGCGAAACTCCAGCTCTATTTAAAAAAAATGGTACATCTGATGTCTTACAAGTATTTAAAACTTTTCTTCTTTTCTTTCTGGTGGATAATTTCTTTTGCTCTTCAAATTTGCTCAACGTTTCTTCTGACATTGCAATCTGCTGGTGATATTGTCATGTGAATTTTTAATTGTTACTGTATTTTTCAGCACGAACATTTATATTGGATTCTTTATTTTCAATGTCTTTATTGAGATTTTCTTTTATGGAATTATTGCCATATTTTCCTTTAAACACTTAAATATGTCTGAAATATTTTCATTTATGTTTTTTAATATATTTATCATACTGGCTTTGAAGCTATTGTCCACTATTCTTCACTAGGGCGGACTCAGAGTTAGTTTTAATGACTGCTTTGTTTTCTGAGTATTAATGACTCTTGGCTGTTTATTTGCAAATATGTTATTTTTGCTGCTGTTGGAACCTGAACATTTTGCATCTTCAACTCCTTTTTCCTTTTACTACTAAAATTCACAGCACATCCAGTGAGACCTGAACAGGACTGAAACCTTCAGTGTTTTTGTTGTGGCCGCCCCAGTGACATCTTGGCTTCTACAAACCTCATCCAGCCAGTTGTCTGCAGTTTCTTCTGTTTTATGGACCCTGGACTTTCTGTAAGATGGTGGTTCCCGTGGTGCTGCTGCCAAACGGCTCAGGGATGCAGCCATCTTTCCATTTTGCTCCTTAGATAGTTTCTGGCCTCTGAAAACCTAGGCAGTTAGCGCAGTGTCGTGACAGTCTCTTGTAAGGAGGAAGGGAGGGTACTGGAGTCCCCCAAAGACATTTGCATTTCTTCCCACCTCCCTGAGCCATGGCAACCGTTACGGTCACTCCCATCAGAAATGACATAATATGCTCTATGAGGTAAAACACCTATGTTACCTCATATAAAATGTTCAAAGCCAGAACTTGGACTTTGGGAAACGTCGCATATCCCTCTCCGGAAGCCCGCCTCCCAGCCTCTCGGTGTTCTTAGAGATGGCGAAGGATGGGGTTGCAGCGCCAGAATTCCAGAATCGGAAGTAGGTTCTGATATGTGTTCGGCCTTTGGTAGCTGCTACTGTAGCCTTGAGAGCCTGATGCAGTGTGTGAATCCGGATGGGGAGCTTGTGGGGACCACGAAGTGGAAATGCATGCGAATGTCCATGTTCAGGGGTTTCTTTTTTTTTTTTTTTTTTTTTTGAGACGGAGTCTCACGCTGTTGCCCAGGCTGGAGTGCAGTGGCGCGATCTCGGCTCACTGCAAGCTCCGCCTCCTGGGTTTACGCCATTCTCCTGCCTCAGCCTCCTGAGTAGCTAGGACTACAGGCGCCCGCCACCGCGCCCGGCTAATTTTTTGTATTTTTAGTAGAGACGGGGTTTCACTGTGGTCTCGATCTCCTGACCTTGTGATCCACCCGCCTCGGCCTCCCAAAGTGCTGGGATTACAGGCTTGAGCCACCGCGCCCGGCCTCAGGGGTTTTATTTCAGTTTAGTCACCGAGGAATATGGGTGTGAGAAAGGGACCCTTGGGAGGTCGAAGGTTAAGGCTTAGTTTTAAGAGTTTAATGACTGAGGGTCCCACGGACAGAACTTGGGGTCTACATATTCACTCTTCATGGGTCTCAGTAATTGAAAACTGGATGGAAAGTGTCTCTCAGTGAATGCAGTTTTTTGCTCAGGTTTGCAATTTAATATGGGGCTCAGACACAGAGAAGCCCGAGCTAGGAAAAGGAGTGGCGTGAATGAAAGGTCTAGGGGGAGGAGTGTCAAAGGAGTGCCTCTGCAGTAAGTTTTAAATTGAATTTGAAGGCAGTTTTATTTCAGGGAAGACGGGGCTTGTCTGTGTTTGAGAATGTAATGAGGCTGGAGGCTTTGAGGTGTGCAGTTGAAGGTTAGTGGTTGCTTTGAGACTAACTGGATGCTGGAAACACTTCCTGTCAGTCTTTCAAGTCCAAATCTGTCCTGAAGGTTTTTTTTTTTTTTTTTTTTTGAGACGGAGTCTCGCTCTGTCGCCCAGGCTGGAGTGCAGTGGCCCGATCTCAGCTCACTGCAAGCTCCGCCTCCCGGGTTTTTACCCCATTCTCCTGCCTCAGCCTCCCGAGTAGCTGGGACTACAGGCGCCCGCCACCGCGCCCGGCTATTTTTTTTTTTTTTGTATTTTTTAGTAGAGACGGGGTTTCACCGTGTTAGCCAGGATGGTCTCGAACTCCTGACCTCGCGATCCGCCCGTCTCGGCCTCCCAAAGTGCTGGGATTACAGGCTTGAGCCACCGCGCCCGGCCTGTCCTGAAGGTTTCTATTAAAAAACTTTGTCTTCCTGCATCCACTCTTCTCATTGCACCCATAAAAATCAGAGTGGTTCAGGGTGACGAAGTGGTGTCTTTACCGAGGATACTTGCTCTGTCACCCAGGCTGGGGTGCAGTGGCGCGATTTAGGCTCGCTGAAACCTCCGCCTCCCGGGTTCAAGCAATTCTCCTGCCTCAGGCTCCCGAGTAGCTGGAATTACAGGCGCGTCCCACCGCGTCCGGGTAATTTTTGTATTTTCAGTAGAGACGGATTTCGCCATGTTGGCCAGGCTGATCTTGAACTCCTGACCTCATATGATCCGCCTGCCTCGGCCTCCCAAAGTGCTGGAATTACAGGTGTGAGCCACCGTGCCCCACCTCACTTTCTTCAATGTTGTGTTTAGAAGCACAAACTTAAAAAAAAAAAATTAAGTCCACTTTATTAATTTTATTTCGTTTTATGGCTCATCCTTTACTCTCCTCTCATAATTAACCCACGTCCATGAAGATTATCTCCCTTTTTCTTCTCTAAGTTTTATACTTTTACCTCTTACACTTAGATCAATGATCTATTTTAAGTTAACTTTTGTGTATGGTTTAAGGGTCTTAACTAATTTTTCTGCATGTGGATATCCAGTTATCCCAGTGCCACTTGTTGAAAAGACTATCCTTATTGAATTGTCTTGGCACTTTTGTCAAAAAGCTCTTAGTATTTTTATACTCTCAATTCTGGTTCTGCTCTTCCCATTGGCACCTTTACTAAAAGTGGCCTTCCTAGGAGGCCCAACCCCAATCTTAACTCAGGTGCTTCCTCTTTTCCTTTAGTCTGTCATGGCCAGGCTCACATCATAACTCCTTCTCGAAATCTCTTCTTTCTTTTCTTCTTTCTTCTTCCTTTCTTCTTTTCTTTCTTCTTCCTCTTTCTTTCTTTCTTTCTTTCTTTCTTTCTTTCTTTCTTTCTTTCTTTCTTTCTTTCTTTCTTTCTTTCTTTCTTTCTTCTTCTTCTTCTTCTTCTTCTTCTTCTTCTTCTTCTTCTTCTTCTTCTTCTTCTTCTTCTTCTTCCTCTTCCTCTTCCTCTTCCTCCTCCTCCTCCTCCTCCTCCTCCTCCTCCTCCTCTTCCTCTTCTTCTTTAAATAATAATTATGTTTTCGAGGCCAGGCGTGGTGGCTTACGCCTGTAATCCCAGCACTTTGGGAGGCCGAGGCACGAAGATCACGAGGTCAGGAGATCGAGACCGTCATGGCCAACATGGTGAAACCCCGTCTCTACTAAAAATACAAAAATTAGCGGGCGTGGTGGCGCGTGCCTGTAGTCCCAGCTACTCGGGAGGCTGAGGCAGGAGAATCGCGTGAACGGGGAAGGCAGAGGTTGCAGTGAGCCGAGATCTTGCCATTGAACTCCAGCCTGAGGACAGAGCAAGACTCTGCCTCAAGAAAATTACAATTATTTTTTCTTTCTTCACCCCCCACCCCGAATACTTGCTATTTTTCTGTTCTCAAAAACCGCTTCCTGCAAGCTGTTTTTTGCCAGACGCTTTCCCGTGGGTGTCTGCCTACCTGATGTGTTGCCTTTTCCCTTTCTACCTGATGTGTTACCTTTTCCATTTCCAATTCATTCTCTGGGATACCTACACCTGGCTGCACTGTTACTTGTCTTTTTCAAAATCCTTTTTTTTTTTTTTTAATTTAACAAAGTGGATGGCAAAGCGCTAAAGGAAATTTAGCTTGCCCCATATTTGCCTGATAAAGCTTGAGTCTCTGAAAATCTGCCCCTTTTCTCAAGACTTTAAGTGCCAGGAAACGAGGCGATTTCAGTGACTTCTCATCTTCCCTGGCTGCTGGCTCAAAAACCTGCCATTGCCTCTGTACGTCTGATTTTCAAACATGGCTGCCGTCATGGAGCCACAGCTGTGGGCGCGGCCATATTACAGCCTAGGAAACGCCGTAAATGCGGTTGTCCTTGCTCTTTTAACATTTTAGGTTCTCCTCGGCCGCCGTAGGTGGACCATAAACCTGTGCGAGGACTCCAGAAGTAGAAGCAGTTTACGGAAGTGTAACGTTGAGGCCCTCCTTGTGGATCTGGAGAAGATAGAGGTCAGTGTGTGGTTTTGTCTCTGAAAGTTTTTTGTCCCAGTTCAGGTTTTGTCTCAGTGGAAGGTTTGGGAGGTCTGAGGACGTGTTGTATCCTGGACCACGTAGTGTTTCGCAGGAAGACCGGGGAGCGCCGGGGTGCAGGCATTTGGGAGATACCTGGTGGGAGTCTGTGATCCCCCTGTCTGTGGGCCGCGTCCCTTTGGTGTGAATACAATGACTAAGGGTCTGTGGTGATCAACGACCGTGTCCTAACTGTCAAGTTATGGATCACTCTGCTTGTAAAGGATGGAGGTGGCGCTTAGGATCGATGCGGCGTCTGCTTCGAATATAAAAAGCATTCTTGCAGGCTGGGCCAAAAGTATAATAGGTTTTCTATCACATTCCATTATGTAAATATAGCAGGTTTTTTTCTATTATTAATTACATTTGTATTGCCTAAAGCTTGTATTATTATGAATAATGCATCTATGAAAATTTGTGTAAATGTCCTTTGGTTCATATGTGCTCTCATTTGGGGGAGGCAGAGGTATATACCTAGATGCACGCCTCGGAATAAAATTGCTGCTTTATAGGGTGTGTATAAACTTAGTCAAAATAAGTGTCAAACTGTTTTCTAAAGTGGTTGTTCCCCTAGCAGAATAGAGTTTGCTTTATAGGGTGCTTTATGTGACCTGTTTAAAATATCTGGCCATACCTTAATAACATTGAGAGATTCTCCTAAATTAATCTTCTTTAAAGCTTTATTGATATGTTTCTACTGTTGAAATTGACAGTTGATCCTAAATGGTTTTTGTGTATGTTGTGAGGGGTAGTTTAACCTTCTGTCCCCATCCCCCGTACCATTTATTGATTTTTTTTTTTTTTTTTTTTGATAGAGTCTTGCTCTTGTCGCCCAGGCTGGAGTGTAGTGGCAGGATCTTGGCTCAGCTGCAACCTCCACCTTCCGGGCTCAAGTGATTCTTGTGCCACAGCCTCCCGAGTAGCTGGGATTACCAGCATGTGCCACCTTGCCTGGCTACTTTTTGTATTTTTAGTAGAGCCGGGGTTTCACCATGATGGCCACGCTGGTCTCGAACTCTGGCCTCAAGTGATCCACCTGCCTGAAGGGAACCTGCCCCTCCACACCTGTGGAGACTGAGAAAAGAAATACGACACACAGACAAAGTATAGAGGAAGAAGAGTGGACCCAGTCCTCTGTTCAGTAAGTATACAGAGGACCCGCACTAGCACTGGTCTCTGAGTTTTCTTAGTATTTATTGCTTACTATTTTTACCATCTTTGTGAGGGGGATGTGGCCGGACTATAGGGTAATGGTGGGGAGAGGGTCAGTAGGAAAACATGTGAGTAAAGGACTCTGTGTTATAAATAAGTTTAAGGAAAGGTGTTGTGTCTTGTGTACGTAGCCCAGATTTATGTTTGACTTTACACAAACATCTTAGTGTAGTAAAGAGTAGTAGTGCTGCCAGTATGTTTCACCTTTAGTCATAAGGTGGTTTTGTCCTATCTTAGTAAATAGAATGTATGATAGGATTTTACACTGAGACATCCCATTCCCAGGGACGAGCAGGAGACAGATGCCTTTCTCTTATTTTAACTGTAAAGAGGCCTTCCTCTTTTACTAATCCTCCTCAGCACAGGCCCTTTACGGGTATTGGGCTGGGGAACGGTCAGGTCTTGCCCTTCCCACAAGGCCATATGTCAGGCTGTCTCAGTTGGGGGAATCCTTGGACAATACACAGGCTTTTTTGGGCAGAGGTCCCTGCGGCCTTCCGCAGTGCACTGTGTCCCTGAGTACTCAACACTGGAGAATGGCGATGACTTTTACCAAGCATACTGCCTGCAAACACATTTTTAACAAAGCACATCCTACACAGCCCTACATCCATTAAACCTTAAGTCAATACAGCACATGTTTCTGCAAGCTCAGGGTTCGGGCTAGGGTTACAGATTAACAGTATCTCAAGGCAGAAGAATTTTTCTTAGTACAGATTAAAATGGAGTTTCTTATGTCTTCCTCTTTCTACATAGACACAGTAACAGTCTGATCTCTGTTTCTTTCCCCCACACCTGCCTCAGCCTCCCAAAGTGCTAGGATTACAGGCACCAGCCACAGCACCCTCAGTTCTATTTATTGAAAAGACAGCCTTTATCACTTCCCTGTAGTGCTGTCGTTGTCATTGAGTCTCTATATGTGGTTAATTCCACTTATAAGGATTTTATTCTGTTCCTTTGTCCTATTTGTCCATTATTGTACTAATATTGTGCTGTCCTAATTAAAGTACCTTTATAAGTCCTCATAACTCATATGGAAAGTCTTCTAACTTTTTTTTCAAACTTAAAAAAAAGTTTATAGCTATTTAAACTATTCATTATCAGTTTGGGATTTTGACTGTGATTTCGTTGAATCTGTAGATTTGGGAGACTTGACATTTTAAAAATGCTTTGTTTTCCAGCCCATCTTTATAGTACATCTTTGAATTTATTTAAAACTGTTAAAATTTATCTCAGTATTTCTAATTTTAAAAATATATTCGAGTTCTTCTAAATGATATTGTTTATGTCAACCTAAAAGAGGAAACTGCACAAAATAAAATTTTAAAGGGTTTACTTGAGCTGAAATGAGGACAGCTGCCTGGGAAAATACTTTCAGGTTGCCTTGGTAAGTGCTCTGTTAGGATTTTGTTACAAGCAGGTTTTAAAGGCAAAAGGGAACAAACCGTGAGCTGACATAAAGTTGTTTGGCAAGAATTCTCATTGGTTTACAGAAATAACATCAATTAGTGATTGGCTATACATTGTTAACTATGGGGTTTTATGAGTTATCATTTCCAGTGAATGGCATTTTATGGCTACTTGGTGTGAGTTTGTCTAGAGCCTACATACAAGTGGCTTTAAGAGACAATTATTTAGCTTGAGGGGGAAATGAGATGTGACTGTTGTCACATTACATTTTTTTTTTTAGTTTTTAATTTTTTCTTTTCTTTTTTTTTTTTTTTTCAGGGGAACCCGTATCAGAAAGACTGCTGTCACATTTTAATGCCTCTCTAGACCTGATAATTTAAAAGGAGTCACATTCCTCAGATAAAAGGTTTCATTTCTTTCTCATTTTTACATTTTATTTTGTTTGTTGATGGTGTGTTTGTTCTGTCAGGAGAGGTCTGTTAAAGTCTTCTTTTAGTCTGAATTTTCTATTTCTTGTTTTTGGTTCTATTTTTTGCTGTATACATTTCAAGACCGTTGTTATATATGTGGAGTATTTCTATGAATGAAGAGCCAAATCGCACCTCTTTTCAGTGAGCATTGTTTCTCTTTCTTTCTGATAATTTTTTAGGATTTCTGATCAGTTTTGTCTAAGATATAGTTATAACAGATTATGTTTTGTTACTCTCTCTGTGACATATTGTCTCCAACCTTTTATTCTCAAACTTCCCATATCATTTTGTTTCAGACATATCAACTATAATAACCGCATGTGGGGAGGCCAAGGCGGGTGTATCATGAGGTCAGGAGTTCAAGGCCAGCCTGACTGAGATGGTGAAACCCAATCTCTACTAAAAATACAAAAATTAGCCAGGTGTGGTGGCGAGCTGTAACCCACATGGACCTATGGGACTGAACAAAGTGGGGGCAAACACGGGAATAAAGACAAGAGACAAAAGAGTATATTTTGAAGAAGGGATCAGGGGTCACCTTGCCTCTAGTGGACAGGGGCCCTGAGCTTTACACAGCCCTCTGTATTTATTAGGCAAAAGACATAGTGAGAAGGGTCGGGGGTGGGGGTGAAAGAAGGGGTCAGCTGCTCAGTCCGGAGTAGGCTTGCAAGACTGCATTCTCTAGATGTTACAGTAGATAACCTCGGTGCCAGGGAGTGATTACCTCTAGTAAACCTTCTGTCGGTGGGAGCAGTCTGCAGGAGCAGTTGTGAGTTTGCTCACATCCTGCATTCATGAAAAACCCTTTGCTGTTTGATCATATAGCCTCCAGTGGAATGCTGAGTTGGTCACGTCCCAGGGGCCTTTGGCTCCCTGCATAGCCCCCTTTCTGTTTATGTATTAATTGAAAGAATGTAAGGCCAGGCTGGGCAGCTCTCATTCTCCGATTGGCAGTCCATCCGATTTTACAGACTATGAACAGAAGACAGAGACAAAACAACATTATTCCAAGAACTACATGTAAGATGTTACTGTGGTTCTTTAGATAGGTCTGAGGGTTGAGGCTCTCCAGGCCTTCCTGGAATTTGGTCCAGTCTTCTAAAGAAGGCTGAAATTCTTGAGTTTGCCTATTTAAATCAAGAATTTTGTTTTGTAATTCACCAATATCAAAGGTGAGGTTGGATGTGAAAGCTCCCTGCAAATGGGCTTTCACGAGGTCCCATGGATACTCACTTTGGTTGTATTCTAAGTTGATTACACAAATATGAGCGTGATTAAAATGATGACGCAATTGCTGCTGCAACTGCAAGCTTTGTACTTGTTCCCCTAACCACAGAACCGTGGATTTCAACATTGCCACTTCAGTTTGTAACTCAGTGTTAACTTTATTCTGAAGTAACCACGCTTGGTTGGCTGTGCATGTCCAGTTCTCCACATACTGAGCTGGTTGAATAGAATTATGCAAAGCTACAGAAGATATCACAGCAGAAGTTATTAGTGTGACCAAGGAAACAGTAGCAAAAATTATCATGCCTAAGGCTCTATGGACACAATGAGTAAGCTGAGTTAGAAGAAGTCTCACAAAATGCAAAGCAGGTGTGGCAGCCCACGGCTTCGACAGATGAACAGGAATCCATAGCCCAGGGATGCGACCTAAAATCATCAATGTAGAGATACTATGTGTTTGCAATGTGCTATGATTAATGCAGTGACATAACTGACAAGCTTTACAGGTCAATTGGTGTCCCGTCCCGCGGGATCGTCAATGTAGGCCCTAGAAGAGGGAGTGGGAACTCGGGGGGACAAGAGACACGAGAAATGGAGACAAGACAGTATCCTGATCAAGTCTCGTTTATTGGTGGCAGTGTAATGCCTTATATAGACCGGCAGGGGCGGAGGTTGGGCCAGGGCGCTGATGGTGGCCCTGCGGTGGGCGTGGCCAGGTAGGTCTCGGTTTCTTCGGTCGGACGTCATGTTGCGCCTGCGCCGTCGGTTGGTAATTTTCCCGGGCGCGGGATGGCGCCTGCGCTGTAAGTTGATCATTTTCCGGGGCGCGGGAAAATGGGTGATGAAGAACCAGGAAGAGCGCCATTTTGTACTGGCGAATGAGACAGCAGAACAGGGAAGAAAGTAAATCTAGGGAGGAGGCATAAAGTGGAAATGTATAGAGCTCAGGCGTCAGTCGTCAGTTATAATCGCTATGGCCGGGCCACGCAGCTCCGGACAAATTGGGTGTTGTTTACCTGGAGCTGGTGCTTCTTAGCTGCCAAAAAGACATAAGGATTAAAAACACAAACTGTAAATTGACTGGTGATATTCCTTACAAATGCAACATTAAGACTGTGTCGCTTACTATTGCTATTATTAGTGTTCCAATCCAGATGTTGCCATTCATAAATGGGAGTGCTGCCTTCCATATCGTTTCTTGAATTGGTCCTTTCCTCCCCAGATAATGCCACTAAGGAAGAGGTGGGCTAACGCCCGCTCCATGCCAAGCAATCTGAGTGGCTGACTGGGATTGGATCCTGGTGTTGTATAAAGAAGCAGCATTAAAAGCTTGCCACCAATGCAGCAAAGTTTGTGCCATGATTTCTGACTTTCACCTTTTCCATCTAATTGACCTTTAGGTCCCCAATCCACAATGTCTCCAGTTAGCATAGATTGTTTACTAGTCAGTGGACCAAGACGCTGGGTCCACGGAGTGGGGTAGGAACTATTGAATGGAATCCATTCTGTATAATCAGCACAGTTAGGGCGATTAGACCGGGAATGGTCAGTTAACACACCAGTTACATTAATAGAACCAAGACTTAATAAGTACATGATTTTTCCATAGTGACTCAACCATGTTTGAGCTTGAATTGTAAGACAGCTGTGGCTGAGCAATGTCTTTGTGGTGATACACAAAGGGAATCCTTCCAGTGGAGCGGTGTAATTAATGACATTGTTCTGAGAGTCTAAATGTTCTATGTCAGGGGGAGTGAGGGGTCCTGGAGCCGACTCTCCCTGATCGTGATAAATCTCAGGAGGAGTGAGCTCCAAAGTATAGGCTGTACTACTGGGGGATGGGAACATATGCCCAATATGTTTTTGCCTGTGCACAGGGAAAACATACCGCACAGGACATTATGGCTAGCATGGCCAAGAACGTGGAGTCAGGGGTTTTTGCCTGTCCCTGATGCTCCGGTAGTTTCTTAACTTCCTGCGTGGTTTTCTTGAGTTGTCCCCAGGTTATGGGGGTTGATGTCATTGTGACTCTGGTTGGCCTTCTCTCCATCTTTGCACTCAGGCTCAGCTGACTCATGGCTCGTATAGGAGGGACCGGGCCCATGGTTGGCCACCCTGGGTTCCTTCAGCCTCCCATTCCATGGTCACACGAACCTTGAGGGCACCACATGGCTTGTCCATCTCCTGTAAAACACAAGCATACCCTCCTCCCCATGTCAGTAAATCCACCGGGCCTTTCCATTGTCCTTCTTCTGGGGATTTCCATAACACTTTCGGATAAACTTTCCTGTTTTCCTCCAATACTTGCCAATGTCTTTCTGCTGGAGTCTTACCATCCATACCAGGAGTCAGAAAGTTTAAAGTAAATAAGGCTAAATATAGTTTTGATTGAGGTGGTAGTTGGCCTCCTATACACCCTTTTTGTCTTTTCAACATGCAGTGTAATGTTTGATGTGCCCATCCTATACATTTTACTGACACATCAGCTCCTGTATACATAAGCCCATAAAATGTCTTTCCTTTAATTTGTACTACATGGGTAGGTCTATTAGAGGCTATGGGTTGGCATAGATAGATTTCCCGTGTAGTTGTGCTCCCAAACCCTTTATGTCCTCATTTCTCTTTTCATGGGGAAGGGTGTACTTCACTGGGAATAAGCAGTAATTGAGCAATATATTCTCCTGGTTCAAAAACCCAAAGATCTTGTGACATTAAAACTACTTGAATTTCTCCTTCGTAATCGGAGTCAATCGCTCCTGGGACTACAGTGATGCCTTACAAGTTAAGGCGGTTTTTGTCTAAAATTAGTCCCGTGTGTCCTGTTGGTAAAGGTCACCAAATACCATTGGGAACTTTGATAGGTTTGTCTCCCCTAACTAATGTGATTCTTTCTCTGGTGGGTAGATCTAATCCTGCACTTCCTGGTGTTCCTGGGTTGAGGGAGTCAATGTGCCTCCAGGAACGCATCCCTGAAACGGGGTTGTGATCTGCACTGGGAATACCCTCATTGTTTGAAGGGCCCGGGTCCAGGCCCCTGTCTCGTTTGCTGACGGTGGGTGGGGGGGGTGCCATTCTGATGAAATTTTGAGCAGCACTAGTTAGCCCAGTGATTTCCTTTGTTACAGTGAGGACAGAGTCCTGGTGTTTTTTTCTGCTGGGGAGTGAACTGCATTGTAATATCCTTTCTGTCCTGAGATCTGGCAGCATTCCTTTTTTAAATGTCCAGTTTTTCCACAGTTATAATATTTTCCCATTTTAGGGTTTGACCCTTGGCTCCTTTTAGATTTGTCAACTGCTAAATTAGTCATTGCTTATGCTAACATTGCAGGTCGATGAAACTGAGTTCCTATATCCTGACAAGCTCTGAGAAAATTTCCCAAGATTTTTGTACCCCTCACCAGTGTCAGTGCACGTTTACAATCCACGTTTGCATTCTCAAAAGCTAAAGTTAAGGTTAGCATTTCTGCAGCCATAGTACGAGGAATCTAATGCTTCACTGCCTTTTGTAATCTTGCAAGAAATTGTGCATAGGGTTCCTGTGACCCTTGCATGATATATAAAAAGGATCGTGCTGGGACTCCCTCTTCAGGATTGTGGCCCGGGCGTGTTTAGCAGCCTGTGCACACTGCTGATAAGCAGCATCTGGGAGTGCCATTTGATGTTCTAGGTCTGAATAAGGGCCATTACCTAACAGTATATCCTCTGTAATGTCTCCGTATCCAGCAACACGGTTCTGTTTAGCCTGGTCTGCACACATTTCTTGCCAATTTAAATTCCATGTCAGATATGCACTAGTAGACAAGCAAGTTCACGCCAAGTGTCTCACATCAAAGGGTAAAAGACACATAGCACCAAACACAGATTCTAGCAATCCTAAGGTGAATGGGCTCTGTATGCCATTATTTACCACTCTTGCTTTTAATTCCTTCAGCAACTTAAACTCCAGTGGGGTGTGTTCATGAATAATCTGCTGTGGATTGTTTGGATCAGGCCTTATGGAAATAGGAAAAGCACAAGGTCCTAAGGGCTCTCCAGCTATGACAGCAGAGCATAAAATTCTTTGTATTGGGGTTTCTATTTCTGCCGCCGAAGGAGGCTATATAGATGTTTCTGCAACTGGAGGAGGCGTTATAGGCCAGTTTTTATCTTCCCTCTCCTCCTGTTTTTTATTTTCTTTTTTTTTTTTTTTCTTTTTTTTGAGACGGAGTCTCGCTGTGTCTCCCAGGCTGGAGTGCAGTGGCGTGATCTCGGCTCACTGCAAGCTCCGCCTCCTGGGTTCATGCCATTCTCCCGCCTCAGCCTCCCGAGTAGCTGAGACTACAGGCGCCCGCCACCACGCCCGGCTAGTTTTTTGTATTTTTAGTAGAGACGGGGTTTCACCGTGTTAGCCAGGATGGTCTCGATCTCCTGACCTCGTGATCCACCCGCCTCGGCCTCCCAAAGTGCTGGGATTACAGGCTTGAGCCACCGCGCAATTGGAACTGTGGGTGGGGTAACAGATTCTTTCAGATTTTTAGATTCAGCCTGCTGTCCCGCAGAATAATAATGAGATAATGGCAGAAATACAGTACGAACTAACTCCAAGTAGATAAAACAGAAGAATCAATTTTAAAACCTTTTTGTTGAACCTGTTTTAATCCTTCTGCTCTGTCCCACTTTTCCACATCAAGAGTGCCTCCCTGTGGAAACCATGGGTTATGCGTAATAACTTTTTGTGGCTTCTGCAGGTTAGTAAGTGTCTGCGAATTAACCTGAGCTCCAGACTGTCTCAACAGAACTTTAAGCAACTGCACATCATGTTTTTCTTCAGTAGACAAATTCTTTCCCTTGTTACCCTGATTCAGAAAATTTTCCAGTACTTCTTTAAAGCACTGCTCCCAGTGCCTCTTTAGGGCACTGACCTTATATCCACTGCCAGCAGACTCATCCCGGGGTCCCCGTTCACCTTGTCAATTTCAGTTCCCCTGCTCCAGCAGACAACTTCAACCATTCACATCCTTGAAGTCCCATGTTCGGATGCCACTAGTTGGGTGTCCTTGGAGTGCCTGTTCTGAGTTGCCATTTGTAACCTGCTCCGACGTAGGTGGACTGAACAAAGGGGGACGAACGCGGGAATAAAGACAAAAGACAAAAGAGTATATTTGTAAGAAGGGATCAGGGGGCACCTTGCCTCTAGTGGACAAGGGCCCTGAGCTTTACACAGCCCTCCATATTTATTAGGCAGAAGAGATAGTGAGAAGGTGGGGTGGAAGAAGGGGTCAGCTGCTCAGTCCAGAGTAGGGTTTGCAAGACTGCATTCTCCAGATGTTGCAGTAGATAACCTTGGTGCCAGGGAGTGATTGCCTCCAGCAAACCTTCTGTCGGCGGGAGCAGTCGTGAGATTGCTCACATCCTGCATTCATGATAAACAGTTTGCTGGCCGGGCGCGGTGGCTCAAGCCTGTAATCCCAGCACTTTGGGAGGCCGAGACGGGCGGATCACGAGGTCGGGAGATCGAGACCATCCTGGCTAACATGGTGAAACCCCGTCTCTACTAAAAAAATACAAAAAACTAGCCGGGCGAGGTGGCGGGCGCCTGTAGTCCCAGCTACTGGGGAGACTGAGGCAGGAGAATGGCGTAAACCCGGGAGGCGGAGCTTGCAGTGAGCTGAGATCCGGCCACTGCACTCCAGCCTGGGCGGCAGAGCGAGACTCCGTCTCCAAAAAAAAAAAAAAAAAAAACAGTTTGCTGTTTGATCATTTGAACGCGGGAGGCTGAGGTTGCAGTGAGCCAAAATCGCACCATTGCACTCCAGCCTGGGCAACAGAGCAAGACTCTATCTCAAAAAAATAAAATAAAATAAAATAAAATTAAAAACCCAGATGTTATTCGATTTTAATTTTTAATCCATTCTAACAGTTTTGAGGCATTTATATTTAATGTAATTAACTGGAATCCATGTTCTGTTTTTACTTAGCATAAATTCTTAATGTAATGTAATTTTCTTAGTACATTTTATTTTAAAACAGCTATCTAAATGCATTGTATTTGCTCTTTTTGCTCTCTGTTTTTGATTATTTTCTTTTGGATGATTTTCTTACTATTATTTTTCCCCCTTTTGTTGGCTTGGAAATTATGTACTTTAAAACAATTACTAGGTTTTTTTTTTGTTGTTGTTGTTGTTGTTGTTTTTGTGTGTGTGTGAGAGAGAGTTTCGTTCTTTTTGCCCTGGCTGGAGTGCAATGGCACGGTCTTGTCTCATGCAACCTCCGTCTCCCGGGTTCAAGTGATTCTCCTGCCTCAGCTTCCGGAATGACTGTATTTTTAGTAGAGATGGGGTTTCACCATGTTGGCCAGGCTGGTCTCAAACTCCTGATGTCAGGTAATCCGCCCGCCTTGGCATCCCAAAGTGCTGAGATTACAGGCGTGAGCCACTGTGCCTGGACTTACTAGTTTTAATTGTAACACTAGAGATTACATGTAGTGTGCAACCTTTGTCATATTCTTCTGCTAATTAGGACTTTTCCATTCTACAGAAACCTTAGAGCACGTCAACTTCATTTATCACCTAATTTATCCAGTAAATTATTGTGTATTTTAGCTATTTATGTATTTAAAACCTCCTAAAATATCGTCACTACTGTTTTTATGCCAATGCTTATGATTTTCCCAGTGCATTGGCTTTCAAACTGAAGTACATGTCCTCACAGGGTGTATGTACAAAGACTTTTGAAGAGGTGTGTGAACACACATGATTTAAACGAAAACAGACCAGCTCCTCTCCTTGCTGACTGTCTCTTTTCTAAAACTAATCTGCCTGAGAGTTCAGCAGCTCCTGAGGCGTGCTGCTACGGTGGGTCTCATTTCCTGCATGCCTTCATACTCCTTTCACAGAAACATCACAGAGGAAAGGCATACTTCCACCCCAATAAGCATCCTCGACATTATTGGCCAGAGGGATAAAATCTTCTAGGGCTCCAAATAAAGGTATAGTTAACTATATTGGGGGCATTGTTTTAAGATGAGTGCCGAGAAGCAGTGACAGTATCTGGGCCCAGAGAAAATGTACCACTTACATTGAATTTGTTCTTCAGCCCACAGGTTCTGACTCCTCAGGAGAAAAAGCATCACCCGAAGAGGGAGGAAGTGGATTTGGGTATCACCATTTCTAGGGGCACACTTGATTGAAGACTGAGACTTCTGAAGAGAAGTCCAGAAGATACAAAGACAGACCATCCCAGTTGAATGCTGTTTTCCAAGAACAGAAGAAAATGATCCAGGCCCAGGTAACTGACTTATGGTTTATTTTATTTTGTTTATTTATTTTTTTTTTTGAGATGGAGACTCACTCTGTCGCCTGGGCTGGAGTGCAGTGGCTGGATCTCAGCTCACTGCAAGCTCTGCCTCCCGGGTTTACGCTGCCTCAGCCTCCGGAGTAGCTGGGACTACAGGCGCCCGCCTAGTTTTTTTTTGTATATTTTTAGTAGAGACGGGGTTTCACCATGTTAGCCAGGATGGTCTCGATCTCCTGACCTCGTGATCCGCCTGTCTCGGCCTCCCAAAGTGCTGGGATTACAGGCTTGAGCCACCGCGCCTGGCCTGGTTTATTTTATTCTTTCCTTTGTTCCATAATAGATTTGTAGAAGCCTATACACATCTATCTCACTAATATAAAAAGCATAAATTTCAAAAAGCAGGATCTGGAGATAAATGAGCTTAGTTTTAAACTCAATATCATGCAAAATAGTAGGATAAGGAAGATAATGTTCATAGCATTAACACTGAATTATGAATTTTGTGACATCATGCATGGCTGGAAGATCCTGTGGGTTATTTTAGCTGTCAGCTTGCATCTAATATCTCTGACAGCCAATATCACAAGAAAATCATGATTTACATGGTATGTCCTGGTTTTGAATATAAAACAGATTACTTCCCGGGGGGATGCCATTATTTCATGGCACTTTGGTCTCAGGAAATTTCTTCAGTGGTTCTTCCTAGAGATGATGTGGCAGATGGTGTCTAGAATAGCAGCTTTCTCATAAATGCAGATGCAGGTTTCCTGTGGCTATTTCTTGAAGGATTCCTTATGTACTACTATGGAATATGAAGGGGGCCAGCCCCTCCACACCTGTGGGTGTTTCTCATCGGGTGGGACGAGAGACTGAGAAAAGAAATAAGACACAGAGACAAAGTATAGAGAAAGAAAAGTGGGCCCAGGGAACCGGTACTCAGCATATGGAGGACCCACGCCGGCAATAGTCTCTGAGATCCCTCAGTATTTATTGATCACTATCTCTACTATCTCAATGAGGGGGATGTGGCAAGACTACAGGGTAATGCTGGGGAGAGGGTCAGCAGGAACACATGTGAGCAAAGGTTTTTGTGTCATAAATAAGTTTAAGGAAAGGTGCTGTGCCTTGATGTGCACATAGGCCAGACTTATGTTTGACTTTATACAAACATCTCAGTGCAGTAAAGAGCAGTATTGCCACCAGCATGTCTCATCTCCAGCCAGCCATAAGGTGGTTTTCTCCTATCTCAGTAAACAGAATGTACGATCGGGTTTTACACTGAGACATTCCATTCCCAGGGACGAGCAGGAGACAGATGCCTTCCTCTGATCCCAATTGCAAACAGGCCTTCCTCTTTCACTCATCCTCCTCAGCACAGACCCTTTACGGGTGTCGGGCTGAAGGACGGTCAGGTCTTTCCCTTCCCACAAGGCCATATCTCAGGCTGTCTCAGGAGTTTGAGACCAGCCTGAGCAATCTAGTGAGACCCTGTCTCTGTTCAATAAAATTGAAGAAAAGAAAGAAAGAAAAAGTTACCTTTTCAATATATTTTCTTCCTAATCCCCTTCTGTAAATGGTTGGTAATATTTACTTCCTGTCACTGTATCTGTGTGTGGATCTATGTCTATATATGTATTAACAAAAGCATGAGTATATATGAATCTACCTGTAGACATAAACATATATATCTATTATGATATATATATATATATTTTTTACATGATAGAATCATATTTCAAAGAACATACCAGCCAACTTGAAGGGACTCTTCCTTGGCCTCAGATGCTATACTTTGAGCATCCAAAGACCAATGATTGCAAATGATGGAAGAACATTCATTGTATAAAATTCCATCAGTTTATAGTGATACTTGAAAAAAAATGCATTTGTTACCATTGGGGGTTAGGAGAGAATCAAGTATTTAATTTGAAAAATGATAAAAGATCATAAACATGTTTTGTGTGTGTGTGGGGGGGGGGGGGGCAGGGTTGCATTGACTATGTTTTTTTTATTTTTTACTTTTCTGCTTTTTTTCTTTCCTCCTTTCTTCTTTTCCTCCTTCTTCTTCCTTCTTCCTTCCTCCTCCTTCTCCTCCTCCTCCTCGTCCTCTTCTTCTTCTTCTTCTTTTTTTTTTTTTTTTTTTTTTTTTTTAATATAGATAGGGTCTTATTGTGTTGCCCAGGCTGCTCTTGAACTCCTGGGCTCAAGCAATCCTCCTGCCTTGGCCTCCCAAAGTGCTGGGATTACAGGCATAAGCCATTGCACCTGGCCCTCTTGGTAATTTTTTATTACTGACCCTCATTCTGCTTCTTGGCTGTAAATTCCCACTTGCTTTTGCTGTATTTAGAGTTGAGTTCAGTCACCCTCTACCACTGCAAAATCCCATTACATTTGTCTATATGCCTATCATAATGGCCCTGAATAAAGTCTTCCTTACTGTACTTTAACAATTATCATTGAATAATTGTTTTAAACATGTATAGCTTAATTAAGGAAGTGAGATTCCAACGCCTTTGCCATATTCTTCTGAATAGAGGTAAGTCACTAGGCCAGTCCATGCTTAAGGAGAGGGTGTAGAGCACCCAATTCTGTCCCTGTTTGGGCGCCACTGGTAACCTGCATGGACCTAGGGGGACGGAACAAAGGGTGGCAAACACAGGAATGAAAGACAAGAGATAAAAGAGTATATTTGGAAGAAGAGGTCGGGGGTACCTTGCCTCTAGTGGACAAGGACTCTGAGCTTTACACAGCCCTCCGTATTTTTAGGCAAAAGAGATAGTTGAGTGGGGTGCAGTGGAAGAAGGGGTCAGCTGCTCAGTCCAGAGTAGACTCACAAGACTGCATTCTCTAGATGTTGCAGTAGATAACCTCAGCGCCAGGGTGTGATTGCCTCCAGAAAACCTTCTGTCTGTAGGAGCAATCATGAGTTTGCTCACATCCTGCATTCATGATAAACAGTTTGCTGTTTGATCATGTAGCCTCCAGTGGAATGCTGAGTTGGTCACGTCCCACAGGCCTTTGGCTCTCTGCAAGTAGGAGCTACATAAAGGTGTGAACACTGGGAGGGTGGAGTTCATTGAGCCATCTGCCTGCCATAGATCTGTCATATAGTAAATTATTTTTGAGTGTGGATTGAGGTAGGACTGTCACTTTACTTTTTACCAAATCTCACATAAATAATTTTGTGAGATCTCACATAAATAATTTGTGATATCTCACATAAATAATTTAGAATGGGTAAACCAACCAGGATTAAGTACTTATATCATCTATCAAGTGTGTTCACTGGCCTCTATAATAAAATGAGTGTAGAGTATACCTTCTGCTGTTCCCTGGGTCTTCAATGACTCAATTTTCCACCCAGCAGTATTCTTTAAAGGCATCCTGAGACAGGAGATTGACAATTCATTGATAAGCAGTCTTAATTGTCACTATTACAGGGCTGTAGGTCCCTTGCCAGCCATGCCTTTGAGTCCCAAATGGTCTTCAGGGTTGGGCTGTGTTGTTCAAGAGCTTAGGACCTTAACACTTATTGTTCCGATATTTATTGGCTATAATAATTTCTCTGGAGCAGTCAGCTGTCAGAAAATTTTGTCTCCTTTGTAGGTAACTTGTCTTTGGTCTCTGGATGCTTCTATAGTCTCCTCTTTGTATCTGGTGTAATTTAGTTTCAATCTGTTGTGTCTACATGTAGACTTCTTAGTTGTTGGATTTCTTGAGTTTGAAGTTTGGAGTGTTTAATCAGTTCTGAAAAATTTTCAGTGTTACATCTTTGGATATTGTTTCTCCATTACTTGATTTTCTCCTTCTCCTTGAAAAATTATCAAAGTCAAGGAGAAAGTCATGGGAACCCTCAATTTATAATTAGTCCATCAGAAAAATAGGAGGCCTGGATTTGTGATATATTGTTGGCCCTCCATATCCATGACTTCCACATCCATGGATTCAACCAACTGAGGATTGAAAATATATATTTTTTAAAGCATCTGAACTGAGCACACACAGACTTTTTCTTGTCATGATTCCCTAAACAATACAGTATAACAACTGTTAACATAGCATTTACATTGTATTAGATATTATAAGTAATCTAAAGATAATTTAAAGTATATGGGGTTGGGCGTGGTGGCTCACTCCTGTAACTCCAGCACTTTGGGAGGCTGAGGCGGGTGGATCGTCTGAGGTCAGGAGTTTGAGACCAGCCTTGCCAACATAGTGAAATCCCGTCTCTACTGAAAATACAAAAAATTAGCTGGGTGTGGTGGCGGGCGCCTGTAATCCTAGCTACTCGGGAGGCTGAGGCAGGAGAATCGCTTGAACCTGGGAGGCAGAGGTTGCAGTGAGCTGAGATCATACCATTGCACTCCAGCCTGGGCAACAGGAGCAAAACTCCATCTCAAAACAAAAAACAAAAATTAGCCAGGTGTAGTGGCACAGCCTGTAGTTCCGGCTACTTGGGAGACTGAGGCAGAAGAATTGCCTGCTCCCGGGAGGCGGAGGTTGTAGTGAGCTGAGATTATGCCACTGCACCCCAGCCTGGGAGAGAGAGTGAGTCTCTGTTTGAAAAAAAAAAAAAAAAAGTACGTAGGAGGATGTGCGTGGGTCACATGCAAATCTGCAAGTACTCTTCCATTTTATTTTATTTTATTAGAGACAGAGTATTTTTCTGTTGCTCAGGCTGAAGTTCTGTAGCATGATCATACTCACTGTAGTCTCTAACTCCTGGGCTCAAATGAGCCTCCTGCCTCAGCCTCCCAAGTAGCTGGGACCACAGGCACTCACCACTGCACCCAGCTAATTTTTAAATTTTTTGTACCGACGGGGTCTCATGTTGCCCAGGCTGGTCTTGAACTCCTGGGCTCAGGTGACCCTCCTGCCTTGGCCTCCCAAAGTGCTGGGATTACAGGTGTGATCTACTGTGCCTGACCAATACTGTGCCATTTTATATCAGACACTTGAGCATCCACAGGAGGTCCTGGAACCCATACCCTACAGACACTAAAGGACGACTGTATATATGTCTTTTGTCTGCATCTATGTAAACAAATATATGTACATGTATTCATATATATTTACATATATAAAATGTGTAAATATGTTGTTTTTAGGTTAGCAAGATTTAACTTCCACACTTTATAGAAACTTCCAATTGGAATGAAGGGGTGGCCTGCCCCTCCACACCTGTGGGCATTTCTCATCAGGTGGGAGGAGAGACTGAGAAAAGAAATAAGACACAGAGACAAAGTATAGAGAAAGAAAAGTGGGCCCAGGGGACTGGTGCTCAGCATACAGAGGACCCGCCTGGCCCTGGTCTCTAAGTTCCCTCAGTATTTGTTGATCACTATCTCTACCATCTCGGAGATGGGGATGTGGCAGGACAATAGGGTAATAGTGGGGAGAGGGTCAGCAGGAAAACATGTGAGCAAAGATCTCTGTGTCAAACTTATTTATAAGTTTAAGGAAAGGTGCTGTGCCTTGATGTGCTTGTAGTCCAGATTTATGTTTGACTTTACACAAACATCTCGGTGCAGCAAAGAGCAGTATTGTCGCCAGCATGTCTCACCTCCAGCCCTAAGGCAGTTTTCTCCTATCTCAGTAAATAGAACACACAATTGGGTTTTACACCAAGACATTCCATTGCCCAGCAACGAGCAGAAGACAGATGCCTTCCTCTTATGTCAATTGCAAACAGGCCTTCCTCTTTCACTCATCCTCCTCAGCCCAGACCCTTTATGGATGTTGGGCTGGGGGACGGTCAGGTCTTTCCCTTCCCAGGAGACCATATCTCAGGCTATCACATGGGGAGAAACCTTGGACAATACCTGGCTTTCCTGGACAGAGGTCCCTGCGGCCTTCCACAGTGTATTGTGTCCCTGGGTACTTGAGATTAGAGAATGGCGATGACTTTTACCAAGCATACTGCCTTCAAGCACTTTTTTAACAAAGCACATCCTGCACAGCCCTAAATCCATTAAACTCTGAGTCAACACAGCACATGTCTCTGCGAGCACAGGGTTGGGGCTAGTGTTATAGATTGACAGCATCTCAAGGCAGAAGAATTTCTCTTAGTACAGAACAAAATGGAGTTCCTTATGTCTACTTCTTTCTACATAGACACAGTAACAGTCTAATCTCTCTTTCTTTTCCCCACATGGGTGAATGGAGGATAATTGAATATACAATGACATAATATTATATTAGGACTTTACTTCTTCCACAATGTATTTTTTTTTTAAAAAAACAACTATTTGGTATAAACACACAGCCTGTAGAGTGGAAATGAGCAGAAAAACTTTAGCATTTCTTCCATATCATCAAAAAGACATCACTTTATTAAACAGGACTGTTATTACAGGAATCCGTAACACTGGAGGATGTGGCTGTGGACTTCACCTGGGAGGAGTGGCAGCTTCTGGGCCCTGCTCAGAAGGACCTGTACCGGGACGTGATGTTGGAGAACTACAGCAACCTGGTGGCAGTGGGTAAGGACAGCTGCCCTGTGTCACTCAGAGGGTGCCCAGTCAGTGGCCTTCCTTTCTCAGATGCTTACCTCTTTGGAATGCCTGCAGTACTCTGAAGTGTTAGATTCTCAGATCCTTCTCTTGCTCCCACACACGATGGTGTAATCTACCCTCTTGTGAGAGAAAAACCTTGATGTTACAGATATGAAACTGAACTTTCATAGTTTCAGATATAAAACTAAACTTTCCATATTTTAAGAAACTCAAGTTTCCTGAAGTGTAGCGTTCTTCCTCTTGACATTGCCAGCCCAATTTGATATGTCTAAGTCCTCTATCCTTTCCCATGAACAGGGTATCAAGCCAGCAAACCGGATGTATTCTTCAAGTTGGAACAAGGAGAACCACCGTGGACAACAGAAGATGGAATCCACAGTGGAGCCTGTTCAGGTGAGAGAACCTACAAGGCAGAAGGCTGTGGAAGTCACATTCTAAGTCGGTCAGAGAAGGCAACACAGCTGTGAAGGGGGTTTGAGGATATGTAAACAGTTCCTCTACTCATCTCTCTCCCAGTGTGAGACCTGTTTTTCTTTGTAGGAATTTAGAGTTTAAAAAAAAAATCCCTTTATCTCTTCAGAGATCTGATTCTTTATTTTATCTACATATTTTTTGTTTGCCTGCATAATTTTCTTCTTCCTCGGGTTTCAAGTATTTCCCTTCTTCATGTCCTTCCACCTCTCTTGTTATGAAATTCCACCTTCCAGGCCTCTCTCCAAAGAGGAAACTTCTAGAACTCCCGCCCCTTCATGCCCCTTGACTAATGCTGACCTCCCCTCCTAACACCTCCGCTGTGTTGGATGTGACAGTGGCTTCCTCAGGGTAAACTGGGCTTTCACTGTGCGTTGGCTTCCTTGGCTTCTCTTTTTCCTTATTCTTAGGTTCTCCAAAGGCCCCGTTTTCCATTTTCTCATCTGTGCCCTTCACTCTTCAAAGTTTCCTTCATTCTAGTAAGTTAAGCGCCTTCCATTCCCTGGAGGAGAGTCCCAAACTGACATCTCCCGGTTGTTACCTAACACAGATTTTAGTTCTGTGTTTATTTGATGGCAATTCTCCCCTGAGTTCCTAGTAACTGCAAAGAACTAGAATCATCTTTCCTCCAAGAAAACCCCTGTTAAGTTTGTATTCTCATTTGTTCCTGTACATCCTGAATCTTGGCCATCCAGGCATTACCTGTCCGAAGAGCTCTCTTCTTTAAAGGTATCTGCTAGTCATGATGAATCTCTAAGTAAAAAAGTCATTTTTTAAAACATCCTACATTCCCAAGGCCAGCTTAAACCAGGTCATAACTCCTGCCCTACTTCCATTTGATTCCTTTCTGTGTTTAATAATTTGCTTTTGTTTTTTTCCCCATCATATTCTGATGCCACTAAGTCCCAGTAAACCATGTTACCCGTCAAAGTTCTCGTTTCAGTGATCTCTGTGATACAATACCATCCTGCTCACAAAGAGATTTCCATCTTCTTTCCTAAACCCTCCCCGGTGTGTTCCACACATATGATTACTTCCCTGACTCATTCCCTTAAAAATTACTTATTATTTATTTATTTATTTATTTATTTTTTTTTGAGACAGAGTCTCACTGTGTGCCCAGGCTGGAGTGCAATGGTGTGATCTTGGCTCATAGCAACCTCCGCCTCCTGGGTTCAAACGATTCTCATGCCTATCCCCAACACTAGCACCATACCTGGTACATGGTGATCATTCAGTAAGAGGATGTGGAATGGATGGATCTGTTCTTTGGATGAAATGGCCCTCCAACCTCTGGTCTGCTGGTCACAGTGAATTGCTTGTATTTTTAAGGTCTTTGTTTTGCAAGGCACATTTAGAATGCAGCCAAATCTGTCTTTATTCATTATTAGTGATCTAACCTTGTTTTTATGCTAACTGCTTTCACCTTTTAGTTTGTCTATACTATTATTTTTTGCCAATGTGCAAGGATCATTAAACATGTAGTTTTATTTACACTCAGGTCATACTGTTATTACTAAAGAGACACCTCACATCAAGGCATTAAAAAAAAATACTTTGGGGCCGGGTGCAGCAGCTCATACCTGTAATCCCAGCACTTTGGGAGACCAAAGCGGGCAGATCACCTGAGGTCGGGAATTTGAGATCAACTTGGCTAACATGGTGAAACCCCGTCTCTACTAAATATACAAAATTAGCTGGGCGTGGTGGCACATGCCTATAATCCCAGCCACATGGAAGGCTGAGGCAGAGAATCGCTTCCAAGGTTACAGTGAGCTGGGATTGTGCCACTACACTCCAGCCTGGGCAACAGAGTGAGACTCCATCTCCGCCCTGCCCCCTGCAAAAAAAAAAAAAACTACTTAGGCTGTGAGCCGGGATTGTGCCACTGCACTCCAGCCTGGGCGACAGAGTGAGACTCCATCTCCCCCGCAAAAAAAACAAAACAAAACAAGTTTGGTCATGAGCCGGAATTGTGCCACTGCACTCCAGCATGGGCAACAGAGTGAGACTCCATCTCCCCGACTCAAAAAAAAAAAAAAAAAATACTTTGTCCGGGCACAATGGCTCACGTGAGGTCAGGAGTTTGAGACCAGCCTGGCCAACATGGTGAAACCCCGTCTGTACTAAAACTACAAAAATTAGCTGGGTGTGGTAGCAGGCACCTGTAATCCCAGCTACTTGGGAGGCTAAGGCAGAACAGTCGCTTGAACCCGGGAAGTGGAAGTTGCAGTGAGCTGAGATTGCAGCATTGCACTCCAGTCTGGGCAACAGAGTGAAACTCCATCTAAAACAAAAAAACAAAAGAAAACCAAAAAAATAAAAACAGAACAGACTTTTACCTCAAATCAAAATGATGGAAATCTTTGTTCTTTTCTTTCTAGAAATCTGGAAAGTTGATGATCATGTGCTGAAGCGCTTGCATAGTGAAAGCCTAGTGAACAGAAGGAAACAATGTCATGAACATGATGCATTTGAAAATATCGTTCATTGCAGCAAAAGTCAGTTTCTGTTAGGGCAAAATCATGATATATTTGACTTACATGGAAAAAGTTTGAAATCAAATTTAACTTTAGTTAATAAGAGCAAAGGCTATGAAATAAAGAACTCTTGTGAGTTTACTGGAAATGGGGACTCCTTTCTTCATGCTAACCATGAACGACTTCATACTGCAATTAAATCCCCTGCAAGTCAGAAACTCATCAGCACTAAGTCCCAATTCATCAATCCCAAGCATCAGAAAACACGAAAATTGGAGAAGCATCATGTATGCAGTGAATGTGGGAAAGCCTTCATCAAGAAGTCTTGGCTAACTGATCACCAGGTAATGCATACAGGAGAGAAACCCCACAGATGTAGTCTGTGTGAGAAAGCCTTCTCCAGAAAGTTCATGCTCACGGAACATCAGCGAACTCATACGGGAGAAAAACCTTATGAATGCCCTGAATGTGGCAAAGCCTTTCTCAAGAAATCACGGCTCAACATACATCAGAAAACACATACCGGAGAGAAACCCTATATATGCAGTGAATGTGGAAAAGGCTTCATCCAGAAAGGAAATCTCATTGTACACCAGCGAATTCATACAGGTGAGAAACCTTATATATGCAGTGAATGTGGAAAAGGCTTCATTCAGAAGACTTGCCTCATAGCTCATCAGAGATTTCACACGGGAAAGACGCCCTTTGTGTGCAGTGAATGTGGAAAATCCTGTTCTCAGAAGTCAGGTCTCATTAAACATCAAAGAATTCACACAGGAGAGAAACCCTTTGAATGTAGTGAATGTGGGAAAGCCTTTAGCACAAAGCAAAAGCTCATTGTCCATCAAAGGACTCATACAGGAGAGAGACCCTATGGCTGCAACGAGTGTGGGAAAGCATTTGCTTATATGTCGTGCCTGGTTAAGCATAAGAGAATACACACGAGGGAGAAACAAGATGCAGTCAAGGTGGAAAATCCTCCTGCAGAGAGGCACAGCATATTACACACCAGTGATGTCATGCAGGAGAAAAACTCCGCTAACGGGGTGACTACACAAGTGCCTTCCGTGACCCCTCAGACATCACTAAACATCAGCGGCCTCCTTGCAAACAGGAACATAGTCCTTGTGGGACAGCCAGTGGTCAGATGTGCAGCCTCAGGAGATGATAGAGGATTTGCACAGGACAGAAACCTTGTGAATGCGGTGAATGTGGTTGTGCCTTCCGTGATCAATTATGTCTTATTTTATGTTACAGAAAACCCATAGGAAGAGAACTCAGATCTATGTGGAAAAAGGGTGGAGCAAAAATTTGTAGTTCATTATGTGGCTGAAAAGCATACACTGAGAGAAAATGTATAAGGCAGAGAAAGCCTGATAAACTCATCCTATTTAAATGTATGCTGTGATGCACAGGCAAAATCTGATGTTAGCCTAAACACATACACAGCAGTTGCTCTATTGTGTCAAATAAATGAGTAAAGGAAGCCCAAGTACTCTGAAGTGGAAGAAATGAAGTACTGTGAATTTTTAAAAGAGATGAAAGAATTGGTATCGGGGGTGTTGCAGTGACTGAAAAACCCCATAAGGGATGGTTGGTGGGAAAGGGCTAGTACTGGAATGGTGGGATGTGGGACGCATTTGTGTCAATTCAGTTTCCTTAGACCAGTGTGAAGGATTAATTGAAAACCAGGACCATAAACTTTCAGAACTTTACATTTTGCAGAGGGATCTGCTGTTAATGGTACTTAAGCACCTGAGTACAAAAATGAGGTTTGGTTTGGTTTTGTTTTTTATGCCCAGGTCTCATCTCTCCAAAAGATTACAAATTCCCTGCTAATTTTTGTGGCTACTTAAATTTTAGAATTAAAGAAACTGAACACAAAATTTAAAAATTCAGTTCCCTCACTGCTCAAGAGCTGTACGTGAATAGCTGCTACCAAACTGGACAGCAGAGTGAACAGAACTTTGAGACAATGGGGACTCTCTGTCATCATTTCCAGCATCCCAGAAAGTTGTGCTGAAGAGGCTGCTTTGCATGATTTAATATTTCCCAACACATAGAAAATCAAAAACTATATTGATTTGGAGAGAGAATGATTTGGAAAGAGAAGAGTATTTTGTCATTGAAGGGAATGACAGTTGTAAAGAATGGAATTGTCACCCACAACTTTTGTGTGATTAGAGAGACTTAGTCAAATATAAAAGGGGCAGAGCAGAAATGGAAAAGGACCCTTAGAATAAGTAGAACACAAAGGAGGAGGAAAATCTTAGTCTCTGAGAATGGATGAGACTGTAACAGATGGGGGGAGGTGGGTTTCTTTTGGGATGTCTTAGAGATGACCCTTTTTTTTTTTTTTTTTTTTTTTTTTTGAGACCGAGTCTCACGCTGTTGCCCAGGCTGGAGTGCAGTGGCGCGATCTCGGCTCACTGCAAGCTCCGCCTCCCGGGTTCCCGCCATTCTCCTGCCTCAGCCTCCTGAGTAGCTGGGACTACAGGCGCCCGCCACTGCGCCCGGCTAATTTTTTGTATTTTTAGTAGAGACGGGGTTTCACTGTGGTCTCGATCTCCTGACCTTGTGATCCGCCCGCCTCGGCCTCCCAAAGTGCTGGGATTACAGGCTTGAGATGACCCTTTTATTTGTCCGTAAGACCTATCCCTTGCTAAAGTTACCATTTCAAAGATCCTGGCTTCTCTGTGACCTGCTGAACTGAGATGTGATTTTTTTTTTTTTTTTTTTTTTTTTTTTTTTTTTTTTTTTTGAGATCATGATTTATCTTCATCGTTCTCCCTTTTCTGGGAGTAGATCTCTTGGCCTTCTTTATCCGGTTTTTTAACCTTCATCCCATATGGATACACTGTCCAAGTTACAGTAAGTGCTGCGCATAGGAAAAGAAATGAAAATTTGCCTTGTTGTGGCTAGCTCAGAATTCAACAGAAATCCTGGGTTACTAGGTAACTTTTGTTTTGTTTTTGTGTTTTTTTTGAGATGGAGCCTTGCTCTGTCGCCCAGGATGGAATGCAGTGGCACCATCTCAGCTCACTACAACCGTCGCTTCCCAGTGGGGTGTGTTGTCCCTGAAAACCCTGAGGAACAAAGGGCTGAATTGGGAATGCCCCAGTTTGTTGTGGGGCCTGAAGTTGGCCCCTCTTCTCCTTTCCCAACAACAGTTGCCCATTTTTATCAAATTTATTACAACGTTGATTAGCCAGTGTTTTCCTTTTTTATATCTTGGGCATAGGCCAGGTGGCTCTTTCTTTGTTGTAGTAGCTTGAGTTGTTATATTTTGTTCATTTGAGACTGGGCAATTCTGTTTTAGATGACCAATTGGACCACAATTATAACATTTCCCCCCAAATGTTCTAACTTGTCCTCCTAAAACAACTCCCATTATTGCTTGAGCTTTAAGTTTAGCTTTATGCATAGCTCCTCCAATTCCATCACAGGCTTTTATGTACTCTGAGATTACATCTGATCCTCCTGGGACCTTTTCTTTTAATGGCTTAATGGCTGAGTGACACTCAGGATTGGCATTTTCTTATGCCATTAACTCCACTATGACCTTACAGGCATTCTCATCCATAATTGACTTTTGAGCAGCATCTTGGAGCCTTGCCACAAAATCAGGGTAGGGCTCTTTAGAGTCTTGTCTTATTTTATTGAATGAAAGGCAGGTAGTTCCTGGGTCTTGGATTTTCTCCCAGGCCATAAGGCAGATAGCTCTAACTTGCTCAATGACCTCATCTTGCATTATTGCTTGTTGATTAATAGTGCTCCAATTTTGACCTGTTCCTAATAGTTGATCTGCATCTATGTTAACTGGAGGATTGGCAGCCCTGTTTCTTCAGACCTGTTCTTGTGCCCCATCAATACACCAAGTCTTAAATTGTAAAAATTGAGAGGGTGAGAGTGATGATTTCGCCAGAATCTCCCAATCATAAGGAATGTGTCTATGTCCATGAGCAATGGAATCTAATAATGTCCTCATATAAGGGGAGTTGAGTCCATATGCTTTACTCCCTCTTTCATATCTTTGAGCATTTTCATAGAAAATGACTCATATGTGGCCTCAGCTAGGGGAGGCTCTCCCTCTTGGGCCCCTTCTCCAGGTTGTACCTAATATTACTGGGAACCTCAATATCTCCTTGTTTTCTTGCCTTGTCAATAATCTTATATAATGCACTACCCTGTCCACTAGGTGGTGATACAGGATTAAGTCTCATAGTGGGCGCTGAGGCTGTAGAGCCCTGCCCTGTGGTGCTGGAAACATTCCTGGCTGTCCATACTGATTTTCTGGGGGCAGCCGATACTGAAGTTCAGCTGGCGGCCAGTATTGATAGGCTACTGGCAGTTGGGTCTTATTTTCTACCGACTGTTATTGTGGATACTGTATTTGGATTGGCATTGCCGTGACAGAGACTCTGTCTTTCTCTATTTGATATTCTCTTGGGGTTTGGACTTGTCTAACCTGCATTTGAGGTTGTAATGTTACAGGCATCTGAACTGCTGGAAGAGGAGTTGGTCTTCGTGGTTTAGACTCTGATGGACCCACTAATTCTGGACCTTTTTCTTCTAATTTTAATGTTTCAGGGTATATTACCTCCTGTAATTGATTGTAGTCAACATTTTGCGTTGACCGAGCCATTACAGACTCTGCTACATATTTACAACGTAAACTTTCTGTTCCTTTCCAGGATTCTGTCCCTGCCTCTTCCTCACAATCTATTACACAGCTTTCAGGGGCATCAGAAACTGAAATGCTGTCTTCTCCTGTTTGAAACTATTCTAAAGGTACTTTAATAATGGCCCAATCATTCCATACTGTAAGTGCGACGATTTTACCCTCCCGACTTGCTTGTTTTAATTCTTTGCCAATTTTGTCCCAATCTTTTAGATCTAAAGTTCCCTGTTCTGAAAACCATAGGCAGAATTGTTCTGTCATTTGAGATAGTGTGATTATATTTTCTGTAGAGACTCTACCTCCCCCTCTTCTTAAAAGAATTTTAATTAAGCTGAGATAAGAGGCATATTTACTATCAGTTTGTTCTATTTTTACCCTGGGTTATTCCGAGTGCACAAGCTTAACGCAAGGCTGACCATGGATGTACTTGGGAATCTCTTGTCGACTTGTCCTCGATGACCATGCTCTAGCGTATTTCACCCATGTTGGGCACCAGATGAAGGGGGCCAGCCCTTCCACACCTGTGGGTGTTTCTCATCAGGTGGGATGAGAGACTGAGAAAAGAAATAAGTCACAGAGACAATAGAGAAAGAAAAGTGGGTCCAGGGGACCGGCGCTCAGCATATAGAGGACCTGCGCCAGCACTGGTCTCTGAGTTCCCTCAGTATTAACTGATTACTCTCTACCATCTCAGAGAGGGGTTAGACTTTTACTAACCATACTGCCTTCAAACACATTTTTATCAAAGCACATCCTGCACAGCCCTAAATCCATTAAACCTTAAGTCAACAGAGCACATGTCTGTGCAAGCACAAGGCTGGGGTTAGGGTTACAGATTAACAGCATCTCAAGGCAGAAAATTTTCTGTAGTACAGAACAAAATGGAGTTTCTTATGTCTACTTCTTTCTACATAGACACAGTAACAGTCTGATCTCTCTTTCTTTTCCCCACAAGTGAGAGCAAATAGAAAAAAAAAAGCGTAATTCAACATTTTCAGAATACAGTGATTTTGCTAGTAATATGTAAGAAAAGAAACAGCCTCATTCACTACCCATGCCATTCAACAAACCAATACTAATGGATTGCTGATTGAAATTTACAACCAGATAATGCAATTTTGAGAATTACAAAATGAAATATTTGCTATGGTCTTAGAATCTGAGGATGTTTTATAAACAGTATGAAACACATTGATGATACGGGTGAAATGACAAATTAGAACATTAAATAAGAGTAGGCCGCCATCTCTCTCACACACACACACACACACACGTGTGTACACACAGCGGGGAGCATAGGTAGGAAGAGTTGTATGTAGCATAAAGAACACATATCACATAATATAATGAAGTATAGGGAAAACATTACATCAGAAACAAAAAAATGGAAATTGTCCAGTGAGTAGTAACTATGAGGAAAGTTTTGATGTCCTCAGTAATCATGAAACTTCAAATACCACCACCTGGTGCCATCATACGCCAACTAGAAGTCTAAAATTAAAATGGCAGGAAATACCAAGTTTTGGCAAACATGTGCCAGGAATTCCATGTGCTGCTGTTGGGCGTTAAAATTGGCACAGGCATTTTGGAGAACTCTTTGGCAGTACCTACTTAAGTGGAACAGATACCAACCTCTGTCTCGACAATTCCCCTCTTATAAGTATGCCCCAAATGAATTTCTAAATATATCATCAAAAGACAAATTCCAGAATTTGTATATCAGCACTAGTCATAACAGTCCCAAACCAGAAGACCAACCACTTGCTCCCTCAGAATAGAATGATTCAAATATTTGATATTAACAGAAGGAATGTTATGTATCAATGCTAATGGAAATCAATAGTACGTTTGAGAAATCATAAAAATTTAAGAGCTAAATATAGACAGGTTCTTGCTGTATGATTTTATTTATATAAAAAACAAAACATACAAAAGCGATGTGACCTCTTAAATGTTGGAATAGATATAAACCTATGTCTCAACAATTCTGCTACTCAAATATACCCAACAGAACTATGCTCTTGGGGGTAGGAATTTAAGAATATGAAATCTTCTGCAATGTAAAAATTCAAATAACAGAAAAACGTGTCATGAGCCTGAGACTGATGTTCATATGTTATTAAACCAGAAGAAATAACACAAGACATAAATGGTCCTGGCAATGTCATCTGATATCCATAATTAAAATATTACCTTTTCCTTTAATAAGTCCTTAACTTTAAGAGAAAATGCACTCTCCCATTATCATCAGAACATGGATACTTCATTATAGACACAGTTGTGACCTCCATTAACATAATAAACCTAGATTTATATAAAATATTTTTTATTCCAGAGATGAATTGACATCATGGTTTTTGTACAGGATTATGTAGTTCTTATAGTTCCATCCTAATCTTTCTTATAAACACATAGGCATTATAAATGTGACCGTAACAATAATTTTGAAAACGTAGTCTATAATTCAAGCAAGGCAATGTGAACAACCTGAATTATTTCATATTACAATTCTTAAGCATCTTCAAAATGAGATATGAGATTTTATCACTTGAATTATTCACTAACATCCTCAGTGAGAGTTTTATTAAATTATAATAGGAGCCATTGAGGACTGGCATATGGTCTAGGACGCCGGTCTTTTTTTTTTTTTTTTTTTTTTGAGACGGAGTCTTGCTCTGTAGCCCGGGCTGGAGTGCAGTGGCCGGATCTCAGCTCACTGCAAGCTCCGCCTCCCGGGTTTACGCCATTCTCCTGCCTCAGCCTCCGGAGTAGCTGGGACTACAGGCGCCCGCCACCTCGCCCGGCTAGTTTTTTGTATTTTTAGTAGAGACGGGGTTTCACGGTGTTAGCCAGGATGGTCTCGATCTCCTGACCTCGTGATCCGCCCGTCTCGGCCTCCCAAAGTGCTGGGATTACAGGCGTGAGCCACCGCGCCCGGCCGACGCCGGTCTTTTTACTAACCCGACTCAGAGCTAATGTATTATTCCTCCTCCTTGACTGGCCTTGCCACTGAATCTGCTTCTACCCCAGAATACTCCCTTTGTAGACATGAGCATGTAGTAAGACTTCCTTTCCTTGCAGACTCTGCATCTCAGAGTGCAACAGAAAATACTCACTGGACTTCTTCCCTCTGCCAGGACAGTGAGCTCAGTGTGAAGGTTGTGACAGCCATTACATGAGGGAGGGAGGCAGCCACACCTCAAATAAAGGTTTGTGATTCTGTGACCTCACGTCCCCTCAGAACTGCAATTGTCACTTTACCTATAGGGTAAATGACAGTGAAGGCCTGGGGAGCTGAGAACACTTCTGAAATTTTGTTTCCCAGTTGCTAATTACCAACACCAATGACAAGTCTCTTATGTGTGTCTTCAAACAGGCTGCTGCAGTGTTTGGGAAAAGCTCTTACTTTTTCATGATCTCTAGAGGTACACAGGGTCTCATATGGAAGGAACAGGAAATACTGAGGTCTGACCCATGAGGGACCCGCAGAGAGATTTGTGTGTCTCACTGGGTTCCAGGCTTCCCTGAGTTCTTCTACCCATTAGTTAGCTAGATTAGTTAACCCTTAATTTTCAGATGTCTGAGCTATACCACTTTTAAGTATTCAACAGATACACAGAATCGGAAAACGTTCCTGAGAAGGATGTCTCGTGAGGTAAGAGTAAAAGCAAGAACACAATGTCAGTAATTCACATTGGAGGTCACTGGACTTGCTTGTATAATTAAAGGCAAAATAACTTGAAAATGATTATATAGAAATATTCTAGAAAAATGTGCTCCACCAATATTGACCCCTGCAGAGATAAGAAATCGAGACAGAAATTTATCCCTAGAAGAAAGAGAGATGTATAGCATTCTCTCAAAGGTGAAAGCACCAGTATCAGACAGTTTAACCAGAAGATTACATCATTCTTTTAATTGTTACATAAGCCAACTCTACGTCTCAATTCAACAGCATGGAATGGTTATGAAAATTGTCACACTTATTTTTGCCAAAAAGTAAGGAGCATTCATTGGTTATGTAATTAATGAAGACGTGTAAAATTTAATCATCAAAATCAATCCTTTGGATTTTGCAACAGACAAATCTACATTTGACAAGGTCCACTATCTATTCCCTTCATGAGGATTTGTAGGCAAGCAAACTGTAGAAGAAACTCAGTTTTCACAAGGCCACCATTCCTTCTGACACCATTTGTAAGATTTCAGGTCCCCCAATTCACCCTCAGTATTGGTAATTCTCTGAAGGACACACAGAACTCACTGAGAGCTATTTTACTCACTATTCTGGGGAAAGGATACAGATTAAAATCAGCAATGGAAAGAAACATAGAAGACAGACTCCAGGACTAGTACCCAAAACGCTGAGTTTTCAGTTGTCCTCTCTCCATGTTGTCATGATATGTTACTTTATCAGCAGCAATATGAGATAATACTCATGAATGTTTTCATTCAGTAAATCTCTCCTAAGCCTTGGAGACCAGAGTTTTTTCTGAAGCTTCAGTGCATACTGCCTGCTTGGCTGCCCTTAAGTCTGCCTCCTCCAGAGGCTAAGCTGTTACTGTGAGACCCAAAGCCCCCACCGTAAGGCAAATTCTTAGACTGTCTGATGGTCAAGCCCATGGGAAAACAAAAATACTTTTCGTCAGGCACGACATATGAAAAAAATGGGCATCACCTCCAGGTAGGTAAGGGTAAAGGCCACACTTCCTGTTGGGAATGGTAAATGTTTTGCTACACAGGCCACCTCCAGGTCTCTGCCCACGACTTGTCTTACAGCCAAATGAGCATATTTGTCTGGGTATCTATGTTTAGTATAGCATTTACAGGACAGACATAGCAACTGTGTCATGTGAGTATTTCCAGTATGTGGATCAGCCTGCATGGGATAGAGAGTGATTTAAAGAAACAACTAATCAAGTAGGAAGTGGAGAAAGATATTTGAATAAGAGCCTCCATCAATCGTCCTCCCTGCAGGAATTGAGCAGCTATCCACACAAAAGAAGCAGCTTCATAAGAGCCAAAAATCAGGTGAGCAATTACAGTACCTGGTTTTTACTTCATATCACTGAAAGAGGCACTGAGTAGGGTAGAAAAAACAGTCTTGAATTGCCAACACCACCCCACCCCTTCCCCCAGCGGTGGCCGCGTGGTGCAAAGAGAGAACCTGTGCTCTTGGGTTGGGCAGAGAGAGTACAGTGATTGCGGGACTATGCATGTGAACTCAGCGCTGCTCTGTCACAGCAGCCAGCAACACTGAGCAGAACTTAGCTAGCACTCATGGATGAAGCATTTAGATCAGCCCTGGCTAGAATCTCCAGTTTTGTTCTTTTTGCTTAGGATCATTTTGACTATTCTGGGTCTTTTGTGTTTCCATATGAAAAACATAGGAAAACATTAAAAAACACAAATCCCATTTATAACAGCTGCAAATGAAACAAAATACTAGGAAATAACAAAACAAGTGAAAGATCTCTACAATCAAAAAGTATAAAACATTGATGCAAGATATTGAAAACACAAACAAATATAAGATATTCCATGTTTAGGAATGAAAGAATTGACAGATTAAAATGTTCATACTACTTAAAGCAATCTACAGATTTAATGCAATTCCTCTCAAAATACCAATGACTTTCTCCACAGAAATAGGGAAGAAAAAACTAAAATTCATATGGGAACACAAAAGATCTAGAATAGCCAAAACCAACCTAAGCAAAAAGAACAAAACTGGAGGAATCACAACCTGACTTTAAATTATACCAGAGAGCTATAGTAACCAAAACACCATGCTACTGGCATAAAATCAGACACACAGATCAGTGGAACAGAATAGAGAATCCAGAGATAAATACATACATCTACAGTGAGCACATTTTTGACAAAGGTGCCAAGAACATACCTTGAGGAAAAGACAGTTATCGTCAATAAGTGATGCTGGGAAAACTGGATATTTATATTCAAAAGAATAAAACTGGGTACCTATTTCTCACTGTATACAAAATGTCAAGTAATAGGATTAAATACTTAAATCTAAGACCTCAACCTATGAAACTGCTATAAGAAAGCATTGTGGAAACTCACCAGAACATTGGTCAGTGGAAGATTTCTTAAGTAATACCCTACAAGCACAGCAACCAAAGCAAAAATGGACAAATGAGATCATGTCGAGTTAAAAACTTTGGCACAGCAAAGGAAACAATTAACAAAATGAAGAGAAAACCCACAGAATGGGAAAAATATTTGCAAACTACCCATGTGATAAGGGATTAATAACTAGAATATATAAAGAGCCCAAACAACTCTAGAGGGGGAATATCTAATAATCTGATTAAAAATGGGCAAACGATCTGAATAGACATTTCCCAAAAGAAGACATACAAATGGCAAAGGGGTATATGGGAAGGTGATCAACATCAGTGATCATCAGAGAAACGTAAATCGACTTTTATCTAAATGTCAGGCAATAACAAAATCTGGAGAGGATATGGAGAAAAGCGACCCTCATACACTGTTGGTAATAATGTAAATTAGTACATCCACTATGGAGAACAGTTTGGACGTTCCTCAAAAATCTAAAAATAGAGGTACCATATGATCCAGCAATCCCACTGCTAGCTGTGTATCCAAAAGAAAGGAAGTCAGTATACTGAAGACTTATCTGTACTTTCATATTTATTGTAACAGTATTCACAATAGTCAAAATTTGGAAGGAACCTAAGTGTCCACCAACAGATGAATGGATAAAGGAAATGTGGTACTTATACACAATGCAGTACTATTCAGCTATAAAAAAAGAATGAGATTCTGTCATTTGCAACAACATGGATGGAACTGGAGGCCATTATGCTAAGTGAAATAAGCCAGGCACAGAAAGACAAACTTCACATCTTCACTTATTTGTGGGATCTAAAAATTTAAATAATTGAACTCATGGAGATAGAGAGTAGAATAATGGTTATCAGAGGCTGAAAAGGGTCGTAGTTTTGGGTGGGGGATGTAGAGATGGTTAATGGATATAAAAATAGTTGGAAATAATTAGGCCTAGTATATGCTAGCACAGCAGGGTGACTCATCAAAAATAATTCATTGTACATTCTAAAATAATTACAAGAGTATCATCAGATTGCTTGTAACATGAAGGATAAATACTTGAGGGGATAGATACCTCATTTACCCTCATGTGATTATTACACATTATAAGCCTGTATCAAAATATCTCATATAACCCATAAATATATATATATATATATCTTCTATGTACCCACAAAAGTTAAAAATAAAATTTTTTTTTTTTTTTTTTTTTTTGAGATGGAGTCTCGCTCTGTCGCCCAGGCTGGAGTGCAGTGGCCGAATCTCAGCTCACTGCAAGCTCCGCCTCCCGGGTTCACGCCATTCTCCTGCCTCAGCCTCCCGAGTAGCTGGGACTACAGGCGCCCGCCACCTCGCCCGGCTAGTTTTTTGTATTTTTTAGTAGAGACGGGGTTTCACCGTGTTAACCAGGATGGTCTCGATCTCCCGACCTCGTGATCCGCCCGTCTCGGCCTCCCAAAGTGCTGGGATTACACGCTTGAGCCACCGCGCCCGGCCAAAAATAAAATTTTTTAAAAAGAGGATTGACTATTGCCTGTACAAGCCTATGTTAACTACAGTTCTTCCTGTGAGACAGCCAAACTATAAAGGGTGGAAATCTGTACAGGATCTCAGAACAATCAATAACATATTAATAACATATGGGGATGGACAGTACTATATGTAGTTCCTCTACATTCAACACTGAATAACACTATATGTAGGTAGCTGCCATCTTAGCTAATGGTTACTTTATGTAGTGCTCTTCTTAGCATTTCTGTTGATAGAGATTTAGTTACTACTTGGCTTCACATGGAAAGACGAACAATGGACATGGATGGTTGTGCCTCAGGGATATACTCAGAGTCCAACTTATTTCTCAGAAAAATTGAAACCAAATGTCTTGTATGCTGCATTTTTTGAAAACTACACTTTAATACAATATGTGGATGATTTCCTTCTTTTTTCAGAAGATGAGAAAGCTGGTATAAAAAGATGGGATTCACTTGTTACAAAAATTGCTTTCAAAGAGACATGGGGTCTCCAATAAAAAATCTTGAGTTCTGTCAACAATGAGTAAAATATTTAGAGTTATCTGTTATCCAAGAAAGGCCTTTTTATTGATCCAGATAGAATAAAACAAATATTTTCCTTGCTTACTCTAAAAACGAAGAAAACAACTAAGAGGATTTCTGGAACTGGAAAATTATTGCAGAAATTAGAGTCTGAATTTTTCATTAAAAGCTCACCTTTCTATACTCTTTTAAAATGAGACAAGCAGACTCTCTGGATTGGACAGAAAAAAATCAATTAATATTAGAAACAATTTAAAGATCTCATAGATGCCCCAGCACTGGAAAATCCAAATTATAAATTTTGTTTACATTGTTTGTACATGAAAATCAAGAAAACACCCTAGACATTCTGACCGAAAAACATGGGGCTCAAAATAGACCTACATAATACAATAGTCAGCAATTGGATTCAGTGGCTAGAGGACTACCAGCCTGCATGGGGTTAATACAGCAATCACCCTACTAGTAACCCTCCTGGGCTCAAGCAATCTTCCCACCTCAGCCTCCCACCTAGCTGGGACTTCAGGCCATGCACGCCACCATGCCTGGCTAATTTATCAAATTTTTTTGTAGAGGCAGGGTGGTCTCCTTATGTTGCCCAGGCAGGTCTCAAACTCCTGAGCTCAAGAGAACCTCCTGCCTCAGCCTCCCAGTGTGCTGGGATTACAGGCATTAGCCACCACACCCAGCCTGGAAGCACTTTTAAATTCACTCCATGCTCAGAATTATTTAGTTAGCAGGCTGATGCCTTCAGAAGTCCTACTTTTTTTTTTTTTTTTGAGATGGAGTCTGGCTCTGTCGCCCAGGCTGGAGTGCAGTGGCCGGATCTCAGCTCACTGCAAGCTCCGCCTCCCAGGTTTACGCCATTCTCCTGCCTCAGCCTCCCGAGTAGCTGGGACTACAGGCGCCCGCCACCTCGCCCGGCTAGTTTTTTTGTATTTTTTAGTAGAGACGGGGTTTCACCGTGTTCGCCAGGATGGTCTCGATCTCCTGACCTCGTGATCCGCCCGTCTCGGCCTCCCAAAGTGCTGGGATTACAGGCTTGAGCCACCGCGCCCAGCCCAGAAGCCCTGCTTCTTTCTGCACCTCATATGACACTGCCCCTAAATTTGAATGAAATGCCTCATGATTGCATATAAATTTTTTTTTTTTTTTTTGAGACAGAGTCTTGCTCTTGTCGCCCAGGCTGGAGTGCAATGGCATGATCTCGACTCACTGCAACTTCTGCCTCCTGGGTTCAAGTGATTCTCCTGCCTCAGCCTCCCAAGTAGCTGGGATTAAGGTGCCTGACACCATGCCCGGCTAATTTTTGTATTTTTAGTAGAGACGGGGTTTCACCATGTTGGCCAGGCTAGCCTCAGACTCCTGACCTCGTGATCCACCCACCTCAGTCTTACACGTGTGAGCCACCGTGCCCAGCCTGAATTTTTGAGACATAAAATGTGACGTCATTGATCACTGAAGCCACTACCACACTCACTGCATTTATAAGTTTTTTCCTTTGGGCAAATTTTCTGCTCTCTCCTGAAGGCACATATAGAGCAACAGACTGTTCCAAAAGAACTATGTTCCTATTTTCTAGGAGTCCACTGATATTTAATGATATCTGAGGAGTTACAGAGGCATTTTAAAACAATCACTGCATTAACAGGGTTTTCCTTATGTGTTCACAGTTTCACTTGTAAGAAGCTGCAATTCTTTGTGCAGGGATTTTCCACCTTCACCGAATTGACATTTCTCCCTTGTATTTTCTCATGTTTAATAACGCAAGGCTTGTAGACAAAAGCTGTCCCATTTGTGATACATTCAAAAATTCTCTCTCCTGTATGAATTCTTTGATGTACAATGAGCTGTGGCTTCCTATGAAAGCTTTCCCACATTCACTACATTCAGGAGTCATCTCTCCTTTATGAATTTTCTGGCATGTAATGACACATGACTTCTGAGAACAGGATCTTCCACATTCACTACATACAAAGGGAGTCTTGTCAATATGAAATCTCTGATGTGAAATGAGACCCAACTTCTGGATAAAACTTTGTCCACATTTACTGCATATACAGGGATTCTCTAGAGTAAAAGTTTCCTGCTGTACAATGAAACTGTCCTTTTGGGTGAAGCCTTTTCTGCAATCATTGCATATGCAGGGTTTCTCTCCAGTATGGATTTTCTGATGTAAAAGAAGATGTGATTTAATGAGGACAGCTTTCCACATTCAATGCATTGGTGGGTTTTTCTTCTCTTTTGTTTCTTTTGTGCATAATACATTCTTTCTATAACATTTGTTGCCATATTCAGCACATTCATGGGATTTCTCTCCTGTATGCATTCTGTCATGTTCAGTGAACGTGGACTTTGGTGGTATACAGTTTCCCACATTCACAGCATACATGAGGTTTCTCAATTTGGGGAGCTCTCCAATGCTTAATAAATTGAGACTTCATGCTAATGGATTTTCTACGTCCAGGGAAAGTGATTTTGTATAAAATTTCTCATGCTGTGCATGGAGAAAGGATTTCCCATCTCCATTTCACTCATAAGAACTCTATTTCATGGCTTCCTGTTCTGTTTAAAATTTGAGTTTTTCCATGATTTTGCCTTAAAGGAAAATGAGTCTGGCCCAGATGAACCATATTTTCAAAGGCATTATGTTCATAGCATTGTTCCATTCTCTTCAGACATTGTTGATTATCCAAATGTCCCTGAAAAAGATGACCAACATTTTTTATTTCTAGAAAAGGAAAAAACAATAAATGCAAAGGTGTGGATTGGCTCTTTACTGTCTACTACATGATCTCAGTATAATAATAATAATATTGTATAATATTTAATGATATTAGATTCCTTAACATAATAAAATACTTATATAACAATATATTAAGGAATCTAATATAATTAAATTTTATAATATTAATATTGTAATTACTATTTTTTTTAGATGGGGTCTTGCTCCATTGCCCCGGCTGGAGTACAGTGGTGCGATCTTGGCTCACTGCAACCTCCGCCTCCCAAGTTCAAGCAATTCTCCTGCCTCAGCCTCCTGAGTAGCTGGGATTACAGATGCATGCTACACGCCCAGCTAATTTTTGTATTTTTAGTAGAGACAGGGTTTCACTATGTTGGCCAGGCTGGTCTTGAACTCCTGACCTCATGATCTGCCTGCCTTGGCCTCCCAAAGGCCGTGAGCCACTGTACCCTGCCTATAAATACTATTTAATAATATTCCTTATCTATAGGCAACTGGTAAATAAAAAAAAAATTACACATACCATGTGGCAAAAGCAGTAAGTATACAAGCAAGCTTAAATAACTCACAATGAATAAATATAGATTTGGCTACTTTCTAAATATCATCTTGAAAAACATGCAGAGTATTAAAACAAACAAGAAAATCACTTTTAGATGAGAGAAATAGAGGTTGAAGGAAAACCTGATCCAAAATTACGAGGGCTGCATTCAGTTATTCTACAAATCCTTATTAAATGCCCATCAAGTACTGGCCATGGTGCTGATGCTGGTGACACACAAACAAATTCTTTATTCTCAGTGAGCTTACGTTCTGGTTGGGGAAAATAAAATAAAAACACAAGCAAACTAAAAAATGAGGTATCTGCAAATTATGAGAAGTGGTCTGAAGGAGCAAAGGAGACAGACAGAGGGGGAAGAAAGGAGGATATATAATGGAGGAAGACAAGGCTCACTGATGAGTTCAAAATGAGGGGATGAAGAAAGTGAGGAGTTAAGGTTTGCTCCTAAGTATTCTGCTTGAGTCAAGAGATAAGTGGAAACTGCGTTTGCGAGAGTGAATATTACTGAGGTTTGGAATGTAGGAGAAATAAGTATACTTTTAAAAATATATACATATTTAGATTTTTATTAGATATTAAAGTACAAAGTACCCAACTGGATACCTAAATGTTGAGAAAGGGCTTGAGAAGGGCAATGTGGAAAATATCAGGACATAAATATTTAAGGATAAAAGACTAGATGAGATCATGTTCAGAGAATGCCAAAACTGAATAAAAATTAAGGCAAAAAACCAAGATGTTAGCCATTTAAACATTTGGCTTGGAAAAGACCACTAAAGGGAACCAAACACTCATCAGGGAAATAAGCAGACACGCTTATTTTAAACAAATATCTTGAGAGAGTCAAGTCAGAATGTCAGATTTTGACTTCAACGTATCTGCGACACTCTTAGATGGTCATCCTGTTTTTAACATGTATCCCTTTTCTTCATTCTGTATCATCAAACTAATTTTCCCAAAGCACCAATCTCACATTTAGAGTGAAACTTATTCTCAGTGTTCAACCTCTAGCTTCACTGTGGGCACATTCTCCTGTGCTTCTAAAGAAAGAGGGAAATATAAGAAACAATGATCATTTGGAAATTTTGTAACAGGCCAATGAACCATGTTGATCTCTCCAGAAGCAGATGTGCTTCTGAATAGGATAAGATGTGTTACTGAATGGGTGCTGCTGCTGGTGCCCAGATGTGTTGTCTGTCACCTTCTTCAGTCACATTTGGCACGTGGTACCTACACAGATGTCACATTGGAATTTTTCCCATTTCATTATCCCTAATACACTGATCCCTTGTCATGTAACTAATAGCATCTTCTATAATTCTACAATTATGTCTTGGATGGCATCACACAAGGGGCCTAAGGGACCACCTTCTTCCTTTTAAACCAAGACTTATGCCACCTTTAAATATTTCTTAGAGGCCGGGCATGGTGGTTCATACCTGTAATCCCAGCACTTTGGGAGGCCAAGGCGGGTGGATCACCTGAGGTCTGGAGTTTGAGACCAACCTGGCCAACATGGTGAAACCCCAGCTCTACTAAAAATACAAAAAATTAGCTGGGTGTGGTTATGGGCACCTGTAATCCCAGCTACTAGGGAGGCTGAGGTGGGAGAATCGCTTGAACCCAGGAGGCGGAGGTTGCATTGAGCCAAGATCACACCATTGCACCAGCCTGGGGACAATAGCGAGACTCCATCTCAAAAAATATATGTAATTTGTATATATATATTTGTGTATATATATATTTATTTATACCTATATATGAAACTCTGGCTGTTCCTTATTATTGCATCATTACTGTCACTGCCTGAAAGATAAGACTACCCATAGGCTAGAAAAATACAAAAGAAACTTACCCCCTACCATGCTACCTCAATTACTAATACAAAATCCAGTCAGCCTGGCAATAAAAGTTAATGTTGCTATGATTACCCCACTTATCCACATTTCCATTCTACTACTTTCCCTACAGACACCTTCTAACATTGGCTCTCATATGGCTGGCTTCAGACCAAATCTTTTGGCAGTCTCCGCCATGGCCTGACAAATTTTCCATTTAATCTCTTCATTCTCTGCCCTTAATTCTCTTTATCCAAAATTTAGATATGCCTTTCACATATCATGCCATCATTCCCTATGCTCTATATATCACTTTAACCTTTATTTCCTTTACATTTCTACCATATTCCCTATCTTTGCTAATCATTTTTTAAACTGGCCTGATTTCCCCACAGAACTGATGTTAACAGTCTTTTTGAATAAATATAGACATTGACCCTCGTAGCCTTAAAGCTTGAAACTTATATTTGCCTTATCTGAGTTCGTTTCTCCTGAAACCAACCATCAGGGCTCCCAGATAGTATCAAGGAACTGAAACTTACCAGATCACTGCATCTAGACAATGAGATGGCGGACCTGTCATCCATCATGATTGCCTAACCGACCACTTGATTCCTGTTAGCCAACTCCCCTTCCTTACCCTTCCCTAATTCCTGTTTTATATTCCTTACCTGTTATATAAGCCACCAATTTCGGTTGGTTGTGGGGAGACAGATTTGATATTTATCTTCCTCTCCCACTTGATGTTACCCAAAAAAGGCTTTCTTCTCTCACAATACTCATTATCTCAGTGATTGTCTTTCTGTGTGGCAAGGAACAGGACCTAGACCAAACCCTTGGCATTTCAGTAATATCTTGACATGTAACTTCACACAACCTAGAATTCTAACAATACCTTGTGTTCAAATCCTGTATTAAATATAGATGTTTCATATTTTTTCTACAAAAAAATCATCACTATTAGAAGATATTTTCTTGTTTCTCACAAAATTCCATCCATTTTAGCATATATTAGGGCTGTGAGTTACCAAGTATGTCACAACAGCATCCCCTAGAGAATTTTATCAACACTATCAGGGATTGTACTCCAAATCGAATCAACCCAGACTCTCAGAGGAATAGGCCTTAATACATGCATTAGGTAGGCATACTCCAGCAAATATTTGGATTTAAGAAATGCTTGACTAGGAGCAGTGGCTCATGCCTGTAATCCTAGCACTTTGGAGTCTGAGGCAGGTAATGCCTCAGGTGCATCACTTGGGCTCAGGAGTTCAAGACCAGCCTCGGCAACATGGTGAAACTTCATTTCTACAAAAAATAAAAAAATTAGCTGGGCATGGTGGCGAGTGCCTGTAGTCCCAGCTACTGAAGTGGGAGAATCCCTTGAGCCTGGGACATGGAGGTTGCAGTGAGCCAAGATCATACCACTGCACTCTAGCCTGGGCAACAGTGTGAGACTCTGTCTCAATTTTTTAAAAAATGACTTCCTCTTCTAGAGGAATTATGAAAAAACAGTATAAGCTACTTAAGAATAAATATAACCATAAGGTCTAGGACATAAAATAGTGAACCACAAATCTTGGGGTGGGAACGGAAGAACTTGTGTAATTAAAGAATGAGAATGTTATATATAGAGAGAAAATATAGAAATAGAATTGAGTATTTTATACTTGTCAATTCCATCCTAATTAAGGCAAACATTTAATGTGACTCCATTTACTAAGCCACTGGTACAACCTTCTGATATGATACAGCCATTGAAAAATTTTATATGTAGTCCCAGCTACTTGGGAGGCTGAGCCAGGAGGATCCCTTAAGCCTAGGAGTTGAAGGTTACAGTGAGCTGATGGCACCACTGTACTCCAGGCTGGGAGACAGGGCAAGACTGACTCCCTCTGGATAGATAGATAGACAGACAGATAGATAGATAAATAGATAGATAGATTTATAGATAGATAGAGACACATACATAGATAGATATATAGAGAGATATATACTATATATACATACATACATGTATGTATGTGATGAGAATTTAAGTGATGAAATCAAATATTTACCCAAAATATTGCAATTGTGAAAACTGTAGGAAGAAACGAAAAAAAAAATGTTCTTCAATAAGAATCAGAAGTGTGGGTAATAGAGATTTTTTTCTTGTGTTGGAATAAATCTGAAAGAAAATATGAAACGACACGGTAAAGTTGGGAACTAAAGAGAAAAAAAACTTGACTTTAGTAGCAAACTCATAATTACCTCGTCCAGAAATTTGTAGACAGTGATATGAATATAGGAAGGGAAATGTTTTTCATTGTTATTTTTAAGACAGACTTGGACTTGAAGAACTAAACTGCATGTAGATCCACTAGGTAAATGTAGCTTTAATCACAACTGTAACCAGCCGTCAATTATTAAGCCTCAACCCACCCACTCTCCAGGGCCCTTGGGCCTCCAAAGCTCCAGCCTCCTCAGGCCCCTAAACCACAGACATGTACAGGCCTCCTCAAACATTGACTCCAAATTAAATCTGAAACCTCTTTCACCAAAATCTTCTCCAGCCCCAAGCTTCTCTATAACATTAAATTGCAAACCCGGACTGGACACCAAGTTAATTCATTGACACACACTTTCCTACTCCATTTCTCAACCACTGATTCCCACGGCATTCCCTCAACGACCATAAACCTTAACAGTTGGGCTATCGATCGTTAATATCTTCCAGTCTCTTAATTACTGACCACCAGGAGCCCTATCACCAAAGCCAGTCTTCTCCAATGAGTAAACCCAGGGAGAACCCCAGGACGCAGGGTCCCACATGGTCTCAGAACAGAGGGCTCCCCTTCATTGACCCCCACAGGCCTTTCACTTGGAGCCACATCCAGACCCCAACCCATCTGATCCTGAGTCTCTCCGGACTCCACCTAACGCTGGGACCAAACACTGAGCCTGCGTCCAAAACGACTTCCATCTCCCTCCGCAGCCGTTGCTAGGGACTTTGAGGGCCCTCGGCATCTGGTCGGGAAACCGGGCCTTCCCAGACGTCAGAGTTCCTCCCTCGGCCTCGCATTGTGACGTATCATGGCCACGCCCATCTCGGCGACTCCCACCAGAGAACCCGGAAGGAAAGGCTGTTACCACGGCGTTGGAAGACAGTGAATTAATTTCAGGGCACCTCAGTCACTGCGCAAACTGGATAAATTATCAGAAAATTATAAAAACTTTTAACAGACGGAGCAAAAAAATAAGATGGCCGCGCGCTCTACTCCATACTGAGCCGTTAGGAAGAAGCATCATGGCTGCAGTTCATTTTAGGAGGTGTCAGTTTCCATTAAATAGAAAATACAATCTGTTGGGAGTTTAGGCCGAAATCGTATTTCTGAGGGCCTCTTCAGGACCAACAAGGTGTGCCAAAGGCGAATTGGCTGAAGGGGAATGGGGGACAGCGGTCACAGAGTGGACCAAATTTGTGGACATTGTGAATCTCCTTCAAGGGATGTAGAAAAGAATGGGCAAGGCTAGTCTAGCCGAAAATTGTCTTGAGGCCAAATATGGGGGCGACCTCTATGAGGATCAATGCCCACGTGCAACTGCATACAGTGTGTGGTTACCTGTAATAAGGAAAAAGGAATGAGGCCTCAAATTTAATCAAATATTTCCCTAAAACACATTAAGATGGAAATGGAGCATATAAGAGCGTTAAATTACTCAAGAGGCCGGGTGCCATGGCTCAAACCTGTAATCCCAGCAATTTGGGAGGTTAAGTTGGGAGGATCACTTATGCCCAGGAGTTGAGACCAGCCTGGGAAATATAGCAAGACCCTGCCTTTACAAAAAAAAAATAATAATAATACAAAAATTAGCAGAGTGTGGTGGCATGCACCTGTAGTCCCAGCCACTTTGGAGGCTGAGGTGGAAGAATGGCTTTAGGCCAGGAGGTCAAGGCTTCAGTAAGCCATGATCAGGCCACTGCACTCCAGCCTGGGCGACAGACCACGACCCTGTCTCAAACAAAGCAAAACAAAAACAAACAACTGTTTAAATTTTTTAAATTATTAAAATAATGCAGTCACCATTTGGCAAACAGCATGCTTAATAAATGTCGGCTACAATTTTTATGAAGGCGAGGGGCGATATGCCTTTTGAAAGAGGCAACCTGGAATTGAGGACCCAGTTAAATTTATTTAGCTGGGATGCCAACTTCTGAAGTGGGTTCAACACCTGGTCCCAAGGACAGGCCTGGGCAGCCCAGTAGCGCACCCTAATTTATGTGTTCAGGGAGTAAGAAGATGCTACGACTGCTATGATAGGATGTGCAGATTCACAAGGCAAGAAATAGAGAGAATCTGAAGTCCAGGTTGAAGAAGAGTTCATTTCTTATACTCTTAACTGCAGAGCATCTGTACTGAATCCCTCCTGTTACAGGCCACTACTTTATATTTTGTTCATCAGTATATCCTGTGTGTACAAGTGTTTGCCACAGTGCAGATGCTCAAAAACTATTTGCTGTGATCACCCAATAACCCAGAGTTTGGGTTTCAATTGTGAGGCAGCCACTTTATGGCAAATTTCCAGTTTATTTTTCCTTGTGAGCAGGACTGTTTCTAACATGGACATATCTTTATTAGATCAAAGGAAGGAACTCTGAGTACAGGAGAGGACAAGGGTCTTAACCCCAGGTGAGAAGGAATGATGAAGATAAACTGTATGTTTCAATTCAGCATACCACAGAGGAGTCAGAATCTTTCAAACAGTAGCAACTCTCCAAGGTGAAAGATCTGTAGACAAATTTCAGGGTTCTTCTCCAAGATATCCAAAAGGATCTCACCTTTACTGATCTTACATGCTGTCCTTCATTTTTAGAGAATGAAGTTATTTTGTTCTTTTAATTGGGGTTATTCTGTGAATCCTGTTCCTTCTCTGTTCTGCCCCTCTTATGACAGAAATGAGTCTCTATTCAGGATTTTTTTTTAAGTTTTTTTTTAGAATAATACTAATCCTTAGAATTTTTTTTGGGTCGCTCCTTTCCTTCAATGGCAAAAGTAATTTTATCAATTGTCCACTGGGTTATTCATGCACCTTCATTCATCTTCCAAATCTACATATAATTAATTTATATTTTGGTATCTGCTGTGGTATACAAAGTTCCTATCAAGGAATTTATAATTTAGGCAGAGATAAGACATGAACACTTTTTAGAAAACTATTTGTATTCTGTTTTATGTAAGGAAAATTGAGTCCTTTCCCCTTCCCACTCCAAATATGTCCCCTGAACAAGAAATTATCAGGACAATTTGATCTTTACATTGTACGTCTCTTTCAACGGATACAGGCATATGCATTTTTTAACTACAGCTGCTGGAGGGTAGAATAGCTACGTGCATATAATCCAGCTTTTTAAAAATGCTGGCTTGAAATTTTGCTTTGTTTCCCACTGCCATCATCCACGGTTCCTACATAAAGGAAACAGTTTCGGGTAAAGAAAATAGATCATTCAAACTATTCTGAATGGTGTTTATGCCAACAATAAGACAAACCACAAGGTTAGGATGAGGACTACCTTCTAAATTAAGAGCATGGCCAATTGGTTATTCACAAGTTTTGAACTTCATTCCTCTGGGGTGATACTTATAAACAGATCCAAACTTGTGTTACATTATTAAATTAAATATATTTTTTCCTTTTGAAGAGCTTCAGTAGTCTGAAATAACAAGTGAAGAAATTTGGAATCAAAGAAACATAAGAGCTAATCATATAATGATCTTGGTTGGGAATAGAAGACGCATATCAAAAAAGAAGGAAGAGGTACATTGTGTTATAAATTTAACCAATGATGTGTAACACTGACAACCCCTTTTAATTAGTCATTGACATATACTAGTGATTCAAGGTATATTGTCCTAAAATACACATCCTGTATATTATCTGCTGTATAATGATGTTAGATTTGTGATCGAAATCTCTAAAATATTCCTTTTCACAGGACTTACTTGCTCATGTGTTCTTCCATATTTTGCTTAAGATGTTCTAGTTACTATTTTCATAGTTTTATTTCTATGATTTCCTCTGAGGATAAGGCAGAATGTACCACTAGCAACCCTGCCAGATTCATAGCCTTCAAAGGTCTTCCAACAGTTTCCCTCCTGTGAAAACCCCCTGATACCTACTAGGGTATTATTTCTGAACAAGGACTTTTCCATGATCATTATATTTCTGCCAACTATAAACTCACTGATGATGTGATCTATGGTCACTGATGAGAGGATCTATCTTCCCATAAAAGACTTTCCCAGTCTCTACATCATACTATTTTTCTCTGTAGTATATGCTTATCAGCCATAAGGTTTTACTCAAGGGTTTTCCACCTTGAATGTATCACAGTTTGCTCCTGTTTTTTGTGACATAGATGTAATTGATCACTGAAAGCACTACCACATTCACTGCATTCATAAGGTTTTTATTCTGTGCAAATTCTACTATCTGCTGAGACTAAACTTCTGGCAACAGGCTGGCTCACAATGGCTACTTTGCTATCTGCTTGGAACTCACTGTTAGTTAATGAAGTCTGAGCTGCCACAGAAGGCATGTGCACAGTCACCATGTTAACAGAGTCTTTATCCTGTATGAGATCATTTGTATGTGATAAGCTATGACTCTCTGAGAAAGGATTTTCCAATTTGACTGAACTTACACGTTTCTCTCTTGCATGCAGCATTCCCTTATGATAAACAAGGCATGACAAGTGGGAGAAAGCTTTCCCACAATCAGAGCATCCATAGGGTCTCTCCCCTGTATGAGTTCTCCGATGTCTGTTGAGACATGATTTATCTCTGAAAGCTTTCCCACAGTCACTGCATGTATAGGGTTTTTCTCCTGTGTGAATTCTCTGGTGGTTAATGAGACCTGACTTGTGTGAACAGGATTTTCCACACTCAGTACATACAAAGGGTGTCTTTCCTGTGTGAAATCTCTGATGCGATATTAAGCATGTCTTCTGGCTGAAGCCTTTCCCACATTCATTGCATACATAGGGTTTCTCTCCAGTGTGAGTACGTCGATGAATAAGGAGATTACCCTTTTGGATGAAGCCTTTCCCACATTCATTGCATATATAGGGTTTTTCCCCAGTATGAATTCGCTGATGTACAATGAGATTTCCCTTCTGAATGAAGCCTTTTCCACAATCACTGCATATATATGACTTCTCTCCTGTGTGAGCTTTCTGATGCGCATTGAGCTGTGATTTCCAGCGGAATGCTTTGTCACATTCAGTGCATTCATAGGGTTTCTCTCCTGTATGAGTTCTCTGGTGTTCAGTGAGCCTGGACTTTTTGGAGAAGGCTTTCCCACACAGGCTGCATCCATGTGGTTTCTCTCCTGTATGAACTCTCTGATGATTAATGAGCCGAGACTTCTTGATGAAGCCTTTTCCACAATCACTGCATATATATGATTTCTCTCCTGTATGAATTTTCTGGTGCGCATTGAGCTGTGATTTCCAGCGGAATGCTTTGTCACATTCAGTGCACTCATAGGGTTTCTCTCCTGTGTGATTTCTCTGGTGTTCAGTAAGCCCGGACTTTCTGGAGAAGGCTTTCCCACATATACTGCATCCATGAGGTTTCTCTCCAGTGTGAACTCTCTGATGATAGATGAGGCGAGACTTCTTGAGGAAAGCCTTCCCGCACTCAGTGCATACATGGGGTTTATCTATTTTTTGAGTTTGCTGATGCTTAATGAATTGTGAATTTGTATTCATAGAATTTCCACCTTTGGGGAAGTTCATTTCATTATTAAATTGTTCATGCTTGGCATGAAGGAAGGATTTCCCATCTCCATTAACCCCCACAGACTTCTTGATTTCATACCTTTTGTTCTGGTTGATTAAACGTAAATTTGATTTCAGTATTTTCCCATGTAAGTCAAATGTATCATGATTTTGCCTTAAAGGAAAATCACTTTTCCTCTGATGAATGATGTTTCCAAATGCATTATGTTTATGGCATTGTTCCACTCTCTTCAGACATCTTTGGTTTTGTGAGTGCATCTGTAGATGATTGTCAACTTTCTTGATTTCTAGGAAAGAAGAGAACAATAAATCTTTGCATGAGCATGGAATAGAACTGTTTCACAAATAGCTTTGTACAGGCTGGCTCTACTGACCACACTATTTCCATGGTTTAAAAAACTCCAAGTAGATATGCCTATTGTCACTTGGATAAGAATAAACCATTATAATTTAAACAAAGAAAACAAAAAATAAAAGCAGTCAGTGTATAAACAAGGTAAATTTCTCAGGAAATGGCAAGTTAATTCCTGCTCACACTCATGCCAGAAACCTTACTATTATCTTTCATTTGTATGTTTGTCTCACACCCTTTGTCTACTTCAACAGGAAATTCCATATGTCCTCTTTTATAAATATATAGTAATCCCTCATCTATGGGCGATATGTTCCAAGACCCCGCCGACCACGGATGTCTGAAACTTTGAATCACACTAAACCCTATATCCGTTATGTTTTTTCCTATACAGTGCATATACACCTATAATAAAGTTTATAAACTAGGCACAGCAAGAGATTAACAATAACAAATCATGAAATAGAAGAATTATAACAATAGGCCAGCATCACACTCTTGAGCATTGGAGACACTATTAAGTAAAACAAGGGTTACTTAAACACAAGCACTGTGATACCTTGACAGTTGATCTGATAACCAAGATGGCTACTAAGCGACACAGGTGGGTAGGGTACACAGCATGGATATGCTGGACAAAAAAATGATTCCTGTTCTAGGATGGAGCAAGATGGTGCAAGATTTCATGCTCTTTGGAATGGTGAGCAATGTAATTAAGAATTGTTTATTTCTGGAATTTCCCATTTAACATTTCCAGGCCATAGTTGACTGCGGGTAACTGAAACTGTAGAAAGAGAAACTGCGGATAACAGGGGACTCCTGTATTCTGCAACTAACTAACACTCACCCCCTCTACCTAGGTGGAAGAGAATCACTCTGTCTGGTACTATAGCAATAGCCTCCCTAGTGGACTTCAGGTTTCAACCTCTGCCTTCTCCTGTATACTTTCTACAAAGTAGTCAAAGTGATCCTTTTAAATATAAATGACATCATGTCACTCTTCTACTCAAAACTCCCTCATGTTTCCTCATCTCATAATGTTTTTTTAAAAAGTCATGGCCGGATGTGGTGGCTCACACCTGTAATCCCAGCACTTTGGGAGGCCAAGGCATGCAGATCAGAAGGTCAGGAGATCAAGACCATCCTGGCCAACATGGTGAAACCCTGTCTCTACTAAAAATACAAAAATTAGCTGGGCATGGTGGCATGCAACTGTAGTCCCAGCTACTCGGGAGGCTGAGGCAGGAGAATTGCTTGAATCAGGTTGAATCACGGAGGCAGAGGTTACAATGAGCCGAGATCGTGCCACTGCACTCCAGCCTGGCGACAGAGAGAGACTCTGTCTCAAAAAAAAAAAAAGAAAAAAAAAAATCAAGTCATTAAAATGACTACCTCAAACTCCAGATCCCATCACACTGTCCTTACCTCCATATTATCTCCAACCACTGCCCCTCTTGTTCACTCCTCTGTATTCACACAGGCTTCCTTAAAAGTTCCTCAAACGCACACCTGCCTTGGGCCTTTGGACCTGCTATTTTGTCTACTTGGAAGGTAATTCACCTGAGGGATGTACTCACATCTCTCATACAGCTGCTTAAAGGCATCTCACCAAAGACCCATTCCCACTCCCAGCATCCCTCATTATGCTTTGTTATTGATCTTCCCAGCATTTTTCACCACAAGACATTTATCCATTTTGATTAATTTTGTGCCTCTTCCTTTTAGCATGTAATCTCCAAGAAGAATTATGTTGTTGTTTTAGATGTTCACAGCTGTCAGGGCCTGTATGTAATAGGCTATCAAAAAATATTTAAGGCAATGAAACAAGGAAAGTATGGGACACACTGGGGAGACTACTTCAAATGTAGCGCTTTAAATATAGTTGGCTTTGAATTTATGAAAAGGAAAAGGAAAGCAAACTCTGTGTGAGCAAGATGATAACATATCATGGAGATTCAACTAGAATATCACTTGACAGATGAGAAATTTCCATCTTATATGACTGCTATGATTCACTGGGACTCAATGCCATCAGACTATGGTAAGAACAGAAAAGCTTTAAGGGAATAAGCCCAGCAATATAATTTTTTTTTTTTTTTGAGACGGAGTCTTGCTCTGTGCCCCAGGCTGGAGTGCAGTGGCGCGATCTCGGCTCACTGCAAGCTCCGCCTCCCCGGGTTCACGCCATTCTCCTGCCTCAGCCTCCCGAGTAGCTGGGACTACAGGCGCCCGCCACCTCGCCCAGCTAATTTTCTTGTATTTTTAGTAGAGACGGGGTTTCACCGTGTTAGCCAGGATGGTCTCGATCTCCTGACCTCGTGATCCGCCCGTCTCGGCCTCCCAAAGTGCTGGGATTACAGGCTTGAGCCACCGCGCCCGGCCCCAGCAATATAATTTAAGAGAAACTAAATAATGGGCAGAATTAATGATTCCAAAAGGAAATTGAAGCAAAGCAGGCGTGAGGTTTAGTAATCTGGTTTGGGTTGGAAAGAGAATGAGAATTCTTCAAAAATCAATTGAAAGAACAAGGACTTTAAATACGGGAGCTGAGGAGGCAGGGAAGTTTCAAGGTAGCCCTATGGTGGCCAGGTCGACTCAAGGAGTTGACATGCAAGTGGGTAAAAAATATGGTACAAACATGTAAGTTAGGAAATATTAAGGGAGATGTCAATCTGAGAGTCTCCATAGAGAACAAGAACTTAAGTAATCAGAATGAAGGAAACTTTTAAAGGATATGAGAACAGAGCAAAATAAATGGAAAACAGAACCTCTGGAGGACCTCAGAGTGGGAGAAAAAAGAGAAGCTAAGGAAGCAAATACATGCAAAGCAACAGACCAGGTTACTAAGGGGGCACAGAGTCCAAGATAGTGTGGGAAGACCTTAGGAAGAAAAATCAACATTATCTAAAGGGGCAGAAAGGTATAGTGGCCAGGAGAGAGTGCTGATATTCAAGATCACTCTTTGGAGACAGACATGGAAGGAGGAATTTCACAGCAAGAGAAGTAGAATGAACAGGTAGAGATGCTCTGATGGGGGAACAAGAAATGATGAGATTTGAGAATCCTAAAAAGGAAGAAACCTTGAGAAAAACAAATGAAACCTAGATTAAATGAAGACTGATGAGGCTGGGCGTGGTGGCTCACACCTATAATCCCAGCACTTCGGGAGGCCAAAGCAGGTGGATCACCAGAGGTCAGGAGTTCGAGATCATCCTGGTCAACTTGGTGAAACCCCATCTCCACTGAAAATACAAAAAAACTTAGCTGGGTATAGTGGTGGGTACCTGTGATCCCAGCTACTGGGGAGACTGAGACAGGAGAATTGCTGCAACTGGGAGGCAGAGGATGCAGTGAGCCAAGATTGCACCACTGGGCTCCAGCCTGGGTGACAGAGTGAGACTCCATCGCAAAAAAATAAAATAAAATAAATAAAAAATAAACAGTGATGAAATCCAAGAGGAGATAAAGAGGTAGATGTTCCTCTAAACACCTGAAGGAGAAAGAGCTTTTGTGTGGGGAGAGGGATACATGGAGGCCCTGTCCACACAGCCTCAGATGCCCTGACAGCTCAGACACTGCTGAACAACTATCATGTGACTTGCTAGCTACCCTCCTTGCTGGCTCTCACCCTGAACTCACCTGGACAGATTTGGCTGTGGATTTCATTTTCTACTGTCCATGGTTCTCCTTGTTCCAACTTGGAGAGTGCATCTGGCTTGCTGGCTTGATACCCTGTTCATAGGAAATGATAAGACAACTTAGGCTCACTGAATTAAGCTGTGGTCTATCAACATGGGACCATGTTCTGTTTTAGGAACTATGTAATTTATGTGTCTGCAAAGCAAAGGGATTTCCTCTCTCAAGGGGGCACATTATACTCTTTTATCTGGGGCTACGGAGAGGACAGATCTACCACTTGAGAGCAACACAGGCCCTCCACAGCTTTTGAAAGCTGAGAGAGCAAAGGCCTTTGACTGGGTACTCTCTGAGTGACACAGGGCAGCTGTCCTCACCCACTGACACCAGGTTGCTATAGTTCTCCAACATCACGTCCCGGTACAGGTCCTTCTGAGCAGGGCCGAGGAGCTGCCACTCCTCCCAGGTGAACTCCACAGCCACATCCTCCAGGGTCAGTGATTCCTATAATAAGAGAGTCCTGCTTAATATGAAGTATTTCTCTTATTTATATGGAAGCAATGTGAAGGACATTGTTCTGCTCATTTTCACCAAATAGTCTGCATCTATATATCTAGGTGCTGTGATTTTTTAAAAAATACATTGTCAGCCGGGCGCGGTGGCTTACGCCTGTAATCCCAGCACTTTGGGAGGCCGAGACGGGCGGATCACGAGGTCAGGAGATCGAGACCATCCTGGCTAACACCGTGAAACCCCGTCTCTACTAAAAAAATACAAAAATTAGCCAGGCGCGGTGGCGGGCGCCTGTAGTCCCAGCTACACGGGAGGCTGAGGCAGGAGAATGGCTTGAACCTGGGAGGTGGAGCTTGCAGTGAGTGGAGATTGCGCCACTGCACTCCAGCCTGGGCGACAGAGCGAGACTCTGTCTCAAAAAAAAAAAAACAAAAAAAAACAACATTGTCATAGAGGCAAAAATCCATCTCCAAAGTCTATCTATATTCAAAATCTATCTCTAGCAAAATATTCTGTAATTGTGTAATTATCTATCATTTAACAAATCAGAAGTTTCTATAAGAACCAATCATTTAATCTTCTTGCTAATCCTCTTTTTTTTTTTGAACACATATTTGCCAGACACTAAATATATTTTAGCAATATCAGGATGAATAAAGGATACTCCTTTATTCACCATGAATCTTCAATGAATCTTCATGTGCACTATCAGAATCAACCAGGAAGAAATCCCAAACACTACAAGATATTACATAATAAAGAAGTGTATTTTATATGTTAGGAGGAATAAAAGAACCTTTCCAAAACATGTCCAAAGAACAAGAGACAATTAAGTATTATTACCCCCTACTGCTAAATGTGACTGGCTTAAAAAATAAATAAATAGGCCAGGCATGGTGGCTCACGCCTGTAATCCTAGCACCTTGGGAGGCCTAGGTGGATGGATCACCTGAGGTCAGCAGTTCGAGACCAGCTCGCCCAAAATGGCAAAACCCCATCTTTACTAAAAATACAAAAATTAGCCAGGCATGGTGGCACATGCCTGTAATCCCAGCTACTTGGGAGACTGAGGCAGGAGAATCACTTGAACCCAGGAGGCAAAGGTTGCAGTGAGCCGAGATCATGCCACTGTACTCCAGCCCGGGTGGCAGAGCGAGACTCCATCTCAAAATAAATAAATAAATAATAAAAAAATAAAAAATATTATTCAAAAACCATACACACACATATGGTTTTGAAGTATTTATATTTACATTATCAGGCATGTAAGCAGCCTAACTGAAGAGATAGTCAATGAACTGGTAAGTAGATCTGAAAAAACTACCAAAAATGCAACAAAAGGGCAGAATGATGCAATACATAAAAGACAGATTAATAAATACAGAGGATAGGTAAGGTCTAGCATGTACCAATTTAGTGAAAGAGCAAATACAAGATTCAATTCTGACACCAACTCCTGGAAGACCCATAGGTTAAGGTTTCAGTCCCACAAGACCAACCTTACTTCAGACACCAGTCACAAATGTGAGGGCCCCAGGTTACAAAGACTTTTGTCCCTTGGCTACAAATGTGGGGATTTCTGCAACCCACCTTGAGGTTCAATAATCTACTAGAACAACTCACAGAACTCAGGAAAGCACTTTACTGTTACTGGTTTATTTACATCCCAGGAACAACCCAATGGAAAAGCTGCACAGGGCACGGTATGGTGGTGTATGGGCATAAATTTCCATGCTCTCTCTGCATGCACAAACCTCCCAGCACCTCAATGTGTTCACCAACCCAGCTCTCCAAACCCCGCTGTTGAGGGGTTTTTATGTTACACAGGCATGGTTGAATAAATCATTGGCCACTGGTGACTGAACTCAATCTCCAGCCTCCCTCTACTCCCTGGAGATTAGGGGTAGGACTGAAAGTTCTAAGCTTCTAATCAAGGCTTGGTCTTTCTGGCAACCAGTCTCCGTACTGAAGCTACCTAGGGGTCCACTGAGAGTAGTCTCACTAGAAAAAAAGAGCACCAGGCATAGTGGCTCACAGCTGTAGTCCCAGAACTTTGGGAGGCCAAGGGAGACAGATTGCTTCAGCTCGGGAGTTAGAGACCAGTCTGTGCAACATGGTGAAACCCCATCTCTACAAGAAAAATACAAAAAATTAGCTGGGCCTGGTGGCACACAGTCCCAGCTAGTTGGGAGGCTGAGATGGGATGATTGCTTGAGCCCAGGAGGCAGAGGCTGCAGTGAGCCGAGATTGCACCACTGCACTCCAGCTGGGTGACAAAGTGAGACCCTGTCTCAAAAAAAAAAAAAAAAAAAAAAAAAGACCCTTATCATTCAGGAAATTCCAAGGGTTTTAGGAGCTCTATGCCAGGAACTGCAGACAAAGACCAAATATCTTTCTATGATACCACATGTGAACAATATAGTCCCGATCCTACTTTGCCTAGATGTTGAAATTAAAATCTAAATTTACTGATGCACAAATCCTAGTTTACCAATTTATACTTTTTCACTTAATTCAATTGACTTTTAAAGTCTTCCAGAAATCAATCATGTGATGAAGGAAAGAATAAAACAAACCAAAAGTCACCTGGGACTTGATCATTTTCTTCTGTTACTGGGAAATAGCCAGTAAGTAGGATGCTGTGTCTGGAGTCTCTCCTTGAGCTGCCCTCAATTTCTGGCTAGAAATCTTGGTCTCTGGTGAATTATATCCCTGCAAAAGATGGGATCCAGGTCCTGGAACCTCCTCCTCACCTCACTTGAAGTGTCTCGCCCCTGGAGTCAGGAACTGCGGGCTGAAGAGTAAATTTATTTGAGTGTACATTCCCTGCAGGCCCAGGTGCTGTCACTGCTGCTGTGTACTCACCTTAATGCAAGGCCATCTCTAACTGTCCCTTTATTTGGGGCCCCAGAAGTTTTTACCCACCCTGGGGCAACAACAAATCCTGGGACAAGAAAATATAACACTCTATATGTATGACCAATACATTTACAAACTGTCTTTCTTCTGTGACATGGAAGTGGGGTGACTGTGAGGAGAGTTGGGAAAGGAGAACCAGCACCAACATGATGCTGCAACACGAAGACACTTCTTAGATCAGGTTTTAGAAAAAGGACAGAGAAGGTGAGGATTTGGATATTTATTTCTTTAAAACCACATGTCCACATGCCTGGTCAACAGTCATCATACACCTCACATGTAGGCATGCCTCAGTTTGAAGACAAATGTACTAAGCCAAGCAGAGGCACTATCTTATTTCTCATTACTACCTACTGCGTTATATCCTTATAAGGTATCAATCATTATTTTTCATTCCAATATTGACCTAAGGCTTACAGATTGAACTATATTGTCCAAACACAGAAGTAAAATCTGAACCGACACGGCCTGTCTCCAAGGACATGACCTTAGCCACTCTGAATTCCTTTGGACCGCATACCGTCATCATACATCTTAGCTCTCTTTGCTACTACCTTGAGGGAGTTTCATTCATCATGGAAGATGGCCAGCGTCACGGACATATAATGTGACCTTCTGAAATCAGCACTGCCAACAGTGACACAGGCACAAAGACAAATGGAAAAGCTGCACGCTACACCCCTGGCCTGAAAGCAGCAGGTCAGAGAGTGGCAGCCCCAGAGGCTTTCTTTAGGCCCAATTCTAAAACTCAAGTAAGAGACTCACATGGTGAGAGCATCAACTGGATGGAGTCACCCTGAGCTTTCTTTCTACCTGGATGGAATCATTGTAGCAAGCTCCCGGTGGCCCTCCTGCATGCTCCAAACCCACAGGGCCTGCACTGACTCATCCTCTAACCCACAGCTACAAATGCTCCCCTTCCGTCTGCAGTCTCAGAAGCACATAATTGTGGCAAGAGATGTTTCACACTTTTCTTCTTAGAATGCCACCAGTGGAAAGGTGCGGAACCCAAATGATCTAATATTCCTGGGCAGGAGGCGGTGGATGCAACATTTCAGTGACATCCAGGGTATGCATTTCAAATGGCAAGGCTTCCTTTCCCATGAGCTTCCACAGCCCCTTTCCCAGGAACAGCTGAAGAGCTTCTACTTCATTTTTGACCCTTACGAGCTTTCTGGAGAATGTAATCACACCTGTTTGCTCCAGTGGCTAGGTCCTTTCCCTGGAGGAGTACATTTCCTGAAAACTCATGTATGTATAGGAAGCCATAAAGAAAATTTCCATAAATTCTAAAGCATCATTACCAAACAGGACATGTTCACAAATCATCATCATATGAAAGAAACAACAAAGAAAAGTATATTTAAAAAATTAAAAAACATAAAACAAGACTATGTATTAATTTTGGATATGTACACATTTAATAAAACATGTATTATATGAAATTAGTTCAAGAGAATAGTTATCCCTAGGGATGGAGGAGAAGAAAGGGGGTGGATTAGAGGATATCACTGAAGGTGCACTTGCATCAGCTTATTTCTTTTTTAAAAGTACCAACAACAGAAAAAACAAAATCAAGTATACTGTGGAGGAAAATCTCATTGAGTAAAAATAGCAGAGTAGGTAGGTCCAAGAGTCCGCCCCTCTACATAAAAATCAAAAACTCAAGTAAAAACACTATCAAAAAATCAAGTAAAAACAATAAAAAATGAAACAAAAACTTGGTCAGGACTCTGAAAAATAGTCAAAGGTTCACAACAACAGAGCAAATGTTGAGTAAAAAAAAAAGGTGGCCGGGCGCGGTGGCCCAAGCCTGTAATCCCAGCACTTTGGGAGGCCGAGACGGGCGGATCACGAGGTCAGGAGATCGAGAGACGATCCCGGCTAACACGGTGAAACCCCGTCTCTACTAAAAAAATACAAAAAAATAGCCGGGCGAGGTGGCGGGCGCCTGTAGTCCCAGCTACTCGGGAGGCTGAGGCAGGAGAATGGCGTAAACCTGGGAGGCGGAGCTTGCAGTGAGCTGAGATCCGGCCACTGCACTCCAGCCTGGGTGACAGAGCAAGACTCCATCTCAAAAAAAAAAAAAAAAAAAAAAAAAAAAAAAAAAAAAAAAAAAGGCAACTGGCCAGGCACAGTGGCTCATGCCTGCGTATAATCCTAGCACTTTGGGAGACGGAGGCAGGAGGATCACTTGAGGCCAGGAGTTCAAGACCAACCTGGCCAATATGGTGAAACCCCATCTCTACTAAAAATATAAAAAGTGGCCGGGTGTGGTGGCACATGTCTGTAGTCCCAGCTACTCAAGAGGCTGAGGCAGGAGAATCATTTGAACCTGGCAGGTGGAGGTTGCAGTGAGCTGAGATCACGCCACTGCACTCCAGTTTGGGCAACAGAGCTAGATTCCATCTCAGAGAAACAAAACAAACAACAACAACAAAACGGTAACTTAAAAATAGTAGGAAAGTTCTGGACCATTTTTACTTGTCTTTGCTCCACCCCCTCCCCAGCTCAGTGATGGTCTTAAACATTGCGGCCAACATCCCCAATGTGGGATCCTGGATTCAGGCCCTGGAGGGAACAGAATAGGCTTTATTCACAAATAATTTTGTTTAGCTGGGTGGAGTGGCTCACGCCTGTAATCCCAGCACTTTGGGAGGTTGAGGTGGGAGGATCACTTGAGCCCAGGAGTTTGAGTCTGCGGTGAGCCATGATCTCGTCACTGTACTCCACCCTGGGTGACAGAGTGAGACCCTGTCTCAAAAATAAAAATAAAAAATTGATTGTTGTCTTTTCTAACTACCTGAAGGACCTATGCAACAGGCCCCTTCCTGTTTTGGAACTCACTCAGGGAGGAAAAGTAACGGGCATTTCTCAAAAACTTTGTGAAGCAGAACAACAACCTTCAGCTGCCTGGGGCAAAAGATTACACTTGAGCCATAGAGGAAAGGTTGAGAGAAAAAGCTAGGAGGAAAGTGTCTTGGGGAAATCATGCCATTCAAAAGCACTCGTATAGACTGAGGAATTTATAAAGCCACATGCATGCACAGGGGAGGATGTTGGCTGAGAAAAGACCTGAGAAGACTCTAAACGTTCCTTCTAGTTGATGTCTACAGGTTCAGTGCAAGCAGGAAGTGAAGGGTAAGGCAGGTTTACAGATGCCCTGGCTAATCATTAAAGGAGTAGCCCAGGCCGGGCGCGGTGGCTCAAGCCTGTAATCCCAGCACTTTGGGAGGCTGAGACGGGCGGATCACGAGGTCAGGAGATCGAGACCATGCTGGCTAACACGGTGAAACCCCATCTCTACTAAAAAATACAAAAAATTAGCCGGGCGAGGTGGTGGGCGCCTGTAGTCCCAGCTACTCGGGAGGCTGAGGCAGGAGAATGGCGTGAACCCGGGAGGCGGAGCTTGCAGTGAGCCGAGATCCGGCCACTGCACTCCAGCCTGGGCGACAGAGCGAGACTCCGTCTCAAAAAAAAAAAAAGGAGTAGCCCAGCACACAACCCACAATCACAAAAACATTATACTAAGTGAAAATGTCAGACACTCAGGTGCAGGAGCTCACACCTGTAATCCCAGCACTTTGGGAGGCCAAGGCGGGGAGATTGCTTTGAGCTCAAGAGTTCAAGACCAGCCTGGGCAACATGAAGAAACTCCATCTCTATAAAAAGTTAAAAAATTAGCCAAGCATGGTGGTGTGCGCCTGTAATCCCAGCTATTAGGGTGGCTGAGGCATGAGAATTGCTTGAGCCTAGAAGGCAGAGGTTGCAGTGAGCCAAGAGTACACCACTGCACTCCAGCCTGGGCAACAGAGTGAGACCCTGTCTCAAAAAAAAAAAGAAAATATCAGACACTAAATGTCACATTATATGATTTCATTTATATAAAATACCCAGATTAGGTAAATGCATAGAGACAGAAAGCACACTGGCCGGGTGCGGTGGCTCATGCCTGTAATCCCAGGACTTTGGGAGGCCGAGGCGGGCAGATCATCTGAGATCAGGAGTTCGAGACCAGCCCGACCAACATAGAGAAACCCAGTCTCTACTAAAAATACAAAATTAGCCGGGTGTGGTGGGGCATGCCTGTAATCCTAGCTGAGGCAGAATTGCTTGAACCCGGGAGGCAGAGGCTGCGGTGAGGTGAGATCAAGCCATTGCACTTCAGCCAGGGAAAGGAGAGTGAAACTCTGTCTCAAAAAAAAAAAAAATGTTGGGAGCTGAAAAGGCCAAAGGGATGGTGATCAACTCAGCATTCCACTGGAGGCTACATGATCAAACAGCAAACTGTTTATCATAAGTATAGAATGTGGGCAAACTTGCTTCTGTACCTGTCCCAGAAAGTTTGCTGAGGGCCATCACTCCCTGGCGCCAGGCTCCTTGAGGCCATCTACGGGGGCATCTAGAGTCTATTGTTAAAGGAATGCAGTCTCACAAGCCTGCTGTGAACCAAAGGGCCCGACTGACAATTACTCAACAATCACCTGCCTCCCCCGCAACCACTCCCACCGCCACCCCCCCTCCCCCACCCCGCTTCTCTCTATCTCTTTTGGCTAATAAATACAGAGGGCTGCGTAAAGCTCAGGGCCCTTGTCCACTAGAGGCAAGGTGCCCCCACCCCTTCTTCCAAATATACTATTTTATCTTTGTCTTTTTGTTTGTTTGTTTGTTTTTTGAGACGGAGTCTCGCTCTGCCGCCCAGGCTGGAGTGCAGTGGCCGGATCTCAGCTCACTGCAAGCTCCGCCTCCCGGGTTCACGCCATTCTCCTGCCTCAGCCTCCCGAGGAGTAGCTGGGACTACAGGGGCCCGCCATCTCGCCCGGCTAGTTTTTTTTTTTTTATTTTTTAGTAGAGACGGGGTTTCACCGTGTTCACCAGGATGGTCTTGATCTCCTGACCTCGTGATCCGCCCGTCTCGGCCTCCCAAAGTGCTGGGATTACAGGCTTGAGCCACCGCGCCCGGCCTTATCTTTGTCTTTTATTCTAGCATTTGCCCCGCTTTGTTCAGTCCACCAGGGATTGTGGTCGGTTACAAGTGGCGCCGCGAACAGCGACAAAATCAGGCACTCTACAAAAAGTAGAGACAGAAAGCACATGGGTGGTTGCCAGGGTCTACTGGAGGGGAGAATATGAAGTGACTGCAAGTAGTGGTTGTACAACAAAAGGGTACGGGGCTTCTTTTTAAGTGATGAAAATGTTCTAAAATTGACTTTGGTGATGACTGCACATAGTAAAAGCCACTGAATTATACAGTATGTGACTAATAGACCTGTAATTAGGAAAAGCTGTCAGTAGAACTTAATTATGATAAACCTACTAAAATATTTAGGGGCAAATGTATGAATGTCTGCAACTTACTTTGAAATGCCCCCAAAAAACAAAGCAATATTTTACAAGATGGATAAATGTGACCGGGTGAGGTGGCTTACACCTGGAATCCCAGCACTTTAGGAGGCGAAGGAGAGAGGATCACTTGAGGTCAGGAGTTCAAGATCAGTCTGGACAACATAGTGAGATGCCATCTCTACAAAAAGAAAAAAAGATGGATTAATGATGAGTAGAAGGATGATATACAGATAGATTTGTAATAAAAGAAACACAATAAAATGATGATAAAATCCAGGTGGTAGGCATACAGGTATTCAATTGTAAAGTTCTTTAAATCGTGTTATATGTTTGAAAAGTTTTGTAACCTGGAGAACAGGGAAGCTTGTTCAGTAAGGTGATCAAAAACAATGTAAATATTTTATAAACTAATTGCTCTTCTATGTAAGAGTAAATTGGAAGAGAACAGAAAGGTCAAAAATAAAAATACACCATTTACAATTGCAAAAAAATTAAAAACCAAGGTGCTGATGAGGGTCAGGGAGAAACATGTTTGGGTAAACACAGAATCATAACCAGTTCTTAAAAGTGATAAGTGAACATTTTAAGTCTTAAAATTCTATCTAAATATATCCATATACTTAGTGATTCAAGTCGCAATGGTGCAGTTTTGCCTCTTGATGGTATACTATTACAGAAATCTTAAAAAAAGTTTTTAAACAAAAACATGTATGATATGTTTAGTATAAGAATGTTATAATATAAAATTAAATAGGGCAAATTATACCAATGTTTCAGTAGTTTATCTGAATTGTGGAAAATCAAGCATAGAAAACTGAAATTAAAATATACGAAAATCTTATCAAAAGTCATTACTGGGGAACACATTTTGGGATAAGAGAGATGTTGTTTTACTTGTGTCAGAACCTGAAAGAAAATATTTATGTGTGTGTATACATACATTCACACAGTAAACTTGAGGAAGAAAGACGAAAATCTTTAATAGAAACCTTATCATTTTCTTTTTTTGTTTTTTTCCTTTTCTCTCTGTCTCTCTCTCTCTCTTTCTTTCTTTTTTTCTGTTGAGACAGGGCCTCACTCTGTTGCCCAAGCTGGAGTGCAGTGGCTCAATCATAGTTCACTGCAGCCTAGACCTCCTAAGGGTCAGGTGATCCTCCCACCTCAGCCTCGGGAGTAGCTGGGACTACAGGCATGTGTCACCACACCCAGTTAATTTTTGTCTTTTTTTGGAGAGACAGGCTGTGTTGTTCAGGCTGGTCTGCAACTCCTAGGCTCAAGCAATCTGCCCACGTTGGCCTCCCAAATGCTGGGAATACAGGTGTGAACCACCGCGCCAGATTTGATTAATCTTTGATCTTCCCCAAGGTTTCCTATTTACCAGGATGAGAGGGAGGAGTGATGTGAGAAGTCAAATGAGGTCTGTAAACCAGTCCTTGCAGAGAAACTTAAAAGGGACTGAGAGGGAATTACCATTGGACTTCAGCACACACACCAATCAGCATGCCTCGGCTGCCAAGGCTTCAGCCTTCACAAGCGTCTAGACCTCCCTAACGCTGGTCACACCCCCTAAGATTAATCCTAAAACCTGGACCACACACCCAGGTTCACATGAACCCGGGCTCCTCCTCACTGAGTCACATATTAAATCCTGATTACAGCCTGGAGCGAAGGCTCACGCCCGTAATCCCAGCACTTTGGGAGGCCAAGGTGAGAGGATCGTTTGAGGCCAGGAGTTGGAGACCAGCCTGGGCAACATAGTGAGACCCCCATCTCTGCAATAAGTAGATAGATAGATAGATAGATAGATAGATAGATAGATAGATAGACAGATAGATCGATCTCTGCAATAAGTAGATAGATAGATAGATCTCTGCAATAAGTAGATAGATAGATAGATAGATAGATAGATAGATAAAATAGATAGATAGATAATTAGATAGATAGGCGTGGTGGCGCTCACCTGTAGTCCAAGCTACTCGGGAAAGCTGAGGTGGGAAGATCACCTGAGCCCCGGGAGATGGAGGCTGCAGTGAGCCACGATCGCGCCACTGCACTCAAGCCTGTGTGACAGAGCGAGACCCTGTCTCAAAAATAAAAAAATAAAATCCCGAATCCACAGCAGACACCGTTTTCCTTGACAAAAACCACTCCTCACTCCAGTCCTCAACCACCGAGCCCTACAGAGTGACCCGTAAAGGCACCAAACCCTGATCACGGACTTCCAAGCGTTGCGCTCGACAGACTGACCACTGACCACTGGGATCCCTCAGGGCTGAATCCTGAGACGCCCCAACTCCAACATCCCGACTCCCAAGTGCTCCAGCTTCCCCCACAAACTCCACGACTCCGCACTAAACGGACGCTCACAGACACCCTCCTCCCCTCATCCTGACAGACGGACCCACACACAGACCTGATTTTCCGGGGAACCCACCGACACTTCCCTGAGCCTGCACTTTTCCTGAATTCTTCCACTTCTGGGCCCTCCCACAGCCTCCAAGCCGGCCTACGGCGGCCGACGAAGGTCTGAAGTTGCAGGTGTACGGAGCACGGACGACTGGGCGGTAGTAAGTTCGCGTCCTCTCGTCACGGATACTTAAGGCGGCCATCTTTGAATCCTGCACGTACGGAAGGTAAAGTGGATCTTTTCTGCCCAAGTATGCAGGGATGGCTCGGGACCGTGAAGAACCCCATATTTTGGCACCTAAATCCTGCACTCAAGTTTCATTTATTTTCAGAGGCTCGAGCTTAGCCAAGACAAACACGGGATGGGCTACGTGCACCTTAGCGGGCTGGGGGGAAAAGTCATCCGCTTTGCACAAAGAATGACCGGAATGACACAATGGGTGCGGCCATCTTAGAAGTTAGGTGTCCGTACAAGTGAAAACGCTGTCTCCGCTGAGGAAAAAGAACAATCGCACCCTGAGTCATATACCGCGAAAACGCTTCTAGCTACATGGGCAAGAGGAAGATTTTTTAGGACAAAAAGGGTGTGGAGAAGCAATTGAGGTACCAGGATATTGTTCACCCCGTCAACGGAAAGTGAAAAAACAGCGACCAGCCGGAACCTTATTTACGTTTGAGGGACATGGTCACCGCCCAGTGCAGGTAAGGAGAGCAGCCAGGAGCCAACAGGAAAAGGGAATCCAATGTGGGAGGAGGGAATTTTTCTTAAGAGAGGAGAAGGGCTTCCCTCTGCTGGAGGTGGAGTCAATCTTAAGGTCGGGGCTTTCCGAGAACCAAGTGCCTAAAATTCTATAAGGAATAAATAAGACGACTCTGGGAGAATGAAAAGTTGTGCAAGCCCGGGCGCGATGGCGCGCACATGTAGTCCCAGCTACTGGGGAAACCGAGGCAGGAAGATCGCTTGAGCCCAGTAGTTCCAGGCTGCAGTGAGCTATGATCGCACCTATCAATAGCCACTGCACCACGCAGCCTTGGCAACCCCTTCTTGAGGAAAAAAAGAAAAAAGAAAAAAAAAAAAGTTATGCAAGAAAAGAAATCATAGGATACTACCTGACTGACCTATAAATATTATTTACATAGTCATCATAATGTAAATTCTAATTCTGATCCAACCTAAATTAAGACAATTCCATTGGAAGAATGAGAAGGAAATTCGCGTGTAGTGGAGTGTTTCTATTTCTAACAGAGTTTTCACGTGTCCTTCATGATAAATCTATAGAAAATGCCCCAAAATGCAAACTCCATTTCAGAAACATACCATGTTACTTAAAATATCGAATCTGTGAAGAGTAAAAAGCTTTACAGAACTATATGACTCCTTAGGAGAATTGCAAAATAAAAGCAAGAATTTTATGACTCAGGAATTTCACTCCTAAATATTTATTCAACAGTAATGAAACTATATGTCCTCACAAAGTCTCACAAGAATGTTCTTGGTCCTTTTATGCATAATACCCTGAACAGGAAACAGTCCAGGTGTCCATCAGTAGATGAATGTATAAGCAAATGGTAATGTAATCATACCCTGGAATACTACTCAACAATAATAAAAGAACAAATCACAGATGTATGCACCATTATAGATAAATGTCAACAACCTTATGAAGGGGGCCAGCCCCTCCACACCTATGGGTATTTCTTGTCAGGTGGGACGAGAGACTGAGAAAAGAAATAGGACACAGAGAAAGTATAAAGAAAGAACAGTGGGCCCAGAGGACTGGCACTCAGCATATGTATTTCTTGTCAGGTGGGACGAGAGACTGAGAAAAGAAATAGGACACAGAGAAAGTATAAAGAAAGAACAGTGGGCCCAGAGGACTGGCACTCAGCATATGTATTTCTCGTCAGGTGGGATGAGAGACTGAGAAAAGAAATAGGACACAGAGAAAGTATAAAGAAAGAACAGTGGGGCCGGGCGCGGTGGCTCAAGCCTGTAATCCCAGCACTTTGGGAGGCCGAGACGGGCGGATCACGAGGTCAGGAGATCGAGACCATCCTAGCTAACACGGCGAAACCCTGTCTCTACTAAAAAATACAAAAAAAAACTAGCCGGGCGAGGTGGCGGGCGCCTGTAGTCCCAGCTACTCGGGAGGCTGAGGCAGGAGAATGACGTGAACCCGGGAGGCGGAGCTTGCAGTGAGCTGAGATCCAGCCACTGCACTCCAGCTCGGGTGACAGAGCGAGACTCCGTCTCAAAAAAAAAAAAAAAAAAAAAAAGAAAGAACAGTGGGCGCAGGGGGTGCAAGGGACCGGCACTCAGCATATGGAGGACCCGCGCCGGCACTGGTCTGTGAGTTCCCTCAGTATTTATTGATCACTATATTTACCATCTCAGTGAAGGGGATGTGGCAGGACTATAGGGTAATGGTGGGGAGAGGGTCAGCAGGAAAATGTGAGCAAAGGACTCTGTGTCATAAATAAGCTTAAGGAAAGGTGCTGTGCCTTGGTATGTACGTATGCCAGACTTATGTTTGACTTTACACAAAGAGCAGTAAAGAGCAGTATTGTCACCAGCATGTCTCATCTCCAGCCATAAGGCGGTTTTCTCCTTTCTCAGTAAATAGAATGTATGATCCGGTTTTACACCAGGACATTCTATTCCATTCCATTCCTCCCAGACGAGCAGGAGACAGATGCCTTCCTCTTATCTCAGCTGCAAAGAGGCCTTCCTCTTTCACTAATCCTTCTCAGCACAGACCCTTTATGGGTGTCGGGCTGGGGGACGGTCGGGTCTTTCCCTTCCCATGAGGCCATATCTCAGGCTGTCTCAGTTGGGAGAAACCTTGGACAATACGCAGGCTTTCTTGGGCAGAGGTCCTTTCGGCCTTCCGCAGTGCACTGTGTCCCTGGGTACTCGAGACTGGAGAATGGCGATGACTTTTAGCAAGCATATTGCCTGCAAACACATTTTTAACAAAGCACATCCTGCACAGCCCTAAATCCATTAAACTTTGAGTCAACACAGCGCATTTCTGTGAGCACAGGGTTGCAGCTAGGGTTACAGATTAACAGCATCTCAAGGCAGAAGAATTTTTCTTAGTACAGAACAAAATGGAGTTTCTTATGTCTACTTCTTTCTACATAGACACAGTAACAATCTGATCTCTCTTTCTTTCCCCCACACCTTATTCTGAGAGAAAGAAGCCAGGCAGAAAGAGAGAAGAGAGAACATGTTATATGATTCCATTTACACGGAATAACAAGTGTAGTGAGGATATGGAAGAACTGGAACCTTCACATACTGCTGGTGGAAATGTAAAATGGTGCAGCCACTTTGGAAAATAATCTGGCAGTTCCTCAAATGGTTAAACATACTGACCATATGATCTGACAGTTTCACTCCTGGGTTTATATCCAAGAGAAATAAAAACATGTCCATACAAAAATTTGTGCATGAATGTTTATAGCAGCATTATTTATAATAGCCTGAAGTGAAAACAACTCAATTATCCATCATCTGATGAAGGGAAAAATAAAATGTAGTATTGTGGGGAAAAGAAAGAGGGATCAGACTGTTACTGGGTCTATGTAGAAAGAAGTAGACATAAGAGACTCCATTTTGTTCTGTACTATAGAAACTCTTGTGCCTTGAGATGCTCTTAATCTGTAACCCTACCCCCAACCCTGTGCTTGCAGAGACGTGTGCTGTGTTTACTCAAGGTTTAATGGATTTAGGGCTATGCAGGATGTCCTTTGTTTAAAAAGTGCTTGAAGGCAGTATGCTTGGTAAAAGGCCATTCGCTAATCTCTAGTACCCAGGGACACAAAACACTGCGGAAGGCCACAGGGACCTCTGTCTAGGAAAGCCAGGTATTGTCCAAGGTTTCTCCCCATGTGCTAGTCTGAAATATGGCCTCATGGGAAGGGAAAGACCTGACCGTCTCCTAGCCCGACACCCATAAAGGGTTTGTGCTGAGGAGGATTAGTGAAAGAGGAAGGCCTCTTTGCAGTTGAGCTAGAGGAAGGCATATGTCTCCTGCTCGTCCCTGGGCAATGCGAAACCTGTGTAAAACCTGATTGTATGTTCTATTTACTGAGATAGGAGAAAACCGCCCTAGGGCTGGAGGTGAGATGTGGTAGTGGCAATGCTGCCTTTTAATGCATAGAAATGTTTGTGGAGATGTTTGTTTACATGCACATCAAGGCACAGCACCTTTCCTTAAACTTATTTATGACACAGAGATCTTTGTTCACATGTTTTCCTGCTAACCCTCTCCCCACTATTACTCTATTGTCCTGCCACATCCCCCTCTCTGAGATGGTAAAGATAATGATCAATAAATACTGAAGGAACTCAGAGACCTGTGCCCACATGGGTCCTCCATATGCTGAGCACTGGTCCCCCGGGCCCACTTTCCTTTCTCTGTACTTTGTCTCCGTGTCTCTTTCTTTTCTCAAGTCTCTCGTTCTACCTGACAAAAAAATGCCCACAGGTGTGGAGGGGCAGGCCACCCCTTCAACTATAGCCATACATTAGAATATTATGCAGGTATAAAAAGGAATGAAGTGCTGAAACATGCTAAAACATAAATGAACCTTGAAAACGTCCTAAAGGAAGAAGTCAGTCACAAAAGACTTAAGATTATATGATTGCATTTATATGAAAAGTCCATATAGACAAATCTAGAGGTGGGGGGAATGGCAGAATTAACAGGTGTTAATATTCACAGTATGAATAAGAAAAAGATAACCAATATAAAGTTGAAAAAAATACTGAAGTAAATAAACAAGCAACTTATAAAATATGAAATAAAACTAAGGTAAGATTTTTATTCATGAAGGGGCCAGCCCCTCCACACCTGTGGGTATTTCTTGTCAGGTGGGATGAGAGACTGAGAAAAGAAATAGGACACAGAGACAAAGTGTAGAGAAAAGAAAAGTGGGCCCAGGGGACCTGCGCTCAGCATATGGAGGACCCATGCCGCCGGCACTGGTCTCTGAGTTCCCTCAGTATTTATTGATCACTATTTCTACCATCTCGGAAAGGGGGATGTGGCAGGACTATAGGGTAATGGTGGGGAGAGGGTCAGCAGGAAAACATGTGAGCAAAGGTCTCTGTGTCATAAATAAGTTTAAGGAGAGTTGCTGTGCCTCGATGTGTACATAGGCGAGATTTATGTTTGACTTTACACAAACATCGCAATGCAGTAAAGAGCAGTATTGTCGCCAGCATGTCTCACCTCCAGCCCTAAGGCAGTTCTCTCCTATCTCAGTAAATTGAACTTACCATCAGGAGGAGCAGGAGACAGATGCTTTCCTCTTATCTCAACTGCAAAGAGGCCTTCCTCTTTCACTAATCCTCCTCAGCACAGACCCTTTACAGGTGTCGGGCTGGGGGACACTCAGGTCTTTCCCTTTCCAAGAGGCCATATCTCAGGCTGTCTCAGTAGGGGAAACCTTGGACAATACCCAGGCTTTCTTGGGCAGAGGTCCCTGCGGCCTTCTGCAGTGTATTGTGTCCCTGGGTACTCGAGACTGGAGAATGGCAATGACTTTTACTAAGCATACTGCCTGCAAACACTTTTTAACAAAGCACATCCTGCACAGCCCTAAATCCATTAAACCTTGAGTCAACACAGCACATGTTTCTGCGAGCACAGGGTTGCAGCTAGGGTTACAGATTAACAGCATCTCAAGGCAGAAGAATTTTTCTTAGTACAGATCAAGATGGAGTTTCTTACATCTTCCTTTCTCTACAGTCTGATCTCTCTTTCTTTCCCCCGCAATTCACCCTTAAGATCGACAAAGATTAAACGGCCAAGGTTGTGAGGAAATATGTATTGCAATAGACCTAGCCTTTCTAAGCGTTTTTTTTTTTTTTTTTTGAGACGGAGTCTAGATCTGTAGCCCAGGCTGGAGTGCCTTGGCTCACTGCAACCTCCGCCTCCTGGGTCCCGGTTCAAACAGTTTTCCTACCTCAGCCTCCCGAGTAGCTGGAATTACAGGTGTGCGCCACCATGCCCAGCTAATTTTTGTATTTTTAGTAGAGACAGGGTTTCATCATGTTGGCCATGCTGGTCTTGAATTCCTGACGTGGTGATCTTCCCGCCTTGGCCTCCCAAAGTGCTGGGATTACAGGGGTGAGCCACCATACCCAGCCCCTAAGCCTTTTTAAATATGCAGAATGAAGGTAATATTTATGTCTACCATCTACAGCTTTTATAGTATTATGTCAGATAATGCAAATATTATGCTTGACATAGGTACCTATTCAAAAAAAGTGTATACACTTAATAAAATATTAACTAGTAGTTTTCAGTGGAGTTCTTGGGAACAATGGATAGCAGCTAGTATAGTATATACACTAATAGAACATTTTTTGGACAACAATCTGGAATTATTTACTCAATTAAAATTTTTCATTTTCTTTGGATCAGCAATTCCAAAACTTAGTAGAAATTATTGATTTGACATGCAGCTTGCACAAAAATTTCTACCAATCCTTTCTGGGCTCCAACTTGGTCAACAGAAAAGCCCCGCCCTCACTATTAGCTCCGCCCCCTACTGTCCCTTTACCTTCACCTTTCACCCTGGAGATGTCACCCAATACCCACCACTAACCCTGGGTGAGGGAGATCTTTTCATTCAGCTGGCTCTGATTACCCTGTGCCCACAGTGATCTCCAAACCCTATACTGTTCCCCATAAGCATTCCTGGAGGTCGTTTCACCTGCTCCCCTAAGGGACGTCGCTGTTTTCTGTACGGATGTGTACACCTTCTCCAAGATGGCCGTGCATGCTGTAACGTGGAGCTGCTTCCTACTTACAAGCAGCAAAAACATAGGCCATGCTAAGCTTGGTGCACCTTGCCGGGCAGGATTGGACCTGTGTTGCACAGCGATGGGATGGCGCATGCGCATTGTCGTTGGCGACCCCCGCGATGGACTCAACCCGGACCAATAAAATTATCGTGGGCGGGGAGAGATTGTGTAGGGAGAATCTTTCAAGATGGCGGCCCTGATATGTATCAGTTACGAGAGCACCGCCATACTCTCAGCCTCTGTGTCTTAAAAGACCCGGAAGCTGAATCTAATGGGCCCAAGGTGATGACTGGAAGACTGCAGACTTGGCGGCTCTAGAGATTAAACTTGACCAGTGAGGTGGAGCAGCCAGGCTTGTGAGTCTGTAGCAAAAGTGATGGACCAGGGCGCTTGCGACCCAGCTGGTGCGCCCAGGATCTTTTAAGGGGGCTCAGTTTCGCGTTCGCGGAGTGGAATCAGGAGTTGGGTTTGTGGAGATTTGAGATTTATGGTAGGAGAGTCTGGGGCGTCCATGAGGGGAGCTAGCCAGTGTGGGGGAAAGGGATGGTTGGTATTGGGGTGGGCTGGAGGGATTGGGGTGGGCTAGAGGACGTTAGTGCTTGAGGTTAACCTTTGTCTAACCCCAAGGTCGCGGACTAGGGCAACCTTGGAGGCAGATTAGTGATTGGAGTGATCCACAGAGTGATTCAGCAATTGTGATTTTTCCCAGGATGTGATTGACGTGTTATTGAAGGAAATTGCCTATCTTTTGGGGGTGTATCAGTACCTTAGGCCTTCTGGGGGAAGTTCAGTTCTTGGGACAGCGTTGAAGGGCATGATGTCAACAGTTGAGACATCCTTGGGGATAAGTCAGTGATTATCCCCAAGGATAATGACCCCCGTTCTTCTCAGGGTCACTAATTGGAGTGTCCAACAGGTGAGGTCAGTGGCTGAAATGTCCCTGAGTTAGATTAGTATTGGGGCATCTTTGGAGGTGGTCAGTGAATGGGGTGGCCTTGTAGGGAGGTCATTGTTGGGGCTGAAGTTTTTCTTGCCTTTGAGGGTCTTCAGTGGTTACTGAGAGTTACGAGGGTCTGAGTGTTTGTGTCTCGATAGACCAGTGATAGTTTCCCTGTAGGAATCAACTAGGATGATCTGGGGTGGCCTTGTGCTGGTATTTTAAGTATGAGGTAGGCAGGCATGGGTACCCAAGAAATTCGTAGCGGGGTTGGAGCTTCGGAAGTCTTTGGGTTTTGCAAGGCGTTGGGATTTTTAAAGTCCCACTGACTTTTCATAAGTTGAAGGGTGCCATCCCCTTCACACCTGTGGGTGTTTCTTATCAGGCGGGACAAGAGACTGAGAAAAGAAATAAGAGATAGAGACAAAATATAGAGAAAGAACAGTGGGCCCAGGGGACCAGCGCTCAGCATACGGAACACATGCGCCAGCTCTGGTCTCTGAATTCCCTCAGTATTTATTGATCACTATCTCTACCATCTCAGAGAGGGGGTTGAAGCAGGACAATAGGGTAATAGTCAGAAGAGGGTCAGCAGGAAAACTTGTGAACAAAGGGCTCTGTGTCATAAATAAGTTTAAGGAAAGGTGCTGTGCCTTGATGTGCACGTACACAAACACCTTGGTGCATTGAAGAGCAGTATTGTCGCCAGCATGGCTCACCTCCAGCCATAAGGCAGTTTTCTCCTATCTCAGTAAATAGAACATACAATCGGGTTTTACACCGAGACATTCCATTCCCAGGGACAGGAGGAGACAGATGCCTTCCTCTTATCTCAACTGCAAAGAGGCCTTCCTCTTTCACTGATCCTCCTTAGCACAGACCTTTTATGGGTGTCGGGCTGGGCAACAGTCAGGTCTTTCCCTTCCCAGGAGGCCATATCTCAGACTGTCTCATGGGGAGAAACCTTGGACAATACCTGGCTTTCCTAGGCAGAGGTCCCTCGGCCTTCTGCAGTGTATTATTGTTTCCCTGAGTACTTGAGATTAGAGAATGGTGATGACTTTTACCAAGCATACTGCCTTCAAGCACTTGTTTAACAAAGCACATCCTGCATAGCCCTAAATCCATTAAACCTTGAGTAAACACAGCACATGTCTCTGCAAACATAGGGTTGGGGCTAGGGTTACAGATGAACAGCATCTCAAGGCAGAAGAATTTCTCTTAGTACAGAACAAAATGGAGTCTCTTATGTCTACTTCTTTCTACATAGACACAGTAACAGTCTGATCTCTCTTTTCCTCACACCTGAGCACCAGTTTAAGTAAAACTTTAAGCAACTGCACATAGTATTTTTCTTCAATAGACAAATTCTGCCCCATGTTACCCTGATTCAGAAAACTTCCCATTCCCAGTACTTCTTTAAAGCAATGCTCACAGTGCCTCTTTAGGTACTGACCTCATATCTGCTGCCAGCCAACTCGTCCCGGGGTCCCCATTCATCTTGTCAATTTCAGTTCCTCTGCTCCAGCAGTCCTTCTTCATTCATGTCCTTGTGTCCCTGTGTTCGGATGTGACCATGTCATCCGATTCTGTCGCTGTTCATTGAGCCACTATGCCGCGGACCCTGTTGGACTGAACAAAGGAGGGCGAATGAGGGAATAAAGACAAAAGGCAAAAGAGTGTATTTGGAAGAAGTGGTCGGGGGCACCTTGCTCTTAGTGAACAAGGGCCCTAAACTTTGAGCTGCCTTAGGATTTATTGGTAGCGAGAAGGGGGGTGGTTGTCAGTCCAGAGCAGGTCTGCAAGACTGCATTCCTCAAACAATAAGCTCTAGATGTCCTAGTACATAACCTCAAGAATCCCAGCGCCAGGGAGTGATGGCCCTCAGCAAACCTTCTGGGGCCGGGACAGAAGCGAGTTTGCCCACATTCTGCATTCATGATAAGCAATGTGCTGTTTGATCATATAGCCTCAGTGGAAGGCTGACTTGGTCACAATTCCCCAGCCTCTGGCTTTCTACAATTACTAATGTGTTTTATTACTATTATTTAATAATAAATAATATGTTTTATTATTTAGTAATAATATGCATTATTACTAATATGTTTTATTAATATATTACTAATATGTTTAAGTATAGGTTTTCTAGGGAAGCAGTCAGAACATCTACAGGTAAGTTTGACTCAGCAAAGCATACAGACTTCGGATTTGAGCAGACTTAGGTTTTTATCTGTATTCTGCATTTATACTGTGAGAACATGGGCGAGTGTTTTAACTTCTCTGAGATTCTTTTTTTATTTGTATAAAAACAAAATCATTAATAACTACTCATATAGTAAAAATACATAGCACATGGTAGGTACCCAAGATGGATTAACAAACAGTATTCCACTTCTTCTATCTGTTTCTCTGGATTTTTTTTGGCTTTTAAAATTTTCTCCTTTGATTTTTCTCCCCCTTTCTCTTTATAACTGTTTTTTTCCAAATGAAGACCTTTGGGTATAGTTTTTGGCAGGATTTCATAATTTAATGAAGATGACTTTGTTGGTGTTTGCTATATAAAATAATTGTGTTTCTTGTAAAACCAACCATCTGGTACTGTATGTTACTTTTTTTTCCTTTAAATTATTAGATTAACCTATCACCTGAAGAAAACACAGTTAACAGTTAAATAATTGTGTATATGTGTGTATCTAAGGCACACATATACACAACTCAAACAACTCAAAACATCTGTTATAATCATAGTTTACTAAGGCAGTGAATTCCTTTAATCCTCAGGTCCCGGCTTCCTGGGAAAAAATATTTCCTATAAGGGAAGGAAGTGAAGGTATTAAGATCAATACATCATCCTTGACCAGTGACCAGCTTTAGAGAAGAGCCAGAGTCAACAATAGAACAAATATTCCCGTTGCTGGCTGTATCTAAGGGCACCAGAAAATGTCCAAGTCCCGAGTGAGTTATACTTGTATATTTTGACTTCCTACTTGGTTTTCCAGTGGATTTGAAGAGGTTTCATAATGATCATAATTAAAAGGATATTATGAGCCTGGGCACAGTGGCCTCACACCTGTAATTTCAGCACGTTGGTAGGCGGAGGTGGGAGGATCGCTTGATCTCAGGAGTTCGGGACCAGCCTGGGCAACATAATGAGACCTCATATTTGAAAAAAAGGGAAAAAAAAGGATATTATGTTTGTTCAATATTTATGAGGTGAAGGGGGCCAGCCCCTCCACACCTGTCAGTATTTCTCTTCAAGTGGGACAAGAGACAGAAAAGAAATAAGACACAGAGACAAAGTATAGAGAAAGAAAAATGGGCCCCAGGGACCAGCACTCAGCATGGAGAGGACCCGCACCAGCACTGGTCTCTGAGTTCTCTCAGTATTTATTGATCGCTATCTCTACCATCTCAGTGAGGGGGATGTGGCAGGAAGCAGAGAAAGGTGTGTAGGGCAAGATTTGGGAGATTCTGTGCAGAAGCTTCGAGTTTTCCTCACCCCATGGAGTTACACAGACAATGTTTGATTGCCCTAGCCATGATGTGTGACAACAGGCATGACATATTGCCAGTCCAGGAAGCCCACTTGAGCCTGGGTGTCCAGGGTTTTTATTTGGCTTTAGTTATTATGGGCAAGGCTGATCACATGAGTGGCTGACCTTATTCTTCAGCCCCTTCAGAGGCCACTATACTACAGTGTGGCCCAAGGCTCCCATCATACATTGTTAACATACATGATCTTGTGTGACCCAAGGCTCCCAGCAAACAAAGACGCTCATCAGACAGTATATTCCAATGGCTTAGAGTAGGAGTGTCCAGTCTTTTGGCTTCCCTGGGCCACACTGGAAGAAGAATTGTCTTGGGTCACACATAAAATATACTAACACTACCAACAGCTGATGAGCTTAAAGAAAAAAGAAAAAAGAAAAACTAAAATATCTCATAATGTTTTAAGAAAGTTTACAAATTTGTTTTGCATTCAAAGCCCTCCTGGAGGCCAGGCACAGTGGCTTATTCCTGTAATCCCAGCACTTTGGGAGGCCAAAGTAGGCAGACCACTTGAGGTGAGGAGTTTGAGACCAGCCTTGCCAATATGGTGAAACCCCATCTTTACTAAAAATACAAAAAATTAGCTGGGCATGGTGATGCATGCCTGTAATCTCAACTACTTGGGAGGTTGAAGTGGGAGAATTGCTTGAACGTGGGAGAATCGCTTGAACTTGGGAGTTGGAGGTTGCAGTGAGCTGAGATTGTGCCCCTGCACTCCAGCCTGGGCGAGAGAGTGAAACTCTGTCTCAAACAACAACAACAACAACAACAACAACAACAAACGAAACAAAGCCCTCCTGGGCCACGTGCACCCCATGGTCCACAGGTTGGAAAAGTTTGATTTAGAAGTTACCTCCCAGGGACAGGCAAAGGCTGAGCCTTTCTTTGGAATGTTCAGTTTATGGGTAACCCAGACTCACTCTGTTAATCCTTTACTGCACAGCTTATCTTCACACCATGATGTCTTGAATCTCAGCTGGAAGACTCAGAAGGTTAGGGACTAGAATCATCTGAAGGCTTCTTCCTCTCTGTTTCTATGTGCCAGGCTGAGATTACTTGAAAACTAGGCTCAGCTGAGGCTGCTAGCCAGAGCACCTGTGTGTGACCTTCTCATGTGGCGTGGATGGGCTTCTCACAGCATGGTGCTGGCTCTGAGACAGCCAAGATGAGGCTACAGGGCCTTTTCTGCCTTAGCCTCAGAAGTTATGTTGTGTCACCTCTGTTGCATTCTGCGGCTAGCTCACCTGGTAGAGCATGAGATTCTTAATCTCAGGGTCGTGGGTTTGTGCCCCACCTTGGGCGCCAGATGAAGGAAGCCTGCCCCTCCACACCTGTGGGTATTTCTTGCAAGGTGGAGATGAGAGACTGAGAAAAGAAATAAGACACAGAGACAAAATATAGAGGAAGAAAAGTGGGCCCAGGGAACTGGCATATGGAGGACCCACACTGGCACTGGTCGCTGAGTTCCTTCAGTATTTATTGATTACTATCTCTACTATTCTCAGTGAGGGGGACGTGACAGGCCTATAGGGTAATGCTGGGGAGAGGGTCAGCAGGAAAACATGTGAACAAAGGACTCTGTGTCATAAATAAGTTTAAGGAAAGGTGCTGTGCCTTGATGTGTACATACGCGAGATTTATGTTTGACTTTACACAAACATCTCAGTGCAGTAAAGAGCAGTATTCCCACAAGCATGTCTCACCTCCAGCCATAAGGTGGTTTTCTCCTATCTCAGTAAATAGAATGTATGATTGGGTTTTACACCGGGACATTCCATTCCCAGGGACGAGCAGGAGACAGATGCCTTCCTCTTATCTCAACTGCAAAGAGACCTTCCTCTTTCACTATTCCTCCTCAGCACAGACCCTTTATGGGTGTTGGGCTGGGAGATGGTCAGGTCTTTCACTTCCCATGAGGTCATATATCAAGCTGTCTCAGTGGGGAGAAACCTTGGACAATACTCAGGCTTTCTTGGGCAGAGATCCCTGCAGCTTCTGTAGTGCATTGCGTCCCTGGGTACTCGAGACTGGAGAATGGCAATGACTTTTACCAAGCATGCTACCTGCAAACACATTTTCACCAAGGCACAGCCTGCACAGCCCTAAATCCATTAAACCTTGATTCAATACAGCTCATGTCTCTGCGAGCACAGGGTTGGGACTAGGGTTACAGATTAACAGCATCTCAAGGCAGAAGAATTTTTCTTTGTACAGAACAAGATGGAGTTTCTTATGTCTTCCTTTTTCTACATAGACACAGTAACAGTCTGATCTCTCTTTCTTCCCCCACACTTTTCTGTCTTAGCCTCAGAAGTTATGTTGTGTCACCTCTGTTGCATTCTGTGGGTACAAGCAAATCACCAAGACAAGCCAGATTCGAGGGGGAAGGGAATAGGCTCCATCTCTTTGTGTGGGAGTGGCAAGGTTTTGCAGAAGGTTTTCTTTGGAATGTGAGATATTATTGTGGTCATCTTTGGGAAATGCAGTCTACCACATGGGCACAGTAAGAAATTGTTTCCTTCTCCTGAGGATAAAGCTCCTCTAGAAAAGTAAATATTTCATGTCACTTAAATAAGAAGAAATTTATTTGATGGGTCATCACATAGATCATATAGAAGTTAGTGCCCTCCACAGAGAAGCCAGTGGTGTAATACCAAAACCAAACTCAGTGATCAGAGTGCTTCAGGGCTCCAAAACATTGTAGCCAAAGTTCACAGCCTCCTGATGGTCTGTTTTTTTTTTCAGGGATAAAATGTAGAGATTTTTAAGATGGATGGATTCTATGACCATTGTATGGTCTTCCACAAAGAGTCCTCAATATTCTGTTTTTTTTTTTTTTTTTTTTTTTTTCCTCGGTGGTTTCCATTTTCAGACAGTTTTGACCCTAGGTGACATTTGGCAATGTCTGGAGACATTTTTGATTGTCACACCTGGGAAAGGAGGGTGTGCTAATCACAGCTAGTGGATAGAGGCTAAGAATGCTGCTAAGCATCCTGTGATGACACTACCGGGCCTTAAAATAAAGAATTCTCCAACCCAAAATGTCAGTGCATGTCGCAGTCTGTTCCTACATGATTGAATGAAGGGGGACGAATGTAGAAGTGAAGACAAAGACAAAAAGATACATCTTAAAATAAGGGGTCAGAGGGCTCCTTGCTTCTAGTGAGCAAAGGCAGCCCTGAGCTTCTACAGCCCTTCATATTTATTAGGTGGAATCAATAGTGAGAGAGAGGTAATGGTTGGTCAGCTGCTTTGACTCATCACAGGTACACATAATTACTTTCTTTATACAACAGTCTTCAGATATTCCTATAGATGACCAATGTGGAGCACCCGATTCTGTCACTGTTCCAGGGTTGGGAGGGCACTATGTACCCTGCCACAATCCCTGGTGGACTGAACAAAGGGGGGCAAATGTGGAAACACGAGACAAGAGACAAAAGAATATATTTGGAAGAAGGGGTCAGGGAGCACCTTGCCTCTAGTGGACAAGGGCCCTGAGCTTTACACAGCCCTCCATATTTATTAGGCAAAAGAGATAGTGAGAAGTGGGGTGGAAGAAGGGGGTCAGCTGGTTGGTCCAGAGTAGGCTTGCAAGACTGCATTCCATGAACAACAGACTCTAGATGTTGCAGTAGATAACCTCAGTGCCAGGGAGTGATAGCCTCCAGCAAACTTTCTGTCGGCAGGCACAGTCATGAGTTCGCTCTTATCCTGCATTCGTGAAAAACAGTTTGCTGTTTGATCATATAGCTTCCAGTGGAATTCTGAGTTGATCATGTCCCATGGGCTTTCGGCTGCCTACAAACCACAAGGAACACTGTGCCTGGGGTATCACTGCCCGTGGCACTCCTTCTGGAGGCAATGCAAATTGTCAGTTTTCCGACATCCTACTTTCATGAGAACAGTTTTCTGTTTGCTCATATAGCCTCCAGTGGTATACTGAATTGGTCACGACCCCATTTTCTTGGCCTCCAACAAATGCAGATTGAGCATCCCTTATCAGAAATGCTTGAAACTGGAAGTGTTTCAGATTTTAGATTTTTTTTTTTTTTCAGAATGCTTGCATTATACTTACTAGTTGAGCATCCCTAATCTGAAAATCCAAAATTTGAAATGTCCTGGTCTTTGAGTGTGACCTTTGTGCATCATGTCAGCCCTCAAAAGAATTTCAGAATTTGGAGCATTATAGGTTTCAGAATTTTGAATCAGGGATGCTCAACCTGTAGTGCTGAGGTAGAGAAACTCCTATTTACATTGATTAGTAAACAGTTCCAAGTTATGTTGACAGAGTCTTAGATTTTTCCTTCATAATCTCTTCATACCCGAGAATGCAGTGTCAGCTCTCTGTTCAAAGTCAATACTTACCTACTTCTTTTTTTTTTTTTTTTTTTTAATTCCAATTATATTAAGCTCAAAATATTCACAATGTCAGCTGGGCAGTGGTGGCTCACCCTTGTAATCCCAGCACTTTAGGAGGCTGAGTTGGGAAGATCAGTTGAGCCCAGGACTTTGAAACCAGCTGGACAACATAGTGAGACCCCATCTCTACAAAAAAATACGAAAGTTAGCTGGGCATGGTGGCACACACCTGTAGTTCCAGTTGCTCAGGAGGCTGAGGTGGGAGGATCGCTTGAGCTTAGGAGGTCAAGGCTGCAGTGAGCTGTGATCATGCCACTGCCTTCCAGCCTGGGTAACAGAGCAATACTCTGTCTCTAAACAAAATCATCATCTTTATAATACTTCTCCAACTTGAATGAATTTCAAAAAAGAAAATATTCACAGTATCAAACTTTCAAACAATGTAGAAGTTTATAGTGCAAAACCTGAAAGTTCCCCCTTAATCCTTTTTCACCATCTTTAAAATAATCTCAAAACATTTTTGTGTATTCTTATGGTTTCCTGTACCAGCATTGGCATATCTAAATGTGAATTTGAGTGAATTTTTGCTAAGTGTCTCTTGCTCGCCCTCAGGCTGAATGATTCTCTAGAACAGGGGTTCCCAACCCCTGCTACTGGTCCATGGCCTGTGAGGAAGTGGGCCAGGCCAGTGAGCAAATTTTATCTGTATTTACAGCCAATCCCTATCATGTGCATAACCATCTGAGCTCCCCTTCCTGTCAGATCAGAGACAGCATTAGATACTTCTAGGAGCTCAAACCCTGTTATGAACTGCACATGCGAGGGATCTAGGTTGCACACTCCTTATGAGAATCTAATGCCTGATGATCTGTCACTGTCTCCCATCACTCCCAGCTGGAACCATCTAGTTGCAGGAAAACAAGCTCAGGGCTCCCACTGATTCTACATTATGGTGAGTTGTATAATTATTTCATTATATATTACAATGTAATAATAATAGAAATAAAGTACACAGTTAATGTAATGCACTTGAATCATTCCAAAACCATCCCCTTGCTCTGATATGTGGAAAAATTGTCTTCCACAAAACCAATCCGTGGTGCCAAAAAAGTTGGGGACTGCAGATTAAATACTTTATTAAAGGATGTAAGGAGGTTCTGTTTCTCTTTTGTGAATGAATGATTAAATATGTGAATCAGTGAATGAATGGAAGTACCAAAATAGGATATTTTAACTAAAACATTTTTTCCTATATATTATAATGCAAAACTAGTTACATGGAAGGCAGCCAAATAACTTACTCTGGGAAAATGTATTATAAGAAATTATCATTTATATTAATAGCATTACACAATGGTAATTCTTTAGAATTTGAGTAGGAATGTTCTATTACAGAGCTCACTGTCATTCAAGGATGTAGCTGTGGGTTTCACAGAAGACATCTGTTCAGAAGAATCTGTACCAAGATGTGATGTTGGAAAATTATAGCAACCTGGTATCACTGGGTAAGCATAGTTTTTCTGGGTAGTGTAGGCAATCAATTGCCCTTCCTTTCTGAGTAATTAAAAAGGGTCGGGCCTCACAAATACTTTACTTTTTTTAGACTTCAGTTTAATACATCATAGATTTTTAGTACTTTTCTGGCCCCTAACAGAGTGTTTTTCTCTCATTTCCAAAGGACGTTGAAGGCCTTTACTTGGCCCAGATACAAATTATTTAACTCCTTAAATGTAATCTTTGGCTGGGTGTGGTGACTGACGCCTATAATCCCAGCACTTTGGGAGGCCAAGGGGGGTGGATCATGAGGTCAAGAGATCGAGACCATGCTGGCCAACATGGTGAAATCCCATCTGTACTAAAAATAGAAATATTAGCTGGGTGTCATAGCACACAGCTGTAGTCCCAGCTACTTGGGAGGCTGAGGCAGGAGAATCACTTGAACCCAGGAGGCAGAGGTTGCAGTGAGTTAAGATCACACCACTTCACTCCAGCCTAGAGACAGAGTGAGACTCCAGCTGAAAAAAAAAAGTACATAATTTTTCAGAAGTCTCGTAGCCCTAGTATTTGCGTTCATGTGTCCTTTATGAGTTTCCTTGATGCTTTTCTAGGGTATCAAGTTGCCAAAGCAGATGCATTATTCTGGTTGGACCAAGGAAAACCATGGATACTAGAGGAAGAAATCCAGAGTCAGGTTTGTCCAGGTAAGTGAAAAACCAGTCCTGTAGGGGAACGTGAAGTAATACCCCCAGTTAAGCAGAAATAGGGGGGCACCTCTGAAATGCTGTTTGGAGAAATGTTTTTGAAGTTCTTAAAGCTGTGAATGTGACTAAGAACAGCTGACGTAAGCTCCTCACATACCTTAATACTGCCTCCACTTTTTAATCTCTCCATATTAGAACTCTTTTGCTTGACTTTTAAAAGAATCCATGTTCTTCTTTTAGGTACTCTGATCAAATCCCTCTCTGGCTCATCTCAGAACTTGCTTTCCTGGTTAATCTTTCTCCCTGGCATGTTTAGTTTACTTGCTTTTCCCTGTCTCCATCCCCCTAATCCATAGTCATAGCCCCATTTTCAAGTATTCCTAAATTTTCCTCCCTTATCTTCATTTTATGTGTGTTTCATACCTCTCATAGTTTCTTCTGTTTTTTTCTTCTTCCATTTACAAATGTCTCAGATTTTCATTCTCTACCCAGTTTGACTTCCTCTTCTCTCCTTGGCCCTTGCTGTGAACATCTACCCCTTTTATTACATGATCAAGTGGATTAATTGGTCTCCTTTCTAGAAGATGTCTGGCAATTCAATGATCACACAGAATGGCACCAAGAAAATCAAAGCAGCCTTGAAACTATGGAGAGGCACCACAAATATCATACATTTGGCAAAATAATATCTCGTCTGAGCTCAAACCTTCATACCCCTTTTGTACTTGGGAAACACCTGAATCCTAATCTAGAGTACTTTATTCAAAATAGAAGCTATGCAAGAAATGAAGATGAATGTAATGGGTATGACGAAGTTTTTCTTTATCCTAAGCATGAGAAAATTCATGCTGAAGAGAAATACAATGAATATAATGAATGTGTAAAGGCTTTCAGTCATAAGTCACAGCTCATAAAACACTGGAAACCTCAAAAACAAAAGAAACAGTATGACTGCAGTGACTGTGGGAAAGCCTTTTCCCAGAAGTCGGACCTCATTAAGCATCAAAAAACACAGGAGAGAAGCCCTGTGGATGCAGTAGGTGTCAGACAGCCTTCAGCAGGAAGTCCTGTCTCATTTTACACCAGAGAACCCATACAGGAGAGAAACCTTATGAGTGCAATAAATGTCGGAAAGCTTTTACTGATAAGTCATGCCTTAATAAACATCAAATAACTCACACAGGAGAGACATGCTTTGAGTGTCGTATATGTCAGAAAGGTTTTAGTGATAAGTCAAAACTCACTTTACATCAAATAACTCATACTGGAGAGAAACCCTATGGATGCAGCAAATGTCAGAAAAGCTTCAGCAATAAGTCACAGCTCATGAGCCATCAGAGAGCTCACACAGGAGATAAACCCTATGGTTGTGATGAGTGCGGAAAAACATTCCCCCTTAAGTTTAGCCTCATTTTACATTAAAAAAACCCATACCGGGGAAAAACTGTATGGGTGTAATGAATGTGGGAAAACCTTCATCCAGAGATCTGAGCTCAGTAGACATCAGAGAACTCACACAGGAGAGAAACCGTATCACTGCAGTGAATGTGGAAAAGGCTTTAGTGTAAAGTCATTCCTCAATACTTACTGGAGAACTCATACGGGAGAAAAACCCTATGGATGCAATGAATGTGGGAAAATGTTCTCCATCAAGTTTAGTCTCATCCTACACCAAAGAACTCATACAGGGGAAAAACCCTATGAGTGCAGTCAGTGTCAGAAGGCTTTCAGCCAAAAGTCACACCTGAATATTCATCAGCAGTCTCACACTGGACAGAAACCTTACGAATGTGGAGAATGTCACAAAGCCTTCAGCCGGAAGTCCTATCTCCTGATCCATCAGAGAATTCACTCAGGAGAGAAACCTTGTGAATGCCTTGAGTGTGGGAAGACTTTCTCTCATAAGTTTAGTCTCACTACTCATCAAAGAATCCATACAGGAGAGAAACCCTATGGATGTAGTGAATGTGGGAAAACTTTCCCCATCAAGTTTAGCCTGGTTTTACATCAGAAAGCACATACAGGAGAGAAACCCCACGAATGCAGCAAATGTCAGAAATCTTTTGCCCAGAAGTCACATCTTATTATACATCAAAGAACGCATATAGGTGAGAAATCTTATGAATGCACTGAGTGTTGGAAAACCTTCTCCCGCAAATTCAGCCTCATTCTACATCAGAAAACACACAAAGGAGAGAAATAATAAATGAAGTGAATATCTGAAAGTTTGCAGTGAGAAGAGCTAGCTCATTATACCACAAGGTTAATATAGGAGTGAAACCTCGAGGCTGCAGAAAACGTGAACAAACTTTAATTTCAAGCTTACACATCATTTCTTATCAGAGAATAGTGCTGGGCATGATGCCAGTCAGGAAGTAATACCTTTTCCAATAAATGTCAATTGAATATAAGCCAGTGGGAACAAACAGGAAGGAACATCTATGTATTATTGATTGTGGGGATGTTGTTGGGATAAAAGGCAGTTACATCAGTTTCAGATAATTGACACTAAGGGAGAATTTCTGTACTTTAGGTGAGGTGCAGTGACTCACACTTGTAATCTCGGCACTTTGGAAGGCCAAAGTGGAAGGATCGTTTGAGCTCAGGAGTTCAAGACCAGTGTTTTCAACATGGTGAAACCCTGTCTCTACAAAAAATACAAAAATTTTCTGGACATGGTGGTGCACATGTGTAGTCCCAGCTACTCAGGAGGCTGAGGCAGGAGAATTACTTGAGCCAAGAGGTGGAGGTTTCAGTGAACCAAGATTTCACCAGCCTGGGTGATAGCCTGTCTCAAAGAAAGAAAATAAAAGAAAAAATAAATTTGTATGTTAATGAATCTGGGAAATCATGCTTTTTCATAATTTTTTTTCTGCTCTCATATAATCAGCATTATAGAAAGTATTAAATATGTAAATAAATATGCTTGTCAGAAAACAAAGCAAAAAATATCAGAACAATACCAAATATTTAAGTATTTTGTACCTATTTTTATTATAAAAAATGATTGTTCATATTTGGGAACTGCATGTGTTAGCATCACAATTGTGAATTTGTAGTATGTATGCTTAAATGTGCATAAAGCCTTCCCATAGAATATCTGCATTGAATCTTTGTATAATGCTATGTAAATTATAATTGAACTGTGCCATGGACCCTACTGGACTGAACAAAGGAGGATGAATGTGGGAATAAAGATAAACACAAAAGAATATGTTTGGAAGAAGGGGTCAGGGGCTCCTTGCTTCTAGTGAACAAGGGCTCTGAGCTTCTACAGCACTTCCTCTTTACTGAGTAAAGAAAATGAGGGGTGGTTGTCAGTCAGCTGCTTGATTTAGTACAGGCCTGCATGACTGCATTCTTTGAACAGTAGGCTCCAGATGTCCCAATAGATAATCTCAAGGAGCACAGCACCAGGGAGTGATTGCCCTCAGCATACCTTCTGGCGGCAGGTGCAGATATGAGTTTGCTCACATTCTGCATTCATGGTAAACAGTTTGCTGTTTGATCATAAAGCCTCCAGTGGAATGCTGAGCCAGTCATGACCCTCAGGCTTTCGGGTCCCCACAGAACTGCAGTGGTTCATTGTTTTAGTAAAAAACTCATTACAATACTATATATCTTTATGCCCCTAGTGTTTGCTAGTATTTGTAAATGGGTCTGGAAGATGTTGTGCTGCTCTTGGGTAAAACTTTGTCTCATGAATTCTAAGGTAGACATTTTTCCAACATATTACCACTGCTAAAATAATGTGGCATACAATTGATGGCTTAACGTATTTAAATGGAGAACTTGGTGTATAAAATTGTGGTGTGCCGTACAACCAAAGGTATCTCAGATTGGATGAAATATAGTAGAAGCCATCATCTTTATACAGGGTTTTGTTTCTTGTAAACCAATGAAATATTTGGGGATTGAGGAAAATGAGTCTTCCAGGTTTCTTTTTTTTTTTTTTTTTTTTGAGACGGAGTCTCGCTCTGTCACCCAGGCTGGAGTGCAGTGGCCGGATCTCAGCTCACTGCAAGCTCCGCCTCCCGGGTTCACGCCATTCTCCTGCCTCAGCCTCCCGAGTAGCTGGGACTACAGGCGCCTGCCACCTCGCCCGGCTAAGTTTTTGTATTTTTAGTAGAGACGGGGTTTCACTGTGTTACCCAGGATGGTCTCGATCTCCTGACCTCGTGATCCGCCCGTCTCGGCCTCCCAAAGTGCTGGGATTACAGGCTTGAGCCACTGTGCCCGGCCTGAGTCTTCCAGGTTTCATGCCCCTTCTGAATTCTAAATAGTTTGAGAAATAGTCCCTGATATCAGAGAGATGGAAATTAAATAATTGTTGCAGTCCTAGTTCTATTGCATGAATGGATAATGTGGCTTGATCCTATAGTCAAATAAAATAAGCTTCTCTTTCCTTCATAGCCACAAGGTGTGCAAGATGTGTTTCCCTTTGAAACATCATAAGCCAAATGTAAGACATGTTTTTATTAATCCCTCTCTAGAATGTAGCAGGAAAATCTCCTAAACTGTTTTCTTAAATTGAGAATAAATTCTAAAATACATTGAACTTGATTTTAATTTTACAAAAATATGTTTCCTTTTCAAGCACGATGTTTTTCCTTAAAATATGTGACTGCAATTATAGCAGTTACTCAGGGTAAGATGTTGAACAGTCTCACATGACTCCACAAGTTATATTTACATAAGACTCCAAGAAAGGCAAAGGTTACAATATAGCATGAAAAATAAAATCCAATGAAATAAAATACAGGTAAATATGACGGTGTTCTGAGACATACAGGCACAGATTCCAGGGATCTTTTTCAGTCACACAGGATACTATTTGTCTCCAGATAACCAACAACCAAATATAGGTGAGGTATCTGTTTCAGGGGAACCAAGGCACAAGATTGCTGAGAGGTCTTTTATATACACAGTTGCAGCCAAAATCAGACTTTTTAAACAGAGATCATCTATCTATTTTCAAAACACAGGCCAGGTACAGTGGCTCACACCTGTAATCCCAGCAATGTTGGAGGCCGAGGCGAGTGGATCACCTGAGGTCAGGAGTTTGAGACCAGCCTGGCCAACATGGTGAAACCCTGTCTCTAATAAAAATACAAAAATTAGCTGGGTGTGGTGATGCACACCTGTAATCCCAGCTACTTGGGAGGCTGAGGCAGGAGAATCACTTGAACCCAGGAGGCAGAGGTTGCAGTGAGCTGAGATCGTACCACTACACTCCAGCCTAGGTGACAGCAAGACTGTCTCAAAAAAAAAAAAAAAAAAAAAAAAAAGATAGTGTAAGCAAACTGGTAAATGCACCTCAAGGGGTGTTTTGGGATTTTTTTTTTTTTTTTTTTTTTTTTTTCGCTTTTTTGAGTCGGAATCTCACTTTGTTGCTCAGGCTGGAGTGCAGTGGTGCAATCTCCACTCACTGCAACCTCTATCTCCCAGGTTCAAGCAATTCTCTTGCCTCAGCCTCCCCAGTGGCTGGGATTACAAGTGCCACTTCATATCCTACATAAATCAGTATTTCCTGTATTAGACTATAAAAGTCAGCAGACTATTTTGGAGCAAGACCCGATAGTAAGTATTTCAGGCTTTGCGGGCTACATATGATCTCTGTTGTATATTCTATTTATTTTACTCTTTAAAAATATTAAAATCCAATCTTAGCTCAAGGGCAAAGCAGGCTGTGGACTGGATATGGCTCATGAGCAGCAGTTTGCTAACCCCTGGAAACCTGAATTGAACAGCAAAACTCTAAAAGTGTTAGAAGAAAATATGAGATAATGTTTCTATGATCTTAATGTGGGGAAGGATTTCTTTAAAAAGAGTTAACATAAACGATAATAGAAAATATTAAGGCCAAGCGTAGTGGGTCACGAGATTGCAGTAGCCAAGATCATGCCATTGCACTCCAGGTGACCAGTGAGAGAGACTCCCCATCTCGGCGGGGGGAGGGGGGAAAGGGAAAAATGGGGAGTTGTCTGTTTTGAATTCCCAACATGTACAGAGCACCCTTGACATTGACATAACTAACTCCATTTTACAAAAAAACTTCATCTTACGTTTCTTTTTTTTTTTTTTTGGCTCACGGCAAGCTCCGCCTCCCGGGTTTACGCCATTCTCCTGCCTCAGCCTCCCGAGTAACTGGGACTACAGGCATGTGCCACCACACCTGTCTAATTTTTGTATTTTTTTTTATATAGTTTAAGTTCTAGGGTACATGTTCACAACGTGCAGGTTCGTTACATAGGTATGCATGTGCCATGTTGGTTTGCTGCACCCATCAACTCGTCATTTACATTAGGTATTTCTCCCAATGCTATCCCTCCCCCAGTCTGCCACCCCCTGACAGGCCCCAGTGTGTGATGTTCCCCTCCCTGCGTCCATATGTTCTTATTGTTAAACTCCCACTTATGAGTGAGAACATGTAGTGTTTGGTTTTCTATCCTTGTGATAATTTGCTGAGAATGATGGTCTTCAGCCTAATTTTTGTATTTTTAGTAGAGACAGTGTTTCACCATATTGGCCAGGCTGGTCTCAAACTCCTGACCTCGTGATCCGCCTGCCTTGGCCTCCCAAAGTGCTGGGATTACAGGCGTGAGCCACTGCACCTGGCCTTTGATAGCAACTTTTATTGAAGTGGCAATGCACAACAGCAGCAGAGGTACTGCTCCTTGTGGAGCAGTATGCCCAGAGTAGCAGCTCAGAGGCAGCCCTTCAGTCATATTTCTACCCACTTTTAATTATATGCAAAGTAAGTGGTGGATTATGCAGAAATTTCTAGGAAAAGGTGGTAACTTTCAGGTCATCAGCTTGTCATGGAAAGCAGCAATAACTCCCAGGTGTTACCGTGGAAATGGTAAACATGACATGGCATACTAGTAGGTATGTCTTATGAAAAGCTGCTTCTGCCCTGTTGCTGTTTTAGCTAGTCCTCTATTTGGTCTATTGTTTGGAGCCTGGCCTCTTGAGTCAAGTCCCACCCCCTGCCTTGATAGTGGCTTTTGTATCCAGTTTTTTCATAGAACACAATTTCAAATTTCTATGCTTGGTGTTTTCCAAACAGCCTGAAGCAAAAAGCAATTTTTAATATGAATATATATATCGATCCTCACTCACAACTTTAAAGTCAGTAACTGAGATGCAGGGACTTGTCATGAGTCTTGACTACTCAAGCTAAGTGGCCTATTTCTCCCCCCTTTCTCAAGGCATGTTCTCTGCTGTAGGGACGCCTGAAATTCCCCTAAGATGGCCATGCTCAGTGGGCTGCCTCTTGACAGTTTCCTAGTAGTCAGTCAATAAAGGGTGCAGTCACCTCTCCCCAGCTCACTGAGGTAGACATAGTTGGTACTGTGCTGACCTTGGTTCCATTTGAGCCTCTGAATATCTGTGTGGCTTGTGCAGTGTTGTTGGTGCTCTAATCTCACAGTGCAGGGGTTGAGGTGTCAGGAGAGGGAACACATCAGTGCCATTTCACTGTCTCCTGTGTCAAAGCAAAATTAAAATGCAGACCAGACTTGAAAAACTCCTGAGAAAACAAAACCTGGTAGACCTTAAAAACAGCCTTAACCTTGCTTAACCTGTAAACATAAGCAACAATTCACTTGAGTCATTTCTGGTAAATGCTTGTGTTAGGGAAAGACAAAACTCAATCTCAACCGATCAAAAGCGGCCAATTCACATACAATTATGTCATTAGGGACTTTTCAAGGCAAATTAAAAAATCAATTTTTATAATTGTAACTGATCAAATAATTTCTTTGTTTTACTTCTTCATTCACCCTATGAATACTTGCGTCTAATGCTTTAAGCATAGGATCACGAGACTTCTTTTGGTGTGATGCTTCCCAATTCATGAACTGCTGTTTGTTCAGTAAACTCTAGAAAATGTTTACTGCGTTTCAGATTTTTGTTTTCAGGAGAGCCATCCCGGTTAATGATACAAGAACAACTGTTTCCCTTCTGTACGTCAGATCTACCAAGATGGCCGCGCCCAGAGAGCCGTGGCACAGGGTGCGGACATGTTACGTCCCTGAAGAGAAGCCTAAATCCGGTCGTCCTAGCGCAGCAGAATCGACTCTCGCCCTCGTCGGCCGCCGTAGGCCGGTGCCAATGCCGGGGTTTAAGGGCCAGAAAAGGAAGCAATCACGGAATTTAGGTGTAGCCAGGAGAAAATCAGGTGAGCGTTTGGGTCTCTCCGTGGAGTAGGTTAAAGTGGCAGGGAGCTTCTGAGGACCCTGTGGGGAGAGCTGGCGGCCTGGGCGGTGGAGCCTTTGGGTTGGGGTGCCTTTGCGTTCCGGCATGGGAGAGTTCTGGTGGTCGGGGGTTAACGGTCTGTCGAGTTCAGCGACTGAGATTCGGCGTCAAAGTTTGGGGTCTCTGAGGGTCACTCTGTTAGTAAGGCTGTCGATCACTGGATCGAGAACTGTAGGGGGACGCTGCCCAGCACACCGGCTTCATCACCGACCCCATTATTATCACTTCAAACGCCGCAGTTTAAAGTCGGTGATGAAGCCGGGGTGCTGGGCAGCCTACGAGGGTGTCTGGTGTAGGTTTTAGGGTGAATCAGGGATGTGTGTTAAGTGTTTAGGGAAGGTCCAGGCATATGGGGCTCAGAGTCTTGTAAAATCTGATATTTTACAAGCCCAGGCCCCTGGCTGGTGGTTGAGTTGTGAAACTATAACCGCCCACCCTTGCCGGCTGCCTAGACAGAACCGATTTGTCAAGATAGGGAAATTGCAATGGAGAAAGAGCAATTCATGCAGAGCCGGCTGTGCGGGGAGACCGAAGTTTCATTATTACTCAAATCAGTGATGAAAGAAAAGTTTCAGCGGAATTAAATTTAAAGGAGTTTAAATGAGCAATGAACGATTCGCGAATTGGGCAGCCCCCAGAATCACAATAGATTAACAGAGACTCCAGGGGTGCCTCGTGGTCAGAACAAATTTATAGACAAAAAAGTGACATACGGGAATCGGAAGCGAGGTCCAGAAACAGTGAGATTGGTTACCACTCGTCGTTTGCCTTATTTGAACGCCATTGGAACATTCAGCATTCTATCACTATGGCCGCTGGGATTGGCAACGCTCAGCTATTGTTACAGGTGCATACGATTAAGTTCGGTTTTCAATTTTGTCTGCAGTTTATCCACAAGGACTCAAATATAGAAGTATGGAGCCCTTCTCAGGCAATATTTAGTTTGCTTAAGCATCAGTCTCCTTGAGTATTTGAGGATCAAAGTTTCCCCCCATCCCCCAGACGGAATCTAGCTCTGTTGTCCAGGCTGGAGTGCAGTGATGAGATCTCAGCTCACTGCAACCCCCACCTCCTGGCTTCGAGCGATTCTTCTGCCTCAGCCTCCCGAGCGGCTGGGATTACAGGCCCGCACCATCATGCCCGGCTAATTTTTGTATTTTTAGTAGAGACAGGATTTCACCATGTTGGCCAGGCTGGTCTTGAACTCCTGACCTCAGGTGATCCGCCCGCCTCAGCCTCCCAAAGTGTTGGGATTACAGGCGTGAGCCACCACACCCAGCTATGATTGTTATGATTTATAAGAAATGTGTGCTTGATCTTTATCCTGTTTCCTGGCACATGTCTCCTAAAACCCTTGGAACCTCTTCAGGGATAAGTGTCTTCATGTGGCATTGAGATGGCAGGTGACTGGGTGCTTCTGGCTGACCTTAGGATGGGGGAGGCTGCTTGCCAGGGCAACTAACTGTGTGATTTGAGGGTTGGAAATTTTAGCTCTGCCTGGCAACAGGGAGGTTGAAGGTTGAGTTGATCACCAGTGGTTAGTGTTTTAATCAAGTATGCCCATATAATGAAACTGGCATAAAAACTCAAAAGGATTGGTGAACTTCTGGGGAACTTACAGATTCTTGAGCAGGTGGAGGTGCCTGAGGGGTGGTGCACTGAATCTCTAATAAGCTGCCTTGGAGGGCATGGAAGTCCAACGCCCCTTGCTACAAACTTTGCCCTGTTCTATCCCTTCCATCTGGCTCTTCATCTGTATCCTTTGTAATATCCTTTATTCCTTTTCCCATTTGCCCTGAGAATATTCACCGTCGATGCTTGCAGCTGGAGCATTTACCCCGAGATAACTTTGTCATGAACGGTCTCGCTTTTATTATTTTCATATTGTTCTAGTAGATGGACTTTGGAAATAAAAGACATCATTCTATTTATAGCATTCTGTTTTTAGTAGTGGTATTTCCATTTACAAAATGTGGTAGTTCTTGATCACTGAAAATGTCAAATCCTAAAAAACATAGCATTCCTACACGTGATGTTAACATCATTCTCAAGCAGTTCTTGGCTGAAGACTCGCTAGATGGAGCCGATTTTTCCAAATAGACAATTCTGATGATTCAGATGATTCTGATGTTAATCCTGATTAGAAATAACTCCTAGAACAGCTTTTATATTTTATTTCCACATTGAAAATCAGATTTACTGCAGCCTCAAAGAGCATATTTATGACAAGTTAAATTTAAGCGCTGGCAGCAAGCTGCACTTCGTTTTTCTAGACAGGAAAAGAGTTAAAATAAACCAGTAAATGTTAAGTGTTTTCCTGAGTTCTGTGAGCAATCCAGCAAATTAATCAAACCTGAGGAGGAGGCCGTGTGAATCCTGATTTATAGCTGGTCTATCAGAGATACAGGTGACAACCTGCTGCTTGCAACTTGCATCTGAAGTTGGGGGCAGGCTTGAACTGAGCACTTAATCTGTGGTATCTGACACTATGTCCAGATACACAGTCTCAGAATTGAATTAAATTGTAGGATGCTGTCTTAGTCTTGTTGGTGCTGCTATAACAACATAGCTGAGACTGGATAATTTATAAACAACAGAAATTTATTTGTTATAGTTCTGGAGACAGGGAAATGTAAGATCAAAGCACCAGCAGGTTTGGTGTCTGGCGAGGGCCCAATTTCTCTTTCAATATAGTGTTTTGTCCCTATTTCTCTGGAGGTGAATAATGCTGTGCCCTCACGTGGCAGAAGGCGGAAGAGCAAAAAGGGCCGATGTGTGTGTGAAGCCTCTTTTATTTTTATTATTACTATTATTCTTTCTTTAGGTTTTTTTTTTTTTTTTTTTTTTTTTTTTTTTTTTTTTTTTGGATACAGAGTCTCACTTTGTCACCCAGCCTGGAGTGCAGTGGCACCATCATAGCTCACTGCAGTCTCAACCTCTCAACCTCCCAGGCTCAAGCAATCCTGCCTTGGCCACCTGAGTAGCTGGGAATATAGGCATATGCCACCACGCTTGGATAATTTTTGTATTTTTTGTAGAGATGGGGTTTCACTATGTTGCCAAGTCCTGAGCTCAAGTGATCTGCCCACTTTTGCCTCCCAGAGTACTGGAATTACAGGTGTGAGCCACCACACCTGGCCTTTTTTTTTTTTTTTTTTTTTTGAAGAGACAGGGTCTTGCTGTGTTGCCCAGGCTAGAGTGCAGTGGTGCAGTCACAACTCACTGCAGCCTCAAACTCCTGGCCTCAAGCAATCCTCCCACCTCAGCCTTCCAAAGTGCTGGGATTACGTGCATGAGCCACTGCGCCTGGCCAAAGCCTCTTGTGTAAGGGCCTTAATGCCACTCACAAGGGAGGAGCTCTCATGACTTAATCACTTCCTAAAAGCCCATCTCTTGATACCACTGCATTGGAGAGTAAGTTTCAACATGAATTTTGGAGGGCACAAACATTCAAACCATAGCATCTGGCGTTTGGAAGCTTAGATTTTTGTAGGCTGTCTCACCATTTCCTAATAAGAGTGGCTCACTGTGCCTAAGTTGTTTTTTCAAACAATGTGGTTTATCCTGAACACCTGCTTTCCTCTAGGATTCTGGAGTTTTGGTGTATGTTAGCCAGTAAGCACCTTCATGATCAGCCCCCAATAAAAACCATGGGCACACAATCTCTCTCTAATAAACTTCCTTGGTCTGTAGTGTTTCACGTGTGTTGTCACAACTTGTGGCTGGAGGAATCAAGTGTATCCTGTGTGACTCCAAAGAGACTGAACTTGAAACTTGTGTCAGGCTTCCTCCAGACTTTGCCACATGTACCTTTTCCCTTTGCTGGTTTTGCTCTGTATGTTTTCACAGTAATCAGTGGTTGCCATGAATATGATTACAAACTGAGTGTTGTGAGTTCACCTAGTGAATCACTGCATCTGGGAGTGGTCTTGAGGGACCCCTGGCACAGCTGTCTGCATTCATTCACCTGTCTCCCATTTTCCAACAGACTCTCAGGTGTCCTTGACTTGTGGCAGCATCACTCCAGTCTCTGCCTCCATCTTCACATGGCCTTGTCTTTTCCCTGTGTGTTTCTTCTCTGTGTGTCTCAAGATTGTTGGGAAAAAGGCTTGTAGGGTGCCGGTATAAACTGGTCATAAAAGTATGGGACAATAAATTGTGGAAAGCCTCAGGAGGCCTCTGAGGAGGAAAGCCGCCTTATTGCCATCACGTTGACCTGCTCTTTTGTCTATAAACACTGTGCTTAAGGAGAAAGACACTCCTTTGAAGCACTGGAATGTGGTCAGATATGCCGGCTGCTAGTTAAGCCCACTCCCATATGACTCTCCACATTCAGAGTGTTGTTTTATTGCCCTGGGATGTAAAGACGTGGAGACACCTGACAAAGGGATGCTTAGATGTATTGCTTGGCCTTGACTTCAGGAGAGTTTAAGCAGCAGAGACAGCATCTGGGCCCAGAGGGAATGTGTCACCAAATGAACTTGATTTTTACTCCACAGATCCTGGCTCCGCAGAAGCAAGAGACTTCAAGTGAAGGAAGGAGGAGGTTCCTGCATGTGGATGTCATCATTTCTGGGAACACTCTTAAATGGATTTCTTAGCCAAAATTTAGGGAGGATCCAGAAGAAACCAAAGATGAAGCATCCCAGTTCTTGGGTATTTCCTGAAACAGAAGAAAATGACGGAGGCCCAGGTGACTTTTGGTTTGTTTTATTCTTAACTCGATTCCCTGATGGATTTGTGGAAGTCTAAAGAAATCAGTTCCTTTACATTAAAAGTATAAATTGGAAAAAATGAGCTCTGGGGAGAAACAGACTTAGACTGTACCTTTCAACCAGGACAAAGCGGGATCATGAATACATTGTTCACATAGCTCACATGTGACCAGTGTTGGAATATAATGTGTGACTCTGCTGGACCCTGTTGGTTACATTAAGTGTCAACTTGTGTCCAAAATCTTTGGCCACCATCACACCCAGAGAATCATGGTAAGTTACATGATGTGCACTGATTCTGAGGAGAATGTGAGTCCCTTCCTCAGGGGATGTCAGTATTTCATGGCACTTAAATCTTGGAAAATTCGTTTGATGCTTTCTGCTAGAGGTGACAAGATAGACTTTTTGTCCTTAACAGCTTTCTTCCAAAAGATACACAAGCAAGTTTCGTGTGGCTGTTTCTACACGATTATTCTCAGTCCTCTCTGGGACTATACCAAGCAGAATTTAATGAACACAGTATTTCAGGAGCCCTCAGCACCGCGGCCTATATACCCAACCTTGTTGCAGTCTGTTTAGTCTGTGAATAAACCTAGTTGCCTAAACAATGCAAGGTTTGCTTTCAAAGGCGCTCCTTGAACAGGTCACTAAACTGGCGTTTAAGTACAGATTTGACCATAGGGAGTTGAAAGTTCCCTTTGGCAATGGCTTGGGTTGTTGAGATCCACAGGGTTTGCTTTAGAATGTCATGTTGTCTCAGAAAATACAGATCCCTTCCCTGTTTTCAAATCCAGTTGTTAACCTCTCACCTCTTTTAATGCCTTAACTTGAAAAAATTATGCAAATGACTCATTATAGTTTTAAATGTGTATATATTTGGTTTCTATCTCTGGTTCCTGGCACAGAGCTCCTAAAACCTTTAGAATTTCCTGAGTGATAGGAGTGTTATTTTGTTCTTCATAACCAGCCCCTTTCAACCATACCTGAGTTTATGGTAATGAGGTGACTCAGGGTGGGCTCCTTTTATAGTAATGAGGTGACCTCAGGATGGGGCTGGTTGCCAGAAAGACCAAGCCTTGATTACAGAGTTGGAACTTTCAGTCCCACCCCTGACCTCCAGATTCTGTCACCAATGGTTGATTATTTCTTTTTTCTTTTTCTTTTTTCTGAGACAGAGTCTCGCTCTGTCGCCAGGCTGGAGTGCAGTGGCACAATCTCGGCTCACTGCATCCTCCACCTCCTGGGTTCAAGCAATTCTCCTGCCTCAGCCTTCTGAGTAGCTGGGACTATAGGTGGGCACCACCACACCCAGCTACCCTTTTTTTTTTTTTTTTTTTTTTTTTTCAGTAGAGACAGGGTTTCACTATGTTGGCCAGGATGGTCTCGATCTCTTGACCTCATGATCCGCCTGCCTCGGCCTCCCCAAGTGTTGGGATCACAGGTGTGAGCCACCATGCCCAGCCATGGTTGATGATTTAATCATGCCCACATCGTAGAATCTCCATAAAAACCCCCATGGGGTTTGGAGATCACATGTGGAAGTGGGGGGTGGGGGAAGGGTGTGCTGCAATTCCACAGGAACAGAGGCTTCTGTGCTTGGCACCCTTTGGACCTTGACTTCTGTACCTCTTCACCTGGCTGTCATTTGTATCCTAGATAATAAACTGTAATTGTGTGACATTTTCCTGAGTTCTGTGAGTCATTCTAGCAAATTATCAAACCTGAGCAGAAAGGTTGTGGCAGCCCCCAATTGTGGTCAAGTTGGACAGAAGTGCGATAATGTGGGGACCCCAGAGCGGCACATGATGTGAGGGCAGTCTTGTGGGACCGAGCCCTTAAACTTGCAGAGTCTGATGATAACACTCAGTGGTTAGTGTTAGCAGAGGATCGAACTCTGGGATACCCAGTTGGCATCAGAGAATCAAAGGGTTGGAGAAGTGTTGCTGGAAAAGACACTGTGTATTTGGTATCAGAAAGAACCACAGATTCATGGATAGTTTTTTTTGTTTGTTTGTTTGAGATACAGTCTTACTTTGGTGCCCAGGCTGGAGTGCAGTGATGTGATCTCCACTCACTGCAACCTCTGCCTCCTGGGTTCAAGCGATTCTCATGCTTCATCTAGGCGCCACCATGCCCAACTAATTTTAGTATTTTTAGTTGAGACCAGGTTTCGCCTTGTTGGCTAGGCTGGTCTCTGATTCCTGACCTCAGGTGATCCACCCGCCTTCACCTCCCAAAGTGCTGGGTTTACAGGCATGAGATACCATGCCTGACCTCATGGATAGATTTTTCAATGTGAAAGACTCAAGTTAAATAGTACACAAAGTTCTCCCTCTGTATACTTTTTTACCTAATTCCCTAGTATGTCATTAACAAATGCTTGTCTTCCTGTTCTAGGGATTTACCTGTGAGGACATCTATGTCTGCATGTGTGTGTGTGTGTGTGTGTGTGTGTATGTACACATGCATTTGTATACATATACATGTATCTATGCATGTCAATGTTTACATGTATGATGGCTTATTTTTTACAGCCACTGCATAGTTTATTTGTTGTTTTGCTAAACATCATGGTATAGTTCACATGAAGGGAATCATGCTAGATTATTCTGCTCATGCTATATGACTATAGCATATAGTTCAGGGTTGCAAGTAGGTGCTGAAAAACACTGCAGATGTTCTTATGTTAGCAAGAGGATTTAATGGCTGCATATTACAGAAACTTACGATTTGTTGGATTAATGGATGGCTGCATGGTTATTATAAAAGATAGAATATTTTACTATGACTTTGCTTCTGTCACAGTATATTGAAAGAACTAGGAATACAGTTTATTTGTGAACATGCTGAGTTTGTATTGCAAGGGTCCACTTATATACAAGCTTGAATCAAAAATATAATATTCTCAGGATGTGCAACTCACTTATACAGAGTGCCATAAGCAGATTCCACCAGGCCAACTGTGGGTCATGAGTATGCACAGTTTCAGTATATGTGGGGCATCCTGAAACCATTCCATTGGGTATACCAAGGGACAACTGTACAGGTGCAACTTATATGGTGAAAATGGGCAGAACAACTTCATATTTCTTCTATGCCAATAAAAGAGAAACACTTCATATTAAGCTGGACTGTGTTATTACAGGAATCACTGACCCTGAGGGATGTGGCTGTGGACTTCACCTGGGAGGAGTGGCAGCTCCTGGGCCCTGCTCAGAAGCATCTGTACCAGGATGTGATGTTGGAGAACTACAGCAACCTTGTGTCAGTGGGTGAGGACAGCTGCCCTGTGTCACTCAGAGGGTGCCCAGTCAGTGGCCTTTGCTTCCTTAGCTTCTGGAAGCTTTGGTGTGTCTGCTATGCTCCCAAATGGCAGATCCTCAGGCCCCTCTGTGATCCCAGAGGAAGAGGCACTATCTTCCTTCATGTTAGAAAAAAACGCTTTAATTTGCTAACATGCAAATTATGCAGTCCCTAACATGTACCTTTCTCCTATCATCAGAGCCATGTAGTGCAATTCAGTGAGCCTAAGTCTTCTCCCATTTCCCACAAACAGGGTTTCAAGCTAGCAAACCTGATGCCCTCACCAAGTTGGAACAAGGAGAACCGCTATGGGCATTAGAAGATGAAATCCACAGTCCAACTCATCCAGGTAAGTGAGAGAGAACCAGCAAGAGAGGAAGGCAGTGAAAGTCACATTCTGGTCGTTTAGAGAAGGCATGACAGTTGTGAAAGTGTTTAGGGAGACAGAAACAGCTGCCACATATCCTTCTCCCCATATGATACAAGAGCTCTTTTTCTTATAGGAATTTAGAGAAACATACATACCCCTTTATCCCTTCTTGGAACTGAACTGATCCCTATTCATTTCTTCTTAGATGTTGTTTCCCGTAAGTTCTTCTTGCTTGGATTTTCACATCTTCCCATTCTTCTTCATCACTTGTCAGAGGATCATTTTGTGTTTCTGAGGCAAAAACAACAAACTGTTTTTTTTTTGTCTCACATAGTCACTCAACCCAGCATTTATGCCACTGGATATATAGGGTTGTTTTCTCACACCTCAGACAATTCTCCAGCAGACATCAGCTGGGTGTCCTCTATTTCAAATCAGCTCTGACACTATCTACCTGATGCGGCATCAGATCCCACAGGTTAAGGGATCAGTCCAAGACTGTCTCCCACTTCAAATGCCAGTGGCAAGTCCCAGGTTGTCACCTCAGCTTCTGATCAACCAGCTGTAAAGTAGAGGTTCCCAAGACCCTCTCCTCAAGTTTGATTAATTTGCTAGAACAGCACTTATATGTATATGCATGTGTGTGTATATATATATGTGTATGTGTCTATATATGTGTATATACATTTATACATATACTTTATATCTATATATACATTTATATAAGAGAGAGAGAATGCCATAAGCATTGTCTAGAGTTGCTGATTCATCAAATGAGATAAGGACTGAGGCACAGGAGGCCAGGCATGGTGGCTGTAATCCCAGCAGTTTGGGAGGCCGAGGCAGGCATATCATGAGGTCAAGAGTTTGAGACCAGCTTGGCCAACATGGTGAAACCCTGTTTCTACTAAAAATACAAAAATTATCCGGGCGTGGTGACATATGCCTGTAGTCCCAGCTATTTGGGAGGCTGAGGCAGGAGAATCACTTGAACCCAGGAGGTGGAGGTTGCAGTGAGCAGAGATCACGCCATTGCACTCCAGCCTGGGTGACAGAGTAAGACTCCATCTCAAAACAAAAAACAGAAAAACAAAAAAACCTGAGGCATAGGTATGTGACTATGGTTTGTTTTTTGCATTCTGACAGTATGTATTTTTCACCTTGAATTTTCTTTTCATGACATGGTTTATAATACACTACAATATAATAATATCTTCCATCTCTAGATTCCCATTCTACTTTGCACCCCAATCACACACAAGCCACTCCCATAGATATCATATCAGTGGGATTTGGTGGTGCTTGAGGTTCCTTTGCTACTCTGGAGTCAAGGGCCTGGTTTTCGTTCTTCCTTGTATAAGACTGAAATACATCTTGGTCATTCATGCATTTCTTTATCAAAGGACAGATTAGCCAGGCTGAAGAGAGATCATACTTTTCTATCTATTAAGCATTTCTTAAAGGCAAGATCTTTATTAAAGGAGTTTTCATGACAGTATCCATCCCAAGGCCTCTTGCTCTGCGAGTCTGGTTTCGTTAGAATTGGGTTGGGGGCCTGGGCTTGTCTCTCGGGGGCTGTTTCCATGAGTTGATGAACTGTAGCCATAATACACAGTAGAAGAGACTGAATTTACTGAGAAACAGAAATGTCTCTCTTGAGCAAAGATTTTATTAGCAAAAATAGGGCAAATTTTTATGTAATATTTACAAATTAAACTTTTGAACATATGAAATGTTTTTGTTACAATTCAGGGCTATACAAAGATAAAGTGAATAGTAAATACAGAAAGAATTGTAGGACTTTAGAAGAAATGTAACCTACAGTGGTCTAGACAAGATGGAGAATGACAGACTGATATGCAAGAGACATAGCTAGGTATTGAATTAAGATGAAGAACTATGACAAGACAAGAAGTTGTAGAGCTGGAAATGCAAGGCCATGTGGGGACTGTCAGAAGATTAGCCTGAAGGCCAGGTGCGGTGGCTCATTCCTGTAATCCCAGCACTTTGGGAGGCCGAGGTGGGCAGATCACCCGAGGGTCAGGAGTTTGAGACCAGTCTGGCCAACGTGGTGAAACCCTGCCTCTACTTAAAATACAAAAAATTAGCCAGGTGTGGTGGCACACGCCTGTGATCCCAGCTGCTCAGGAGGCTGAGGCAGAACTGCTTGAACCCGGGAGGCAGAGGTTGAAGTGAGCTGAGATCGTGCCACTGTACTCCAGCCTGGGTGACAGAGCAAGACTCCATCTCAAAAAAAAAAAAGAGATTAGCCTGAAACTGGTCACATGGAGGCCAGTGTTAGAAGATATTTGCTGGGAAACGGTCAAGTGGGAACTTAAAGTGGATGCGTCTGGTAATGGTAAAACTTTTATTGTTCAGCTCCTGCTGTGAGTTTTCTGTGCCAGTAATTTAGGATGGTGGTGGAGGTAAAGTTGTGTATTTTTCTAGCTCTACGTAGAGGTTACCTTTCACCTGGTGGCAGTATTGTAGCAATAATACTGTGTAGTTGATGTTCTAAGAAAAACTAAAAGTAAAGCTGCCTCAAGTCTTGATTCAGAAGTAGGAACGTGTTCCTTAAGGGTTCCCTTCACCGATGCCAACAGAGACATAAGTACAAAATTCAGGAAGTAGAGGCTGTTAGTGGCAAGGTGAGGGATTAGTATATTAGGGACAGTAAAGTGGAAAAAAAAATTCTAATATGACATCTATGCAAGTAGGGCATGATAAAGAAGGTGACAGTTTCCACATGTGGTGCAGTGGCAGAGCTGTGCGGAGAGGACTGCGTGTTCCGCTTGCATATTCTGAAAGTCCATAGGGATCGCTGTGTTTCTCTTTCTGTTGGAACATAAGAGAATGTGTCATAGCCAGGTAGATACAAGGTGTTAATTGAAAAATCGAGGAGACAAAGAGAAACTTTATATTCTAACAAAAGATGATTCGCAAATCTCAGTAATGTGACCTTGGGGAAGTGAAAGAAACACACATCACTGAAGAGAGGGGAAACTCTTTTTTTTTTTTTTGCCTTGCAGGAGGCTTTCTGCCTTGCAGAATTTGCTTTGCATACCTGTTCAGTGAGAGATGGGGGAGTCTTAGGAATATCTTTATGAGAATCAGCAAACGTGTGCATAGCAAGCAAACATATATGTAACATATCCATGTTCATTTTGGAGTGGAGTTTTAACATTAAAATGAGGTGGAATTTGACTCTATGCTAGGAGGTCTTTTACAGGATATAAGAAAAGTCTGCACAGACTCCAGCAACTGACCAAAACAGCCTCACTGATGTTTCTCAGGAGAAAGATACTGAGATCAGTCTCCTGTCCAATCATAGCTGCAGTTCGGAATGCTGTTGGGGGTGAGGGGCATCAGTTAGTCAGCGTCTGGTGGTCGGGGAGCTGCAATTGTTTCAATATTGCTTGTCCCAAGGTCAGTGTTTGTTTAGCTGCTACAGAAAAAGAAAAAAACAGAACAAAAAAAGTCGTGGCAGTTAGAACATAGTTTATTCTTTAAATGTAGGGGGTGTACGACTTAACCGTTGCCTGTGTTTCCTTAGGCCTAGTTTATAATTTGGTATCTTATTGCCACAAAGAGTCTGTTCCATCAGTCTGTGATCTCTATTTTAACAAAGGTTAGAGTACTGACTGCAATTTTCCTTCACATGTGAGATTGGCGCTCTAGGAAAGTTAGTGTGATGATGGTCTACAGAATGGAGAAGGGCATATTTTAGCACCCAACAGTCTAATAGAATTAGGATGAAGTCAAATGCTGTGTATCTAACATTCTAACGTGACTTTCTATTTATTCTAATCCCTATGTCTGCTGTTTCCCTACTCAGGATTATTCTTTTTCAAATTAAAAAAAAATGTTTCTGTAGAGACAGGGTCTCCCTATGTAGCCCAGGCTGGTCTCAAACTCCTGGGCTCAACCGATCCTCCCACCTCAGCCTCCCAAAGTGTTGAGATTAGAGGCATGAGCCACTGTGCCTGGCTGGCAAATTTTTTGTTTTTTTTTTTAGATGGAGTCTCGCTCTGTTGGCAGGCTGGAGTGCAGAGGCACAATCTCGGCTCACTGCAACCTCCTCCCAGGTTCAAGCGATTCTTCTGCCTCAACCTCCTGAGTTGCTGGGACTACAGGCGTGTGCCATCACGCCAAGCCAATTTTTTCTATTTTTAGTAAAGATGGGGTTTCACCATCTTGACCAGGATGGTCTCGATCTCTTGACCTCATGATCCACCTGCCTTGGCCTCCCAAAGTGCTGGGATTACAGGCATAAGCCACCGTGCCTGGCCGGCAAATTTTATCTTATGTGTATTTAACTGCAATTCTTAAAAGGTTTTTAACAGATAGGGAACGTTTATACTTGGAATTCCTTCCATGTTGGTATCATAGGGTTTCCAGTAAAAAGCCAGCCAACCCCGAGGCATCTTTGAAGCAGTTTTATTCCATGTGAGGATCATGGAAGGATTTATTGTTCTGTCTCTTAGAAATTGAGAAAGCTGATGATCATCCGCAGCAGCACTTGCAAAACCAAAGAATACTGAAGAGGATGGGACAACACTATGAACATGGAAGAACTTTGAAATCATATTTAGGTTTAACCAACCAGAGCAGAAGATACAACAGAAAGGAGCCTGCTGAGTTTAATGGAGATGGAGCTTTTCTCCTTGATAATCATGAACAAATGCCTATGGAAATTGAATTCCATGAAAATAGAAAACTCATCAGCACTAAGTCACGATTCCTTAAACATCAGCAAACACGCAATATAGAGAAAGCCCATGAATGCACTGACTGTGGGAAAGCTTTCCTCAAGAAGTCTCAGCTCACTGAGCATAAGAGAATTCATACAGGAAAGAAACCCCATGGGTGTAGCTTGTGTGGGAAAACCTTCTACAAGAAGTACAGGCTCACTGAACACGAGAGAGCTCACAAAGGAGAGAAACCTCATGGGTGTAGTGAATGTGGGAAAGCCTTCCCCAGGAAATCTCAGCTTACTGAACATCAAAGGATTCACACGGGAAATAAGCCGCATCAATGCAGCGAATGTGGGAAAGCTTTCTCCAGAAAATCACTACTCATTGTACATCAGCGAACTCATACAGGAGAGAAGCCTTATACATGCGGTGAATGTGGAAAAGGCTTCATTCAGAAGGGCAATCTCATTATACATCAACGAACTCACACTGGAGAGAAACCTTATGGTTGCATTGACTGTGGTAAGGCCTTCAGCCAGAAGTCTTGCCTTGTAGCACATCAGAGATATCATACAGGAAAGACTCCCTTTGTATGCCCTGAATGTGGACAACCCTGTTCACAGAGGTCAGGACTCATTAGACATCAGAGAATTCACTCAGGAGAGAAACCCTATAAATGCAGTGACTGTGGGAAAGCCTTCATTACAAAGACAATGCTCATTGTACATCACAGAACTCACACGGGAGAGAGACCCTATGGCTGTGATGAGTGTGAGAAAGCCTACTTCTATATGTCTTGCCTTGTTAAACATAAGAGAATACACACAAGGGAGAAACGGGGGGATTCAGTGAAGGTGGACAGTCCTTCCACAGCAAGTCATAGCTTAAGTCCTAGTGAACACACGCAGGGGAAAAGCCCTGTTAATATGGTGACTCTGCAGATACCTTCTGTGAACCCGCAGATGCCATTTAACACCAACGGGCTCCTAGCAGATAGGAACGTAGTCCTTGTGGGACAGCCACTTGCCAGATGTGCACCCTCGGGAGATAATAGAAGCTTTGCACAGGACAGAAGCCTTACAAATGCAGTGAACGTGGTCGTGCCTTCAGTCATCAATTACATCTTCTTTTATGTTATAAACACGTAATTGAAGACTGTATATTAAATGCGGAAAAGCCTTGACCAAAAGTATCTAGTTGATTACCTGGTTAAGTCCTCCATAAGATTTCAAGCTTATGGTTCAATACAAAGCTTGAAATCCTGTGAATGCAGAAAGTAGGAAAGCCTCTTTTGGAAGAGGGACCCTATCATTGGTGATCACCATGGCAACAGTGAGCTCATAGTGGGTAGAAATACAGTGATGGTGGGAGAGCCTTTGTCCTTAAGAGGTGTCAGTACACACTGGAGAAAAACTCCTGGAAGGTAGTTAATGTGACAGCATTTTCAGTGGTACATTCTGCCACATCCTTTAGCAGGTGAAATATAGAAATAAAACACTGTGAACCCACTACTGTGAAGTGCCTTTATCAAAATATTAAAGTACTCTTGAAACAAAGAAGCCCTGCGGAAATGAGGATTGTTTGAGAGCTTTCTGTTCCATTCCTGACTTCATCATATGTCAGATAGTATAACTGATGTCTATTTTTAGACAGAATATCTTGAACTATTACTATTTACTGCATTAATTATTCCAAAAGTTAAAGGAGATAGTGTCTGCCCCACATCACTGGTTAAGGTTATCACATTGAGGGAGGAAAAAAGGAAAAATTAATTGGGCAGACAGCTAAAGCTGGCCTTTGGCAAAATTCTTTTAAACAGAAAGCCTGAAAAAATCAAGCACAGGCACGAAAAGAGCAGAGTGGGGGAAAACTCAGGCAGCAGCTACTCTGATAAGAAAGTAAGGCCCAGCATAGAAGCCTTTTGTTCTTTGTGTGATTAGTGGGCTCCCAGGAAGAAGTTTCCTCCCCTTTTCAGGCATGTACATGGTGAACTCCATGGGAGCTTGCAGGGGGAGTGAGGAGTCTTACTTAAAACAGACCCACAGTTACACAAACAGGAGAAGCTATGCTTTGTGCTTGCCTAAAGACAGCTACACAGATAAGGGGAGTTGCACAGACAGCTTCACAGATAAGTTATACAAATAGCTACAGAGATGAGTTTCGTAGAAAAGCTTTTGAATTCAGTTGTAAAAATGGCAACCCATTCAGGCTCCCTTTCTGCTGTGGAGAGCTTTCTTTTTTCACTTATTAAACTTTCACTCCAACCTCTCCCTTTGCGTCCATACTCCTTAATTTTCTTGGTTGTGAGACAAAGAAGTCTGGATGATACCTCACAACCAGGGACTGCTACATTGTGATGCATCGGTGAGACTGTAACGACATTATATTCACTTCTCCCATTTGTGGGTTCCTTTTTTTAATTGTCTATCTTCAGTGCCCAACCAAGATCATGTGATGATTAGCTGTTAAATTTCTGACCCTAAAGTTAATTCAATATTATTTCAGAAAATGAGTCCTTCAAAAAGAAAGGGTAAGGGACAGGACCAAGCAATACTACAGTGCTAGGTTCCCTCTAGTGGGGCCAGAGACAGCTGATCTTTCTAGTTAAGTGTGCAACATATCAGATGTCAAGTTTATATAGGATGTGACCTCCCTTCCTGGACTAGGCAACTGAAGCTGAAAGGTTTGGGTCAATCAACAGGGACTGGTATAAACAGACTGGGTTCCTACCCCAACTCAGCTCAACCCCTATCCAATAGGTAGGGAACATCTGAGGCCCCAGGAGAGTTAGGGGGAGGGCACTGATCTGTCAATATGCTTTTTTCACAATGACAAGGCAGCAGAGACCTGGAAACATAAAGCTTTCCTTATGCTCTCCCAAGCTCTGGCCACCAAGGGTAACCTGATGAAGCCCTGCTGGATCTGCCATCCTGGCCCACCTGTCACCACCTAGAGTGACCCTCTCATCCTACCAGTGATAAACTACACCAGTATACCTAACATGACAGCATATACCAGCAGAACTCGAGTGGCTTACTGGCTTACCGAACATGGAAAGGAAGCAGAGGTGCCCTGTTTTAACGTAATCAACTATGACAAAATGCCACAGCCACAACTAACAAAACCTTGGTGGGCTGGCACTTTGATGCACCACACTTTTGATTACATGAAGAGTGTCCCACTGGTGATGATGAAAAGAAAGACTGGAGTGTTGTTAGCCATTTGTGCAGGGGCTTCATGAACAACATTGTGTGGGAGAAACTAAGTTCCTGTAACAGGTTTGAGACTTGGATGGCAAACACCAATGCCTCCACACCCACGAATGGGCCACTGAACAAGAAAATGGAGAAGGGGTGTTGTGTGCACCTGAGAGCTACACCTACATTTTTCTCTGTGGGTGGTCTGGGGTTTATATAAATACAGGACAGGCAATGTCATGCCTGATCCAAATTGTAGTTTTCAGAATCCTGGGAATATGAACTTGTAAACTCCTAGATAACTGACCAGCTGCAACCTTCCTTGTGGAATGGAACAGACCCAACATTCTTCCTGGCATCTACCCTCATTTCCTCGCACTGCAGAAGTACTCGCAGGTAAGTATCCTCGTGCCTTATGAAAAGAGATCTTTAAAGGAGAATCAACTGTGTTCTGGTATCTCATGTTCCACAGAGAGCTGAAGAGGCTGAACAGGATTAGGGGAAGACAAAGAGGTTGTGGAAGAGCTGAATCTAGTTGTAAACTGGAATACTGCAGGCCTTTGTCCAATCTGGATGATATTTTCAGAGGCTGATAGATATAATAATTGAACTGTGGTCAGTGGTAATGTCAATAGGTGCTGGCACAAAACTGATGCTAGCTTAAGGCTGAGGTCAAGTCTATTACTGCAAAAGTGATATTTGAGGAAGGGCTTGAGGTCTTATCACTTAGGCCTGTCAGTAGGTAAACTGTCTTAATTAGGGCAAGTTTAAAAAAAAAATCAGTGTATTGTGGGGAAAAGAAAGAGAGATCAGACTGTTACTGTGCCTATGTAGAAAGAAGTAGACATAAAGAACTCCATTTTGTTCTGTACTAAGAGAAATTCTACCTTGAGATGCTGTCAGTCTATAACACTAGCCCCAACCGTGTGCTCGCAGAGACATGTGCTGTGTTAACTCAAGGTTTAATGGATTTAGGGCTGTGCAGGATGTGCTTTGTTAAAAAAGTGCTTGAAGGCAGTATGCTTGGTAAAAGTCGTGGCTGTTCCCTAATCTCAAGTACCTAGGGACATGATACATTGTGGAAGGCCGCAGGGACCTCTGCCTAGGAAAGCCAGGTATTGTCCAAGGTTTCTCTCCATGTGATTGCCTGAGATATGGCCTCGTGGGAAGGGAAAGACCTGACCATCCCCCAGCCCGACACCCGTAAAGGGTCTGTGCTGAGGAGTATTAGTGAAAGAGGAAGGCCTCTTTACAGTTGAGATAAGAGGAAGGCATCTGTCTCCTCCTCGTGCCTGGGAATGGAATGTCTTGGTGTAAAACTGGATCGTACGTTCTATTTACTGAGATAGGAGAAAACCGCCTTATGGCTTGAGGTGAGACATGCTGGCGGCAATACTGCTCTTTAATGCACGGAGATGTTTGTGTAAAGTCAAACATAAATCTGGCCTATGTGCACATCGAGGCACAGCACCTTTCCTTAAATTTATTGATGACACAGAGATCTTTGCTCACATGTTTTCCTGCTGACTCTCTCCCCACCATTACCCTACAGTCCTGCCACATCCTCCTTTCCGAGATGGTAGAGATAGTGATTAATAAATACTGAGGGAACTCAGAGACCAGTGCTGGGCAGGTCCCCTGGGACGACTTTTCTTTCTCTATACTTTGTCTCTGTGTCTTATTTCTTTTCTCAGTCTCTCGACCCACCTGACGAGAAATGCCCACAGGTGTGGAGGGGCAGGCCACCCCTTCAACCTCCAGTCTTAAGGCGGTTTTCTTGTATATCTCAGTAAATAAAAAATACAATCGGGTTTTACACCGAGACATTCCATTGCCCTTTAATGCACTGAGATGTTTATATATGTGCACATCAAACCACAGCACCTTTTCTTAACCTTGTTTATGACACAGAGACATTTGTTCACATGTTTTCCTGCTGACCCTCTCCCCACCATTACTCTATTGTCCTGTCACATCCCCCTCTCTGAGATGGTAGAGATAATGATCAATAAATACAGAGGGAACTCAGAGACTGGTGCAGATGTGGGTCCTCATCCGTATGCTGAGCACGGGTCCCCTGGGCCCACTTTTCTTCCCCTATACTTTGTCTCTGTCTCTTATTTCTTTTCTCAGTCTCTGGTCCCACCTGACGAGAAACACCCACGGGTTGTTGAGGAGCTGGCCCCCTTCAGTTCCCCACTTTGGTCGGCCCGCTGATCAACCCTGTTCTCCATTCTCCACCCCAATTATAACCTAAGCTTTGCCGTCGTTTTACCCATTCTTTGACTGACTCCTTCCTCTGAGGCTACATCTGATGTAGATGTAAAGATACTTCTCAGGCAGTTCTCAAAGGCAGCTTTCTCCATAAGGTCCCTCCAGCCAGAAGCATCCTCAGGATAATAGCCCCTCCGATTGTTGCTCAGGTCCCTTCCTCTTGAAATTCCTCTCAGATTGCCGCGCCCACATGGTTTCTTTCCATTCTTCTTAGGATTAAAGTGCCTAAATGTCTGTGACTATCTCTACCCAGCCTGCAGACAGATCAGGGCAGGCTTGAGCTTTCGAGAAACTAAGAAGTTTATGTAGCGCCCCTGGCGAATGTTGCAAAGCCAAAGTCCAGCAGTTCACGTGGAATGGAAAAAGGGTGGGTCGTTTTCAATCGCTTTTCATTGGCAGAGCCTACCTGTCTTAAGGCGCGAAAAGGGAAACTCCGCCTGCTGTACGGCAGTAGGGTTGAAAATGGCTGCTCCCAGCAAGCATCCCTTGGGCGCAGACATATTGCATCATGAAGCGACGGCATTCGCCGGATTCCGCGTCTCTGGAAAGACGCTGTGTGGCCCTCGCCGGCCGCCATCCCTGAAACTTGGGAGTGTGGCGTCTGCAGCTTGCGGGGTTTGCGGGTCGGCGGGCAGAGGCGAGTGTTTAGGGATTTACGGTCCGTGACTCACCTCCAGCAGTGGACACAGAGGGTCATCGATCTGGTCTACGTGGGCTTCTGGGAATGTTTCAGAGCCAGGGAGAGCGCGTTGAGTTTTTTTTTGGTTGTTCGCTAGCGCGTGGGGTCCGTGTTGCGGGGAGCTCGTGGGGAGTCCTCGCTGGGGGTTCGTTTCGCAGAGTCGTGTTGTGGTTCCCAGAGTCTGGGAGCTCATGTGCTCCGCATTGGAACAAGCGCTTGGGAGGTCTTCGTTGCACGGTAGCACTAGGGCGTCGTGGTGGGGAAGCGAATCGTGTCGGTGTTGGAGACAGCTCTGGGCAGTTCGTGTTCATTGCTTATCACATGCGTGCTTAAAAAGGGGTCTGCTGGTCCCCTTGCTTCCCTGCTCCTGTATATTCTGTAGAAAATTTGCTTTCAGGATCATTGCGACTCAAGTAATAACATCCCCATCATTTTAAATACTCTCCAGAAAATAACTCTGGTTTAGTATATTTCATGTTTAGCGTTGGGATCAGATGTCTAGGTATTGGTATAATTTTACTCGTATTTTGGGTTCAGGTGTCTACGTATTGGTATAATTTTATTCGTATTTAATCTAACATCTTGTCAACTACATATCCCCATATTACATTCTCTTTGAGAGTTTTCTTTTTTAAACTGCTGCGGTTCCGTCAGGTGGTTGCTTTAATTTGGGTAGAACTGATGTAGATCTAGATACAACACTTTCAGGAACATGCGATGGATTTCCATTAACCCAAGGTTTTTATTTCTTCGACTAGCTGTAGTGTTTTCCATACGTGTCTTGGACATTTCTGGTTATGCTTATTTCTACATAGTTAATACTTTTTGATGTAAATCGTGACTTTTTTTTTTTCGCATAAGACCCCTCCCTCTTTACTTTTTTCCTTTCTAATTTTACTTAGTGGACAAGAACAGAAGTTAAAAATATATACGTTTATTCTGTCACTTCATTCTACTCATGTCATTACACATAACTTATAAATTGATGTCTTTCTTTTTTCTAGTTGAGCATTTTTGTCATCTGCTAATAATTTTAGCCAGGTGGCAAGTGGATGGACTGTGGAGTAAGAAGTACCTGCCTCTGCCTCTGACTTGGGTATGTTAATCTCTGAGTCAGTTTCCTTATTGGTGGAAAAAAGCTGTCCTAGTTTCTTTTTCATGGAATCGTTATGAAGATTAAGTGAGCAAATGTTCTTTAAGTATGTTCAAAGTGTAGTACTAGGTACACAGTATGGTCTGAATAAATAATGATTGTGATTTATCAAGTTTTTATTTCTCTTTCCTAAGGGCTTTTGACCTTTACAATTATTTTCATTTATATTTTTTTCTCTTTAAAATTCTCTTGGCCGGGCGCGGTGGCTCAAGCCTGTAATCCCAGCACTTTGGGAGGCCGAGGCGGGCGGATCACGAGGTCAGGAGATCGAGACCATCCTGGCTAACACGGTGAAACCCTGTCTCTACTAAAAAATACAAAAAACTAGCCGGGCGAGGTGGTGGGCGCCTGTAGTCCCAGCTACTGGGGAGGCTGAGGCAGGAGAATAGCAGGAACCCGGGAGGCGGAGCTTGCAGTGAGCCAAGATCTGGCCACTGCACTCCAGCCTGGGTGACAGAGCAAGACTCTGTCTCAAAAAAAAAAAAAAAAAAAAAAATTTTCTTTATGTTGCTCTATTTCCCAATTTCATGTATTCCTGAGGAAAAAACCATACTTGTCAATAATGGTTTGTTCTTTTAATATGAGACTGGATTTTATTTGCTAAAATTTTATTTAATATTTTTGCATCAAGAAATGAAAAGAGATCTTGGATGAGCTTGGGAATAATCCATAATCCATTGGTGGAGAGGGACTGAATGGTGGTATAGATAAAACAAAATCAGGTGTGAGTTCATCATTCTTGAAGTCACATGATGAATATGTGGAATTTGAGTATACTGTTCTTTTGCTTGAAATTTTTCACAGTAGAAAATTTAAAAAATTTTTTTGCCTATACATTTATAAGAGAAATTGGTCTGTAGTTTTCTTAAGTTTTTTTCCCAAATGATTATACTTGAAAAATCACCAGGTTAAGAAAATAGAATAATTTTATCTTCCCAGAAGCCCTCGTCTTCTCTGTCCTCTCCAGAGGTAATTGTTATCCTAAAACATCATAGATGTGCTTGGTTGTCACCTTTATGTGAATGAAATCCTAAGGTACACATTCTTTTGTGGCTGGCTTCTTTTGCTCAGTATTTTTGTTGTGAAATTCATCTACGTTGCTGCATATAGCAGTAGCTCATTTCTTCTTCATTGCTATGTAGTATTCCATTGATGATTATACCCCATGTTTTTTATCCATTCCAGTATCAAGAGACATTGTTATGGCTTATGGGAGTTATGAGAATTGTTGATATGAATGTTTTTGTACATGTCTTTTGGTGCATAAAAGTTCTATTCAGGGCTGGGCGTGAGAGCTCACGCCTGTAATCCCAGCACTTTGGGAGGCTGAGGCGGGTAGATCACCTGAGATCAGGAGTTTGAGACCAGTCTGGCCAACATGATGAAACCCCGTCTCTACTGAAAATACAAAAATTAGCCGGGCGTGGTAGCGGTTGTCTGTAATCCCAGCTGCTCAGGAGGATGAGGCAGGAGAATCACTTGAACCCAGGAGACAGAAATTGCAGTGAGCTGGGATCATGACATTGCACTCCAGCCTAGGCAACAAGAGTGAAACTCCGTCTCAAAAAAAAAAAAAAAAAAAAAAAAGTTAATTAAGCATATACTTAGTGTGTTAAGTGTAGAGAAATGGAGTATGCTAGACACAAGGAGAAACCACAAATGCCCAATCATAATGGGAAATTCTTAACATACCTCTCTCAGTAACTGATAGAACAGGCAGACAAAAAGTTAAAAGGGCATAGATTAACCATTGCTGGCAAACTTCCTGTCTGCAATTATAGAATGAAGGTAGCTATACAGAATGTATAAACAAATGGGTGTGGCTGTATTCTGATAAAACATTATTTACAAAAATGGGCAGCTAACCCACAATAGTCCCAACCCCTGAAAGGTTAGAAAGACCTACATAATTAACAAATTTGACCAATCTAAAACACTGCACTCAATAATTTTCCTCAGATGCACATAGAACATTTATAAAAAGTCACCATATGGTTGGCCCTCAGGGAAGTCTACATAAATTTCAAAGGATTAAAATCATACAGAATATTTTCTCTACAGTGGAATTAAGCTGTAAATCAATATCAAAATGATTTATTTGCCATAGAATAGTCATGTGACTTTTTGGAACTATCAAATCAGAACATGCTGTTTTCTTGTCAGAATGATTGGTAGTTATGCCATACACTTCTAAATAATCTGAGTTCAAAAAAAAATCACAGTGGAAATATTTTAAATTGCATTTTAATAAGAATTCTACATGTAAACACTTGTTGAATTTAACCTAAGCAGTCAGTGGAGGAAATTTATAACCTTGATTGCAAGTATTAGAAAAGGAAGGATGAAAATCAATGAATAAGCACCTATCTCTATAATTCTTTTTTTTTTCTATTCTATTGATTCGTGTTTGGAAATGCTGGTTTTATGTAATTGTTAGAGAGGCTTCACTTTTTCTGTGATTTGTGAATGTTACAAAATGTTGGAGTCATCTGTATTGTAAAGATTAGATAGAACTCATCAGGCTCTGATGACTCTTTTTAACTTTTTTTTCATGGAAATTGAGAGTATAGTATAATATTTGCCTATAACTTAGCTTCAACAGTAATCAATTCATATTCATCTGTCGTATCAGTCATATTTATCTGTGCCTCCACTTTTGTTTTACTCTGGAGAATTTCATAGCAAATTCAAGGCTTCATGCCTTGAAACTTGTAAGTATCCCAGTATGAATCTCTAACCGGTATGGTCATTAAAAAAATTTATAACCACTAGACCATTTCCTTTTTGTTTTTTCTTTTAGAGACAGGATCTTGGTGTGTTGCTCAGGCTGGTCTTGAACTCCTGGGCTCAAGCAGTCCTCCTGCCTCGGCTTCCCAAAGTGCTAGGATTACAGGTGTGAGCCACTTCACCCATCCTAGACCATTTTCAGTGTATCCAAGTTAATAATAATTTCTTTCCTTATCGTTTTGGGCGGACGGACTTTTGCTCTGTCACTGAGGCTGGAGTGTAGTGGCACGATCTTTTCTCACTGCAATTCCCGCCTCCCGGGTTGAAGCAATTCTCCTGCCTCAGCCTCCTGAGTAGCTGGGCTTATAGGCATCCGCCATCACACCAGGCTAAGTTTTGTATTTTTTGTAGAGATGGGGTTTCGTCCTGTTGGCCAGGCTGGTCTTGAACTCTTGACCTCAAGTGATCTGCCCATGTTGGCCTCCCACAGTGCTGGGGTTACAGGCGTGAGCCACTGTGCCCAGCCTATTTCTTTAGTTCATTGAATAGCTAGTCCGTATTCAGTTTTTTCTGATCATCTCATCATTGTCTCTTAACATTGGATTGTTTAAATCATGATCCAAATGATGTGGGTGCTTTCGATTTGCTTGTTGTATCTCTTAGATCTCTTTAATTTTATAACAACTCCCCTTTTTTATTTTTTATTTTTTTGTTTTTGTTTTGCTCTCATACCTCTTCATGTGTTGTGGTGGGAAGTACACAGCACCATCCACGAAGGATTCTTACCTAAAAAAATTGAACATGGGACTAATCAAACCTCTAAGATGAGCTACTCACTTAATTAAAAGGAAAAATTGGGAGTTGGGTAGGTAGAGAACAACAAGTTAAACTATACCATGAGGCTGGGACCAGTCACTCATGCCTGTAATCCTAGCACGTTGGGAGGCTGAGGCGGGAGGATTGCTTGAGGCCAAGAGTTGAAGACCAACCTGGCCAACATAGCAAGACCCTGTCTCTATTAAAAAAAAAAAATTTAGCCAGGTGCAGTGGCTCACGCCTGTAATCTCAGCACTTTGGGAGGCTAAGGCAGGTGGATCATGAGGTCGGGACTTCAAGACCAGCCTGGCCAAGATGGAGAAACCTTGTCTTTACTAAAAATACAAAAATTAGCCGGGCGTGGTGGTGGGCACCTGTAATCCCAGCTACTCAGGAGGCTGAGGCAGAGAATTGCTTGAACCCGGGAGGCGGAGTTTGCAGTGAGCTGAGATCGCGCTACTGCACTCCAGCCTGGTGACAGATCGAGACTCCTTCTCAAAAAAAAAAAGTTTTGAAAAACCCACACAAAATGATACCCTGATACAGCAGTCAGCCAGATCCAAAGGTAGGCCCTCATATGAGAGAAATTACCTGTTTCCTTCCTCTCTGCTTCATTCCTCTCAAAAGCAGATGAGGCTGAGGGCTTGTAATGGTTTGGAAGCATCCCAACTTTTATTTGAAGTGGAGGGCTTTTTTTTTTTTGCCTTTTTTTTTTTTTCCCCGAGGCAGGATCTTGCTGTGTTGTGCAGGTTGGAGTGCAGTGATGCGATCATAAACTCAATTCAGCCTGGAACTCCTGGGCTCAAGCGATCCTCCTGCCTCACCGTCCTAAGTACCTGGGACTACATGCATGCACCACCATGCCTGGCTAAGTTTTAAATTTTTCTGTAGAGGCAAGGTCTTGGTATGTTACCCAGGCTGGTCTCGAATTCCTGGCCTCAAGGAATTCTCCTGCCTTCACCTCCAGAATTGCTGCAATTACAGGCCTGAGCCAACACAGCAGGCCCTAGTTTTTGTTTTTTTTTTTTATTGGATACTGTTGGCTGACAATCTGACATCCAAGCCCCCTTTGTTAAGCAAATTCCTCTTTAATTTAGGTAGCTGTCCCTCTGGACGTTTGACCTGAACCTCAGTTCAGTAGGAAATCCAGATTATTCTTACCAATCAGGGTGCTATATCATTGCCATTCTCGGTTACATTGCCATGTTCTCCGCGTGAGTATCTGGTGCAGTTCTGATGTATTACATATGACGGAAAGTCTGCCATGAGCTTCTGGGAAATGGCTGGATCCTGGATTTTTCAACCCTGGAGATCTCAGCTCCAACCCATTCATGCGTAACTGCCTTTTCTACCTCTTAGCCATCGATACGGATTTCTACATTTGGGTTGGGTACCACTGTTTTTGGACTGGCCCTGTAGGGAGGCTAGACTGAAGGGCCGGGGCTGGGATGAAGCAGTCTCAGGATTGAAGGTAGAGGAGGTTTGCATTTTGACCAGTGTGTTTACCGGTGGGTCAGAAAATGGCTTGGAGATGAGCTCTCTGGGTGTAAAGGATACAGGCTTGCTAGAGAGTCTTGAGAATGACTTGCTGGGGTGACAGCAACATTCAAGTTGGTCTCACAGTGTGGGTGTTCTCAGAGTGTGAGTTTCTAGAGCGGCTCTTGGGGAGACTGATCTCTGAACTGCTGCTTCTGGGGCAAGGATGGGACCCTCTTTGCTTTCCTGCCTGTGTGGAAGGAGCAGGCTGAGCATGCACACTGAATATTGCATTAGGAGATCGCAGGCTCTTGTTTGTGTAGCTGTGACTGTGTGGCCACCCCGCAGTGTAATGCGCTGGGAAGTAGAGTTCTTTTTTTTTTTTTTTTTTTTTTTTTTTTTTTTTGAGACGGAGTCTCGCTCTGTCGCCCAGGCTCCAGTGCAGTGGCGCGATCTCGGCTCACTGCAAGCTCCGCCTCCTGGGTTTACGCCATTCTCCTGCCTCAGCCTCCTGAGTAGCTGGGACTACAGGCGCCCGCCACCGCGCCCGGCTAATTTTTTGTATTTTTAGTAGAGACGGGGTTTCACCGTGGTCTCGATCTCCTGACCTTGTGATCCGCCCGCCTCGGCCTCCCAAAGTGCTGGGATTACAGGCGTGAGCCACCGCGCCTGGCCGGAAGTAGAGTTCTAAAAGTGAGCGGGAAAGAGAACAAATTTGCACTGTGAGGCTGTTGTAGGAGGGAAGTGTCACAAGGGAGAGAGCCAGATGTAGATTCAAGTTCCCACGCTTCTAATTAGGAAGAATGTTAACCTGCACAACACACTTCGTCTCAGCAAGCCTCAGCTTACTCATGTTTAAAATGGAAATAATAACGAGTACCTTATAAAGTAGTATTGAGGGTTTAGTAAGACAGTGCGTATGGTTTGTATGATTAGTAAGACAGTGCAATAAACAAAAAATTTAGGAGCATGTGGCTGCCGGTGAATTTAAGTCAGTTTCCTGAGCCACCACTTCTTTTATGTTTTTGTTTTTAGAGACAGTCTTGCCATGTTGTCCAGGCTGGTCTTGAACTCTAGAGCTCAGGTGAGATCCACCCATCTCAGCCTCTACAATAGCTGGGACCCTAGGGCCTAGGCCACCATGCCTGGCTTTACCACTTCCTTCATTGTCTTACCTAAAACATATATGTGAGAACTTGGCAGTAGACAAGACCATAAGGTGGTTTTAGTTTACTATCTCCTGTTTCACATCCATTCTATTTCTGACATAACCAAAAAAAAAAAAAAAAAAAAAAGGCATTCCTCTTGCTCATTCCGTATCTTTCTATGGACCAGTGCCCCATGATTCCAGGGTGTTAAGGAGACCGATGAAATATTGGAACCTGATGTTAATGTGAGTCCAGATGGCAATTGGAGACTTGTGGTCCTAGGAGCATGTTTCTCATCATTGAATTTGGTCTTGAACCCCCAGGTTCTAGCCTATAGGAACAAGACATTTTCAGTAATGGAAGAAAGAGCTTCCAGGCTGGGGAAGATCATCGTTTCCAGTGGTAGCTTGACCTGAGATGATACCTGACCACAACTTCTGGGAAGGCCCAGAATAGATAGAAGAGAGAGAACACCCTAGAGTTGCTAGCCCCTAAGAGTTGAAGAAAATGGCAAAGGCCCAGGTGAGGTTTGTTTTACCTATTTTGTCTTTTGTTTCCCAGTGGATCTGTGGAAGCTTGTAAAAGACAGTCTGGTTAAATGAGATAGTGTATTCTGATAAAAATCAGGATCTGTCAGAAAATAAGTTTAAGTTGGAATCTTAAAATCCTGGCAAATTAAGAAACGAGATATATAGATCGGGGGGTTTGTGCCAAGTTCTTAATGTCGGAACATAGCTAAGTGACTGTTAAGACCCTGTGGGTTTTCTCTGCTTTAAACTGTGTCTCCTTTTTTTTGGCAGCTGAAATAACAGGAAACACATGAAAAATGCCACGATTGTAATGTCTGTGAGGAGAGAGCAAGGCAGTTCTTCAGGGGAGGTAAATGTGTCATTGCTGTTAGATCTTGAGAAATTTCTTTCCTTCAGAGAGCTTTTGTGGTTGACAGTATCCTCAAAGTCACCCTTGTAATAAAGGCATGGGATGTTTTCTTTGGCTTTTTCCTATTATTTAGGGAGGTAAGCTAAGGAGTAATGCCAAAGGAAAACTGGATTGGACAAAATTCTTTGAAAATAGGGTGCTTTGAAAATAGACGCTTCTGGTCATCTGACTTTGCCCAGGAGTAAAGCCTGGAGCATCCAATAGAATGAATGGGCTGCCTGACCTTTGATCCTCCATGAAGTAGAATTCTTTCAGCCAGATTTTTGTTATTGATACAACAGGAGACAACTAACAGCTCCATTCTTTGGTAACAGCTTGGAATGCAGATACTGACAATGCTTCTTTCTTACCTTCTTAACTCCAGGTTCAAAAAACAAAGCACCAGTTCTGCTTGTTTTGCTTTTACTATGTTTAATTACTGAAATGATACATGGCTACATTTGCATGCAAGAGATTCAAGCAAATAGAAGCATTTGTATCAAAAGACAGTATCTCCTTTCACCCTTTTTCTGCCCAAACTTCAACCCAAAGGGTAATAAATAAGTGTTCATAGTTTGGGTCTCTATCTAGTTCCTCCCTGTGATTGACATCTGATAGAATATATTTATATTTAGGTACATTTCTGTATACATACGTGTGTACTTATATAATTGTATATATTATTACTTTTTTTTTTCCCCCAAGATAGAGTCTTGCTCTGTTGCCCAGGCTGGAGTGCAATGGCGCAATCTTGGCTCACTGCAACCTCCGCCTCCTGGGCTCAAGCAATTCTCCTGCCTCAGCCTCCTGAGTAGCTGGGATTACAGGTGCGTGCCACCACACCCCACTAATTTTTCTATTTTTAGTAGAGATGGGGTTTCACCATGTTGGCCAGGCTGGTCTTGAACTACTGACCTCATGAGCCCCCCGCCTCAGCCTCCCAAAGTGCTGGGATTTCAGGCGTTAGCCACCACGCCCAGCCATATTATTGCTTTTTTTTTTTTTTTTTTTTGGAAACGGAGTCTTGCTCTGTTGCCCAGGCTGGAGTGCAGTGGCGCGATCTTGGCTCACTGTAAGGTTCGCCTCCTGGGTTCACGCCATTCTCCTGCCTCAGCCTCCCGAGTAGCTGGGACTGCAGATGCCCGCCACTATGCCCAGCTAATTTTTTGTATTTTTAGTGGAGATGGGGTTTCACCGTGTTAGCTAAGATGGTCTTAATCTCATGACTTCGTGATCTGCCCTCCTTGGCCTTCCAAAGTGCTGAGATTACAGGTGTGAGCCACCATGCCCAGCCATATTATTACATTTTTTAAAATATGTCTTAGATCATATATTATTTGGGAGCTTAATTTTTTGCGTTTAAGAGAATGCCTTGAAGATCATTGATAATCACGTGGTTATGTATACATCTACCTCATTGATTTTAACATTTTTGTAGTATAGCATGGAGGTGGTGTAATTTAACCTTGTCTGCTTTTGATAGACATTTAGATTATTGATAAGTTTTTCATTATCAGAAACAAAGGAATAATGAACATTCTTATTACACGTTGTTTCATATCTATGTGAATACTGCCTTAGTGCTTTTTTAGGGTAGGAGGTATTGCTGGAATTCCATGGTCCTTTGGTATGTGAAATAGTCATGGTGTGCATAATTTGTCATGGAGAAAAGGATCAAGACGCTTCCCTGTGCCTCTTTTCTGCATCATCTATTGTTATCCACCTCAGATTGCGTTGGAATTGCTCTTATAGGGATCATTGTCATTCGAAGATGTGGCTGTGGACTTCACCAGGGAGGAGTGGCAGTTTTTGGACTGGTCTCAGAAGGTCTTGTACAAGGAAGTAATGTTGGAAAACTACAGCAACCTAGTATCAGTAGGTAAGGACAGCATCACAGTCACTTACCTTTTCTTTCTTATTTGGTGACCTCTGTATGGTCCTGTAAATATTTAATGGTTTAGACTAAAGTGTTGTATGTCATAGATTTTTTTGTTGTTGTGGTAAAATGTATAACATAAAATTTACCATCTTAATCATAAGTGTGCAGTTCATTGGGATTCACTCATAGTGTTATGCACCCACCACCACTACCTTCTGTCTTCTAAAACTGAAACTCTGTACTCACAAAACAACTACCCATTCCCCCACTTCTCCCCAGCCCCTTGCAACCACCATTCACTTTCTGTCTTTAGGATTTTGACTTCTCTAAGTACCTCATATAAGTGGCATCATATAGTGTCTGTCTTTTTGTGTCTGGCTTATTTCACTTAGTATGATGTTCTCAAGGTTTATCCGTGTTGTCACGTGTGCCAGAATTTCCTTTTTAAGGCTGAATGATATTCTTTTGTATGTATATACCACCTTTTGCTTATCCACTTATCTGTTAAGGAACACTGGGTTCCTTCCACGTTTGAGGGCTTGTGAATCATGTTGCTATGAAATAGGTGTACAAATATCTGAGACCCTGCTTTCCATTCTTTGGGGTATATACCCAGAGGTGGAATTGCTGGGTGATATGGTCATTCCATTGTTAATTTTTTGAGGAAGTTTTCCACAATATCAGTACCATTTTACATTCCCACCAAGAGTGCACAGGGTCCCAGTTTCTCCACATTGTTGCCAACAATTGTTATTTTCTGCTTTTTTTTTTTTTTTTTTTTTTTTTTGATAGTAGCCATCCTAATGGGTATGAGTGTGTCATAGACTTGTATTTTCCTCCCTGGCACAAAGTGATTGTGCTCTTTTACTGAGTGAAAGACTTTTACTTTATCAAAGTGCAAATGCTGTGGTTCCTGAGACATAACTCTCTCTATCTTCATCCATTCCCCAAGCACATGTGCCAGGTGTTCAGTGATCTCCTGTTTACAGGGTATCAAGGCACCAAGCCAGATTCACTCTTCAAGTTGGAGCAAGGAGAACCCCCATGGATAGTAGAAGGAGCAGCCCACAGTCAAACCTGTCCAGGTAAGTGAGTGAAAACTAAGAAAACGGGGAGAAATGGCACAAAAATCCCAGCTGGGTCGGAGAAGGGTTGATGCTTTTAAAATGTTCTTTAGAGGACTTTGCAGTAGTTGGTGGCCCAGAAACCTAATCAGCCTTTCTGCATCTGTGTCCATCCCTAATAGAACTGTCCCTTCCCGGCTCTCACAGGATCATGTCTTCCTTTCTTCTATTTTCTGGATCTAATTTCAGTCCATATCATTGAAGACCTTGAATTCTTAGCTGGTTCCATTCTTCCGAGCCTGCTCCCAGCTTTTGTCCCTTCCTGCTCCCTACCTTACTTGCTTTGAAACTCTCCTTGTAACCCATCTGGATTGTGTTGCCTTTATTTATTTATTTATTTATTTATTTTTTTGAGATGGAGTCTTGCACTGTTGGCTGGGCTGGAGTGCAGTGGTGCAATCTTGGCTCACTGCAACCTCCACCTCCCAGATTCAAGTGATTCTCATGCCTCAGCCTCCTGAGTAGCTGGGATTACAGGTGCCGGCCATGAGGCCGGCTAATTTTTTGTATTTTTAGTAGAGATGGGGTTTCACTACATTGGCCAGGCTGGTCTCGAACTCCTGATCTCATGATCCGCCCACCTTGGCCTCCCAAAGTGCTGAGATTTCAGGCATGAGCCACTGCACCTGGCCGGATTGTGTTACTTTTAGCACTTCTGTCGCTTAAAAGCGTACCCCGGCCCCTTTGGAAAGGGCCGATTTCCTTTACTGAAAATCACCTCACCTTAGCTCGTGTCAAAGCGCCCACACCTTGTCTCTCGGGGCATCTCTGTTGACTTACTCACCCACTGCTCCCACCTTTCCAGCTTCTGTTTTCTTTTTATCTTCTGCTGATTCTCCTGGTAGAAGTTTAATTCACCCTCAAGGCCTAAGCTCTCTGGCCCCTGCTGGAGACTCGCAAATAGACATCTCTGCTACTAATGTCTCATCTGCACTCTAACCCTCTGTGTGTCGCCAGCCGCCAGGACAGCTCTCCAAATATTTCCTTATTCCAGTATGTGAAACCGGAATCCTCCTTTCTCCCAGATGTTTCTACCATCATATAGTATACTCATATATACTAAAGATTTCAGTTCTGTCTTCTGACAAATAGTTTCATGCAGATATCTCCTTTTCTGTAATCTCACCTGCCTTATTCTATATTTTGCCAGCACCCAGGACGAGTGTTCTGTGAAATTCTTCTTCCCTCGGCTTCAGGGTTAGAAGCTGGGATTCTCTTTCCTCCTGGAAAATCCTTTCCCTCCCTGTGCATTATATTTAGGTTCTGCTGTATTGCTCACCACTCCGGTTCCTGCTCACCTTGGCGTTGCTTTCAGTCTTCTCGGTTTACTCTGTTGTATGTCTGAACGTCTTGGCTGCTCCTGTTAATTTGTATTGTTTTGAATACTCCACTTTCAAGCCCCAAATCACAGTAGGCCATGGTAATAGAGGTTCGCATCACCTCCATTGCTGCATGTTTGACTGACTTCCGTTTTTCTGTGAGTTCCATTTGATGTGATGGCTTCATTCCCCTCTGGGCAGGGGCCGTCAAGGCACTGGAACTTGATGAGAAGACGTGAGGAGTGAGTGTTGCTCACTCCTCATGTGGAAGAAACAAGAGGTCCACATATATTCAGAGATTCAGAAGAGAAGAACCCAGCCACATAGGAAAAGTATTAGGGTTGCGGTAGGAAAATCAGAAGATGTCCATGAAATAAATGACAAAATTATTCCAAGGAGGAGGAAGGCATATGTTTTATTGAATGCTACAGATAATGTCAAATAACGTGAGGACTGACATCTGTGCATTTGATCATGTTGCATTTTTACATCCAGATACTGCTCTCTTTCACTGTCAACTCTTGTTTTACTTCCAAGAAGTAGTTTTTGACTATTGCAGGGTACATTTGGAGCTCCCTCTTTTTTTTTTTTTGTTTTTTGAAACAGAGTTTTGCTCTTGTTGCCCAGGCTGGAGTGCAGTAGCCCAATCTTGGCTCACTGCAACCTCTGCCTCCCAGGTTCAAGGGATTCTCCTGCCTCAGCCTCCCAAGTAGCTGAGATTATAGGTGCCCACCACCATGCCCGGCCAATTTTTTTTTTTTTTTTTTTTTTGTAGTAGAGACAAGGTTTCAACATGTTGGCCAGGCTGGTCTCAAACTCCTCCCACCTGCCTTGACCTCCCAAAGTGTTGGAATTACAGACGTGAGCCACTGCGCCTGGCCACTCTCTTTTCTGACTTTTATCTCCTTTGTGTCTATGCTGCACTAACTTAGTAATGGTCATGTATTGTTTTGTGCGTGTATTTTACTGGTTGGTATGAGGCTTCTTTTACCCTCATTTTATTAAATGGCACCAGCACCTACATAGGTGTTTAAGCCACATATTGAGCAATTATCCTCAATTCTTCCCTTTTCTACCGGCAATATTTGTTCTAAGAGTGAATCCTGTCTTTCCCTCCTCCATACTTATGTCCTTGTTTTTTCACATTTCTCCATCTCCATTGTAATTATTCCTAATCAAGCCACCTGAATTCTGCCGTAGCCTCTGGGGTATTCTCTTCTATAATTTCATCTCTCCAATTCATTCTCCATAGAACAGTCATGTTTTGGAACTGTCAATTCAGAGCATGTTTTCTTGGCAAAAAATGTTTTGTGGCTTACTGCCATTGTTCTTAGCATAAATTCCAATTTCTAACAAAGTCTTCCTCCAAAATCTCTATGTTGTTAATTCTGCCAGCCTTGCCAAACTTTTGTATTTCTACTTCACTCAAGCTCAGGATATTCCAGGTAAACCAGCTTCTCTTACATTTTTTTTTTTTTAATCACACCTAAGTTTTTTCTGCCTCTGGGTTTTCACACTGGCTGTTCCCTTTTCTTGGAATGTTCTTTATTTTGTTCTTTGCATAACATTGCTCGTTCTTACCCTATGATGTGAGCCACTTCCTTTGTACTGTTCTTCACATTCTGTAATTTTCTTACTTCTTTGCATACCTGTTGATTCTCTATCTTTACCTGAATGACAGGTTCATGGAGAGAGAGAATATATTATTAGTCACTGTAGTATCCCAAATACCAGTCCATTCAGTGTTTGTTGGGTGAATATATCCATCCCCTCCATCTATTTTTGATTTATTCCGGTTACAATGTGTTTCTCTTTCTACTCTGTCTCCATTTGCAAGGTCCAATTTGGGAGGCAGCCCAAGTTGTATTGATTCATTATAGAGTATCCATTGTTGTTGCTAAAGTTGCTATATTTTCCTTTTGCTGTTTTATAGTATCATCCTTTTTCACAGAGGGTGAGGTACACTACTCTGAGACTGAGATCTTATAAAAGCCAGCCAAAACCATGGCATTTTTGTACCTTCTGCTACCTCCACAAAAAATTATCATGGATGTTCTTATTGTTCTTTTTCCTAGAAGAAATTTGGGGGGATTGACCATATGCAGTGGTACCCAGAAAACCAAAATGAGCTTAAACATTTCAAAAGATGTCAGTAAAGTTATGCCCTTGGAAATAAGTTTGATTTATTTAAGAGCATTGTTCCTTTAATACAAAGACACAATAAGTTTGGCTCACATTGTAAAAGTCTGAAATCTCATTTAGGGTTTGTTATCCAGAATAGAAGATACACAGGAAAAGATTCTGATGCATTTGGTGGATATGGGAAATCATGCCTCCATATCAAGCGTGACAAAACTCTTACTGAAGTTAAATACCATAGATATGTTAAACCCACCAGCCCTAAATCACAGCTCAATGACCATCAAAAAATTTGTGTAGGAGAGAAACCACATGAATGCAGTGTGTGCGGGAGAGCCTTCTCCAGGAAAGCACAGCTTATTCAACATCAGAGAACTGAAAGAGGAGAGAAACCCCATGGATGTGGTGAATGTGGGAAAACATTCATGAGGAAGATTCAGCTCACTGAGCATCAGAGAACTCACACGGGAGAGAAGCCCCATGAATGTAGTGAATGCGGAAAAGCCTTCTCCAGAAAGTCACAGCTCATGGTCCATCAGAGAACCCATACAGGAGAGAAACCCTACAGATGCAGCGAATGCGGAAAAGCCTTCAGCCGGAAGTGCCGGCTCAATAGACATCAGCGATCCCATACTGGAGAGAAACTCTATGGGTGCAGTGTGTGTGGGAAAGCCTTTTCTCAGAAGGCATACCTCATTGCACACCAGAGACTTCACACAGGAGAGAAGCCTTATAAATGCAGTGATTGTGGGAGAACCTTCTATTTTAAGTCAGACCTGACCAGACATCAGAGAATTCATACAGGAGAGAAACCTTATGAATGTCATGAGTGTGAAAAAGCCTTTAGAAGCAAGTCAAAGCTCATTCAGCATCAGCGTACTCACACTGGAGAGAGACCATATTCATGCAGCGAATGTGGCAAAGCCTTTGCCCACATGTCAGTCCTCATTAAACATAAGAAAACTCACATAAGAGAGAAAGCCATACATTCACTGAAGGTGGAGAAACCTTCTTCAAGGAGTCATACATCCTTATACATGAGTGAACACATGCAAGAGCAAAAGACTGTACCTATAGAAATGCCTGCCTCAGGAACCCCGGCATTGTTAAACAAGAGTGAGCGCCTAGTGGGTAGAAATGTAGTGATTGTAGAACAACCTTTTCCAAGAAATCAAGCCTTTGTAGTTAATCAGGAATTTGAACAGGGAATAAGCCTCGCAAATGAAGTGAATGTGGCCCCATCAGTAATAAATTATATCTTGTATGTTACAGATATTGTATAAGAATAAATCTGATACCAGAAAGGTGGGAAAATCTTTAGTAGGAATCCTGCAGCCACTGTATGCTGGAGAGCTCATTTAGGGCTGAAACACTGGAGGCAGTGGTCGTGGAGGACATTTCTGTGAGAAGTCAAACCTGTTAAATGCCATTGAAATCATGTTGGGCAGAAATGCATCTGTTATGAGGAAGCCTTTACCTGGATATGATATCTCAATTGGTATCAAAAGAATTCTTACAGGAATGTTTATGAAAGATTGTGATGGTGCTTTTAGCACTAAATTGTGCCTTGTGTGCCAAAGAAACAAAGACAACTGTAGAGGCAATGGATATGGAAAACATTTTTAGTAAAATATGGGAGAATTTATAGAAAAGAAAAACTCTTGAAAGTAAGACATGATGGAAACTCACCAAATTAACTCCTGTATCACACTTTTATGTCTTGAGAGTCTTGGAGGGACATGGTTAATAAATGAAATCGTGAACCCCAGGAATGGTATTATGTAATGAAAACCTATGAATATAACAAATATGGAAGTAAAATTATGTTAGTTTGTTATGAGTGCTGCACCAAACTAACACAGATTTAATGACTTAGAACAACACAAAATCATTATCTTAGAGTTCTGGAGGTCTGAAGTCCAAATGCATCTCACGGGGCTACATCAAGCTGTAGACAGGGCTGCTTTTCTTTTTGGAGGCTCTAGGGGAGCATCTTTCCTTGCCCTTCCAGCTCCTAGAAGTTGCCCAGATTCTGTGGTTTGGGACTTCTTTCAAAACCAGCAATGGCCAATCAGTCTGACATCACTCAAACACTTGAGTGTTCTGTCTCCCTCTTCCATGTTTGAGGACCCTTGTGATTACACTGGGAAAACCCAGATAAGCCAGGATAATCTCCCTATCTGATTATGATCCAAATATTTTAACATTTTACTCTATAATCACAGAATGTTATGCTATGATTGTTATATGTGAACATTGTAGATGCTCTTGAAATGTTAAAATTGCATCAGCATGGAAAATAACTCCTAAATGTCCAGAAAGAACATGAGATTTATGATACTTGAAATGTTGCTAAACATAAATTTGTATCTACTCCGAAATTACATAAATTAACATACCCGGCCAGGCATGGTGGCTCACACCTGTAATCTCAGCACTTTGGGAGGCCAAGGCAGGATGATCACTTGAGCCCAGAAATTTGAGACCACCCTGGGCAACATAGTGAGACTCTATCTCTACAAAAAAATAAAAATAAATAATAGCTGGACATGGTGGTGTGTGCCCATAGTTCCAGCTACTTGGGAGGCTGAGGCAAGAGGATTGCTTGAGCCCAGGAGTTCTAGGCTGCAGTGAGCTATGATCGTGCCACTGCACTCCAGCCTGAGTGACAAGACTCTGTTTCTTAAAAAAGGTTGGAGGGGGGTGGAACTAACGTGCCTTATTATGAGTATGGAATGCATATGACATAATGCACCTGGATATTGACTAATCTTTTTCATAGCCAACTCCAACAGTCCCTTTTTCTTTTACAGTAAATGTCTAATATATATAATCTCCTGCCTTAAATGTCTAAAAAAGATACACAAAATGTATGAATGAACTTCATCAGACATTGGGAAGTGAAGGGCTCAGGATGGCTTTCCATGAGAGAAAGGAAGCAATGAAATGAGCCTTATGATTGCCCCAGCTTAGTGCTTGGAGAAAGTTTCCAGCCTGCAGCAATGAGAGGAGAAAGCCACGCAGATCCCAGCCATCTTTCTGAATTGAGACAGAGTTTAGGGTTTGAGGAATTCAAGGTGACCCAAATTCATGAGTTGGATTACTGGAGAAGAGCTGCACTCAGGAATTGAGAGTTCTATCGAGTTTCTCCCACAAGCCTTTGAGTCGTAATCAGCACATGTATGTGAGGAAAACCCTCCTAGGCTGGAGGAAGAACAGGAAGAAATGAACATGCAGAAAAATCCTTGGATTATACACAAGGTTGGGAGTAACTGGCATTTCCACCAGCTGGAATGGAAACGCCTCTTAACATTTGGAGAATCACAGTGGACCTTAAGTAAGAAGTATTGCCTCTGTGGGTGGCTCAGATTTGCTGTACAGTAAAGGCTGACTGGAACCCTCTTTAGAAAGCATACATGCAATCCACGAAAAGGCCAGACTTTCCAAGTAATTTAGCAGTTTTCCAGACAGAGACTAATAAAGAAATAGAAAGCAGTCTATCAGTCAGTACTTGGCCATGTCTGGCATCCAATCAAAAGTTACCCAGGTGTGCAAAGAAGCAGGAAAATATAACCCCATAACATGAAGAAGTCAGTAGAGACCCAGAAGTGACACACTGATAGCAGAAAAGGATGTTAGAAACAGCTGCTATAAATGTCCCATATGAATCAAGTGGATTATAAAAATTATAATTTACTGATGGGTTCCCCCCACCTGAACAAGAGGCAGATGAAGCTCAGTGTAGGCACAGGAGCCAATGCCCCTAGGATGTTCATCCTCCCAGGGAGGCACCAGAAGGAAGCAGTTGCCAGCAGTTGAAACCAGGTTCCCTGGGAGGCAGAAGCAAGCTCAGCTGAATTTGTGGAGCGTAGTCTACCCAGTGTTTAGCCCCTCTTTGCCTTTTCTGGGAACTGAGGCTTCTGAGCAGGGCTGCTGAGCTTCCTAGGAAGTGTAGTTTGGCCATGGGCAGTGCCTGAGACACCTGTGCTGGGCTGTTGAGGTTTCTGGGAAGTATAGTTAGGAGGCCTAACAACTGTTACTCTAGGTAGCGGCTGGTGTGTCCTGACTGTTTAGCCCCTGTAGGGGTTTCTGTCACACATCTGCCTTTGGCCATTTTTCTCCACGTGAGTGAATTCTATCTGGGTTTCAAGGCAGTTGAAGAGGGTAACAGTCAGAACCTTAGCCAGTGCTTGCTGGGGCAGCATTATGAGGGAATTGGCCTTGGGCATATTAAGTCTGAGCTCATCTGGCAGTTCTGCTTTGGCCGGGACAGACTTTGGTGGGTCAGACCCAGTCAGTTCATGGTGAGTCTGCCCTGCTGTGTGGCTGAGGTGGGAAGCAGCCCTACAGAATCCCGTTGTTGTGTGGGACATGTTTGCCCTTGTTCTTCCTGCCATCATGGGCCAGATGGATCCCATGTTGGAGGCTGGGGAGGGCACTCAGGGCATGGGTCTTACTTAACCTTACTCTGCTGACTTTCTCCTTTTACACGCCAGATGAAACTTTTTTAGGTGTGTAGGTGTCTGTGTGTCCTATGGGGTGTCCAGAACTGGCCTATTAACTGCATCACTGTTAACAGAAAGCTTCTAGAACAGTGTCTACAGTGCAGTGCTTTGAGGACTAAGTCAGCAACTTTTAAATAGAACTTTTGTTACAAGTGGGAAGATGATTTATGTATAAAGAAATTTGACACACTTAAAAACTTACAACTCCTGGTGCACAGATTTATAGATTCCATCCACTTTGTCTTGATTCCCAGTTTAGAACTTGGGTCTGTAGATTCTAGAACCTGTCAGACCTCAGAGTAGAAGTTCAGTGTCAGCTCTCCCACCAGAACTTGCATGACTGTGATCCCATGCAAGGGAGAAGACAGTCCAGGTTCTCATTGCCTTGCTCTGTATCTGTATTTAGGGGTGGGGGTAGAGAACTGGAAATTCCTCATTGGTGCTGATTAGTCTGCCCTCCGAAGGCTTTTTTCCAACCCTAGCTTTGTTTTTTTTGTTTGTTTTTGTTTTTGTTTTTTGTTTTTTTGAGATGGAGTTTTGCTCTTTTGTCCAGGCTGGAGTGCAGTGGCATGATCGTGGCTCACTGCAACCTCTGCCTTCCAGTTTCAAGTGATTCTCCTGCCTCAGTCTCCTGAGTAGCTGGGATTACAGGTGCCCACCACCACACCTGGCTGCATATTTTTTTTTTTTTTTGGTATTTTAATAGAGATGGGGTTTCACCATGTTGGCCAGTCTGGTCTCAAATTCCTGACCTTGTGATCCGCCCACCTCGGCCTCCCATAGTGCTGGGATTACAGGTGTGAGCCACCACACCTGGCCAGCTTTGTATTTTTAAAAAGTTGTCCTTCATTAAGGGAGGGAAATTGAGTAATTGTCACAATTCTAAAAGCTGGGCCTCTCTCTGAAATGTCTCCTTTACTCTTGATAAGAGCTCTTTTGTCAGATGTTCAGAATCAGAAAAGACAACAGCTAGATCATACCTTAGAAATAATAGCCTTTTCCTAAGAACCGAAGAAAACCATAAAAGCCCTGGTGAGGTTTTGTTTCTTACTTTTGCCTTTCTTTCCAATGGCTTTGCAAGGCTTCAGACAAATAACTATTAAATGGAAATACATTTCTAATTTAAAAATTTCAGAAACCATCAAATCAAGGTTCAGGCAAAGATAGAATGAGGAAATGTAGCTTCATACAGAGTGCCTTAAGTTTGAATACAGGTGAATAAATATGTAAGAATGTATGATGTACTTAAGTTTCTGGTTTTGTTTGTTTTGTTTTTTTGAGACAGAGTCTTACTCTGTTGCTCAGGTTGGAATTCAATGGCACAGTCTTGGCTCACTGCAACCTCTGCCTCTTGGGTTTGAGTGATTATCTTGCCCCAGCCTCCTGAATAGCTGGGATTAAGGTGTGCCACCACGCCTGGCTAATTTTTGTATTTTTAGTAGAGATGGGATTTCACCATGTTGGCCAGGTTGGTCTCAAACTCGACCTCAAATGATTTGCCCACCTCAGCCTCCCAAAGTGCTGGAATTGTAGGCATGAGCCACCACAACTGGTCTGTTTCTGATGTTTCTGGTGTCAATAATGTATTAATTTTCTGTTGATGCCAAAACAGATTCTCACAAACATTTAGCAGCTTGAAACAACACAAATTTGTTATCTCCCAGTTCTTTAGGTCAGAAGTCTGGATTGGCTTGATAGGTTTCTTTGATCTGGATTTCAAAGACTGAAGTCAAGGTGTGGGCCAACAGGCTCTTACTGGAAGACTCTGGGAGGAATCCATTTTCAAGCTTATTCAGGGTGTTGGCAGACTAATTCTGAGATTTGTTTCTTTGCTGGCTGTCAGCTGGGGGTTGTTCTTATTTATTTATTTTACTTTTTTTTTTTACTTTTAATTTTTTTTTGAGACAGGGTCTTGCTCTGTCACCCAGGTTGGAGTGCAGTGGTGCAATCTCGGCTCACTGCAACCTCTGCCATAGTAGATGTTGAATCTGCCGAGCTGGAAGTGTGTCAGTTCCAGAAACATTTCTGTGCTGTTCATAGACACCTCCCATTAAGCCCAATTATAAGTGTTCAAGTCTGTCATTTCCCATAAACAGGCTCTCAAGCTACCAAACCAGATATCTTTAATTTTTTTTCTTTTTTTTTGTTTTGTTTTTGAGATGGAGTCTTGCTCTGTCACCAGGCTGGAGTGCAGTGGCACCATCCCGGCTCACTGCAGTCTCTGCCTCCTGGGTTCAAGCAATTCTCCTGCGTCAGCTTCCTGAGTAGCTGGGATTACAGGCATGTGCCACCACACCCAGCTAATTTTTGTATTTTTAGTAGAGCTGGGGTTTCACCATGTTGGCCAGGATGGTCCTGATCTCCTGACCTCATGATCTTCCCGCCTCAGCCTCCCAAAGTGCTGGGATTACAGGCATGAGCCACTGCACCCAGCCAGTGATATTTAATTTCAAACATGGAGAAGAGTCATGGAGAATAGAGGGTAAAATGCGAGATCAGTGCCTTTCAGGTGAGTGAGAACCAACAAGATGGGAGACCTGGAAAGTAAAGTAACTGGTCATGAGGGGTGGACCCCTTCCAAATGTGTTTAACAGGGCTAAGACTTGGAAGGTGACTACAGATACCTAGATCGTTGATGAGGCTCTCTTGTTTGGCGTTTCAAAGAAAATGTGCCTTTTTTTTCTCTTTATATTGACTCAGATTCTCACAATTGCCACATCATCACAGCACTACCTTTTTTCCTGGGGTAAGGGTATTTGGCCTGATTTTTGTATTTCCTAGAGACCTCAGTGAGTCATATGAGAATGTATCAAAGCAACCTAGAAGGTGGGAGTGCTCACCACAGTGGTGTTCCTGTAAATATGGTGTTAGAAGTCTTTGGGAAGGCCGGTCTTGGTGGCTCACACATGTAATCCCAGCACTTTAGGAGGCCAAGGTGGGTGGATCACCTGAGGTCAGAAGTTCGAGACCAACCTGGCCAACATGGCGAAACCCTGTCTCTACTAAAAATACAAAAATTAGCTGGGCATGGTGGCGAGTGCCCTGTAATCCCAGCTACTCCAGAGTCTGAGGCTGGAGAATTGCTTGAACCTGGGAGGTGAAGGTTGCAGTGAGCCAAGATTGTGCCATTGCACTCCAGCCTGGGTGACAAGAGCGAAACTCTGTCTCAAAAAAAGAAAAGAGAAAAAAGAAATCTGTGGGAAAGTTCATTGACTGTTGCATTTAGAATTAAAGAAGAATGAATCAGTGAAACAGGATGACTGCACTTACCTTTATGTGAAGAGCTGAGAAGACTTCATTCTATTTTGCTTCCGACAGATGTTGGTTCCTAAGACTTAAGTTGGCCTCTTTTCTTGGTACTCATTGTTTGAACCTGATGGATGGACTTTTTCCATTCTCTGGGCATCTCCTTCTCCTAAAGCCTTCAGAGTCAGACAGCATAAGGGTAGTTCATCGTTGGTAGTTTCCTTTCTTTGTTCCCAGTGTGATCTCTTCGATTTCAGGGACTTAACAATACTATTTATATGCTGATGACTCACAGATTTCTCTCTACAGGCTAGATATTTCCTTATCCTCCTACATTTGCCTGGGAATTTCTTGGAGATCTAATAGCTGACTCAAACTTCAAGTCATCCTTGCTTCACCATTTCACTCATCCCACAAATGCAGTCCATTTAGCAAGTTTAGTCTTTCTCCTTATATCCCAAGGTCGTCTACTCCTTTCTCTAACAGTTATTTTCACTCAAGCTTCGATGTCCATTATCTCTTGCCAAAATTATGATAGTTTTCTCTAATAGACTTTCAGTCCTTTACTCTTGTTTCTGTTCTCCACATAATACCCTTAAGGAATTTATTTTACTATTTTTATTTATAAAAATGAATATGGGAGTCAGGGGCAGGAGTCAATGTTTCTAGCCTCTCACCTCCAAAATCCCTAAACATTAAGATAAATTATCAGAAACATCTTGGTTCTTAAAGACTTCAGGTTCTGACAAAAGTGTGGAAGGTAATTAAAGCTTCATATAAGAAGGTAAATCTTAGTTGGAAGATGGAAATATCTAAATTATGGTCTAAAAATGTTATATGATATAGCAAATCTATACTCATTCACAGGGCACAAGCCTAAAAATATTTATGCTGTAATATTTAAGACAATGGTCAGTGTTAGTTACTGAAAAACATACACACAGGTTGTTGCTTTTAAATTGGAAATCAGGACATGTCATCCTGCTCCCACTATCATTGGGAATGGCATCCTGATTCTTTTCAGGATCCTCCTACAAGGGAGCATGCCATGATTTCTGCCTAGATGTTTTTGTTTACTTATTAATGAAAAATGTTTTGGTATAACATACATATAATGTAATTCTACAGCTAGGTAACTTTCTAGTCAGCACACTGTGCAACCAGCACCTAGATCAAGAATCAGAGTTCTGTGCAGAATGGCATTGGGTGAATATTACACTGTTTATCTGTTTTACATTCAGGCCATTATACTTAGTGTCCCTATGTATGTTTTTTATGAATATCTTTATTTATTTTTTCTTTTCTGCTTTTGAAAATGCTTATCTCCAAATGGTCTAGACTTAATGAGAAGTTCCAAAATAATATACAAATTTCTTGCACATTCTTTTTGCAAGTTCCCCAAAATATGATATTTTACCAATTTGCTTTATTTTATCTATACACACACACCACACACAGGTATGGTTTTTCTGAACTCTTTACCCTATAACTCAAGTGTGTATATCATAGAAAGAAGGGCATTCTTTTGTATAATCAGAATACTGTGATCAAAATCAAAATATTGACATTGATACAGTATTATTATCTAAACTACAGAGCTTACCAAATTTAACCATCTTACTAATATTTTTCATAGTAAATGGGAAAAGAAGCCCTTTTCTGGACCTCTTCTTGTTATGTCACTTACTCTGTTGTGCATACACTAGCTTTCATAACATCCGGAAGTCAGAGCTTGCTAATTATAACCAATTCTTTTGGAAAGAAATCATATGGATGCAATGAATGTGCAGTGAATACTTGTAAACTACTCATGACTATACCTGAGAGAACTCATGCAGGAAAGAAATCCCAGGAATATCATGATTTTAGGAGAGCCCTTCCTAGTGAGTTAAAGCTCATTGCTCATCAGCAAACTCAAACAGGAGTGAGACCCTACTGATGTAATCAATGTCATAAAGCCTTCATTGCAAATTCAGGTCTTGTGTATCATCAGAAAACTCATCATAGAGAAGGGAAAGTCTGTACATGCAGTAAATGTGGAGAAGTTTTCCCTTGGAAGTCAAAACTCATTTTACATCAAAGAAATCATTCAGGAGAGAGACCATTCATTTGCAAAGTATGTGATAAAGGCTTCGTGGTTAGGACACATCTCACTGTACATCAGAGAGCTCACACAGGAGAGAAACCATATGCTTGCTCAGATTGTGAGAAAGCCATCTCAAAAAAGGCTTTACTCATGATTCATCAGTGAATCCACACAGGAGAGATACCCTATTAATGTGTTCAATGTCAAACAGCTTTGAAGACCAGATCTGAGCTCAGTTATCATCAGAAAGTTTTTCATAGAAAAGGAAAATTCTAGGGATGCAGTAAATGTGGGAAAGCTTTTCCTTGGAAGTCAAACCTCATTTTGCATCTCAGAACTCATTCAGGAGAGAGACCTTTCAGGTGCAAAGTCTGTCATAAAGCCTTCATTGTTAGAACACAGCTAACTATGCATCAGAGAACTCACACAGGACAGAAACCATATGCTTGCTTGGATTATGAGAAAGCCTTCTTGAAAAAGGCTCAGCTTATGAAGCATCAGTGAATTCACACAGGAGAAAGACTCTATAGATGCAGTGAATGTCAAGAAGCTGTCATCTGGAAGTTGGATCTCAACAATCATAAGAAAACTCATCATGCAGTAAGGAAATCCCATGAATGCAGTGAATGTGGGAAGGTTTTATCCTCCCAAAAAAAACTTTGTTATACATCAGAGAACCCATACAGGTGAGAAACCCTTCAAATGCAATGTATGTAATAAAGCCTTCACATTAAAGGGAAATATCATTGTATATCAGAGAACTCATACAAGAAATAAATAATATGAATGCTCAGACTGTGATAGGGCCTTCTCCAGTAAGGTATATCTCATGAATCATCAGCCAGTTCACACAGGAGAGAGACCCTATCAATGCAATGAAAGTCAACAAGCTTTCACCCAAAAGACAGGTCTCACTAAGCATCATAAAACTTGCCATTCAAGAATGAAATCTTATGGATGCAGTGAATGTGGGAAGGTTTTGTCCTGTAAGTTAACTCTCATTATATAACAGAGAACCTATACAGGTGAGAAACTCTTCATATGTAGCGTGTGTGATAAAGCCATCATAGTTAAATCCTGTCTCACTGTACATCAGAGAAATCATACAGGAGAGAAACCATATAAATGCTGTGATTGTAAGAAAGCATTCGCTACTTTGTCAACTCTCATTGGTCACCAGAGAACTCACACAGGAAAGAGGCCCTATAGATGCAGTCAATGTCAAAAAGCTTCACTCAGAAATCGGCTCTTATTAATCATCAGAAGACCCAGCATAAAGGAAGAAAGTCCTTCATGCAGTGACTTGGAATATGAGAAAGCTTTTTTGATTAGTCACATCAGCTCAGACATAATAGAAGTTCCATGAATACTATGGTTGTAATGGGCCCTTTTGGAACTCTTGTGGGAGAGAAACCTTATAGATGCAATGAATATTTTAAGCCTTCTTTTTTGAAGATCTCCCTCATTTACCATAGGGATCTCACCAAGAAGAATGATTGGCCAGGCGCAGTGGCTCATGCCTGTAATCTCAGCAATTTGGGAGGCTGAGGCAGATGGATCACTTGAGGTTGGGAGTTCGAGACCAGCCTGGCCAACATGATGAAACCCTGTCCCCACTAAAAATACAAAAAAAAAATTAGCCAGGTGTGGTGGTGCACGCCTGTAATCCTAACTACTCGGGAGGCTGAGGCAGGAGAATCTCTTGAACTTAGGAGGTGGAGGTTGCAGTGAGCTGAGATTGCACCAGTGCACTCCAGCCTGGGTGACAGAGTGAGACTCTGTCTCAAAAAAAAAAAAAAGGGCGGGGGAGAGAGAGAGTCATTGAGTGCAGTTATTGTCAAAGGAGCTTATTAGAAAATGAGAGGCTTTGCATTTAGTAGGCAGCACCTGTGGATGTAATGAAAATGATAAGTCATTTTCAAATTATATTTGTTACACATTAGGGTATTCATTCAGGAGAAGGACCCTACAGATCGAGTGAATGCGGGAAAGCAAAGAAGAATCACACCTCATTGCAGGTAAAAATTAAAATCTCATGAACGTTTTTATAATGAGAACCTTCTCCAGAAAGTCAAAACTCTTTGAATATCTTGTTTAAGAGAGAAATCTCATAGATACAGTGAAAGTGATTGTGATAAAGTCTTCCCAGTTAATGTTTATCTTCCTTATTGTAGCAAACTCATACAAGAGGAAACCCCTATTAATGCAGTAAATGTGGTAAAACCTTCATGTAGATACCAAAGGTCACTAGTTATATCAGCAAACCCATGTAGTAGATAGGTCATTCTGAAACGGAATGTGGAAAGCTTTTGAAAGTGACGTATACATCAGGTACTTAAATCAGAAGGGAAAATGATAGAGTTAAACTTGGCCATCGGCCACAAAACCCATTGCATAGCAGGAAAGAATTGCAGTGATTGTCTAAAACTCTTATTTAAAATTTAGAGCTCCTGAATTTCCCCCTAACTCACTTATCAGAGAGATCCTATTCTCAAAGAAGGCAATAATATTTAGGTTCAATGCAGGTATAAAATCCTAATGGAGCCATATCTATTCTGCTTCAGCAGATTCATACATTTACCTAAAAGCTATGGTTATAGTCACAGGAAATAGTTTCTGTGGAGGATTAGATAGCATTAAGCATCATAAGTTTTTAAATATAGGGGCAGAATTTGCTCCATACAGAGATTTTATGAACGCAGTGAAAGTGGTAAAAGCATCAGTGATAAGTTATTTTTTATTTCACGGATTCACTTCTTCACATCCTACCATGTCTTTTTTTTTTTTTTTTTGAGACGGAGTCTTGCTCTGTCGCCCAGGCTGCAGTGCAGTGGCGTGATCTCGGCTCACTGCAAGCTCCGCTTCCCGGGTTCACGCCATTCTCCCGCCTCAGCCTCCCGAGCAGCTGGGATTACAGGTGCCCACCACACGCCCGGCTAGTTTTTTGTATTTTTAGTAGAGACGGGGTTTCACCATGTTAGCCAGGATGGTCTCGATCTCCTGACCTCGTGATCCGCCGGCCTCGGCCTCCCAAAGTGCTGGGATTACAGGCGTGAGCCACCGCGCCCGGCCCCTACCATGTCTTAAATTGTGAAGCGTCTTGTGATCTGGAATATCATAGTAATTGTCAGGGCTTTTTAAATGTGTGATGGCAGTTTAGATTTGAGTAATTACACTTGCCTGTATATATAATTTTACAATGGTTTTGCGTTATTATAGAAAGGATTCCAGAAAATATTCTATAAATATTAGACATTTCATTGTCAAATATTCCTTTTGAATATATGAAAAATAAGAATATAATAAGGATTAGTCAAATAGTGACAAAGGATTTTAGGGGTTATGTTGTGGACTGTACTATGTGACATGGACTTTATATATTTATAAACTTTATTGTTTATTTGGAATTACATGAAGAAACAATTTTCAGGGTTAAAGAAATTCTCAACATAAGACAAAATGTTGAATAATACAATGTAGTGCAAATAAAATGTTTTTTTCTTATGAATCAAAATGTCTTGTAATACATAATTTGACTCATTATTAAGGAGTTTAAAGGATTATACCACTTAAGTGTGAATTCCTTATTTTTACTGTCATTTGTAGTATTTTTGCCAACTGTGATGATCCATCACAAGTAAAAGTTTACATTTTTCTAGAGCCTTGTGACTCTGCAACATCCAAAGATTATAAAAGATTTACCTAAAATTTTTAAAATCCAGCAACACATAAGAGTAATGGAAGAAAAAAGTGTGAGGTTATGTGAGGTGAGTTTATGGCTGTATATTTCAAGTTTGTGTCACACAGAAACTTTTGATTTGTTATGATAATATGCCATTGCTTTGGTGGTTCCTCAAAAAGTTAAATCCAGAATTACCATATGACCCAGTAATTCCATTCCTAAGTAAAATACCCATGAGAATTGAAAACAGGTACTCAACCAAATATTTGTCCATGAATGTTTATAGCACTGTTCACAATGGCCAAAATAGCATTTGGTTGAAAAATCTCAAATGCTTATCGAAGGATGAATAAATGAAATGTGCTACATGCCTGTACACATGAATACATAAATGAATATTCAGCTATACAAATGAATGAAGTACTGATGACATGTTGCATGAATGAGCCCCAAAAACATTATACTAAGTGAAAGAAGCCAAAGGCAAATTCCACATTTTATACTTTCATTTATATCAAATCCTCTGAATAGGTAAATCCATAGAGAAATAAAGCAAATTAGTGGTTACTGGGCACTAGAGGGGAAGGGAGAATGGAAACCATCTGTGTAGTATGTATGGGGTTTTCTTTTAGAATGATGAAAATGTTTTTGAACTAGTTAGAGATGGTGGTTGCATAATATTGTAAATGTACTAAACTTCACTGAATTATACACTCTGAAATGGTTAATATTTGAATTTTTATATGAAGAAAAATATATTTAAAAAGAAAAATATTGCATGAACTCTGGCACTTCAAATATGGACTTTTTTTTTTTAACAAAATGAGACTTACTTGACTGAATCTTCTATAAAACTTCTAGCGAGTATTCTAGTTATTAAAAATCAAGGTTTTTATTACCTCCATGTAAAATAACTGACCTATTTTGGTTATCAGTGAAACCTATTGTTTTGCAAGGAATTCTGTAAAAATGTACCAGCAAAATCTTGCTTTTTTTTTCCTCCAGATTTTTGCCCCTTCCCCATTTCGTTTGACAGTTGTCAAGAAACCTTTTCTTCACTATTTTATTATGAAAATCTTCAGACATAAAGATGTTTAAGGAATACTAAAGTAAACACTAATCTGGATTTGACCATTGCAACATTTTTCTGTGTGTGTTTGTGTGTGTCATATATTCTGACAACGTCCTATTCACCCTGGTGGGTGAGAGAGGGATCCCCTACCCTAAATAGTATGGCATGGCTGAACACAACACCTGACACTGGCTAGTTGAAATTGACAGCAGTTTATTAGTCACAGATACAGCCTGAGAGGGATGGTCATTGCATATAGGTATTGCACTCAGGAATAGAGTGAACAGGCACGGAGACTGTGGGAAGTAGGCTTTATAGTAATGGAGAGGGTAATGTGCCCATGGTTTCCGTGGAAGAATGCAATTGCTTTGTATAATTCCATGGGCTGAATATCGATTGAGGATCATGTTGGGTGCAGCTTGTTCACCTGATTGGGGAGTTAGCTGGGTGGGAGCCTTTCCTGTGCAGTGGGAGCATATCTGGTAAGGTAAGGGAATTCAAAGATAGGGCTTCAGGGCCCTGTAAAACTCAAAGACTAAAAGCAGGCCAGACACAATGGCCCACACCTGTAATCCCAGCACTTTGAGAGGCCAAAGTCGGAGGATCCCTTGAGCCCAGGAGTTTGAGACCAGCCTGGGCGACATAGCGAGACTCCATCTCTATAAAAAATTTAAAAATAATAATTTTAGAAAGATTTCAAAGCAGCACATGAGATAATAGGTTCTTAGAGTTCAGTGTGTGTGTGTGTGTACAGATATATATGTATCTTGTGTGTGTGTGTGCAGATATGTATGTATCTATATATTTCTGGTGAGCAGCCTGAAAGCTACAGTCACTTGCCACTTGAGCAGTTTTCAGGCAGTCACCCACCTGAGCTGGTGGATGGATGAGGTTCAAAGACAGAGCTTTGAAGAACATTGGTTTCTCCTGTTTTCTGTATTGGTTCACCAACCTACTAATAAAAATCTTTGTTCTTATACATGTCGAGGCCCTTTGGCATATCCCCAATTCTGTCAAGATACAATATTGTGGTCTATGCTCTTCTAAAAATCCTGAAACATCTACTACGAAATACACATTTATTCTCTTTTCTTCTTTTTTTTTTTTGGAGATGGAGTCTTGCTCTGTCGCCAGGCTGGAGTGCAGTGGCATGATCTCGGTTCACTGCAGCCTCCGGCTCCCGGGTTCAAGCAATTCTCCTGCCTCAGCCTCCTGAATAGCTGGGACTACAGGCATGTGCCACCACACCCAGCCAATTTTTGTATTTTTAGTAGAGATGCTGTTTCACCATGTTGGCCAGGATGGTCTTGATCTCTTCACCTCGTGTTCTGCCTGCCTCGGCCTCCCAAAGTGCTGAGATTACACAAAATACACATTTCTGTTGAGTTTCCCAGATGTTGTGTTCGTGGGACTCATGGTTGGAGCTAGTATCTACATGGTACTCCTCCTACATAGACACCACTGGAGAGTGAGGCATATTCACACCCTCAGCAACTCCTACAGATTCTCCCCAGAGGCAAAAGCCATTCAAATCATGCTGCTTCTAGGAAGTACTTTCATTTTGTTTTACTTCTTCAATTTTGTCCTGCTCATTTATAATGCTGTTCTTTTCCAATCAAGCCTCTGGCTGCAACATACTACCACCTTTCAGGGAGCATGTTATCCCTCCCTCAGACCCCTGATCTTGATGCTTCGAGGTCCCTGAGCACCAAGTTTCTGGTCTTAAATGGTGAAAAAAAAAATCCAATATTACTGATGGTCCTGTTCACAACAGTGTCTCTTCTTCAAAGAATCTGGTTATTGACTTAATAAAGCAAGGATTTGTGAAGGGGACCAGCCTCTCCACACCTGTGGGTGTTTCTCGTCAGGTGGGACGAGAGACTGCGAAGAGAAATAAGACACAGAGACAAAGTATAGAGAAAGAACAGTGGGCCCAGGGGACCAACGCTAAGCATACGGAGGACCCGTGCCAGCACTGGTCTCTGAGTTCCCTCAGTATTTATTGATCACTATCTCTACCATCTCGGAGAGCGGGATGTGGCAGGACTATAGGGTAATAGTGGGGAGAGGGTCAGCAGGAAAACATGTGAGCAAAGGTCTCTGTGTCATAAATAAGTTTAAGGAAAGGTGCTGTGCTTTGATGTGCACGTAGGCCAGATTTATGTTTGATTTTACACAAACATCTCAGTGCAGTAAAGAGCAGTATTGTCGCCAGCATGTCTCACCTCCAGCCCTAAGGCGGTTTTCTCCTATCTCAGTAAATAGAACACACAGTCGGGTTTTACACCAAAACATTCCATTCTCAGGGACGTGCAGGAGACAGATACCTTCCTCTTATCTCAGCTGCAAAGAGGCCTTCCTCTTTCACTCATCCTCCTCACACAGACCCTTAACAGGTGTCGGGCTGGGGAATGGTCAGGTCTTTCTCTTCCCACGAGGCCATATTGCAGGCAAGAAAGCTTGGACAATACCTGGCTTTCCTAGGCAAAGGTCCCTGTGGCCTTCCGCAGTGTATTGTGTCCCTGGGTACTCAAGATAGAGAAGGGCGATGACTTTTACCAAGCATACTGCCTTCAAGCACTTTTTTAACAAAGCACATCCTGCACAACCCTAAATCCATTAAACCTTTAGTCAACATAGCATATGTCTCTGCAAGCGCAGGGTTGGGGCTCGGGTTACAGATTGACAGCATCTCAAGGCAGAAGAATTTCTCTTAGTACAGAACAAAATGGAGTTTCTTATGTCTACTTCTTTCTACATAGGCACAGTAACAGTCTGATCTTTCTTTTCCCCACAGATGTGTGGATGTATAGAATATGACAGACGTACACCTAAGATACAGATAATTAAAGGATTTGCATGACATTGACTTAGTGACTAGAGGCTTTACTCAGAAGGCAAGCATACAACCAAATGAACACAAAACTGTGTGTTAGCATTATCCTGATGCTGTCTGTATTTTTCCTTTGAGATACTTGATGGAAGCATGGAGGTGAGGTTGGGTAGAAATAATCTGGGGATATATTCAAATTTTTAAGGGTTCATTAGCACAATTATTAAGTTGGTGCAGTATTATGTATTGATAAACAGTAATGGCTTTGTGCATCAACTGTATAACCCATGGTAAACCATTTAATCATTAGAAGACTTAGGGTATTTACTTGTAAAATTAATAAATTTTATCCTAGAGATTACTGTGCAAAAAATAAATTACGTGATAAGGCATGATGTCCAGAATAGCAGAGCCAAGGCCTCTGTATATCCATTCTTTCATTAAATCAACATAAATATCATCACAGTCAATTTTGGAAAATAACCAAAGGCTGACAATATTTTGAACAGCATTTTTTTTTGGAAGAAAAACATTTTGAACTTCATTAAAAATACTGGGGTGTGTGGAATTTTGGCCTACTTCCATATCCCTTTCCCCAGATCTGCATTACCTTTGGAAAACAGCAGCCTCAGAACCACAGTAGCCGTGAAAACCATCAGCCTTACAACCACCACCCTTACATCAGAGGAGACAAATAAGCTTGGAAATCCTCAAAAAGCCTCATACTCAGAGCAATGTCATTATGTATCTTATCTTACAGCTCCATGATGCAGTTCCATTCTTTGTCCTAAGTCATTCTTTCACCTGACTCAAAGCTGACTCTGAAGGAAAAGTGCGATACTAGGGCACTGGTAAAAAAAAAAAAAATCAGCTTCAACTGTTTAACGTTGTAGTAGCCTAAGCCTGCAGTACCGTTAGGGAGCAAACAAGAGCTCTGAAAAATTGTTAAAGGGACATCTGAAGAACAAGATGTTAATAGGGAGCTCTTGAATACTCTGACATATTCCTGAGGATCTAGAAGGCCCAACACATACACAGGGATGTGTGCATGCCCTTGAGATACCTGAGGGTACCAGTAGTTCACCTCTGGCTGATCTTGAAGCCCTTGAGAAGAAGGAAGAGAAGGCTAAAGTAGACTTATAAACTGCTTGAGCATTGAAGTAGACACACACACACACACACACACACACACACACACACACACACACACACACACACACACAGAGCGCCCTCAGCAAAGAGTGGAAAACTTACCGGCTCAAAGAAATGAAGGAAATCTTGATTAATCATTAGCTAACCAAGAAGAGACTTCAAGTGACTGCACACTGCAGGGAATACATGAATTACTCCAGGAATGCCACTAAACAAACTGCAGCAACAACAGCAACAATAAACCCTGGGCAGAGAGGGAGTCTGATTTCCAAAGTAACAACTTTATATGATCTAAAATTTCTATATTCAACAAAAATTTGTGATACACAAAGAATCAGAAAAGTGTAGTCCATACTCAGGTAATGAGGTTGTCAACTGAAACCATCCCTGAGGAGGCTCATGTGTCAGACTTAATATGCTGTTCAAGGAACTGAAATAAACCATGTATAAAGACCTATGAAGTAGCAACAAAGAGAACAGGTCTCAACAACAGATTCGAGCTGGCAGAAGAGAGAATAAGCAAACATGAAGCTGGGTCAATGGAAATTATCCAGTCTGTGGAACATGAAGAAGTGAAACAGAAAAAAAGTGAAAAACATAAAGTGAACGGACCCTCAGAAACATACGGTATACCTTCCAGCATATCAACATATATATAATGTAAGTCTCAGAGCATGAATAAAGGGAATGAGAAACAGAATATTTGAAGAAATAATGGCCAAACCTTCCCAAATAATTTTGATGAAAATTATTCTGTCCATCTAAGAAGGTCAATAAATTTCAAATAGGCTGGCACAGTGGCTCTCACCTGTGAACCCAGTACTTTGGGAAGCCGAGATTGGAGGATTGCTTGAGTCCAGGAGTTCAACAGAAGCATGGGCAACATAGCGAGACCTCATCTCTTTAAAAAAAAAAAAAATGGCTGGGCATGGTGGCGCATGCCTGTAGTCCCAGCTACTCAGGTGACTGAGGCAGGAGGATTGCCTGAGCTCAGGAGGTCAAGACTGCAGTGAGCCATGATCGTGCCACTGCACCCCATCTGGAGTGACAAAGTGAGATCCTGTCTCAAAAAAAAAAAAAAAAAAAAAAAAAAATCCAAATAGCATGAATTCATTACCTTCTCCACAGGCTTTCATCCTGGTAAACGAAACAGAAACCTGGTCTTTCCCAGATGGGTGCAGAATGGACTATTATCAGATGAGCACTGAGAATATTTATGCCAATGATATATGATAGACAGAACCTCCACTTTATTCTTGGATTTCCTGCTACACAGAAAACAAGCAACCCAAGAATCAATTACATACAATCCAGTATCAGTCACTGGTAGATTTCTCAAGGTTTTTATTATAAAACTTTTCAGACACATAGAAAAACTTAAAGAATAGTATAGCAGAGACCCTTGCATACATCACATAGATTCAACAAATGTTAATTTTTGCCATATTTGCTTTATCTTCTACCTATAATCTATCACTCTTCTATCCAATTTGCTTCTTTTGACTGAACTATTTGAAGGTAAATAACAGACATCATAACCCTTCACCCCCAAATGCCTCAACTTGGATCTTACAATAATGTATTGTCCTACAAAGCACAACACCGTCACGATGTCAATCCTTTAAGGGTGTGGTATTTAAGAAAGAAGGGGGCTTACACACTGAAGATGACTAGCAAGCTGGAAAAGAGAAACTTAGTTTCAATGAAAGTTTCAAGCAAGAAAGCAACAGTGAAACTTTCTGAAGCCAAGAAGCCCACAGATCTGGGGATATTATAGAAGGTAGTAACAGAGCCTTCATTATATTTAAAGATCATATGGCCAGGTTCAGAACCAGGCTCTACTACATAGACTCCCATACAGTTACCTGTTCTGGAAACTGGACAGCCACTATCCTCTAGATTGGTCCAGTTGAGGACTGAAATCCTCTAATGCATCTGTAAAAAGACGAATACAACGCAGATCACTCAAGATCCAGCAGGTAAAAGAGAAAGAGAAAAAATGTTAAATCTTAGGATAGTGCCCTTTTCACATGAGATTACTGGCTCCTGGCTCACTTTTTACTTGTGGCTGGCCAAAAATTGTTGTCCCTATTGGGAAGTTTCAGATAGTGGGTTCTAAGAAGTATCTGTAACTGCTGAGCAGACCACTGAAGACCCAATGGTGTTGAGTTAGAGAAAGGGAGTAAGGAGTAGGAAGTAAGAAAACTGTCTTTTGGGTCAGGGCCCATCACCCGGCTCATGCCTGTAATCCCAGCACTTTGGGAAGCCAAAATGGTCAGATCACTTGAGCTCAGGAATTCGAGACCAGTCTGGGCAACATGGCAAAACCTTGTCTCTACAAAAAATACAGAAATTAGCCAGGTGGGGCAGCCTGCGCCTGTCGTCCCAGTTACTCTGGAGGCTGAGGCAGCAGAATTGCTTGAGCCTGAAGGCAAAGGCAGAGGTTGCAGTGAGCCAAGATTGTGCCATTGCACTCCAGCCTGGGCAACGGGAGTGAAACCCTGTCTCAAAACAAAGCAAAAAACAGAAAACTGTCTTTTGAGTAGAGCCATTCACCCTACCTGACAACTAGCTGTGTAAAGACAGGGCATATGCAATTATTAAAACATTCATACCATTACAGAAGAGTATATTAAACACAATTAGACACACATGACATTTTAACATGTGATGGGAACACCTATATGTGGATAGCTGTGTAATACCACTCAGATCAAGCAATGGAGCATTCCAGAAGTCCTTTTTATCCATTCCTATGCTATTGAGCATGGGGGCATTATGGGTGTCAGTGCTAGGAGATCATATAATATTCATCTTTTTTCTGCCTGGCTTATTTTATTTAACATAATGTCCTCCAGGTTCACCTATGTTGTCACAAATGACATGATTTCTTTCTATTTTTATGGCTGAATAGTATTTCATTGTGTATCTGTGCCACATTTTCTTTATCCATTCATCCATTGACGGACACTGTGTTGATTCCATATCTTGGGTATTATGAATAGTGCTGCAATGAATATATAGTACAGATATCTATTCCACACAGTGATTTCATTTCCTTTGGAAATATGCTCAGTAGTGAGATCTTTAAGTTTATTACAATATCCTTACATGCTTATCATCAATAAAAAGCAGATAATAAAACTCCCCTTAAATTTACTGTCTACACCAAAGTATCTGTCATGCATTTTAAAACTGAAGTGCATATTATGGATATTTTTTCTTTTTTTAGTTTATAAAAGTAGGCCTGATTAAATGCATATTTACATCCTTTGATTTGGTTTTACAACAACTTAAACTTACTTAGTTTTATCACATATTTATGAATTCTTTAAGAATTTATACTCTTTAGTTTTGCTTGTAAGTTTTATAATGAAGGTATTATAATACGGTATTCTGAAGCTTGCTTACTATTTACGAAGTCTAAATTTATTATTTTTTTCTATTATGCAGTGCCCTATTTAAGAAATCATTGCCTAATACAAGGTTACTTACATATTTTTTATGCTTTCTTGTTGAAGTTTTACAGTTTTGATTCTTATATTTGTAATCCATGTGGAGTTAATTTTGGTGTGAAGTGCAAGGCAAAGATGAATATCTAATAGTTTTGATCATATTTGTTAAACATTTTATTTTCCACATCATGCTCTTGCTTTTTTCTAACATCTTGAATATATGGAGTATATATAATCTAGCATTTTTTAATGGACTTGCCTGCCAGTTCTATCACTTTTGACATTTTTGGACTTTCTTGCTTGATTTTCAGCCTGGCAGTAGGTCATTTCCTGCATCTTTGCATGTCTGGTAACTTTTGACTAATTGGATGTCAGACATTGTCAACATTACATTGTTGTTTACTGGACTTCTTTTATTTCTTCAACTGTTTTTGAGGTTTGATGTAGTTAAGCTACATTAAAATGGCTTAATTCTTTTGAGGCTTGCTTTTAAACTTTGTTACGTGGGGGGTCCTAAACAGTCTTTTATCTAGCATTACTTGGTCTCCATTACTGAGGCAATATCCTTATTAGATTCTGTTAGAAGTCAACTAGATGTGTGGTCTTTCCTTTCTTGTTTTTTTTTCCTAAAATTGAATAATCTTAGACTGTACCTCATAGGGCTGTTGTAACAATTAAATGAGATTATAATAACATGCCTAAAACAGTCCCATGCCTGAAGTTTTCAAAAGAAGACATACAAACAGCCAACAATTTGTGAAAAGATATTCATCACTAATTATCACAGAAATGGGAATTAAATCCACAATGAAATATTACTTCACACCTGTTTGAATGGCAGTTATAAAAAATATATAAAAGGTAAGCATGTGGAGAAAAAGGAACCCTTGCACACTGTTGGTGGTAATGAAAATTAGTATATCCATTATGGAAGACATTAAGGAGGTTTCTCTCAGAAAATTACAAATAGGTCAGGCAAAGTTGCTCATTCTTGTAATCCTGACACTTTGGGAAGCCAAGGCAGGAGGATTGCTTGAGCATAGGGGTTTGAGACCAGCCTGTACAACATAGTGAGTTCTTGTCTCTACAAGAAATAAAAAATTAGCTGGGCATGGTGGACTAATTAGCTGGACACACCTGTAGTCCCAGCTATTCAGGAGGCTGAGGTGAGAGGATTGCTTGAGCTTGGGAGGTTGCGGCTGCAGTCAGCCATGACAGTGCCACTGCACTCCAGCCTGGACAATAGGGCAAGACTCTTGTCTCCAAAAAAAAAAAAAAAATATATATATATATATATATATATATATATATATATATATATAACCACCATATAATCCAGCAATCCTACTACTGGGCACATATCCAAAGGAAATGAAATCAGCACTTTGTAGATATAGCTGCACTCCCATGTTCATTGCAGCATTATTCACAATAGCCAAGAGAAGTAATCAACCTAGGTGTCTAGCAACAATGAATGAAGAAAACATGGCATATATACACAATGGAATACTCTTGAGCCATAAAAAAGAAGGCAATCCTGTCACTTGTGACAACATAGATGAACTTGGAATACATTATGTTAAGTGAAATAAGCCTCACAAAGAAAGACAAATATTGCTTGATCTCACTTACGTGTGGAATCTAAAATTATTGAATTCATAGAAATGGAGAGTAGAATGGTGGTTACCATGACTAGGGGAGGGAGAGGGTTGTGGAAATGTTGGTGAAAGAATGAAAAATTTCAGTTAGATAGGACATGAACTTTTATGTTTAAGAGATCTATTGTACAACATGGTGACTGTAGTAAATAACAAGGTTTGTAGTATTTCTTTTCTTTTCTTTCTTTTTTTTTTTTGAGGCGGAGTTTTGCTCTTGTTGCCCAGGCGGGAGTGCAATGGCGTGATCTCGGCTGACCACAACCTCCACCTCTCGGTTCAAGCGATTCTTCTGCCTCAGCATCCCGAGTAGCTGGGATTACAGGTATACACCACCACGGCTAATTTGGTATTTTTAGTAGTGATGGGGTTTCTCCATGTTGGTCAGGCTGGTCTCAAACTCCCGACCTCAGGTGATCCACCTGCCTTGGCCTCTCAAAGTGCTGGGATTACAGGTGTGAGCCACCGTGCCTGGCCAAGTATTGTATTCTTGAAAATTGCTTAAGAGAATAGATTTTAAGTGTTCACACCACAAAAATATGGCAAGTATGTGAAGTAATATATATGTTAATTAGTTTGATTTAGCTATTCCACAGTATATACTTATTGCAAAACAACGTGTTGTACTGATAAATACAGTTTTATTTGTTAGGTATAGGAAATGAATTAATTTTAAAAAGAAAAGTCTTTTTATGTATAAGGACTTCCTTTTTATTATTTCTACTTAAAACACATTTTTGTTTGAATCCATAGATGCTGACTTCTTAGAATGAGGCAGCTCCTGTAAAGGAAAAAAGTATATCTCATATCTAGAAATTCATCTTTGTTGAGGATATCCTTGATGAGACATTATCAGAATTGCAGGACAAACAGATACTAAAAGTACTGGCCATTTTCTGAAAGCTCTTGAATGTGACAAAGTTCCAGGTGACGTGTTTATTTACTTCCCATTAGATTTTTAGAAGTTTATAACAATATATGTAATCAAAGAGAAAAACGAATATAAGTACACTCTGGCTGGCAGGGATGTGGTTAGACTAGGAGACAGAATAAACGATCAAGAGTAGCCAATTAGGAAGGGAGATCTATCTTCAGGTCATAGGGTCCTGAAAGGTGCTAATAATTAGACAATGCCGTATAAGTAGCAGGATCTAAATTAAGTTGCAAAAATTTCTGTGGCAGTACTGTCAACCATCACAAGAGAATTTTTAAAAGTTACAAGATTTACTTTGTCCAGAAGGAGAAAGCACATAAATTCCTTGATATCAGTAAATATTTCCTGGGCATCAAGTGTGAAGAAATATCTTTGATGGATCTTCCTCTTCCTCTTCAGTTTTTGTGTTCCAGCATAGGGACCCAGTGAACAGTAATCTTTAAGGAAATGCGGCAGATCTACAAGGCACAGCTAGGAAACTTAAAAATATCTTCTCGTAAAAATAATATAATAGTGCTTAAACAAGGGTTATTGTGCAGATTATTATGTTAATATATGTAAAATTTCTAAATGATACATAGCACATAGAACTCCTGACCTCAAGTGATCCACCTGCCTCGGCCTCCCAAAGTGCTGGGATTACAGGCATAATCCGCCATGCCCAGCCTGAATAGTAAGATTTTAAAACCAAATTGTACTCTGGTCAGTCAGGAAAAAAAGTTTATTAGAAAGACTGAGGTCTAAAACTGATCAGTAATCACAACTCTTCTGTCCCTAGCTGAGTTCTGAAAAAGTGGACACAGCTTCTATATATGACTCATAGGAGATGTGCCTCTTTTTCTCCCTCTGGTTGAGATTCTTGCCTATTTGGCCCTTGCCTTTTTGCTTAGTCACTCTTCTTTTGCAGCCTATTAGATACAACCACCCTTCACCTCCTCCCAATATTTATAGACCTCTTCTATTATGCTTTCAAATATTCCTAGAATCTTTTCCAAGTTTGATGACACCTGTGTCCTTCAAGCCTATTATATATTTCTTTTATTGAATGTCTCAGCTTTACACTGTGTATCTGCAGATCACTTTCTGAATTTTTCTTGTGTATGAACTTGAGATTCCATCCCTCTCCATTTCATGATAATGGTAGAATTCATTGTTTTTTGTTTGTTTTTCACTAGAACTAATGTGGCAAGCATATGATTGGCATCAGGAAGATATTAAGAAGGATGAACCTTTGAAGATAGACTGTGAAAATAATGCATTGGGAAAAATATTTTCTTGGAGTGCAAGCTTTGTTCCCTTCAGAGACAGATCCCATAAATGTGACTCAGGAAGAGTAAGTTTGAAACAGAATTTATATTCAAATTTTCAGAGTAAAAGCCATGCAAAAATGAACTCTGATGAATTAAACAGTCATGGGAAATCACTTTTCTGCACCATACTTGAAACCTTCCACTCTCAAGGCAAGTACTGTGAGCATAATTTATGTGTAAAGGCTTTCAGTGTAGTGACAAATTTTACAAGACATCACAGAATTCACACAGAAAGGAAACCTTATGAATGCAGTGAATGTTCAAAATCCTTTTGGGTATAAGTCAAAGCTTATCATATACCAGAGAACTCATACAGGAGAGAAGCCATATCGGTGCAGTGAATGTCAGAGAGCTTTCAGTACAAAATGTCATCTCACTCTGCACCAGAGAACTCATACAGGAGAGAAACCATATGGATGTGCTGAGTGTCAGAAAGCCTTCAGAACAAAGTATCATCTCATTCTACACCAGAGGATTCATAAAGGAGAAAAACCCTACGAAGGCAAAGAATTTGGAAAGGCTTACAGGGAGAAGGCAACACTCAGATTACATTACAGAGTGCATACAGGAGAGAAACATTTCACGTGTAGTGATTGTGAAAAACGTTTTATGCAGAAGTCAAACCCAATTATCCATCAAAGAATTCATACAGGAGATAAACCCTATTGATGTAGAGAATGTGAAAAGGCCTTCTGTAGTAAATCTCAGGTTGTTGTTCACCAGCAAATTCATGTAGGAGAAAAATCCTATGAATGCAAGGAATGTGGGAAAGGCTTTAATAAAAACACACACCTCATAACACATCAAAGAATTCACACAGGAGAAAAACCTTATGAATGCACTGAATGTGGGAAAGCTTTTATACACACATCATAGCTTACTGTACATCAGAGAAATCATACAGGAAGAAAACCTCATGAATCCAAGGAATGAGGGAAATCCTTTAATAAAAAGTCACTTCATAATATCGAGAATTCATACAGGAGAGAAACCTTATGAATGCAGTGAATGTGGGAAAGCTTTTATAGACAACTCACAGCTTACTGTTCATCAAAGAATGCATATAGGAGAAAAACCTTATGAATGCAGGGAATGTAGGAAAGCCTTTAATAAAAAGTCATCTCTCATAACACATCAGAGAATTCATACAGGAGAGAAGCCTTATGAATGCAATGAGTGTGGAAAAGCTTTTATAGATAAGTCACATCTCATTGTCCATCAGAGGACTCATGCAGGAAAGAAACCCTGTGAATGCACTGATTGTGGAAAAGCTTTTATACAAAAAGCAATGCTCATTATACATCAATGAACACATACAGGAGAAAAGCCCTTTGTGTGTCTTGAATGGCAAAAAGCGTTTAGCAGTATGGCAATGCTCTGTAGACATCAGTTGATTCATACTGGAGAGAAACCCCATAGATGCAATGAATGCGGAAAAGCCTTCTGCCAAAAGAGCCATCTTATCCATCAGTGATGCCATACTGGAGAAAAACCCTATGGATGCATTCCATGTGGTCAAATCTTCAACCAAAAGTCACAGCTCATCAGGCATCAGAAATGTTGTACAGGAGAAAAGCCATATCAATGTAGTCAATGTGGGAAAAGCTTTTTTGAGAAATCATACCTCAGTGTCCATCAGAGATGTCATGCAGGAGAGATGCCTTATCAGTGCAGTGAATGTGGGAAATCTTTTTCTGTCAAATCTTTTCTCACTACCCATCAGGAAATTCATACAGGAAACAAATTTCACAAACACAGTAAGTGCTGGAAGGACTTCAGTGAGATGTCAAATATCCCTGAATATAAGATGATTCATATGAGAGACAACCTATGAGTTCAGAGAAAGTTGGCTATTTTCTCATTAATTTTGGCCTTTGTAAGCATCAGAAAAGTTATTCAGGAGACAGATTTTTTCAATGCATTGAACAAGGGAATATTATCTCCCAACAGTGTAGCCTCATATTCGGTTAAAGGCAATATGAATTAATTGAAAGCTGGAAATTTTGAGAAGATAAATTCTATTGTATGTCACACAGAAACAAAACTTTCTGAGTGCAGCAAATATTTTTGCATAGGCCATCATAAAATAGGGAATTTTTACTGAGAAAAAAAATCTCATGAATATGTTGAATCCTGGATTGCTTTTCAAGCAAATGAATTTTTATACCCGAGAATACAGATAACTGAAGACCTGTGGATGAGATGCCTCTGGCATAAAGCCAAAACTCATTGTGCATCAGAGAATATTTATTGAGGAGAAATAGTGCAGTGGTAAGGGGAAAGGTTGTCTACATAAGCAATTTTAGAATAAAAGTTCTCATCCTGCCACATTACCATGCATTCATGGAAAACAACACCAAATAGTTATGAAGAGTAAATAACCTCAGTATGACAAATATCACTTTGTTACATATTTGAATATGTGGTATAGTCAGAGCAGTAAGTTAAGAATGGTCCCATATGTATGTATTTGCTTTGTGTGTGAGTTTGTAGAACATATATATAATGATTTTCAAATTTCAGAAGATAATGAAAGAAAATTGTCTGTCAGATATTACTTGTCCTAGTTTGTATGTTTAGCTTCCAGCCAGAATATATCATTGTAAATTTTTGTGTATCATATAAATCGCAAGGGAAGTGATCAAATTTAAGATTAAAGAAGAACTATGTAATATAATACCGTGTATCTTTTTTTTCTTTACTGATTTATGTAAATGGATATGGTAGTTCTTTTCAGCCTGTTGAGTAAGAGATTTTTGTTTTTTGGTTTTGTTTTTTTTTTTTTAAGCAAGAGTTTTGTTCTTGTTGCCCAAGCTGGAGTGCAATGGTATGATCTCAGCTCACCGCAACCTCTGCCTCCCAAGTTCAAGTGATTCTCCTGCCTCAGCCTCCCAAGTAGCTGGGATTACAGACTACTACCGCTATGCCCAGCTAATTTTTGTATTTTCAGTAGAGACAGAGTTTCGGCATCTTGGCCAGGCTGGTCTCGAACTCCTGACCTCAAGTGATCCACCTGCCTCAGCCTCCCAAAGTGCTGGAATTACAGGCGTGAGCCATCATGCCCAGCTTGAATAGTAAGATTTTAAAACCAAATTGTACTCTGGTCAGTCAGGAAAAAAAGTTTATTAAAAAGACTGAACTCTAAAACTGATCAGTAATCACAACTCTTCTGTCCCTAGCTGAGTTCTGAAAAAGTAGACACAGCTTCTATTTTCAAAGAAATGGAATTAAAATGTCACTTTGGTGGTGGTATTGCTCAAATGGGGAATGGGGGTTGGACCTATTACCAGATGTGCTTCTTACTGTATCCCTGCAAAACCTAGTGTATGTGTTTCTTAGGGCTTGCATAACAAAGTACCACAAACTGGGTGGCTTAACACATTTTTCGTCTTATAGTTCTGGAAGCTGGAAGTCTGAAATCAAGGAGTCAGCAGGGCCATGCTCCCTCTGAAAGCTGAAACCTCCCTGTCATCTTCCTAACTTTTGATGGTTTGTTCAGATTCTTGCATTCATTAGCTTCCAGCTGTATAACTCCAATCTTTATCTTTGCATTCACATGGTGTTTTCCCTATGTGCCTCTGAGTCTTCATATAGCTAGTTTACAAGGACACCAGTCATTGGATTATGAGTCCATACTACTATATTCTGACCTCATCTTAACTAATTAAATGTGCAACTGTTCTAGTCCCAAATAAAGTCATATTTTGAGGTACTAGAGATTAGGACTTCAAAATGTCTGTTTTTTTATTTTTTATATTTTTTATATTTTTTATTTTTTAAGAAGTGAGGCTATTCTATTCATAAAACCTAGCGATTTAAACGTAAATCTGTAAAGATAGTCTCAATTTCAGATCAGACACATTCAGACACAGGTACACTTGTCACGCCTCCCCACTGAAGAATGAAAAGAACAATCTGCATATCTGTCTCTTTGAGGTAAGCCTTGAATCCTATACCAATGATGCTTACTACTGTGACAGCACATACGAGATGGAATGTATCATTCTGCTGACAGGTAAACCCAAACACAAAAAGAGTATAAACTATGCATCCATGAACTATTTTCATAACTCACAAATATGATACCTCACTTCTCCTTTGGAAAAACGAGGTGAAAACACAAAAGGAATGATGTAAAGTGTTCTTCCCAATATGGTGGACATACCCGAAGTTAAAGTGCAGTTATAAGTATGAAAAAACGTTTAGTTTCCATCCAGAATAATCCATGACTGTAAAATTTTGTGTATCATATAAATTGCAAGGGAAGTAATCAGATTTAAGATTAAAGAACTCTGCAATATAACACCATGCATCTGTTTACTGATTAATGTAAATGAATATGGTAGTTCTTTAAAAAGGGGGCAGGGGCTTTCCAATTACACTGAATGTGCAATACTATTCACACAATAGAATGCCAAAAACAGCAAAAATAAGTGGCAGAGGGATGACCATCACAAACCAGGTACACAAACTAGATAAGAACATATTTAGTGTATTTGTACCACTTACTGCCTGTATTGACTCTCAGACCCAAATCTACCCTTCCTAAACCTACTTTGTGGTCCTGGAACTGCAACTGATGAACATTTATTTGTCAGCTGGCACTGGCAAGGACATATTGAGTGCAGTAGTAAAGATACACGGCCATAGCAAAGGAGCTTCTCTTCCTTGTTCCAGTACTTGTTTCTGAAAATGTGACTGCCAGCAGACTGGCAAGCTGAAGTTCTGGTTGCCTTCACTTTAGTGTCCCTCATTGTTGAGCTCACCTCTCTTGTACCCTCTAGTAGGCTCCTCCACCACCTTTAGGCCACTTTCTGCAGATCAAGTGTGTTCTGCTGGCACCCTTCTGTGAGTTCTGGCACCCTGTAGACTGCTTTTATTTCAAGTTACTTTCCCCTTGGCAGGTTGCATGTACCTATAGCAGCCACATTTCTCCAATGAAATGTACATCTTAGCTTTTGGGGATTGAGTTTCCCCTTTGACGTTCTTAGTGCCTTCTTTTTAAGCTTCTTTTAGCTCTAGAGTTACTAGCTACTTCTTGCATCTGCTGCTTCTGCATTGCTTGGAGTTCTCTTTTACTCCATTGAATAGTTAACTCCTTTTAATTTTTGAGAACATGTCAAATTACTGATATAATTTCTCAGTCCTGCTGAACCCTGAGTGATTTAAAAATAACTTCTATTAAATTAGAAAAATTACAAAACAACTATGTTTTTCCACATACGGCCAAATACAGACAAAAGAGAAAGTAAGAAGATAAAATTTGCGAGGGCTGCAATTATTGTGGGGATTTGGGGCAGGGGAAGATTTTATCAGAGAGGGCCATATAGTGCTTACATTGTATTGATACTATTCTCTCCCATTTCCCATATCCTCAGGTTCTATCTGTATCTATTTTTGGAACTGCAATAAAGTGCACAAACATTCCATCTTTACTCTTTTTAACAGTTATGATCATGGTAGAAATAATTTTCTGTTGCTCTATCTTGAATCTTTCCTCTAGCATTTTCATTCTGCTATAAAGTAACCCTAATAAAATTTTAATGTAAGATATTTTCAATAGTAAAATTTCCATTATTTTCTTTTTTATTGCTTTTATTTATCTACTGAGAACTTGAAAACTCCATCTTTATTGATTTCAAGAGTGTTTATACTTACCTCATGAACTAAGTTTATCACAGCTACTTTAAAGTCTTTCCCCTGATAATCCTAATGCCTTAGTCATCACAAGTTTGGTACCTGATGATTGTACATTCTCTTTAAAATTGGTCAGGGTCTCCTGGTTCTTTGTATGTTAAGTAACTTTTTATTGTACCCTTAGCATTTTCAATATTATGTTGTGAGACTTTGTCCTTTTAAAATCCTCTTGAAAATGTTAATTCCTTTTGTCTTAGACTGAAGTCAATCAGGTTATATTCAGACCATAAATTTTTCTGTGGGTAGTGGTTCCAATGTCAGTGCAGTTTTCAAAATCCTTGCTATGATCTTTGGATGCAGCCCTCACATAAGCCACCTCACAGTAGTAATTTTCAGAGTCTTTGCTGCTTCGTGTGTTTTTTATACATGTGCAAGCAGGGGGGTGAGTCTTAGATTTACGTCTTAAGGAATTCACTTCTTTACTATCTTCTTTCCAGGATTTTTTCCCCCACAGTGTCTGGTTTCCTGGGGCCCCTTTTATCCAGCACTTTGCCTCAAAAGATGGAGTTCTCTCTATGAAGTCAGGCAGCTTTATGCTAGGCTCACCCAATGACAAAGCAGTGAAATAAAAATAATGGGAAAAAAGATATTTTCCCCATTTTCTTTGCACAATAGGGAATCATTTCCCAATATTTTCTTTATAATTTTTATTTTTATTTTTAAATTAATTTAATTTTTTTTTTTTTTTTTTTTTTGAGACAGAGTTTCACTCTTGTTGCCCAGACTGGAGTAAATGGCGCAGTCTCAGCTCACTGCAACCTCCACCTCCCGGGTTCAACTGATTCTCCTGCCTCAGCCTCCCAAGTAGCTGGGATTACAGGTACCTGCCACCATGCCTGGCTAATTTTTGTATTTTTAGTACAGACGAGGTTTCAGTATGTAGGCCAGGCTGGCCTCAAACTCCTGACCCCAAGTGATCCACCTGCCTTGGCCCCCTAAAGTGCTGAGATGACAGGTGTGAGCCACTGCATTGGGCCTAATATTTTCTATCTATAGATTTTTTTTTCCCTGAGTTTCAGGTGTCCATGTCACTGCCAGTACTGTGGCAGTGCAGTTTCAACAGTAGAGCTAGCAAGACCATGCTAGAAAAACTAGAAAAACGGAAAAAAATAAAATAGAGATCCCCACAACACACTTTTTGGCCCATGGGGATTCATTTTCTCTATTTTATGGCCATCAAGACTGGTTTTTCTTAGTGTCCTTGCTCTTCACCTCAGCAGCAAAATTTCTGTTGGGTTTTGAAGGGAAGGCAAGGGTGAAAGAAAGACACGGAGTGGTGGCTCTACAACAAATGCAGGCTTTATGTCTAGCGTAAGACCTACAGAAGTGGGGAAACAGCCTAATGCCAGTGCCCACCGCTGCTTATAGGCTGGGACAATTTATAGGCCTGGGTGGGAGGGGCCTGGGGTGGCATGGATAACGTGTTCCCAGGATGAGGCGGTTCCCGCGCAAAGTAGTGTTCCTTGTACTTTCTCCCAGCGGAATATGATAAGAGGCAGGATGTTTCTCACAGTTCGAACCCCCCGTGAAATGATTCACTTTGATCAGGGTTTGTGAAATGGTGGGGGGCTTCCAAAATGGTGCAGTTTGGACTGGCACTTTCCTAATTTGTCTTACTCTTAGGTCAAAGGCAGGAGATACAAACAGAAAAAAAAAATTAGGGAACTTACTCTGTGTATTGCTTGGTTTTCAACTCTATACTTTATTCTCCGATCTCTTTGCAATTATTCATTTTAAAAGTTCTCAAGTCGTTTTTATTGTTGTTTTTTTTTTTTTTTTTTTTCCAAAAGTTTTAAGTGTAACCAGTGGGAGTGATAAACTAGGGGGGTTACTCAATCAGGGCTGGCACCAGACATTACATATATTTATTTTTAAGGGATAAAACATCCTTGTATTCCTGGGAACCTGATCTTGAAGTTCATTCTTTTCATATAATGCTAGATTTGATTGCTAATAATTTCTTCATGACTTTTACATCTATTTCACATGACTGTTCAGAATACATGTGATCTTTCTGAAGTACAAGTAATACTCTCTTGGAATGGGTTGTGGTTGTCAGTGTCTGCTCAACAACCATTTTGGCCCAGTCCTTACCCCTCAAGGTCTCTCTCCACAATCCCACACCCAGTTGTACCCAGATGGCTCCCCCCTTACTACCTGAGCTCCTCCAGACCCAATTCTGGTTTCCTAAGACTTTTCTCAACAAACACATTCCCTGAATCCACCCTCTTCCTGCTCCCACTTCCTTGCTCCACTGCCTAGTCTTTGTTCAACAGATCCCAAAACGTTTTCCAAAATGGCTGCGCCTTACCTGCTGCTTTAAGGGCCTACAGGGCTCAGTAGGTGCAGCCATTTTCTGCTTAGGTCTTGTCTGTGATTGGCTTAGGGCTGTTGCTAGATTTGAAGTAGACAGGTGAGAACGCTGAATGTTGTTCCCGAGAATGCACAATGCTGCTGGTAACAGCGGGGAAGGTGGTGAAAAGGATAAAAGGATAGTAGATCAGCTGCATTGCCTCTTTCCTTTCCAGCAAAATGGAATTTAGTCGCCAGAAAATGCCCATCTTGTTATCTGTAAGAAGCATCTTCCAAGACTGCTGCTTCCATATGCACGCCTAGTTTCAAAGTCTGTAGACATCTTTTTTTTTTTTTTTTTTTTTTTTTTTTTGAGACGGAGTCTCGCTCTGTCGCCCAGGCTGGAGGGCAGTGGCCGGATCTCAGCTCACTGCAAGCTCCACCTCCTGGGTTTAAGCCATTCTCCTGCCTCAGCCTCCCGAGTAGCTGGGACTACAGGCGCCGCCACCTCGCCCGGCTAGGTTTTTGTACTTTTTAGTAGAGATGGGGTTTCATCGTGTTAGCCAGGATGGTCTCGATCTCCTGACCTCGTGATCCGCCCGTCTTGGCCTCCCAAAGTGCTGGGATTACAGGCTTGAGCCACCGCGCGCGGCCTCAATGTCTGTAGACATCTTGTGTACAGCGAAAGTGCTACCGAGTCTGCGCAAGAGCGTGGGTACGGCAACGAGTGAAGAGGCTACGGAAGCCTGCTAGTCCTCAAGTGAGTGTTCGTGCGACTCCAGCTGTCGGGTGAGTTTCCCGGTGCTGGTGGAATGCTTGACCGGATGAGACCAGCGTGGGGTACTTGTGGAGGTTTGCGGTGTAAGAAGGCTTCAGGGAATGGTCAGTGGAATCTGAGGCTGGGGGTTAGCCACTGAGGGCTTCTGTGGTCTGCATTGGAGCATCCTCAGCGTCGAGTGGAAGTCGGTGTCTGGGGAACCAGGAAGAGCGAGCAAGCGTTGCGGAGTTGGGGGCCGTTATGGCTATCAGTGATGGGAGGGGCCAGGGAAGGAGGTACTTCATTGCTTCAGATGTCAGGGATTTGGGTGCTATGCTAAGTATCCAACCGTATTTCCCAACATTTCATACTGAAACCTTTGAAGTGCACTGAAGGAATAGCAACATGGTGGTCATCTGTGTACCCATCACCTAGATTCAGCAATTACTAAAATCGTGTCATAAATACCTGGTACATGTGTATGGGTATGTGTGTGTAATTTCTTCTTCTCTTCTCCTCTTCCTCCCCTTCTTCCTTCTCCCCCTCCCCCTCCTCCTCCTCCTCCTCTTCTTTCTTCTTTCTTCTTCTTCTCTTTCTTCCTCTTCCTCTTGTTGTTGTTGTTGTTGTTGTTGTTATTATCATTATTATTATTATTAGAGAAAGAGTCTTGCTCTGTCACCCAGGCTTGAGTGCAGAGGGGTGATCATAGCTCACTGCAGCATCAACTTCCTGGGCTCAAGTGATCCTCCTGCCTTGGCCTCCTGGGTAACTGGGAATAGAGGCATGCTCAACCACGCCTGGCTAACATAATTTATTTCTTGATGAATCCTTTGAAATAACATTTTAGTCCTGATTCTTTATACCGATTCTGCTATTTACTGTCTGCATGACTTCGGGCAAGGTATTGAAATACTATAAGTTTTACTGTTAGGAAAAAATGATGGTATCTCCTTGGCAAATTTCTTTTGAAGATTATTGGAATGGTGTGCCTGAAATGCTAGCAAAGTGCCTGGTTTATAGTAGATAATTGAGAAATGGTCTTTTATTATTATTCAAATATATATCTTTCTGTGGGAATTTTAATTCTCTAACTTTTCCTTTTCTGCTTTCATATAGTTCGTTTTCCTATATGAATTTATCTTTGAGTACATATTTGAAAACTTCTGAGGATTTTAAATAAAGATCTCCTTACAACAATTATTTATTACAAAAATTGTTACATGCTTGTAAATAAAAAACCAGGCAGTAATAGTAAAAGCATCTACGATTTACCACCTATAGCAAATTTATCTTTTGTGCTATGTTATTAAATTGAACTGCAGAGTATGAATATTTCATTTTTTTAAATATATAAAGCAGATCAGGTTAAATGCATAAACTTTTAAATTAAATTTTAAATTAAATTCTATTTAATTTAATATAAATTTATATATAATATATTTATGTTTATACATATATAAAATTTATATAATAAATATAATTTAAGGTTTTTTTACCCTCTTATACCAGGAAGAATGACTATTTAAAAATTTTTTTTATTATATTTTAAGTTCTAGGGTACATGTGCACAATGAATAATTTAGTTTCTAATTAAACATTTAAATGCATATTTAACCATTGGCTCTTTTTGCTTAATAAAGGTAATGTTTGATAATATGCAAATGACAAAGTCTTTCATTTCTGTCCCATCTTTGCATCAATCGTGTATTTGCCTAATCATTCCCACCCCGCTAAAAATTTCCATCTAGAATTGTGTATGTGATTTCCACATATAAGTACATATTTTTAGAAATATGTTTAGAAATATGTACTTATATGTGGATACCTAAAGAACTCAATATTTAGATTTTTAAGTTTTATAAATGGTATTATAATATTTGTATTTGTTCTTAGTTGCTATGTAGAAGTTACTACAAATTTAGCAGTGTAAAACAATGCTCATGTTTTAGCTCATAGCTCTGTAGGTCAGGCATCTGAATGCGTTTGGCTGAATGTTCTGCATAGGATCTTAAGGCCAAAATCAAACCAAGATGTCGTCTGGGCTGGGCTTTTATCTGAAGACTGGGGAAGAAGTTGGCTCCAAGCTCAGTCAGGTGGTTGGCATAAATCAGTTCCTTTGCACTTCTGTAATAAATGCAACTTAGTCATAGTACAATATTTTTCTATCTATTTTGGTATACGATTTGCTAATATTTTATTATTTATTTATTTATTTTAGGTTTGGCTTTTATGAATAAAACCTCAATGAATGTTCATCTGAAAATGCTCATGTGAAAACAACAACCAAACCAATAATTCCATTAAAACATGAGCAAAGGACATGAATAGACGTTTTTCAGAAGAAGACATAGAAATGGCCAACAGGTACATTTAAAAAGCCGAACATCACAAATCGTCAGAGAAGTGCAAATGAAAACCACAATGAGATATTATCTTACCCCCGTCAGAATATCTATTTGAAAAAAAGTGTAAAATATAAGTACTTTGAATCAAGGAATTAATTTATTTAAGCGGTAAGATTTTATGATGATTTCACACTGTTTTTACCACCTTATTATACTATTCTACTATTATACTATTATACCTTATTATACTAGTCAGGTATTCCAGAAATACTACATGCAGAGATTTTTGAAGAGTAGATATTAAATTACTTGGCTTCATTTTTGTTTCACTGCAAATTTCCACATGATGAGTAATCATCAGAAACAAAGGTTTTCATTATTGTTTTCAAGAACTAGATCTTTTTTTCTTCCATTTATTGCCATGACATCAATATGAGAAAAACTTTTTAAAACCACTAATGTGTAAAGTATGTGTCACTTTAAAATTGGATGATCCAAACATTACTTAAGATATTGATTTCAAGGCCAGGCACGGTGACTGACACCTATAATCCCAGCACTTTGGGAGGCCAAGGCAGGTGGATCACCTGAGGTTAGTAGTTCAAGACCAGCCTGACCAACATGATGAAACCCCGTCTCTACTAAAAATACAAAAATTAGCTGAGTGTGGTGGTGGGCACTTGTAGTTTGAGCTACTCAGGAAGCTGAGACAGGAGAGCTGCTTGACCCCAGGAGGCGGAGGTTGCAGTGAGCCGAGATCGTGCCATTGCACTCCAGCTTGGGGAACAGAGCAAGACTCCATCTCAAAAAAAAAAAAAAAAAAAAGATATCGATTTCAGTTACGTCTGGTCATGTCAATGAAAACACAGCTTTTCTGAAATATTGGTTAAAATTAAAAAATGAATTAATATTTTAACTTCAGTTCATAAAAATCACTTTATTTTTCAAGCACAGTTTTTGTATTGAACAGATGTATTTAAAAGTAAACTAGTAAGTGTTCCTTTTTCCCCTGTCTTTTGCAAGTATTTCTTGTAAGACTGATGTTACTTCTTTCTTAAATATTTAGTAGAATTCACAGGTGAAACAATGCAGGCCTGAAGTTTTTTTTTGTTGTTTGTTTTTTTGTTTTTTTAATGGGTATTGATTAGAAATTCAACTTCTTTACTAGGTATTGGACTATTTAGATTTTCTAATTCTTTTTATGGCAGTTTCATATGTGTGCTTTTCAAGGAGTTTGTCCATTTCATCTAAATTGTCAAATATAATGGTATAAAGTGATTTGTAATATCATTTTAATGTGTTTAGTCTTTGTAATAATGTTCCTTTTTTCATTCCTAAAATTAGTCATTTGCATTTTCTCTTTTTTCTTGATTAGTATTGCTAGAAACTTATCCATTTTATTGATCTCTTAACATAATTTTAATATTTCCTCATCTGTTGACCTCTATTTCATTTATTTCCACTTTTAAAGATTATTTTCTTATATTCTCTTTAGATTTAATTTGATCTTTTTCTAGCTTCTTGAGGTGTAAATTTAGATCATTGAGTTCACACATTTATTCTCTAATAAAAACACTTAAGGTAAAAATTTCCCCATAAGGGAGGTTGAGGTTGGATGATTGATTGAGGCCAGGAGTTCAAGAGCAGCCTGGACAACATAGCAAGACCCCACCTCTACAAAAAATTTAAAAATTAGCCAGATGTGGTGGTGAGTGCCTATAATCTCAGCCATTCAGGAGGCTGAGGCAGGAGGATTGCTTGAGCCCAAAAGGTTGAGGCTGCAGTGAGCTGTGATTCTGCCACTTCACTGCGGCTTGAATGATAGAGCAAAACCCTGTGTAAAAAAAAAATCCTATGCACACTACCTTTAGCTTTAAATCACAAAATTTGAAATCTACTCTTCTTATCATTCAGTTTAAAATATTTTCTAATCTTCGTTAAGATTTATTTGGCCCATGGGTTATTTATTATATGTTGTTTAGTTTCTAAAGATTTGGGCATTTGCTAGTTATGTTATTATTACTGGTTTTTAATTTGATAGATTATGGTCATGGAATATACTTAGTATAATTTAAAGCCTTAGATTTTTATTGAAACTTATTTTATAACTCAGCACTTGAAAAGAATTAGATTGGATATTATGTGAAATATCCTACTCTTAGGTGTAAGAAATAGTTTATAAATGTCAGTTAGGTTACTTGATTGTGATGTTTAAATCTCTCTATCTTGAGGCCAGGAGTTTGCCTAGCAACCTTGTCTCTACGAAAAAATAAATAAATAAAAGGAGTGTGGCTGCACATGCCTCAGCTACTCCAGAGACTGAGGTGGAGGATCACTTGAGCCCGAGATTTTAAGGCTGCAGTGAGCTGTGATCGTGCCACTGCACTCCAGCCTGGGTGACAGAGCAAGACCCTGACCCTACCCCAGTACTATTTTTGCTAGCTACATAAGTGACTAGAAAAAAAAATTTATTGTGTGTTTTCAAAAAGCTGGAGGAGAGGATTTTGAATCTTCACACCCAAAGGAATGATAAATGTTTTAGGTGATGGATATACTAATTACCCTATGACTATTATACACATTGTATACATGTATCAGCATATCACTCTGTATCCCTTAAATATGTACAATTATGATGTGAACTAAAACTAAAAGAAAAAAGTATATCGTACCCCAACTCTTAGTCTAAGCCATCAGACCTGACCACTTCCCAAAATTTCAGCCTCATAAAATCAGTCAACTTCTTGGAATTTCTGTGGACACAAGCAGTAGGCATGACAAACTAAACATTCTGAAAACAGTATCCCCAATTCTCCTATTCCCTGACCTGCCCCTTCCACAGTTTTCTTTCTTTTAGGAATCAGAGGCATTGTCCTCTCAATAGATTAAGTGCCAAGTCTAAAATTTATTATTGATTTTTCTCTCATTTGGTAAGCAAAATCCAAGTGCTGCTGATTTTATGCACCCCAAGAATCACCTACAGGCTCATGCCATCTCTTGTCTGGATGCCTGAACTGGCTTTTGCGAACAGATCTCTCTCTCCATGAACAGAAGCAAAAAATGACTTTTTAAAACACAATCAACATAACTACTTCCAGCAGTGATGACATGTAAGAGAGACCAGATTTATACTCCTACCTTAAACAACTAAAAATCTAGGGAAAATGCGAAAGAGTGGTTTTCTGACACTGGACAACAAGTAGTGTAGCATTGTAATCTCCAAAAAAAGGGGAAACAAATAAGATGATCCCCATGATTGCCCTGCTTACTGACTTAAGAGAGTTTCCAGGCCACAGTGCAGGAGGGGAAACACAGGTAGAGCCCAGTAGACTCTTTGAAATGAGTTTGAAATAAGAAGATGAAGTTGAGAGTTGGGAAGAACAAGACAGATAGATTTCAAAGATTAGTACTAAATAAGAGAGTATTGCAGACAGAATATGATTAAGACATCAATTCTTCCTCAAGCAAATCCATAGATTCAATGTGATTCAAGTTAAAAAAACATTAACAACCAAATTCTAAAAATTTATATGGAAAGGCAAAGGAACTAAAATAGCCAAACTACTTTTGAAAAGGAACAACATTGAAGTACTCATGCTACTTAATGTCAAGACTTGCTCTTAAGCTACAATTATCAAGACAGTGTGATATTGGCTAAACGGTAGACAGATAGACCAGTGGAACACAATAGAGTCCAGAAATAGATCCACACACAATATTGACTTTTGACATATGTAAAAAATTCAATGAAAAAAGAATATTGTTTCCAACAAATGGTACTGGCGTAATTGGAGATTAAAAAATATTAACAAAGGGAACTGCCATCTTCCAGTAATTTGCCAAAATGACGAACACAAAGGGAAAGAGGAGAGGCACCCAATATATGTTCTCTAAGCCTTTTAGAAAACACGGAGTTGTTCCTTTGGCCACGTATATGCGAATCTATAAGAAAGGTGATATCGTAGACATCAAGGGAATGGGTACTGTTCAAAAAGGAATGCCCCACAAGTGTTACCATGGCAAAACTGGGAGAGTCTACAACGTTACCCAGCATGCTGTTGGCATTGTTGTAAACAAACAAGTTAAGGGCAAGATTCTTGCCAAGAGAATTAAAGTACGTATTGAGCACATTAAGCACTCTAAGAGCCGAGATAGCTTCCTGAAATGCGTGAAGGAAAATGATCAGAAAAAGAAAGAAGCCAAAGAGAAAGGTACCTGGGTTCAACTGAAGCGCCAGCCTGCTCCACCCAGAGAAGCACACTTTGTGAGAACCAATGGGAAGGAGCCTGAGCTGCTGGAACCTATTCCCTATGAATTCATGGCATAATAGGTGTTAAAAAAAAAAAAAAAAAGACCTCTGGGCTGAAAAAACAAACAAACAAACAAATATTAACAAAAAAGAAACTCAACCTAAGCCTCACATTGTTTGCAAAAGATAATTAAAGATGGATTATAGATTTAAATGTTAAATGCAGAACTACTACATTTTTAGGAGAAAACATTAAAAAATGTCCAGGACCAAGAGCTAAGCAAAGAATTCTTTGACATGACACCAAAAGCACAATCTGTGAAAAAGGAATAAGTTGGACTTCATAAAAATGAAAAAATTTTACTTTGAAAGTTATGGTTGATTACTCAGGCATGGTGGTTTGCACCTCCAGTCCCAGCTACTTGGGAGGCTGAGGCAGGAGGATCACTTGAGCCGGAGGGGGCAGAGGCTGCAGTGAGCTGAGATTGCACCACTGCACTCCAGCCTGGGAAACAGAGTAAGACCTTGTCTCAAAAAAATAAAAAATAAAAATGAAAAGGAAAGTTATGGTTAAGCTTTATACTCAATAAAAATTTAAAAAGAAATAGAGCAGATCATCACATTGCTCTGCATCTTTTAATGGCTACGAGGCATCTAACTCAGGCTTAACAAACTCTGCTGTATATGGCTCAGACCTCATTTTCTGGATACCCACTCTCTTTCTCACTGAAAAATGACAGATGAATGTGGAGGCTGTTGCAATAGATGAAGAAAAAGAGAGGCATCGAAGGCTCTCAGACCAGCGAAGAATGAGAGAAGGGAGGTGATTTTGTGATTGACAGAAAGCTACAACGAGTGCTATGAAAAGAACTAAAATATTTGCTGAACTAGACTGGAGAGCGTCTGAGAGGCTACGTTATCTTAGGGACTCAGAAAAAAAAATATTCTGAGGAGGTTATGTTTAAACAGAGATTGGAATTACATGAACTGGTCACATGAAAGTTCAAGAGGAAGAATATTCCAAGCAGGAGAGCAGTTAGTACAAAGATTCTGAGACAAGAATGAATTTGGTATGTTTGAGAAATAAGGATATTACTAGTGTAATTACTAACAACATAATCGATGAAAGAAAAACTGTTGAGGAAGAACATCAGAAGGACAGGCAAAAGCCAGATAATATGAGGCTTTGGGAGTCAGATAACAGATTCAGATGTTTTTATTATTAGCACGACGGGAAGCTGTTGGAGGGTGTTAATCAAGAGATGGGCATGCTCATATTTATATTAGAAGAAAAAACTTTGGCTACTGGGTGAATAACTGACTGTTATAGAGCAAGAGTGAATTCAGAAAGATTAGGAAACTATTGTAGTGGTCCGAATGGTGATGGTTTGAAGTCAGGTGGTGGTGAACAGGAAAGAAACACACAGATTTCGTCCATGTTTTTGACAGTCAATGGGATATGGTGATGGATTAGATTAAAAGAATCAATAGGCCGGGCGCAGTGGCTCATGCCCGTAATCCCTGCACTTTGGGAGGCCAAGGCAGGCAGATCACTTGAGATCAGGAGTTTGAGACCAGCCTGGCCAATATGGTGAAACCCCATCTCTACTAAAAATACAAATATTAGCCAGGTGGGGTGGCATGCACCTGTAACCCCAGCTATTTGGGAGACTGAGGCAGGATAATTGCTTGAACCTGGGAGGTGTAGGTTGCAGTGAGCCAAGATCATGCCACTGCACTCCAGCCTGGACAACAGAGCGAGACTCTGTCTCATAAAAAATAAACAAAATAAAAAGAACCAATAATTACTTGTATTTGGAACTTAAGACATTTGGTAGAGTGTGATGACTTTTCCTAAATTTGGAAGAAATGTAGAAGATTTGACAAGCAACTGTTTTAGGGGAAATCAAATTGATAGTTTTACTTTGATGATGCTCCATAGGTTTTCAAGTGGTAATGCAGAAGAAGGAGGTAGATACCACTCTGGAATCCTGAAGAGAAGTTGTGGATTATGATGGATGTTTAGGGGGAGTCATTTATGTACAGATGGGATTTCAAGTTATGGGAACACATTACCTAGGATGACTGCATTGAAGCAAGTAGATGAGGGGGTCTAGAATTGAGCCCTCGGGTACACCAACATTTAAAAGTCAGAAAAGAGCCAGTCAAGGAGATTGAGAAAGATAAGTCATGGAGGTAGGAAGAAAACCAAACAAGTGGGATGTTGCCAAGAGAATTATATATTTTAAAATAAAAGGGAGTCATATATGCTTAGGGGCCTAAGATTCCCATCATTATCAGATAAGCATATATGACTTAGATTTACCCCGTTGAATTCATAGTCAGGCACCAAATGTCTGAACCTGCAGTGCAATAACATGGCAATGGATGTCACTGTTGTCCTTGATAAGAGTAGTCCCACTGTAGTAATCAGGACATGAACCCATTTAGAATGAGTTCTGGAGAAAATGTGAAATTAGGAAGTAGAGAAAGGAACTGGAAGTGACCCTTGAGTTTGCTGTCAAGGAGAGCAGAGAAATTGGTTGTAAAGTTCAGGAGGATGTGTGTGGTACAAGAGGTTTTTACATTTTCAGTTAGTAAATGAGAGAACAGATGTATATGCTGATGGCAAAAACACAAAAAGAAAATTTCGTAATAAAGAAGACCGAGAGAGAAAGACTATTTCCATTTCTACCACTCAATTTCTACTAATTTCTATTAGTTAATGCTTCATCTTTCCTCTGTGTTTTTTTGTTTGTTTGTTTTTAAACACTAGAAACATATGCTGTGTCAGTCAGGTTTCCACCAGATAAATAGGACTGAAAATGAATCAGAGACCTAAATGTAAAAGACAGAATTATAAAACTAGAAGATAACAGGAGAAAATCTAGATGACCTTGGGTTTGGCACCCTGTTGTTTTGACTTTACCGATTGTTACTAAAAAAATCTGGGGGTGAGCTCCATTTGCACTGGCCTTGTAGGCAGCTGTTTCCCTTTTGAAGGTGTCCCACTTGACCTCTGAGTGGCTGGTGGGGACAAGGAGTGATAACAGCAAGGAATGTAGCAACCAAGGAGGCACTAGCCTCAGCAGCACTTGCTTTTGCAAATTGCCAAGGGGACTCAGGTGCAGTTGCCATATCACAGGTTAGGCTTAGGTGACTTGATCCTTTCATCCTGGCTGTCCTTTATGAACACACTGAAGCCCAGCATTTTATCATCTTTTCTGGTTTCACTGTGAGGGAATTGCTGCTACCCAGGAGCCTGGTATCCTATGGCTCTCTCATCAGTGAGATGTGTAGGAGATCGGTCAGGATGGTGGGAAAAATTGTAAGATAAATTATAGGAAAAGGACACAAGCCTTCTCGGAAGGCCTGGGGTTTGCATAGCTTCAGAAGAGGATTTGGCTGAAGTCAGCTGAATTTTCGCAGAATGGATAACAAGGAAGTGTAAAGGAATTGATCTAGATAAGTTTGTTTACTTAGGCCTTGGAACCTGGTCTTTAGTCATCTATGCACAGGACTGCTCTCTTTTGGGGGGCAGGGTGACAATGTTAATTACCCACAAGATGTGTTGACTTGAGGCCTTTGTCATTAAATCTGTACTGAATAAATGCCCGCAGTGCCAGCTTGTCAGGGCCGTGACTGCTGACTCTTTACAGCTCCCTCCTCAGTGTCTGTGAGCTTCCCGGTCCCCTAGCCTGCTTTTTCACTGGATATCAGCATCAGAATGCATTTGTTCATCCATCTTTCAGCCAGCTTCTGCAGGTCGGATCCGGCAGAGATGAACGTAGAGTTTCACCATACTGGCCAGCTCACTCTGACTGGAGACCAGGACTTTGCAACTTATACCCAGTACAGGCCAGACCACTACCAAGACCCCATGTAACAAGAACAGCATATACAGCTCAAGGGACAACATGCCCTGAAGTAGTGGCCCGTCAGCAGGGGCCGGATTGGAGAAAGAGTGACTGCTGTTCATAGTGAAACATCCTCATTACAATGAAACCTGCCTTCCAGGAGCTGCAGGGGAGCCTGAAGGCTCAGAGAGCCGTCTATATTCACCAGAGTTTCTGGAGCATCCCCAAGGCAACACCTGACAACAGCAGTACTAAGTTGCACAAAGCAGCAAAATCTGAAACCAGCAAGCAGTAGTGCCATCCCAGACTGACCAGGCCTGATACAGGAAGTTAGTGAGCCATCCACATGAACACGCATTGGGAAGTATTTCTGTGTGGTAATTGTCCCATAATTTAAAAAAAAAAAAATCTGAGTTTCCTGAACCCACAATATATCATCATGAAATGGGAATTGAGAATCCACAATGAAAACTCCTGAAGAGGAAAAGAAAAATGGAGAGAATGTAGTGGCTTTGTTCTACTGCAATTAACCAAGGCCAGTGGGAAGGAATAGTAAGAATCCCCTGTCCTGGCAGTGGAGGAAGTCTCTTAATTAGCCCATCTGGAAGCCCTGGCATTCCTATCTAAATTTTGTCCTTCTTTTATTTTCTTTCTTTCTTTCTTTCTTTCTTTCTTTCTTTCTTTCTTTCTTTCTTTCTTTCTTTCTTTCTTTCTTTCTTTCTTTCTTTCTCTCTCTCTCTCTCTCTCTCTCTCTCCTTTCCTTTCCTTTCCTTTCCTCCCCTCCCCTCCCCTCCCCTCCCCTCCCCTCCCCTCCCCTCCCCTCCCCTCCCCTCCCCTCCCCTCCCCTCCCCTCCCCTTCCCTTCCCTTCCCTTTCCTTTCCTTCCTTTCTTTCTTTCTGATGGAATCTTTCTCTCTCTCCCAGGCTAGAGTGCAGTGGCATATTCTCAGCTCATTGCAACCTCTGCCTCCCAGGTTCAAACAATTCTCCTTCCTCAGCCTCCCAAGTAGCTGGGATTACAGGTGCGCACCACCATGCGCAGATAATTTTTGTATTTTTTGTAGAGACAGGATTTCCACATGTTGGCCAGACTGGTCTAGAACTCTTGACCTCAAATAATCCACCCACCTTGGCCTCCCAAAGTGCTGGGATTATAGGAGTCAGCCATCATGCCCAGCCTTGTTCCTTCTTTTCTATGGCTACACCTTGGTTGGGCATTTAAGAATATACACCTCCTGAGAACTCTAAAGCGTTTATAGGAGTCAAACGTGCAAATGAAATGCGCAAACTGCTCTACTTTGGAAATGCAAATAACTTTAGGAGAGACAGAAGGGAAAAGGAGAAGAAAACGGAGTAAAGCAGTGGAGTGAGTGAGAACGTTGATAACAGGACTGCCTGATATTCATGTTGAGTGGTGTCTTTTGCCAGTGCATCAGGGAAGTATGTTACACAATACAGAATTAACAACTTCTGAGTGTTTATGTGCAGAAAGCAAGGTAAAAGGCTGAGTTATGAGTTATTTATTTAAATATGAAGTCATTAGGCAATAATTAGCCAGAGTAGTTTACTTAAGCAGAAGCTCAAAATCAGCAATGTTCATGAAAATGTAAGCCAGCTGGGAATTTACAAATATTGTGGACATGAGGATGGGAATTTCCTAGACCTGACCTGATTCATATTATGAGGACTGGAGATAATTTTGACTGGACATTAAGTGATATTATTGTTTATTAATGAGGTAAACATTTATTGAGTGTCTATCACATATCAGACACTATCTTATATGCAGGGGATTGGGATTCATCAGCAAACAATATAGACCAAAATTCCTGCCCTCAGATAGCTTACATTCTCATTACTTGAAAGAAACATATCAACTACCATACAGTTATTATACTGTTTCATGCCAATAAGTGAAATCACATTTGCAAAAATTTTGACAGTGAGAGATGTCTAACGTGGCTGACTCCTTCCTGCCTCTAGCCTCAAAGGTTGTCTGTCTTTGCTCACTCCTGTATATAGGCTAAGATAACCAGGGGAAGAATTTAGTTTATGGTTTAACATGGAAGCAAGGATGATAGTAGGCCTTCCCTAACTCACACCCTCCTTGTTCTGGGACTGAAAGGCAATGAAAGGCCTAAGATTAGGATTGTGTGAGGAGTCTGAATTCTGCTAAAATGAAGGATTATAGTTTCTATAATCCTTTACTGCCAGGTGTCATGTGGCCGGTGACACCTGGGCAGTAAAGGCCAAGATTTGTAACTTCCCCAATCACTTCTATAGGTGACACCTCTATTGTAGACCCTAGGATTAGTCTTTTGAGATGTTTTTCAGACTTTCATTGTAGCAACTGACTGACCCCACAGGGAGCTCATGACTCATGACTCAAGTGGTCCTGTGACCCCCTCACTCCAAGGCAGACTCAGTGCATGAGGACCACTTTCAACTCTCCTATGGTTGCCTTCCCAACCAGTCAGCAGCACCCATTCCCTAGTCCCCTGCCCACCAAACTATCTTTGAAAAACCATAACCTCTCAGGGAAACTGATTTGAATGATAACTCCAGTTCATCCATGTGGCCAGCATCATGTTAATTAAACTCTTTCTTTACTGCAATACCACAGTCTCAGTAAACTGGTTTTGTCTGTGCAGCAGGCAGGAAGAACCCACTGGGTGATTACATAAGTTTGGTAGTTGGGATGAAATGGCCAAATTTCTTGAATTTGAAAATCACAGTCTACCAAAAGTGAGCAATGTGAAAAAGAAAATGGCCAGGTCTAATAATTATTAAAGAAATTGAACCTATATTTAAAAGCCTTCCCAAAAAACAAACCCAAGATCCAGTTGACTTCACTAGCAAATTTTTCTAAATGTTTAAAAAAGATATAATACCTGAGGATAGAATTAGAAAATTGCTTCCAAACTCCTTTCAGGAAAATATGCATTTTATGTAAAAGTTAACAAGGACAGTAGAGAAAAGTGAAATAACAGAGCCATCTCTACATAAACATAAATACAGAAATTCTAAACAAATCTGTGACACAGATTATAAATGTTCAAAAATCATGGGCAAGCGTGGTTTATTTCAGAAATGCAAGGGTAGTGTAACATTGAAAACATAATCTAATTTATAATGATATAAATAAAAGAATAAAAGTAATATGATCTTGTTAATATTTACAGAAACCGCATTTAATAAAGTTCAATATTCATTCACAATTTAAACAATAAAAGAAAACTCTTAACAAATAAGAATAGAAGAAACCTTCTACAGTCTGACTTTAAAAAAAGAAAGCCCGAGGAAGCTTATGGCAAACATTTTACTTAATGGTAGATAAAGATTTTTTCTAAAAAAACACTATCTCATCTAAGCCTTACAAATCCCCCCACTTTGTCTCTTCTCTTGTACTCTTTTCCCACTTCCACTTAGTCTCAGGATATAGGCTGAGGTCCAGACATGAAAAATAACACCCACAGTGGCCTCATTATCTACTTCTTACCCTCAAATCAGGGAGGGCACTGAAGTATTTTCCCTGAGGAAATACTTGAGCCACTCATCCTGTAATGACTCAATGTGACCAAGGTTAAATGAAGTTAGGACTGAGATTAGGGTATCTGGTATTAAGATGTATGTTGGTTTTAGCCCATGGTTTCTGCTTCATAACTCCCGTATCCCTTGCTACACGCCTTTGTTATAATGTTGGGTGGGTTAAGCCTCAGGAAACAGAATCTCTCTCCTTTCCTTTCATCTACCCCAAAGCAGGACTCTAATCTTCCCTCACCTTTCTAATTGTGGGTCTTAAGACCCTCCCCAGGGAGGGTCCCATCCTGTACTCTGGTGGAAAGAATGCTGACATCATGAAGCTTCCATAAAAACCCAAGAGGACTGGATTTGGAGAGCTTCATGAGAGGTGAACACGCAGAGGTTCCCGGAGGGTGATGCACTTAGGAAGGGCATGGAACCTGCTCATTTCTTCCTGCATACCTTGCCCTATGCGCCTCTTCATCTGTATCCTTTGTAGTGTCTTTTATAATAAACCAGCAAGCCAAAATAAATGTTTGCTGAGTTCTGTGAGCCACTCTAGCAATTAAATTATTTCTCTGAGTTCCATGAGCCACTCTACCCCCAAAGAGGGGGTAGTGGGAATCCTGATTGAAGCTGGTTGGTCCAGAGTTTCAGAAGGCTGGATTTGTGACTTGTGTCTCAACTGGAGGAGCAGACTTGGGGAATGAGCCTTAAATCTGTGGGATCTGACACTAACTCCAGGTAGATAGTGTTGGAATTTAATTGTACGACACCCAGATGGTGTCTACTGCTTGGTTGTGGGGAAAACCTCCTACACGTTTGGTACAGACTTCTTTTATGTTGATGATTGTGGTGGTGGTGGTGGTAGTATGAATGTAGAAGAAAAACACTGTCAGAATTTTTTTTCCGCTTAATGCAGGGTAGAAAGAGACAGAGCCCCAAAATATCCCCGACCTCACATTGCTTGTAACTCCCTCTCCTCAGGAGGTGAAGCGGAATTGGTGTCTGTGTTGCTGGTCTGGGTTGAGTCAGGGACCTCAGTCAGGGCCCTCTCCAAACTAGTGGGCAAGGAGCGAATCAGTCTTTCTTGGAAGTTATGACCCATGAAGACGTAGAGAACTGGGTTGAGGCAGCTGTTAAAAAAGGCCAAGGAGCTTGTTGGGTAAAGCAGGACAATAATGATTTTGTATTTGCCATTGAACAAAATCTCTTTGAGCCAGACTGCCATTAGAATGCCAGTTAGTTCATAAGGGAACCAACAGATGAAGAAAGAAGCCACCACAGCTGAAGACGTGTAAGGGACGGCTGGATTTAGTCATGCGCTTTTTGTGAATTTTGGCAACGATGATCCCATAGCAGACTGTGATGATGGACATGGGTATGCTGAAGCCAATAATGAAGTGGAGGATCAGAGAGACCTTGGCCATGGTAATGAACACGTTCATCCTCTCTACAACAGTGTCACCCCAGAATGGAAATCTGAAAATACAGTGTGTGTCCCCATTCTCAGTACTTACTGTAGTCCAGAAGATGAAATCTGGTAAGGTAAGGACTATGGCAAGAACCCAGAGTCCCATGATCACCCTCTTGGCCAGACTCAAGGTGCGATGGTTCTGGGCCCAGGCTGGATGCAGGACACAAATACAGCGGTCCAGAGCAATGACAGTGATCAGGTAGACACTGACAAACAGGTTGATGTCTATCATGACATGAACTAACTTACATAGGAACGAGCCAAAAGGCCATTTTTCTCTCATGGCGACTGAGACCATTCGGAATGGTAGGATGGCACTGAAAGAGAAGTCAGCCAGGGCCAGGTTCAGGTAACAGATGGTGCTGACTGTGCGTGTCATCTGGAATCCAGCCACCCAGATCACGAGCCCATTGCCCAGGACTCCGAAGACAAAGGTGACTCCGTGGACTAGCAGTGAGAAGATCCACAGAACGGTGTAGCCAGCAGGCTCAGGGAGCACCTCCTCAGATTCATTCAGAGGAATGGAGAAATCGCTTTCCATCTTCCCACACCTGTAACATTTCAGCAATGGCCATTTCTCAGCTGTGGCACCATCTTACAGTACAACTATTCATTAACTTCCACTATAGCTCCTCCTCCTACCAAGACCCGCCCTAGTGAGCCTTGTGAATAGTTATAACATAAAATTGGCACTCTCTCAGAGTTCCTTTGGGAAAGGATAGTTCTCCATATCCCCGTCATTATTAATATGCATTCCATCTATCAGGCTGATTAGCAAGAGGATTAAAGGGCTCTATCCACCAGCGGAAATACTGAACTGAGAGTGTATGGACAATGGAAATTGAGCATAGGCAGCTTCAGCGTCGTGAGGAAGGCACAAGACTCAGAGTCAGAAGGTTCACATCTGTGGCCTCTATCACTCAATGCAAACATGCTGGCAAGCTCTGCAACTTCTTTCGGCCCCATGCTCTCCCAGTCTCCCAGCTCCTGTCCCTCCCACTGTGAGGACCCTTTACCTATTTTTTAGTTGATATTTAATTTAAAGTTTTAGGATTTGGGTTGAGTTCATAGCTGAAGAGGATTTGGAACCATTACCTGTAATATGTAGACATATATTACGTGTTATAGGCCGGGCGTGGTGACTCATGCCTGTAACCCCAGCACTTTAGGAAGTTGAGGAGGATGGATCACTTGAGGTCAGGAGTTGGAGACTAGCCTGGCCAACATGGTGAAACTCCATCTCTACTAAAAATACAAAACTTAGCCAGGTGTGGTGGCGAGAGCCTGTAACTCCAACTACTTAGGAGGCTGAGGCAGGAGAATTGCTTGAACCCAGGAGGCGGAGGTTGCAGTGAGCCAAGATCGTGCCATTGCACTTCAGCCTGGGCGTCAGAGCGAGACTCCGTCCCCCTGCCCCCACCAAAAAAAAAAAAAAAAAAAAAAAAAAAGAGCAGAAATATATTACATCCTATAGATTCTATGCTAGAGGAAGTCAACAAAGGGGACCCTATATTTACTTTCTCCCTTCTGCTTTTCATTGTCCCTACTTGATATAAAGTTCTGTGCTTGGGATGCAGTGAATTAGCATTCGTTGTATATCTTCAAGGTCTGTGGGATAAACAGAATGAGCATGAATATTTAGCTAATATTTGTAGGGTTCTTATCAGAGACTATTCACTGTGTTAATTGCTATGTATGGGTTGTAGTTTGGTCTACATAATAGCTCTGTAATATTCATTGTTTGTAGTTTCCATAGGAATGACTCAATGTTGAGAGCAATTGTGAAATCTGCTGGTCACTTAAGTAGGAAACAGTAGACAAAGATCTTTAATTTAGCTTAGTCTGAATTCTAAGCCCTATCTCTATGCAACAATTTTGACAGATATTGCTGGTGGTGCCCCTCCCCCACAAATAACTGTTCATCATTTCTTCTCTGCAAATCAAATCGCAATTTTGTTCAGTTATTCACTCTTTGGGGAAGGTATCCCTCCTCCATCTTTGCGGGCATATCTTGATTTTCTAATTTGTTCTAACTAGAATTACTTTTGCTTTGCAAGGGATTGCTTATTGGTGGACACATGACTAAATTCTGGGCAATAACACTATGGGAAGATATCCTGGTGTGTTTCTGGGATCTATTTCCTTGCTTTTAAGAAACAGAATCACAAAATTACAGTCCCTGTCTCTGCACCAGGTCACATGGGAAGCTGTTGCATCCAACTCAACCCAAAGGTCTCTGTGTCCCTTGTGTCTTTGCCACTTGACCAAATTTGCTTATACTGTGGTCTGTGGGCTTTATCAGAAGCATCCAAGGTATTTGTTAAAGTGCATATTCATGAACCCCACTCTAGAATCTCTCTGTGTAAAAGCTACAGTGATTTTTATGGCCATGAAAATTAGAGACTCTTCCCACCCTGGGCTATCCAGCCTCTCTAAAAGTAACAGCAATTATCTAGCACTTGTTCTCATCTAATACTCATAGTAACATTGTGGGCAGCCATCATTACCCCCTTTTTTTTTTACCAGAGGGAATTCATGCCCTACGGGTTTTTTTAGATTTTTTAGCATCATGTCCAGCCGGTCAGTGGAGGCAGCAAGATTTGAAATTCAGGATGAACAACTTTAGAGCCACTACCTTTGCAACTCTAAAGTGCTGCATTTGAAAGGAGTTCCCCAAAGATTTCCAGCATATGGTCATACCCTAGTATCATGGTTTTTTCCTCCTTTCCCTTTCTCTCTTCCTTCTTTTCTTCCTGTCATTACCAGTCACATTCACTGAGGTCTTTCATGGGACATTGTTTAATGTAGCTCCAGGTTTCTCAACCTTGACACTACTGACAATTGGGGCTGCATAATTCTTTGTTGTGGGGGACTGTTCTGTACACAGTAGAATATTTAGCAGCACCCCTGGCCTCTATCCACTGATGCTAGTAGCAACTCCCCCTTCAGGAGTGACAACTGAAAGTGTCTATAGACATTGTCAAAGGTACCGTGGGAGGCAAAATTCCCCCTAGATGCACATCACTGTTACAGAGTAAAGAGCCCTGGGCTTTGGGGTCAGTTAGATCTCTACTCTTTGGTACCTTGCCAATATGGGTTCTTGGTCAGTGACATCTCTTTGAGCCTCAGTTTTCTCCTCTGCTTAACAAGGACAATTTTGTGGTGACGTCTAACTTTCAGGTGAGGATTAAGTGAGACTGGACATGGAAATCTAGGCTAGACTGAGTGTCTGTGACAAATGGGAACTCTTGGTCCTCACCAGACTGTGTGCTGTGTCATGGGGCTCAATCCTGGGTCATGCCTTACAGAGCTCAAGGTCAGGACAAGAACAATGCTCATAGCAATAGTGGCTACTACTTATGAACATTACTCACATGCCAAGAGCTTCTCCTTTAACCCTAACAATGCTTCTCACAGCCTCTACAGATGAGATGTGTTAATATGTGTAAGCACTGAACACACCCTGAGACATGGTGCATATTGACTAATCTTAGTTTGAATTAGTATAATCATTGCACAGATGAGGAAGTTGACTTATATTGGTTACATTAATTATTTAAAGCCCCCGGTCAGAAAGGGGTAGAACCAGAGTTGGAGCTCAACCAGACTGATTTCAACAGAATTGTATGGTTAACCCTCTCCCATTCCTTAGTTCCTCAGCAGACTCAGATTTTCTCCACCCACTCTCCAAATATCCTAGAAGACATTCAGACAGTATGATGTATCCATATTCTCTAAGTCATTTGGAAATGTTGACACAAAAGGAAAAGATGAATGTGCAGTGACAGGTGGGGACAGACCAACAAGACAATGTTGTAAAATTTTGGATCCACCCTAGTTATAAAGTGGAGAAGAGAACCATGGACTAGAGATGACACCTGTACTGATTATGAGGGCTGCTATTTGATGCAATCCCAATGTGTGTCAACCAATGTATATTTTATTATTTCTATATCCTTGCTTTGGGACAAATACCGTTCTTGTGTAATCCATAGGAAACCATGGCTCAGAGAGGGGAAGTGACTTGTTCAATGTCACAGTTATTGAGAGGCTCAAATGGATGTATGATTACAGATTTCAAATGGAAACTCAGCACTTCCTTGTTAGCATCTGCTTCTCCAGCACGTATGATTTCTGATGCATTAAAATAACATTCAGCCCTTCTGCTTTCTCCTCAAACTGACCAACTTCCTCTACTGTTCCACTCTCAGCTGATGGCCTTGGCTGATATTTTAATGAGAAAATGGTAACAATTAGATGTGCATTTTTTAGCCTTTTCTTTCCTAACCCTCAATTTACCTGCCGTTGTTATTGTGAATAAAGACTTCTTTTTCCCAGTGACTTCCCTCTTCACATTTGCTTTCCATCCCTCTTTCTCTTGTTTCCCCAAGAACTGGTATTTGTCCTTCTGCTTTCTGCTAAAAAGAAACTCTCAAGATTTTATTTCTACTAGATACTTCTTGTTACCACATAAACATTATCCTATTCCTTCCCTTTAAAAAGAAACCAATCTTGGCCCCTATTTCTTTCCAAACTTCAACCCTATTTCTTTAAGAGAAGTGTTTTCTGTAAAGAGATTTCCTAGCTAAACCTTAGAAATGGTTGTCTCTAATTGCTTGCTTTTTTTTTTTTTCTCACCTCACCTATTCTGCTGAATCCATTCCATATTGACTTTACTCCTTAGCACTCCAGCTAATGCACTCTCCTAAGGATGCACATGACCTCCAGACTGCCAAATCCAGTGGACCTTTCTCAGTTTTTATCCTGATGTTCCAGTGACATAGGAACGACTGGATCTCTTTCCCCTAATTCAAGCATATTTTTTTCCATATCATAAGATGATAAGATGTACACACAATCCACTCTGGGTTGTCTTTACGGCTCAGTTGGCCACCTCTTTTCAGTCCAATTTACTGGTGCTTTCTGCTCTGAATGTCTCTAAATTTAGGGTGTCCCACATTCTATAGATGATATCATTCAGTCTCACAGCTTAAAGTATCATGCTGTCTTCTCATCTGAATTGTTAGCACTGGCCTCCCCTGGGGCTCTAGTCTCATATAATCAATTGACTTCTTGATATCGCCCCATGAGAGTCCCATAGACACTCCAAACCAAACATTGCCCAAACCAACCGGTTGTTTGTCCCGTGCTCCCAAACCTGCCGTTCTTCCAATATTCTCTATCTATTTGGAGTTTAAATATTCAGTTATTAAAGCTCTAAATCTAGAACTCACCTTTTGTTTTCCTTACCAGCCAATACAATCCAAGTCCTATTGATTATATCTGCAGAACATGCTGAATGCACAGCCAGAGCCATCTCCATCTCCACTACCCATGTCCATGGCCCTGTTAGACTTGGATATTTGTACAAACTTTGCAGATAGCTTGTTCCTGGCCCTGCTGTTCCCTCTCCTAAAGCCCAGACACAGACAAATTGTATTTTAATAGGAAAAATAAGACAATGAGTTATTCTTCTCAGCACTCTTCTATGGCTTCCACATTTCTAACTCACACTTCTCAAGCACCCTGGGATTTGTCTTGTGTATCCCCAGACCTCATCTCTGCCCTCTCACCTGACACACTGTGCTGGACCCATGGTGGACTCCTTGATTCCTTGACCATGCCAGCTTCTTGCCATTTTAGGGCTTTTGCTTTCTCTCTTCCTTCTGCCTACTATGATCTTCCTCTGGAGCTTACCACACCTGCCTCTTTCTGAATATTTATATTTTAGCTTAAATAGCTTGTCCTCAGAGATATCCTCTTGACCCATTTGCAAACTGGCTGCCCCAGGTCCAACCTATCTCACCAGATGCTTTTCGTCTTTGTTCATTCCTTTATTTTCTATCCTAAATACTTTCTGCATTGATATACAAACTCCACAAGTAGCACCTTCTTTCAGTGCTATGTCTCTAGCATAGCACTGTCCAATAGAAACATAATGTGATCTGTAAACATGGGCCACATTTGTGTCTTATAATTTTCAAGTAGCCATGTGTAAACAGAGTAGGAAACATTTGGGAAATTAACACCAATAATGTATTTTCTTGAATCCTACATATCTAAAAGGATATCATTGGAACATTTAATCAGAATAAAAATTATGAATGAGATAAATGGCATTCTTTTTTCATACTAAGTCTTAGAAGACATGAAATGCATTTTATACTTATAGCACACTTAAGGTTAAATGAGAAAAATAGCAAGCACCCAAAAGCTGTATTTGGCAAGTGATACTTCATTGCACAGCCCTGCTCCAGAGTTTAGGAAATGTCTGTCATAGAGCAGGCATTCCAACAATAATTTTTAAGTTGCCAGACCCCAACTTACCACCAGCTGAGTTCCTTTTCTTGTGGCCAGTTCCTGACTTCCTGTCGAGCAACACAAGCTCCAAGGATTTGTCAAAAGACAAAATTACAACTAATTTAGTGTAAAGTTTTTATTGACTTTATTTGTAATTCAAGAATCAACACCTCATCCCTCAAAATAGAATGCATGTGTTGATGAGTAGAACAGAGAAGTTTGATTTTATTGGGAGAGGAGGGCTAAAGAAAGCAGAAACAAAGAAAAAAAATGCTGAATAGTAATTTCGAAGTTGCTTTTTCTGTACAGTGGGAATAGGGAAACAATAATTTAAGAAAAAAAAAACAGATTGACTGACATGGTTACTTAGGTTACTTCTTTTGTAAGGATTAAAGCAGAGGCATTTTCATGGCTACTGAAAGTGACCTGTTTGGGAATTTGGCTATCTTCTCTCTCCCTCTTTATGATTTTTTTTTTTTTTTTTTTTTTTGAGACGGAGTCTCGCTCTGTCGCCCGGGCTGGAGTGCAGTGGCCGGATCCCAGCTCACTGCAAGCTCCGCCTCCCGGGTTTACGCCATTCTCCTGCCTCAGCCTCCCGAATAGCTGGGACTACAGGCGCCCGCCACCTCGCCCGGCTAGTTTTTTGTATTTTTTTTAGTAGAGACGGGGTTTCACCGTGTTAGCCAGGATGGTCTCGATCTCCTGACCTCGTGATCCGCCCGCCTCGGCCTCCCAGAGTGCTGGGATTACAGGCTTGAGCCACCGCGCCCGGCCCTCTTTATGATTTTTTAGAAAGCCAGATAAACAACTTAATTTTTGGTTTGGTGTCATGGAACTTTAGTATGAGTGACTCTATTTTGGGTTTGTTTGTTGAGTGTAGTACAGTAGCTCAGTTTAAGCCAATGGTGTCCTGTGATTTTTACATAATAGGCTTCAGCAGAGACTTCGCTGAAGGACAAGGGGACAATGGAGCTGGAATCAATCCAGTGGCAGAAACTCAGAGTTTCTTACCATTCCCAGAAGACACCTTGGAGATGTCATCAAACTACTCATCTTAGAAACCTATGTGTCTGAATGTTCCTTCACCTCTAACTTTCTGTGGGAGACTGGAGTTCACCCCTCCAAATAACCAGGGTCAAGGAATATGAGAGTCCAGGCCCTTTCTTCTTCTTCTTCTTCAGAGATTCAGGAAAATGAAAGAAACAATTACCGAGGTGAAAAAATGAGAGGAAAACAATAAACACCAAAGATGCATGATTAAGCAAAAACTCACTTCTCTATTTACACATGTACTTCTAACAGCATATGTGTGGGCTTTTTTCCAAACAAAGCAATTCTTCAATTCTCTGGAGACACCACTGTCTATCCTACAATTAAATTCAGTTCTGATGCTGTCTAACTGGAGCCAGCGTCATATCACGCAAGTTAAAGCACTCACTCCCACAAGACTGTCTTCACTTCAGACACCAATCCAAGTCCCACGTGGCCACCTGTACTTCTGACTGATGGGCTATAAATCAGGGGTTCCTGTGACCCCCTCATCAGGTTTGGTAATTTGCTAGAATGGCACACAGAACACAATAAATCACTTTGCTTTCATTTACTGGTTTATTTTAAAGAGTACAGCTTAGGCCAGGCATGGTGGTTCACGCCAGTAATCCCAGCACTTTGAGAGTCTGAGGCTGGTGGATCACTTGAGGCCAGGATTTGGAGACCAGTCTGGCCAATGCGGCAAAACCCTGTCTCTACTAAAAATACAGAAATTAACCGGGTGTGGTGGCACATGCCAGTAATTTCAGCTACTGAGAAGGCTGAGGCACGAGAATCATTTGAACCCAGGAAGAAGAGGTTGTAGTCAGCCGAGATCATGCCACTGTACTCCAAGCCTGGGCAACAGAGTGAGACTTTGTATCAAAAAAAAGGAGAAAAGAATACAGCTCAAAAACAGTCAAAATAGATGCATAGGGCAAGTATATAGCAAGGGAGAGGTTGGGGTGGTACATGGAACTTCCATGCTCTCTCTTCAGGCACTCACCCTTCTGGCACCTCTATGTGTTCACCAACTCAAGACGCTCATCTAATCTCATTTTTCAAGAGGGTTTTTTTTTTTTTTTTTTGATAGGATCTGACTCTCTTCCCCAGTCTGGGGTTCAGTGGTACAGTCACAGCTCACTGCAGTCTCAAACTCGTGGGCTCAAGTGATCCTCCCACCTCAGCCTCCTGAGCTGCTGGGACTGTAGGTACGTGGAACCATACCTGGCTAATTTCTTTTCTTTTTTTTTTTGAGACAAGGTCTCATTCTGTCACCCAGGCTGGAGTCTAGTTGCATGATCTCTGCTCCCTGCAACCTCCACTTCCCTGGGCTCAAGGGATTCTCCAGCCTCAGCTTCCTGAATAGTGAGGACTACAGGCGTGAGATAACCATGCCCAACTACTTTTTTGTATTTTTTTGTACAAACAGGGTTTCACTGTGTTGCCCAGACTGGTCTCAAACTCCTGGGCTTAAAGTGATCTGCCCGCCTTAGCCTCACAAAGGGCTAGGATGTCAAGTGTGAGCCACCATGCCTGGTCTCTAACTTTTTTTTTTTTTTTTTTTGACAGAGTCTCACCGTTTCCCCCCGACTGGAGTGCAGTGGCGGGATCTTGGCTCACGGCAACCTCCACCTCCCAGGTTCAAGCGATTCTCCTGCCTCAGTCTCCTGAGTAGCTGGGGCTACAGGCGCGCATCACCATGCCTCTCTAATTTCTGTATTTTTAGTAGAGACAGGCCTGATCTCGAATTCCTGACTTCGAGATCCACCCACCTCAGTCTTTGACAGTGCTGGGATTACAGGCATGAGGCCAACATTTTTTATAGAACTCAATCTCCAGTCCCCACTTCCCCTTCCTGGAAGTCAATAGGTGGAACTGAAAACTCCAACCCTCCAGTCACTTTATTTTTGTGGTGGCCAGCCCTAACTGAGGCTATCAAGGGACCTCACCCTAAATAACCTCACTAACATAAAATGAGATGTGATAAAAGGTGGCTCGCGCCTGCATTCCCAGCACTTTGGGAGGCCGAGGTAGGTAGATCATTTGAAGTCGGGAGTTCAAGACCAACCTGGGCAACAAGGTGAAACCCTGCCTCTACTAAAAATACAAAAATTAGCCAGGCATGGTGGCAGGTGGCTGTAGTCCCAGCTACTTTGGAGGCTGAGGCAGGAGAATCGCTTGAACCCAGGAGGTGGAGGTTGCAGTGGGCTGAGATTGTGCCACTGCACTCAAGCCTGTGGGGCAGAGCGAGACTCTATCTCAAAACAAACCAAACAAACAAACCAAAAAAAGTGATTTTTAGGCTGGGTCTGGTGGCTCATGCCTGTAATCCCCACACTTTGCAAGGCTGAGGTGGGCAGATCACCTGAGTCAGGAGTTCAAGACCAGCCTGGCCAACATGGTGGAAACCCATCTCTACTAAAAATAAAAAAATTAGCCCGGCATGATGCACATGCCTGTAGTCCCAGCTGCTCAGGAGACCAAGCAGGAGAATCACTTGAACCCAGGAGATGGAGGTTGCAATGAGCCGAGATCATACCACTGCACTTCAGCCTGGGTGACAGAACTAGAATCTGTCTCAAAACAAAAACAAAACAAACAAAAAACCTTGAGAGGTGAGGCAGATGCATGAGAGAGTACCCTTTATCCAATATCATTACCAAGATTAACCTCTTAACCTTCTGCTCCAGAGGGAGATAATTTGTCGGACATGCAACATAGCTCTAAGGATTAGTTAATAGACAAAATTACAACAAATTTAGTTCAAATATCTTAATCTGAGAAGAGTTAAAGGTCTAAATCTGAGGAGATGGGCCCTTTCTGAGATTTTAAGCAACATCAAGACATTGTTCTCCAGCTGAAGCACCACAACCGTGAAGACAAGTGGAGAGGCAGAAAACAAGAGTCAACTATTTTCTCTTTTCTCCCCCAATCACTATACCAAAAGGATGTTTTCAGTGATCAAGTATAGTAAACATATGAAGCACATAAACCAAAAAGGAATTTATTATTACAAAAAGTTTTGCAAGGTGATAGAATCTGAGTCTAAATAAGAACTGGGTTTCATTGAAGCCCTTTGCTTCACCATCCTATTGGCATTCTTCCAGGGCCTTCTTGAAAATGACCACAGAATGGCTGCCACTGTTCTGGACATCACATCAACGGGCCCTCCTGAGCAAGAAGAATAAAGACAAACAGAAAAACTGACTTCATTCACATGCCTGTCTCATTTTATAAAGGAGGAAAACATTGGCCAGGTGCAGTGGCTCATGCCTGTAATCCCAGCACTTTGGGAGGCCAAGTCAGGCAGATCATGAGATCAGGAGATTGAGACCATCCTGGCTAACACGGTAAAACCCCGTCTCTACTAAAAATACAAAAGCAAAATTAGCCGGGCTTGGTGGTAGGCACCTCTAGTCCCAGCTATTCAGGAGGCTGAGGTGGGAGAATGGTGTGAACCCAGGAGGTGGAGCTTGCAGTGAGCCAAGATCACACCAATGCACTCCAACCGAGGCAACAGAGCAAGACTCTGTGGGAAAAAAAAAAAAGAGGAAAACATCTTGCCACCTGATTAGAATGGAATTTACTTATCAGGTAATGAGAGGTGGCAGGTATTATGTTGATGCAGGTCTCTGAAGAGGTACTTCCTTGCCAGCTGCTGGAGACATAGAGATCAACCAGACATGGGCTCTGCCCTGGAGATGCCGATCACCCGGATAGAGAGATGAGAGTGCAGTGCTTGGGTCATGGTAGACTTGGGGTATATAATGATAGACAGATGCCTGGTTCATTATGGAATCCCCCAAAAGGAACAACTAACTCAGACTGACAGGGTCTAGGATTACTTCCTGGAGCAGGTAACACCTGAGCTGAGTTTAAAGGCCTGGGTAAAGGAGAAAAAAATAATTCAATCTAGGCAGAAGGGAGTGAAAGCACACAGGAAAAAAGATAAGACATAGCAGGCTATCTTTTGTTGTTAGAGCATAGATGGAGGCAGACAGGCAGACAGCAATACACATTGAGTGTGCAAGCAAGAAGCAGAGGCCATCTCTTGGAGCATCTTGAATCTACAAGAAAAACTTGAAATTCTCTTTAAGGACACAAAAAGTCACATAAGTAGGAAAGGGACTCACTTATCAGGTGTGTACTTCAGAAAAATATTGCTCTAGAGTCCTGCAAAGGGATGGCTTTGAGAATGTTTCTGATTAGAGGCAGAGGCTGTAGAGTGGAGAATGTTGCTGGAGATCAAGGTGAACTTGTTGAAGACTTACTCAGGGAGAAATAGTGTGACACAGAAGAGGTGTGGTTTAGGGAGAGATTGTCCAGGCTTAGTAGATGAGCCTTGAAGACTGGATAGCTATGGAGAGTGAGGAAGAATGAGTGCTCTTTATAAATCCCACATTCCTTAAGTTGTGATTGCTTTATTGTAACTCATCTGCTATGATGTGAATGTTTGTTTCTCCCCTCCCCAGTATGGAGCATAGATGGAGCTTCAAACCAGTATGGAGCTTCCCCCAATATACAGAGGGGAGAAACAAATGTTAGTATGGGAAATTCTAATCTCCAAGGTGATGGTATTAAAAGGTGGGGGTTTTAGATTATGATTGTTCTGCCCTCATAAGTAGGATGAGTGCCTTATAAGAGTCTTATAGGCACTTGTCTTTCCCTTTTACCTTGTGAGGACTGATAGAAAGCACTGTCTGTGAGTAATGGCCCTCACCAGATGTTGAATCTGCTAGCACCTTGATCTTGGACTTTACACCCCCCAGAACTGTGATCAATAAATTTATGGTGTGTGTGTGTGTGTGTGTGTGTGTGTGTGTGTTGAGACAGAGCATCACTCTATCACCCATGCTGGAGTGCAGTGGCATGATCTCAGTCCATTGCAACCTCCATCTCCAGGGTTCAACCAATTCCCTTACCTCAGCCTCCCCAGTAGCTAGAACTACAGGTGCACCACCATGTCCTGCTAATTTTTATATTTTTTGGTAGAGACAGAGTTTCACCATGTTAGCCAGGCTGATCTCAAACTTGTAACCTCAGGTGATTCACCCACCTCAGCCTCTCAAAAGTGCTGAGATTACATATCAGGGGAACCTGCCCCCGATAATTCATGTAGGTTCTTTTTTATTTCCCTAAGTGTCAGCCAGTCTGAGAAATAAAGGAAAAGAATACAAAAGAGAGAAATTTTAAAGCTGGGTGCCCAGGGGAGACATCACATGTTGGCAGGTTCCATGATGCCCCGCAAGCCACAAAACCAGCAAGTTTTTATTAGTGATTTTCAAAAGGGGAGGGAGTGTATGAATAGAGTGTGGGTCACAGAGATCACATGCTTCACAAATTAATAAAATATCACAAGGCAAATGGAGGCAGGGCGAGATCATAGGACTGGGGCAAAATTAAAATTGCTAATGAAGTTTCGGGCATGCATTGTCATTGATAACATCTTATCGGGAGACAGGGTTTGAGAGCAGACAACTGGTCTGACCAAAATTTATTAGGCGAGAATTTCCTCATCCTGATAGGCCTGGGAACGCTACAGGAGACCGGGGCTTATTTCATCCCTCATCTGCAACTGTAAAAGACAGACATTCCCAAAGCAGCCATTTCAGAGGCCTCCCCTTAGGAACACATTCTCTTTCTCAGGGATGTTCCTTGCTGAGAAAAAGAACTCAGTGATATATCTCCTATTTGCTTTTGAAAGAAGAGAAATATGGCTCTGTTTTGCCCAGCCCACAGGCAGCCAGACTTTAAGGTTATCTCCCTTGTTCCCTGAAATCACTGTTATCCTGTTCTTAAGGTGCCCAGATTTCATATTGTTCAAATACACATGCTCTACAAACAATTTGTGCAGTTAACGCAATCATCACAGGGTCCTGAGACGACATTCATCCTCAGCTTACGAAGATGATGGGATTAAGAGATTAAAGACAAGACAGGCACAGGAAATCACAAGAGTATTGACTGGGGAAATGATAAGTGTCCATGAAATCTTCACAATTTATGTTCAGAGATTGCAGTAAAAACAGGTGTAAGAAATTATAAAAGTATTAATTTGGGGAACTTTAATAAATGTCCATGAAATCTTCACAATTTATGTTCTTCTGCCATGGTTTCAGCTGGTCCCTCCGTTCAGGGTCCCTGACTTCCTGCAACAATTACAGGCATGAGCCACCATGCCTGGCCTAACTTTATGTTGTTTACAAATTATCCAGCATAATAAATGTTGTTATAGTACCTTGAATGGACTAAGAGACAAATTAGTCTAAATGACCATAATGTGTGTATCAAGTGAATCTTCTTGGAGGAGGATGTCCTCAACGTAATGCTGTATGTGTGCTCATGGAGATTGTGGATGTCATTAAGCTCTTGTCTGCAAAGCTTGTGTGTGATGACAAAGCTATGAGGGTACCCCTAGGTGGCCTGGAAAGGTGTATTGTGTTTCTTCAGAGGTGGAGGCAACTGTAGCTGAGGGTCTGTAGAAATAAGCACTTAACAGAACATGCTAGCCAAATGAATTAGAGCAAAATGTTTACCAGTTCTTGATTGAATAGTATTAGCAATTTTTAATAATATTAGATGTTAGATATGGGGGCCCTGATAGATGGGACTACAGCCTTAATGCTGTAGTCGTCCATCATAAGACATTCTTTATGATTTTTTTTTTCCAGATATGGGAACAAGAAGCACTTTGGACTGTTAAATGGAGATGCAGTATGGATAGTCACTCTTTTATTAATCATGTTTTGTGTAACAAATTTTAATTATTGAAGGCCATGTTTCACCCTACATTGGGCCGTATTAACTATCTTAACTGGGGGACTAAGTGATCTGATTTTATCAAGCCAATCTCTAAGTGCAAACAACTTACTTTAATTTTAATGTATTATTTATTGTGTCTGCTCTACCTCCAACATGTTCTATTTTAGAGCAACGTACCTCCAACATAGGCTATTTTAGAACAATAGGTATGACTATGGGTAATTTAGGCAAGGCTGTAGTTAAAGTGAGGTATACTCATTTTTCAAAATTTTATATATAGTTGCCTTCTCAAGACAATAGGGGCAGAGTGAGTACATTTAGCGGGATCCTTGCAGGGAGCCAAAGACCCCATGGGATATGACCAACTCAGCATTCCACTGGAGGCTATATGATCAAACAGCACACGAATGCAGGATGTGGGCAAACTCACGATTACTGCTGCTACCAGAAGGTTTGCTGAGGGCCATCGCTTCCTGGTGCCGAGCTCCTTGAGGTTGTCTACTGGGACATCTAGAGAATGCAGTCTTGCAAGCCTACTCTGGACTGAGCAGCTGACCCCTTCTTCCACCCCCCTTCTCACTATCTCTTTTGACTAATAAATATGGAGGGCTATGTAAAGCTCAGGGCCCTTGTCCACTAGAGGCAAGGTGCCCCCTGACTCCTTCTTCCAGATGTACTCTTTTGTCTCTTGTCTTTTATTCTCGTGTTCATCCCCCTTTGTTCAGTCCACCAGGGATTGTGGCACATTACATGGTGGTGTCCCGAACAGCCCCAGAATTGGGTGCTCTACAGGTGGCACTCAAACAGGCGACAGTCTGAACACGGGACTATGAGGACATGAATGAAGAAGATCTCCTGGAACAGGGGAAACGGGGACCCCAGGACGAGTCGGCCGGCAGTGGATATAAGGTCAGTGCCCTAAAGAGGTACTGACCAGTGCCCTAAAGAGGTACTGGGAGCAGTGCCTTAAAGAAGTACTGAGAATGGGAAGTTTTCTGAATCAGGGTAACATGGGGCAGATTTTGTCTACTGAAAAAAAACATTATGTGCAGTTGCTTAAAGTTTTGTTGAAACAAACTGGTGCTCAGGTTAGTTCTCAGACATTAACTAAGCTGCTGCAGGAGATTATTACACATAACCAATGGTTTCCACAGGCAGGCACTCTTGATGTGGAAAATTGGGACAGAGCAAGAGAAGGATTAAAACAAGCTCATCAAAAAGGTCTTAAAATTGATTATTCTGTTTTATCCACTTGGAGTTTAGTTCATACTGTACTTGTGCCATTATCTCTTTATTATTCTGCGGGACAGCAGGCTGAATCTAAAAATCTGAATCTGTTGTCCCACTCACAGCTCCAATTGAAAATAAAAAACAGGAGAGGGAGGATAAAAATTGGCCTATACCGCCTCCTCCAGTTGCAGAAACATGTGTACCGCCTCCTTTGGTAGCAGAAATAGAGACCCCAATACAAAGAATTTTATGCTCTGCTGCCATAGCTGAAGAGCCCTTAGGATCTTGTGTTTTTCCTATTTCCATAAGGCCTGATCCAAACAATCCACAGCAGGTTATTCATGAACACACCCCGCTGGAGTTTAAGTTGTTGAAGGAATTAAAAGCAGAGTGGTAAATAATGGCATACAGAGCCCATTCACCTTAGGATTGCTAGAATCTGTGTTTGGTGCTATGCGTCTTTCACCCTTTGATGTGAGACACTTGGTGCACACTTGATTGTCCGCTAATGCATATCTGACATGGAATTTAAATTGGCAAGAAATGTGTGCAGACCAGGCTAAACAGAACCGTGTTGCTGAACAGAGACATTACAGAGGATATGCTATTAGGTAATGGCGCTTATTCAGACCTGGGAAGTCAAATGGCACTCCCAGATGCTGCTTATCAGCAGTGTGCACAGGCTGTTGAATGCGCCTGGGCCACTGTTCCTGAAGAGGGAGTCCCAGTACAATCCTTTTTACAAATCATGCAAGGGTCACAGGAACCCTATGTGCAATTTCTTGCAAGATCACAAGAGGCAGTGAAGCATCAGATTCCTCATACCACGGCTGCAGAAATGCTAACCTTAACTCTAGCTTTTGAGAATGCAGACACGGATTGTAAACATGCACTGGCACTGGTGAGGTGTATAAAAAACTTGGGAAATTTTCTCAGAGCTTGTCAAGATGTAGGAACTGAGCTTCATCACTTTGCAATATTAATGCAAGCAGTGGCTAATTTAGCAATTGACAAATCTAAAAGGAGCCAAAGGTCAAACCCTAAAATGGGAAAATGTTATAATTGTGGAAAACCTGGGCATCTTATAAAGGAATGCCACCAGATCTCAGGAAAGAAAGGACCTTACAATGCAGTGCCCCACCCAGCGGAAGAAACGCCAGGGCTTTGTCCTTGCTGTAACAGAGGAAATAACTGGGCTAATCAGTGCCACCCAAAATTTCATCAGAATGGCACCCCCCTGCTGGGAAATGAGACAGGGGCCTGGACCCAGGCCCCACAAACAATGAGGGCATTCCCAGTCCAGACCTCAACCCTGTTTCAGGCATGGGTTCCCAGAGGCACATTGATTCCCTCACCCCAGGAACACCAGGAGTGAAGGATTAGATCTCCCAGTCAGAGAATGGGTAATGTTAGTTGGGGCAGACAAACCCGTCTAAGTTCCCACTGGTATTTGGGGACCTGTACCAGCAGGATATGTGGAACTAATTTTAGGCAAAAGCTGCCTTAACTTACAGGGCATTACTGTAGTCCCAGAAGTTGTTGACTCTGATTATGGAGAAATTCAAGTAGTTTTAATGTCACAAAATCTTTGGGGTTTTGAGCTGGGAGAATATATTGCTCAATTATTGCTTATTCTCTGCAAATCACACCCTTCTCCATGAAAGGAGAAATGAGGAAATAAAGGGTTTGGGAGCACAACTACATGGGAAATCTATCTGTCCCAACCCATAGCCTCTAATAGACCCACCTATGTAGTACAAATTAAAGGAAAGAAATTTTATGGTCTTATGGATAAGGAAGCTGATATGTCAGTAATATCTAAAGACAATTGGCCCCCATCCTGGCCTTTGCAATTAACTTCTCCATCCTTAGTGGGAGTAGGAACAGCTGAAAGTGTTCAACAGAGCGCTGAGATTTTACCTTGTCTTGGTCCGGATGGACAGTCATGTACTTTTCAGTCTTATGTTGCAAATATAGCTATCGATTTATGGGGTTGAGACTGACTTACAGCATGGGATAGGAGACTTACAAATGAAAACTTGCATAACCCCGGATTTAAAATGTTGAAGAACATGGGCTATCAGAGGGGAAAATGTTTAGGAAAATTTCTTCAAGGAAATCCTAACCCAGTATCAGTAATGGAAAAACAGAGAGAAAAGGGATAGGATGTCAGGATTTCTGATGAGGGTCATTGATATTTCTCCTCCGCCCACTGCCTTTACCATTAGAATGGCTCAGTGAAAAACCTGTATGGGTGAATCAATGGCCCCTATCTCAGGAGAACCTGATGCAACTTCAGCAGCTAGTAAAAGAACAATGGGATGCCAGACACATAACCCTGGAATTCTCCAGTGTTTGTTATTCCAAAAAAGTCCGGAAGATGGCGACTACTACATGATTTAAGAGCTATTCATGTACATGTAAAACTGATGGGTGCCTTACAAAAAGTTTTACCATCTCCAGCGGCTATTCCAAGAGACTGGCCTCTTGTATAATAGATCTTAAGCATTGTTTCTTTACTACACCCTTACACGAGAAGAATAAGCCTGTTTTGCCTTCTCTGTGCCTTCTATTAACCAAAGAGAACCTGTTTCCCATTATCAATGGAGAGTTTTACCCCAAGGCATGCTTAACAGGCCTACACTATGTCAGCATTTTGTAGGACAGGCATTCAAGGAGCCTCGGAATATGTTTCCTACCGCTTATGTCATTCATTTTATGGATGATATTCTTTTGGCCGCTCCTACAGATCAAAACCTACATCAGTTATTCAGAGAAACGAAGCAGGCTCTGACTAAATGGAATCTCAAAATAGCTCCAGAAAAGGTACAAACAACTTCCCCAGACCAATATTTAGGAATGATTGTTACAGAGAGAAGTGTACCAACTCAGAAAGTAGTTCTCCGTAAAGACAGGTTACAGACTTTAAATGATTTTCAGCAATTATTAGGAGATATTAATTGGCTACGCCCGATGTTAGGTATTGCTACCTATCAACTTACACATCTTTACCAAACCCTGCAAGGAGATTCTTCCTTCAATTCCCGGCAGCAACTAACTAAAGAGGCAGAAGCCGAATTACAGCTTGTAGAGCAAATGTTACAACAGAGATATGCCTCATGGCTACAACCACAAAAACCTTTGCTTTTGTTTATTCTTCCTACCCCCCACTCTCCAACAGGACTTTTGGGCCAGTTCATAGACAAGTCTGTAACAGTGATAGAATGGTTCCTTCTATCTAATCAAACAGTCAAAACCTTGCAAGTTTATCTTTCTTTAATTACACAAATTGTAACTATGGGCAGGCATAGGTCAAAAATGCTTATGGGATATGATCCTGACAAAATTATTGTTCCTTTAGACTCCCAGCAACAAGCTGCAGCTTGGGAAATGAAGACTGCCTGGCAAACTGCGTTCGCAGACTTCATGGGTGCTATAGATAACCATTACCCTCAGACAAAATTTTACATTTAATAAAATCCATTCTTTCATTCTTCCTGTTATTACTCATCACAAACCTATACCAGGTGGGCACACTTGTTGTACTGATGGCTCTTCCAAAGGTCATGCCGCTATCTATGGACCAAAACATACTCAAACAATAATGATCTCGGGTTTCAGCTCAACACTCAGAGCTAATTGCAGTCAGCTGCGAGGTTTTACAGCTCACAGCTTCAGATCCTATCAACTGCAGGGAGACGAAGGCCCGTGGGATGTGAGCAACTCAGCATTCCGCTGGAGGCTATGTGATCAAACAGCAAACTGTTTATCATGAATGCAGGATGTGGGCAAACTCACACTGCCCTGCCACCAAAAGGTCTGCGGAGGGCCTCACTCCCTGGCTCCTTGAAGTTATCTATTGAGAGTTATCTATTGAGAAATCTAGCGCCTATTGTTTTAAGAATGCAGTCTTGCAAGCCTGCTGTGAATCAAGCTGCTGGCCAACAACACCCCCCGCCCCCGCAATTCTCGCTATCTCTTTTGCCTAATAAATACGGAGGGCTGTGTAAAGCTCAGGGCCCTCGTCCACTAGAGGCAAGCTGCCCCCTGACCCCTTCTTCCAAATATACTCTTTTATCTCTTGCCTTTATTCCCACACTCGCCCCCTTCGTTCACTCCACCAGGGACCATGGCAGGCTACAATCAACATTGTCAACCATAAAGACAGGTTGCAGACTTTACATGATTTTCAACAATTATTAGGAGATATTAATTGGCTACGCCCGATGTTAGGTATTGCTACCTATCAACTTATACATCTTTACCAAACCCTGCAAGGAGATTCTTCTTCTTCAGCTTATGTTGTAAATGTAGCCAGTCGCATAGAAACTGCTACAGTTGAAAGTACACTAGGCCCAGAACTGCTTAATTTGTTTCACTTATTCTCATATGCTGCATGCTACATGCCAAACAGGTGAGACAGCTGGTCATGCACAGTGACATTGTCTGTCATCATTTGCTCATGTGGGGATACCTAAACAATTAAAAACTGACAATGGACCCACTTATACTAGTCATGCTTTTCAAAATTTCCTACAGCTTTGGGCTCTAACCAATAAAACCGGAATTCCTTATAATCCTAGAGGACAAGGCATTATAGAGCAGGCACATCAAACATTACACTGCATGTTGAAAAGACAAAAATGGGGTATAGGAGGCCAACTACCACCTCAATCAAAACTACATTTAGCCTTACTTACTTTAAAATTTTTGACTCCCGGTACGGATGGTAAGACTCCAGCAGAAAGACATTGGCAACTGTTAGAGGAAAAGAGGAAAGTTTATCCAAAAATGTTATGGAAATCCCCAGAAGAAGAACAATAGAAAGGCCCGGTGGATTTACTGACATGGGGAAGAGGATATGCTTGTGTTTTACAGGAGATGGACAAGCTGTGTGGGTGCCCTCAAGGTGTGTGCGACCATGGAATGGGAGACTGGAGGGACCCAAGGTGGCCAACCATGGGCCCAGTCCCTCCGGTACGAGCCATGAGTCAGCTGAGCCTGAGTGCAGAGATGGAGAGAAGGCCGACTGGAGTCACGACACAGTCTTAATGTTACATTTGTAAAGAATATCACCAGTTTGCAGTTTGTGTTTTTAATACTTATGTCTTTTTGGCAGCTAAGAACGACCAGTTCCAGGTAAACAATAACCAGTTGACCTGTAAAGCTTGCCAGTTGTATCATTGCATTAATCATAGCACATTGCGAACACATAGTATCTCTACATTGATCATTTTAGGTTGCATCCCTGGGCTATGGATTCCTGTTCATCTGTCCAAGGCTTGGGCTGCCACACCTGCTTTGCATTTTGTGAAACTTCTTCTAACTCAGCTTACTCATTGTGCCTATAGAGCCTTAAGCATAATAATTTTTGTTATCGTTTCCTTGGTCACACTAATAACTTCTGTTGTGATGTCCTCTGTAGCTTTGCATAATTCTGTTCAAATGGCTCAGCACGTAGAGAACTGGACACGTACAGACAAGCGTGGCTACTTCAGAATAAAGTTAACACTGAGTTACAAACTGAAGTGGCAATGTTGAAATCCACGGTTCTGTGGTTAGGGGAACAAGTACAAAGCTTGCAGTTGCAGCAGCAATTGCGTCATCATTTTAATCACACTCATATTTGTGTAACCAACTTAGAATACAACCAAAGTGAGTATCCATGGGACCTTGTGAAAGCCCATTTGCAGGGAGCTTTCACATCCAACCTCACCTTTGATATTGGTGAATTACAAAACAAAATTCTTCATTTAAATAGGCAAACTCAAGAATTTCAGCCTTCTTTAGAAGACCGGACTGAATTCCAGGAAGGCCTGGAGAGCCTCAACCCTTGGACCTATCTAAAGTACCACAGTAACATCTTATATGTAGTTCTTGGAATTATGTTGTTTTATCTCTATCTTCTGTTTATAGTCTGTAAAATTGGATGGACCGCCAATTGGAGTATGAGAACCGCCCAGAAAGGGAGATATGCAGGGAGCTGAAGGCCCCTGGGACATGACCAACTCAGCATTCCACTGGAGGCTATATGATGAAAGAGCAAACTGTTTATCATGAATACAGGATGTGAGCAGACTCACAACTGCTCCTGCCGCCAGAAGGTTTGCAGAGGGCAGTTGCTTCCTGGCGCCAAGCTCTTTGAAGTTATCTACTGGGACATCTAGAGAATGTAGTCTTGTAAGCCTACTCTGGACCAACCAGCTGACCTCTTCTCCCACCCCCTTTCTCACTATCTCTTTTGACTAATAAATATGGAGGGCTGTGTAAAGTTCAGGGCCCTTGTCCACTAGAGGCAAGGTGCCCCCTGACCCCTTCTTCCAAATATACTATTTTGTCTCTTGTCTTTTATTCCCACGTTCACCCCCCTTTGTTCAGTCCACCAGGGATCATGGCAGGTTACATAGTGGCACCCCGAACAGCGAGATAATCGAGTGCTCAACAGATCCTCATGTATAATTTGAGCCCCAATGTAAAGTCCATAAATTTTTGTCAATTTGAGCATTTTTGCTGTTGTTGAAGTTAAGTTAGTACCTATGTTGTAAAGGCACAAAACCAAATCAGTGCATTTTTATCTTTTTGTTATATAGATTTTTTGGTATAAAAATTAATATATGAATTTTGAATTCCCAAACAAATGAAATTGTAAAACTTTATTTTGATGCGGTTATATATTAAATGTACATAATCCACCTATTTGTCATATATTTACATGAAAATATATACATATATACATATGATGTATTGAATTTCCTTTTATCACCCTCCCATTAGAAGTTTGTTCATAAATCACTAAGTATTCTAGGGCTAGGATTATGTTTCCTAGAACTGGATTCTGCTCAGTACTTAAAGTTCTTCTTTTTTTTTTCCTTGGACTCATGACTGTGGTGTAGAACTGGAAACTGTGTCAAGGGTGACTGAATCCTGAGCCTCATATGAGAAAATTAAGCTTGTTTTCAGACTGGATGCCGAGGCAACAGACCCTTATAAGCATTCACTGCAGTGAAGAAGAGTGATGAATGTTGGGTAGGCAGCTGTCAGTCTTGGCCAGAATTATGCCTTCGGGTACTCAAGATCCCTTTACACTCTTCTCCCAAATAGAAGAAGTAGAGCCATCCTTCCCAAGGATGATATCCCCAACGTTTTATGTTGAAGTTTCTTTGTGATAACTGTCCCATAACTTAAAAGAATACTCAGATTCAAAGCCCCAATATACCACGATGCAATGAGAATTGTGAATCCACAATGGAAACTCCTAATGAGGAAAAGAAAAACGGGGAGATGCAGCAGGCACTGTTCTACTGCAATTAACCAAGGCCAGTGGGAAGGAATAGTAAGAATCTCCTGTCCTGATGGTGGAGGAAGTCTCTTAATTAGCCCATCTGGAAGCCCTGGCTCTCTTATCTAGAAGTCACACACTGTCCTTCATGGCTCCTGACTTTCTCTCTTGCATTTTTTTTCATTGTTCCTCATTTTCTATGGCCACAACTTAGTTGGGCATTAAAGAATATACTTTTTTTTTTTTTTTTTGAAATTAAAAGCATTTATAGGAGTCAAAAGTGTGAACGAAATGGGCAAACTGCTCTGCCTTGGAAATGCACAGAACTCTAGGGAAGACAGGAGAAAAATGAGTGAGTAAAGCAGTGGAGTGAGAGAGGACATTGATAACAGGACTCCTTGATCTTCTTGTTGAGTGGTGTCTTTTGCCAGTGCATCAGGAAAGTATGTTACACAATACAAAAATGACAATTTCTGAGTGTTTACGTGGAGAAAGCAAGGTAAAGGGCTGAGTTATGAGCTGGTTGATTTAAATGCAAAGTCATTAGGCAGTGGTTAGCGAGAGTACTCTATTGAAGCGGAAACTCAAAATTTAAGGTGTTCATGAAAATGGAAGCCACCTGGGAATTTATAAATATTGTGCACATGAGGATGAGAATTTACTAGACATGACTTGGTTCATGTTATGAGGGCTGGAGATAATTTTAGACATCAAATGTTTCTCACCTAAATATCTAGGTGACACTACTATTTATTGATTCATTAATTCAGTATTTATTGAGTGCCTACCACATGTCAGACACTATTTTACACATGGGGGTGAGGATCCATCTGTAAGCAATACAGACCACAATCTTTGCCCTCAGATAGCTTACATTCTTATTATATGAAAGGAACGATGTGAAGTTTGTATACAGTTGTTATCCCACTTCATGCCAATAAACTTCATAGTTGGGATGAAATGGCCAAATTTCTTGAAAATAATAGTTTACCAAAAGTGAAAGATATGAAACAGAAAACTGAACAATGTAATAATTGTTAAAGAAATTAAACCTATATTTAAAATCCTTCCCAGAAAGAAAATCCAAGACCCAGTTGGCTTCATGTAAATGTTTTTAAAAAGTATTTTTAATAAACACTTTTTTTTTTTTTTTTTTTTTTTTTTTGAGACGGAGTCTCGCTCTGCCGCCCAGGCTGGAGTGCAGTGGCCGGATCTCAGCTCACTGCAAGCTCCGCCTCCCAGGTTCACGCCATTCTCCTGCCTCAGCCTCCCAAGTAGCTGGGACTACAGGCGCCCGCCACCTCGCCCGGCTAGTTTTTTGTATTTTTTAGTAGAGACGGGGTTTCACTGTGTTAGCCAGGATGGTCTCGATCTCCTGACCTCGTGATCCGCCCGTCTCGGCCTCCCAAAGTGCTGGGATTACAGGCTTGAGCCACCGCGCCCGGCCAATAAACACTTTTTATAAATTTTGAAGCAAGGTGCGGTGGCTCACGCCTGTAATCCCAGCACTTTGGGAGGCCGAGGCGGGCAGATCACTTGAGGGCAGGAGTTTGAGACCAGGCTGGCCAACATAGTGAAACTCCATCTCTACTAAAAATTAGCCAGGCATAGTGGCACATGCCTGTAGTCCCAGCGACTCGGGAGGCTGAGGCATGAGAATCGTTTGAACCCAGGAGCTGGAAGTTGCAGTGAGCCAAGATCACGCCACTGCACTCCATCCTAGGTGACAGAGTGAGACACTGTCTCAAAAGAAATTTTTTTTTGAAAATTAAAAAAAAAAGTTTAAGTGTAACAGTGTTAAAAAAGATATAATACTACAGAAGAGAACCAGAAAATCATTTTCCAACTCCATTCAGGAGACCATTAGGAGTGGATGTAAAACCTAACAAGGATAGTAGAGAAAAGTGAAATAACAGAATCATCTTTACATAAACATAAATACAGAAATTCTAAACAAATCTAGAAGATCAATTACAAGTATCTAAGATATATCATGAGCAAGCGTGATTCATTTCAGAAACGCAAAGGTAGTATAACATTGAAGAATTCATCAACCTAATTTGTAATGATGAAAATGAAAGAATAAAAATAATCATGTTAATATTGGCAGAAATTACATTTAAAAAAATTTAACATCCATTCATAATTTAAGCAATAGAAGAAGAAAACTCTTAAAAAGTGAGGATAGAAGACACCTTCAATAATCTGATTAAAAAGAGAAACATACAAAAAGGTGACAGCAAACATTATACTTAAGGGTAAAGTAATTAAGTTTTCCCTTTAATGTATACGATCTCATCTAAGCCTGACAAACCCCAACCACTCTTTCTGTTTTCTTGTAGTTTTTTTGCACTTCCAGTTACCCCAGGGTACAGGCTGAGGTCCAGAAATTAGAAATGACACTCACAATAGCCTCATTTTCTATTTCTTACTCTCAAATCAGGTGGCACAGAAGTGTTTTTTCCTGATTAAAAACTTGATCACTCATCCTTGAATGGCTTAATATGACTGAAGGGTAGATGAAGCTGGAACTGGCATGAGGGTAGGATGAGAAAGAGCTAAAAAATATCCCTGACCCCCTCCTCACATTGCCTGTAACTCCACCTCTGCAGGAAGTGAAGCAGTGTTTGTAGCTCTGTCACTGGTCTGGGCTGAGGGGTTGAGGCAGCCCTCAACAGCCCATCTGCTATAGTCATCCATCATAAGGCATTTTTAGGAAATTCTTTTTTTTAGATTTGGGAACAGGAAGAACTTTTGGGTTGCTAAATGGAGATGTGGTGTCGATAATCACGCTTTTATTAATCAGGTTTTGTATAATACATTTTAATCCTTGAAGGTGCTGTTTCAACTTCTGTTGGGCTGTAATAAATTATCTTAACTGTGGGACTAAGGGGCCCCATTTGATCAAGCTAATTTGTAAGTGCCAAAAGCTTACTTTAATTTTAATTTGTTATTAATTGTGTCACAGAGTCTACATGCAACATGGAATATTTTAGAGCAATGACTGTATGGCTATGGGAAATTTAGGTGACACTACAGATAAAGTGAGGTCTACTCATTTTTCAAAATTTTAGTTAGCTTCTCAAGATTATGGGGGTAGAGTAAGTAAATTTAATGGGATCCCGATGTACTACTATAAGTTGAGTCCCACTATTAAGTCCATAAATTTTTGTCAATTCATGCGGCTGGAGTGTAGTAGCACAATCTCGGCTCACTGCAACCTCCACCTCCCAGGTTCAAGCAATTCTCCTGCCTCAGCCTCCCGAGTAGCTGGGATTACAGGCATCTGGCATCACGCCCGACTAATTTCTGTAACTTTTAGTAGAGATGGGTTTTCACCATGTTGGCCAGGCTGATCTTGAACTTCTGACCTCAGGTCATCTGCCCACCTCGGCCTCCCCGACTGCCGGGATTACGGGCGTGAGCCACCGCACCTGGCCACTAATGTTAAAAGTTAAGTTAGAACCTATATTGTAGAGGAACAAAAGCCAATCAGTGTCCTTTTTGTCTTTTTTTTACATAAACTTTTACTACAAAAATTAATATATGGATTTTGACTTTCTAGTCAAATCAAATTATAAAACTGTTTCAATTTGGTTATATATTATGTATACATAATTTATCTATTATATATTTACATTAAAATATATGCCTATATAATGGATTTAATTTCCTTTTGTCACCCCCATATCTAGAATTTTCTTCATAAATTAGTAAGTAATCTAGGGCCAGCATTATGTTTGCTAGACCTGGTTTTGGCTCAGCACTTAAAGTTAAAAGTTTCTCTCTTTTTTCTTGGACTTGTAGCTGCCTAGAGCATCAGTCTCTCTGTTATTTTTTTCTATTTTCTTTTTTCCCCCATCAGTCTTTTAGCCATTTGAAGCCAAAATTCTTAGTTTCTGCCCTGGTTGATAAGAGAAAAAGGGGAAGGAGGAAAAGGGCCCGGTGCCACTAAATAGTCAACTCTCTCTGGGAAGGACCCCATTACAAGACAATGAGTCCCTCTCCTCTCTTTTTTTCTATTTTCTGTAAAATCTTTAAAATGGCTTGCATTTCTAGGCATCTAATATTTATACACTTTTTATTTCCTATCCTCACTCTCCGGATGTTTACTGGACAAGATCCCAATGGTATGGAGTAGCACTCTGCTCTTTTCACTTTACACATTGTTATCAAAAAAGGAAAAAATTAATGGTAATGAGAGTTAGTCCAAACTGTACCACTTTGTAAGCCCGCCACCATTTTGCAGACCTTGATCAAAGGTCTGCAAACATTCCACGGGATTTCGGGCCATGAGAAACATCCTCCTAACCACCTGACCACGAGGCAGAAGAACATCCTTATCATACCCAGCCGGGCAAAGGCCCAAGGCATTTCACTATCACATTCTGCAGGAACAAGTGCCAAACCGCCTCATCATGGGAACATGTTATCAACATTTTCCCAGGCAACAGGCCATGCCCCACTTCCAGACCTCCCCCACCCAGGCCTGTAATTGCCAAAGCCTGTAAGCAGTGGTGGGCACTGGCACCGCTGCAGGTTTATGCTAGACGTAAATGCCTGCATTTGCTGTTGAGATGCTCTCTCTCTCTTCGAGTGTCTTTCTTTAACCTCACTTTCTCTTCAAAACCGAACAATGAGTTCCGCTTGCACCGGCCTTGTAGGCAGCTGCTTCTCTTTCCAGGGTGACCCGATCGACCTCTGAGGGGCTGGGAGAATGAGAAGTGATAGCACCAAGGAATGCAGCAACCAAGGAGGTGCTGGCCTCAGCAGCACCTGTTCTCGCAAGGTGTCCTGGACACTCAGGTGCGGTTGCCCTGTCACAGGTTAGAGTTAGGCGATTGGATCCTTTCACCCACCTCCCCTTCACTGACACAGTGAAGCCAGCATTCTGTCATCCTCTTCAACCTCACTATGGGGGAATCGCTGCTCCCCAGGAGCCTGGTGGCCCATGGCCCTATCGTCAGCAAGATGGAGGTAGAGCTGAGGATAGAGCCACAGCTACCAGGTGGCCAGCTCACCATCCTGACCAGCTCTCTCTGGCCAGAGGCCAGTACTTTGCAACTTAGAGCCAATACAGGCCGGACCACTACGGAGGCCCTAGGTCACCAGATAAACAGGTATGGCTCAAGGGGCAACATACCCTCCATTAGTGGCACCCCTGTCAGGGGCCTGATCCCAGAAAGGGTGTCTGATGTCCCACAGGGAAACACCCTCATTACGATAGGATCTGCCCTCCAGCAGCTGCTGGAGAGCCCGAAGCCTCGGAGAGCCGTCCACAGCCACTGGAATTTCTGGAGAATCTCCAAGGTAACAGCTGAGGACAGCAGTACTAAGCTGCACGAAGCAGCAAAATCAAGCACCAGCAAGCAGTAGTGCCATCCCAGACCGACTGGGCAGGAAGTGTGTGAGTCATCCACAAACACAGACATTGGGATTGTGTCCAAGACACAGCCAAAAGCCTGCCTGGTATGCCAGTGGTATTAAATGAAGCTCTTCAAGTTTCTCTATCAACTCAGCTGGTAGTGACCGTCCTCAGCAGCCACCAGAAGCCAGGACAAAAGAACATCAGGAGGGGATCCACCTGCCCAGGTCTCGTTCGGGCAACCTCACATCGCTGGTCAGATTGTGGGCACAGCTTCAATGATGCCACCACAGTGTTAAAGTTTGAGAGGTTTTAGTATTCACAGACCCTGGGAGGTACATGAGGCATCTAGAGGCCACACTCAGAGGAGCAAGAGAACAGGCAGGAAGAGAGCTGACGGGGGTGGCAACTGGCAGTGGGAGTGGGGTGTGGCGCACTTCAAGTTCAGGGGCAAATGTCTGTAATGGTTCCCTTTTTTCCTCTGTCGCCCAGGCTGGAGTGCAGTCGTGAATCTCGGCTCACTGCAACCTTTGCCTCCTGGGTTCAAGTAATTCTTCTGCCTCAGTCTCCCCAGTAGCTGGAATTACAGGCGACCACCATCATGCCCGGCTAACTTTTTGTATTTTTAGTAGAGCTGAGGTTTCACCATGTTGGCCAGGCTGGTCTCGAACTCCTCGGCCTCCCAAAGTTCTGGGATTACCGGTGTGAGCCACCGTGCCCAGCCAACCTACGGTGATTTTCTATGATCGTGAAAATTTGAGAATCTTCCCACCGTGGGCTATTTAACCTCTTTGAGAATGATAGCAATTATCTAGCACTTGTTTACATCTAATACTCATAATAACACGGTGAGGTAGCCATGATTATCCCTTTGTTACCAGGGAGAATCCTTGCCCCAGGGACTTCTGTAGTTTTTTCAGCATCATGCCCAGCCAATCAGTGCAGGCAGCAAAATTTGAAAACCAGACTGAACAAGCCCAGAGCCACTACCTTTGCAAGCTCAAGCGCTGCCACTGAAAGGCGTTCTCCCAAAATTACCAGGATAGGGTCCTGCCCTCATATAATAAATTTTTTCTCCTACTTCTTTTACGTATTTCCTCCTTTTTTTCCTGTCATTACCAGTCACTTTCACTGAGGCCTTCCAAGGGACATTGTTTACTGTAGCTCAGGTTTTCTCAACCTTGGCACCAATGGCATTTAGGGCTGGTTAATTCTTTGTTGCGGTGGACTGGTCTGTACACAGTAGGATGTTTAGCGGCACCCCTGGCCTCTATCCATAGATGCCAGTAGCAACTCCTCATTCAGGAGTGAGAACCAAAAGACATTATCAAAGATCCCTTGGGAGGCAAAATACCTCCCCACCCCCTCCCCCTGCCAGTTGAGTATCACTGTGACCGTGTAAAGAGTACCAGGCTCTGGAGTCAGTTAAATCTCTACTATAATCTTATCTCTGACACCTCGACAGTGTAAATTCTTGATCAGTGACATCTCTTTGAGCCCCTGTTTTCCCCTCTGCAGAACTGAAATGGTTTTTTGATGAAGACTGATTTTCAGGGGAGGATTAAATAACAATAGACATGGACAGGAGGCTGAGGCAGGGGAATCGCTTGAACCTGGGAGGCGGAGGTTGCAGTGAGCTGAGATTGAGATTGCAGTACTGCACTCCAGCTTGGCAACAGAGAGAGACTCCATCTCAAAAAAAAAAAAAAAAAAAAGAATAGACATGGAAATCGTCTAGGATAGATCTGTAAATCTATAACAAATTAGAACCCTTAGCCCTCACCAGGCTGTGTGATGTGTTGTGGGGTGCAATCCCGAACCCTGCACTATGAAGCTCAGGGTTGGGACAAGAACGATGCTCATAGCAATAGTAGCTTCTACTTATGAACATTAATCCACACACCAAGAGCTTCTCCCGTAACCCTCACAACTCCTCTCATAGGCTCTGCGGATGGGATGTGTTAATATGTGTAAGCACTGAGCACATCCTGAGACATAGTGAATATCGATTAATGTTAGTTCTAATTCGTATAACCATTGTACAGATGAGAAAGTTAAGACTTAGATTGGGGTGGGATGTGGTGAGGGACAAAAGACCGTTTTTTATACCAAAAAAAAATTGAAAATTGTATTTCTACTAGATCATTCTATCACATAATCACACCCCCTTCTCTTTGAAGAGAAACCTCCTTTGAACCATATTTCTTTCCAGCTTCAACCCTATTCAGCCAAATGACCTCTCTGTCAGGGGAATTTTCAGCCAAACATCCAAAGATAATGTCTCTAATTCCTCCTTTTTCTTCCTCGCCTCAGCTGTTCTCCTTAATCCACTCCATATTGACTTCTGTCCTTAGCACTCCACCTAATGCGTTTTCCCAAGAATGCTTATGACCCCCAGGCTGACAACTCCAGTGAGTTCTTCTCAGTTTTTATCCCGATATCCCAGTGACACAGGACCCATTGGATCACTTTCTCCCTTTTCAAACACATTTTTCCTATGCCATGCGATATATCCAAGAGATATGTACACACAATACACTCTTGGTCTTCTCTACAGCTCAATTCACTTCCTCTTTTCAGTCCAATTTACTGGTGTTTTCTATTCTAAATTTGACTCCAAATGTTGGGGCATCTCACATTCTATAAATGATATCATCCAGTCTCTGGGATTAAACCATTGTGTGTCTTTTCATCTAAATTATCAGCCGTGGCCTCTCACTGGCACTCAAGTCTGATAAAACCTCTCCCCATGGGAGTCCCATAGACACTCCAAACCTCACATGGTTTTACCAAACTGTTGATGTTCCCTGCCTCCCAAACCTGCCACTCTTCCAATATTCTGTATCTATTTGGAGATTAAACATTCAGTTGTTAAAGCTCCAGATTTAGAACTCACCTTTTATTTCTCTTTTCCTCACCACCCAACGCCATCCACGTCTTATGCATTCTATCTACAGAACATGCTGAATGCCCAGCCAGAACTATTGCCATCTCCATGGCCCTGTCAGGCTTGGATATTTGCGCAAACCTTGCAAATAGCTTTTTCCTGGTCCTGCTGCCCCCTCCCCTAAGATCCATTCTCCAGACAGAAACCAAATGAGCTTTAAAAAGGTCCAATAAGATGGTGACGTTATTCTCCATACCTTCCAACGGCTTCCAGACTTCTAAGTTACCCTTATCTTAGGTTCCCTTATTCACTGCCACATGTGCCCTGTGCATCCCTCAAACCTCATCTCTGCACTCTCTCACTGGGCTCCACCCACTGGGCTCTCGTTCCTTGAACTTGCAGCTCATTGTCATCTCAGGGCCTCTGCTTTCTCTGTTCCTTCTGACTACTGTGCTCTTCGTCTTGAGCTTCCCGCACCTGGCTCATTCTGAATATTCATATTTCAGGTCAAATATTGTTTCAGAGAGATCCCGCCTGACCCACTCTGCAAAGCAGAATGCCCAGGTGCAGCCTGTCTCACCAGGTACTTATCTCCTTTATTTGTTGTTCATTTATTTTCTCTCTTAAATACCCTCCACACTAGTACGTAAGATCCACAGGACTGCCAAGATCATCCAGTGCTACATCTTTAGACTAACACTGTCCAATAGAAATATAATATGTTAACTTTAGCCACATATGGGACTTACAACTTTTTTGTAGCCATTATTTTTTTTTAAAAGTAAAACACCTTTGGGGAAATTATTTTAGTAATACATTTTATTTAATTACATACATGATAAAGAATTGGCCACGCACGGTGGCTCACACCTGTAATCCCAGCACTTTGGGAGACCAAGGCGGGCAGATCACAAGGTCAGAAGTTCAAGACCAGCCTGGCCAGCATATTGAAACCCCGTCTCTAATAAAAATACAAAAAATTAGCAGGGCATGGTGTCAAGTGCCTGCAATCCCAGCTGCTTGGGAGGCTGAGGCAGGAGAATCGCTTGAACCCAGAAGGCAGAGGTTGCAGTGAGTTGAGATTGCGCCACTGCACTCCAGCCTGGGCGACAGTGCAAGACTCTGTCTCAAAAAACAAACAAACAAACAAAAAGAATATTACTGAAACATGTAACCAAATTAAACATTGTTAATGAAATAGTTAACATTGTTTTCACACTAACTCTTCAAGCATACTATGTGCATTTTTATCCATACAGCACAACTCAGGTCAGACTAGGAACAGCAGGAGATCAATAGCCATGTGTGAGAAGTGGATTCTTCACTGGACTGCACTACTCCAGCGTTAGAAGGGCTCTGTCATATAGCAGGCATTTCAACAATAACTTTAAAATTTTCAGACCCCAACTTACCACCAGCTGAGATCCTTTTCCTGTGCCCAGTTCCTGGATTCTTGTGGAGCAACTCAGGCTCTAAGGACTTGTCAAAAGATGAAGTTACACGTTTGGTTTTAAGATCTTAATTGGCTTTGTAATAATAGAATCAGACAGCCTTTCATGCTATAAAATAACACAAATATTTTGATGGTTAGAGCCGAGAAAGTTGGTTTTATAGGGACAGGAGGGCTAAAGAAAGCAGAAACAAGAACAAAAAATTGATTCGTCATTTGGACGTTGCATTTTTCTGTGCGGCAGGAATAGAGAGACAGCAATAAGGAACAACTGATTGATTGAAGTCAAGTTACCACAGATTACTTTTTTTTTGTTTGGTGAAGATGAAAGCAGAGAGAACTTCATTTTCATGTCCACTGAAACTGGCCTGTTTTAGGAATTTGTCCATTTTCTCTCTCTCCTGATTTCTCAAAAGTTCAGGTAAACAAATTAGTTTTGGTTTGGTGATGTGGAGTTTTAGTATGACTGACTCCATTTGGTTTGCTCTGTAGAACCTAGTGCAGTAGGTCAGTCCAAACCACTTACTTCCTGTTTTTATAGAACAGGTTTCAGCAGAGACGTAGGTTGAAGGACACAGGGACAATGGAGCTGGAATCAACCCTGACACAAACGCGGGGTTTCTTACCCTTCCCAGAAGACACCTTGGAGATGTTGTCAGACCATTTCGCTTAGAAACTTATGTGTCTGAATGTTCCTTCACCTCCATCCCTCTGTGGGAGACTGGAGTCCATCCTTCCAAATATGAAAGGCCAAGGAATCTGAGAGTCCAGGCCCTTTCTTTTCAGAGATTCAGGAAAATGAAAGAAACAATTACCAAGGTGAGAAGAATGAGAGGACAACAATAAATATCAAAGATGCATGGTTAAACAAAAACTCGATTCTCTACTTTCACAATCCTTCTGACCAAATGTAGTTTTTCTCCGCACCAAGAAATTCTCCAATTCTCTGGGGACACCAACTGGGCCACCTGCAATTAAAAATCCAGTTCTGATTCTGTCTACCTGGATTTATCATCAGATCTCAAGAGTTAAAGGGCTCACTCCCACAAACTGTTCTCACATCAGACGTCTGTTGCAAGTCCCAGGTGACCACTTGTACTTCTGCCTGACAGGCTATAAACTGGGTGTTCCAATGACACCAATAAATTGCTAGAATGGCACATAGAACTCAGGAAAGCACTTTGTTTATGTTTGCTGCTTTATATAAAGAATACACCTCAGGAATAATCCATTGGAAAGAAGCATATGGCAGGTATGTGGCAGGAAAGGGGTTGGGTGGCACATGGAGCTTCCTTGCTCTCTCCAGGCAGCCATTCTCCCAGCACCCCTAAGTGTTCACCAATGTGGAAACTCATCAAATCTCACTGTTCAAGAGTTTTTATAGAACTCTATCTCCAGTCCCTGCCTCCCCTTCCTGGAGGTCAGTAGGTGGGGCCAATGGCCCTAGCCCTCTAATCCCTTGGTCTTACTGGTGACCAGTCCCATCCAAAGGCCATCATCTCCTTAGCATAACTCAGCTGTGATCAAAAGGGGCTCTTTACGAATAACAAAAAAACACTCCTATCACTCAGGGAATTCCAAGGGTTTTAAGAGCCCCGTACCAGAAATCTGTGACAAAATCAAATATGCTTTGAGGTATTTTACACCTCGGAGTTACAAAAAGAAGCAGTAACTAGGAGCATGGAGGGAGGTAAGGGAGGTGAATGAGAGACACCTTTCATCCCACACCATTGCCGAGATTAACCCCCTAACCTTCTGCTCTTAGGGAGATGCTCTATGGACCACTGATCTGAGGAGATGGACTCTTTCTGAGTTTTTAAACACCATCAGAATGTTGTTCTCAAGCCCAAGGAATAGAACCATGAAAAACAGTAGAAAGCCACAAAACAAGAGTCAACTATTTTCTAGTTTCTCTCTGATTCACTGGATGTTTTCAATGATAAGGTAGAGTAAACCAATGAAGCACATAAGCCATGGAGAAATTTATTATTAAAAAAAGTTTTGGAAGGGGATAGATCTGGAGTCTGAACAAAAATTGAGTTTAATGTCACCCTTCCACTCCATCATCATATTGGTTTTCTTCCAGGGCCTTCTTGAAAGTGACCACAGAATGGCTGCCACTGTTCTGGACATCACATCAACAGGCCCTCCTGAGCCAGAAGCATGAGACAAGCAGAAAATGTGACTCATTCACATGCTTCTTTCATTTTACCACAAAGGGAAACCTAGTCCAGAGTCTCTTCAGGACCTCTTCTTGTCTTTCATTGCCAGAGCATGCCATCTCTAGACCAATCAATGGCCAAGAAATAACAAAAATACCAATACATAAAAATAAAGGTCAGGGACAGTGGCTCACACCTGTAGTCCCAGCATTTTGGGAGGCTGAGGCGGGAGGATTGCTTGAGCTCAGGAGTTCAAGACCAGCCTGGGCAACATAGTGAGACCCCATATCTAAAAATATATATATATATTGGCTGGGTGTGGTGGTATGCTCCTGTAATTCCAGCTACTCAGGAGGCTGAAGTAGGAGGATTGCTTTGTCAGGGAGGTGGAGGCTGCAGTGAGCCATAATGATGCCACTGCCCTCGAGCCTGGGTAATGAGCAAAACCTTATCTCAAAAAATAAATAAATAAATAAAAAGATAAAGAAGTTGCTCATATTGGCTTAGGCCAATCATGATTGATTTCCTAGGACAGTGGCACATTGCTACCTGCCACCTGATTAAAATGAAATGTACTTATCAGTATACTAAAGGGTGGTGGGTATTGCACGGGTGAGGCCTCTGAAGAGTTGCTCCCTTGCTGGCTCCTGCAGACATAGAGCTTAAACAGACATGTGCTCTACCCTGGAGATGCCAACTACCCAGGTAAAGAGATGAGACAGTCACTCTGCTATGACTAAGCATAGTCTTATGCAGCCTTTGTGCACAATGGTGTCCTCTGCCATTTCCCTAAGCAGTCACAGTAGAGTGGGGGTATACAGTGATAGACAGATACCTGGTTCATTATGAGATTTCCCAAAAGGAACAACTAACTGAGACTGAAAGGGTCCAGGGTCACTTCCAAGTGCAATGCAGCTAACATCCGGGATGAGTCTTAAAGACTCAGATAAAGAAAAAGAAAAAAAATACATTCCAGTCAGAGGAGAGTGAAAGCACACAGAAAAGGGTCAAGAAATAGCAGGTTACCTGTGGTTATTGGAGCATAGATGGTGAGGCAGACAGCAATAAACACTGTGTGTACCAAGTGGCAGAGGCCATCTGTTGGAGGGTCTTGAATGCTACAAGAAGGACTTGGAATCTCTTCATAAATACATGAAAAGCCATTTAAGCAGGAAAGTGACTTGTCAGGTGTGTGCTTCTGAAAAATATTGTTCTGTAGTCCTGCAAAGGGATGGCTTTGAGAATGTTTCTTTTTTTTTTTTTTTTTTTTTTTTGAGACGGAGTCTAGCTCTGTTGCCCAGGCTGGAGTGCAGTGGCCGGATCTCAGCTCACTGCAAGCCCCGCCTCCCGGGTTCACGCCATTCTCCTGCCTCAGCCTCCCGAGTAGCTGGGAGTACAGGCGCCCGCCACCTTGCCCGGCTAATTTTTTTTGTATTTTAGTACAGACGGGGTTTCACCGTGTTAGCCAGGATGGTCTCGATCTCCTGAACTCGTGATCCGCCCGTCTCGGCCTCCCAAAGTGCTGGGATTACAGGCTTGAGCCACCGCGCCCGGCCTCTCACCTCAGATCTAAATCTTCAGTATTTTTTCTTTTCATCCCTATCTTCCTGGCATGAGATGTTGTATTGTGAGGTCAGGAGCTATCTTGGGGCTGTGAGGTAGCAATTTCCAGGAAATAAAACAAACAAACAAACAAAAACGCCAAACTAGTGATGAAAAAGTGAAAAGATTAAAATAAACTTTTTTTAATGATATTATTCAGACAGAACGTAACTGAGTACTACTCACTTGCAAAATCTTTGGAAAGTAAACCATAAATGCTGTCTTTGGTTTAAGTCATTGTTAGATGCAATTTTAAATTTTAAACTACTTAAAATTGTAAACAGCCTTAATGACACAAAGCCTTGGGAATAATGCTTTAGGATGACTACTTTATTTCTGCCTCTGCTTCCCATTTCTCTTTATACCACTCTGATATCCTTGGATAGAACCTAGTATTTCAGAAAGCCCACCACCTCTTTGCACTGGAAACCTACAAATGAGCTTCCAATAGAGCCAAAAATTATGGGGTTAATCTTGGCAACGTGCCTGGGTGTGGATGCTCTGTCCTGTCAACTTCTCTGCCTCCCTTCAATCTCTCTGTGGTTTTGGTCTCCATCCTTCTCACCTTCCCAGATGTTTCCCTCTGATTCTTCTCACTGTTACCAGAAGGGGGTCCTGATCCAGACCCCAAGAGAGGATTCTTGGATCTCGCACAAGGAAGAATTCAGCGTGACTCCATAGAATAAAGTGAAAACAAGTTTATTAAGAAAGTAAAAGAATAAAGCATGGCTACTCCATAGACAAAGTAGCCCTGAGGGCTGCTAGTTGCCCATTTTTATGGTTATTTCTTGATGATATGCAAAACAAGGGGTGGATTATTCATGCCTCCCCTTTTTAGACCATATAGGGTAACTTCCTGATGTTCCCATGGCAACCTGTCATGGTGCTGGTGGGGGTGTAGCAGTGAGGATGACCAGAGGTCACTCTCGTCACCATCTTGGTTTTGGTGGGATTTGGTTGGCTTCTTTACTGCAACCTGTTTTATCAGCAAGGTCTTTATGACCTCCTATCTCTTCCTGTGACTTAGAATGCCTTAACTGTCTGGGAATGCAGCCCAGTGGGTCTCAGACTCATTTACCCAGCTCCTATTCAAGATGGAGTTGCTCTGGTTCCAGTGCCTCTGACATCATCACAGCACTTGCTCCTCTCCTTACCTTGACCTTTGAAGGGAGAAGGGGCCTGGACACCCAGATTCCCTGGCTCTTTATGTTGAGAGGGTTGAACCTCTGCATCCCACAAAGACTGAGGTTGAGAAACAGAATCAGATACTTTAGTTTCTAAATGGGCCCACCCCAACCCACAAATGCTATTAAAACAAGTAGTATACTGGTGTGTTCTCAGGGCTATTAAAAATCGGAAGGAGCTCTGGTTTCTGTTTCCTGTTTCCCAACTGGTTTTAGTTCTCTTACTCCTCCTGTCCCTTGGGGTAACTTCTGCTGTGAAAATTACATGACAGTCACTGTCTCCTGGAACCGGGACCTAGAACTTCCCAGAGCAAGGACCCAGCTGGTGGAAAATAAAAGCCAGATGAAGTACATATCTCTGGGGATGGGGAGCTTGTTAAGGGCATACTTAATAGACCCTTTGGAGTACAATAGACTCTTCGGAGTGAGTAGAAGAAGAATGTGAAGTGGAAGAAAAATTTTTTTTCTTTTATTTTCTTTTTTACTTTAAGGTCTAGGGTACATGTGCAGAACATGCAGGATTGTTTCACAGGTATACACGTGCCATGGTGGTTTGCTGCACCCATCAACCCATCATCTGCATTAGGTATTTCTCCTAATGCTATCCCTCCCCTAGCCCCCCAGCCCTGACAGGCTCTGGGGTATGATATTCCCCTCCCTGTGTCCATGTGTTCTCATTGTTCAACTCCCATTTATAAGTGACAACATGTAAGAGATTCCAGAGAGTATCAGAGTGCTAATAGGAATGATAGAATATAGATAAAGTATTGATACTGCAGGAGACACAGGGAGCAAGTAAAGAAGGGAAGTTCTTAAGTAAACGAGGATGTGAGTTTTGCAACCAGTAGAGGAACCCCTGGGAAGGGACACTTGTTTCTCAATATCAAAGTGAAGGCAGAGAACAGTGGTGCAGGAACCGGCAGGAGGCTAAATCTGGTGAAGTAGGAGGCAGAGGCGTCAGCTTGAGAGCATGAGTGGGGATCAGTGAGGAGTTTCACAGCTTTGAAAAGAAAAACAGAAGGGCCCCAATGATTATTACGGGTAATGGGAAAATGGGTGTAATGTGGAAGTGGTCACCTTTCAGAGCAGGGATGAGTCTCCACATGAAGAGACAGGTCCTCCATGGTGCATGGAACCCTTGGCTAGAATTAAGCTCCACCTTCTCAAGAACTGCAGACTTGGGCTGGTCCCCTCCCCTCTCAAAGGCCTAGTGTCCTCTCCTGTCCCACAATGAGGATGAGGTAGAGTCAACACTGTTGAGATCAGAGGCGAGAATGATGAGAGTGTGATCCAGTGATTGCCACAAAAAAGGAGTTCAAAAAAGCGGTATCCGCTGTGTTTATTGTTCATTGTAAATCATGGGTTTTCTCCCTCAAACCATGGTGGAGTCATCACGGCACAGCTTTTTCTCACTGGCAGGAATCCTCCTGTCATTGCAGAAGGCTCCCTTATCAATTCCTTTTTTTTAAAAAAACCCTCAACCTGATGGCTCACGCCTATAATCCCAGCACTTTGGGAGGCCGAGGCGGGCAGATCACCCGAGGTTGGAAGTTCAAGACCAACCTGACCAACATGGAGAAATACCGTCTCTACTAAAAATACAAAAAAATTAGCCAGGTATGGTGATGGGTGCCTGTAATCCCAGCTACTTGGGAGGCTGAGGCAGGAGAATCACTTGAACTTGGGAGGTGGAGGTTGTGGTGAGTCTAGATTGCGCCATTGCATTCCAGCCTGGGCAACAAGAGTGAAACTCCGTCTGAAAAAAAACCAAAAAAGCCCTCAACCTAAGTTTTACCTCCTTTATAAAAGCTAATCCAAAGTGGATTACAGATTAAATATTAAATGCAAAACTACAAACTTTTTAGAAGAAAACATAGAAGAAATAGTGAAGACTTAAGGCTAAGCAGAGAGTTCATAGATATGACACCAAAAACACAATCCATAGAAGAAAAAAGTATAAATTAGACTTAATTAAAATGGAAAATGCTTATTCTTTTGAAAGTTGCTATTCAGCTTCAGAGTCAGTAAAAAAAAAAATTTTTTAACATATCAAATCATGACGTTACCCTGCTCTTCATTCTCCAGTGGTTTCCAAATTTCTAACTTAGACTTACCAAGCTCTACCAGAACTGGTGCAGACATCATTTGATGGAAATCTACTCTCCCTTTCACAGAATAGCAGGTGAATGCAGAGGCTGTTTCAGTAGATGAAGAGACAGAGAGTGAGAGATACAAAGGCACTCACATCAGTGATTGTAAAGATTGAGGGAAAAGGGTAATTTTGTGATTGACAGAAGGCAGCAATGAAGATTATCAAGAGAATAAATACAGTTTCATGGACTAGAATGGAGAGTGCCTGAGAGGCTACTTTATCTTAGAGGCTCGGAAAACAATATCTTGAGGAGGTGACATGTAAGCTGAAATCAGCGTTACATGAACTGCTAATGTGAAGTGTAACCACCCAGTGGGTTCACCTTGCCCGCTGCCTAGACAGAGTCAATTTATCAAGGCGGGGAAATTGCAATAGAGAAAGAGTAAGTCATGCAGAGCCAGCTGTGCAGGAGACTGGAGTTTCATTATTACTCAAATCAGCCTCCCCAAGCATTCAGAAAGCAGAGTTTTTAGGAAGAACTTCGTGGGTAAGGGGAAACTGGGGAGTCAAGAGTGTTGATTGGTTGGGTCAGAGACGAAATCACAGGGAATTGAAACTGTCTTCTTGCGGTTAGTCAGTTCCTGGGTGGAGGCCACAAGATCAGATGAGCCAGTTTATCCGTCTGGATGGTGCCCGCTGATCCATCCAGTGTGGGGTCTGCAAAATATCTCCAACACTGATCTTAGGAGCAGTTTAGGGAGGGTCAGAATCTTGTAGCCTCCAGCTGCATGACTCCTAACCATAATTTCTAATCTTGCGGCTAATGTTAGTCCTACAAGGCAATCTAGTCCCCAGGCAAGAAGGAGGTCTGCTTTGGGAAAGGGCTGTTATCTTTGTTTTAAACTACAAACTAAGTTTTTCCCAAAGTTAGTTCAGCCTACACCCAGAAATGAACAAGTACAGCTCGGAGGTTAGAAGCAAGGTGGAGTTGATTAAATTAGATAGATCTCTTTCACTGTCTCAGTCATAATTTTGCAAAGGTGGTTTCAGAAGTTCAAGGGAAGAAATACTCCAGTCAGAGGAGTGGTTAGTACAAAGATTGTGAGACAAGAGTAAGTTTTGTGTGTTTGAGAAATAAAAGTAGGGCGCAGTGGCCCACGCCTGTAATTCCAGCACTTTGGGATGCTGAAGCAGGTGGATCACAAGGTCAGGAGTTCAAAACCAGCCTGGTCAAGATGGTGAAACCCCATCTCTACTGAAAATACAAAAATTAGCTGGACCAGTGGCAGGCGCCTGTAATCCCAGCTACTCGGGAGGCTGAGGCAGGAGAATTGCTTGAAACTGGGTGGCAGAGTTTGCAGTGAGCCAAGATCGTTCCACTGCACTCCAGCCCGAGCGACAAAGTGAGACTCCATCTCAAAAAAAAAAAAAAAAAAAAAAGAGAAATAAAAATATTACTAGTGTAGTTACATCATAATAAGTGAGAAGAAACGTGACATGAGAGAAGATCAGAATACGCAAGAACCAGATAATATGAGGCTTTCCTAGAGAGAGGTTTTAAATGTTTGTTTTATTAGTGTAATAGAAAGCTATTAGAGGGTGTTAATCAGGGGAGGAGCATGATGATACTTACACTATGAGAAAGGTTTGTAAAGATGGATTGTTATGAAGCAAGAGTGGAAGCAGAAAGAGGAATTTAGGAGACTATTGCAGTCGTCCAGATGGAGGTGGATTGGAGTCATGTGATAGCAGTGCACAGAAAAGAAACACACAGATTTGGTCGATGTTTCTGACATAGAATCAATGTGATTTGGTGATGGATGACAGTAAAAGAATCAGGAATAACTCATATTTGGTACTTAAGATATTAGGTAGAAGGTGGTAGCTTTTTCTAAATTTGGAAATGATGTGGAAAACATAGCAATCAGTTTTTTTGGAAGAATCAGATTGATAGTTCTGTTTTGGTCATGCCACATAAAATACTTCAGTTAGATTTTCAAGTTGAGATGCAGAGAAGGGAGGTAGATACCAGTCAGGACTTCTTCTGAGAAGAGGTTGTGGATTATGATGGAGATTTGGGAGGGGTCATCAATGGACAGGTGGGATTTCAAGTTACAGGAACACATTACCTAGGCTGACTGCATTGACACAAATAGATGAGGGGTCTAGAATTGAGCCCTCAGCTACACCAATATTTAAAAGTCAGAAAAGAACCAGTCAAAGAAATCGAGAAAGAGAAGTGACTGAGGTGGGATGAAAACCAAACACGTGTGATGTCGCCAGGAACATTATATATTTACAGATGAAAGGACTGGTCAACTGAGTCGTATATGCTTAGGAGCTTAAGATTCCACTGTTACCTGACCGATGGTAGATTTCCCCCCCACCCACCCCCACCCACTGCCCCGTTGGAGTCTGAGCCAAGCTCCGAATGTCTGAACCTGCAGTGCGGTAACGTGGCAACAGATGTCACTGTTGTCCATAGTAAGAGTAGTCCCAGTGCAGTAATCAGGAAACAAACCCATATAGAATGGGTTGTTGTGAAAATGTGAAATGAAGTAGAGAACTGAAGTGGAAGTGGCCCTTGAATTTGCTGTCAAGGAGAGCAGAGATTGATTGTAACGTTCAGGAGGAGGTGTGTTCTACAAGGAGTTTTTTTTTTAGTTAGATTAGAAAATATATATATATGGCAATAATGAAATAAAATTTAATGATACAGTAGCGAGAGAGAGAGAGACCACCTCCATCTCTTCCTCTCAATACCCTACTCATTTATTTTAGTTAATGTTTTATCATTCCTCTGTTTTTTCTCAGAATATGTGATTTTTAATAGAAAGTACAGAAGCGATAAAAGTAATATGACAGTTTTTAAATGGAGCAAAATATAAAGCCTTATTATTTCAATGAGAAAATAAGCAGACATTATTGGCATTTCAGAACACAGTTCATAATTACACAGTTTCCATAGATAAATAAAAATAATTAGTACTTATTAGGTACTAATAACTTTAGTTCTAATTCTCATGGTCTAATATTAGTTCTTATTATGTCCTCTAGTTAAGAGAGCATTTATTCAACCGCTAGAAAGTAAGGGAATCATTGCTGGGCACAGTGGCTCACACCTGTAATCCCAGCACTTTGGGAGGCTGAGGCAGGCAGATCACTTGAGTTCAGGAGTTCAAGATCAGCCTGGGCAAACTGGCGAAACCCTGTCTCTACAAAAAAAGAAAAAAAAAAAAAAAAAAAAAAAGAGAAATAAGCCCCGCGTGGTGGTGTGTGCCTGTGGTCCCAGCTACTCGGGAGACAGAGGTGGGAGGATTGCTTGAGCTAGGGAGGTTGAGGCTGCAGTGAGCCATGATCACACCACTGCACTCCAGCCTTGACGACAGAGCAAGACCCTGACTCAAAAACAAAACAAAACAAAACAAAACAAACAGGGGAATCTGATTGCACATTACAGTTTACCAGGGACTACATAAAGGGAACAAAGTTAATCTGTGATTAAATACAGATTATTGCATTCTGCTCCAAACTTTATAAATCAAGATGCTTTGATGTTGCAGTGACCTAACCCATACTAAAACAAACAAACAAAAAACACCTCCCCAATTGATTCTGATGAAACAGCATCAGTGTAGGTCAACATTTGGGAAGCAGTTAGCTAGATGGTGTTTGGAGCTGAAGGAGGTATGAGAGAGAAAGATAGAATGGAATCACAGTTGAACCTTCCCCAGCATCTTAAGGGCATGAAGCATTTACATAGATTTTCTTTTGTCTAATGGCACTGGTAACTCAGAATGGGATGAGATACAAGAGAGATCTCCAGCCTCCACCGTCTCTGGATTGTACATTTTGGAATGAAGGGGACTTCTTGTATTGAAAAAACAAAGTTACTTGTACAGATGTGCTTAGAAATTTATTCTGCGCGAGCTAGCCCAGAAATAATCAAGCTTTCCAAGGGTTATCTCCCAGTGCGGTCTTGGAAGTGAGAGTGAAGCAAGACTTGCATTTCCTTGTTTTTTCTTTTAGCTGCCACAAGATGGAGCTCGATTTCTAATGAGTTCGTTTTCACGAGCAGTGGAGACCGGGGTCAGTCATGCCGGGGATGGCTTCCTCCTGCTGCCTTTGACCCTGAGTTCTCCCTGTCCTAGCAGGTATGAATTTAGAGAATTGCAGCACCTTTGTGAATGGTGTCCTGCTTCAAGCAGCCTAATTTCAGGAGCTATGAAACTTTACCGGTATAAAGAAAAGGGGACCAGAATTCGATTAACTTAGTTTTAATTTTTTCCTTTTTTTCTTTTGAGACAAGGTCTCGCTGTGTCACCCAGGCTGGAGTGCAGTGGCACAGTCATTGCAGCCTTCGCCTCCCGGGTTCAAGCGATCCTCCCACCTCAGCCCCAGCCCCTCAGCTGGAACTACAGGCACGCACCACCACGCCCAGGTAATTTTTGTATTTTCAGTAGAGACGAGGGCTCACTATGTTTCCCAGGCTGGTCTCGAACTCCTGGGCTCAAGCAATTCTCCCATCTCGGCCTCCCAAAGTGCTGGGATTACAGACATGAGCCGCTGCATATAGCTGACTTATTTCTCTTAGCTTTTAAAATGTGAACTGTAACAACCCCCCACCCCCCACACACACAATGAGAAAAAGATAAACGTGAAGATTAATATATTTGTGTAAAACAAAATGCTTATGTACTCCCACTCATGTCAAGAAATAGATCACTATTCGTTTTTCAGAAAAGTTGTCTTCCTAAGATGTGGCAATGGGCTTTATAGCTCTGATAGTAGATAAAAGCAGAGAAATCAATTAAATTACAAACTTTTTTTTAGTTATTACTTTTTTTAATTTTTAATTTTTGTGGGTACATAATAGTTGCATACATTTACGGGGTACATGAGGTACTTTGATATCAGACGTGCAATGTGTAATAATCACATCATGGAAAATGGGGTATCCATTCCCTCAAATACTTATCTTTTGGATTATAAAGAATCCAATTATGCTCCTTTAGTTTTAAATATATATACAATTAAATTATTATTGACTATATTCACTCTATTGTGCCATTGCCGTTGAATACTAGGTCTCATTCGTTCTTTCTATTCTTTTTGTACCCATTAACCATCCCCACCTCTCCCTCGACCCCTGCTACCCTCACAATTTCTGGTAACCATCCTTCTATTCTCTATATCCATGAGTTCAAATGTTTTGATTTTTAGCTCCCACAAATAAGTGAGAGCATGCAAAGTTTGTCTTTCTGTGCCTGATCCATTTCACTTAACATAATGACCTCCAGTTCCATGTACGTTGTTGCAAATGACAGAGTCTCATTATTTTTCATGGCAGAATAGTACTCCATTATGTATATGAACCATATTTTTTTGTTCATTCATCTATTGATAGACACTTAGGTTACAAACTATTTTAATTTTTTTTCTACAGACAAACCCACAGTCATGCAAAGGAATGTGTGTGTGCACAGGTATTCATTATAGCATTTTTTTGGTAATGAGCAAAAGATCAAAAGCAATTTTAATGTTCATTCATATGTGACAGGTCAGATTAAATTTTGTTACATTCATCCAATAAAATACAATGCAAAAATTAAAAAGAATGAGGATCTTTGAGAATATAGAGACAGAAGGAACACTTTCTAACTCACGATAAATCCATAATCACCCCAATAACCAAATCCATTTAAAGACATTACAAGAAAACAAAACTACAGACCAATAACTCTCATGAACATAGATGCAAAAATTCTCAAAAACCTATTAGCAAATCAAACCCGAAAATGTCTAAACTATTATAGTCTAAGGTATAAAACAAAGTATAAAAATTATTCATGCCAGGTATGCAAGTCTAGTTCAAATTTCAAACATTAATTAATATAATCAATTACATCAACAGACTAATGAGAAAACTACATAGTTATATCAGTAGAGGCAGAAAAAGTATTTGACAAAATTCAACACCCATTCATAATTTTTAAAAATGCTCAGTAATCTGGGAATAAAGAGAAACTTCCTCAATTTGATAAATAATGCCTACAAAAGAATCCTACAGCTAACATTATACTTAACAGTGGGAAACTTGAAGCTTTTCCACTAAGGACAGGAAGAAGGCAAGGGTGTCTTCTCTCACATTGGTTTTCAGCATTGCTGAAGTCTTAGCTAATTCAATTAGAAACAAACTAAAAAGGTATGCGTATTGGAAAGGAAGAAAAAAAAACCTATTTTGTTCAAAACCGACATGATCATCTATGCAGAAAATCCAAAAGAATGGACAACAAACATTCCTGGAAGTAATAAGTGATTATAGCAGGGTTGCAGAGTACAATATATATATATATATATATATATATATATATATATATATCACTTTCCTAGCTACCAGCAATGAGCAAATGGAGTCTGAAATTAAAAACACGATACTATTTACATTCTCTCCCTCAGAAATGAAACACTGAGTACAAATCTGACAAAATATGTACAAGATCTATATGAGAAAAACTACAACAGTTTGATGAAAGAAATTATAGAAGAACTGAAGAAATTGAGAGATATTCCATGTACGGGACTAGGAAGATTCAAGATTGTCAGGATGCCAAGCTTTGGATTCAATACAATCCCAATAAAAATTCCAACAATTTGTTTTGTGAATATAACAAACTGATTCTAAAGTTGTCAGTGTTCTGGATTTTGGCCATTTCTAATAGGAGTAGGGTGGTATCTCATCGTTTTAACTTGCATTTCCCTGGAAAAATACCCAGTATAGCCAACATAATATTGAACCAGTATAGCCAACATAATATTGGACAAGAAGAGCAAAGTTGGAGGACTGACACCATCTGATTTCAAGACATACTGTAAAGCTACAGTAATCAAGACAGTGTACTACAGGCAAAAGAACAGACAAATAGATCAATGGAACTGAATAGAGAGCCCAGAAATAGACTCACATTAATATCGTCAAGTGATCTTTATCAAAGGAGCAAAGGCAATTCAGTGGAGAAAAGATAGTCTTTTCAACAAACGGTTCTGGAATGACTAGACATCCATGTGCAAAAAAGTAAATTTAGAAACAGACCTCATGTGCTTTGCTAAAATTAACTTAAAATGGATCAAAGACCTAAATGTAAAAGACAAAACTATAAAACACCTAGAAGATAACATAGGAGAAAATCTAGATGACATTTGGTTTGGCAATGACTTTGTAATTACAAAACAAAAGGCATAATTCATGAAAGAAAGAATCAAGAGGGCAATTCTTACTAAAATTGAAAATTTCTGGCCGGGCATGGTGGCTCACACCTGTAATCCCAGCACTTTGGGAGGCTGAGGTGGGAGGATAGCTTGAGCCCAGGAATTTGAGACCAGCCTGGGTGACAAAGTGAGACCCCCATCTCTACAGAAAATAAATGATTAGCTGGGCATAGTGGTGCACACCTGTAGTCCTAGCTACTTGGGAGGAAGAAGTGGGGGGATCACTTGAGTTCATGAGATTGAGGCTGCTGTGAGCTGTGATGGTGCCACTGCATTCCAGTGTGGGTGACAGAGTGAGACTGTCTCAAAAAAAAAAAAAAAAAAAAAAAAATCTGCTCTGTGTGGGAGTATTGCAAAAGACATATCAGATGAAAGACTGTTATCCGAAATATGCAAAGAACCCCTAAAACTCAACAATAAGAACACAGAAAGCTCATTGTAAAAATGGGCCAAGCCCTTCACAGGCACCTCAAGAAAGAAGATATACAGATGCCAGGTTAACATATGAGAGGGTGATCCACATCACATATCATCAGGGAAATGCAAGTTAAAACAATGAGATACCACCCTAGTATCTTTGGCCAAAATCTACCTATTATTCACCATTTCTACCTATCTTTGGCCATTTCTACCTATTAGAAATGGCGAAAATCCAGAACACTGACAAAACCAAATGCTGGCAAAGACATGAAACATCCTCATTCATTATTGATGGGAAGGCAAAATGATACAGCCACCTTGGAAGAGCATTTGGCAGTTTCCCATGCAACTAAACATAGGCTTACCGTACAATCCAGCAGTCATGTTCTTTGGTATTTATCCAAACAAATTATAAACTTCTGTCCACATAAAAACCTGCATGTGGATGTTTATAGCATCTTTATTTATAATTGCCCAACTGGGAAGCAACCAAGATGTTTTTCAGTAGGTGAATGGATATATAAATGATGGTTCATCCAGAGAGTGGACATTATTCAATTCTAAAAAGAAATGAGCTATCAGTCTATGAAAAGACATGGAGGAAACCAAATGCATCCTAACTAAATGAGAGATGCCAATCGTAAAAGGCTACATAATGCATGATTTCTACTATATGACATCTGGGAACAGGAAAAAACTATAAACACAAAGAAAATATCAGTGGTTTCCCGGGGATGGGGAGGAGGGAGGGGTGAATAGGCAGAGCACAGAGGATTTTTAGGGCAATGAAATGAGTCTGTATGATACTGCAATGGTGAATACAGGTCATTATACATTTGTCCAAACCCACTGTATTAGTCTGTTTTCATACTGCTATAAAGAACTGCCTGAGACTGGGTAATTGAGAAAGGAAAGAGGTTTAATTGACTCAGAGTTCAGCATGGCTGGGGAGGCCCTCAGGAAACTTGCAATCATGGCAGAAGGCGAAGGGGAAAGAAGCCACCTTCTTCACAAGACAGCAGGAAGCAGAATTGCCCAGTGAAGGGGGAAGAGCCCCTTATAAAACCATCAAGATCTCATGAGAACTCAGTCACTACCACAAGACCATCATGAAACTGCCCCAGTAATTCAATTACCTCCACCTGGTGTCTTCTTTGACACGTGGGGATGATGAGGATTACAATTCAAGATGAGATCTGGGTGGGGATGGAAAGCCTAACCATATCACCCACTGAATGTAAAACACCAAGAATGAACTCTAATGGAAACTGTGGGCTTTGGATTAATGATGTATCTATGTAGGTCTAGCAACTGTGAGAAATGTATTACTCTGGTGGGGGATGTTGATAATGAGAGGAGTTGTGCATGCGTGGAGGCAGTGGGTTTATGGGAAATCTCTGTATTTTCTTCCCAATTTGCTGTGAAGCTAAAATTGCCCTAAAAAATAAACTCTAGGCCAGGCACGGTGGCTCATGCCTATAATCCTAGCACTTTAGGAGGGCAAGGTGGGAGGATTGCTTGAGCTCAGGAGTTCAAGACCAGCCTGGGTGACTTGGTGAAACCCTGTCTTTACAAAAAATACAAAAATTAGCTGGGGATGGTGGCACAAGCCTGCAATCTCAGCTACTCAAGAGGCTGAGGTGGGAGAACCACCTAAGCCTGGGAAGTCAAGGCTGCAATGAGCCGTCACTCCAGCCTAGGTGACAGAGTGAAACCCTGTCTCAATCAATCAACCAATCAATCAATAAACACTCTGCTAATAAAATAATGAGGCAGCCCCTTATGTACTAATATGATACTATTTTTGTATCTTATTGCTTGGAATTTACCCACATCTGACTGGAAGGATGACTGAGAAAATGATTATTTTAGCTAAATGAATTGCTGCCCACATTTGTTAATAAAGTAGGGGGAAGAATATTGGGTAGGCAGCTGGCAGTCTCCAGGGGAGCTTACACCTTTGGGTACTCAACATTCTCTACACTCTTCTCCCCAAACAGAAAAAGTGCTCTTGTTCTTCCTATGGGCACTATCCCCAGAGTTTTATTTTGGACTTCCAGATTCAAGCAAGTCTAGAAATGTTTATTGGTGGCGAATGTCCCATAAACACCAAGAATCCTCAGCTTCTGAAGACCCCAATATTCAAGGGTGCAATGGGAACTGAGAATCCACAGTGACAACTTCCAGTGAAGAAAAGAAAAATGGGGAGGATGCAGCAGGCCCTGTTCCACTGCAATTAACCAAGGCCAGTAGGAAGGAAAGTAAGACTCCTCTCTCCTGGTAGTGGAGGAAGGCTGTTAATTAGCCAATCCAGAAGCCCTAATTCTCCTGTCTCAAGGTCATACGCTGTGCTTGGTTCCTGGTTTTTCCTTCTTGCATTTTCTCCTTGTTCCTTATTTTCTTTGGCCACAACTTAGTTGGGCATTAAAGGGTATACTTTTCTTAGGAACTGGAAAGCATTTATAGGAGTCAAGAATGCAAATGAAAGCCGGGCGCGGTGGCTCAAGCCTGTAATCCTAGCACTTTGGGAGGCCAAGACGGACGCATTACAAGGTCAGGAGATCGAGACCATCCTGGCTAAAACGGTGAAACCCCATCTCTACTAAAAAATACAAAAAACTAGCCGGGCGAGGTGGCAGGCGCCTGTAGTCCCAGCTACTCGGGAGGCTGAGACAGGAGAATGGGGTGAACCTGGGAGGCGGAGCTTGCAGTGAGCCGAGATCCGGCCACTGCACTCCAGCCTGGGCGACAGAGCGAGACTCCGTCTCAAAAAAAAAAAAGAATGCAAATGAACTAAGTAAACTCTGCTTTGGAAATGCAAATAACTTTAATGGAAACAGGAGGGAAAAAGAGAGGAAATGTGACTGAGTAAAAACAGTGGAGTGAGTGAGGACGCTGATAACAGGACTGCCTCATATTCGCATAGAGTTGTGTCTTTTGTTAGCGCATCCGGAAGGTATGTTCCGCACTGAAGGACCATTTCTAAGTGGTTATTCCCTGAAAGCAAAGTAAAGGGCTGAGTACTCTTGTGGGTTGATTTATTTCAAAACAAAGGCATGAGGCAACAGTTAGCCACGGTACTTTCCTTAAAGCAGAAGCTCAAAACCAGAAATTCATAAAAAAGTAAACCACATGAGAATTTCTAAATATTGTGTGCTTGAGGATGGGTGTTTACTGGACATGGTCTGGTTCGTGTAATGAGGATTGGAGATAATTTTGATTTGATATGAAAAGCTCTCACTTGACACCTAGGTGATACTATTGTTTATTGATTCATTTATTCAATGAATATTTAATGAATGTCTATTACGTATCAGACAGTATTTTACACATAGAGGATGAGGTTCAATCAGCAAACCATACACACCAAAATCCCTGACTTCAGAGAGCTTACATTTTCATTGTTTAAAAGAAATCATACCTCCAAAGGCTGTGCTCTAGGATAATAACAAGAAGAAGAAGAACAAAAATCAGAAATCAATAAATAAATAAAAGAAAGCATTTCAAGTTTCATGCTTTTTTTTTTTTCAGACAAAGTCTCACTCTTGTTCCCCAGGCTGGAGTGCAATGGCACGATCTTGGCTCACTGCAACCTCCACCTCCCGGGTTTAAACAATTCTCCTGCCTCAGCCTCCCAAGTAGCTGGAATTACAGGTGTGTACCACCATGCCTGGCTAATTTTTGTATTTTAAGTAGAACCGGGGTTTTACCATGGTGGCCAGGCTGGTCTCGAACTCCTGACCTCAGGTGATCCACCTGCCTCAGCCTCCCAAAGTGCTGGGATTACAGGCATGAGCCACCGCACCCGGCCAAGTTTCATACTGTTTTATAACTTTTAAACAGTTATTATACTATTTCATGCTGATGAGTTTGACAGTTTGAATGAAATGGCCAAATTCCTTAAAACACACAGTTTACCAAAACTGACAGATAGGAAAAAACAAAAAACAAAAAAAACAGAAGAGTCTAATGACTGTTAAAGAAAACAAACCTGTTATTAAAAATCTTCCCAGAAAGAAAACACAAGACCAAGTTGGCTTCACTGGTGAGTTTTTCTGAATATTTAATGAAGACATAACATCAGAAAACAGAATCAGAGGAATTACTTCTCAATTCCTTTTAAGAGACCATTACAAGTTTGATGTAAAACTTAGCAAGGATAGTAGAAAAAGTGAAATAACAGAACCATTTTTATATAAACATAAACACAGAAATTCTAACCAACTCTTGTGAGATATAAATATTTAAAGTATATCAGGACTAAGTGTGGTTTATTCCAGGAATTCAAGAGTAGTTTAACATTCAGAACTTAATGAACATTATTTATGATGATTTACATAAAAGAAGAAGAAGAATATGACCAACTTAATACATGTAGAAAATGCATTTGATAAAATGCAACGTCCATTCATGATGTAAGAAAAAGAAACAGAAAACTCTTAGCAAACTAAAAATAGAAGAAAACTTCCATAGTCTGATTTTTTAAAATAGCTATAAAAAAACCTACAGCAAACATTCTACTTTGTACTTTAAAGTCTTCCCCTTATTATGCGCTATCTCATCTAAGTCTTACAAATCCCCACCACTCTTTGTCTTCTCTTTCCCACCTCCACTTACCTGGGTATAGGCAGAAGTCAAAAAAACCAAAAATAACGCTAATATTATAGTAGCCTGACTGTCTATTTCTTAGCCCCAAATCGGGGACACAAAAGCATTTTTCCTGAATAAATACTTGAACTGTGCATCCTTGAATGCCTCAATATGACTCAAAGGTAGATCAAGCTGGAACTGGCATTAGGGTAGGATCAACAGAACTCAAAATAACCCTGACCCCATCCTCACATTGCCTGTAACTCAGTCTCTGCAGGAGGTGAAGCAGAACTGGCAGCCGTGTCATTGGTTGGGGCTGAGTCCTCAGACAGGGCCCTCTCCAGACTGGTGGGCAGGGAGTGGATCAGTCTCTCTCGGAAGTCCTGGCCCACAAAGACATACAGCATGGGGTTGAGGCAGCTGTTGAAGAAGGCGAGGGAGCTCGTTGGGTTAACCAGGATATTAATGATTTTGTACTTGCCCTCGAGCAATATCTCTTTGAGCCAGACGGTGCTCAGAAGGGCAACCAGTTGAAAGGGGAACCAACAAATGAAGAAAGAAGCCACCACAGCAGTGAGGACCCGTAAGGGACGGCTGGATTTAATCATGCCCTTTTTGTGGATCTTGGCTGCAATGAGCCCATAGCAGATGGCAACAATGGACATCGGCATGCTAAAGCCAATGACAAACCGGATAATCCCTCTGGCTGTCAGCATGGTAATGGCTACATTCTTCCTCTTCTCAGGGGTGTCACCCCAGGATGCAAAGTTGAAAGTACAGTACGTGTCCCCATTTGGAATAGTTACTGTAGTCAAAAAGAGGAAAACTGGCAAGGTAAGGACTAGGGCAAGAATCCAAGGTCCGATGATCACCTTCATGGCCAGACTCACGGTGCGGTGGTTCTGGGCCCAGACTGGATGCAGGACACAAATGCAGCGGTCCAGTGCAATGAAACCAATCAAGAAGACACTTCCAAAGAGGTTGATGTCCACCACGATGTGAATTAACTTACACAGGAACCAGCCAAAAGGCCATTTTTCTCCCATGGCCATAGAGACAATGAGGAATGGTAATGTGGCCGTGAAAGAAAAGTCAGCCAGGGCCAGGTTCAGGTAACAGATGGTGGTGACTGTGCGTGTCATCCGGAATCCAGCCACCCAGATCACAAGCCCATTGCCCAGGACCCCGAGGACAAAGGTGACCCCAAGCACCACCAATGGGAGGATCTGCAGAACAGTGTAGCCAGCAGACTCATAGGACGCTTCTTCATGCTCATTCAGAGGAGTGGAGAGGTTGGTTTCCATCTTGCCCGCACCTGAAACATTCCAACAATGGCCATTTCTCAGCTGTGGAACCATCTTACAGCATCTGTATTTATAGCTCACATCAACTTCCACTAAATCTCCCACTCCTGCCAGGAGACCCACTCTATCTACTAAGCCTTGTTGACAATGGTGCTATGGAATTGGCATTCTCTTGGATGCTCCTTTGGGAAGGGATAGTCCTCCATATTCCCATCATTATCAATATGCACTTCACTTATCGGGCTGATCACTTCACCAAGAGGATTACAAGGCTCTGTCCACCAGCAAAAATACTGATCTTATGTTGTACGGACAACGGAAAATCAAGCATAGGCAGCCTCAGCATTGTGAGGAAGGCATAAGACTCAGAGTCAGAAGGTTCACATCTGTGTCTCCCATCACTCAATGCAAACATGCTGGCAAGCTCTGCAACCTCTTTCAGCCCCAGGTTCTTCCAGTCTCCCAACTCCTGACCCTCACAGATGTGAGAACCCTTGACCTATTGCTTCGCTAGTACTCAAGATAAAGTTGAAGGGTTTAGCTTGAGGTTATTGTTGAAGAGAATCTTGAGAAGTCACCGGTAATATGTAGTAGTATGTTATATCCTGAGGATTCTGCACTAGAGGAAGTCAGCAAAGAGAGTTCTATCTCTACTTTCTACCCTCTGCTTTTTCCTGTCCCTGCTTGATGTGGAGCTCATCTCTGTTTGGAATGCAAATAATCAGTACCGATTTGTATAGCTTTGGTGTCTGTGGGATACAGACTATGAGAATAATAAGCCATATTAATACTTGTAATAGAGACTATGCATTGTGTTAATTACTACATATGGGATCCAGTTTGGCTTACGTAATAGCTGTGTAATATTCATTACTTCTAGTTTTCATTAGAAGAAATTAAAGCTCAGGGCAATTGTGAAATGTGTTGAAGGTCACTTAGGTAGTAGATAATAGATTAAGGACTTCAGTTCAGCTTGGTCTGACTTCCAAACCCTTACTCTTGACAGATATTGCTGGTTGCCCACCCAGCAACTGTTCCCCATTCTTCTCTGCCCAAAAAACCACAATCGTGTGTTTAGTTACTCACCCTGAAGAGAAGGTGTCCTTTCTCCATGTTGGGAGTAAATCTTGACTAGTTTAATTAGCACTAACGAGAATTCCTTTTACTTTGCAAGGGATTGCTTTAGCAGTGGACATGTGACTGAGTTGTGGACAATAACATTGTAAGAATATAACCTGTAGAACTTCTCAGATCAAGTTTTGTTGTTTTTTTTTTTCTTTTAAGAACAAAAATCCAAAACATGTAGTGCCTGCCTCTGGTCCGGGTCACATCTGTAATTTTTGTATCCAATTCAACACAAAGTCCCATGCCACTTGAGCACATTTTCTTGTTTTTTTTTTTTTTTTTTTTTTCCTTGAAACAGAGTCTTGCTCTGTGGCCCAGTCTGGAGTGCAGTGGTAGGATCTTGGCTCACTACAAGCTCCGCCTCCCGGGTTCATGCCATTCTCCTGCCTCAGCCTCCTGAGTAGCTGGGACTACAGGTGCCCGCCACCATGCCCGGCTAATTTTTTGTATATATTTTTTTTAGTAGAGACGGGGTTTCACCATGTTAGCCAGGATGGTCTCGATCTCCTGACCTCATGATCTGCCCGCCTCGGCCTCCCAAAGTGCTGGGATTACAGGCGTGAGCCACCGCGCCCAGCCCACTTGAGCACATTTTCTTATGCTGTGGTCTGTGGACTTTACCAGAAACATCCAGGCTGCCTGTTAAAATTGTATTCATTATCCTTAGCAAACTAATACAGGAACAGAAAACCAAATACCACATGTTCTCACTTATAAATGAGAGGTAAATGATGAGAACACATGGACGCAAAGAAGAAAACACTGGGGCCTACCAGAAGGTGGAGGGTGGGAAAAGGGACAGGATCAGGAAAAATAAGTAGTGGGTATTAGGCTTAATACCTCAGTGATGAAATAATCTGTACAATAAACCACCAGGATACAAGTTTACCTATATAACAAACCTGCACATAAACCCCTGAACTTACAATGAAAATGAAAAACAATTATATCCATAAATCTCTCTCTAGAATCTGTTTGTGTAAAAGTCAGGATGATTTATTATGGCCATGAGAATTTGAGAATCATCTCAGACTGGGCTATTCAGCATCTTTAAGAGAAATAACAATTCCCTAGCACTTGTTCATATCTAATGCTCATAACATTGTGAAACAGCCGTCACATCCGAGGGAATTCGTGGCCTGGGGACTCCTGTAGTTTTTCAGCATCATGCCCAGCCAGTCAGTGGAGGCAGCAAGATATGGAAACCAAGATGAACAACTCCAGAGCCACTGCCTTTGCATACGGAAGTCCTGCCTTTGAAAGGGGTCCCCCAAGATTACTAGGATAGGGCTATGCCCCAGTCTGATGATTTTTAGCCTTCTTCCTTTCACTGATTTCCTTCTTTTCCTCCTGCTATTATCAGTGAGTTTCACTGAGGTCTTCTTCCATGGGACATTATTTAATGTAGCTCAGGGTTTCTCAACCTTGGCACCATTGACATGTGGGTCTGGGTAATTCTTTGTTGTGGCGGACCGTTCTGGACACAGTAGGATGTTTAGCAGCACCCCTGGCCTCTATCCACAGATACCAGTAGCAACTCCTTCTCCAGAAATGACAATCAACAGGTTCCGTAAACATTGTCAAAGGTCCCCTCAGAGGCAAAGTCACCCCCAACTGAGAGTCACTGTTATAAAGAATACTGGGCTCGGCCGGGTGCAGTGGCTCACGCCAGTAACCCCAACACTTTGGGAGGCCAAGGAGGGCGGATTGCCTGAGGTCAGGAGTTCCAGACCACCCTGGGCAATATGGTGAAGCCCCGTCTCTACTGAAAATACAAAACATTAGCCGGGCCTGGTGGCTCGCGCCTGTAGTCCCAGCTACTTGGGAGGCTGAGGCAGGAGAATCGCTTGAACCCGGGAGGCGGAGGTTGCAGTGAGCCGTGCCACTGCACTCCAGCCTGGGAGACAGAGCGAGACTCTGTCTTAAAAAAAAAAAAATACTGGACTCTGGAGTCAGCTAGATCTCTCTTCTAATCTCATCTGTGATGTCTCCTCACTATGAGTTCTTAGTGATAACTCTTTAAGCCTCAGTTTTCTGCTCTGCAGAACGAGGACAATTTTATGGTGAAGTCTAACTTTCGGGTGAAGATTAAGTGAGAATAGACATGGAAATCTTTTAGGCTAGACTGAGTACATCTATGACAAATGGGAACTCTTGGCCCTCACCAGGCTGTGTGCTGTGTCCTGGGGCTCAATCCATTATGAAGCTCAAGGTCAGGACAAGAACGATGCTCAGAGCAATAGTTGCTTCTACGTATGAACATTACCCACACGCCAAGAGCTCCTTTAGCCCTAACGACGCCTCTCACAGGATGTGTGGATGGGCTGTGTTAATATTTGTAAGCACTGAGCACACCCTGAGACACGGTGAATATTGACTAATCTTAGTGATATTAGGTTGGTGCAAAAGTAACTGCGGCTTTTGCCATTGAAAATAATAGCAAAAACAGCAATTACTTTTGCAGCAACCTGATAATTAGTATAACCATTGTACAGACAAGGAAGTTAAGATGGGCTTAGATGGGCTATGTTAATTGTTCAACGTTCCCAGGTAGAAAGAGGTAGAGCCAGAATTGGAGCTCAGCCAGATTGATTACAACAGAATTGTGCTGTTAACCCTTTTCCACCCCATAGTTCCTCAACAGACTCAGATTTTCTCTATCCACCCTCCAAACATTCTATGAGGCACTTAGAAGACATGATCTATCCATAATCTCAAATTCATTTTAAAATGTTGATACAGGCTGGGCGTGGTGGCTCACACCTGTAATCCTAGCACTTTGGGAGGCCAAGACAGGTGGATCACTTGAGGTCACGAGTTCGAAACCAGCCTGGCCAACATGGTGAAACCCTGTCTCTACTAAAAATATGAAAATTAGCTGGGCATGGTGGCGGGTGCCTATAATCCCAGCTACTTGGGGGGCTGAGGCAGGAGAATCACTTGAGTCCGGGAGGTAGAGGTTGCAGTGAGCCCAGATTGTGCCACTGTACTCCAGCCTGGGCAAAAGAGCAAGACTCCGTCTCAAAACAACAACAACAAAAAATGTTGATACAACAAGGAAGGATGATTATGAAATGACAGGTGGGGACAGATTATCAAGGCAAAAATTGCAAAGTTTTGGGTCCACCCTAGTTGTAACATAAGGAGAAGAACTGTGAACCACAGGTGATACCTGTACTGATTATGAGGGCTACTATTTGGTGAGTCCTTAATATGTGCCAGTCACTGTATATTTTATCATCTCTGATTACAACATCCTTGCTTTGGGACAAGTGCCATCCTTGCATAATATGTAGGAAAGTACGACTCAGAGAGGGGAAGTGACTTGCAGGATTATTGAGGGTTGCAATTGAATTTATGACCATAGATGTCAAATGAAAACTCAGCAGTTCCTCATTAGGTTGCTCTACTTCTCCAGCGCGCTTGCTATCCCACACCTTAATTATTTCAGTCCTGCTTTCTCCAAAAAATACCTCATTTACTGTGTTTTTCCCACTCCCAGCAGATGCCGTTGACTGACATTATAATGAGAAAATGGTAATAACTAGATGTGAAATTTTCAACCTTTTCTCCCCTGACCCTCAGTCTACCTGCCCCTGTCACTGTGAATAAAGACTTCTTGTTCTTTCCAATAATTTCCCTCCCTACATGGGCCGGGGATGCCCTCTCACCTTCCCACAAACCTTCCCCCTGCATTTGTCCTTCCATTTTCTGCCAAAACCAAACCCTCAAGATTTTATTTCTACTAGATCATTCTCACTATGACATAAACATTATCCTATCCCCTCCCTATAAAAAGAAACTATTCTTGGCTGGGTGCAGTGGCTCACACCTGTGATCCCATCATTTAGGGAGGTTGAGGCGAGTGGATCACTTGAGGCCAGGAGTTTGAGACCAGACTGGCCAACATGGTGAAATCCCATCTCTACTAAAAATACAAAAATTAGCTGGGTGTGGTGGCGCACACTTGTAATCCCAGCTATTTGGGAGGCTGAGGCAGGAAGACCTCTTGAACCCTTGAAGGTGGAAGTTGCAGTGAGCTGAGATCGCACCACTGCCCTCCAGCATGGGCGACAGTGAGTCTGTCTCAAAAACAAACAAACAAATAAAACAAAACAAAACAAAAACAAAATAAAAACCACCCCCAAAAAACAACTGTTGGGAGCAAGCCCCCCCAAAAACTGGCCATAAACAAAATCTCTGCAGCACTATGGCATGTCCATAATGGCCCTAATGCCCAAGCTGGAAGGTTGTGGGTTTATGGGAATGAGGACAAGGAACACCTGGCCCCCGTAGGGCGGAAAACCGTTTAAGGCATTCTTAAGCCACAAACAATTAGCATGAGCGAACTGTGTCTTAACGGGGTGTTCCTGCTGCAGTTAACTAGCCCAACCTATTCATTTAATTCAGCCCATCCCTTCGTTTCCCATAAGGGATACTTTTAGTTAATTTAGTATCTATAGAAACAATGCTAATGACTGGTTTGCTGTTAATAAATATGTGAGTAAATCTCTGCTCGGGGCTCTCAGCTCTGAAGGCTGTGAGACCCCTGATTCCCTACTTCACACCTCTATACTTCTGTGTGTGTGTCTTTAATTCCTCTAGCGCTGCTGGGTTAGGATCTCCCCGACCAAGCTGGTCTCGGCAAACAACCAAAAAGATCCTTGGACTATATTCCTCTCCGGTGTTAACCCTATTTCTCCTAAGAGAATTCTTTCTGTGAAAAGAATTTGCAGCCAGATTTTGGAAGGAGTTGTCTGTGTTTGCTCCCTTAGACTCCTTGCTTCACTTTTTCTCCTGAATCCAGTCTGTATTGACTCCAGTCCTTAGCACTGACCCATGGTGCATTTTCCTGAGGATGCTTATGACCTCAAGGCTGCAAATGCAGTGGCTGCAAATCCATCTTGGTTCTTATCTCAGTATCTTCGTGATGTAGAACCCATTGGATCTCTTCCTTCTCCTTAAATCACGTTTTTCCTGTGCCATGAGATGATAAATGTACACACAACACACTTTCACTTGCCTTTAAATCTCAGTTGGCCATCTCTTTTCAGTCCCCTTTGCTAGTATTTTCTGCTCTAAGTTTGACTCTAAATTTAGGAGTAGCCTGCACCTTTTACTTGTTCCCCACCTCTTTTATCTCTATATAGTCTTTCTACAGGTGATGTTATCCAGTTTCAGGGCTTAAAATATCATGCTGTCTTTTCATCTAAATTATCAGCCTTGGCTTCTCTCTGGTGCTCCAGTCTGATATAACCTCTCCCCACAGGAGTCCCGTAGACACTCCAAACCTAACGTGGCTCAACCAAACAGTTGATTGTCTCATCCTCCCAAACCTGCCACTCTTCCAATATTTTGTGTCTATTTGAGTTTAAACATTCACTTGTTAAAGCTTCCAAACTAGAACTTATCTTTCATTTTCCTTTCTCTCACCACAATGCCATCCAAGTCCTATTAATTCTATCTGCAGAACCTGCTGAATGCACAACCAGAGCCATCTCCATCTCCACAACCTGTGTCCATGGTCCTGTCAGGCAGGAATGTTTGCACCAACTTTGCAAATAGCTTGTTCCTGGTCCTGCTTTTCCCTGCCCTACAATCCAATCTCCAGAAGAAAACCAAATGAGCTTTTTAAAAGTTCAGAAAGGGCCAGGCACAGTGGCTCACTCCTGTAATCCCAGCACTTTGGGAGTTCGAGGCAGGCGGGTCACCGGAGGTCGGGAGTTCGAGACCAACCTGGCCAACATGAAGAAACCCCATCTCTACTAAAAATACAAAAGTAACCGGGCGTGGTAGCACATGCCTGTAATTCCAGCTGCTTGGAGGCTGAGGCAGGAGAATCGCTTGCACGAGGGAGGCGGAGATTGCAGTGAGCCCAGATTGCGCCATTGCACTCTAGCTTGGGCAAAAAGAGCAAAACTCTGTCTCAAAAAGAAAAAAAAAAAAAAAAAAAAAAAAAAACGCCCAATAAGGGCCAGCATGGTGACATGCCTCCCAGAACTTTGGGAGGCCAAGGTGGGTGGATCACCTGAGGTCAGGGGTTCGAAACCAACCTGCCCAACATGATGAAACCCCAACATGATGAAACCCCAACATGATGAAACCCCATCTCTACTAAAAATACAAAAAGTAGCTGGGCGTGATGGTGGGAGCCTGTAATCCCAGGTACTCGGGAGGCTGAGGCAGGAGAATCGCTTGACCCTGAGAGGCAGAGTTTGTAGTGAGCCGAGATTGCACTACTGCACTTCAGCCTGGACGACAGAGCAGACTCTGTCTCAAAAAAAAAAAAAAGTCCAATAAAATGGTGATGTTATTTTTTCTTTTTTTTCTTTTTTTTGAGATGGAGTCTCGCTCTGTCGCCCAGGCTGGAGTGCAGTGTCCGGATCTCAGCTCACTGCAAGCTCTGCCTCCCAGGTTTAGGCCATTCTCCTGCCTCAGCCTCCCAAGTAGCTGGGACTACAGGCGCCGCCACCTCGCCTGGCTAGTTTTTTGTGTTTTTTAGTAGAGACAGGGTTTCACCATGTTAGCCAGGATGGTCTCTATCTCCTGACCTCGTGATGCGCCCGTCTCGGCCTCCCAAAGTGCTGGGATTACAGGCTTGAGCCACCGCGCCCGGCCTGTGATGTTATTTTCAACACCTTCCAATGGCTTCCAAACTTCTAACTTACCCTTATCTTAAGTTCCCTCAGCCACCCCTGGACCTGCCCTGTGCATCCCTCAGATCTCATCTCTGCACTCTCGTGGGGCACACTGTGCTCCACCCACAGCAGACTCTGATTCCTTGAACATGTGACTCATTGTCATCTCAGGGCTTCTGCCTTCTCTGTTCCTTCTGCCTACCATGCTCTTCCTCTTAAGCTTCTCACACCTGGCTCCTTCACATGTTTATTTATCTTTGAGGTAGAGTTTCACTCTTCTCGCCCAGGCTGAAGTGCAATGGCGCAATCTTGGCTCACTGCAACCTCCGCCTCCTGGATTCAAGCGATTCTCCTGCCTCAGCCTCCTGAGTAGCTGGGATTACAGGCTCCCACCACTACGCCCGGCTATTTTTTGTTGTTGTCGTTTTCTGTATTTTTAGTAGAGACGGGGTAATGCAAGCCCTAAATGCTAGCCACACACGTGACTTACAACTTTCTAGTAGCCATATTAAAAAAATAAAATCACTGGGGGAAATTAATTATAATAATATGTTTCATTTAACCCCACAAATAAAAAAAAATCATTGGAACATGTAACCAAAATTAAAGTTATTAACGAGATAAGTTGTATTATTTTGATCATACTAGTGATTAAACTACACTAAGTATATTTCACACCTAAGCACATTTCAGATCAAGATAGAAACATAAGCACTCAAAAGTTGCCTGCGGCAAGTGGATACTCCATTAACAGCACTGCTCTAGAATTTAGGAGGTGTTTGCCAGAGAACAGGAGTTCCAACGATAAATTTTAAATTGTCAGTCCCCAACTTACCAGCAGCTAAGCTCCTCTTCCTGTGTGTTTCTTGGCTTCCTGTGGAGTAACACAAGCTCTAAGGGCTTTTACAGAGACTACTGAATGACGGGGGAGGGACAATGGAGCTGGAACCAATCCCCTAACAGAAACTCAGGATATCTTATAATTTTCAGAAGACACCTTGGGTATGTTGTTAGTGGAATCTTCTTGGAAACCTATGTGTCTGAATGTTCCTTCATCTCCAGCTTTCTGTGAGAGACTAGAGTTAATGCTTCCAAATGTCAAGGGTCAAGGAACCTGAATGTCCAGCCCTTCCTTCTTCAGTTTCACGAAAATGAAAGAAACAATTACTGAAGTGAGAAGAGTTTCAGCCATGTATTAAAGCCCAAATATGATAGTTAAGTCAAACTCAATTCTCGACTTATGCAGTCCTTCTGGCATCAAATGTGTGGGTCTGTTCCATATCAAGCAATTCTCCAATTCTCTGGGGACGCCACTGGGTATCTCACAATTCAATTCAGCTCTGACGCTGTCCACCTGGAGTTAGTGTCAGATCCCACAAGTTAAAGGGTTTACTCTCCCAAGACTGTCCTCACTTCAGACACCAATTCAAGTCCCAGGTGGCCACCTGTACTTCTGACTGACTGGCTGTAAATCGGGGGTGGGGGGATGTTTATAACCCCTTCCTCTGTTTTGATAATTTGTTAGAATGGCTCACAGAACTAAAGAAGGCACATTACTGGCCGGGCGCTGTGGCTGTCACCTGTAATCCTAGCACTTTGGGAGGCCGAGGTGGGTGGATCACTTGAGGTCAGGAGTTCAAAACCATCCTGGCCAACATGGTGAAACCCCACCTCTACTAAAAATACAAAAAAAAAGTTAGCTGGGCATGGTGGTAGGCACCTGTAATCCCAACTACTTGGGAGGCTGAGGCGGCAGAATCACTTGAACCCGGGAGGCAGAGGTTACAGTGAGCCGAGATTGCGCCACTGAAATCCAGCCTGGGCGACAGAGCGAGACTCCGTCCAAAAAAAAAGAAAAGAAGAAGGCGCATTACCTACAGTTACTCATTTGCTCTCAATGGAGTTCACATATCAAGAAATAGGAGGTGGTAGGTATTGTATAGGTGCAGGTCTCTAAAGAGGTGCTTCCTTGCTGGCTGCTGGAGACATAGAGATCAATCAGGCATGGGCTCTGCGGACCACCTGAATAGAGGGGTGACAATGCAGTGCTTAGTTACAATAGGGTGGGAGTATGTAGTGATAGGCAGATGCCTGGCTCCTTGTGGGATCCCCTAAAAAGGAACAACTAACTCAGATTCACGGATCTAGAGTCAATATCCGGAGGAGGGAACATCTAGGCTGAGTGTTAAAGACTCAGATAAAGGAGAAAAAATCATGCATTCTAGTCAGAGGGGAGTAAAAACACCCAGGAAAGGGGTCACAAAGAAGCAGGTTACTTTTGGTTACTGGAGCAGAGATGATGAGAGAGACAGCAATGAGCATTAAGTTTGTAATTAAAATTGCAGAGGCAATTTCTTGGATGGTCTTGAATGCTACAAAAAGAACTTGGAATTTCTCTTTAAGAACACGAAAAGCTTATGAAAAGAGGAGAGTGACTAGTCAGATGTATGCTTCCAAAAAACATTGTTCTAGAGTCCTCCTGCAAAGGGATGGCTCTGAGAATGTTCCCAGTTGGAGGCAGAGATCTTAAAGGGTAAGAAGTTGCCAGAAATCAAGGTGAACTTGTCGAATGGTTGCCTGTGCTGGAGTAGTGTGCTAGAGAGGAGGGGTAGTTTAGGGAGCGATTTCCAGGCTTGGTAGACTGTGCTTGGAGACCAAATGGTTCTGGAGAATGAGGAAGCATGAAGGGTCTTTATGAAGCCCACATTCATAATTCATGATTGCTGTATAACCACCCAAATCATAGCATGTAAAACAACCATTTCATTATGTTCATGGATTATGTGGGTTGGGAATTAGGATAAGGCACAGAGGAGATGCTTGTCTCTGCCACCCAAAACTCAAAGGTTTGGGGGTGACTAGAAGACTGGGTACTGAAGTCATCTGGAGCTCCTTCATTCACATGTCAGACGCCTGAGTTGGGATGACTCAAATGCTGAACTAGGCTGGGATTGCCCCAAGTGCCTACAGGCAGCCTCTCCAGCATGGTGGTCTCAGGGGAATCAGAGTCCCTACACAATGGCTGCCTTCCTCCAGAACACGTGTCCCAGGAGAACTGGAAGATGCTTCCTAGCCTTTCTTGACCTAGCCTTGAAAGCTATGTGGAGTCACTTCTACCATATTCTTCGGTCAAAGTAGTCCCAACCCTACCCAGGTTCCAGGGCAGAGGGGATAGAATATGCCTGTCCTCCTCTCAGTGGAGGGAGTGTCCAAGAATATTGTGGCCATTTTCTTCAGAACCGTTGCAGCAAGGTAACTGTGTGGATTTGGGGGCTGTCATTGAGATGAGAATCAATGAAAAGAAGCAGAATGTTTAGTTTGCTAGAGCTGCCATAACAAAATACCATTGACTGGGTGGCTAAAACAATAGAAATATATTTTCTTACAGTTTTATCAGCTGGAAGTATAAGATCAAGGTGTCAGCAGGGTTGATTCCTCCTGAGTCCTCTCTCCTTGGCTTGTAGATACCGCCTCCTCCTCATGTTTTCACCTAGTTTTCCCTCTGTGCCTGTCTGTGTCTGGATCTCCTCTTTTCATAAGGATGTCAGTCATATTGAGTTGGGGCACACCCTAATGACCTCAGTTTCAGCTAACTACCTCTTTAAAGGTTGTATCCCCAAATACAGTCACATTCTGATGTGCTGGGGTGTATTAGTCAGTTCTCATGCTGCTAATAATGGCATACCTGAAACTGGGTAATTTATAAAGGGAAGAGGTTTAATGGACTCACTGTTCCACATGGCTGGGGAGGCCTCACAATCATGGCGGAAGGCAAAGGAAGAACAAAGGGACGTCTTACATGGCAGCAGGCAAAAGAGAATGAGAGCCGAGTGAAAGGAGAAACCCCTTATAAAATCGTCAGATCTCGTGAGCCATATTCACTACCATGAGAACATTATGGGGGAAAACTGCCCCCATGAAACAATTATCTCCCACCTAGTTCCTCCCACATCATGTGGGAATTACGGGAGCTACAATTCAAGATGAGATCTGGGTGGGGACACAACCAAACCATATCATGGGGTTAGGGCTTCAACCTAAGAATTTGAAGGGGAGTGTGACACAATTTAGTCCTTGGAGTTGTGGGAGAAGGTGAGGAGAACAAAGGCTGGAGATGAGTTTGAAAGGAAACAGGAACACAAAATGATGTGTCTGGACATCAAGGGTAGGTCTGAGCTAGAGACAGGGATCTGGTGAATGTTAGCTGAGGTGTGGTTCAAGTTTTAAGCATGGATGGGTTCACCACAGAGAATGTGAAACAGCAGAAAGAGAGGTTTATGTAATTACTAAGATATCAATAATATCTATTGCACTGGAATTCATGCCAAGTGCTTTGTATCACTGATCTTATTTGTTCTGCTCCAGAAAACACCTCTGTAAGTATCATTGCTCTCAATTCACAGGTGAAGTGACTGGGACTCAGTGCAGTTAAATCAGGGGTCAAATCTAGTCCACCACTTGTTTTTTTATGGCCTGAGAGCCAAGAATGGCTTTAATGTTTCTTACCAGCTAAAGAAAATCAAATGAAGGGTATTTTGTGCCATGTAAAACTTATATGAAATCAATTGTAGTGTTTTAAATAAAGTTTTATCGACACATAGTCATGCTCATCGTTTACAACTTTGCTTGTGGCTGTTTTCAGGCTACAACAGCAGAGCCAAGGAGTTGTGATGGAGACCCCATGGCCTGCCAAACGAAATATATTGACTCTCTGGCCCATTATAGGAAATGTTTGTGGCCCATTGCAGTGGTTTCCTCCTGTAATCCCAGCACTTTGGGAGGCCAAGGCGATCGATTGTTTGAGGTCAGGAGTTCAGGACCAGCCTGGTCAACATGGCAAAACCGCATCTCTACTTAAAAATTACAAAAATTAGCCAGGAGTGGCGGCAGGCACCTGTAATCCCAGCTACTGGAGAGGCTGAGGCAGGGAAATCGCTTGAACCTAAGAGGCAAAGCTGCAGTGAGCCAAGATCACACCACTGTACTCCAGCCTGGGCGATACAGTGAGACTCTGTCTCAAAAAAAAAAAAAAGTTGGGGGAAATGTTTCAGACCCCCGGATTGGCTGGCTTGTCTGGAGCTAGTGAACAGTGTTCCTGGGATTCTAGTCCAGGCAATCTAGCTTCACCACCTCAGTCCAGTGCTTTACGGGGAGGTTGTACTGCTCGTCGAGGCCATTTCCGATGTTTCAGTTACCAGAAGGGTCAGGGATTTTTGCAGCACAGACAGCAATATCCCCATCCGGTCAACCCTAAGGCATCTTCCCTTTTAGCCTTACGCAAACACAGAAGTGGAAGTCCATTTTGACTTTCCTTTTTTTCTTCACCATAGTCACCTTTGAACATACACTTGGTTCTGTTTTTGCCCAACCTAGTGTGCTAATCATGGGCCATTCTGTAGCAAGGAAAAAAATCTACTTGTGTTTTAGAAAAGAGGGCTCATGGGAAACAGGCAGGAGTATCCCAGAAGCCCCGTTTTAGGAAGAACAGTCAGACTTCAAAAGACCTACAAATGTTTCTGGCAATTACTCTCTGTGGAGTTCCTTGTCTCTTGTTTTCTCTTGATATCTGGGCCCTTCTCCTCCGTGCATAAAGATGTCCTCTGCCATTCCCTTTATTTTAATCCCCTTACAAAATGCTGGCTTCCATGTGACTCCTAGATACGTCTTCATGTGTTACCCTTCATACCTTGGGAACCTTCTAAAACGCATCTGTTGTTATGATCCCAAGAAAATGTTTATAAAATACAAACACAAATGTTTATAGGGTACAAATGAACATATCACCCTTCTGATTAAAGATGTTCAGTGATTCTCCATCTTATCCCCATTCTCCTCGTGTGGGATGCTGGAGTGCAGCAGTCCCCAACCTTTTTGGCACCAGGGGCCAGTCTCATAACAATTTTTCCACAGACTGGGGGGTGGCAGGGTGGATGGTTTCAGGATGATTAAAGCACATTGCATTTATTGTAGACTTTATTTCTATTATTATTATTACATTGTAATATTCAACGAATAATTACACAACTCACAATGGTGTAGAATCCCTGGGAGCCCTGAGCTTGTTTTCCTGCAACTAGATAGTCCCATCTGGGAGTGATGGGAGACAGTGTGGGTCAGGGAATGCAAAAGATTGGACACCCCCAGTTTAAGCCATTGTGAGGTGTAATTGTAAATTGTAAATTTCTTAGTATTAAAAACAGCCTGGCTCAAGCCTGTAATCCCAGCATTTGGGGAGGCTGAGGCAGGAGGATCACTAAACCCAGGCGTCTGAAACATGCCTTGGCAACATAGCAGGATACCATCTCTAAAAGAAAAAAAACAAAACAAAACAGCCTTAATGAAACAAGGTCTTGGTAATAATGCTTTTAGAATCAGTGTCGTTATCTCTGGGTCTGTAACTGCCTTACCGTATTTCTCCATATCACTCTGATACCCTTGGAATGATGCTTAATATTTCAGAAAAACAGTTATTTCTTTGCAATAGAAGACTACAAATGAGCTTCCACAAGATCAGAGGATTATGGGGTTAATCTTGATGGTGTGCATGGGTGTGGACGCGCTGTCCTGCCAACTGTCTCAACTTCCCTGCCTCCCTTACCTCTGTCTGTGTTTCCGGTCTCCATCCCTCACGACTCCTTCTCTGCCTTTCATTGCTTCCCTCTGATTCCTCTCACCACAGTACTTGCTCCTTTCTTTACCTTGACCCTTGGAGGGAGCAGGGGCCTGGACACCTGGATTTCTTGGCCCTTGATGTTGAGAGCATTGAACCTCTGCATCCCACAAGGACTGAGTTTGAGAAATACAGTCAGGTACATGAGTTTCTAAACAGACCCAGCCCACTGTCCTAATGCCACTAAAGCAGACAGTATATTGATGTACTCTTGGGGTCATCAGAAGTTCTGATTTCCTATTTCCTCTTACCCAGCTGATTTCAGTTCCTTTACCCCTCCTCCTCCTGTTCCTTGGGGTATGTTTTGCTGAGATCATTAGAGCCTGAGTCACTCTCCCCAGAAGACCCAGACCTAGAACTACCCAGAGCAAAACCACAGCTGGTGGACAGTCCGGGTAAGAAACAAATTCTGGGGGACTGGGTTGCTTGGCATAGACACACTTAATACACTGGTGAACACAATAGACTCTTTGGTTGAAGAAGGATGTGGAGCTGAAGAATAATTTTTTTAAAGAGGTTCTAGACAGGCCGGGCACGGTGGCTCATGCCTGTAATCCCAGCACTTTGGGAGGCCAAGACAGGTGGACAACTTGAGGTCAGGAGTTCAAGACCAGCCTGGCCAACATGTTGAAACCTTACCTCTATTAAAAATACAAAAATTAGCACAGTGTGGTGGTAGCCATCTGTAATTCAAGCTACTTGGGAGGCTGAGGCAGGAGAATTGCTTGAATATGGGAGCTGGAGGTTGCAGTGAGCTCAGATTGCCCCACTGCACTCCAGCCTGGGTGACAGAGTGAGACTCCATCTCAAATAAATAAATAAACAAATAGGCTTTAGACTTTACTGGGGTCCTGATGGGAATAATGGAATATAGAGACAGTATGATGCTGCAGGGGAGAGAGGGGATAAGCGAAGGAGGGAAGTTCTTGAGTAAACGGGGGAATGAGTTTTGCGGGACCAGTAGAGGGTAGTTCTTGGATGGGAACAGTTGTTTTCTGGTCACTGAGGTGAAGGCAGAGAACAGTGATGCAGGAGCCGGCAGGAGGAGAATCTGGTGGAGGAGCAGGCAAGAGCATCAGTTTAAGGGCATGAGTCGGGGTGGGAAAGGATGTTTGGTTTGAAGCTTTCAGGAGAAAGCAAAAGAGCCCTAATGATTATGATGGGCCATGGGGAAATGACTGTGATACAGAAGCAGTCACCTTTCAGATCAGTGATGAGTCTCCACATGAAGACACTGGTTCTGCGTGGTGCGTGGGACCCAGCGGCAGAATACAGCCCTGCCCTCTCATGAATTTGCAGACATTGGCTGGTCATTTCTCACCAAGCTCCTAGTTTCCTCTTCTGTCACACAGTGATGATGATGTGTAATCAATGCTGTGCTTGTTGAGATCAGAGGCAAGAAAGTTGAGGATGTGGTACAATGATTGACAAGTATAAAGTGCTTCATCGACGGCGGCCACCATGGTCTGTGTTCATTGCAAATCACAGGATTTCTCCCTTGAACCATAATTGGACAAAATTGCACAGGTTTTCCTCTCTGGTATGTTCCGGCTCATTATTGCAGAATCTTCCTCATTCATTGCAACAATCTTCTGAACTGGTTGCCTTAGAGATTCTTGAAGACAAACAGTCCTCAGGGTATTTTGGTGGTTAGATGGGTGGTAGGGGAGGGAGACATGTCTGAGTTATTTCTGAGATTGTAGAGTATCAAAGTTCATTAGAAATGTGAGCCAAATACGTAATTTCAAAGTGTCAAGTAGGCAGTTTAAAAAGATGGAGAGAAACAAGTGACCTTAATTTTAATAAAATATCTGAGGTAAACTTACATAGCCAAATTATTATCATTTTAACATGTAGTCAATATAAAAACTATTAATGAGATGGTCACAATATTTTTTTCATACTAAGTCTTTGAAATCTGATGGGTATTTTATTCCTGCAGCCCATCTCCAATTGGACTAACCACATTTCACGTGCTTAAAAACCACATGTGGTGAGTGACTAGTGTATTAGACAGCTCTTCTGTGCCGGTAGCGTGGCAAGGCAGAGGCAGAAAGAGACTTTTGCTGGAATTTGACAGCCTGGGTTTTCGGTTGACTTTAAGGAATTAACTGAAATGCTCTAAGTCTCACTTTCCTCATCTGAAAAATGGGTACCATAAAGAAAGTGACCCTTATAGTAACACTTTGGAGGAAGCCTCCTCCAAGCATTAGAAGAGAAGATCAGGCCAGGCACAGTGGCTCACACCTGTAATCCTAGCACTTTGGGAGGCTGAGGCAGGTGGATTGCCTGAGCTCTGGAGTTTGAGACCAGCCTGGGCAGCATGATGAAATGACATGTCTACTAAAATACAATTTAAAAAAAATTAGCCAGGCATGGTGGCATGCACCTGTAATCCCAGCTACTCAAGAGGCTGAGACAGGAGAATCGCTTGAACCTGGGAGGCGGAGGTTGCAGTGAGTTGAGATCATGCCACTGCACTCCAGCCTGGGTGATAGAGAGAGACTCCATCTCAAAAAAAAAAAAAAAAAAAAAAAGGGAAGACCAGCTCTTGGCAAGAACCTGACATGCACTTTGCATACCTGATCTAATGAAATGTCATACCCAATACATATTTGGACTATTATTTCTATCACGGTCTTCTGCATCCCCAAGAGTGCTGAGCCCATCCAATGGATGGAGAAGCACCTCCCATCCATCTGGCCAAGGTAACCGCAGAGACAAGAGTGGAAACAGAGTCTGTTGTTCTGACTTCTTGTAGCACAGAATCCATTGGATATAATACTTGATTATCCATCGTTTATTATCATTCACGGATCCATTTGGCCTATCTTGGAAAACTAACCAAATACTATGCCTTGCCTCCCACGATGAGAGAGGAAAGGGAGATTTCATGACCTTAAAGAGAGAGAGGGAGCAGAATTTGGAGTGGAGAAATTGCATATCTTTTTTTTTTTTGAAACGGAGTCTCGCTGTGTCACCCAGGCTAGAGTGCAATGGCGCAATCTCTGCTCACTGCAATCTCCACCTCCCAGGTTCAAGTGATTCTCCTGCCTCAGCCTCCGGAGTAATTGGGACTACAAGCGCCCGCCGCCATGCCTGGCTAATTTTTGTATTTTTAGTAGAGACGGGGCTTCACCATGTTGGCCAGGCTGGTCTCGAACTGCTGACCTCGTGATCCGCCCACCTTAGCCTCCCAAAGTACTGAGATTACAGGCGTGAGCCACTGGGCCCGGCCAAGAAGTTGCATATCTTATAGTTCTTATGCAGAGTCATGGGTGAGAGAAAGTCTTAGTCCACGTTTGTGTGACACTAGGTCACTGTAGCTGTCACCCACTGATTTTCTGATATCATACATTGTTATTTTTTCTTTATTAAATTGATGGTAAAATACACATAACCAAAAGTTAACCATTTTAGGCTGGGCACAGTGGCTCACCCCTATAATCTCAGCACTTTGGCAGGCCAAGGTGGGCAGATCACCTGAGGTCAAGGAGTTTGAGACTAGGCTGACCAACATGGTGAAAACCCATCTCTACAAAAATATAAAAATTAACCAGGCATGGTGGCAAGTGCCTGTAATTCCAGCTACTCAGGAGCCTGAGGCAGGAGAATCACTTAAACATGGGAGGTGGAGGTTGCAGTCAGCCAAGATTGCACCACTGCACTCTAGCCTGGGCGACAGAACAAGACCACATCTCAAACAACAACAAAAAAGCTAATCATTTAAATGTACAATTCAATGGCATTAAGTACATTTACAGTGTGCTGCAACCATAACCATTATCTAGTTCCAGAACTTTTTTATCACACCAAACAAAAACTGCATAAGCATTAAGCAATAATTCCCCACCTCCTACTTTCCCTAGTCCCTGGCAATCACTAATCCACATTCCGTCTCTGTGAGTTTGGCTACTCTGGATATTTCATGCAAGTGGAATCATACAATATGTGACTGGTGTTGTCTTCCTTCCTTCTCTCCTTCCTTCCTTCTTTCTTTCCTTTCTTCCTTCTTTCCTTCCTTTCTTTTTTCTTTCATTTTAGAGACAGGGTCTCGCTTTGTTGCCCAGGCTGGAGTGCAGTGGCTCAATCATAGCACACTGTTAACCTTGAATTCCTGGGCTCAAATGAGCCTCCCATCTCACCCTCCTGAGTAGCTAGGACTACAGGTGTGTGCCACCACATCCAGCTAATTTAATTTGATTTAATTTTTTTGTTTTGTAGAGATGAGGATCTTGCTATGTGACTCAGGCTGATCATGAACTCCTGAGCTCAAGCAATCCTCCTACCTCAGCTTCCCAAAGCTCTGGGATGACAGGCGTGAGCCACCACACCTAGCCCTCTTTTGTTTAGCGTCATGTTTTCAAGGTTCATCCACATTGTAGCGTATATCAGTGCTTCATTCTTTCTTATGGCTGAATAATATTCCATTGGATGGATAAACCACATTTTGTTTATCTATTCATCTGTTGATGGACATCTGGGTTGTTTCTACCTTTTGGCTATAGTGAGGAGTGTCTCTATGAACATTTTTGTTTGAATACATGTTTTCTCTGTACATCTTTGGCCCCATATTCTCCTCTTGGAGGTCAAGGACCCTATTTCCTTAGCCATTTAATCTCCCTGGTAGGGGCTCGCAGGTTAGCAATTATGAGGATGTGTCATAAGATGCAATCTTGGCCACGCACGGTGGCTCAGGTCTATAATCCCGGCACTTTGGGAGGCTGCGGCAGGTGGATCACCTGAGGTCGGCAGTTCAAGACCAGCCTGGCCAACATGGCAAAACCCCACTTCTACTAAATATACAAAAATTAGCCGGGTGTGGGGTGGTGCACACCTGTAGTCCCAGCTACTCGGGACACTGAGGCAGGAGAATCGCTTGAACCCAGGAGGCAGAGGTTGCAGTGAGAGATCATGCCACTGCACTCCAGCCTGGATGACAGAGCAATATTCCATCACAAAAAAAAAAAAAGAAAAAGAAAGAAGGAAAGAAAGAAAAAAAGAAGAAAGAAAGAAAGAAAGAAAGAAAGAAAGGAAGGAAGGAAGGAAGGAAGGAAGGAAGGAAGGAAGGAAGAAAGGAAGGAAGGAAAGAGAAAGAAAGAAAGAAAAGATGTAATCTTGCCTAACAGGTACAATAAAAGATTGCCAATGTATACATGTGGACATGTGTAAGGGACAGTGGTGAAGATGTTCCAGCTGTTGTGGGAGCTCTAGGGGAAGGTGAGAAAGCTATCAGTGGGAAAACTGGCAGGGGCAGAAATGAGGGGATGGGGAAATGGTGCGGAGGATTATAACTGAGGAATGACCATGACTGCACTATTTCAGGAGTGGACAAAATGGAGACAAATTCCTCTCTCCCCACGAACATCTCTGGAGGGCCACCTGCTATAGCTGCTGGCTATCTCTTCCTGGATATCTTCACTTATCTGGTATTTGCAGTCACCTTTGTCCTCGGGGTCCTGGGCAACGGGCTTGTGATCTGGGTGGCTGGATTCCGGATGAGACACACAGTCACCACCATCAGTTACCTGAACCTGGCTGTGGCTGACTTCTGTTTCACCTCCACTTTGCCGTTCTTAGTGGTCGTGAAGGTCATGAGAGGACATTGGCCTTTCGGTTGGTTCCTGTGCAAATTCATCTTTAGCATAGTGGATATCAATTTGTTTGGAAGTGTCTTCCTGATCGCCCTCATTGCTCTGGACCGCTGTATTTGTGTCCTGCATCCAGTCTGGACCCAGAACCACCGCACCGTGAGCCTGGCCAAGAAGGTGATCATCGGGCCCTGGGTGATGGCTCTGCTCCTCACATTGCCAGTTATCATTCGTGTGACTACAGTACCTGGTAAACTCGGGCCAGGGACAGTAGCCTGCACTTTTGACTTTTCACCCTGGACCAATGACCCTGTGGAGAAGCTGAAGGTGACCATTGCCATGTTGACGGTGAGAGGCATCATCCGGTTCATCATTGGCTTCAGCATGCCCATGTCCATCGTCGTTGTCAGTTATGGGCTTATTGCCACCAAGATCCACAAGCAAGGCTTAATTAAGTCCAGTCGTCCCTTGCGGGTCCTCTCCTTTGTCGTAGCTGCCTTTTTTCTCTGCTGGTTCCCATATCAGGTGGTGGCCTTCATAGCCACAGTCAGACTCTATAACATATTACAAGGCCTGTCCAAAGAACTTAGAATTGCAGTGGATGTGACAAGTGCCCTGGCCTTCTTCAACAGCTGCCTCAACCCGATGCTCTATGTCTTCATGGGCCAGGACTTCCGGGAGAGGCTGATCCACTCTCTGCCCACCAGTCTGGAGAGGGCCCTAACCGAGGACTCAGCCCAAACCAGTGACACAGCTACCAATTCTACTTTACCTTCTGCAGAGGTGCAGTTACAGGCGAAGTGAGGAGGGAGCTGGGGACACTTTCGAGCTCCCAGCTCCAGCTTTGTCTCACCTTGGGTTAGGCTGAGCCACAGGCATTTCCTGCTTATTTTAGGGTTACCCACTCATCAGAAAAAAAAGCCTTTATGTCCCCTGATTTCGGGAGAATAAACAGATATGAGTTTATTATTGACTTCTTTTTTGATTTTGGACCTCAGCTTTGGGTGGTCAGGATGGGAAATGATAGGAAGAAGCTGTCATCTGCATCCTAGTTTGCCTGAAATGAACCCGAATATACCCATTATGATTAGTCCTGAATTATGAGTAGTGAACGATACCCTCATTCTGGCATAATGCTGAGTAGTGTCCACTTCCATTCTGAAAAGTGCCCTGCTATGAAAAATAAATTATGTAGTCATCCTAGGTAAATGAAGGAGGAGGGAGAAGTGTGAAAGAGTATGGCTAAAATCAGGCAAGATATACAAGAAAATACTTCATATATGCCAAGTCCTGTGGCTCACACCTGTAATCCCAGCACTTTGGGAGGCCGAGGCAGGCAGATCACCAGAGGTCAGGAGTTCAAGAACAGCCTAGCCAACATGGTGAAACCCTGTCTCTACTAAAAATACAAAAATTAGCTGGGCGTAGTGGCAGGCTCCTGTAATCCCAGCTATTCAGGAGACTGAGGCAGGAAAATCACTTGAACCCGGAAGGCAGAGGCTGTAGTGAGCCAAGAAAACGCCACTGCACTCCAGCCTGGGTGACAGAGTGAGACTCCGGCTCAAAAAAAAAAAAAGAAGATACTTTATATAAAGTCCTCAGCCTTTATTGATCAACAACTCAGTAAAAATATAAAGTTATGGAGATGTCAGTTGGAGACCCCTCATCCCCTTGAGGTCTACCTGATTGCCTAATCTTTTACATCATAAATTTTGGGAAACAGATTGTCCTCCCCACAAGGGAGGGCCCCCAGAGCCTATGTTTTTACCTGTGGCTCTAAGTCTTGCTTCAACTGAGTTAGTCCAATTCATACAATGTCTGGTGGTTGCTGCCCTGAATGAAATTAACCCAGAGAGGAACTCAAGACATTTCCCTCAATTTCCTGAAAAGCTACATGCACAAGGTATTTAAATATGAAACACGCTTTACAGAAAGAAGCTTGGCAATGTGAGAATAGGCAACTGGCCAGCAACAGACAAACATGAAAGCTTTCCGTTGAACTTAAGACATCCTTTTAAAAGTCCACCCTCCCTCCTATCTCCTCACCTTCAGATTTCTGCTTTTTTTTTTTTTTTTTAAACGTGGAGAAATTTAGCCATCCTACTCTTGACTCTGACTCTATCCCTCAGGTCTCCTTTCCCAACTCAAGTCATTTATCAATAATAGCATCCTCCTTAAGAAGATTTCTGGTGCCAGCTCTTTTTTTTTTTTGAGGCAGAGTATCACTCTGTCACCCAGGCTGGAGTGCAGTGGCACGATCTCAGCTCACTGCAACCTCTGCCTCCTGGGTTCAAGTGATTCTCCTGCCTCAGCCTCCAGGGTAGCTGGGACTACAGGCACACGCCACCATGCCCAGCTAAATTTTTTGTATTTTTAGTAGAGACAGGGTTTTGCCATATTGGCCAGGCTGGTTTTGAATTCCTGACCTTGTGATCCGCCTGCCTCGGCCTCCCAAACTGCTGGGACTACAGGTGTGAGCCACAGCACCCCATCAAGAAGATTTCTGTTGCCAGCTCTTGAAGCAATCATTTAATTACCATTACAGACATCTTTTTTATTTTATTTTATTTTATTTTAAGACAGAGTTTCACTCTTGTTGCCCAAGTTAGAGTGCAATGGCGTGATCTCGGCTCCCTGCAACCTCCACCTACAGGGTTAAAGCGATTCGCCTGCCTCAGCCTCCAGAGTAGCTGGGATTACAGGCATGCATCACACCCGACTCATTTTGTATTTTTAGTAGAGACAGAGTTTCTCCATGTTGGTCAGGCTGGTCTCAAACTCCCTACCTCAGATGACCTGCCCACCTCAGCCTCCCAGAGTGTTGGGATTACAGGCATGAGCCACCGCGCCCAGCCATCATTTTATTATAAACAAGAAACAGAAGAGAAAAGGAGAATGAATGGAAAGAAGAGAGATGAAGGAGTGGCCTGGAGCATCCAAAGTTAACCTACAGCAGAACCTGTCTTTGGGTGAGGAGCTGGGTGATGAGGGCTGATTTCATTCCAGTGCAAGGGGAGATTCCTGAGTTTTGATGACATGATGTGGTCCTTGGGAATCTAGCTCATCTCTGGACTCCCATGATGGTTTTTTCTGCACACCCCCCATGAAGCTCTGCAAGCTTTACTCATCAGCATCCAATGCATTTATTTAACCTATACCACTGACCCCAGAGCTTCTGGAGGGCATTGTGTTATCCTTGCCTTCCCCCTGCATACGAAAGGCTTCAATAAAGGATGGTTTAACTAAACTTTTTGCTTCTGTACCTCTTTTATAATTAACCAGGATACTTGCAAATCCAGGAACCCCTTAGGTCACCAACTCCAGGAAGTCAGCGAGTTCTTCCTATGTTGACACATGGAGAAACTGAGGCCCAGAAGGAGAGTGCAGTAAAATAGGGCCCTGCTACAAAGTTAGGGGCACCGCCTCCGTCCAAGACCACCCTCGCTTCTGACACCAACTGCAAATTTGCAGAATCTCCAGAACACCCTCCAGCTGGATCATTTGCTAGAAAGAGTCACAGAGAGAGAACGGAGCAGAGGATTTGAACAGAGAGGAAGTGAGAGATGATGCAGCCCCAGATTGCAAGGGTGGCGGGGAGAGAAGCTACCAGATAATGTTCTGGTTCCTCTAAGGTCTAGACACACTGTCTGCAGTTGGCTTCCTTTAAATTCCCTTGTGTTCTTCCAGCAAGCAGGTTTAACTTGAGCCAGTTTGACTGAGTTTCGACAACTCACAACTCAACCATCCATTCCTAAGCTACCTCAAATAATCGTCAGGATGAATCAACCACAGGGTGGTTCCTGTGACTGAGGCTGAGCAAGAGGATGGGGAGAGACATGACTTGCGGGGGATGGGTATTACCCTTCAGATCACTTACTGGGGGAGCTCCTGGTCTTGCATGAACCAGCAAACAGAGAAGAGGCAATGGCCTATGATGGGGTCAAAGAACAAGAATAAATGATAGCCCCTGTTGGCTCCCAAATCCTAACAATATCCAGCTCACCCTGAATGGTGCCTCTATGGGGGAAAAAAATCCCTCTTGTAGAATTTAGACATTAAGAATAGAGACCATCCTAACAAGTTGCCTGGGCAACAGAGCGAGACTCCAGCCCCCAAAAAATAAAAACTGGTACTGGATTTTGCAAGAAATAGCAAGTCACCCTGAAGTTATAATTGTGTGGTATTTACAAAAAAGAGAATTTTCGATTATATTATTATTCTTTGTAAAGTGTGTGGTACATATCCTTTATAATCAGTACAATTACAAAATTTATTGTAAACATATGTGTTTATACACAGACATACATTTTTCCCTTTGGAGAGCCAGTTGTTAAACATTTATCGGCACATCACAATGTAGTCGTGTTCAGATCCCAGCTGTCACTACTTGTGTGATCTCAGACAAGTCATTTCCCTCTTTGAATGTCAATTTTCTCTTTTTTAACATGGGAGCAGTAATAGCTACCTGAGGGAATCTTTTGGCTGGAGCTCATGAAGATGAGACAGGAAGCACAGAGCTGAGCATCTGTATCACGGCTGGCCAGGCACAGTGGCTCATGCCTGTAACCCCAACACTTCAGGCCAAAGCAGGCGGATCACTTGAGCCCAGGAGTTCCAGACCAGCCTGGGCAACATGATGAAGCCGTGTCTCTACAGAAATAAAAAAATAAAAAACACAAAAAGCAGTCAGGATTGGTGGCGCACACTTGTAGTCCCAGCGACTCAGGAGGCTGAGGCAGGAGGATCGAGGCTGGGCCTGGGAGGTCGAGGCTGCAGTGAGTCATGATCATGCCAATGAACTCTAGCCTGGGCAGTAAGAGCAAGACCCTGTCTCAAAGTAAAATAAAATAAAAACATATACATCATGGCCACCATTAACATTATGACCATTTCCACCTGCTGGAGACAGGGTTGTTTCCTCTGTCCTCTGCAACCACAGTGACGTGACACTTCCTGTATGACCCACCCTCTCCCATCCTCACAGTCTTTTTTCCCCCTTGCACCTCCCTTTGTCAAGCAACAGAGGTAGGGGGTCATTTAGTAGGCATCACTCTGAAGTCCCTGCACCTGGGGTTAGGGGAGAGGAAATGCTCCCCTAGTGATCCGCTCGATCGTATGTACCTTAGAAGAGCATGCATGAGCCTCCCCAGGGCACAGAGTGGGAGCTTGTTCATCATACGCTCCACATGTGCCCTGCACTGGGCTGGCTTGTTAGTTTGTTAGGGTGCTGTAACTCATTACCACAAACCAAGTGACTTCAAACCACAGAAATGGACTGTCTCACAGTACTGGAGGCCAGAAGTCTGAAATTAAAGCATCGGCAGGGTTGGCTCCTTTTGGAGGCTCTGGGGGAGACTCCCTTCCACGCCTCTCTCCTAGCTCCCGGTGGTGGCTGCCACCCTTAACATTCCTTGGTGTTAAGGATGTAATTTTGTCCTCCCCACAGCCTCCATTCCTACATTGAAGTCCTAACCCTCAGCCCCTCGGAACATGTCCTTATTTGGATACTGGATTATGGCAGATGTAATTATTTAAGTTAAGATGAGGTCATACTGGACTAGGGTGGACCCATAGTCCAACATGACTGGTGTCCTTACGGAAAAAGGGAAATTTGGACGCAGACGCTCACATGGGAAGAACACCATGTAATGAGGGAGGCAGAGGTGGCAGTGATGCTTCCACAAGCCAAGGAACGCCACAGACTGTCAGCAAATCACCAAAGATTGTCATTGTCAGGCACCAGAAGCAGTCAAGCACAGTGGCTCATGCTTGTAATCTCAGCACTTTGGGAGGCTGAGGTAGGAGGATTGCTTGAGCCCAGGAGTTTGAGGCCAACCTGGGCAACATAGCAAGATCCCATCCTTACAAAATATTAAAAAGTGAGCAGGGTGTGGTGGTGCACACCTATGGTCCCAGCTACTTGGGAGGCTGAGGCAGGAGGATCACTTGAGCCCAGGAGTTCCAGGTTGTGGTAAGCTATGATCACACCACTGTACTCCAGCCTGGGTGACAGACCAACACCCTGTCTAAAAAATAAAAATAGGCTGGGCACTGTGGCTCACGCCTGTACTCCCAGCACTTTGGGAGGCCGAGACAGGCCGATCAACAGAGGTCAGGAGTTCGAGACCAGCCTGGTCAACATGGAGAAACCCCGTCTCTACTAAAAATACAAAAATTAGCTGGGTGTGGTGGCGTGTGCCTGTAATCTCAGCTACTCAGGAGGCTGAGGCAGGAGAATGGCTTGAATCCGGGAAGTGGAGGTTACAGTGAGCCGAGATTGAGCCACTGTACTTCAGCCTGGGCGACAGAGCGAGACTTCCTCTCAAAAATAAATAAATAAATAAAAATAAAAATAAAAAACAAGCTAACCAGGTGAGGTGTCTCCCACCTGTAGTCCCAGCTACTTGGGAGGCTGAGGCGGGAAGATTGCTCGAGCCCAGCAGTTCAAGGCTAGCCTGCAATGTAATGAGACTTCATCTCTACCAAAAAAAAAAATGTTAATTAGCTGAGCATGGTGGCCTGCGCCTGTAGTCCCAGCTATTTGGGAGACTGAGATGGGAGGTCGGCTAATGACTGAGAGGCAGAAGTTGCAAAGAGCTGATTGCGAGTGGGTCAGTTCACTGGCTCAGAGGCTAGTGGGCGGTGAGCCGACTATACTCCATCTTGCGCGGCACAGAAAGAACCTGTCTCAAAGAAAGAAAGAAAAAAAAAGCACCAGAATCTAGGCAAGAGGCATAGGATAGATTCCGTCTCACAACTCTCAGAAGAAACCAAGCCTGCTGGAACATCCTGATCCTGGACTTCTAGCTGGCAAAACTTTGAGAGAGTAAATTTCTGTTGTTTAATCTGAGTTTGTGTCATAGCCGGCCCTTTATACTTGTGGTTTCTACGTGTAAGGATTCAACCAATCACGAATAGAAAATATTTGAAAAAAGTAATAAAAAATAATACAAATTTAAAAAAAAAACAACTACCTCTCATTCACTTTGTATTAGGTATCATAAGTAAGCTAGAGATGGTTTAAAGTATATGGGAGCACTTTGGGAGGCCGAGGCAGGCAGATCACTTGAGGTCAGGAGTTTGAGACCAGCCTGGCCAACATAGCAAAATCCCATCTCTACTAAAAACACAAAAAATAACCGGGTATGGTGGCGGGTGCCTGTAATCCCAGCTTCTCAGGAGACTGAGGCAGGAGAATCGCTTGAACCCGGCGGACAGAGCTGAGATTGCGCCACTGCACTCCAGCCTGAGTGACACAGCAAGACTCCATCTGAAACAAATAATAATAATAAATAAATAAAAATAAAGTCTATGGGAGGATGTGCATAGGTTATGTGCAAATACTGCACCATTTTATGGAAGTGTCTTGAACTCATCTGTGCATTTTAGTATCCACAGGGTCTTGGAAGCAATCCCCAGAGAATACTGAGGGGCAGCTGTATTTTTTATTACAGAAGTCTAGAAAACTAGTACACTTAGCTTGTGATACATCACTCCAATCTCCGCCTATGTCTCTGCATCACTTTCTTTATCTTTTTGATGCAGGGTCTCCCTCTGTCACCCAGGCTGCAGTGCAGTGGTACAATCATAGCTCACTGCCACCTCGATCTCCTGGGCTCAAGTGATCCTCCCACCTCAGCCCTTCAAGTAACTGGAACCGTAAGCATATGCCACCACATCCAGCTAATTTTAAAATTTTTTGTAGTGACAAGGTCTCACCGTGTTGCCAGGCTGCTCTCGAACCCCCTGGGGCTCCCACCTCTGCCTCCCAAAGTGCTGGGATTACAGGCATTCAGTCTTATTCTTTCACTTTGGGAGGCGTTTTTTTTTTCCCACCTAATCAGATGGTTCTCAAACTGTATGTAAGAATTACCTGGGGTGTTTGTTTAAATCATTTCCACAGCCCTGAGCTCACAAAATCTGAAGAAATGACAGTGAAGACCAGTAGTCATCATGTTTAGCAAATGCACACAGATGATGTGGATGCTTTGGAGTCCATGGACCAGTTTTGCAGAATGATTGAACATACGATGACAAGAGCTGATAGCAGAGGCTGTGTCTCATGTGCTTTGGGGCAGCTTCCTTCATCTCTGTGTTCTCTCTCAACATTTGGAAAATGGAAATTATCACAAGGACCAGAAGGGTGTTGGCCAGGATGGTATCAGGATTGAAAAGCCAGATCTCATCTCAAAATCCTTAACTTCATGACACCTGCAAAAGCTCTTAAAACCCTGTATCCAAATAAGGTCACATCCTTAGGTTCCGCAGGTTAGGGCTTAGATGTATCTTTTGGGGGTCACCCATCAACCCCACTGCATGTGGAACCAAGGACACCGAGGGACAGATGTACTTTGTTATTACAGAAGCCTTAGAAAACTAATACATTTGGCTTGTGGGTGCATCACTACTGCAATCTCTGCCCCTGTCTTCACATCACCTTCTTCTCTGTGTTTGGCGTCTACCTTCCTCTGCCTCACTCATAAACACCTGCCATGGCGTTTGGGGCCGACCTTAAATCTAGGATATGCTCAAATCTTGAAATTCTTAACTTTACAACATTTGCAAAACCCCTCTTTCCAAATAATGTTACGGTCACAGCTTCTGGGGGTTAGGACATCCTCTCAAGTAATCCCCTCATGGGAAACCACGGCCGCGTTACTTCCTCTTCATCTTACAGCATTCACTGGGAATGACAGCATTGTGGTTTTGAGCCTCTGGACTGCGGGTGCCTGCAGCCCAGGTCACAGAAAGGGGCCACTGGACTTCTGCAGCTCTGTGTCCTCTATCTGGAGCCCACAGGCGTGCCCCTTTGATGACACACTCTCTGTGTTGCACAGTGTGGCTGCTCACCAAACTGTTTGGAGCTTTCTGCTATGGCCCAGGTTAGAGGGTCTATTCGCCCCAAGCTTGAGTGACTAGGAAGCTGGGGCCCAGGGATTAAGTGGATGCCAAACAGAGTTCTACTCCCTGCATCAACATGGGGAAGGGTTCTCCTTGTCTGCAGGTGGCTAAGGTGGAGGGGGAGGCTCAGAGTCAGGAGGTAGCTTGCACAAGGCTGCCTGCCTTGGAACCCAGGGGTGTCTCATGACAGAGTGTGGGCTCCTCCCAGCTCCAACCTGGCTTACTCCTCAGAGGAGAGGTGGGGTATCCAGGGAGGGTGAAGGGTGGTGTATCCAGGGAAGCATCCTCCTGTTACCACCTGCGTTAGTCTTGGAGACCTTCAGCCTCTACTCTTTCAGGAATGGCTAAACTCACCTCATATTCCAATGTGCCAGACAGACTCTCTCTCTCTTAACCTTGAGGGCTCTCCTATGAAGGACAAATTGAGACAGTCCCATTTTACAGATGAAAAAAGAGAGGCTCAGAGGAATGAAATGGCTCCATGCCAAGAACAGGTCACTAACTGTGATGGAATAAGTGTTCGGGTCCCCTCAACTTCATTGTTGAAATCTTAATCCCCAAGGAGGTCGAGGCTGCAGTGAACAGTGACTGCACCACTGCATTCCAGCCTGGACCACACAGTGAAAACTTGTCTAAAAATAAATAAATATATATTTGTTTTCTGCCCCTAATTTCTAGCACAGAGCTCCTAAAATTCTTGTAACTTCCTGAGTGAGGAGGTGAGAAAAGCATATTTTGTTATTCATAATTAGCCCCTATCAGTCACACCTGAGTTTATACTAACGAGGCAGATCTGGGCAGATCTGGGATGGTTGCCAGAGAGACGAACCCTGTGATCCCAGTGGAATTTTTAGCCTCATGCCCCAAATTCCAAGAGGGGAGAGGGGCTGGAGATTGACTAACCACCAGTGGCCAATGATTTAATCAATCATGCTATAAAATAAAAATAAAATCCTAAGGCCCTCCCTCCGATTACCTTACCACCACCACACTGACTCAACAAGACCCTTTCTTAGCCAAAGGGATCCCAGAGAAACCTAAAAACTGAGTTCCCGGCCGTGACTTGAAGGCGGGTGGGACACGCCTTCTTATATCCCTTCCCTTTTGGAGTTTAGGAACGACAGAAGACCAGCATTATAGGTAAAATAAGATTGACAAAACACTCTTTGTGATGATAACATACCAAATTACATACAAGACCTAAGGCAAGTGTTCAGTCACTTCTAAGGGCCATCAATCTTGCTACACTGCATCCTTATCGTAAAACATTCTTTTTTGCAGACTCCAGGTTTTAAGCAGACCCTTACTCCTTTAACCAACTGCGAACCAAAGAATCCCTGAATCCATCTGTAACCTGTAAGCCCGCTCCTCTTCAAGATATCCTGCATTTTCAGGCCAAACCAATGTATGTCTTCCATGTATTGATTTACGACTTTGCCTGTAACTCCTTTCTCCCTAAAATGCATCAAATCAATTTTTACTTTAAGTTCTGGGATGCATGGGCAGAATGTGCAGGTCTGTTACGTGGGTATACATGTGCGATGGTGGTTTGTTGCACCGTCATCTAGGTTTTAAGCCCCGCATGCAGAGTCTAGGGCCCCAGTCCATCCTCCCTCAGATCCAGAAGTCCAGGTCCAGCCCCTCCTCCCTTAGTCCTGGGAGTCCAGGTCCAGCCCCTCCTTCCTCAGACCAGGGAGTTCAGACCCCAGCCACTCCTCCCTCAGACCCAGGAATCCAGGCTCTCAGATCTTAGTCTAAGCCCCTAGTTCCTCCTTCCTCTGTGACTGGCAGGGTATAGTCTAGTGATTTAATGCCTAATGCCTGTTTTCTGTTACCCAGCCACGCTGCCTGTGTGCTGTATCACTTGTCCCAGGAAACGACTCTTCTTTTACCTCAATTTCCCTATCTGGAAAATGAGTCTCCTCCTGTCTTGCTTCCCTGGAGAGGATAAACAGCTTTTGCAAAAGGAAGCGCCTCCCTCCCTCTTCCTCTGTTCGGCTCTTACTGTCTCTATTTCTCTCCAGGGAAAGGGGCAGGAGAGGTGGTGGGTGCCGGGGTAGAAAGTGCCTTCCACTGGATACAGGCAGGGCCCTCCTCCTCCAGGCCTTTCTCTCCCTCCTCCCAGCTCTGGAAGTTCTACAGTTTCTCACAGAGGCACTGGCTAGAGGCAGAAGGTGGACGTACAGTCATCATTGCTGGCTAGGCTCCCTCCCTCCCTGGATTTCAGCGGAATCATGGAAGCCTAGGGGTTTCCCAGAATATGCGTGTGGGGGAGGAAAGGTTCCGTCTAACTCTAGCCCATCCAGGGCTCTGAGTTCCTGGAAGTCCAGAGGCAGTCTCTTTCCAGACTTGGGGTCTGTGCTGATGCTGGAGTCTTTTTTGTCTAAGGTCCCATCTCCCCGGAGCTCCTCAACGCATCCTCCCAGGACGGGCCACTCTGAGTGGTGCCCATAGAACTATTATGTAGGGGTGGGGTGGGGGTCCCAGCTGCTGGGCCCTCTCTCCCCAACTTCTCTCCTCCCCCTCTTCCCTATCCTTCCTTCTCTCTCTCCTTCCTCCATTCTCCTCCTCTTCTGACCTTCCTCCCCCTCCTTCTCTCTTTCCCTCCCTCCTCCTCTCTTTCCCTCCCTCCTCCTCTCCTTCCTCCTTCTTCCCTCATCTCTCCTTCCCCTCCTCCCTTCCTCTTCATTTTTTTTTCCCCCAGAGTCACTCTGTTGCCTAGGCTGGAGTGCAGTGGCGTGATCTCGGCTCACTGCAAACTCCACCTCCTGGGTTCAAGCGATTCTCCTGCCTCAGCCTCCTGAGTAGCTGGGACTGCAGGCGTGCACCACCACGCCTGCCTAATTTTTGTATTTTTAGTAGAGACGGGGCTTCACCATGTTGGCCAGGCTAGTCTCGAACTCCTGACCTCAAGTGATCCACCTGCCTTGGCCTCCCAAAGTGCTGTGATTACAGGCGTGAGCCACCGTGCCTGGCTGCTCTCCTTTTTCTTTCCCCTCTCCATCCACCAATCTGACTTTCTATCCCGACCTCACACATTTGTTCAACACATATTTGTTGAGCACCTACCAGGTACTAGACACAGGTCCAGGCGCTGAGGAATGAGCCATGAACAAATCAGATAAAGACAGCTGCCTGTCTAGAGCTTGCATTCGAACCAGGAAGACACACATTGTACAAAAACGATACTAAACGTACCTTATGCAAGTTACACGTTATATAGGAAGGGGATCAATGCTATGGGGAAAAAGAAAAAGAGAAAGCAGAGGAGAGTAAAGTGGGTCAGGAATCCAGGGGTAGGGCAGGTTTTGCTGTTGAATAGATGGTCGCGGGAGCCAGCTTCTGTCTTTCCTCCCTCTCCCTACCTCCTTTTCTCCTCCGTCTCTAGTTATCTAGATCCCCGCAATGTGCATTTCCCTTCCCAACCCAGGACACCTAGCAAAGAAACCGTCTACCTGGATTCAAGCATTTAATAAAACAAGGATCTCTTCAGGTTACTGCCCAGGGGCCCCTTGCCCTCACTGGTTCCCCAGGAGGTACCTGCCTGAGATGGAGCAAAGGGAAGAGCACCTGTAACCAGAACTAGCTGAGGTTGGGGGTTTGGCAAGTTAGCCCGCCATGTCTGTGTCCATCTCCCAGTCTTCTTGGTCCTGGATCCTCGGGGTCCTGCACCTCTGCCCAACCTTACTCACACTTCCTCTCTACCCTGGAAAAGCCCCAGGGATCTCTGATGCAACCCCACCACCCAGCGACTCATCCTGGCCCAGAGCCCCTGTCTCTCCCTCCAGTTTAGCCCTTGCTCAGACCAAGAGCTGATCCTGCCCCTCCCTTGCTCACAGCCCTTCCATGGCTCCCCAGTGCCACCAGAGCAGTCCTAGCCTCTGACTCCTGCATTCAAAACCCAACATGTTGCATGCGTTAAATATGTTGCATGCTTGACTTAGCCATTTCACAATCGATTATATATATAGCAAATGTCATGCTGTATATCATAAATATGTATAATTGTTACTTAGTTAAAATTTTTTTTGAGACGGGAGGCCGGAGTGCAGTGGTGCAATATTGGCTCACTACAACCTCCGCCTCTCGTTCAAGTGACTCTCCCACCTCAGTCTCCTGAGTAGCTGGGATTACAGGTGCACGCCACCACACCCGACTAACTTTTGTATTTTTAGTATAGATGGGGTTTCACCATTTGGGACAGGCTGGTCTCAAACTCCTGACCTCAAGTGATCTGCCTGCCTTGGCCTCCCAAAGTGCTGGGATTACAGGCATGAGCCACTGTGCCTGGCCAAAAAAATTTTTTTAAACCCAAATGGGTGGACCTCACTAGGGACCCTCAACCCCCCACACCCTTGTTTCACCCACTGTGCTTCACAGCATCAATCTGCCCTTACTTTTTTGACTGGTCACACCATTTCTTGCCTTGGATGCCCCTTTCTAGCCCCACCTTCCACCCCCACCCTGACCATGGCTAACTCCTCATCAGCCAGCATCGCCTCCTCCAGGAAGCCCTCCCTGACTCTTGGGCTGGGTTGGTGCATCCTTGCACTGTTTTGTGGCCCTCTGTTTACACAGCTGTCTTCTCCACCAGATTGGCATCTCCCCAAGGGCAGGGCCCAGGGCTGAGTCATCTCTGTGTGCCCGGCATCGCCCAGCCCAGCCCCGTCTACCAGGGCTCAGGAGATGTCCCTAAAATGAATGAATGTTTTCTGCTCTGCCTTTGCTCCATTTTTGCCTTACCTCTCCCACCCTGTGCTCCTTCCGTCCAGGTATTCTGTAAGCTGTACCCTGAGGTTTCCTGATGATGGCTGAAATGCTGGGAAGGCCACTGTGGACCCAGGGCAGGAACTGGAGAACAGCCACCACAGGAGCGGGGGTTTCCAGGAGCCACGGGTGTTAGTGAGGGGTGTGGGGTCCCTACCTGTCTCTCCACCACCAGCCCCGGCCTCCTGTGGGAGTTTCCAGCTTCACTGCTCCCTGTCTTTCAGCACTTGTCTGGGCTGCTTCCAGCCTTGGTCATCTCTTCCTGCAAGAAATTCTAGGGTCTGGACATGTAGGTCCAAGGGAGAAGGAAGCTGGGAGTTGAGACTCCTGGGTCTGAGGGAGGAGGGGCTGGGGGCCTGGAGTCCTAGGTCTGAGGGAGGAGGGCCTGCGGGCCTGGACTCCTGGGTCTGAGGCAGGAGGGGCTGGGGGCCTGGACTCCTGGGTCTGAGGGAGGAGGGGCTGGGGGTCTGGACTCCTGGGTCTGAGGAAGGAGGGACTGGGGGCCTGGGACTCCTGGGTCTGAGGGAGGAGGGGCTGGGGGTCTGGGCTCCTGGGTCTGAGGGAAGAGGGTCTGGGGGCCTGGGCTCCTGGGTCTGAGGGAAGAGGGTCTGGGGGCCTGGGCTCCTGGGTCTGAGGGAGGAGGGGCTGGGGGTCTGGACTCCTGGGTCTGAGGGAGGAGGGGCTGGGGCCTGGACTCCTGGGTCTGAGGGAGGTGGGGCTGGGGGTCTGGACTCCTGGGTCTGAGGGAGGAGGGGCTGGGGGCCTGGGCTCCTGGGTCTGAGGGAGGAGGGGCTGGGGGCCTGGGCCCCTGGGTCTGAGGGAGGAGGGGCTGGGGTCTGGACTCCCGGGTCTGAAGGAGGAGGGGCTGGGAACCTGGACTCTTGGGTTTCAGAGGAGGGAAGCTTTGAGAATTAAAGCCCTGGTTATCCTTCCTCATCTGCACTCTGGTTTTAGAAACATCTGGTTTTATACAGCTGCTCCACCCGAGCAGGGCGGGGTGGGGGCTGGGCAGCCAAATGCCCCACTTCTGGGGAAGGGCCTGTGCTGCCCCCTCCCACTGGGCGGAGGACTCACCCTCCCCTTCTGCTCTGGGCTGGCCTCAGATCATCTGAGGATCCATCATCCTGACACAGCCAGACACCAGGCGGCCGGGCTCCCAGCAACAGCGTCAGACACAGCCCGGCCCGCCCTGGTGGGTGGGCGGGGCGTTCGGGGTCCTTGGGAATGCACCTTCTCCCTGACAGCCAGGCCCAGGCAGAGGCTTGGCCTGGCGCATCCTCCTCGGGAAAAGCCCAGGGTGTGCGGATTTGGTGTCCGGCAGGGGAGAGCTCCGGGACAGGCTGGAAGAGATGGAACTGCAGGGAGAGACGAAGATGCACAAACAGAGAAATGGAGAGAAACAGTGAATGAGAGAGAGAGAGAAACACATACAGAGATAGAGTCTCACAAAGAGATAGGTGTGGTGGCTCGCGCCGGTAATCCCAACACTTTGGAAGGCCAAGGCAGATGGATCACTTGAGGTCAGGAGTTCGAGACCAGCCTGGCCAACATAGTGAAACCCCATCTTTACTAAAAACATACGGGTGTGGTGGTGCATGCTTGTAGTTCCAGCTACTCGGGAGGCTGAGGAAGGAGAATAGCTTGAACACGGGAGGTGGAGGTTGCAGTGAGCCGAGATCATGCCACTGTGCTCCAGCCTGGGTGACAGAGTGAGACTCCATCTCAAAAAAAAAAAAAAAAAAAAAAAAGAGATGGGGATGCAGAGAGATGGAGGGAGGATAGAGACAGAGATAGAGAGGGAGATAGAAGGAGAAAGAGAGACAGAGAGAAAGAGACACACACACGGACACACAGTGAGAAAGTCACTCAGAAAGAGGGAGAGCCACACAAGAGGAAAGTCAGGGAGACCTCAGAAATGCAAAGGGACAGACACTCCTGGGTAAAAACAGAGAGAGAATGGTTGTGAGGGGAGATGAGGAGGAGAAACAGACAGGAATACACAGAGGCAGAGACCCAGATAGATGGACCGAGAAACAGAGATGGGGAGACAGATACAAAACAACAGAGACTCGGGGAGAGGCAGACAAAGAGAGAGGACGGGGGAATTTCTCTCTGCTGCTCCAAGTCTTTCAGCCTGTCCTGGAGCTGGACCCTGCCAGACACCAAAGGTCATCCGAGTCATAGGCAGGGAGAAAAAGAGGCAGCTACCAAGGCAGAAAGTGAGACATCAATAGTTCGCAGTAAGAGAAGGGAAGAGAAGAACAGAATTAGATACAGATAATTTTTAAAAAATTCATAGAAAGAAGGGCATGGAAACAGACATTTATCACAGATCTTCTGGTCCTGAGGGGCTCGGGTCTAGGCACCCCAGGTCCCGCATCTCTTTTCCACCCTTCCTCTGACTCAGTTTCCCTGATGGGTGAAAGCACTGACAGACCCCGGCTGGGTCCCCAGGGGCAGCTGACCGACAACTCTCTGTGTTCATCCCTGAGTCCCTGGGGATACAAACCCCAGTGCTCCAGCCCTCCACCCCAGGCCCTGGTGCACACACGCAGACCCACGTCAGTTAGGCACCGAATAGACAGACGTTCACTCACAGCTCCGATTCCAGGCAGCCGTGCCTTGGGCCAGCGCACACACAGGCACACCCACAGCACGCACGTGTGTGTGTCTCGTTCCATCTACCAGTTGCTGAGACATGTCCCTGGGGGGCCCAACCCAGAGATGGATTCTGGGGACAGGAGAGGCGGCTGCGGGAGAGGCAGGGCGGGGGTGACTGGGGAAAGTGAGAAGGGGGAGGTGGGGAGAGCTTTAAAGTAAGAAGAGAAACAAATGAGGGTGACAGGAGGCAAGAGAAGTGGAGAGGAAGAAAGGGATGGAGAGAAAGACAGAAACTTGGAGAAATGTGGTGATGGGGAGAGAGATAAGGGTACCAAGAAAGAGATGAGGATAAATAGTGGATTGGGGAGAAAGAAAGGGACGGAGGGAAATACAGGGATAGGGGATGAGGGGAACCCCCAAAATGCAAGCAAGGTGGAACAGAAAAATCAGGGGAGACAAGGGACAAGAGTGGGGAGGAAGAGAGAAGAAGACATAGAGGAGAGAGGCTGGGAGAGGAGGGGGAGCAATGGCAGAGAGGACTAGAGGAGGGGCGCGGGTAGACATGGGGGCCTGGGAAGGGAGGCCCGTCTGGCTGAGCGGGGTGGGAGTAATAGCGGGAAGCGGGTGGAGCTGCCCGGCCGTGACCTCAGAGCCCCTGGCCCAGCTTAGCCTGACTGACGTCAGCACTTGCTCCCGCCCCCGCCTGTGCTGGTCTTCAAATGACCCCTCTGCAGCTCTCTGGCCACAGAGAGGCTGGGAGAGCAAGCAGGAGAGAAGAGAGTGCCCGGCCAGACCCACTGCGATGACACAGGTTGTGTGTGTGTGTGTGTGTGTGTGTGTGTATATACAGCCATGTGGGGGAAACTACTGCCATATGTGTGACCACGAGTGTTGGGGAACTGTGTGCACATGATTTCATGTGTGTATCCATGTGCGTGACAGTGACCATATGTGTGTAGGGGACAGTGAGCATGTGAGGCTGAGTGTGCAGGTCTGTGTATACATTGCCCTGTGTGGGCGGCCATCCCAAGTACATGTAGGTGAGATGTGCCATGTCTGTATTTCTGTATCTGTGTATCTTGCTATAAATTTGTGTATGTCTATGTTCCCTGGGAGGCAGACAGAAAGAGGGAGTGAGACAGTGAGCAAGTGAAAGAGACTGAGTAAGAAAGAGAGTTGGATTTGCCTGTGGCACGTGGGAATGGATTTCTGTTTCATGCGTTCAATAGCTATTAAGTTGAACCAAATGAAATCACCGATACTGAGCCACTCAAAACTTGGAAGAACAGCAATTTCATCTGGTTCAGTATCAGCTTGACAGTCACCTACTATTTCTCTTGAAATCTTCCCTGTGTGTCCCATTGCCCCAGACTCTCAGTTGGGGCTCTGTGTGTTTGCGGCCACGTGGGCATCCCCTTGCTGGTGTTGCTTTTGCCTGCGGAGGGGTGTGTGCCTGCAGGTTCACCTGTGTGGCCGTCAGTGGGGGTCACGGGGTCGCTGTGTTTGGCCTAAGTGGGTGTCTGGGGTCATCCTGTAGAACACAAGTAATTTCATTCTGTGTGTCACTCATCACGTGTGAGTTCACGTGTGGGGGGGCGTGTCTACACGTGTGTTCATCTGTGTTTCTAGAATCAACTCTCTGGATCCCTAGCATGAATTGGGCCATCCTTAGGAACTCAGGCAAGGCCAGGTTTGAGGCAAAGGAAGAGAGAAGGGGGATTCGAGAAGAAAGAATAATGTTTAATGTTGAGAGTTTAAAAGCTGTACCTCAGCTTTGTCCTCTAGAAATGTAACAAAAACCACAATATCTAATTTAAAATGTTCTTGTGGCCACATTTCAAAAAGTAAAAACAAACAGGTGAAGTTAATTTTAATAATATATTTTTATTTAACCCAGTGTGTCAGGGGCCAGCACATTTTTTTTTTTATAAAGGGCCCAATATTAAATATTTGAGGCTCTTGGGGGTCATCTGGTCTCTTTTGAAAGTACTCAACTTCCATGTTGTAAATGGAGAATCAGCCACAGATGATGTATAACCAATGAATGCGGTTGTGTGCAAATAAAGCTTCCTTTAAGGACACTGAAATTTGAATTTCATATTTTTCATGCTCCACAAACTATTATTCTTCTTTTGGCTTTTAAAAACCATCTAAAAATATCAAAAAAAATTCTTAGCCTGCAGGCTGTAGCAGGTCTTAGCATGCCGACCCCTGCTACGTATGAGATATGGTAATTTCAATATGTAATCAATACATAAATGTTAATGAGCTATTTCACTTTCTTTTCCCCAGACTTGGGCTTCAAAATCCAGTGTGTTTATTGCGCTTCTCACTTAGATGCTACCTTTTCATTGGAAATACCTAATCTGTGTTTAGATTTTACAAAATTTACAGTTACAAAAGGAGCATCATAGATGCAACTTGTTCCAAACATATTTAAAAGTTTTCTAATAACTGAATCAAGTAAGAGTTTTTAAAATTTAAATGAATTAAAATTAAAATTAAATTTTAAACTCAGTTCCTCGGTGATACTGGCTGCATTTCAAGTGCTTGGTAGACACATGTAGCTGGTGACACCTGTATTGGACACAAAGATCTATATCTTAATGACACATTTAAATAACCCACAGTAAGCCTATGAGGCAGGAACTGGTGGCGTAGGAGGCAGTTTAGTGTAGAGGGGATGCCAGAGCCAGACTGCCTGAGTTTTATTTCTAACACTGCTTATTACCTGAGTGACCTTGGGTAAAAGTATTTGCCTCTCAGTGTCTCGGTTTCCTTATCTGTAACAGAAGATAGTAGAGGTACCTGCCCTATAAGGTTGTTGTAGAGACCGGGTGCAGTAGCTCACGCCTATAATCCCAGTACTTTAGGGGGCCAAGGCAGGAGGATCGCTCGAGCCTGGGAGTTCAAGACCAGCCTGAGCAACACAGCAAGATCCTGTCTCAATTATTATTATTATTATTATTATTATTATTATTATTATTTTGAGATGTAGTCTTGCACTGTCACCCAGGCTGAAGTGCAGTGGCGCCGTCTTAGCTCACTGTAACCTCCACCTCAGGGGTTCAAGCAATTCTCCTGCCTTAGCCTCCTGAGTAGCTGGGACTACAGTCATGTGCCACCAAGCCTGGCTAATTTTTGTATTTTGGTTTCACCATGTTAGCCAGGCTAATCTTCAACTCCTGACCTCAGGTGATCCACCTGCCTCGGCCTCCCAAACTGCTGGGATTACAGGTGTGAGCCACAGTGTCCGGCCCCCTGTCTCAATTTTTTAAAACTCTCTCTATATATAAAGGTTGCTGTACAGTAGTGTCTGGCACACGGAAAGTACTCTTTCCTCTGATTCTGGGCTCTTCCAGCAACATTTACTGGGGCACCTGTTCTGCTGGGGAGCTGGGCAGTGGAAAAGCAGAACGAGGGTATGCCTCTGGAAAGTCAGAAAGAAGAGTCCTCCACCGTGGGCTGCTGACCCTGTGCAAGTCACTCCTTCTGGCCAATCAGTCCTCAGTTTGGCCACCTGTATGGTGGCAGCGAGCACTATCTGTCCCCCAGGGCTCTGCCGAGGGCTAAAGGTTGAGGTTTAGTGATTCAATTCCTAAGGTTCAAATCCAGGCTCCTCTGCTTTCCAGGGATGACCTTGGGCAGGATGCTGAACCTCTGTGTGACTCAGCTGCCTCATCTGTAGAATGGGGATAATAATAACAGTACCTACCTTATAGCGCTGTTGTAAGGATTAAAATAAATTCGTTTATCTTAAAGGCTTAGAGCAGGGACTGGTACATAGCATTTTGGTTTTTTAGTACATGTTATTATTATTACTGTCTCAACCCTAAGAAACCTTTAATTGGAAGATAAATCCTCATTGTATGTGCCACTAAGAAAGAGGAGGGAAACGCCCTGGTAATTAAATTGTGACACTCCATTGCATGCAATCATCCTCACGGATTTAAGAGATTTCAAAACGTGGAAAAAAATTGTATTGGAAGGAACAAAATCAGGCTGGGCTTGGTGGCTCATGCCTGTATTCATAGTACTTTGGGAGACTGGGGCCTGGGCAGCATAGTGAGACTCCTCCTCTAAATTTTTTTTTTTTTTTTTTAATTAGTAAGGCATTGTGACTCCAGCCTTGTGGTCCTAGCTACTTGGGAGGCTGAGGTGAGAGGATCACCAGAGCCTAGAAGTTAGAAGCTACAGTGAGCTGTGATGCTGCCACTGCACCCCAGCCTGGGCGACAGAGCAAGACGCTGTCTATAAAAATAAATAAATAATAATGAAAAGAAGGAATCTAATCAGCATGAAGCCTAGATAGCTATTTGCCCCAATTATTTTCGTTAATGAAAATGATTCTGGGTCCGGCGAGGTAGCTCATCCCTGTAATCCCAGCACTTAGGGAGGCCGGGGCAGCCATGTCACTTGAGCCCAGGGGTTCCAGACCAGCCTAGGTAATGTAGGGAGACCCCCGTGTCTACCAAAAATTTAAAAATTAGCCAGGAGTTGTGGCGCACGCTTTGTAGTCCCAGCTATTAGGGAGGCTGAGGTAGGAGGCTGAGCCTGAGTTTGGGAAGCTGAGGCTGAAGTAGGCCCAGACTGTGCCACTAGGCTGGAATGAGACCCTGTCTCAAAAGAAAAAAAAAAACACAAAAGGAGAGAGAGAGAGAAAGGGAGAGCGAGAGCAAGAGAGAGAGAGAGAGAGAGACAGAGAGAGAGAGAAAAAGAGAAGGAAGGAAGGAGGAAGGGAGAGAGGGAGGAAAGGGAAGGGGAAGGGAGGGGAGGGGAAGGGGAAAGGAACGAGGGAAGCAAGGAAGGGATTTTGTAATCTTCTCTCAGAGGAGGCCCTCGGGACTCATGCCCCTTTCTTTCCACTCTCGCTCCCAGCAGGACGCGCCCAAGCCCACTCCTGCAGCCCGCCGCTGCTCCGGCCTGGCCCGGAGGGTGCTGACCATCGCCTTCGCCCTGCTCATCCTGGGCCTCATGACCTGGGCCTACGCCGCCGGGGTGCCGCTGGCCTCCGATCGCTACGGCCTCCTGGCCTTCGGCCTCTACGGGGCCTTCCTCTCGGCGCACCTGTTGGCGCAGAGCCTCTTCGCGTACCTGGAGCATCGACGGGTGGCGGCGGCGGCGCGGCGCGCGACGGCACGGGGGCGCCTGGATGCAGCCACGGCGCGCAGCGTGGCGCTGACCATTTCCGCCTACCAGGAGGACCCCGCGTACCTGCGCCAGTGCCTGGTGTCCGCCCGCGCCCTGCTGTACCCGCGCGCGCGGCTGCGCGTCCTCATGGTGGTGGACGGCAACCGCCCCGAGGACCTCTACATGGTAGACATGTTCCGCGAGGTCTTCGCCGACGAGGACCCAGCCACGTACGTGTGGGACGGCAACTACCACCAGCCCTGGGAACCCGCGGCGGGCGCGGTGGGCGCCGGAGCCTACCGGGAGGTGGAGGCGGAGGATCCCGGGCGGCTGGCGGTGGAGGCGCTGGTGAGGACTCGCAGGTGCGTGTGCGTGGCGCAGCGCTGGGGCGGCAAGCGCGAGGTCATGTACACCGCCTTCAAGGCGCTCGGAGACTCGGTGGACTACGTGCAGGTGAGTAGAGGCGCCCTCAGCCCACTCGTGACTCGAACACCCGGATCCCACTTTCCTGGGGTCTTTCCTTCAGTGTACAGATTTGAGTGACTCTCTCCCTTTCTTTATTCATTCATCTATGCAGTGGAGAGATTCTTTCCTTCACTCATCCATCCATCCGTCCATCTATCCCTTTATCCAATATGGAGATCATTCGTTCATTTCTTCGTTCATTTACCCATTCAATGTAGAGGCATTCTTTCCTTTCTTCATTCACCTACGCATTCCAGGAAGAGACAATTTCATTTATTCTTGACTCATCCATTCATGTATCCATCCATTCAATAGATTCATTCGTTCATTCATCCATTCATCCAATGATTCAGTTATCCATCCATTCAATGTAAAATTAAGTCTTTCTAGCCGGGCACTTTGGGAGGCTGAGGTGGGCGGATCACCTGAGCTCAGGAGTCCTAGACTAGCTTGGCCAACCCTTGAAACCCTGTCTCTACTAAAAATACAAAAATTAACTGGGCGTGGTGGCGAGTGCCTGTAATCCCAGCTACTCGGGAGGCTGAGGCAGGAGAATCTCTTGAACTGGGAGGTGGAGCTTGCAGTGAGCTGAGATCGTGCCATTGCACTGCAGCCTGGGCGACAAGAGCGAGACTCCATCTAAAAAATAAAATAAGTCCTTCCTTTCTTTATTCAGTGTAGACACTCTCACTCATTCAGTCATCCATCCACCTATCCATGCAATATGGATAATATTCATTCCTTCATTCATTTATACATTCAGTATAGAGTCATTTCTTCCTTTGTTTATCCACCCATTGGAGGCAGATTCTTAATTTCATGCATTCATTCACTCCTCCATTCATTTATCCACTCATTCAATATAGAGATTCATTCATGCATCCATCCATCTATCCACATTTCCATCCATTCAATATAGAATTAAGTTCTTCCTGGACAGGCGTGGTGGCTCATGCCTGTTTTCCCAGCACTTTGGGAGGCTGATCTGAGGTTGGGAGTTCAAGACCAGCCTGACCAACATAGGGAAACCCTGTCTCTACCAAAAATACAAAATTAGCCCGGCGTGGTGGTGCATGCTTGTAATCCCAACTACTTGGGAGGCTGAGGCAGGAGAATCGTTTGAATCTGGGAGGTGGAAGTTGCAGTGAGCCGAGATCACACCATTGCACTCCAGCCTGGGCAACAAGAGCAAAACTCCATCTTAAATAAATAAATAAAAGTTCTTCCTTACTTCATTCAGTGTAGAAATTCTTTTCTTCACTCACTCATTCATACACCCATCTATCCATCCAATATGGAGATCATTTGCTCATTTATTCATTCATTTATCTATTAAATGTGGAGATTTGTTCCCTTTCTTCTTTCCTTCTTCCCTCCTTCCTTTCCCCTCCTTCAGTGTTGAGATTCTTTTGTTCATCCATTCAGCCATCTATCTATGTATTCGATATTCAGACTAATTTCATTTATGTACTCATTCATCCATCACATTTGGTGTAGCAATCTTTTGAGATGGAATCTCACTCTGTTGCCCAGGATGGAGTGCAATGGTTCAATCTCGGTTCACTGCAACCTCCGCCTCCTGGGTTCAAGTGATTCTCCCACCTCAGCCTCCCCAGTAGCTGGTATACAGGCATCTGCCAACATGCCCAGCTAATTCTTATATTTTTGTAGAGACACGGTTTCACCATGTTGGCTAGGCTGGTCTCAAACTCCTGACCTCAGGTTATCTGCCCACTTTGGCCTCCCAAAGTGCTGGGATTACAGGCATGAGCCACACAACCGGCCTGGTGTAGCAATTCTAATGCTTTATATTAGTTTTCCATTGCTGCATAACAAGTTACCATATGTTTGGCAACTTGAACAAAACACATTTATTACCTCATAGTTTCTATGAATCAAGAGTCAGCACAGCTCAGCTGGGTCCTTTTTTTCAGGATATCACCAGGTTGCAATCAGGGTATCAGCTGGAGCTGGTTGCAATCAGGGTATCAGCTAGAGCTGGGTCTTTTTTAAGCCTTGGGGTTATCTTTCAAGCTTATGTATTTGTTCGTTGGCAGAATTAATTTTCTTGCAGCCACAGAACTCATGGTAGCAGTAGCTTGCCTCTTCAAGGCCAGCAAGGAGACTCTCTGACTTCTAGATCTGCTTTTAAAGGGTTCTCCTGATTAGGTCAGGTCCACCCAGGATAATCTCCTTTTGATTAACTTATAGTCAAGAGATTTGGGGACTTAATTACATTGCAAAACCTATTCACCATTTCCATATTAGGTAATATGATCGTGGCAGTTATATCCCATAACTTCTGCCATATTCTATTGCTTAGTAGCAAGTCGGGGTCTCACTCACACACCAGAGGAGATGGTATATGTCTCATTGTTCATGTTCATACAAGGATGTGCATCTTGGAGTACATGTTAAACTGTGATTGCACATTGAAAATGACTAAAAAAATCTCAAAATTGCATTCAGATCGGTTGCAGAGTGCCCCAGCTGCATTGAACCCCTCCTCTCAAGCATCAGTCCGATGCAGGGGTCTGTGCTGATCCTGTCCCCTTCCACCTCACAGGTCTGTGACTCGGACACAAGGTTGGACCCCATGGCACTGCTGGAGCTCGTGCAGGTCCTGGACGAGGACCCCCGGGTAGGGGCTGTTGGTGGGGACGTGCGGATCCTTAACCCTCTGGACTCCTGGGTCAGCTTCCTAAGCAGCCTGCGATACTGGGTAGCCTTCAATGTGGAGCGGGCTTGTCAGAGCTACTTCCACTGTGTGTCCTGCATCAGCGGTCCTCTAGGTAAGCAGCGGCAGAGATTGGGAGGGCCGTGGATGGGGTGGAAAGGGAGAAGGGAAGCCGGATGGGGCTGAGGATGTGACTGGGGTTGGGGACAAAGATGCAGCAGGGCAGGAACTGGGGATGGGATAAAACTGGAAGTTGGCGGTGAGGATGCTGCTTGGGTTCGAGCTGAGTTTGGTGTGGGGAGTGAGATTGGAGAAAGGATATGGATGGGGATTGGGGCTGGGCCTGGGGAAAAAGATGGGATAAGCTTGGAGTCAAAGACAGAGTTGGAGCCAGGTTTGAGGTTGCAGTGGGTTTTGGATGGGGCTGAGAATGGATATGGGATTGGTGATGAGACTGGGGTGGGCAGGTTTGCAGTCACAATGGGTATAGTTCAATGACAGGCAAGTTGGAGTGGATATGAGGTTGAGGACAGGATTGGGGCTGGAATTGGGATTGGAGATAGTGCTGAGATTGAGATTATGATGACTGAGGATGGGGTTGGAACTGGAGATGGGGTTGGGGCTGGAAACAGGAGTTGATGTTGGTGACAGCAGAGACTGACACTCTTTCACACCTCCCCTCACCCAGGCCTATATAGGAACAACCTCTTGCAGCAGTTTCTTGAGGCCTGGTACAACCAGAAGTTCCTGGGAACCCACTGTACTTTTGGGGACGACCGGCACCTCACCAACCGCATGCTCAGCATGGGTTATGCTACCAAGTAAGCTGAGGGGACCAGGTGGTCGGGTATGTGTGGAGGCCAATGAGTATCCCAGCATGTGTGCATGCTGAGAGTTCTCCAAATCCAAAGTAACTCACCAGACCGTGGGCTCTATCAAGTGAGACTTTAGAGGAGAGAGGAAGATACCATAATGGGCAGAGGGGCCATTTGCATTGAGCCAATGGACTTTACCAAGTGAGATATTAGGGAAGAGGGGAAGATGCTATAAGGGACAAGGCTGGCATTTGCATTGAACCATGGAATGCAGTGAACTCTACCAAGAGAGGCAAGGTGAGGGTAGAGAATTCCACCTAGAATTGAGTTAGGGTGAGTTGGTTCTGCCATGGAGACTAAGGTAGTGGGGAGTGAAGTAGGAAGGGCAAGAGACAAATGGATAGAGTGGGATCTAACTAGTGAGAGAGCCGTGGAGAAAGAATCAAGTGAGAGAAGAGGAGCACCCGAACTCTAGCAAGTTCTTCAAGAGAAGACAAGTAATTCCATGAGACTCAGGGGAGGATGATCTAGACCAAGTGAAGTTCAGGAAAGAGTGATTTCTGCAAAGTCAGGTCCACTGAAAGACCCAGACGGAACTTGGGATAATCCAAGGGAATCCATGAATTAATTCACTCAACAAATATTCACTAGGTGCCTAGAATGTTTAAGCTGCGGGGATACAGCAATAGGCAGATAGGACACCAATTGATTACATCAGTAGGGGAGACACACAAGAAATAAATAAGCAGAACATACAGTATGTTCATGATATGTGTTATGGAGATAAATAATGCCAGGCAGGGGGATGGATAGGAAGTTTTGGGGTGGGGAGTGAAGTGTTAAGTGGAGTGCCTGAAGTAGGATGGGGCTCAAGGCTGAGAACAGTGTGGCTGGAGCATGGAACTGAGGGAGTATTAGGAGAGGAGGATGGAGAGTCAACAAGGGGTCCACTCATGAAAGGCTTATAGGTCTAAGGACTCTGACTAAGATGAGGGAGCCATGGGAGGGTTTTAAGCAGAGAAGTGACATGTTGTAATGGGATCCCTCTGGCAGCTGTTTTGGGTACAGACTGCAGAAGGCAAGGTCGGAAGCAGGGAGGCCACTGAGGATGCCAAGTGACACAGGGGAAGGAGACTGGACACTGTCAAGTAATGCCCACGATTCTAGTCTTGTGTGGGCTTGGCTGGAACCTGTGCAGGGATTGATTAACGATGTCTGCCACAAAACAGGAAGGAGGCCTGATGGTTCCCTTGAGAAGTTCCAATACATAGACTACCCTGGGTAGCAACCACGCCCATCTTGCTCCTCACTATAGGGACTGCCAGTAATAGTAAGCATGACAGTATTAGTAATATGTTAGTGATAGTATTAGTAATAGTGTCAGTAACCAACATGATATTAGTAACGGCAATAGTAATGGTATTAGTCACAGTAAAAACAGTAGTAACTAACATTTATTAAGCAAATACTATCTACTGGTCCTAAGCACTTGGCATTTAATCTTCATTTAATCCTCACAGTATCCTTGTCATATGAGAACCTTTTTTTTTTCAGATGGACTCTTAGGCCGGACGCGGTGGCTCATGCCTATAATCCCAGCATTTTGGGAGGCTGAGGCGGTGTATCACCTGAGGTCAGGAGTTCGAGCCCAGCCTGGCCAACACAGTGAAACCCCGTCCCTACTGAAAATACAAAAAATTAGCTGGGCATGGTGTCGGGCACCTGTAATCCCACCTACTCTGGAGGCTGAGGCAGGAAAATCGCTTGAACCCAGGAGGCGGAGGTTGCAGTGAGCTGACATTGTGCCATTGCACTCCAGCCTGGGCAACAAGAACGAGACTCCATCTTAAAAAAACAAAAAATGATAGAGTCTTTCTGTGTTGCTCAGGCTCAGGCTGGAGTGCAGGGGCATGATCACGGCTCACCGCAGCCTCAAACTCCTGAGCTCAAGTGATTCTCCCATCTCAGCCTGCGAAATAGCTGGGACTGGAGGCACACATCACCACACCTGGCTATTTTGTTTTTTTGTTGTTAGAGATGGGGTCTCACTATGTTGCCTAGGCTGGTCTCGAACTCTTAGCCTCAAGTGATCCCCCCACCTCAGCCTCCCATAGTGCTGGGATTACAGGCATGAGCCATTGCATCCTGCCCATTGGTGCTTATTTATTTATTTGCTTATTTAGTAGAGATGGGGTCTTGTTATGTTGCCCAGGCTGGTCTTGAACTCCTTATGCCTCAGCCTCCCAAAGTGCTGGGATTACAGGCGTGAGTCACCATGCCCGGCTTATCAACCCTATTCTACACATGAGAATACTGAGGCCTAGAGAGGTTCAGAAACTCGCCCCCAGTGGCTATCCATAGTGGTCACTTCTGCCTCCAGAATCCTGCCCAGGCCCCAGGGAGCATGCGATGATGTCCTTATTCCTCGCGCCCATGCAGGTACACCTCCAGGTCTCGCTGCTACTCAGAGACACCCTCGTCCTTCCTGCGCTGGCTGAGTCAGCAGACTCGCTGGTCCAAGTCGTACTTCCGTGAATGGCTGTACAACGCGCTCTGGTGGCACCGGCATCACGCCTGGATGACCTACGAGGCGGTGGTCTCGGGCCTGTTCCCCTTCTTCGTGGCGGCCACGGTGCTGCGTCTGTTCTATGCGGGCCGCCCGTGGGCGCTGCTGTGGGTGCTGCTATGCGTGCAGGGCGTGGCACTAGCCAAGGCGGCCTTTGCGGCCTGGCTGCGGGGCTGCCTGCGTATGGTGCTGCTGTCGCTCTACGCGCCCCTCTACATGTGTGGCCTCCTGCCCGCCAAGTTCCTGGCGCTGGTCACCATGAACCAGAGTGGCTGGGGCACCTCGGGCCGGCGGAAGCTGGCCGCTAATTACGTCCCTCTGCTGCCCCTGGCGCTCTGGGCGCTGCTGCTGCTTGGGGGCCTGGTCCGCAGTGTGGCACACGAGGCCAGGGCCGACTGGAGCGGCCCTTCCCGTGCAGCGGAGGCCTACCACTTAGCCGCGGGGGCCGGCGCCTACGTGGGCTACTGGGTGGTCATGTTGACGCTGTACTGGGTGGGCGTGCGGAGGCTTTGCCGGCGGCGGACCGGGGGCTACCGTGTCCAGGTGTGAGTTCCAGCCACGCGGAAGCCGCCTCAAGGGTCTTCAGGGGAGGCCAGAGGAGACCTGCAGGGCCCCCGAGCCACGAACTTGCTGGGTGGTTCTCTGGGCCTCAGTTTCCCTCCTCTGCAAAACGAGGGGGTCAGCAGCCCAAGATTATTCAGTCTGGACTATATTGGGACTGGGACTTCTGGGTCTCTAGGGAGGGGTATTTATTGGTCAGGGTGTGGGATTTGAGGAGCGGAGGGGAAAGGGTCCTGCTTTCTCCTCGTTCTTATTTAATCTCCATTTCTACTGTGTGATCAGGATGTAATAAAGAATTTTATTTATTTTCCCTGAGTCTCCTCCTTTTTTGAGAACTAAGGGGACTGGATGATTGAGAATTGGGGACGCTGGGCTCAGTGCTGGGTGCTAGCTGTTTGAACCTGGACAAGACACTCTCCTTCCTTGGAACCAGGGGTTCCCTCTTTTGAAAACAGGGATTATTAATCCCATGGGGCAGGGTTGGTGTGAGGGTTACTCAACTCATTCACAGGTTCTTACGAAGCACCTGCCACCTGCCGCACACTGTCAGGTACTGCAGATGATGCCCGTCTACTCAGAAGGGTAACACATCCCTTTTCTCTTCAAACCTCCAGCACCCCCTCCCCCAGCCTCTTAGCTGACTTCCTATCTCACTGAGAAAATAGGGGTTACAAGAGAAAACTTTTGCCGGAGTCCTCATCTCCACGTCTTCCCACTCACTTGCCCCTGTGTGCATACACTCCAACTTCTTGCTGTTGCTGAGGGTGACCTGTCTGTGCTCCAAGCCAATGCCAACCTCTTCCATCAGGACACCAGACCCTATGTCCTCTTTGTCTGCTCGAAGACTTCACTCCAGCAGTTCCTTCCACCTGATCCTCCGTCAATTCTCCTTTCCCTTCGGAGCCTTTCCCATCAGCATCCGAACATATTGTTACTCTCCCATTTTTAAGACTCCCTCTCTTGACCTCAGTTTCCCCAGAAACAACTGTTCCATATTTATTTCTGTTAATAGCAAATTTCCTTGGGAGAGTTGTCCATATTTGTCTCCAATTTCTCTCGCACAGAATTCACTCGTTCAAAGTGTGCAATTCGGCCGGGCGCGGTGGCTCACTCCTGTAATCCCAGCACTTTGGGAGGCCGAGGTGGGCAGATCGCTTGAGGTCACGAGTTCGACACCAGCATGGCCAACATGGTGAAGCCCCATCTTTACTAAAAATACAAAAAAAAATTTAGCCAGGCATGGTGGCATGTGCCTGTAATCCCAGCTACTCAGGAGGCTAAGGCAGGACAATCACTTGAACCTGGGAGGCGGAGGCTGCAGTGAGGTGAGATCATGTCACTGCACTCCTGCCTAAGTGACAGAATGAGACTCCATCTCAAAAAAAAAAGGGTACAACCCAATGGTTTTTAGTAAGTTTACAGGTTTGCACAGCCACCACCATAATCTAATTTTAGAACATTTTCGTCACCCCACAAAAGGAACCCCATCCCCATTGGCAGCTCACTTCTCGTTTCTCACCCCTTTGTCCCCCTAAGACCTGGATAGCTGCTCATCTGCTTTCTCTTTATTGATTTACCTATTCTGGCTATTTCATATAAATGGAATCTTGCAGTATGTGCTTTTTTTGTGACTTCTTTCATTTAGCATATAAAGGTTCATCCATGTTGTTGCATTTATCACTGATTCATTCCTTTTTTATGGCCAAATAATATTCTGCAGTATGGCTATATTGCATTGTGTTTATGCATTTATCAGTTGATGGATATTTGGGATGTCTCCACCTCTTGGCTGTATGAATGATGCTACTATGAACATTCGTGTGCAAGTTTTGGTGTGGACACAGCTTTTTAATTTTCTTGGGTGTATACTTAGAAATGGAATTGCTGGGTCTTATGTTAATTCTATGTTTAATTTTTTTGAGGAACTGCCAGACTGTTTTGCACAGGGACTGTACCATTTACATTCCCACCAACAATGTATGAGGGTTCTAATTTCTCTACGCCCTTGCTACATTCTGTATTACCTGACTTTTTTTATTACAGCCTTCCTCGCAGGTGTGAAGTAGCATTTCATTGTGGCTTTGGCTTGCGCCGCCCTAATGACTAATGATGTTGATTTCCATTAACTCTTAAACCCACGCCAATCAGATGGTCATGCTTTCCTCTAGTTCTCCATAGAAACTGCTTTTGTCAAGTTCATCAATGATATCCATGTCGCTAAAACCAATAGCCAATGCTCAGCCCTATTTCATGATTTGGCTGTGTCTGACACAGTTGATCACTCCTTCTTGAAACTCTTTACTTGACTTCCTTTTTTTCTTTTTTGAGATGGAGTCTTGCTCTGTCACCCAGGCTGGAGTGCAGTGGCGCGAACTCAGCTCACTGCAACCTCTACCTCCCAGGTTCAAGCAATTCTCCTACCTCAGCCTCCCAAGTAGCTGGTACTACAGGCATGTGCCACCACATACAGCTGATTTTTGTATTTTTAGTAGAGACAGGTTTCACCATGTTGGCCAGGCTGGTCTCAAACTCGTGACCTCAAGTGATCCACCCACCTCAGCTTCCCAAAAGTGCTGGGATTACAGGCGTGAGCCACCGTGCACAGCTACTTGGCTTTCAGAAAGCCACAGTTACCTTGCTTTCCTCCACCTTGTTTTCTTTCCTGGATCCTCTCATCCTCGTCTCTTATCCATCTATACCCACTTCCCTTGTGCCTCCAGTGTTAATGGCTCTGAATACTTCATTCATGCTCCTTGCATGGAGATGGGACTCTCCCAAACAGACCTTCAGGCTAGACCTCTCCCTTAAATTCCAGGCTTGTATATCCAACTGCCTCCAAGACATTTCCACTTGGATGCCTAATAGGCATCTCAATACAGACTCCTAATATCTTCTCCCCTTCCTCCCTGCTAATCCCCATGAAACCTGCTCCTCCAACAGTCTCTCTATCTCAGTAAACAGAACTTCATCCTCCCAGCCACTCAGGCCAAAAACTGCTAGAGCTGTAACTGTCCATCACTAGCCACTACCACATGGAAGTCTAAACCATTTTTTCCCGTTCATGCATTCCTTGATTCATCAGTCACCAAAACATTCACCAAGTACCTATTGAATGCCACACACTCTGCCTAGTTTGCAAGTATAGAAACAATTAAGAAGCTTGCCCTCAAGGAACTCTTAGTCAAATAAACAAGAGTTCAGAGTGATCCACAGGTAAGAATACTCACACAGGCCTCTACGATTCTGTTGTCAAAGAGCAGGAACTATGTAACGTTAACGTAATTAAAGCTACCAGAGTTGATTTTTTTCTTTTTTTCTTTTTTTTTTTTTTTTGACACCCTTTCTTGCCTGAAGAGCTACCTAAGATTATGAGTTCAGTTCCTTAGTTGCACAGGTCACCTTCACGTGCTTCACGGCCACATGTGGTTGGTGCTGTGCTACTGGACAGTGCAGATCTAGAATATTTCCAGCATGGCACAGGGTTCTACTGGACAGTGCCACCATGGTTATTCTTGGCCTCTCTCATCCAACATTCTGAACCATCAGCAAATCCCACTGGTTCTACCTTCAAGATATATCTAGAGCCACTGCTCCTCACCACCTTGTTTGCCGGGGCCGCATCTCGTCCCTGGATTACTGCAGCACCTCTCAGCGATGCCAGCTTCCACCTTGCCCCAGTTCTATGTGTTATGCCCCAGTAACACATAGTAGCCATGGAAATCAAATCATGACCTGCCTTTGCTTGGCTCAAAAGCCACCCGTGACTCTCATCTTTTTTTCTTTCTTTTTTCTTTTTTTTTTTTTTTGTGACAGGGTCTTGCTCTGTAGCCCAGGTTGGAGTGCAGTGGTGCAGTCATGGCTCACGTCATCTCTTTTTTTTTTTTTGAGATGGGAGTTTCACTCTTTTTGCCCAGGCTAGAGTGCAATGGCGCGATCTCGGCTCACTGCAACCTCCGCCTCCTGAGTTCAAGCGATTCTCCTGCCTCAGCCTCCCAAGTAGCTGGGATTACAGGCGTCTGCTACCACGCTTGGCTAATTTTTTATTTTTAGGAGAGACAGGGTTTCACCACATTGGCCAGGCTGGTCTCGAACTCCTGCCCTCAAGTGACCCGCCTGCCTCAGCCTTCCAAAGTGCTGGGATTACAGGCACGAGCCACTGCACCTTGCCCTTTTTTTTTCCTTCTGAGTCAGGGTCTCACTTTGTAGCCCAGGTTGGACTGCAGTGATGTAGTCATGGCTCACTGCGCCTTGACCTCTCAAGCTCAAGCCTCAGTCCCCCAAGTGCTGGGATTACAGGCGTAAGCCACCACACTCAGCTGACCCTCATCTCTTACAGAGGTAAGTCTAGACTTCACAGCAGCCAGTGGCACCATCTGGTCCCCATGGTCTCTGACTTCACTGTGTATTCACTTCCTAAGGCACTGCTCCAGCTACATTGGCCTCCTGGATGTCCTCCCGGCTGTCTTCCCACGTGCCTGGCACTCCTGCCTCAGGGCTCACTGTAACTTCCGCCTCCCGGATTCAAGCGATTCTCGTGCTTCAGCCTCCTGAGTAGCTGGGATTACAGGCATGTGCTAGCACGCCAGGCTAATTTTTGTATTTTTAGTAGAGACAGGGTTTCACTATGTTGGCCAGACTGGTCTCGAACTCCTGACCTCAGGTGATCCACCGGCCTCAGCCTTCCAAAATGTTGGGATTACAGGCATGAGTCACCTCGCCTGGCCACCCGAACACTCTTCACACAAATATACATAATGACTCATACAGTCATCCCCTTCCAGTTTTTATTCAAATGTCACTTTCTCAGTGAGGGCTTCTCCAAAGATCCTACTGCTACTTCCCCTGGCCCCATATTCCGTTTCTCTGCTTATCTTCTCCATCACACGTTACCATATAATTTCGTATTTTGTTTTATTTATTGTCTGTGACATAAGAAATACATAGTTGGTGTCTGTCCCTGGTTTCTGACAGTCTTAAACCCTCGTAATTTCTGGAGTGATGTAGGCAACAGAAGCGTCTTACATACAGCTCCTAATCTCTTGAATTTCCTGGGTGATAGCAGCATCGTTTGTTCTGCTCAAGTGACTCTTGGTGGTCACCTGGATGGGCACTGGTCACCAGCGAGACTAGGCCATGATTGGGAGCTTAAGAGCTTTCGGCCTCACCCACCCCCTCCAGTCCTTGGGGGGGAAAAAGGGGTGGAGACTGAGTTAATAAGTGATCACGACTACATGACGTAGCCTCCAGAACAATCCCTGAAATATGGGGTTTGCAGAGCTTCCAGGCTGGTGAATGCATCTATGCACTGATAGGCTGCTGCATCCCAACTCCCATGGAGACAGAAACTTCTGCACTTGGGACCCTTCTGGATCTCACCCTATCTACCTCTTCATCTGGCTATTAACCTATTTCCTTCATACTCTCCTTTATAATAAACCAGTATGTTTCCCGAGTTATTCGAGCTATTCCAGCGAATTACTGAGCTGGGGGGCTGCAGGTTGAAGGAGCCCCGGACTTGCGACTGGTGTCTGAAGTGGGGTCAGTCTTGTGGGCCTGAGCTCTTAAAGCTTGTGTAGTGTGACACTAACCCTGGGTTGTTTATTTTAGAATTGAATGAATTATAGGACACTCAACTGGTATCTGGGAGAGTTGGAGAATCGGTTGGTATGGGGGCAGGAGGTAGAATCCCACACATTTAGTGTCAGAAATGTTGGGAGTAGACAAACAGTTTTCTGGCCAGGAGCGGTGGCTCACGCCTATAATCTCAGCACTCTGGGAGGCTGAGGCAGGCAATCACTTGAGGTCAGGAGTTTGAGACAAGCCTGGCCAACATGGCGAAACCCTGTCTCTACTAAAAATACAAAAATTAGCTGGGCATGTTGGCATACGCCTTTGTACTCCCAGCTATTTGGGAGGCTGAGGCATGAGAATTGCTTGAACCCAGGGGATGAAGGCTAGAGTGAGCCAAGATTGTGGCACTGCACTCCAGCCTGGGCGGCAGATCAGGACTCCATCTCAAACAAAAAAAAAAAAAAGAGAGAGAGAGAGAGAAACAGTTTTCTTTTACTGTCCACTGGAATCTAAGTTTCATGTGAGTACCATACAAACTTTTTGTCTCTTATTTCTTCATTGGGATCTCTACAGTGCCTTGAAAATACATGACAAAATAGTAAACACTCAATAAATATTTGCTGAATGAACAAATTAATAAAGGGAAATAGACCAGTGAACAAGAATGAGTACATGCTCAGAAGGAGCTTCCCTTTCAGGTAGGAAAGGCAAAACCAAATTAAAAAATGAGTTAACGGCTGGGCGCGGTGGCTCATGCCTGTAATCCCAGCACTTTGGGAGGCCGAGGCGGGTGGATCACTTGAGGTCAGGAGTTTGAGAATAGTCTGGCCACAAGGTACAACCCTGTCTCTACTAAAAATACAAAAATTAGACGGGTGTGGTGGTACATGCCTATAATCCCAGCCACTTGGGAGGCTGAGGCAGGAAAATTGCTTGAACCTGGGAGGCGGAGTTTGCAGTCAGCTGACATCACACCACTGCACTCCAGCCTGGGCCTTGGAGTGAGATGCTGTCTCCAAATAAAATAAAATAAAATACAATAAATCAAAACAAAACAAGTCCTGCTGGTATGCAGAGAATGGGCTAGAGTGGAGAGGCCAAGGAGAGGCGGGGGGCTGCTCCACTGATCCAGACATGAGGTGGGGGTGACTGGGACCACAGGGAAGGCAGCTTCACGAGATATTTAGGAGTTAAAAAGTCTGAGAGTGGCCGGGCGCGGTGGCTCAAGCCTGTAATCCCAACACTTTGGGAGGCCGAGACGGGCGGATCACGAGGTCAGGAGATCGAGACCATCCTGGCTAACACGGTGAAACCCCGTCTCTACTAAAAAATACAAAAAAACTAGCCGGGCGAGGTGGCCGGCGCCTGTAGTCCCAGCTACTCGGGAGGCTGAGGCAGGAGAATGGCGTGAAACCGGGAGGCGGAGCTTGCAGTGAGCTAAGATCCGGCCACTGCACTCCAGCCTGGGCCACACAGCCAGACTGTCTCAAAAAAAAAAAAAAAAAAAAAAGTCTGAGAGTTGGAAATGAAAATGAATGGGAAGTGGAGGAGGAGTCAGATTCCAAGGTTTCTGGTGTGAACTGCTAGGTGGATGGTGTTGCTCTTTCTGGTAGGAGGAAAGCCTTGGGCAGGAACAGCCTCTGAAGGCAAAATGGAGGACTCTATTTGGGGGTGCCTTCTGCAGGTGGAAATGTCAAGGAGACAGCCAGTAACCTGAGGGGGTATCTGGGTTCCCACCTAACTTGCACTGCGGTAGCTATGCCTAACTGTCATTATGCGGGCCATATTCATCTGGGCATGTGTGGGCTTGCTGCACCTCCAACCTGACTTAGTAGTGACCACCTTCAGAAATGAAACAATCCAGAGTTGAAATATATTCTTTATTTTCACAATGGAAATAGGATAGGGAAGGAGGAAAGAGATACCTTTGTTAGTCGCCACTGCAGTACCATCGAAAGAATATCCTGGGGAAACAAAGAGGTATGTGTGTTACAGGAGGGGTTGGGGACTAGAAACTTAAGTCCTGGAGGCCTGGACACCAGGGTCGAAAAGGTGGACAAGGGCCTGGACTCCTGGGTCTGAGGGAGGAGGGGCTGGGGCCTGGGCTTCTGGGTCTCAGGGAGGAGGAACCTGGGTGCCTGGACTCTTAGATCTGAGGGAGTAGGGGCTAAGGCCCTGGACTCCTGGGTCTGAGTGAGGAGAGGTGTGGAGGCCTGGACTCCTGGGTCTGAGGGAGGAAGGGCTGGGGACCTGGATCCTTAGATCTAAGGGAGGAGAGAGCTGGGGACTTGGATTCCTGGGCTGAGTAAGGAGGGGCTGGGACCTGGACTCGTGGGTCTGAGAGGGGAGGGACTGAGAGCCCGACCTCCTGGGTTGGAGGTTGGTGGGAACCCAGACTTCTCGGTGGGATCTGAGAGAGCGGGGAGCTAGATGCTGGGGTGCCGGGGTACCGAGGACTCACCACGCCAACACGGTCGCACTCGCTGATGCGAGGGCCCCGAGGGCTGCAAGCAGGAACAGGTTGCTGGGCGTCAGAGCCTCGGGCCTGACCAGCAGCTCGCCCAGGCTGGGCCTCCAGGGCTGGATCAGCTCGGCGTCCCGCGGCGCCCAGCGCAGCACTTCCCGGAACGAGGCCTGCAACTCTGTCTCCGCCCGCGGGGGCGGGCCCGTCACTGCAGGGGCGCGCACGTCAGTCAGGCACGAGCCCCACCCCCTCGCCCCGCCCTCTCCCCGCCCCGCTCGCTCGCGCCGCCGCGCCCCGCCCCACCGTTAAGAAAGAAGTAGAGCCGGGCCAGGGGGCGCTGGTCTTGCTTGATCACGCAGGAGAACGTGCCGCGGTGCGTAAGCTGCGCCGGACGGATCCGCGCCAGGTATCCTTCGGCCCGCGGCATATCTCGGAAATAGGACAAGTCCTGAGTCCGGAGCTGCGAGACGCGCGGGCTTGAACTCCTCAACTCCGGGGGACAAGCCCCGTTCCCCGAGCTAGACCACGCCTCCTGGAGTCTCGGCACTGAGCCTTGAGCAGCCCGCCTCCGAGCCTTCTACTTGCTCCTCTGCCGTAAACGCACCCCTTCCCCTCACTCCTTAAACCCTTACGCATAACCTACCCCTAGAACCTGCTTTTATTTATGTATGTGGTGTTTATTCTTTTTTCTTTTCCAGACAAGGTCTCGTTTTGGCGCCCAGGCTGCAGTGCAGTGGCGTGATCATAGCTCACTGCAGCCTTGAACTCCTGGACTTAAACAATCTTCCCGCTCAGCCTCCCCAGTGTCTGGGACTATAGGCGTGCACCACCACGCCCGGCTGTTTTTAAAATTTTTTGGTAGAGGTAGGGTCTTAGTATGTTGCACAGGCCGGTCTCGAACTCCTGGTCTCAAGCCATCCTCCCGCCTTGGTCTCCAAAAGCGCTGGGATTACAGTTGTAAGCCACCGCCCCAGGTCCTTGGTCCTGCATTCTGATCTTCGAGCTCTCCCCTAAATCCCGGGACCCTCCTCTTGCTGATGCCTGTGTCTAGACGGAGCTTCGCGGAGTCCAGTCCCCGCAAGCTGTCTCCCCAACCTCTAGTGAAGCCTAACTCCCCGTCTAAACGCTTCGCGCCTGCCCCGCCCCGACTCACACCTCCTCCTGCGAACTTCCAGGAATAGGTGATCTCCTCCTTTGGCAGCTGGAAGTTCACGATGCAAGAAAACATAGCCTGGTCGCCCCGAATCACTGTCACATCCTGAACTGAAGACGGAGCTGGGTTCACTCGCTGGGCCCCGCCCACGTCTGGCTCGCCACCAGCCAGCTCATGCCCCTCGGTGCTCTGGTCGTGTTTCTCAAGTTAGTCTCCTGCACCCCGAGGTCCCGCCCCTTCACCTGGGCAGTCCAGCGGGAGGTCGCAGACCCTGGAGTAGCACCCGCTGCAGAGGAAACGCCGGGCGAACTCCTGGAGACCTGTGGGGCGGGAACGCTGCGTCAGGCGCCACCTGCCCGCCCAAGCCCGGGGCCCTTGGCCCATTTGAGATCCGTGTAGCTTCCCAGGGTCCATAGGCCAGGTGGCATCTTGACCTCGCCCTCCCTGCTGTCCTTGGCCGACTTTCACGCCTCTCCGCCCTCTAGGGTTCCTATTGGTTTGCTTCAGCTCTCACACCCACCTTCTGAGGATTTAGAGCAATACCTGCTTTACTTCCTTTTCTCCAGGCCTTATTGGCCTCCTAAGGATTTGAAGCCCACCCGATTTCCCCCACTTGATGTCGTAGGTTTCGGCTCCGACCGCCTCCCTTACCCCGCAATTCCAAGTTTTAGATGAAGTCCTTACCGCAAGGAGGGATGCAGGCCTGGGCTGTGGAGGAAGAGGAAACATCACTACCTTAAAGTCCTGGGAAGAACCCTGCCTGATGCTCCCCTAACGGATGTTACAAGGCCGGACGCATTGCTCCCAGGAGGTAGGGCCAAGCTTTCGTCACAACCTGGGGGCGGGGCCAAGCCTGAGCATTCCATTACAAGGTCAGGCCCAGGCCTGCTGCCAGCCTTCTACTTGGGGTTTAGGGGGAGCCACACTGGTTTGCTGTAGGCCCTGAGGGGGATGGGCAGTCCAGGTGTATTCCACCGAGGAGGCGGGGCTAGATCCTGGGCGATCCTTGCAGGAGACCGGGGCTAAGGTGGTGGCCCACTAAAAGAGGCGTGGCCAGGCTAGAAGTAGTCCCAGAAAGGGGCTCAGTTGGAGGGGAAACTTCTTCGAAGGGGCGGGGCTGGATCAAAAATGGTCCATGCAGGGTAAGAGACCCTCCTCAAGGTCTGAGGCTCAAGAGATGGGACCAGGGGATTGAAGGGGAGCGGATGGGGGTCTCAGGAGTGGGTTTTGTTTTGAGATGGAGTCTTGCTCTGTCACCCAGGCTGGAGTGCAGTGACACAATCTCCAGTCACTGCAATCCCGCCTCCAGGGTTCAAGCGATTTTCCTGCCTCAGCCTCCTGAGTAGATGAGATTACAGGCATGCGCTACCATGCCCAGCTAATTTTTATATCTTTGGTAGATACGGGTATCACCATGTTGGTCAGACTGGTTTTGAACTCCTGACCTCAGGTGATCTGCCCGCCCCAGCCTCCCAAAGTGCTGGGATTACAGGCGTGAGCCAACGTGCCCGGCCAAAAGTGGGGTTTTCTAATTGTGTCTGGGAGAGGAGAGATGGAGTGTATTTTACCTTCTTTAAGCTGTGTAATGACCTTCTTCATTTTCTCTGCAGCATCAGGGAAGGCAACCTCAAAGGATCCTGGAGAGTGGAGGGGAGGACGGCCTGTGTAGTAAAGCCCTTCGCCTAGGGCTTGGTCCTTGGTCCTGCATTCTGATCTAGCCTGGCTAGGGCTATGCCAGCCCTAGCTCACAGGACGTGCTGTCAGGTATCTGCCCTTCCCCGGCCCCTCTTCACCCCTCTCTTATTACCATATCCTCTGCTCCTCTTCTTATCTCTCGCCTTGTGTACTTGAAGGCTAACAAGTCCCTACGTCTCCTTTCTTCTGCCTCCTGAATCTCTCCAGGATGGACGCCCTCCTGGACACCTGCGTGTGGCTTTGTTGCGGGGAGAAGGGGAGGATAAAGATAAAATTCCTCCACAAGGCCTATTAGGTCTTACGTGGTTTGGCCTAGTTCCCCCTCCCTCCCTGTCCCATCCCTACTGCCCACCTTTCATTTCCTTTATTTTATTTTTTTGAGACAATGTCTCAGTGTCACCCAGGCTGGAGTGCAGTGGCGTGATCTCGGCTCACTGCAACCTCCGCCTCCTGAGTTCAAATGATTCTCCTGCCCTAGCCTCCCGAGTAGCAGGGACTGCAGGAATGCGCCACCACGCCTGGCTAATACTTGTGTTTTTAGTAGAGATGGAGTTTCACCATGTTGGACAGGCTGGTCTCGAACTCCTGACCTCAAGTGATCCACCCACCTCAGCCTCCCAAAGTGTTGGGGTTACAGGCATGATCCACCATGCCCGGCCTCATTTCCTTTCATATAAAAACAACCACATTCTCTAGCACCTCAGGGCCTTTGCACATGCTGGCTTCGGTTTTTAACACATTTTTCCTTCTCCTAATCATCCTTCCATCACCACAGATCTAACCAAGTTCCCTGTTTTTGTCTCTCATTGCAATCATTTCATTCCTAGCTCTCATCCGTCTGCAATTACATATATTTATGTATAGATGATGATCACGTATGTCTGTCTCGTAAGTAAATAAACATGTTCTTCTGTAGCGCTGTGTCCTCTGAATCCTGGAGAGGACCCTGAGTCTTAAAAGTGCTCAGTTAGTATTTGTACAATGAATTCCAGGATCCAACTCAAACTAGAGACCCCAACTGGTGGCCTATGGCCCAAATCCATCCCTGGGATGTGTTATATTTGGCCTGGAAAGTGTTTAAAAGAAAATGAACCAGTTGCCAACATATAAAATTTGGAATGTCACATAAAACATTTGGCATCTTTTTACAAAGTTCGAAGAGCTGTAACACAAAGATCGTATTTCCATAAGGCAGCGAATAGCTGGAGATGAGTAGCAGCCATTCCCTTGAAATGGGGCACACACTGGCCACTTCCACGGTCCCCATCCTCTATTCACTTCTGTATTTACCCATCTTTTACTCTTTTATCTTCCTTGTCTTTCTAGGTGTTTTTGTTTTGAGACAGAGTTTCGCTCTTTGCCCAGGCTGGGGTACTGTGGCGTGATCTTGGCTCACTGCAACTTCCACCTCCCAGGTTCAAGCGATTCTCCTGCCTCAGCCTCCCCAGTAGCTAGAATTACAGGCACCCACCACCATGCCCAACTAATTTTTGTATTTTTAGTACAGATGGAGTTTCAGCACGTTGGCCAGGCTGGTCTCAAACTCCTGACCTCAAGTGATCTGCCCACCTCAGCCTCCCAAAGTGCTGGGATTACAGGTATGGGCCACCATGCCTGGCCTTGTGTTTTGACCACTGCAGTGGTCTCCAAATCCAAACTGTATGGGTTTGTGGCTTGTTCCAGTGGAATAAGAAAAAGTAGACAGCTGACTTGATCTCGTGGTGGTTTGTGGAAATCAGAAATGTGGCAGGGTTTTATAGGCTAAATTGTGCCCCCCCCCAAGCAAATTTGTATGTTGAAGTCCTAACTCTCAGTACCTCAGAATGTGACTGTACTTGGTTCTTAACGAGGTGATTAAGTCATATTGAGGTCATTAGGGTGGGCCGTAATGCTGTATGATTGGTATCCTTATGAGAAGAGGAAATTAGGACACAGAGATGCACACAGGGACATATGAAGAAAGCATCTACAAGCCAAAGAGAGAGGCCTTAGAAGAAACCAACCCTGCTGACACCAAAACCTTGATCTCAGACTTCCGGAAGGCAGAAACTTCTGTTGTTCGAGTCACCCAGTCTACGGTACTTTGTTACAGTGGTCCTAGCAAAGCAATACCCAGGAATTGTCCATTGCCTCCAAATATCTGTATATCGATATCCACAGAACACAGATAAAAGGCTTCATCTCCCAGCCTGCCTTGCAGTTGTGGTCATGTGACCAAGCTATAGCCATAGGATATAAATGGATGTGTTATATGTGAGTCACAGGAGGTGGCCTTAAAAGGGAGGTAGTACCGCACCTGGAATCCCAGCTACTCTGGAGGCTGAGGTGACAGGATCACTTGAGGCCAAGAGTTCAAGATAAGCCTGGGCAACGTATCAAGACACCAACTCTAAACAAATTTTTATAGATTAGCCAAGTGTGATGGCATGTGTCTGTAGTCTTAGCTACTCAGGAAGCTGAAGTGGGTGGATGGTTGAACCCAGGAGTTCGAGGCTGTAGTGAGCTATGATTGCACCACTGTACTCCAGCCTGGGCAATACAGCAAGACTCTGTCTCTAAAAAACAGAGAGAAGGTGGTGCCATCTTATTGTTCCCCTCATCCATCCTGCTGCCTGAAAATTTGTTTCGATGGTTGGAGCTCTAGCAGCCACACAGGACCATGAGGACAAGGGCTATTCCCTGGGATATTAAGCCTTCAAGGAGCTTGGATCCCCAAGAAATGGAGGTGCCATACTACCCTTAAGTGCCTACCTCAAGACTTACTTTATATAGGAGAGATAAACTTCCTATGGGCTTAACCCATTGCAAGGACAGGGGAAAGCGTCCTCTGTGATTAAAGCCATACAAAAAGGGAGGGAACTGAGGATATTGGCAAGAGAGTGGCTGAAACGACGATCATTGGATATACACTTGGAGGGAGGAAGCACTGATGCCGAGAAGTGAGTTTCAGATGAGGACCTAGTGGTCTCTCCTTGGCCACAGAGCAGGAGTGTGGTCTCAATACGGCAGGATGATCAGGAGCATGTGGTCAGACTGGGGTGCACAAATGAGATGCCAGGATGTTGCAGGAGTCATCCAAAGAATTTCTATGGGCCAAATCAAAGGACTCATGGGCAGGGTGAATGTGGGATATACCAAGTAAGTCATGGTGGTGGGTTGGGCTTATAACCCACCAGGGGAATATGAATGGAGTGAAATGTTCCAAACGGCCTGGGTTATAGCAAGCAGGCCACAAAGAGGCATGGATGGGTGTTGTAAAGTCTCCCCCAGAGGAGTTGCATATTGTCAGGAGCTCTGACCCTGGTTCAGATCATCTGGGGTCTGAGTCCTGGCGCTTCCATCTTGAGCACACCTGTCTCAGATCTGAGTATCAATCACAAGCCCTCCTCCCCATGTGACCTTGGCCAAGTGACTTCGCCTTCCTGATCCTCAGTCTCCTCATTCATCAAATGGGGATGACAGCACTGTCTGTATCACAGGGTTCGGGGAGGATGAGATGCCATACAACCATGAAAGCTTCCTCATCCCCACTCTTTCAGGGCATCGTTTAAGGATTGTATGAGATGGTATTGCTAAGCATGTAGAATGGCTCCTGGCACATAGTGAGTGTTAGAGAAGGCTGGCAAACTTAGGATTGCCATCTACAAGTTTGAGATGGGGAAACGGAGGCGTGGGGAGATTACAGAAGTGGTGCAAAGTCACATGGCTACGTTTGACCCTGGTGGTCAGGCTACAGAGCCTCCATACCTAATCGCTGCATGCATAATCTCCACACCTAATACTGCATCCAATCTGTACCAGGTCATCCACTCCATGGTTTATGTATACATATATACAAATAAGATAACCTGGGATCACCGAGAGGCAGTCAGCCTACATCAGCTCCTCCATCTCCCTGCTCCTCCCTCTGGAGGAGACGCAAAAGTCATCCTTGATTCTTCCCATTGCCCTCACCCACCTACATCTGGTCCAGTCTATCTCCAAATATATCCCAGGTCTACTGTTCTTGTCCAGAAGAGCCCCAGCGTTCCCATCTGATAAGCAGGACTATAAAACCCAGCCTCACAGGGCCGGTAGAGGATATCCTTTAGGAAGATACTTAATATGAATGACTCTGTGTATGGCAAACACAGCCTCTAACATGCATGGGCAGGCCTGGCACACGGTCAAATCCTTATGCCCACCCCCCTCTGCTCAGACCTCATCTGAGCCCCCCGGACCACTGTGACTGGTCCAAGCCACCACGGGCAGGCTTCTCACTGGAAGTCGGAATTCCTGCCTTTGTCCAGCACCCACATAGCTGCCAGAGAGATCTTGTTAAATCCCAGGTCAGATCCTGTCTCTCCGTGTAAAGTCCTCCAATAGCTCCCCCATTTCAAGAGCAAAAAACAAAAGTCATTCCAAGGGCCTACAACAGCAATTCTCAGAGTGTTCCCGGAGCCGCATCATGAGCATTGCCTGGGATCTTGACAGAAATGTCCATTTCTGGGCCCTACCTTGGACCTGCTGGTCAGAGGTGGTGGGGTCCAGAAATCTGCATTTTAAATAAGCTCCCAGGGGATTCTGATGTATGCTGGGCCTTGAGGACCACCTGTCTATGAGGATAGCTACTTGGGAGGCTGAGGCAGGAGAATGGCGTGAACCCGGAAGGCGGAGCTTGCAGTGAGCCGAGACCGCACCACTGCAGTCCAGCCTGGGCGACAGAGTGAGACTCTGTCTCAAATAAATAAATAAGTAATTAAATTAAATTTAAAAAAAGAAAACTATCCCCCCTTTCTCTTCCCCTTCTCTGTTTTCCTCCACAGCAGGGATCACCAACTGACATACTAAGATACTAAGATATTTTATTATGTTTGTTGTCTGTCTCCCCAGACTCCGCCCCAATATAAGCAACCCGAGGACGGGTGGTTTGCAGTTCTGTTCACAGCTGTGTTCCCAGGGTTGTTCCCGGCACATTCAGTAAATATCATTGAACGTATTGCACCAGCTTCTCCCGGCCTCCAGACTCTCCCTCTGGGCCATCTTCCACACGACCCCAGAGGGTTCTTTCTACACCCAGAGCTGCCCCTACTTCTCCGCTGTTCACACTCCTGCTGCAGCTCCCCAGTGCCCTGAAAGAGACTCAAAACTCTGACTTTTTCTGCTGAACTCTGCACCTGGGTATCTAGCTGCCTCCTAAACGTCCCTGAGACCCCTCGAAGTCACTACATTCTAACCCAGCTCATCCTCTGCCCCTGGCTCTTTCTCTCAGGCTCCTTACTTCAGTGATGACCCACCGCCCAACAGGCACGGAGCAGGGCCTGTCTCAGACGCTGTTCTTTAGGCTTCCCCAAACAGCCCAGCAGACCTAACTCTGGCCCTGGGCCTTCTTCTCCACCTTCACAGCCCCAGCCCCCACTCAGGCCTCCGCTCTGGCCTGGACCCTCACCCAGCCTCTTCTCTCTCCCCTCCAAGTTTGTCCCACATGCGGCCCCACAGGCGGCTTCCACTCCCAGATCCAAAGGTTCCTGATCTTTTTAAAAGCTTCTGTGACTAGGCAGGCTAAGTAGGGAGAAAGCGCATTTCCTGGAATCCTGCACACCCCAGATGGAGAGCTTGAGGGCCTCAGATCTCCCTTTAGGGTGGAGGTGGGGGAGCCACTGCTGAGACCTTCTCCAGGCTGGCCCTGGATGCCCCCTGGGTGGATGGGAATCTTCCCTCTTACAGGATCTTTGACAAGGCGCTTGGAGGGCAAAGCAGGAAGCAAAAGGAGCGACTGTGGGTGTGGGAATAAGCCCTGAGCTCCTGGATCTAAGAGGAAGCCGGTTTATTCTACAGCGCAGGGCTCTGTAACTCCTGCAACTCTGAGCCTCCACAGTTCCAGGGTCTGGCACGCTGTGGGGATCATGGCCATGGTGACCTGGCATGATTACTGCCCATCGGCCACGTGTGGCCCCCAGTCCTGAGGTCTCTTCGCACGGCCACACACCTCAAGGCTGTCGCGTGTGCCTGTCTCACCAGGACAGTCACAGCTCGTCTCTCTTCACTGCTGTCACCTGAGCGATCCACTCTGCTGTTCCTGTTTTCCTGCCCTCTAATTGCCTCACATCTCAAAAATGTGGAATCATTTTATAAGAAATGTGTGTGTGTGAGTGTAAGTGTGTGTGTGTGTGTGTGTGTGAGTGTGTGTGTGTGTGTTCTATCCTAGAGGAAGATGCCTTCCCCAAGGTCAGGCTCATCAGGCACCCCAATTTCCCCCTGCCCTCCCCGGCCGTTGAGCTCCGTGGCCATCCTAGGAGGCAAGAAGATTGTCCCACTCTACAGATGGGTAAGTTGAGGCCAGGAGAGGGGCAGTGACCCACCCAGAACTTCATAGGCAGTTAAGATTGTGAGCCATGCAGCCATGGCAGAACTTATGCCTACCGGACCCCATCTGGCCTTCCAGCTCTACACAGTTTCCACAGCGTCCCTTCCCCCTCACCACCTTTAGCCCCTGGCTCTTAGAGCTACCTTCAGCCTTTGCTTGGACAAGTAGCTGAGCTCAATGGCTTCCCAGCTTTCCCCTCCCAGATCACTGCCCAACTCTGGGGGCCTCCTTCCTCTGCACCTGGGTATCTAGCTGCCTCCTAAACGTCCCTGAGACTCCTCGGGCCCTCACACATACCCATTTCTTGGGGGCTCCAAGTCCACATCTCCCATCTCCCCATCCGCACACACTCACCCTGGGCAGCAGCCAGCTCCTGCAGGGCATGGGTCATCTGGGTGAAGGCGTCATGCAGGTGGCTTCTCTCATCATAGTCTGGTGGTGAGGGAGGGGGCAGGGGCTGGAGGAGGCAGCTCCCCACACCACCATGTCCCTAATGGGAACATTCTGTCTCTGAGTCTCTGCCCTCCCAAGTCTGTATCCTTCCCTCTCTTGACTCTCTGCCCCACAGTCGCTATGCTTCCTGAGTCCCTCCCAAGTCTCCATCGTCCCCTCTCTGTGAGTCTCCATCTTCCCTGAGTCTCTGCCCCCGACCAGTCTCTACCCTGCTTCCCTAGTCTCTGCCTCATCTCTATCCTCCCCTTTCTGGGTCTCCATCCTTCTCTGAGTCTCCATCCTCCCCTCTCTGGGTATCTGTTCCCTCTCCAATCTCCATCCTCTCCTGTCTATCTCTTCATAGGCCCCTCTCTGAGTATCCATCCTCCCCTCTCTCTGTGACTCTCCATCCTCCCGAGTGTCCATCTTCCCCTCTCTGACTCTCCATTTTCCCGAGTCTCCATCCTCCCCTCTGACTCTCCATCCTCCCCTCTGACTCTCCATCCTCCCCTCTGACTCTCCATCCTCCCCTCTGAGTCTCTGCCCTGCTGTCTTCCACTGTCTGTGTCTCTCTGTCCCTAAATCTCTGTTATTCTCATGGTCTTTGAGCCTTTCTCCTCTGACTATTTCTCTCTGCCTGTCCCTCAGCCTGACCCTCTGGGCCTCTCCACCTTCCCCAGGACACTGATGATGGTCTCCTCACTGATTTCGGTGTCAGAGAGAGCCCGGAAGGCGGCCGTGAAGGCCTCCTCACACTCTTCGAGCTTGGGGCCCCGCATGCCAACAAACATCTGACAGATGCGGAGGCGCTCAGAGTAGGTTGTGAAGCAGAGGAGACAGGCCCAGGCGGGCACCCTGAAGACAGCCAGGACCAGCAGGGCAGACAGGACGGCACTGGCCAGGGCCAGCAGGGCCATCGTGTGGGTCTCAAGGCCAGGGGAGAAGCTAGTAACCTTTATGAAGTCACCACAGGGTGGGGGAAGGGCCAGTGGTCTAGGGTCAGAAGTCAGGTTTCAGTTGGGGGTCAAATGTCATGCTCTGGAGGAAGCGTATGAGAAGTCAGGGGTCAGAGGTCAGGCCAGCAATTCCCCAGGTGTGCGGTTGGGCCAGACGCCAGGCTCCCAAGAACCTCACCTGTGACCCTGGATGTCCTCACAGGTTAAAGGGTCTCAGGGACCCAGAGACTGGCAATATGGTACGCGGTGGCCCGGGTAGGCCCTGGGGTGGGGGTCAGAGATAGAGATGGGTACAGAGACATTCCGAGAACCAGAGACAGAAAGACCAAAAAAGACAGAAACAGAGACACGGAGAGATATCGGGAGGGGCAGAGACCTAGAAAGCCAGAATAAAAGGGAGTCGGAGGATCCACTGTGAAAGAGACGCAGAAGTCACAGAGACACAGCGGAGACGGAGACAGACAGGGAAGGAAAACAGATTTCAGGGGAAGGAGGGGATGCAGCGACAAGGACAGAAAAGAGCCTGGCTCCTCCTCCCAGGGTCCCTGGGGCAGCCCAGTGGGGCTAACGGTCCCCGAGTGGGGCTGGGGGTCCCTGCCGGGCCCCGTCCCGTGCAGGGCGCAGCCTGGGGAAAGCTAGGAGGCCGTATAGTGATCTCCTTGGGTGTCCTCCTCAACTATACAACCTCCTACCTCAGCCCGGGGGGCGCGGCAGGCGGACAGACCCGACAGACAGACAGACAGGGACCAGGAGGACCAGGGAGTGGGGGGGAGGGCCGGGGAGGCCCCAGCCGCGATGGTGAGCCCCCGACACGGACCCACAGACACGAGCTTGTGTGCGGCGAAGGCCCCGCAAGGTCGGTTCTACGGGTGGGTGCCAGGACCCAGGAGTCCGGGCCCCCGGCCCCTCCTCCCCAAGGAACCCAGGAGTCCAGGCCCTCAGCCCCTTCCTCATCAGGGACCCTGGAGTCAAGGCCCTCATCCCTCTCCTCCCTAAAGAACCCAGTAGTCCGAGCCCTTACCGGAGACCAGAGTCCTCACCAGGGTCCTCACCAGAGATCCAGGAATCCAGGCCCCTGGCCCTTTTCTCCCCAAATGTTTCTGGAATCCAAGTACTCAGCCCCTTCCTCCCTCAGACTCATGAGTCCAGATCCAAAGCCCCCTTCTCCCCAGAGATCCAGGAGTCCCCGCCCCCAGTCTCTCCTCTCTTGGGCCAGGCAGGCCTCCTGGGGAAGGCATGGCCTGATAGAAAACCTGGCTTCCTGGGTGCCGGCTGGGAGAGAACCTCATCTGTCTTGGAATTTGGCCCTTTGGGCCCACCTGCTTCCTACCCACCCTCCTGTCAGTCTGCAGAGACTCCGTGCCCAGGGCCAGGAGGCCAGGGGCTAGCCAACCGTCAAAGCCTCCCTGGGTACTTTCTTTCCTCTCTCCTCTCTTCTTTGGGTCATTTATAATGACAGCCACAATCTCCCAGCGCTAACCCCATACCAGGCCCAGAGCACCAGTCCTCTGACACCTCCCAGTCCAGACAGCCAGGTGCCTTCAGCATCCCCATTTGGCAGGTGAGGAGGCTGAGCCTCAGAGAGGGGAAGAGGCTCCCAAAGTCGGCCTGCGAGAGGTGGGCGGTGGACCCAGCATCCACCCTCCCCACCCCTGGGCTCAGAGCCCCTCCAGCTGGGGTCTCTCCCGTGCCCAGTCCCTCCTCCTGGACTGTCCGGTTCTAGCTGCTCCTGCTCCAGCCGCACCTTCCCGTTCCTTCCTCGCAGTCCAGGTCTCTCTGGCCCTGCCTTTTTTCTCTCTCCCTCTTTCTTTCCACCTTCCCTGGTTCCTAGCCTCCTCCTGCATCAGGACATCCCTCCCTGGCTCTGCGCTGGCTTCTCTCTCTCCCCATCGCCTCTCTCCTCTCCCCGCTCCTGTTTTCTTCCCTCTCTCCCCCTTTCCCCTTCTTTTCATCTACCTTCTGTCTTTCATCCTCCCCTTCTCTCCCTTCCCTCTCTTTGTCTCTCTCATTCTCTCTGGCCCTCTCAGTCTCTGTCTCTCTCTCGTCTCTCACCCTTCTCCACCCCCTTTTTTCAGATGTCTTTCCTCACTTCCTCTCCTTCCACCCCTTCCCTCTCTCCATCCCTCACCTCCCTCCTTCCTGCTCTCTCTCAGTCTCTATCTCTCTCCCTTTCTCTCCCTCTTTCTCTCCTTCCCTCCCTCTTAGGTCTCTCTCTTTCCTCCCCTCCCCCTTCTCTCTTTGGGTCTCCCTCCCTTCTCTCTCTTTCTCCTTCTCTCTCTCCCTCCCCCTCGCAGCTCCAGCCAGGTCTGGAGCTGGGGGTGGGGTGGGGGTGGTTTGAGAAGGGGCCCAGGGCTGGGGTAGCGACCTGCTGAGGAGGGGGAGGAGAGGCGGGAAAGGGGCGGAGAAGGAAAGGGGGAGGCGGGGGGCCGGAGACGGGTCTATGGTCCCACCTCTCTTCCCCCTTCCCTCCTTCCCAACCTCCCAGACCCTCAGGCGGGGGCGAGAGTCAGGCCAAGGTGGGGAGGAAGGGGAAGGGAGGAGGCTGCCCCCGCCCCCCCCACCAACCTGGCCCGGAGCCCAGGCCTGGGTTCCCAGCATGCCCCGGGGCTGCCTGGGGCCTGAGGAGGGGGGTGAGGGGAGAGGGGAAGCCGAGAATCTCAAAGATTCCCGGGACCTAAGCATCTCCCCAACCGGTCAACCAGTGTTTCCTTGGGGAAACTGAGGCGGAGAGAGAAGGGTTAGGACTTGTTCAAGGTCACTGGACAAGGCATTGGTGGAAACGCGAACTCCCTGGGCCCACAGGCCGGCTTTGGGGAAGGGGTAGGCTCTGGACTTCCCCCAGGCTTAGGTCCCCCTCCCCCTCTCTGCGGACCCTGGGGAGCCCCCAAGGGTCAGAGAGCAGACCCAAACAGTCTGGCACCATGGTAACCAGTTGGCCCCGCCCCCTTAACCCCTGGAGGGCTGGACTCCAGCTGGGGCTAAAGAGGAGGTGGGGACTCCTGGGTTCCGGGGGAGGAGGGGCCTGGGGATCCCCAGAACTGCAGGCTTCAAAGGGAGAAAGATGCCGGCGCCTGGACGCTTGGGTTCTAGAGGAGCAGAGGGTTGGGGGCCGCGCTCCTTGGGAAGAGGGGCTGAGGTTCTGAACTCTGGGGTTTTGAAGGAGTTAGGGGCTGGAGTGTGGATTCCCTGGTCTGAGAGAACAGACTAAGGCTCAGACTCCTGGATCCTGGAAAAAAGGGGGCTGGGGGCTCGGATTTTGGAATGGGTGGGGGAATGGGTGGGGGACTGGGTGGTGTACTCCCAGGTCTGAGGGAGGAGGGGGCTGGGACTGGAATCCCGGGTCCCCGAGGGAGCATGGATGCTGGGCCTCTCCTCCTCCAGACATCCCCTGCCCCCGCCGCTGACCCTGGCCTGTCTGGCAGCCCAGACAACCTCCCCCTCCTCCTCGGCCCCCTCCCACTGGCACGGCTCACCCTTGACCCCTCAAAGCCCCGCAGCCCCATCCCTGCCCCTCCCCCTCCCCTCCGGCCAGACGTTAACTCTTCCGCTGCCGCAGGCACTCCAAAGTCAGACAGTCTTCCTCCACCTCCCCCGAGGGCTCGGGCAGCTCGCCCCTAGTCTCCTCCAGCCAGGATCCTACCAGCCCCAGCCCCCATCTCTGTCCTCCCTCTTGAATCTAGGTGTCCTCAGCTTTCTCCAGCTTCTGGACCCCGGAATTCAGGTCCCAGCCCCCTCCTTCAAGGATTCTGGAGTCTGAGCTCCCAGCCACCCCACCCCCCCACCCCCAACTCCTCCTCCAAGAACCCAGAAATCCAGGCCTCCGGGTGCTCCTCCCTCAGGGACCCAGGAGTCCAGGCCCCAGCCCCCCAACCTCCCTTTCCGCAGACTCACGGCTCCCGCGGCTCCCGCGTCGCAGGGAAGGGTCTTCTCCGCCGCCCCGGGCCCGTAGGCCGGGCCCCAACGCCGCCGAGCGCTCTCCATCCTCTCCCCGCCTTCGCCGCCCGGCGGCCTCTCCCCTTCCTCCCGCCGTCCCCACCATCCTCCTTCCCTTCTCCCCGACTCCCTCCGGCCGGCGCCTCCTCCCCGGCTCTGCGGCCCGGGGCTCCCCCTCCCCAGACCCCGCCGGCGGCGCGGCCGTGGGACCAGCCCCCTCCCCAGGGGGCCCCCCGCCCCGGCCCCTCCCCACCGCCCAGCCCAGTCCGGCCTGGCTTCCCCCCTGCCCCGGAGCTGGCCCAGGTCCAGGGGAAAAAATTCCATCCAGCCCCGGGGAGGAGGAGCGGGGCGGAGGAGGGAGCGGGAGGGGGAGGCCGGGCCAGGGGAGCCTGACGCAGAGGAGGGAAGGGACAAAAGAGGCCGGGAGGCGGCGGCGGCCGGCGCTCCCGCCTCGCCCGCCCTCCTCCCTCGGCCAGTCTCGCTCCTCCCCGGCTTCCCTAGGTCCCCTCCGCCTCTCCGCCCTGTCCTGTCCCTCGCTGGCCTCCCTCCCTCTTCTCTCCTGCGCCTCCTCCTCCTCGCTCTGTGCGTGCTCTCTCGCTCTCTCGCTCCCTCTCTCCCTCCCTCCTCTCTCCCTCTCTCTCTCTCTCTCTCTCTCTCTCTCTCGCCCTCTTTCCCTCCTCCTCTCTGCTCCTGTCATTCTTGGTTGCTTTTGCTACCTCTCTGTCTCTTTCCGTCTGTCCTCCCTTATGTCTCTGCACATCTGTCCTTCCTTTCGCCCTCTCCCGGTCTCCATCCTCTTTCTCTGCCTGTGGGGCTTCTGTGTCTCCCATTTATTCTTCCCTTTTCTCTGTTTCTCTCCCTCCCTCCCTGTCTCTGTGTCTCTGTTCTTCCTCTCTCTCGCTTTCTCCTCCCCTCTCTCCCCCAACCAGTCAGGGTCTGCCCTTCTCTCTCTCCCCCTTCCTGCTCTCCCAGCTTCCCCCCCACCAGCTTTGGTCTCTCCACCCCCCCACCCCCACCCACTGGGGACTCAAAGGTGAATCAGACCTGAATCTGCCCTTGCAGATGGAGCTCACAGTCTGATGGAAGAGACAGAGCCAGCCGCAGACAGTCCCAATTCCGGGTGATCAGGGTATGACACAGGGAGAGGCCAGAGGCTGTGAGAGCCTAGAGCGGGAGGAATCCTGGCAGCTGGAGACGGCAGAGAGGACCTCCAGAGAAGGCGTGGTTGTGGCATGACCTCCACTAAGGCCCTTCCAGGCAGAGGGCACAGCTGAAGCAAAGGCCCAAGGCACGAAACCAAGGAGGTGCTGGGAGGACAACAAAGCCCTTAAGTCTGACTAGAGCCTCCGAAGCCATGAGCCAAGGAGCACAGGAGATGAGGCTGGGACGAGCGGGTGGGGTCAGATTCTTAGGGAGTTTCAGGCCAGGCTGGGAACTTAGCCTTCTGAGGGTGACAGGGAGTCCTGGAAGGTTGTGAGCAAGGGGCGGGGACAGGGTTATATCTGAATGTCAGACCCCGCTGAGGCTGTGTGGACTGGAGGGGGAGAGACTGGTGGAGGCTGGGGAGGAGGCCCTCTCCCTGCAGTTTGCCGGCTAAGACCTGGGGAGAGAGGAAGGGGTGGAGCAGGAATGTGAGGAGCTGGAGATGGCTGGAGACTGCTGGGCAATGGGGGCAGAGAACAGGAACCTGTGGGCGGGAAGCAGGTAGGAAAGCAACTCCCTGAGTCTGGCCCAGGAACGGATGGGGCAGGAGTTGCTTCCAATGGGGAACCAGGAGGAAGAAGAGGGTAGAGAGATGCTGTGGGCAGCTGAGAACTTAGTGGACATTAAGAGCCAGGGACATTTAGGGAAAACATTCAGGATGCATGGTGCTGGGCTTTCAACAGTGCACCTCCCCCTCTCTCTATCCTCCAGCCACCCAGTTCTCTCTGGAGATAGCATATATTCACTAATTTCTCATGTATCCTTCCAGAGGAATTTTATACATCTATGCACATATATACCATCCTCCTGTTTTCTGTCCCCAGATAGGATCACAGTATTCTGCACTTTTTTTTTTTTTACATGAAATCCAAAGATCTTCCCATATCTAGGCTTATAGAACCTCCTCGTTCATTTTAATAGCGATATAATATTCCATTGTATTCATCTATTTATTCCTAGTGTATTCAGTTAATTGGGAGATTGGAAGGTTTTTTTATGTCAAGAAACTAATGTTTATGCATATTCAAATTTGCTTATTTGTTTATTTATTTTTGAGACAGATTGTCCAGGCTGGAGTGCAATGGCATTGTCTCAGATCACTGCAACCTCTGCCTCCCAGCTTCAAACCATTCTCCCACGTCAGCCTCCCAAGTAGCTGGAACTACAGGCATGCGCCATCAGGCCCGGCTAATTTTTGTATATTTTGTAGAGATGGGGTCTTGCCATGTTGGCTGGACTGGTCTTGAACTTCTGACCTCAAGTGATCCTTCTGCCTTGGCTGAGCCACCGCACCTGGCCCAAATTTGCTGATTTTTAAGGTGATTTTGTCCAATGCTTTTAAGCCTCTAAACCGAGATATTCGATAAATGCTTACTTCTAGATCCTTTAAATTTTGTTGATAATTACTAACAATGGGATAATAATAATGACAACAGATACCCTTTATTGAATGACTACTGGGAGCCAGTTCCTGGAATGAGTATTTGTTATACATTATATCATTGATTACACAGAAACCTTATTATTAGAAACTATTATTATCCCAGTTGTAAGGATGGAATACTGAATAAGATGTGGTTCTGAATAGGGAGTTGCCCAAGCTCACAAAGTATGTGATAGAGCTAGAGATTCAAACCCAGGCCTCTCTGGCTCCTTCTTTGGGGTGGGCTGGCTCTGGGAAAAGATGCTGTTTCTAAGGTTTGACACTGGGTACATTTAAACATCATGCACACAAATTCATGTATGATTAAGAAGGACCCTTTGTCAGACCCCTCACTTTCACTTGGGATCTGGAGTTACTGTCACTCTGCATTCACCTTGGATGCCCTGTAGACAGATAAGGACAGTAACCGCATCACAGTCCTTGTCCTGGCCCTGAACCTGTTGTGTTGTGATTTTCTACATCTGGGTCTGTCTTTGGGAATTTACTGAGGGCACAGTCTAGGTCTGAGTCATCTCTGTGTCCTCAATATCACTCCACCCAGGCATGGCTCAGAGTAGGGGCTCAGGAAAATGTTTGCTAAGTGAATGAATGAAGAGATGAGTGAATAATAAATGGCTTGTGGATTAGGCTGGGACTTGCTTAAGTCCCCAGGAACAGTGACCATAATTCCCATTAGTTCCTGAAACATAAGGCCTCTGTTCTGTTCTCATCAGTTAGCAAGTCACAGGGACCACTGGTTCCTTTATTCTCTGAAATACAGGACTCCAAATCTCTCAGCACATAAGACTCAGCTACTGCAATTCCTACAAATATCCAGAACTCAGGATCCATTATTCCCTTCACTCCCTGTCCCTGAGACAGGGGGCCACCGTTCCCATCAGACATTGGTACACAGTATAGGTTGAGCATACCTAATCCAAAAATCTCGAATCGGAAATGCTCCAAAATCAAAAACTTTTTGAGCACCGACATGATGCCAGAAGTGAAACATTTCAATCCATCACTTGATCTCATGTGATAGATTGCAGTCAAAACCTTGTTTCATGGGGCTGGGCACAGTGGCTCATGCCTGTAATCCAGCCCTTTGGGAGGCTGAAGCAGGAGGATCACTTGAGCCCAGGAATTTGAGACCAGCCTGGGCAACATAGTGGGATTCCCATCTCTACAATAAAAAATTTAAAACTTAGTGGAGCATGGTGATGCATGTCTCTTTTCCCAGCTACTAGGGAGGCTGAGGTGGGAGGATTGCTTGAGCCCAGGAAGTCAAGGCTGCAGTGAGCTGTGACGGTGCCACTGTCCAGCCTGGTTGACAGAGTGAGACCCTGTCTTCAAACAAACAAAAAACTTCATTTCATGCACAAAAATATTGTATAAAATTGTCTTCAGGCTATGTGTAGAAGGCATATATAAATGAAATGAAAACAAATGAATTTTGTGTTTCGACTTGGGTCTCATCCCCCAAATCTCTGATTTTATGTATATGAAAATATTCCAGAATACAAAATAAAAAGTCAAACCTGAAACACTTTCTGTCTCAAGTATTTTGGATAAGGGATGCTCAACCTACATCACCATCCTTGTCAGTCTCTGCTACCCAATATTGTAATTCTCATACTTCTTAGACACAGGGGCCACCATTCTCATCAACTGCTGAAACTCAAGTTCCACTATTATTACCTCTTGGAACAGCACTCTAAAGGAAAATAGAAACTTCCTACCCTTCACAAGGTCATCCCAAGTTCCTGAAACAGGAACTGGTAGACAGGAAGACACCTTAACCTACCTTGAACTAGGTCTGAGTCAAGGACTCACACGTTGATACTGTAGAACAGGCGGCACCAGGTCATGAGGAACATCAAAGTAGCAGAGAATCCTTCCATGTGAGGGATCAACCCTAAAACCAAGATAATCCGATAGCACCACCAGAGAATCCTTCCATGTGGGGGGATCAACCCCAAACCCAAGATAATCCTAGAGCACCACATAATCCCTACAGGTGGGGTAATCCCCACACTGGCAGAGCCTAAAATCACGAGATGATCTAAATCAAACTGGTCCAACCTGCAGCCCATGGGCCTCATGTGGCCCAGGATGGCTTTGAATGTGGCCCAACACACATTCATAAACATTCTTAAAACATTGAGGTTTTTGGGGATTTTTGGAATTTTTTAAAGCTCGTCAGCTATCATTAGTGTTAATGTAGTTTGTGTGCAGCCCAAGACAATTCTTCTTCCAAAGTGGCCCAGGGAAGCTGAAAGATTGGATGCCCCTGAACTAAATGCAGCATATTCTCCCATCACACCATTAAATAACCCCAAATGGTAACCTGCCCCTGGTGGACTTGTAGGAAGTAGAGACAGGGTCCTCATTTTTGTTGGGTCTGGGTGGGGGGAAGGGGGGAGGCAACAGATGTCATTTCCACAATTAATTATTTTCTGAACAAAGGGCATGGGAAAATGAGTGTGATGTTTTGCTGGGGGGGTTCCCTATAGCCTTTCTCTTTGCATTTTTGTTTGATGAGTGAAGGACCTTCAGCTGCTCTGGTTTACATCTAAGCAAAAGGTAGGGAAGGTTACACTGAAGTTCAAGGAGACAGGACTAGTTATAGTTTTTGCAAGTCCATCAGCTGCCATCTCCTTCTACCTCTGGTAATAGATCCTCTCTTTCCTTTAAGTAACCCACTCCATGTGACTCTGACAAGAATGTCCGAGCACTAATGCCCCTCCTTCTCCCCCTAAAAAAACTTAGTCTGGGCATCTGGGTATATGACACAAAATAGGCCAACCAGAATATTTATCATTCATTCATCTGTGAGCCCTGACAGGGCTGATTAGAATCCAAGATTTTATTTTTGATCTTTATACTTTAATTTTATGTCTTCTAAAATATAAATGTATACATATGCATTTGTACACACATATATTGTTTTAGTTTCTGAAGAACAGAGTCATACTACATATACCAAGGTGATTAAGAGCACAGATTCTGAAGCCAGACTGCCCAGGTTTGAATGCTGGCTCAACCACTTTACTATCTATGTCTCTCTATGTCTCAGTTTTATCATCAGTAAAATGGGTGTAATAATAATAGTATCTATATCATGGATTGAGACATAAGGATTAAAGGAGTTAATGTATAGAAAGTGCTTAAAACAGTGCCTGACACACAATAAGCCATATAAAAGAATTATTGAATGTTATGCCTACAAATTAATACAGAGCTAGCTCTTTATTCTAATTTCTTCATACACATGCACAGAATTTTATATTAACAGAGCAGTTTATCCTTATGAAGATATTTTTACTGCATTCTTTCCCATCCTCATTTCTTTTTTCTTTGCTTACCTTGATTGACCTCTCCCTTCCTACCCATTCACCAGGTGCTTCTCCTCCCAAAGATATATGTTATATCTGTTGTGAGTTAAATTGTGTTCCCTCCACCAAATATATATGTTAAAATTCAAATCCTCAGTACCTGTGAATGTGACCTTCTTTGAGGGCCTTTACAGATGTAATCAAGTTAAAATGAGGGCATACTGGATTAGGGTGGGCCCTAAATCCAATGACTGCTAATCTGATAAGGAGAGAGGTACTTGAAGATGCAGAGAAAATACTTGGGAAGAAGACCATGTAATGATGGAGGGAGAGATTCAAGTTATGCGTCTTCAAGCCAAAAAACACCAAGGATGGCTGGCAACCACCAGAAGCTAGAACAAGAAACCAAGGGGCCTACAGAGGAAGCATGGTCCTGCTGATACCTTCATTTCCAGCTTCTAGCCTCCACATCTGTGAGAGAATACATTTCTGTTTTTGCTTGTTTGTTTGTTTTGAGATGGAGTCTCCCTCTGTCACCCAGGCTAGAGTGCAGTGGCATGATCTTGGCTCACTGCTGTCTCCACCTCCTGGGGTCAAGCAATTCTGCCTCAACCTCCCAAGTAGCTGGGACTACAGTCACCTGCCACCACAGCCGGCTAATTTTTGTATTTTTAGAAGAGACAGGATCTCACCATGTTGGCTAGGCTGGTCTCAAACGCCTGACCTCAAGTGGTCTGCCTGCCCTTAGTCTCTCAAAGTGCTGGGATTACAGGCATGAGACACCGTGCCTGGATAATTTCTGTTGTTTTAAGATGCTTGGTTTATAATACTTTATTACAACAGTCCTAGAAAACCAATGTAGTATCCATGTTTATCTGTGTGTCTTGCCATTCTTGACTTCATGCTTAAGTAAACATACATACACACACAAACATGCACATAGTTGGGTTGCATTCAAATTCAGCTTCAGCCTCAATCTTTGTTCAAATTTTTCTATTTGACTTTGATCTCATCTCAGTCTTTCAGAGGTTGAACCATTGAGTGCCAATTTGAAGTTCATTTCTGGCATCCCTGAACTTGTGTAGTCATGATGAATATGTGATGGATTGGGTTACCAGCCTATCTAACTGGTGCAATAACATTGGAAATATGAACAAATCATGTTCCTAACGTTAAAAATCTTAGTAGTCATTTTCAAATTTAAGCATTCTAATGTAGCTTGGAGTGAAAATCTTGTGTGTGTTCCAAGTTAAATTTTTATCAAAGTATACGTGTGTGTGTAATTATATGATTACAGGAGTAAGAGGCTGAAATAAATAATGGTGATTGTGAAAGCCTATAAGGTACAGATGATTATTCATGAAACTGACTCTGAAACAGAGGTTAGAACTCCCCCACAAGTGTGAATCCTGAGAGCACCCCTATTAATTTCCTGCTCTCAGGATTCACCCTTGTAGGGGAGTGAAGGAAGTAGGATTAGGCGATGGGAGAAGGTGAACTACTATGCAGTCATAACAGAAGCCCCAGCCAATCCTACAGGAAGCTTTGCAGCTAGATGGCTCCAAAGAGATGTCCTGAACTGGGGAAAGGGGACTGGGCCTTTATACCACTCACTGACCTATTGAAATAAAACCTTCAGACAAATCAAACACAGTTTATTTGAGTAGAGAACAATTCATGAGTAGGGCAACACTCAGAACCAAAAGAGCAGTGAGTTTGTATAAGCTGGACACAGAAGCAAAGTAGAGAAATCATCTGATTGGCTACAGCTAGGCATTTGCCTTATTTGGGCATGAATATGATCAGTTAGCTGCCTGTGATTGGTTGAAGCTAGGCTGTTTGTGATGGGCTGAAACCTTGCTATTTGTTACAAAAAGTATACTACTAAGTTACATTTCGGTTTGTTTACTTACTGAGTTAGGTTGCTGTTTATGAGGTAGGAACTCAAAGTATGGAGAAAACCTCAGGCTCATGGCCTCCAGCATAAACAGGCTCATGGCCTCCAGCATAAACAATGCTGATTTAATAGAGCAGTCCTTGGATGTGAGCTGACCCAGGAAGGGGCTGTGACTTTGGGTGAGGCAGCTCCCTTGCTCTGAAGGCAGTCCTTACCAGGGAAGACTGGACTGCCAGCTGTCAGCAATCAACACTCACAGCAGCTGGGATCAGCCAGTGCTTCAGTCCTGGGGGCACTCCATCCATTACACCATGCCTTTCAGGTCCAAAAACAATTACTGAGAACTTCCGCATAATTATACAACTCAGGAAATAGACTGAGCGTTGGTATGAAGATTAAGGGTGCTTTAGTTAAATGCCATTAGAAAGAATATTGTCTCCTCTTGGAACTGGCAAATGATTATAAAAATATCAATAATAACATGAGTCAGAACAGCAAAGATTAGATTCCATGGAAATCCAGAGATCATTTTTGGGATAGGCAGCCTCCCTTGTAGAATTGTTTGGTATTCTACCATTCATATTATTAACGAAAATAATCTTTAATGACTGTATTTGATGTTTTTTAGTTAGTTAGTTACATTTAGGCTGTGTGTCTTTTTAGAAAAAGTGTTATCTGAAAATTGTTCACATTTGTGAAGATGAATTTCAAAAAGATCGACAATTTTGCTTACTTAAATTTCTTGAAGTGGAAATGAAACTCTCTAAAATCGTGTGTAACAACTTCTGTGCTAAATCATCTTTGATCCAGACATCATAATGGGTGCAAAGAGCATGAAAAAAAAAAATAGAAAAACGTTGGAAATGAGATTCCCCAAACACATTTTGTTCTCACTAATCAAACTTCAAAACAACAGATTTTATAAGCATACTTTAAAAAGATTCTTTATAGTTTTGAGTTAGTGAAGCTAACATCTTAAAGCTGTAAAATTGATTGCATAACACTGTCAACCATTTTTTGAAGTAGAAGATGGATTTTCAAAATTTGCAAAAACTATGATTCTTTAAAGTTCTTTCTAGAAAACATGTTTTGAAAAGTTCCAAGTTATATTAAGCTGTGCACGAAATTATTTTATGTACTACTTTTGTATCTTATACATTGCACATTTGGACATAGAGAAACAATCAGATGTTTTCTACCTGATATATGATGAATTTCACTACACTTCTATTCGGTGGTGGAGATATTTCTTGGTCTTACACGTCGTTAACAACATAGTGCATATAATTTATGGAATGTATGTCATGAAAAAATCAGTTGTTGATAATAGAACAAAAATGGCAAAGGCTATGAGTGAAATAGAAATTAGAAGTATATTATTATTTGTTCACACCTTTAATTGTGTGTCCGGGAATAATTAGAGCTCAGTATCAGGTAATAGAATTGCTGTCCATAAGCAGAAATGTGGTTGGGCCACACTTTCATCATTCTTCAGTCAAAATCAAACTCATGACATACAAGAGACCTTGGAATTGCATTCCTGTGAGGTTTGTAAACAGGATGACAAAGCAGCTCTTCCATGTTCAAAGCAATACTTAAACAAAAAGTTGACACTGTACTCTGCAGATGACAATACCCACCCAGCAGGACGTACTGATAACTGAGAGTTGCTTGAAAGAAAGTGGTTTATTTGATGAACCTACTGAAGAAATAGCCAAATGAATGTGCTTTGAGAGTGGAAGTATTTCACGCATGATACGTGCTGTAAACACTTTGCTATTGTTTTGCTTCTGCCAATGTGCTGAAATAGGTACATAGCTATTGAATGCTGAGATACAGATGGAAATTCAGAAATTATTTTTGTGGGATTGTCAGCCTCCTAAAATATCGCCCAATGATCTCCACTTCCTGATACTCATGTCTTTGTGTAGCCTCCTCCCCAAAAGTATGGGCTGAACTTAGTGACTTACTTATAACTAATGGTATATGGCAAAAGTGATGGAATGTCATTTCCAATATTAGATTACAAAGAACTGTGTGACTTCTGCCTTGCTAGCAAACTCTATTGCCTCTCTGATTTCCATCTATTAATAAAGTAAGTGGCTATATTGTGAGCTGCCACTTTTGAGAGACTCATGAGGTAAGGAACTGAGGGAAGCCCCTGCCAACAGCTAGAAAGGAACTGAGGCTCTCATTCCAATACCCTATGAGGAACTGCGTGTTGCCAAAAGCCAATGAATGAACTTAGAAGTGGGTCATTCCCCAGTAGAGCCTTCAGAGGAGGATGAAGACCCTGAGTCAACATCTTGATTTCAGCCTAGTGAGAAACCATAAGCCAAGGACCAACCTAAGCTGTGCTCAGATTCCTGACCACAGAAACCGTAAGATACCGTGTGTTAAGATGCTTAGCTTTGAGATAATTCCCTATGTAAAAATAGACGGCTAATATTAATACTTCTTTTGTTTTTCTGTTATATTAATAGTATTTTGATATCTTGAAAGTGAATTGTCTTTCTCTATTGTCATATTTCTCATCCAAGATTTAAGGGGAGATTCTTCCCAAGAACCTACGTGAAATAGCAAAGAAAGGCAAAAATCTTAGGGGAAAACAAAAAACACATAAGAGAGGGCAGAACTTTCTCATTTTTGAGAGTGGCAGGCCAGGCTATATGGATCAACTCCTCTGCTGAAAGTAATTAAAAGTGGTGGATAAAATACTCAAAACAGTCTTTATAAAATAATGGAAGGACAATCTAGTGAGGAATTTCCTAGATAAAATTTAGAAAGTGAGAACTCTAACAAGGAAGCAGAGCATTCAAACCTGCTATTGACTGATGAGCATAGGCTTATTCTGATCATAGAAATGAGCTGTAGTTTTCAACAGTCTCCTGAGATGAGGGGAACAAAAGTAAAAGTGGCACCAAACTGGTACTATAGCATGTGGTAAAAGCAAACTGAAACCCTCCTTCACGGAAGGCACTTTGATCATAGAATGAAAATGATCCCAGGTGGAAGGTCTGAGGTATGAGGAGGAAGCAGGTGGTAAATATATGGATATATCCATCAGGATTCAAATAGGAAGCTGATGGCATATTCAAGAGCTTAATTAAACATAGACTTGGCCGGACACAGTGGCTCACGTCTGTCATCCTAGCACTTTGGGAGGCCAAGGCGGGCGGATCACCTAAAATCAGAAGTTCCAGACCAGCCTGGCCAACACGGTGAAACTCAGTGTCTACTAAAAATATGAAAAGTAGCCAGGAGTGGTGACTTATGCCTGTAGTCCCAGCTGCTCAGGAGGCTGAGGCAGAAGAATTGCTTGAACCCAGGAGATGGAGGTTGCAGTGAGCCGAGATCGCGTCACTGCTCTCCAGCCTGGGCGACAGAGCAAGACTCCGTCTCAAATTAATTAATTAATTAATTAATTAACATAGGCTAATGAAAGGACTAAACAGAGATGTAGGCAGGATTAAGAGGTCCAAAAAGAGATGGTGCAGCATCCAAGGACAAGCAGCAGTGGGAAATGGGTACCAACCTAGACCTGATGGGGCAAGGGCAGTAGCCTTGGGAGATGGGCTACTTTATAGCATTTGTGGCACAGGGGAATGCAGCCACTGCCAGAACTGTGGGGGAGGGAACAGGTGGAATAAAAACCCTGACTTCTTTCCTCCCACCCTTCAATCTCTGGCCAGTGCCTCCCACTGGCAAGGGGAAGCTAATGATGCGGTCCTGAGACATCAGCCTCCCAGTGCACAGAAATGAGCAGAGACAAGTGAATGATGGATCTGGAGAGGCACAGGTCATTCCTGCTGCCACTGATCATCCATTATGTTCTTTTGTTTAGATGAACAAGCTCACATCCTTAACTCAGAGACGCCCAGTATTAGTTCTCCTATCACTGCAGAGGGAAGTCATTCCTGCTATACTTCTGAAACTGAAATTATAACAACAGACATGAAAAGTGCTCTTCATGTAAGATATCAGGGTGAAATTGAGGTGGGAAAGAAACAATTAGTTACCATAAAACATAATAGATTCAGTTCCTGCTGCTGTAGCTGGTCATAAAGCCTAAATTGATAACCATTTTATGTCTCTCTTACCTTCTTCTAGCACTTTGGTTTCCTGGAATTTTTTACCTGGTGGGGTGACCCAAAGGATCCAAGTCATTAATGCTTCCTCTTTATTGCATTGCTGCAATTATCCATTGACCATTATTCTGGACGTAGAGTATGAAGAACCTCACTACTGAACAGTCTGGGTTCCACTCCTAATTCTCCTTGATTGCACTATATAGCAACAACATATTTTTTTCCTAATAATTGGATCAATTGGTACCTCTACTAGCTTAGTAAGGGTACCTCCTTCTCTGCCTGATGATTTAGCATCATGATTTGGCCAAAATGGCCAAGAGGCAGTCTCTACTTCCACTTGAAATCATAGCTGGGTTCTTTAGTGGAAGTGTTTCTCCTTGAGACACTAGGACTCTCAAACCCACCCACTCCAAGATTGCAAATGTAGGAGGCAAAAATTGCATAAGTGTGTGATTAGGTGAATAAGGAAGAGGGACCAGTCCTGCCTCCACTTCTTGGTTTTCACGTTGTGTATTCTGGCTCTGGGAGAAATGGCACTGTATATTGTTGTTGGTTTAAGGCAAATACTGTTCGATAGCATCTCACCCAATCTCACCAAATATTTACCTCCAGATGGCACTATAACTTGCCTTCAATAGGTCATTTCATCAATACATCAAGTCACCTGCTTCTGGGTAATGAGGCCCACAGTTGTACTTTATTGGCCTTAAAATTATTTTCTTGTTTAATGTGTGGAATCTGGAGGGGTTGTGTGTTTAGCTGGCATGGTAAAAAAGATAAGGGATTCTTTTAAGGTAGCCATAGATGCTTTCTGATGTTTCTAACGTATGTCTTAAGTTGGGCATGCAAGGACTCATGTATCTTTTTTTTTTTTTTTTGAGAAGGAGTCTCACTGTGTTGCCCAGGCTGGAGTACAGTGGTGCGATCTTAGCTCTTTGCAACCTCTGCTTCCCAGTTTGCAAGCAATTCTCCTGCTTCAGTCTCCTAAGTAGCTGGGATTACAGGCATGCACCACCACACCCAGATAAATTTTGTATTTTTAGCAGAGACGGGGTTTCACCATGTAGCTCAGGCTGGTCTTGAACTCCTGACCTTGTGATCCACCCGCCTCGGCCTCCCAAAGTGCTGGGATTACAGGCATGAGCCACCATGTCCGGCTATCTTTTCCTTTTTGTTTGGTCTTCAAGTTAGTCAGAGGCAGCCTGTCTGCAACACAGTCTTCATAATAACCTTTATCACCAAGGTGACTGAGTGCCACTTAATCTCCCAATGCTTTGCCCTCCACCTGCACTCTCTGTTATTTCACCATTGGTAATAATTTGAGTAATCATAACAATAAAAATGAGTAGGAGGCTTAAATATAAGACACATGTAAAATAAGAAAATAGTAATATATTGGAATGTGCAAACTGAGTAAAGGGTTCTAATGTCCTATCTTATATTGGAGAAGCTTTAAAAGGTCACTCACTTTAGACTTTATTAACTGTGTATTTTATATTTTTTAAAGAATAACCAATAAACCTAGCAATAGAGTGTAAAACTTCTAAACTGGTGGAAAAGAAATGAACTAAGAAGAATAAAGATTACTCCAGCAGTCCAAACATAGGCCAGAAAGAAGAAAAAAGGAATAATTGAAAAGGTGGGGGAAAAAAAAGGCAGAACACAAAGCAGGTACAAAAATAGTAAATTTAAATTCAAATATATTAGTAATTGCATTAAATGTAATGTAAGGCTTCAGTTAAAATTAGTTTGCTAGACTGGGCCAAAAAAATCAACCATACACTATTTACAAGAGACACATCTAAAACATAGTGATATGGGAATGTCAAAGAAAAAAGATGAAAATGGATATATAATGCAGCAAATTCTAACCAAAAGAAACCTGGGTAGACATATTGACATCAGCTAAAATAAACTTTATTTAGGCAAAGTGTTTAGGCAAAATACTTACCAGTAATGACGATCATATCACAATGATAATAGTTTCATCAGAATATTTAAAAACCTAATCAGTATACACTAAATAATGCAGCCTCAAAATATATAAATCCAAAGTTGTCAGAACCACAGAAAATGTACAAATTCATAATGATAGTGGGAGATTTTTAACATATCTCTTTCATTAATGAGTAAATTAAACAGGTGGAAAAAGTCAGTGAGGATATAGAAAATCTACACAACATCATTAACAAATTGACTTAAGCAAAAGACAAAACACTACACTCATAGCAGCAACAGAACATGCATTACTAAAGCACACACAGAATATTTGTAAAACTTGATCAGAGACTGAGCCATTAAGAAAATCTCAACACAGTTAAGGGATTCATATCACAAAAAGTATATTTTCTGATCACTTTGCTGTTAAGATGGAGATCTGAAACAAAAATATTATTGAACTCTTGAAAGGTTGAAAATTAAGAAGTCACTTCTAAGTAGTCCATGGGTCAAATAAGCAGTCAAGTTGGAAATTAGAAAATATTTCGAGAGATATTTGGATATTTGACCCCTCCAAAGCTTAAGTTGAAATTTTATCCCCAGTATTGGAGATGGATCCTAATGGGAGATGTTTGGGTTATGGGAGTGGGTGCTTCATGAATGGCTTAGTGCTATCCTCCTAGTAATGAGTGAGTTCTTGCTCTATTAGTTCTTACAAGAGCTGTTGTTAAAGAGAACCTGGCACCTCCACGTCTCTATCTCTTGCTTCCTCTCTTCTCATGTGATCTCTGCATGTGGTGGCTTCCCTTTACCTTCTGCCATGAGTAGAAGCAGCCTGAGGCCTCACCAGAAGCAGACGCTGGTTCCATGTTTCTTATACAGCCTGCAGAACTGTGAGCCAAATAAACCTCTTTTCTGTATAAATTGCCCAGCATCAGGTATTGCTTTTTAAGCAAGACTAAATGGACTAAGACAGATATGAATAGCTTAAAATCATATTACTGGAATTGAAACAAGACAAACTGAATTCGATCTTTCTTCTCAAGAGATTAAAAAAACTCAAGAAAGTAGACATAAGAAAATAATAAAATAAATACTAAATAATACGTGTTTTAAAATGCATACAGTAGAATCAACAAAGCCCTAACTTGTTTGGTGAAAAAGTAATAAAATTGATAAACCTCTGGGGAGTCTAAATACAAAGAAAAGAGAGAAGGCATACGTAGCTAATGTCAGAAATAAAATAAAGGACATAACCACTGATGTTGCAGACATTGAGACTATAAGACAATATTTTGAACAATTTCACATACTTTGACATTTAGATTAATGAATAAATTAATAAAAATATGTAATTTAGTATAATAGCCTCAGAAAACAAGTAGAAAACCTGAATAGTTCTAAAACTATTCAGAAGAATCAGTAGTAAAAATCATCCCACAAAGCAGACTTTAGGTCAAGATGGCTAAACTTCAGGTATATCACCAAATTGTACCAAAACTTTAGGAATAAATTACTCTATTCCTATTCAAACTCTTGCTCATTTTCTGTGACTAATTATAAAATTAATACCCAAACTCAACAATATGAAAAAAATAAAAGTATAGGCAAATCTTAATTAGGCATATAGTGGCACAAATATTAAGCCAAAGTTTGCAAATTAAATAGAGCTAGATGTAAAAATGGCAATGTGTCATAGCCAAGATGTGTTTATGTCAGGAATGCAAGGGTGGTTTAATATTAGAGACTCATTTAGTGTATTTATCACCAGCACAAATACAAGAAAAAAAACATAATATAACTATCCCAGTGAAGGCAGAAATGAGTCTGATGAAATTCTATCTTTATCCATAACAATTCTCATCAACTAAGGAAAATACAAATCCAATTAGAAAAAAAAATCAGGCAATCCAATAGCAAAATTGGCCAATCACTTCAAAGTGACTTAATCCAATGAACTCCAATTGTATAAGAAAAGGTCCTCGACCTCTTTAGAGGTAGAAATCAATCAGTATCATAGTGGATACCATTACATACTCTTCAGATTGCTAAAAATGGAAAGTACCAAGGTTGGCAAGGATGTGGGGCAATGGTAACTCTCATATTGTACACTTTTGGGAGTGTAAATTCATGCAATTGTTTGGGGAATTTTTTTAGCATTATCTACTGAAGTAGGAGATATATACACACACTCACATGCAGACCATCCCTGACTTATGATGGTTCAACTTATAATTTTTCATCTTTATGATAGTGCAAAAGCCATACACATTCAGTACTCAGTATACTGAGTACACATTCAGTATAATCCCATCATAAATGGAAAATATTAAGTAGAAAATTACTTTTGACTTATTATATTTTCAATTTATGACAGACTTATTGGGACGAAACTCTACCATAAGTTAAGGAGCATCTATACACAGACATACACACATGCATACAGAAATTCCTCTAAGATGCATCCTCTAGAGGAAGGGTTCTACTAGGAGATCCCAAGATTCTTCCAGGGCGCATCTTCAAGGTCAAAACTATTTTAGTAATAATACACAGATGTTATTTGCTTTTTTCTCTGTGTTGACATTACATTGCTGGTGCAAAAGCAATGGTACATAAAAGGGCTGTACCTTAGCAGGAAGCAAGGTAATAGCACTAAATTGTACTAGAAGTTGTATTCTTTATCACTTCACATCACTGTTAAGAAAAATTCCAGCTTCATTTAAGATTGCGCTTGATGAGACAGTAAAAGCTATTAATTATGTTAAATCTCAACCCTTGAATACACTTTTTAAAAAACTTTTGGCCGGGCGCGGTGGCTCAAGCCTGTAATCCCAGCACTTTGGGAGGCCGAGACGGGTGGATCACGAGGTCAGGAGATCGAGACCATCCTGGCTAACACGGTGAAACCCCATCTCTACTAAAAAATACAAAAAACTAGCCGGGCGAGGTGGCAGGCGCCTGTAGTCCCAGCTACTCAGGAGGCTGAGGCAGGAGAATGGTGTAAACCCGGGAGGTGGAGCTTGCAGTGAGCTGAGATCCGGCCACTGCACCCCAGCCTGGGCGACAGAGCAAGACTCCGTCTCAAAAAAAAAAAAAAAAAAAAAAAAAAACTTTTAAGTTTGGGGTACATGTGCAGGTTAGTTGCATAGGTAAACTTGTGTCCTGGTGGTTTGTTGTACAGATTACTTCATCACCAAAGTATTAAACCTTTGGTGTTATGTTTCCTGAACCTTTCCCTTCTCCCACCCTCTACCCTCCAATAGGCCCCAGTGTATGTTGTTCCCCTCAATGTGTTCTCATCATTTAGCTCCCACTTATAAGGCAGGTGGATTGATGAAGTGCAGTATATCCACATAATGGAATACTATTCAGCAAAGAAAAAAAATGAAATACAGCTACATGAGTACATAGAATACTGTCATCAATGTGATATTATAAAAATTTGCAAAATCAAATGAACACATAGTATCTTGTTCCATACATGTAAATATGTAATCTTAAAGATAGCTAAAAGAAAACTATATGCTGGGCACAGCGGCTCACACCTGTAATCCTAGCACTTTGGGAGGCCAAGGTGGGCAGATCACCTGAGGTCAGGAGTTTGAGACCAGCCTGACCAACTTGGAGAAACCCCGTCTCTACTAAAAATACAAAATTAGCTGGCCGTGGTGGTGCATGTCTGTAATCCCAGCTACTCAGGAGGCTGAGGCAGGAGAATCATTTGAGCTCAGGAGGCAGAGGTTGCGGTGAGCCAAGATCGCACCATTGCACTCCAGCCTGGGCAACAAGAGCAAAACTCCATCTCAAAAACAAACAAACAAAAACTATATGACTAATAGCAATAAAAAGAAAAGTGAGGGCAAAATTATCAAAAAGTTAGAATTAGAATGTTGCTGACTTCTGGAGGGAGGCATGGATTATTATTGGGGAAGCCACATGCAGGGGATTTGGAAATATTGTGTATGTTTCATTTCTTGACCTATATGACTACTTTAAGGTGAATCTTTTTTTTTTTTTTTTTTTTTTTTTTTGAGGTGGAGTTTCGCTCTGTCGCCCAGGTTGGAGTGCAGCGGCGGGATCTCAGCTCACTGCAAGCTCCGCCTCCCGGGTTCACGCCATTCTCCTGCCTCAGCCTCCCAAGTAGCTGGGACTACAGGCGCCCGCCACCTCGCCTGGCTAGTTTTTTGTATTTTTTAGTAGAGACGAGGTTTCACCGTGTTAGCCAGGATGGTCTGGATCTCCTGACCTCGTGATCCGCCCGTCTCGGCCTCCCAAAGTGCTGGGATTACAGGCTTGAGCCACCGCGCCCGGCCTTAAGGTGAATCTTAACATGTACTTCTGAAACTATTCAGAAACTATCTTTTTTTTTTTTTTTTTTCCATTCAGATGTGTAATGTGCTGATGTTGTAACAAGGAATGAGGGAGGCACATCTTATACACGAGTCTGAAAACCCAATCATCACACTTATGAACTACAAAAGGATCTAGAAAGTAGCTTTACAAGCAGTAAACAAAGATTCAGTTTGTGGTATTGTTTTAATTAAATTGCCTCATCAGCTTTAACCAGATTTCCCAAAGAGGAAGTAATCCTTTCTTTGTGTTAGTTTCTATTAGTGAGGAAGGAAGCTTAATAACTTGGCAACATCACTAACACTAACCTTTCTTTTTTTTGAGACGGAGTCTTGCTCTGTCACCCAGGCTGGAGTACAGTGTGGCATGATCTCGGCTCACTGCAACCTCCACCTTTCGGGTTCAAGCGATTCTTCTGCCTCAGCCTCCTAAGTAACTGGGACGACAGGGGCACACCACTATGCCTGGCTAATTTTTGTATTTTTAATAGAGACGGGGTTTCACTGTATTGGCCAGGCTGGTCTCAAACTCCTGACCTCGTGATCTGCCCACCTCAGCCTCCCAAAGTGCTGGGATCGCAGGCGTGAGCCACTGTGCCCGGCCAACACTAGGACCTTTTGGTGGCAAAGTGAGCATCTATTTAGTACCAGAACTGTGCAGTAAGGTGAACAGAGAAAAAAGTAACAGCTAAAAGTATTGAGAAATCATTGTTCCCATACTCTAATGTAAAATGTTAAAATTTGACTCCTCCACATTTTTAACTGTTTATGCCGAGCTAATTTTAGTGTTTTGAAAAGTTGTAAAAAATGGTACAGCGAATTCCTGCCAACCCTCCACTGAACTTCCCTAAAGTTACTGTCTTATATAACCACAGCATAATGTTCAAAACCAGGAAATTAATATTGGTGCAATACTACTAATTTCGCCATATGTTTTAAAAATAATAAATTATTCAGAATCCTTTTATATAACTCATGGTCATTTGGATTTTCTTTTTGTGAAGTTTACTGCTATGAATGTGTGTGTCCCTCTCTACTCAGATGTTGAGATTGAATCACCAATGTGATGATGTTAGGAGATGAGGCCTTTCAGAGGTGATGAAGCAATGAGAGTAAAGCCCTCAAGAATGGGATTGGGACGTTTAAGAAAAAGGCCCCAGAGTTCCCCTTCAACATGTGAGGACACAGCCAAAAGTCCTCATTTCTACAAACCAGGAAGTGGGCCCTTACCAGACACCTAATCTGCCAGTGCTTTGATCTTGGACTTCCCAGCCTCCAGAATAGTGAGAAACAAATTGCTCTTGTTTCGAAGTGGTGTTTTGTTTATTTGTGCTACTTTCTTATAACAACAGCCTGAATGGACTAAGGTATAAACTCAGATCATCAGTGATTTTTTCTATTGAGTTGTCTAATATTTTTCTAGTTACATTTATAGTGTCCTTATAATCTTCATTCAATGAGAATTATTTTCAAAATATTTACATATTTATTTTAAATAACAATGATAACCTCCCCCCCCCTTTTTTTGAGACAGAGTCTCACCCTGTTGTCTAGGCTGGAGTACAGTGGTGAGCCTTGGCTCGCCTCCACCTCCTGGCTGATGGCAGCCTCCACTTCCTGGGCTCAAGCGATTCTCCTACCTCAGACTCCCTAGTAGCTGGGACTACAGGTGTGCACCACCATACCTGGCTACTTTTTAAATTTTTCATGGAGACAGGGTTTTGCCATGTTGCCCAGGCCCATCTCCAACTTCTGAGCTCAAGCAATCTGCCCACCTCAGTCTCCCAAAGTGCTGGGATTACAGGCGTGAGCCACTACACCTGGCCCCATGCATGTTATATGTTGTTAACACAATTAATATATTTAATGAAAAATGCCTACATTTTCAAAAACAAAAATCAATGTAAAGACTGACATTGTTTTACATGTTTTGCAAATCTCTTTCATGTCTGGTTTAAGGGAAATTGATTTTGCCTAGCTGCTTCTTTGTTCGGTTTGTTGTGATTTTTAAACATTTGTCCTGTACTCAGTGGTGTTGGCAAACAAAGTTACTCAGCCATTATCAGATTGATGGGCATTAACTTTATTTCCAGTTTTGCTGCCACGAATAATGCAACAATTAACTTCCTTGTATATTTACCTTCTGTAGTTCTGCTTTTGTTTTAATGGGGTAGATTCTTAGGAGGTGGATTTTGAGATAAAGTGAATGTGTGGGAGTATTGCTAATGGATGATCCCAAATTGCTTCTACATGAAATGGTACCCTTTTCCTCACCCCCATGCCAACTTAAAGGTGCTCACCTTTCCTCAGATCCATGCCAGCTTAAGGGTGTTATAATTTTTCCAGTTCATAGGTGTAAGGTGACATGTTATTTTGACTCAAACACTTTTCAGACTGCTGGTTAATTTGAGTAGTTGTTTCATGTTTAGCCTTTTGGATTTGCTCTTCTGTGAATTGTCTAATCACATTCTTTGCTTGTTTTCTATTGGAATGTTTGTTTTTGTTTTTTAAACAAATTCAATTTGTAAGACTTCTTGCTGGAATATAGATCTTGACTTTTATCTGCCATATGCATTGAAAAATTTACCATCCCTGACCCCTTAGGCACTGATTTTGTTTTTGGTACATTTTACCATACAAAAGTTTTTTATATCCACATAGTCATTTATGACCACTGTTTTTCACCACAGCTTTTGGGTTTCTTCTCTTGGCTAAGAAAGTTACCATCTCAGCCACATCATCTTCTTTCCTTCCTTCCTTCCTTCCTTCCTTCCTTCCTTCCTTCCTTCCTTCCTTCCTTCCTTCCCTCCCTCCCTCCTTTCCTCCTTTTCTTCCTTCCTTCCCTCCCTCCCTCCTTTCCTCCTTTTCTTCCTTCCTTCCTTTTTTCCTTCCTACCTTTTTTCCTTCCTTACTTTCTTTTTTCCTTCCTTCCTTTCTTTCCTTTTTCCTTCCTTCCTTTCTTTTCTTTCTCTTTCTTTCTCTTCCTTCCTTCTTTCCTTTCTTCCTTCCTTCCTTCCTCTCTCTCCTTCCTTCCTTCCTCTCTCTCTCCTTCCTTCCTTCCTCTCTCTCCTTCCTTCCTCTCTCCTTCCTTCCTTCCTTCCTTCCTTCCTTCCTTCCTTCCTTCCTTCCTTCCTTTCTTCCTTCCTTCCTTCTTTCTTTCTTTCCTGTCTTTCTGTCTTTCTTTCTTCTTTTCTGTGTAGAGACAGGGTCTCCTTATATTGCCCAGACTGCTTTTGAATCCTGGGATCAGGTAGTCCTCCCACCTCAGGCTCCCAAATTGCTAGGATTACAGACATAAGCCACCACACCTGACCTCTTTCCTACATTTTCTTCAAATTCTTTCATGACTTTTCTGTTTGTATGTTTAAGCCTGGCATGTATTTTTGTGTATAGTCTGAGATGAGATAGGAGTTCGATTTTATTTATTTTGAGATGGGCCAGGTTCGCCAAGCCCATTAAAGTTTAAATTAATTAGAGTGTAACAACACTGAAAATTAAGTTACTTGGTCACACTAGCCATATTCAAGTGCTCATTGGTCATAATAATGAAGCTCTAAAGCCAAGAATGAGGCAGAGTCCCACTATTACCACAATTATCATTGCATTTGTGGTGTTAGGAAAAATAGCCAGAGAGAAAGTTGAAATAAGGTATAAATATGAGAAATGAAAAGACAAGATTGTCATTTTGGTAGACAACATGATCATCTACCTAAAAAAACACAAGAGAATTTACAGAAAAACCTTAGAACTAATAATCAAGTTCTCAGAAATACCATTTGACCCAGTAATCCCATTACCAGGTATGTACCAAAAATATAAATCATTCCATTATAAAGATACATGCATGTGTATGTTCATTGCAGCACTAATCACAATAGCAAAGACCTGGAGTCAACCAAAATGCCTATCAATGATAGACTGGATAAAGAAAACGTGGTAAATATACACTGTGGAATACTATGCAGCCATAAAAAGGAATGAGATCATGTCCTTTGCAGGAACATGGATGATGCTGGAAGCTATTATCTTCAGCAAATTAACACAGGAACAGAAAACCAAACACCACATGTTCTCACTTATAAGTGGAAACTGAACAGGCCGGGCGCGGTGGCTCAAGCCTGTAATCCCAGCACTTTGGGAGGCCGAGACGGGCAGATCACGAGGTCAGGAGATCAAGACCATCCTGGCTAACACGGTGAAACCCCGTCTCTACTAAAAATACAAAAAATTAGCCGGGCGTGGTGGCGGGCGCCTGTAGTCCCAGCTACTCGGAGGCTGAGGCGGGAGAATGGCGTGAACCCGGGAGGCGGAGCTTGCAGTGAGCCGAGATCGCGCCACTGCACTCCAGCCTGGGAGACACAGCGAGACTCCGTCTCAAAAAAAAAAAAAAAAAAAAAAGTGGAAACTGAACAATGAGAACATATGGACAGAGGCAGGGGAACAACACACACTGGGGCCTGTCAGGGGCGCCAGGGGAGGGAGAGCATCAGGATAAATAGCTAATGTATGCAGGGCTTAATACCTAGGTGATGGGTTGATAGGTGCAGCAAACCACCATGGCACATGTTTAGCTATGTAACAAACCTGCATATCCTTCTCATGTATCTTGGAACTTAAAATAAAATTAAATTTATTTGATTTGGCAAGATATAAGATAAATACACTAATCAAGATCTTGTAAAGAATCAACAAGTAAAGTTAGATCCCTACCTCATACCATACACAAAGTCATTTCAGATGGATTTAATCTGATTTTGAGGTGATTTAAATATGAACAAAAATGATTTTTCATTATAATTTTTTTTGAGACAGAGTCTCGCTCTGTCACCCCTGCCAGAGTGCAGTGGCATAATCTTGGCTTACTGCAACCTCTGCCTCCCAGGCTCAAACACTTCTGTCTCCCAACGTGCTGGGACTACAGACATCAGTCACCTTGCCTGACCTCATTATAACTTTTAATTAGTTTTTTAATGTAAGAAAGTTATTGATTCTTATAAATTAATTGCACAACCCAATTTAAATGGGGGTGATTTTGCCTTCCCCCCAGGGGACATTTGGCAAGGTCTGAAGACATTTTTGTTTGTCACAACTTGGTAGGGGAGGGAGTGCTACTGGTATCTAGTGATTGGAGGCCAAAGATGCTGCTAAACATCCTACAATGCACTGAATATCTCTTCTCTCCCCCAACAACCAAGGCTTATCCAGTTCAGAATGTCAGTAGTGACAAATTGTAAAACCCTTTTATAACCTGATACTTTAATGCGTTACTGGGTTGCCTCTAATCCTTTTCCCAGTTAATTTTGAATTTCCCAGATATGTAATCATGCTAATTGCAAATAATAAAGATATATCCTTTCCAGGGTTGATACCATTTATATGGTTCTGTTTTGTAATTGCATTTGGCTAGCACTCTCGGAGCATTGTTTGCAGCGCACAGCTGAACTACATTTCTCTATTAGGAGGTTCTATCACTGTGTGAGTCATGATAGGAAGTCCTCCTTCCCACCTCTAAGGACCTAAAAGCTAGATACATGTTTTCCTGGAAACCTAGTGGCTAGCATGCAGGTGTCGACTAAACTTACACTGAGACTTTATAAAGACATAAAGAAGGGTTCAGTACCCATTTTGATGGCACTGAACTAGGCTGTCCCTAGGGAAACTTGGAGAAGGTTCTTCTTTCATTGTTTCCTTGGGTTCTGACCCATTTTCTAAACTTGGTACTTTAGCCTTTTCATGGAATCTGTCAGCTGCCCAAGGTCTTATGAATGAATTCTTTTTTGTTGCTTAAGTTAACCCAGATTGGTTTCCTTTGCAACCAAGAACCCCACTGTTAGAATGTTAAATAATCATTGTGATCGTTGGGTGCCATTGTCTTGATCCTGACTTTGTTGGAATTGGTCTCTCATTTGCATTCATGTGTTATTTCATTCATGAAACAGATTGAAATCCATGAATTCACTCCTGTACCTCTAGTTGCAATCAAGTACCACATGGGTCATTGTAGTTTTCTGCCATCCCATATGTGTAAATACCTTCTCTGAGAATGAGAAACTCGTTTCCCATTAATCATGATATATTTACTAATTTGTTCAGTCAATCCCCTGAGTGTAACTAGTCCCTTATCTCAGCCACTGCTCCTCTCCAGCATGACTGGCTCCTCATCCTGCTTGGTCCCGCTTCCCACTACTGGGATGCCCTCTGGCAAAGGACTCCACTCACCCTGTTCAAGCTCTGATGTACATGAGGGGCCATCCCTGTGTGCACACACAGGTAAGTGCCCTCCCTCCGCAGGTTCTGACACTCCCCTCTGACATCCCTGGGTAGATACCCTCCTCACTCATCTGGAATAGCTCCCCATTCCAGATGACCTCTGCACAGCTATCTGTCTTGCTCTGCCCCACCTGTTGGCTTCAGGGTTCTATTGATCAGAAAAGGAAAAGAAGTGGTGAGGAGGAAAAAGAAAGGAAGAGGTGAGGAAAGAAGAAGAGGAGGATGAAGACGGCGAAAGAGGAGAAGAAGAAGGACAAGAAGGAGGAGGAGGAGGGAGGAGGAGGAGAAGGAAAGAAGAATGAGGCCGGGCGTGGTGGCTCACACCTGTAATCCCAGCACTTTGGGAGGCCCAGGCAGGTGGATCACAAGGTCAGGAGTTCAAGACTAGCCTGGCCAACATGGTGAAACCCTGTCTCTACTAAAATTACAAAATTAGCTGGGCGTGGTGGCACATGCCTGTAATCCCAGCTACTTGGGAGGCTGAGGCAGGAGAATTGCTTGAACCTGAGAGGCGGAGGTTGCAGTGAGCCGAGATCATGCCACTGCACTCCAGCTTGGGTGACAGAGTGAAATTCTATCTCCAAAAAAAAAAAAAAAAGGAAGAAGAATGAGGAGGAGGAGAAGAAGAGGAAGAAGAAGAACGAGCAGGAGAAGGAAGAGAAGTAGTTTTGAAGATATATATATATATATGTATTTGGATTATAGATATAGATGTATATAATTTTTTTTTGAGATGATGTTTCACCATGTTGTCCAGGCTGGTCTCGAACTTCTAGCCTCAAGTGATCCACCCACTTTGACTCCCCAAAATGCTGGGTTTACAGGCGTGAGCCACTGTGCCCAGCCTCTGGGTATATTTTGAATGTAGAACTGAGAGGATTTCTGACTGGATGCAGGGTGTAAGAGAAGGAAGAGTGATAAGGAAGACTCCAAGATCCTTGGCCTGAGCAGCTGGAAAATGGAGTTAATATTTACTGAGATGAGGAAGAATGTAGGAAGAGCAGGCTTGGAGTAGGCGTCCAGAGTAAGGTTTGGACACGATGAATTTGAGACGCGGAGTACATATCCAAACAGGCAATTAAATGTGTGGATCTAGAGCTCTAAACTGAGGACTAGAATGAAGATGTATATTTGGGACTTACCAATGTTCGATAGTTTTAAAACCTTTGGACTGTTACTAAACTGTTGGCAGAGGAAACTGGAGCCTCTCAACTGGAGCTCTCCGTTTCTCCTCAAGTTACTGCTGAACAAGTGAACCTTGTCCAGCAGGGGGCACAATTGGACAACTGGAGGTCGATTGGCTCCCGGACTCTGCTTGAGCGGGATCCGCGATGAGAAATGAAGGTAGAGAGTAAACCCTTGGCTAGAGGAATTGTTTTTTTTCTTGAGACGGGGGGCGGGGAGCGGGAGGGTCTCACTATATTGTCTATATATATATATATGTGTGTGTGTATACACACACACACACACATACATATATATAGAGAGAGACAGGATCTCGCTCTGTTGCCCAGACTGGAGTGCAGTGGCGTGATCTCGGCTCACTGCAACCTCTGCCTCCCAGGTTCAAGCGATTTCAGCTACAGGAATTTTTATTTAATGGCTCACTGCATCTGTTTTCCCGGGAGTTACACAGTCAGGTCTCTACAAGAGAAAGGAGGTATAGAAAATAAGTAGGCCTGGGGTAAGATAAACAATGGGGGTGGGACATGGTGGCTCATACCTGCAATCCCAGGGCTTTGGGAGGCCGAGGCGGGAGGATCACTGGAGCCCAGGAGTTTGAGGCCCGCCTGGGCAATATAGTGAAACCCCACTTCTACAAAAAATAAAAAAAATTAGCCCCGCACGGTGGCACACACCAGTGTTCCTAACTACTCAAGAGGCTGAGGCGGGAGGATCACTTGAGAGCAGGAGTTGGAGACTATAGTGAACTTTGATCATGCCACTGCACTCCAGCCTGGGGGACAAGAGCAAGACCTTGTCTCAAATGACAACAACAACGAAAAGATAAACAGTAGGGCAAGATATTGACAAAGCTTTGTCAGTATACTTGTTTTGGCCTTAGCACAGGGGAGACCATAGCACTTGGTGGGGAATGCAGCATAGTAAAGAGGGGCAGCTCCTGCTTCCATGGGCTAATTGATGTTACATGGGCATGCAAGATAGTCAGATATTTCAAGAGAAGTTAGGCATTCAGATTATTGGGAGAGAGCTCCAAATTGTAAACTGTGACCCACAAATTATAAATATTTTTTAAATAGCTGGGTGCTGTGGTGGCTCACACCTGTAATTCCAACACTTTGGGAGGCTGAGGTGGGAGGATCGCTTGAGTCCAGGAGTTAGCTGCAATGAGTGGTGATCATGCCACTACACTACAGCCTGGCCAACAAAGCAAGACTGTTTCTTAAAAAACAAAACAAAACAAAAAACACTGTATATACATGGAATACAATTATGAACTGGAATTTTACTGGTGAATGGCACTGGAGTTACTGTATTCATGTAGCATGAACTTCCAGTTATACTGAATAGTGAAAATGGAACACTTTTTCCCTAAGGTCAAGGAAAACAAGGATGTCTATTATTATCACTTTATGCAACATGGCAGTAAAACTACTAGTAGGGTCAATGAAGCAGGAAGAATAAGAGGCATAGTGATTGGGAAGGAAGAAGTAAAACATCATTGTTTTCATTGACAAGATAACATACATAGAAAATCCAAAATATCCTCTAATTTGATTTAACTATGATAATTTAGCAGAGCAGCTGCATCCAAAGTCAATATACAGAAATCATTTCTATACCTCTGGTAGCAACTATCAGAAAATTAAACTTAAGATACAGTATCTTTTTTTTTTTTTTTTTTTTGAGACGGAGTCTCGCTGTGTCTCCCAGGCTGGAGTGCAGTGGCGTGATCTCGGCTCACTGCAAGCTCCGCCTCCCGGGTTCACGCCATTCTCCCGCCTCAGCCTCCCAAGTAGCTGGGACTACAGGCGCCCACCACCTCGCCCGGCTAGTTTTTTGTATTTTTAGTAGAGATGGGGTTTCACCATGTTAGCCAGGATAGTCTCGATCTCCTGACCTCGTGATCCACCCGCCTCGGCCTCCCAAAGTGCTGGGATTACAGGCTTGAGCCACCGCGCCCGGCAGATACAGTATCTTTTAAAATAGCACTTCAAATCACAGTGTTCTTAAAAGTGAAACTAACAAAATGGTTCCAAAACCTCTGAAAGCTAGAGCATGTTGTTGAGAGGAATTAACATCCTGAGTAATGGCGAGCTATACCATGCTGATGAGTTAGAACATTTGATAATGTTTTTAATTTTTATTTAATTTTTTATTTTTTGAGACGGAGCCTTGCTCCATTGCCAGGCTGTAGTGCAGTGGCATGATCTTGGCTGACTGTAACCTCCACCTTCCGGGTTTAAGCAATCCTCCTGCCTCAGCCTCCCGAGTAGCTGGGACTACAGTCACATGCCACCATGCTCAGCTAATTTTTGTATTTTTAGTAAAGACAGGGTTTCACCATGTTGGCCAGGCTGGTCTCGAACTCTTGACCTCAAGTGACCCGCCCACCTTGGCCTCCCAAAATGTTGGGATTACAGGCGTGAGCCACCGTGCCTGATCAGAATATTTGACAAATTTAAGGAAGTCAGTTCTCATCCAAATCAGGAGCCCAGGTGCTGGGGCCTGGGAGTGCTCAGGGCTTTTCCTTCCTAGGCCCATCTTGTTATTGGGGGTCCTGGTCACCCTAGAAAGGGGACTGTTTCCTGTTCCAAGTCATGAAGCTAATATGTGAAACCGACAGTGAGTATCAAGTAGTGCAGGCTTCATTCAACAGCTACAGGATTGGGGAAGTGGGAGCTGGGCTTACAAATCAACTTCTCAGCTCCTGAGAACTGGGAAGTTACAGATATAGGGTATCATTCATGAAGTGGCTGGACATTAAGAGCAAGGGGAGGAATATTCGTGCTTTGTCTTGGGAAGGGATGAAGATTTTCTTTTTCTTTTTCTTTTTCCTTTTCTTTTCTTTTTTTTTTTTTTTTTTGAGATGGAGTCTCACTCTGTCGCCTAGGCTGGAGTGCACTGGCACGATCTCGGCTCACTGCAACCTCCACCTCCTGGATTCAAATGATTCTTCTGCCTCAGCCTCCTGAGTAGCTGGGACTACAGGTGCGTGCCACCATGCCCAGCTAATTTTTTTTAGTTTTAGTAGAGATGGGATTTCACCATGTTGGCCAGGATGGTCTCAATCTCTCGACCTTGTGATTCGCCCACCTCAGCCTCCCAAAGTGCTGGGATTACAGGTGTGAACCACTGCGCCCAGCCCAGCTGCCTGTCTTTTAAGTACCCTTGCAATTACACTGAAGATCCACTTAGGTAATTCAAAATGATCTCCCCATCTTGAGATCCTTAAATCACACCATCAAAGTCTCACTTGCCACAAGTCACATTCACAGGTTCTAGGAATTAAGTTCTGTATAGCTTTGCAATCATTATTAAACATGCTGTGATTAAATACCCGTCTTTTAGGGAACCTGTGTCCCTGGTTTATGACATTCACAAGTGGTTCTCAGTTTCTCTCCATTCATTTCAGGTGAGACAGGAAGTCTAGAATATGCTGTGCTGGATTCAGGAGAAAATCCTCCGCCTCCTCCTCTGCGGCCGCCGCCACCGCTGCCGCCTCCTCTTTCTTCTCCTTCTTCCTTCTTCCTTCTTCCTCGTCCTCTTCCTCTTCCTCTTCTTCTTCCTCTTCTTCTTCTTTTCTTCTTCTTCCTTCTTTCTTCTTTTGTACATTTCCGTTGGAGGCTTGGCCTTGCACATTTATACTTTGGAAACGTGTCTCTTCAAGTTTAACTTCTGGAATGTGCCAAAAATGCTGAGCTCACTAGGTCCAGCAGAGGGAGCCCTTGGGCTTTGGTTTCCTTTTCTTTCTCAAGCGCGCTTGATCTCCGCTGATGAGCCAAAAAGAGAGACAGCTGGTATCTTTTGTTTGGTAGCTCCAGTGCCCCTGAATCAAACCTCGACGTGGTCAAGGCAATTACCACAAATGAGTGAAGTGGATTTGTATAAGGAAAACAACTGGGCAAGTATTCCGACAAATGGCACCTGGACTTTGGCTTTAGTAGAGGGAGATGATAGCGCATGGTGGGGAGTGTGGCAAAGTAAAGGTGATTGGTTCTTGCTCAGCCTCGGCTGATTGCTACATGTGAGGATACCGCATCTTCCCGTTTTCCAAGAAAGTAGGGTCTTTCATGTCAGTGTGAGATATCTTCCAATTTTTTCTTTCTTTCTTTTCTTTTTTTTTTTTTTTTTGAGACAAACTCTCCCTCTGTCTCCCAGGCTGGAATGCAGTGGTGTGCTCACTGCAACCTCCGCCTTCCAGGCTCAAGTCCTTCTCCTGCCTCAGCCTCCCAAGTAGCTGGATTTACAGGCATGCACCACCACGCATGGCTATTTTTGTATTTTTAGTAGAGACGGGGTTTCAAGGCCAGACTGGTCTTGAACTCCTGACCTTAGGTGATCCGCCCACCTCGGCTCCCAAAGTGCTGGGATTACAGGTGTGAGCCACTGTGCCTGGCCCAATATTTTAAGGGTGTAAATTAGTTAAATATTTCCAAACCATCCCAGTCAAACAAAATGTGAAGATGAGCCAGATCCTGCCTGCTCACTGGAAGCCAAGTCAAGGGGAGAGGGACTTTTTTTCTTTTTTTTGAGATGGAATTTCACTCTTGTTGCCCAGGCTGGAGTGCAATGGTGCAATCTTGGCTCACTGCAACCTCTGCCTCCCGGGTTCAAGGGATTCTTCTGTCTCAGCCTCCCAAATAGCTGGGATTATAGGCATGCACCACCACACCTGGCTACTTTTGTATATGTAGCAGAGACGGGGTTTCACCATGTTGGTCAGGCTGGTCTCGAACTCCTGTCCTCAGGTGATCCACCCGCCTCAGGAGAGAGACTCTTTACAGGTGCCTGGTGTCTTCTTCAGCCCTGACGCCACCACTGGTCAAACATGTATCCCATCCTTCCTGTGGTCTACACCCATGGTAGTTGGAGTCCATCATTTCCTCTCCATACTTCAGCTTCACAACATTGTTTCACATTCTCAGACGGGGCTGGGGGAGGGGGCGTGGGGAGGCTCTGCCTTTGTTCTCAGTTCCCCTTCCCTACCTTCAGTGAGGTCCACATGATAGTGATACCAAACTGATATCCTCAAGGATTTTTGCATTATGCAGGGTACAAACCAGAGATCCCCCAATGCTGCACCCTTCCAGGATTTTAAAGCCTAGAGGAAATAAATGGAACCCCAAGCCACAGAAGTACAGTAATTCCCAAACTTGCTACCCTGCAGGTTATTTGGGAAGATTACTGTAGATGACAGTATTCTCCTAATTGTCATTTGCACAGTGATGTTCTTTCATCCTGACATGGGAACAAACGCTTCCTTCTTGCATTCCTCGGTCCTGTTAATCCAGTGGTATTGTGTAAAACATACCAAAAGTTTGGGGAAAACAGTAGTGAATGGTCCCAAAAGACAACGTGTCAAAAATACTGGGTTCACCAGGTCCAGCAGGGGGAGCCCTAATGGAGCAATCTACATGGGACCTTAATCTCCACCATCCATCTCCACCCCACGGAACCTGGTACCAGCTGTATGTCTGTTGTCACCATGCTGCTGGGGTCCCATCTATCAAAAGAGAACACCAGCTCCTGCCCCCACTACCTCCGTTGCCATCAAGACCAGGACCTTTGCTGTCTTTTCTCTCTCAGCCACAATCTTAGGATTCACATTATTCTATTATGCAGAGAAAATTTAGCCTCTTCTTCAGCTCACCCTCCAGGCTAGTCCTGGGTTTCCTGTTTAGACACCCAAAGAGGTGATCAATTTGTTTTGAAAAACAAGTATATAGGTCTTCTCCCTGAAATACATTTTGAATCTCTTTTTGAATGTGGAAAATTGCTCTCCTACCCTATGAGAGGCTGAATATACATGCAGAAATGGCCAGCTCATTTGTAAAACTAGAACTCTGACCCCTGATTTGCAACAACCAGCCCTGAAAAACCAGCCTATCATCCACAGTCACCAGTTCAGGCAGCCAGGCTACTCTCTATACGTCAGACTTGTCTCTGGTAGCCTGTCCAGGAAGCTAAACAATAATCCCTGTAACAACTGGCCCTAAATGGCTGGGACTTGATTAATAACTGACAACTTTCCTAATTTCTGTCCCCACTTTCTACTTAGGACCAAATCAGAGAAAGTGAATATGCTTTCTTAACCCAGTCACATAGGATTCCCTGCTTCTAGTTGGCTCACCTACAGCTTCCCCAGGCCAACAGCCTCCCATCAGGACACACCTGAAGCTTTCTCTTTTCCCCACTATGAAGCTCTCCCACTCCACTGCCTGCCTGTGAGTCTCTGCCAAAACACAAATAATGGTGGTTGACTCCCTTGTCATAGCAAGATCTGAATACATAACCTTTCCTTGTTCTCATTTAGTTGGTCTTCGTTTATTTCTACAACTGGTTTTATTTTAATAATTCATTCATTCATTCATTCATTCATTTTGGAGACAGGCTTGCATCTCTCTCTGTCATCCAGGCTGGAGTGTAGAGGCACGATCATAGCTCACTGCAGCCTTGACCTCTGGCCTCAAGCGATCCTCCTGCCTCAGCCTCCTGAGTAGCTGCAACTACAGGCATGCACCACTACACCCAGCTAATTTTGTAGTTTTTAATTTTAATTTTTAGTTTAATTTTTAAGTTTTTAAATTTTGAGTTTTAAAGTTTTACATTTTAAATTAGGTGGATACATAGTAGGTGTATATATTTCTGGGTTACACGAGATATTTTGATACAGGCATGCAACATGTAATAATCACATCAAGGTAAATGAAGAATCCATCACCTCATGCATTTATCCTTTGTGTTATAAACAATCCAATTATACTTTTTAAGTTATTTTAAAATACAATTAAATTATTTTTGGCTATAGTCACCCTGTGGTGCTATCAAATACAAGGTCTCATTTCATCTTTCAAAATTTTTTTTTTTTTTTTTTTAAGAGACGGAGTCTCGCTCTGTCACCCAGGCTGGAGTGCAGTGGTGCAATCTCGGCTCACTGCAAGCTCCGCCTCCCGGGTTCATGCCATTCTCCTGCCTCAGCCTCCTCAGTAGCTGGAACTACAGGCACCTGCCACCACACCCCGCTAATTTTTTGTATTTTTAGTACAGACAGGGTTTCACTGTGTTAGCCAGGATGGTCTCAATTTCCTGACCTCGTGATCCGCCCACCTTTGTCTCCCAAAGTGCTGGGATTACAGGCATGGGCCACCGCGCCCGGCCTCATCTTATTTTTTTTTGTACCCATTAACCATCCCCACCTTCTCCCCTCCCCTATGCCCACTATCCTCCCCACTATCCTATCTCCATGATTTCAATTGTTTTAATTCTTAGTTTCCTCAAATAAGTGAGACATGCAAAGTTTGTCTTTCAGTGCCTGCTTTCTTTCACTTAACATAGTGACCTCCAGTTCCATCCATGTTATTGCAAATGACAGGATCTCATTCTTTTTCAAGGCTGAGTAGTAGTCTCTGGTGTATAAGCACCACATTTTCTTTATCCATTCATCTGCTGGCGGATACTTAGGTTGCTTTCAAGTCTTGGCTTTTGTGAACAGTGCTGCAATAAACTTGGGAGTGTAGATCTCTCTTCCATATACTGATTTCCTTCCTTTTGGGTATATGCCTAGCAGTGGGACTGCTGGATCACATGGTAGCTCTATTTTTAATTTTCTGAGGAATTTCAAAACTGTTCTTCACAGTGGGCTACATTAACTTACATTCCCACCAACAGTGTACAAGGATTCCCTTTTCTCTACACCCTCGCCAGCGTTTGTTATTACCTATCTTTTGGATATAAGGCATTTTAACTGGGATGAGATGATATCTCATTGTAATGTTGATTTGTATTTCTCTGATTATCAATGATGTCAAATGCCTTTTCATATACCTGTTTGCCATTTGTATGTCTTCTATTGAGGAATATCTGTTCAGATCTTTTGCCCAGTTTTTGATTGGATTATTAGATTTTCTCCTAGAGTTGTCTGAGCTCCTTACATATTCTGGTTATTAATCCTCATTTGTAAATTTTTCGTAGAGACAAGGTCTCATTATGTTGCCCAGGCCGATCTTGAACTCCTAGGCTCAAGCAATCCTCCCACCTTAGCCTTCAGAACAGCTGGGACTACAGTCGCATGCCGCCAGGCCTGGTAATTGACCTTATGTTGATGGATGTCATATAGGGTGTTGTTAAAAGGGAGGGATATATGTCAGCATCTTTCCCAGACGTCCATGGAAGGGTTGTGAACTCTGAAATTGAGGTCAAGTCTCACAGGGAGGCTTCTGGCGGCTTCAGGGTCTGACACAGAGTAGGCGAGGGGACGTGGAGCACAGTGGTTAGGGGAGAGGTTGTATCAGGCAGAACCCTTTGGGATGCAAGCAAGAGCAATCCAGCTCAAATGGGCCTGTTGGGAAATAAAAGCCAAGCACTGGCCCACTTAGCTGAAAAGTTCTGAAGTACACTGGCTTCAGGCACAGCAGGTTCCAGAGTTGGTTGATGTCTCTAAAATCCTTTTTCTTTGTTTGTTAACCCTAGAGTTTTTCCTTCCTCTGTTGGCTTTGTTCTCAGGCAGCTCCAGACTTACATTTCTTCCACCCAGGGATGCCAGGAGAAAGTGAATAGCTATTTTTCCAGAAGGTGTGGCAAAAATCCTGAAACTTAAATTCTTTAGAGGAAATTGGACATGGGCTTGTTCGTAAAATTGGCTGCAGCATTGTCGGTGATGATCTATGTCCATTTGTCAGTGCTCCCTGCACAATTCCCAGACTCCCTACTGAAGCGAGGGGTGGGGCTGACAGTGGTAGTTCTCCAAAGGAAAATCTAATAGGGCTGTGGATGAAGAACTGGGTTGTGGGCAGTCAACTAATAAGCAAGCAAACAAACAATAACTCCACTGCATAGGAGAACAGAGCCATCTGAGACCTCTGCCTTTCTCTCAAACTTGGAAAACCCAAAAGTGTAGAGGAGGACGTGAAGATGAGGGCAAGTCTGTCAAGGGTTACAAGATTTATACATTGGACTCAGCATTGGAGCTGGAGATCTGATGCCAAGAGCGTGGTGTTGTGTTGGTATTTCCACATCAACTCAGATACTCTCAGAAGGGTGACTGGGGACCCAGGCTGGAGATATCATGGGGAAACTTCCTCTTTCACTGAACCAGAGTGCTTGTGTCTACGTGTTGTATCTTCTGAATGCAACTTCCTTCTCCCTCACCTATCTCTTCTGCGTTCCCGCTCCTAATAGATGAATCAGAGTATGGGGTTAGAGAATGAGGTGATTCCAGGGCAGAGACTCGGGTCTCCTCCTGCCTAGAGATGCTTCTGGCCTCCCTGCCATGGACTGGGGCAGCGGCCAGAGGGTGGGTGGGGGAGGAGAGTGGGGTTGGTTGCACTTGAGTTTCATTACCCTAGAAGGAGCCTGGGGGTGTGCAGAAAGAGAGAGTGACCACAAACTCTCCACTTCCCCTACACCTAGTGCAAAGTCTGACTCTGATCCTCAGGTCTAGGAAACTCCAAATTCAAGTTCCCCACATTCAAAATTCCTGGAGGGCACCTGTGATTTTGGTGCTCTGCTTCCTTCTCTTGGTTCCCACCATCTCCTGCAGTTTTGACTGTAAATTCTTCTCTCTCTTGTCAGCCCTTCTATGGTTTTAAGAAGATTTGCATTAATTATCTTTCCTGTATTTTTAGTTATTTTCAGTGGGAAAGCAGGTCTGATATCCAGATTATGGAAGCCGTGGAGATGGTCTCTGTCCCTTTTTTGTTTAAACTCATGCCCTGGCCGGGCATGGTGGCTCACACCTATAATCCCAGCACTTTGGGAGATCAAGGTAGGAGCACCACTGGAGCCCAGGAGTTCGAGACCAACCTGGGTCACATAGTGGAACCTTTGTCTCTACTTTTAAAAAAGAAAATTAGCCCAGCATAGTGGCATGCACATGTAGTCCCAGCTACTCAAGTGGCTGAGGTGAGAGGATTGCTTGAGCCTGGGAGGTTGAGGCTGCAGTGAGCTATGACTGCACCACTGCACTCCAGCCTGGGTGACAGCTAGACCATGTCTTAAATAAATAAATAAACTCATGCCCTTTGTGATGTCACTCAGGCTCATGACTACAGACACTCTTTGAACATGAATGACCCCACTTTTGTCTCCAGCCAGAACTTTTTCCTATTTTTCCTAAATTCCAGACCCACAGATCTAACCCCTTTCCTTTCCCCCTCCACTTGTATGTCTAATAAGCACATCTAACCCACCATGCTCCAAGCTGAGCTCCCGGTTCTTCTCTTGAAGTCTTTTCCTCTTCTCTCAATGGCAGCTTCAAGCCTGCAACAGCTCAGCTCAAAAACACTGGCATTATCTGTGGCCCTTTCCTTTCTCTTCCCATGTGTGTCCAATCTGTTGACAAACACTGTTAATTCCCCCTCTTCTCACCACCTCCACTGTGTCCTTGCAGACCTGAGCACCCTCCTCTCACATCCCAAGCATTGCAATAGCTGAGCAGAGTCTAGTCTCAGGAAAGCAAGCAGAGTGACCAGGTAAAAACACATAAAATCCTGCCCCTTCTCTGTTCAACCCCTGTCTTCACAATTCGCTCAGGGTGATGGTTAGTTTTAGGTCTCCACTTGACGGGGCCATAGAGTACCCTGGTATTTGCTCAAATACTATTCTGGGTGTTCCTGTGAGGATGTTTTGGGATGAGATTAACATTTAAATCAGTAGACTTTGAGTAAAGTGGATTGCCCTCCTCAGGGTGGGTGAGCCTTGACCAATCATTTGGAGGCCTGGATAGAGCAAAAAGCCTGGCCCTCCCATGAGTAAGGGGAACTGCTTTTGCCTGATTACCTGCAAGCTGAGTTTCCTCCTGCCTTTGGACTCAAGCTGAAACTTTGGCTTTTCCTGGATCTCCAGCCTGGAAGCTTGTGTACTGGAGCTACACCATCATTTCTCCCAGGTCTCCAGCTTGCTGACTGAGGATCTTGGGACTTGTCTGCTTCCATAATTGTGGGAATCAGTTCCTTATAATAAACACACACACACACACACACACACACACACACACACACACACCCCATTGGTTCTGTTTCTCTGGAGAACCCTGGCTAATACACTCAGCAAAAGTCAAGTTTTTCTTTTCAATTTGAAAGTAGGTACTGTTTATTAACTGACCATGTTAGTAAAATAATCATGGTAGACACCCTAGTTCATTCTTGTAAGAAGCCTGTTGATCTGGTCCTCCTTGTTGCCAGCATCTCCACCTTCTACAAAATGGGTTGTCTCTTTCCTCATTCTACCTTGGGGAGAGGATCATTTGAATGGCCACAGGAAGTTATTTCTTCTTCAAGTCATTTTCCAGCCATACAGGTCCTAAGAATCAGATCCTCATATAGCAGATGATGCTATCTTTACATATTTATCAAGCAATTGAAGTGTTATCTGTCAAAGCAATTTGCTTCTTATTGATTTTGTCATAACCACGCTTGTAGATTAGTTCATTTACTGACTTCAGGTTTGGGTACCCCCATGTGATATGGGGTTTTGCAATCCTCAGCCTGTTAATTGACGATTTGTTGAGCTTCACAAAGGTTCCATTAGAGAGCTGACGAAGGCAAAGAAGCTGCAACACCTTTCGGACCTTTGGGCTCCCACCATTGACACCTCTGATCCTGATGACAAAGGCCAATTTGGGTTCTGCAGGTGCATAGAAGTTGCCAGCTTTTCTTGCCTTCCTTGCATTCAAATTTCAGTTCTGTCCATCTGCCTATATTCCTTGTGATAGTGCTTCGCTTTTTGCTAGAAAAGCTTCCTTCCTGTCTTTTGAAGCATCTTTTGGGCAAACTTCCTTCTCAGGCCCTTCATCTTCAGCTCTGTGAAATTCCTTCACTTTTTCTTAAGGGTTTCCGGCACAGCAGGAACCTCCTCATCCTCCTCCTCCTCTTTTTTCTTTCCTCCTCCTCCTCCTCCTCCTCCTCCTCCTCCTTCTTCTTTCTTCCTCTCTTTGCCACCCTCCATGGTACCAGCTGGACAAGAAAAAAGTGAAGTTCTTATGAGAGCCCCCAAATTTCTTCATGATCAGACCCAGGACACCTCCCAGACCTACCCTCCTACCATCTTCCCCACTGATCACCCCTCCATGCTGGCATATGGCTATTTTCCAAGCACACCACGTGTGTTCCTACCTTGGGACTTTTAAATGTCCCGTTCCCTTGGAATGGATACCAGTGGACTAATTCCCACACACTCTTCGCATCTTTACTCAAATGTCATCTCTTCCAAGTGGCCCCCCAAGCCATGTTGTAAAAAATTTTATCATCACGCCTGTAATCCCAGTACTTTGGGAGGCCAAGTGGTGGCAGATCACCTGAGGTCGGGAGTTCGAGACCAGCCTGACCAACATGAGAAACCCCATCTCTACTAAAAATACAAAATTAGCCAGGTATGGTAGCGCATGCCGGTAATCCCAGCTACTTGAGAGGCTGAGGCAGGAGAATCACTTGAACCCGGGAGGCAGAGGTTGCAGTGAGCTGAGATCACGCCATTGCACTCCAGCCTGGGTAACAAGAGCGAAACTCCATCTCAGAGAAAAAAAAAAATCAGTCCTCACTGATTCCTCTTTTGTGTTCCTGTTTTTATTTTTTCTTAAAATATATCATTCTTTAGCAGACTGTGTATTTTAATTTCATATTAAATGTTTGTCTTCCCACTAGGATTTATTATTATTTTTATTATTTTTTCTTTTTTTCCTGCTCTTCGTGGAGCAGGGGTACCCATAGGCCGTGTGCTCAGAGGAGCCTCCACTGGGATTTTTGACTTACCTTCTCATCCCAAGGGTTTATCCTTTGCTGTATCTCCAGCTCCTAAAACAGGGGGCCTGGTGCACCATAGGTACCCATGAAGCATCAGTTGGATGAGGGAATTCTCAGGGCCAGGCACTGTCCTAAGCACTTTACACATGCGACCTCACTAAATCCCCACACAGCAATTCTATTGTGGTCTGCATTTTTCAGCTGAGCAAACTGAGGTACAGAGAGGGTAGGCAACTTTTGTAAAGTTCAACAGCCGGTAGGTGAGGGGTCTGGGTTCACACTTGGTATTCCATGTCCTCAACTTCCACATTTCCAATGCCTGGCTCTCAAGCCTCACCTGGCTGTCAACACCAGGGCTGGAGTCTGACGCTGCCTGGGACAAGGACAATGATGAGATCAGGGACCCAAATCCAAGGGGTGGTGGGGACCACATCTCTCTTGACTGCTAAGGACCTGGTCATGTCCACCTGATGTGTTTGTCCCTGAGAACTCGCCTTCCCTCTGGAAAGAGGAAAGTCTTCCCCACCTGAAACCCCCAGCCCGTGCTTCCCTCACCACAGCTCCTGTCATGTCATAAAGAATTTATTCTCCCATCTCGCTGAGGGTCCAGAGGCCCTGACTCCCAGGGAGGCGGCCAGGTGGTGTTCTCCTTCCTGTGTAGACAAAGGTGCATAAGGAAAGTGCTGCAGCTATGGGACCTGGTGACCTCAGGAGTCTAGATTTACAAGTCTGGACAAGCCCCTCGGGGGGCGTCAGTATCTTCACCTGCGGCGTCCAGTGGGGGTGGGAGCAGGATGGCCTCCCAGCCCCGGCCTCACCCCGACAGCACGTGATGCCCAAGTTCTCCTTCTGTCTACAGCCACAGCTCTCACTCACCCTCCGGCTTCCTGTCGGGGCTTCTTCAGCCCCACCCCACATTTGGAGCATTTCCTTCCCTGACAGAGGGACCTGGGACCGGGCTGGGGCCCTGGCGGATGGAGACATGCTGCCCCTGCTGCTGCTGCCCCTGCTGTGGGGGGGTGAGTGAGCTGAGGGAGGAGGGACAGGTACGGGGGTGAGAAGGTGGGGCTGGAACTGCAGCTGAGCCTCTGTGCCCCCCCAGGGTCCCTGCAGGAGAAGCCAGGGTACGAGCTGCAAGTGCAGAAGTCGGTGACGGTGCAGGAGGGTCTGTGCGTCCTCGTGCCCTGCTCCTTCTCTTACCCCTGGAATTCCTGGTACTCCCCTCCCCCACTCTACGTCTACTGGTTTCCGAACGGGGAGAGCCCATACTATGGTGAGCCTGTGGCCACAAATGACCCAGGCAGAAGAGTGAAGCCAGAGACCGAGGGCCGCTTCCGCCTCCTTGGGGACGTCTGGAAGAAGAACTGCTCCCTGAGCATCGGAGATGCCAGAATGGGGGACACGGGAAGCTATTATTTCCGCGTGGAGAGAGGAAGAGATGTAAAACATACCTACCTTCAGAATAAGCTGAACTTGGAGGTGACAGGTATGGCGGGGGCCCTTGGAGAGGACCCTGGGACGTGGAGACCCCCGTGTGAGAACAGGGACAGGACCTGGGCAGGGGCGGTTGGAGGAGGTGTAGGACTTGGGGCAGGTCGGGGCCTGAGGCCTGGCCACTCTCGGGGTCACACCGTACGTCTTCAAGCCCCTGGGGCCCAGGTATCTCCCTGTCTCCTCCTCAGCCCTGACAGAGAAACCCGACGTCCGCTTTCTGGAGCCTCTGGAGTCCGGCCGCCTCACAAGGCTGAGCTGCAGCCTTCCAGGATCCTGTGAAGTGGGACGACCTCTCACATTCTCCTGGACGGGGGATGCCCTCAGCCCCCTGGACCCAGAAACCACCCGGTCCTCGGAGCTCACCCTCACCCCGAGGCCCGAGGACCATGGCACCAACCTCACCTGTCATGTGAAACGCCAAGGAGCTCAGGTGACCACGGAGAGAACTGTCCAGCTCAATGTCTCCTGTGAGTGGTGCTGGGGACACAGCTGGGTCCCCACGGGCAGTGGGAGTAAGGGGTGTGTGTGTGTGTGTGTGTGTGTGTGTGTGTGTGTGTGTGTATGTGTGTAGAAGAGAGAGAGAGAGAGAAAGAGAATGATAACCAGGGAAAATTCGTGTGTGGTGCAGGAAGGACAGCCATCCCCAGCTGGTGGGTTTCTGTGGGCCCTCCTTGGGTACCTCCCAGGCCCACGCCCCTCCCACTTGTCACCTCTGAAGCTGGGGCTGTATCTTTCTATCCCAGATGCTCCCCAGAACCTCGCCATCAGCATCTTCTTCAGAAATGGCACAGGCACAGGTAGGAAAGATCCTCTTCCCTCTGGGGCTGTGATGGGAGCCTTCTATCAGCTCAGGGTTCAGCACTGGGAGAGGAGACCCTCCCTCACCCCTAAGACCCTGGGTCTGGGTCCCTCCTGCTCCCAGCCCCCCCAATCCCGGTCACTAAGATCTTGCACGAACAAACCTAGTATTGCTTTTGGCTTCTCCCTTTTCTCTGCTCCCTGTTTCAAATTTATTTTTTCATTGTGAGAAAATTCACATAGCACAGAATTTGTCATCTCAGCCATTTTAAAGAGTATAGTTCAGCAGTGTTACGTGTGTTCACATTGTTGCGAAACCAAACTGCAGAGCTCCTTTTATCTTGCAAAACTGAAACTTTGTACTCACTAAACAGTGACTTTCCACTTCCCCCTCCTGCCACCAGACAGTCACCATTCCACTTTTCTGTCTCGATGAGTTTGAGTACTCAGGACACGCTGTTCCCTTTTCTTGAATTTCTGCCTGCCCCCATGTCCTCTGATGCATGCCCTGCTTCATCTCTATCTGATCACCCTTTTCGGGAGCCTTCGACTTTCCCACCTCCCATAGCTTTGTCCCAGAATCCTGTTCTTCCCCTCCACATTCCTGAGTGATCCCATCTCTCCTTGACCCTGTCCTGATGCCTCCCACAACTTTATATCCAGCCCTTTCTCTGAGGCACAGATCTGCACATTTAGCCACCTCCCTCGGATGCTTCTCAGCTCCTCCTTCCCTGTTGATCCCAGGGCTGTTCTGAACATCGCTCTAGACAGCACCCTTTCTCATCAGCTGCTCCGTGAGTCCACAAGTCTTGACACGTTTACTTCACCAATTATCACTTCCCTCTTCATCCCCTTGGTTCCAGGCCCAGCTCAAGTCTCGTGCTCAACCCTGGCCCATTGTCCCAGCCTCCTCCCAACCTCCCTGCCTCCCATCCCACTTCCCTCCAGTCCCGGACCTACTTGGCTCCAGCAGGATCTTTCTAGATCCAGTGCTTACTCTGTTTCCCTTGCTCATAGCCGCCTACTGCTTTCCAGGATAAAGCCCAAGGCCCTCAACCTGGCACCCAAGGCTCCAAAAGATCTAAGCCTGCTTCCTCTACCTCCATTATTGTGTCTTGGGAGGTCTGGGTCCTCCCTGCCAGGTTGCAGATATAGGAGCCTCTTTCCTCGTCTTCTTCTCTCAGTTCTTGGCACATCTGCCCCTGAGCTGCCCATCCACTTCTCCTTAACGTGAGAACTCCTCCTCATCCATCTTTTCTCAGCTCAGCGACCTTCTTTCTGATAGCCTGACCTGATCACCAAGTCCTCACCCCTTCATGCGTGACTAGTCCATTCTCAGCACTCACCACAGTCTTAACTTTCTTCTTACAGCTCAGTGGGAGGAGTGAGGGAGACTTGGGCCTCCCAGCTCCCCTCACCTGGCTGTGCATCTCTTTCCCAGCCCTGCGGATCCTGAGCAATGGCATGTCAGTGCCCATCGTGGAGGGCCAGTCCCTGTTCCTGACCTGCACAGTTGACAGCAACCCCCCTGCCTCACTGAGCTGGTTCCGGGACGGAAAAGCCCTGAATCCCTCCCAGACCTCAGTGTCTGGGATCCTGGAGCTGCCCAACATAGGGACTAGAGAGGGAGGGGAATTCACCTGCCGGGTTCAGCACCCGCTGGGCTCCCAGCACCTGTCCTTCATCCTTTCTGTGCAGAGTGAGTTGCAGGACAGGTGCTGAGGGTGGACAGCCTGGTAAGGTATTCAGGTTGGTGGGAGGGACTGAGGCCTGGGAACAGCACCTTACCTTCTTCTCCTTTCCCCCAGGAAGCTCCTCTTCCTGCATATGTGTAACCGAGAAACAGGAGGGCTCCTGGCCCCTCGTCCTCACCCTGATCAGGGGGGCTCTCATGGGGGCTGGCTTCCTCCTCACCTACGGCCTCACCTGGATCTACTATACCAGGTGAGCAGGCCTGCCTGTCTCCAGGAAGCTCCTGAGTTCCAGGTGGGGCTGAGCTGTGCTGCCCCACCTGGAATCAGAACTGAAGTGGCTGGTGCTGATCTGAGGCCCATGTTGGCTCTGCAGGTGTGGAGGCCCCCAGGGGAGTAGGGATGAGAGGCCAGGCTGAGCGCCTCCTGCTCAAGACAGAACCGAGGTGTGGACACGCAGCCCTGTGGGACGGATGCAGGACATGGCTGTCAGCTTTTCTGGAGGCTGACATCCCACTGACTACCCCTCTTTTCCTTTCTGCCCCATACCCCATCTACGTTCTCTTCCCTCTCCATCCTCCATCTCCAGCCCTGTGAAGGGAACGTACTTTCGGTCTTATACCCCCAATACTCAAAACTAACCTTTTTTATTTTTTTATTTTTTTATTTTTTTAGACAGAGTCTCGCTCTGTTGCCCAGGCTGTGTGCAATGACACAACCTCCGTTCACTGCAACCTCCACATCTGGGGTTCAAGCAATTCTCCTGCCTCAGCCTCCCTAGTAGCTGGGATTACAGGTACCTGCCACCACACCCAGTTTTTTTTTTTTTTTTTGAGATGGAGTCTTGCTCTGTCGCCCAGGCTGGAGTGCAGTGGCGCGATCTCGGCTCACTGCAAGTTCTGCCTCCTGGGTTCACGCCATTCTCCTGCCTCAGCCTCCCCAGTAGCTGGGAATACAGGCGCCCACCACCACACCTGGCTAACTTTTTGTATTTTTAGTAGAGATGGGGTTTCACCGTATTAGCCAGGATGGTCTCAATCTCCTGACCTTGTGATCCACCCGCTTTGGACTCCCAAAGTGCTGGGATTACAGGCGTGAGCCACCGTGCCCGACCAATTTTTTTTTTTTTTTTTTGGTATGTTAGTGGAGATGGGGTTTTACCATGTTGGCCAGGCTGGTCTCGAACTCCTGACCTCAAGCAATCCACTGCGTTGGCCTTCCAAAGTGCTGGGATTACAGGCAGGAGCCACTGTGCCTGGCTGCCAAAAGTTACCTTCTTAACACTTGAATTTCTGGTCTCCTCAACTTCCTTATCCATATAGGCACAGACAGGCAGCATTTGTTTTCCAGTTAAAACTCTACCTCACTGTGATTATTATACAATACAATTATTATAAAATAAGTAAAACTTTTATGAAACAATACAACGTAATCGATTTTACTCTTTAATGCCTCTGTGAGAGTTTGTAGACAAAAATTATGTCTTTTTTTTTTTTTTTTTTTTTTTTTTTTTTTGAGACAGAGTTTCTGTCTTGTTGCTCAGGCTGGAGTGCAATGGCAAAATCTCAGCTCACTGCAACCTCCGCCTCCCAGGTTCAAGCGATTCTCCTTCTGTCTATATCCATCTATATTGTCAGGTTCTGTGCATCATATAGCTGGAATCAAACATTGTATATGCTTTAGGGTCTGCTTTCATTTTTTCAGTGTGATTTTCCCGGTTTATCCATGTTGTTACACGTATCATCAACAGCTCATTTTTGGTTTTGGTGGGTTTTTTGCTTTGAATATCGTGCAGTTTCTGTATCCACTGGTTCTGCATTTTCCCTTTAATCACCACTTTTGCTGCACTACAAAAATTTTATTATGTTGTATTTTTATATTAGTTCAAAACATTTCCTTCTTTCCCCTGAGATTTTTTTTTAATCCGTGGATTGTTCAGAAGTGTGTTAATTTCTAAGTGATTACAGATTTTACTGGTTTTTTATTTTTAAACACATTGTTACTAATTTCTTTTTTAGTTCCATTTTAATAAATACACATGCTTGATATGATTTTTTTTTAACTTTTAAGTTCAGGGGGTACAAGTGCAGGTTTGTTACATAGGTAAAGTGTCATAGGAGTTTTTTGTACAGATTATTGCATCACCCAGATATTAAGCCTAGTACCCATTAGTCATTTTCCGGATCCTCTCCCTCCTCCCACCTTCCACCCTTTGAAAGGCCCCAGTGTGTGTTGTTCACCTCTATGTATCCATGTGTTCTCATCATTTAGCTCCCACTTATAAATGAGAACATATGGTATTTGGTTTTCTGTTCCTGTGTTAGTTTGCTGAGGATAATGGTCTCCAGCTCCACCCATGTCCCTGCAAAGGACGTAATCTCATTCCTTTTTATGGCTGCATAGTATTCCACAGTGTATATGTACCACATTTTCTCTATTCAATCTACCATTGATAGGTGTTTAGGTTGATTCCATGCCATTGCTATTGTTAATAGTGCTGCAGTGAACATATGGGTGCATGTGTCTTTGTAACAGAATGATTTATATTCCTTTGAGTATATACCCAGTAATGGGAATGCTGAGTTGAATGGTATTTCTGTGTTTAGGTCTTTGAGGAATCGCCACACTGTCTTCCACAATGGCTGAACTAATTTTCACTTTCACCCACGGTGAGAGTCTTTTACATTGGTTAAGTTTGTCTTGTGACACTGGTCTATCTTGGTGAATGCTCCCTGTGTGCTTGGAAAGAATGTGTATTGCCCTGTTATGGGACGAATGTTAAATGGCAATTAGACATAGTTGCTTGATGGTGTTCACTTTTATATCCAGTAACTTTTTTGTCTACTAGCTCGGTCTATTACTGAGAGAGGAATGTTGGAGTCTCTGATCATAATGTTGGATTTTTCAGTTTCTCCTTTCAGTTTAATCAGTTTTGCATCATGTATTTTGAAACTCTGTCGTTAGGTGCATACATATTAAGAATTCTTATGTCTTCTTAAAGAATCAACTTAAAAAAAATTTTTTTTTTTTTGAGACGGAGTTTCACTTTTGTTGCCCAGGCTGGAGTGCAATGGCGCGATCTTGGCTCACTGCAAACTCTGCCTCCCAGGTACAAGCGATTCTCCTGTCTCAGCCTCCCAAGTAGCTCGGATTACAGGCATGGACCACCACGCGTGGCTAATTTTTTTGTACTTAGTAGAGACGAGGTTTCACCATGTTAGTCAGGCTGGTCATGAACTCCTCACTTCAGGTGACCCACCTGCCTCGGCCTCCCAAAGTGCTGAGATTACAGGCATGAGCCACCATGGTTGACTGAATCAACTGTTTTACATTATGTAACATCACTTTTTGTTCTTCGTAATTTTCTTTGCTCTTAAGTGTATTTTGTCTGCTATTAACACGGCCATTCCAGTTTTCTTTTGACTAGTGTTTGCATAGTATGCATTTTCACATCCTTTAAGTCCTAACCTCACCTCATTATATTTGAGGTGAACATTTTTGAAAGCATATATATGGGTCACACTTTTAATTTTAACTCATTTTGACAATCTCTAAATTTTTTAGAGTATTTGCATTTAATGTTATTATTGATATGCTTGAATTTAGGTGTACCATTTTTTTACTACTATTTTTCTTTTTTATTATTTATTTAATTTATTTATTTCTACCATTTTCCTGCCCTGTTTTGGGATTATTCAAACATATTTTAGTATTCTGTTTCAATTTATTTACTGTGATTTCTTTGTTTCTGAGACAAGGTTTTGCTCTGTAGCTCAGGTTGGCGTGCATAGCTCACTGTAACCTTGAATTCTTGGGCTCAAGTGAACCCTCCGCCTTAGTATCCCAAAGTGCTGGGGATTACAGGCATGAGCCACTGTAACTGGCCATATCGACTGTGGTTTTTTTAACAGCTCTATTGAGATATAATTTGCATACCATAAAAGTCACTTTTTTTTTTTTTTTTGAGATGGAGTCACGCTCTGTCGCCAGGTTGGAGTGCAGTGGCGTGATCTTGGCTCACTGCAACCTCCACCTCCCAGGTTCAAGTGATTCTCCTGCCTCAGCCTCCTGAGTAGCTGGGATTACAGGTGAGGGCCACCACACCTGGCTAATTTTTGTATTTTTTAGTAGAGACAGGGTTTCACCATGTTGGTCAGGCTGTTCTCTAATGAACTCCTGACCTCGTGATCCACCCACCTCAGCCTCCCAAAGTACTGGGATTACAGGCATGAACCACTGTGCCTGGTCTTCTCCTCTTAATTTTTATTTGCCTTTTATTACTTTCTTTTATAGTTGCCTAGTTATTAAAATATGCATCCTTGACATATTGCAATCTTTCTTGCATCAGTATTTTTATCTCTTGAATAATACGAACAACTATATCTTCAGATACACATACCATTCCTCCCACCATTTTTGTTATTATCCTATATTTTACACCTATAAATGTTATCAACTTCATAGAACATTATAGTTTGATTTCAACAATGACAACTGTTAAAAATTACCTACATAGTTATGATTCGCTCATGAAATTCAGCACTTCTATCAAAAATTATTTCTTTTTAGACTGAAGAACTTACTTTTGTTTATACTGCAAGTCTACTGGAGTTCAACTGTGTTAGGTTTTTTTTTTTAACATGAAATATTATTTTAATTTAATTTTTGAAGAATTCTTTGTCTGGGTATGGAAATCTGGATGATAGGTTAAAGATATCACTCTATTGTCTTCTGATTTACAGTTTCTTTTGTTATATCATCTTCATCATTATTGTCACTTCGTTGAAAGTAACCAGTTGTATATTTCACATATCTGATTATTTTTAATATTTTCTTACTATCATTTGACAATAAGTTCTTACTATTGAGTGGAATGGGGGGCAGAGAATGGGCGTGAGGAATGCAAGTGGAGATTGAGTTGGAGCTGCTGGTGGTCTCTGTCTCTCCTGTAGAAGAGGTGTAGATTCTTTCATGGAATAGGAGGGTCTGTGTGACCTCATGCTCCATGCCATCTCCTACACCTGGAATTCCAAGACTGACTGCAATTAAGCTAATGGTCTGGGACAAACCTCTAATAAACGTGAGCAGCTAATTCAATCTTTTTTTTCTAGTGGTTATAAATGACTCTAGATCCAAATATACAAAATAAAGTCCAAGTTGATTCTAACTTCTTAGAGACCCTCAAATCAACAGTTCCCTGAGAACTAGAATCTCTCAGGTTGTTGAAGTAGGTGGAACTGAGAGGTATTTGGAGTTCTCATATGAGATGTACCCTGGGACGTAAGAGCCTTGCTGTGAGACTGACAGGTACAAGTCTTCTCAAGGAGACAGCAAGAAGATGGGGACTGGAGGAGGCATCAAAGCCCAGCTTCAAGAGGACCCTCTGCTATTCATGCTATGGAGAGTAACCAGCCAGAAACTGTGGTGAGAACATGACCCTCAATTTCTCTTGAATGACACCTATCCTCTCCACCTGGGGGCCTGAGATGCCCTGTACTTTGATGCTCACCTTCACTTTGGTTCTCCAGGAGATCAGAAACAGCCTAACTGTTCAGGTGCCATTTCCTGGAGCTGAGGCAACCGCAGAGAGAACCACCCTGTTGAGCATGGCCTGTGAGTCACTGTCGTCGCAGGACTTCCAAGCCCTGGGAGAGGAAAAACCTGTTGGCTGGGGAATGGACATGTCACTAAGCAGCAGAGTCCTCGGTTTTCAGCTTAGGTCAGGGCAGCAGGAAAAGGCCGGAAGGATCTGGTTAAGTTCATTTAGACTAGAACATCCTGGAGCTGCCCCATGCTGGAAGCACATCCCCTGCTCTCAGGGCAGGGTAAATGTTAGGAGCTGGTTGCAGATCACCTGGGTCCTAGGTGGGCTTTGAGTAGTGTGGGTGGAGATTTGATCTTGGCACCAATTCCTCCCTGTCCCTCCCCTACTTCCACATCTTTACTCTGTCTCTGAGGGGGCAGCAGGAGGGCTCCTGACCTTGGGTACTAACTTTGCTGGGGTGAGAAATCTCTTTGGGAGTCATCTTTCTTCTAATCTATAGCCTTCCGTTGTTCTACACCAGCTGGCATAGCTCTTTCATTCCTAGGGAGTCCAGACCCTCCCCTACAACCACAGCTCTGTGTTCACTGCAGATGCTGAGACTTTCCAAGATGGGAAGAGCTTTGGAGGCCAGGATAAACTCCTGTCTTCCTCAGGACACAGGGAGTCAACTGGGGATGTTACCAAGAGGATTTCCCAGCCTCACTGACTCACTGCCCCAAATGCCCTCAGGCTCAGATTTCTTTACCATCCCGATCCACTGCTTGTCCTGCCACTTCTCACATCCTGGGCCTCCAATCCCCTCTCCCAGGACTCAGACAATAAATATCTTCTTTGCTCTGAGATTCTGTCTATGAATCTGGCTCCAGAAGGAAGAGAAGCTAGGGACCTCTAGTGTTGCACAGGAATGACCCTTAACCCAGAACCAGTTCCTTCCTCTCCCACAGACAGCCTACTTGCCAAGAGGATCAGATATCAGGTCTGATGAGCAGCATCCTCATTGCACATGAATATCTTCAATTTATTAGATGGTGATGGGAACAATTTTTGTCTTTCAGTGTTCCACTCTTTACCAGCACTTGACATCTTCAGACATCTAAAAGTTTTCCAATTTGGAGAGTGTGTAATAGTATTTTACTAGTGTTTTGAACTTAAGTTTACCCACTTACTAATGAGACTGAGTACTTCTTCATCCATTTTGTCGGGGCTGGATATTACTTTTATGAGGGATTGCTTTAAATCTTTGGTTTCTTTCATGTCTCTACCAAATTTAGGATGTTTTGGACATTTTATTCAAATATTTTTGTCTGTTCCATTCTGTCTTTCCTCTTCCTTCAGGACTCCAATTACAAATAGTTAGACGTATTGTATTGTCTCACATGTCCCTGAGTCTCTGTTTCCTATTAGTTTTAATATTTTTTCTCTTTTTTTTCAGGTTGAATAATTTTCATTGATCTATCTTCACATTCATTAGATCTTTCTTCAGTTATCCATTTCCTTTAAAATTTGAGATACTGTATTGCAGTTTTCAGTTTCAAAATTTTCATTCGCTCTTTTAAAACAAATATGTTCTATATCACCGCTTAGATTTCCTATGTCTTTATTCGTTATGACTATGTTTTCCTTTATATCCTTGAGCATAGTTATAGTAGCTGCTTTAAAGTCCTGGTCAGTTGTTTCTATCACTTGGTCATCTCAGCATTGGCCTCTGTGTATTGCCTTTCACTTTTCCCCTTTTCTGTGTGTTGTTACATTCAGGTAGGTCCTATTTTCCCATGTTTTCATATGTTGAGTAGCTTTGGATTGGATCCTAAATGTTCTTAAGGTTACATTGTGGAGACTCTGCAACAAGTTATATTACTTTAAAGAGTATTTTTTAAAGCAGGCAAATAATTTGGTTCAAGTCAAATTGCAGACTATTCCTTGCCTGTGATGGGTGACAACTCAAGTCTCATAGCAATTCTGTCATCTTTACCTGCAGTGCTTGTGGTATGCCCTACACATACATGGTTGTTAGGTCAGTCAGAGACATGGGAGCATTTATACTCAGAAGCGGGAGTTCCTTTCCCCTAGCTCTCTCCTTTCCAGAATTCTCACCTCATGTTTCAGTGTTCCTAATTGCCCTGGCTTCATCCCTTGTTTCTCAGTCCAGAAAGATGGAAGTTCTATTAGAATTTTAGCAGCCCATTTCTGCATTGTAGCTCTGGCCTAACATTGGAATAGAGCTATTTATTCCTTGTTGGTCCCCTTCCCCAAATTTTGACTCCCATCTAGAATCTATTTTCTTTTATCCCATTTTCCAAGTAGCTTTTTTTCCCCATTCAAAGCTTATAACTTGTAAGGTTTGTTTTTTGTTCGTTTTGTTTTGTTGTGGTGGGTTCACTCTGCTAGGAGCTTACTCCTTCATAATAAAAACACTACTCCTTCTCTTTCGTTTTGAAGGATAATTTTCCAAAATGTAGAATTCTAGCTTTGCATTTTTCTTTTAACCTTTTGGAGATGTCATTCCACTTTGGAGGGCGGTGAGTTTCTCATGACAATTCAGTCATCAGTTTCTTATTGTGGTTCCATCTAAGATAACATCTGCCTGTGTCTTGCTGCTTTTATAATTTCTTCATTCTTTTTCATGAATTTAAATTTTATACACCTCAGGTATTTTTCTTTTAAGTGCTCTAAGTGCACGTAGCAAAGAGAGTGCAATATTGACTTCTTTTCTATATGCTTTCACTCTTGATATACTCTATTTATGCTACAATAGAAATGTGTGTCTTCCCAAAATTTATATGTTGAAATCTTAAACCTCAAGATGATGGTATTAAGGGAGGTTGGGGCCTTTTGGGAAGTGATTGACCCATAAAGGTGCCATCCTCATGAATGGGACTAGTGTCCTCATAAAAGAAATAGAAGGAAGTGTGTTTTCCTCTTCTGCCATGTGAGGATACCACAAAAAGATACTATATGGGAAGCAGAGAATTCTCTCCAGACACTGAATCCACTGGCACCTTGATCTTGGACTTCCCAGCCTCCGGAACTATGAAAAATAAATTTCTGTTGTTTATAAATCACCCAGCCTAAGGTATTTTGTTATAGCAGCCCAAATGGACTAAAACAATTTATCTTTTCCATCCTGTGTCTTCCCCCTCTTTATTGTTTGGGTAACTTTGTTGGAAGAGACAGCTTGGACCACTACAGTACATAATAGAAAGTGTGGCAAAGTAAAAGAGGCAGTTCCTGTTCATCTCCAGTTAATCACTGTCATAAGGAGAGTGCCAGATCTCCCAATGTTGAAAAGTAAGTTGAGTAAGTTCATATTATTTTAATACTTCTCAATATTGAAATATTGAAAATAAATTGATAATTTCCAACGCATAAAGACTTATACAATTCTATAAACAGTAATAATTACAGGAATGCAAATCAAAACCATTAGGAGATACCACTTCATACACGTTAGAATGACCACTATTAAAAAATAAAACAAAACCAGATAATAACAAATATTGGTGAAGATTTGGAGAAATTGAAACCCTTGTGCATTGCTGGTGGGATGTAAAATGGTGCAGTCACTATGGAAGATGTTATGAAAATTCCTCAAAAAACAAAGCATATAATTGCTATGTAATTCAGCAATTCCACAATTCCACTTCTGAGTAGACACCCCCAAGAATTGAAAGCAGGGGGTCTGATATTTGTACACCAAGGTTCACAGCAGCATTATTGATAATAGCCAAAACATGGAAGCAACATAAATGTTTATCAGTGGATACATGGATAAATGAAACGTAGCATGCATCAAATAAAATCTTATTCAGCTTTAGAACAGAATGCAGTTCTAACAAACGTTTTAACATGGATGACTTTGAAGACATTATGCTAGGTGAAATAAACCAGACAGAAAAGGACAAATGTCATATGAGTCTACTTATATGAGATACCTAGAGTAGTCAAATGCATAGATATAGAAAGTAGAATGACACTTGCCAAGGGCTGGGGTGAGGAGGAAATAGAGAGTCAGTGTTTAATGAGTACACAGATTCAGTTTGGAAAGATGAAAAAGTTCTGGAGATGGATGGTTGTGATAGTTGTACAACAAGATGGATATATTGAATGCCACTGAACCATACACTTAAAAATGGTTAAAATATTAAAATTTATGTTATGCATTATTTTACCAAAATAAAACATTTTTTGGTCAACACTTTCAGTCAAACATAATAGAAATGCAAGCTAAATATATCTATCCAATAGATGCCCAATCAAAAGTAAAGACTTCATAGCTACCAGAGTGTTCTCTCAGTCCACACCTCTCCTAATTGGAGTCCTTCATAATTGCCTCCACATAATTCCTGCCTCACTTTTTCATACCATCAACTCAGTCTCAGGTTGTAACTTTGTTCTCAGCTCCTCCTCTCCTGCTTTGAGTTTGTTAAAATTGTACTGTACCAGGCTGATATCGTCCAAGAGTTTAAGAGCAGATTTAAGTTTTGATGGTACGAACCAGTAGTTCCCAAATCTTGCATCCTGTTCAGGTTTTAAGATCCCCAGAAAGTAACTGGATCTCTCATGCTTAATAATCACAGAGAATCCAAAGCTGCCAACTTAACCACAATATGTGGGAGAGTTCCTGAGGGTGATGGGTGATTGACATATGCAAGCTGGTATCCCTTCCCCAAACATGAGAACAAAGACTTCTTTCCTGCCTTTCCCAGCACTTTGTACACATATATTTTGGGTAGCACTTTTCATTCAAGGTTTGGGAGCAGCAGAAAGGAATGGCCCTTCAGGATAAGAAGTAGGTTAAATTGGATGCTAGACATCGTGTTGCAGAAATTCACCATTCATCCCCACCACAGAAAGTCTTTCACTGGATTTTGTGTCCTATCACCACGTTGTTGAGTCCAAGAGGTCATCCCCCAAATCCTCATCTCATTGCCACTGAATCCAGAACTTTAAAAAATGCTTTCTCTATCCTCCATAAGGGGGAGCCTTAATGTTCATGTTCCTTTTTTTATCCAGCACCATTTTAACTTCCTCTTCACCTCATCCTTCAAAAGTGTATACATCCAAAATTACCACTAGTAATTTTGTCGTCTGAATTTCACCTCAGTAAAAATACTATCACCAGTTTGATTTGAAAACAAAGTAGTGATAAACTATATACACACTCCTGTCTCAAGGCAAATTCCGTAGCCCTTCTTGAATGGGAAAATGCTTATTTCTTTACCCCAATTCCTTTTTTCCTTCTTTCACCCAATTCTGTATTTTCTGTTACTTTACTTTTATTAGGATGGGCATTGTGCCCCTGAGGTGGGCCAGCCTGGCCTCTTCCTTGCCCTTGGGCCCAGCTTTCCTGGTAGAGTTTGTGGGGAAATTTCCTTTTCTGCCCTTCTGTCTATATCTTGTGGCTTCTGGTTGCAATTTCCTCTTCCCTCACCCCAACTGTTTCTTGTCTTAATAGACAGCACAGAGGATGGGGGTTGGGGGAATGAAGCTGTCCCTGGGCAAGATCTGGAATCTCCAGCTTGAGAGATGCCTCTAGTGTGGAGTGGGACAAATGCCAGAGAGGACCAGGTGGGGTTTGGGGCTGGCACTGCAGGTATCTCTGTCTCTCACCCAAGGAAACAAGTGACCTAATGTTCTGTATATTCTCCTACACCTGGGATCCTGGAATCCTAAAACTCACTGTAGCCAGGCACGTGGTAACTGTGCTCTAGTGATCACAAAGCAGAGGGTGAAAATAAAAAATATTAATTCCCAAGAACAATGTCACCTCCTCAGTTGCCCCTAGGACAATAACTCTTCTCTGAGTACTGGGGGATTCCAGATGGGAGTCAGTGGGAGATATATCTTAAGAGGATGTGGTATAACAGATACCTTTTACCTAAGGAGTCACTGTGAGAGTGACAGGGGCACAAATTCTCCAAGAGTGAGCAACAAGAGGTGGAGACCAGGGTGAGGCCACACCCTGGAGTTAGGATGAAATCTCTTGTTTCTCATCACTCAGAAGGGACCCTGGAGCCCAGTGGAGAGGAACCACCCATTACCTTCTCTCAAAAAGGTGCTGCCTTTCCCTCTCAGGGACCTGAGACCCATCACTGCTACCTCACTCCTTGTCTCAGTGGTCACCTTTACTTCTGGCCTTCAGGTGCTCTGCAGGTGCCCTTCAGTTTTCCCCTTTGGAAGTTAGAGAAGCATGGAGAGAACCAGCCTCCTTAGTATGGCTTGTGGGAGCTGGGGTAGGATGTCAGGGTCCTGGGGAGACAAGACCTTTGGATGTGCAGGTCCTGTGGAGGCAAGACCTCAGAGAGGTAGAGCTCAGGGTCTGGGCCAGGGGTCAAGTTTTCAATCTTTCTTTTTATAAATAGTGTTATTGGCCGGGCATAGTGGCTCACATCTGTAATCCTAGCAATTTGGGAGGCTGAGGTGGGCAGATCACGAGGTCAGGAGATCAAGACCATCCTGAACAACATGGTGAAACCCCATCTCTACTACAAATTCAAAAATTAGCTGGGTGTAGTGGCGCGTACTTGTAATCCCAGCTACTCGGGAGGCTGAGGCAGGAGAATCGCTTGAACCCAGGAGGCGGAGGTTGCAGTGAGCCGAAATCGCGCCACTGCACTCCAGCCTGGGTGGCAGAGCAAGACTCCATCTCAAAAATAATAAATAAGTAAATAAATAAATGATAAAAATAAATAAATAGCGTTATTTATGTTTTGCTCAGAAATCCTTTCCTACCTCAAGTTCATAGTGATTTCCTGCTATATTATTTTCTAACAGCCCTATTGTTTTCTCTGTCATATTTAGGTCTTCAAGCTACCTGTACTTGACTTTTATGCATGAGCTAGGGGGCAAATTTCATTGCAAACTTATTGCAAACTTGATTGCATTAAGTTTTGCCCACGCATTTTTTTGAAAAGTTGGCCAGGCACAGTGGCTCGTGCCTGTAATCCCAACATTTTGGGAGGTCGAGGTGGGAGGACTGCTTGAGCCCAGAGGTTCGAAACCAGCCTGGGCAACATAGTGAGACCTTGTCTCTACAAAAAATTAAAAAATTAGCCAAGAGTAGTTGTGCATTCCTGTAGTCCCAGCTACTCAGGAGGCTGAGATGGGAGGATTGCCTGAACCCAGAGAAATTCAGACTGTGGTGAGCTCTGATCACACCATTGTACTCCTTCCTGCGTGACAGAGACACTGTCTCAAAAAAAAAAAAAATCAAATAAACAAAAACCAAAATAAATAAAAAGAAAAATTTATCATTTGCCACTTCCTCTATCACACATGATGTTTCCTGTGGATGAGGTCTATTTCCAGGTACTCAGTTTTGTTCTACTTAGTCAATACATAATGGTCTTTTTTTAAAATTTTTTCAGACAAGGTCTCACTCTGTCACTCTGTCACCTTGGATGGAGTGCAGTGGTGCAATCTTGGCTCACTGCAACCTCCACCTCCTGGGCTCAAGCGATCCTCCTGCCTCAGCCTCCCAAGTAGCTGAGACTACAGGCATGAGCCACCATGCCCAGCTAATTTTTATGTGTTTTGTACAGATGAGGTGTCACCATGTTGCCCAGGCTGGTCTTGAATTCCTGGACTCAAGTAATCCTCCTGCCTCAGTCTCCCATAGTGCTGGTATTACAAGTGTGAACCATTGAAATGGGCCTATTTTCTCAAACTTTTTAAAATTTGAGACAGTCTCACTCTGTCACCCTGGGTGGAATGCAGTGGCACAATCTCAGCTCACTGCAACCTCTACCTCCTGGGTTCAAAGAATTCTTGTGCCTCAGCCTCCCAAGCAGCTGAAATTACAGGCGCATGCCACAATGCCCAGCTAATTTTTGTTATTTTTTAGAAAAGGAAACAGGGTTTCACCATGTTGGTCAGGCTGCTCTCAAACTCCTGACCTTAAGTGATCCATCTGCCTCAGCCTTCTAAAGTGCTGGGATTACAGACGTGAGCCACTGTGCCCAGCCTGAAATGGTCATATTTTCTATAATGTTATAATACATCTTTTTATCTTGCAAAACCATTCATTGTTCTTCATGGTTGTCTTGATCATACTCGAACAATTCTACTTCAGTGTAAATTTTACAATAGAGTTATCAAGTTGCACAAAAATCACCGGGGAGATTGTATGACATATTCCTTTGACGCTGTAGATTGTTGGGTAAAATTGACATTTGTACAGTATTTGAGAATAATATTGTTCTCAAACTCATCAACATGGCCTCTTTTTCAATTTATTTACCTTTTTTTTTTTTTGAGAAGGAGTCTCGCTCTGTCGCCCAAGCTGGAGTGCAATGGTGCAATCTTGACTCACTGCAACCTCCGTCTCCCAGGTTCAAGTGATTCTCCTACCTTGGCCTCTCGAGTAGCCAGGACTACAGGCGCGCTTGCCACCACGCCCAGCTAATTTTTGTATTTTTAGTAGAGACGGGGTTTCACCAGGTTGGCCAGGCTCGTCTCGAACTCCTGACCTCAGGTGATCCACATGCCTCAGCCTCCCAAAGTGTTGGCATTACAGGCGTGAGCCACTGTGCCCAGCCTATTTACATCTTTAATGTCCTTCAATACAGATTTATAATTTCCGCCATAGAGGGGACATATATATATTTTTGTTAGATACATCTCTAATGTTAGATATATTCTATACATTCAAAAATTATATCATACTTTTTGATATTGATAAATTATATCATAATTTTTGAAGCTTTTGTCAAAGACATCTTTTATAAAATTCAATTTTTGTTTATTACTGTGATGTGGAAAGACAACTGATTTTGTAATTTGATTAATCTCTGGCAGTCTTGTAAATATTTTATTAAGGCTTCAAATGTATCTGTATATATTTTTGGATTTTTCTATATATGCAATCATGTCATTGATAAAGACCTCTGTTAAAATTTCATTGTAATTGCTGTACCTTTTACTTATTTTTATTGCCTTCTTATGCTAGGACCTGAAGCTACTTCATTAGGTGTATGATGTTTGCTGAAGACACTTTTTATCTTGTTTGGGAAATTCTTTAAAGAGAATTTCTAGTTGGCTATGAATTATATCATAAAGGGATTTGAAATCACCCAATGCTCATTCATTCATCTCTTGAGATTTAATTAGTTAAGGGCTGATGTGAAAACAGAAACCATACTATGTATTTTAGCAAAGGGAATTTAATATAAAGATTTTAATATAAAGACAAAAATGCCATGTTCCTACATAATCGAGTCTTTATCTTTAGATCCTACTAGCTGGTATGATGAATTACTTTCACAGTTCAAATGAGAAATAAGGTTCAGAATTTGCAATAACAAAAAGAAAAAAGAAAAAATTATTCTGACACCTGTTAACATTGGCTATTCAGGATGACTGAGACAGGTATCAAGACTAGTGCAGGCCAGGCACGGTGGCTTATACCTGTAATCCCAGCACTTTGGGAGGCAAACTGGGCAGATTACCTGAGGTCAGGCATTCGAGACCAGCCTGACCAACACGGTGAAACCCCCATCTTTACTAAAAATACAAAATAAGCAGGGCATGGTGGCACGCGCCTGTACTCCCAGCTACTCAGGAAGCTGAGAGAGAAGAATTACTTGTACCTGGGAAGGGGAAGTTGCAGTGAGCCAAGGTTGCACCACTGTACTCCAGCCTGGACAACACAGTGAGACCCTGTCAAAAAAAAAAAACCAAACAGAAATCAATTTAAAAAAAAGACTAGTGCAATAATGTAGAGAGATCAGGTTCAACTCGGAATACAGCAAAGACAAGGGGGTTTTATAGCCAAGAAACACGGTGCAGCAGGTGAGGGAGGCTGGGTGTGTATGTCAGTGGATGGAAAACTACTAAGAGGAGATGCTGAAGATACCGGGATTCTTTCTAAACTGACTTAACAGGATTCTTGCTGAAAGCAGGCCAGCATGATCAGAGAGCAAGAGTGAGGGCTAGGGAATTTGATCAGATAGTGAAGGTGATCAGATATCAAGAGTCTTGCAAAACTGACTTAGCAGGATTCTTGCTACAGTTGGACAAGGCAGTCCCAAGGACAAAAGTATGGTTAAGAAGAGAGTCTTTGTGACTCTTTAGGAAAAAAATACAAAAATACAAAATTTGGCACACATGGGATGATTTTTGGACTGAGAAAACACATCAAATCACAAAATCTAAAATGCCAAAATATGAGACAACTCAGAAAAATGGCATACTACTTTTATTAATAGTATAGTCTACCTGTCTGCTATACCTGCATACTTTTTTCCTGTATTTTTGGCTGATATTCTTTGATTGCCTTCATAATGGAGATTTTTTTTTTTTTTTTTTTTTTAGACAGAGTCTTGCTCGGTCACCCAGGCTGGAGTGCTGTGCCGTGATCTTGGCTCACTTCAACCTCTGCCTCCTGGGTTCAAGTGATTCTCCTGCCTCAGCCTCTGGAGTAGCTGGGACTATAGGTGTGCACCACCACGCCTGGCTAATTTTTGTACTTTTAGTAGAGACGAGGTTTCACCATGTTGACCAGGCTGGTCTTGAACTCCTGACCTCAGGTGATCCACCGCCTCAACCTCCCAAAGTGCTTGGGATTAGAGATGTGAACCACCACACCCGGCCAGTATTGGAGAATAATTTTATAATATAATTTTCATAGATAGACTAGAAAGAGAAGTTGATATTTCTTCGGGCATGGGAGGTTGACATTTGTTTTGATCATTGATAGCTTAAGAAACTGTCTTTATTCTCACAATACATTAATCAGAATGTGACCATTTGTTAAGGTCATTGTGTTAAATTGTGGGAAACTATTATGAAATTTATTTCATAAAAGAGCAGTAACAATGCAGGTTATTTCCACACATTGCTTGGACCCCTGCTGGGCATCTAGAAAGTGGGCCCTGGAAGGGAGGGCATTGAAGATTGAGCTTCATTAGCCTGATGGTGGCAAATTTGCTGCTGTAGCTCCTTAACAGGATGAGGCTTTAGCAGGCGCTTGTGTTTCACTGCCATCCTACAAGACCCTCAGGTCCATCAAGACCCAAACTGGACTGTGCTGTGTCCCAAGAATCTTCTTAACGTAAGAGTGCTTCAGCTCTCTCATGTTCTGACCCTCCACTCAATTTGGGTCAAAGAAAAATTTTTTTTCCAGCACTTTTGAACTTCTTTTTTTTTTTTTTTTTTTTTTTTTTGCAAGGTTTCACTCTGTTGCCCAGGTTGGAATGCTGTGGTGCAATCATGGCTCACAGCAACCTCAAACTCCTGGGCTCAAGGAATCCTCCTATTTCAGTGCTCTAGAGGAGCTGAGACTATAGGTGTGTCACCACACCAGCTAATAGCTTTTATTTTTTCTAGGGATGGGGTCTTGCTATGTTGCCCAGGCTGGTCTCAGACTCCTGGGCTCAAACAATCCTTCCACCTCAGCGTCCCAAAGTGTTGGGATTAGAGGCATGAGTTACCATGCCTGGTCACTTTGAACATTTAAAATCAAATTTAAAATTATGTATTTCCAGAATGTTTCATGGTTTTTGGGTGGAGGGTGGTTCTGACGTCTCACCTCATCACCAGGACAAGCCCTCCTCTCTCTTTTCTTTCTGCATTCACCCCCCTGAGGATCTCACTCATGACTGAAACATCATTTGAGGGTGGTCACCTCCAGATCCCCAGCTGGACAAGCCTCGCATCGTCTGGGGGCCTCAGTATCTTCACCTGCCGCGTCCAGTGGGGGTGGGAGCAGGATGGCTTCCCAGCCCCGGCCTCACCCAGACAGCACGTGATGCCCAAGTTCTCCTTCTGTCTACAGCCACAGCTCTCACTCACCCACTGGCTTCCTGTCGGGGCTTCCTCAGCCCCACCCCACATTTGGGGCATTTCCTTCCCTGACAGAGGGACCTGGGACTGGGCTGGGGCCCTGGCGGATGGAGACATGCTGGCCCTGCTGCTGCTGCCCCTGCTGTGGGGGGGTGAGTGAGCTGAGGGAGGAGGGACAGGTACGGGGGTGAGAAGGTGGGGCTGGAATTGCAGCTGAGCCTCTGTGCCCCCCCAGGGTCCCTGCAGGAGAAGCCAGAGTACGAGCTGCAAGTGCAGAAGTCGGTGACGGTGCAGGAAGGTCTGTGTGTCCTCGTGCCCTGCTCCTTCTCTTACCCCTGGAATTCCTGGTACTCCCCTCCCCCACTCTACGTCTACTGGTTTCCGAAAGGGGAGAGCCCATACCTTGGTGAGCCTGTGGCCACAAACAACCCAGACAGAGAAGTGAAGTCAGAGACCCAGGGCCGATTCTGCCTCCTTGGGGACGTCTGGAAGAAGAGCTGCTCCTTGAGCATCGGAGATGCCAGAATGGGGGACACGGGAAACTATTCTTTCCGCGTGGAGAGAGGAAGGAATGTAAAACATACCTACCTTCAGAATAAGCTGAACTTGGAGGTGACAGGTATGGCGGGGGCCCTTGGAGAGGACCCTGGGACGTGGAGACCCCCGTGTGAGAACAGGGACAGGACCTGGGCAGGGGCGGTTGGAGGAGGTGTAGGACTTGGGGCAGGTCGGGGCCTGAGGCCTGGCCACTCTCGGGGTCACACCGTACGTCTTCAAGCCCCTGGGGCCCAGGTATCTCCCTGTCTCCTCCTCAGCCCTGACAGAGAAACCCGACGTCCGCTTTCTGGAGCCTCTGGAGTCCGGCCGCCTCACAAGGCTGAGCTGCAGCCTTCCAGGATCCTGTGAAGTGGGACGACCTCTCACATTCTCCTGGACGGGGGATGCCCTCAGCCCCCTGGACCCCGAAACCACCCGGTCCTCGGAGCTCACCCTCACCCCGAGGCCCGAGGACCATGGCACCAACCTCACCTGTCATGTGAAACGCCAAGGAGCTCAGGTGACCACGGAGAGAACTGTCCAGCTCAACGTCTCCTGTGAGTGGTCCTGGGGACATAACTGGGTCCCCAAGGGCAGTGGGATTAAAGGGTGTGTGTGTGTGTGTGTGTGTGTGTGTGTGTAAGAGAGAAAGAAAACAATAACTTGAGAAGCCTTGTGCGTGGATCTGAGCCTTGGGATCTGGGAGGGAGTGAGCCAGGACAGCCTTCCCCACTTGGTGGGTTTCTGTGGCTCCTCTTTGGGTACCTCCTGGGCCCACGCCCGTCTCCTCACTCCTGAAGCCAAGGTTATATCTTTTTATCCCAGATGCTCCACAGAATATCACCATCTTCAGGAATGGCACAGGTAGGAAAGACCTTCTCCTCTCTGAAGCTGGGACCTGCCTCTGGGTCTGTCTCTGAGCAGATGTAGAGAATCAGAGCTTGAATGGAATCAGATTTGGGAAAAGCAAGAATGAGAATTACTGTCTTCTGGCGTCCACCTTCTGTGAGCCCCATGTGCAGGCACACATGCACACACGCACATGCACACGCACACACTCACATGCACACACGCACATACACATGCACACACGCAATGCACACGCACACACTCACATGCACACACGCACATGCACACACGCACACACACGCACACATGCACATGCACATGCACACACTCACATGCACACACGCACATGCACACACGCACATGCACACGCACACACTCACATGCACACACGCAACACACGCACACACACGCACACACACACACACATGCACATACACCACACATGCACACATGCACATACACCCGCACATGCACACATGCACATACACACGCACATACACATACACATGCACATACACTCGCACATGCACACATGCACACACACCATGCATGCACACATGCACATACACACTCACATGCACATGCACACGGACACATGCACATACACCACGTATGCACACATGCACATGCACTCGCACATGCACACATGCACATACACACGCACACGCACACATGCACATACACCATTGATGCACACATGCACATACACTCGCACATGCACACATGCACATACACACGCACATGCACACATGCACATACACACGCACATGCACACATGCACATACACATGCACATACACATGCACACGCACACATGCACATACACCACGCACGCACACATGCACATACACACGCACACGCACACAGGTGCACACTCATGCACTCTGCTCAAAGCGGTGAACAGACTTTAGACCCCTCCCATCTCCCATCCCTCCTGTGGTCTGGTTCTTCCCACAGTCACCAAGGACCAATTCATGTCCCTCTCATCTCAGTCAGCCTAGCTCTGTGGTTCTTCTCCTCTCACCCTTCCACTCCTGCGTTCTCAGTCTATGTCCTGCCACACTATGGGACTGTATTTCCCAATGCCACAGGAGGGCTCTCTGTCCTCTTTCCACCGCAGTCCAGGCATGTACCAGTGAGATATTGAGCCTCCTCTGGAGACATGAGACTCAGACAGTTTTGGTCAGTTTCCTGAGTGTGCAAAGGCCTAGCGTTTGAACCGGGATGGAACCAAGCCAGCATGGCCAGGGGAGGAGAGGGAGATGTCATCTGGATCCTGGGAAGGAGGGAAGGATAGGGACTGTCAGCCTCCCTGACCCCATCTCTCTCTCCCCAAAGCCCTAGAGATCCTGCACAACACCTCGACGCTTCTGGTCCTGGAGGGCCAGGCTCTGCGGCTGCTCTGTGAAGCTCCCAGCAACCCCCCTGCACACCTGAGCTGGTTCCAGGCATCCTCTGCCCCGAACACCACCCCCATCGCCAATACTGGGATCTTGGAGCTTCCTCGAGTAGAGTTTACAAAAGAAGGAGTCTTTACCTGCCGCGCTCAGCACCCGCTGGGCTCCCTGCACATTTTTCTGAATCTCTCAGTTTACTGTGAGTGTGGGGGCAGCTGGAGCAGGAACTGTACGGTATTAAAGAGGGAAGAGGCTCCCTGCTGAGTCCTGTCCTCCCTCCCCACAGCCCTCCCACAGCTTCTGGGCCCCTCCTGCTCCTGGGAGGCTGAGAGTCTGCACTGCAGCTGCTCCTTTCGAGCCTGGCCGGCTCCCTCCCCGTGCTGGTGGCTTGGGGAGAAGCCACTGGAGGGGAACAGCAGCCAGGGCTCATTCAAGGTCAACTCCAGCTCAGCCGGGCCCTGGGCCAACAGCTCCCTGATCCTCCACGGTGGGCTCACCTCTGGCCTCAAAGTCAGCTGCAAGGGCTGGAACACCTATGGGTCCCAGAGCGACTCTGTCGTGCTGCTGCAAGGTCAGGGGGCGTATTGCAGAGGGCAGGGGACTGAGGGGAGGGGCATGGATCCCAGAGTGATGGATGGTAGGAGAGAGAGGCTGGACTGGCGGTGGGGAGGACAGGGTTCTACATCTCCTGTCTGAGCAGGGCCCTGGAGCAAGTTGCCCAGCAGGTGGGAGGAGAAGAGTCTGAGTGCTGAGAGTGAGTTATTGCATGCCCCTCTTTTCTGCAGGGAGACTGAACCTCAGGACAGGAGTGGTTCCTGCAGCCCTTGGTGGTGCTGGTGTCATGGCCCTGCTCTGTATCTGTCTGTGCCTCATCTTCTTTTTAATGTAAGTCTTGGTCCCAGGGAAGGTACAGGTTGGTGTTTGTAGGGAGTAGGAGAGACTGAATGTCAGAAATGCAGAGCTAAGGCCAGAGGTGGTAAAGTGTGCTTGTAGCTTCAGATGCTCAGGAGTCCGAGGCAGGAGGATAGCTTGATCATAGAGGTTGAGGCTGCAGTGAGCCGGGATTGTGCCACTGCACTCCATCCTGGGCCACAGAGTGAAAGACCCTGTCTTAAAAGAAAAACCAAACCAAACCACAAGCAGAACTGAGTAGATCCAGAGAGGTCTTTCTTTCTTTCTTTCTTTCTTTCTTTCTTTCTTTCTTTCTTTCTTTCTTTCTTTCTTTCTTTCTTTCTTTCTTTCTTTCTTTCTTTTTTTCTTTCTTTCTTTTCTTCCTTCCTTCCTTCCTTTTTCCTTCCTTTCTTCTTTCTTTCTCTCTTTCTTTCTTTTCTTTCTCTTTCTTTCTTCCTTCCTTCCTTCCTTCCTTCCTTCCTTCCTTCCTTCTCTCTCTTCCTTCCTTCCTTCCTTTCTTCTTTCTTTCTTTCTTCCTTCCTTCCTTCCTTCTAATAGCTTTATTGAGATACACACTTTGTACAATTCATCCACTGAAAGTGTACGAGTCAATGGCTTTAAGTATATTGACAGAGTTGTGCATCTGTCACCAAAATCAATTATAGAACTGTTTCATTAGCCTAAAGTGAAAAACGAAGACCTAAAGAAACGTTGCACCCCTTAGCTATCACTCCCGCTTCTTTTCCCCAGCCCTAACCTATTCTCTGTCTCTGTGGATTTGTCTGCCCTGAAGCTGCAGCTGTACTTTGTGTGAATGGAAGCATGCCATATGTGGTCCTTTGTGGCTGACTTCTTTCACTCAGCATAATGTTTTCAAGGTTCATCCATGTTGTAGCACGCATCGATACTTTATTCCATTTTGTTTCCAAATAATATTCCATTGTAGAAATGAAACACATTTGATTTGTCTGTTCAGCCATTGATGGGCATTTGGGTTGCCTCTGCTTCTTGGCTGTGATGCATAACACTGCTATGACCATTCCTACCATGGTTTTGTGTGTAAGAGGGGGTCTATATGATGGAAATTCAGTCCATGGCGCCCTGACCAAACCCCTGGTTATCCAGGAGGATGGAGCCCTCATTCCCATGTCAGGAAGGTCTCCGAGTTCAGTTCCAGGGCCTGGATATCTTCACTGTCATTTTCACCATCTTAACACGGGATGGGGCAGCCTGCGAACCTGTACCTGGGTGGTCCCAGCTGCACTGTACTGGTTTCTTTCCTTAGAGTGAAAGTCCGCAGGAAGCAAGCAGCTGGGAGACCAGAAAAAATGGATGATGAAGACCCCATTATGGGCACCGTCTCCTGGGTGAGTGGCTTGGGAATCTTCTCTTGTGCATGTCCACTCAGAAAGTCCAGGCTGAGCTCCTCGGCATTCCACCAAACCCACTCCTCCCTCGTCTCCTGGGAGTTCTCTTCTCTCCTGTTCTCCCCCTTCATATCCCAGATCCAGGAAATCATTATGTCCCATTCAACCTTCTTTGTTTGTCTGTTTTGTTTGTTTTTGAGATGGAGTTTCACTCTTGTTACCCAGGCTGGAGTGCAATGGTGCAATCTTGGCTCACTGCAACCTCCTCCTCCCAGGTTGAAGCGATTCTCCTGCCTCAGCCTCCCAAGTAGCTGGGATTACAGGTGCACACCACGACGTGCGGCTAATTTTTGTATTTTTAGTAGAGACGGGGTTGTGCCATGTTAGTCAGGCAGGTCTTGAACTCCTGACCTCAGGTGATCTGCCTGCCTCGGCACTCCCAAAGTGCTGGGATTACAGGCATGAGCCGCTGCGCCCAGCCACCAACCTTCTTTCTAAAAGTAAAACTAACTTGTCCTCTGCTCATCTTCCTTCCCCACCTCTACTGACCACAGAGCCTGCCTCACCTCCTCCCTGCCTCCATCTCTCATCCCAAACTTCAGGCTGCCAGAACCATCGCCCCAAAACTATTACTTCCCAGGCAGCCTGGAGTTGTTGTTTGTTCCCGTCGCTTAGAGAATCAGGCCCGTGTTCCTTGCCCCACACCAGGTGGCCACTGCAGCCTGTTTCCTAACCTCTGATCCTGCCCCGTGGCCTGGCCACGCTGGCCTTCTGTCTCCATACAGACCTGCTGTCCTACAACTTAGAGCCCTTGCAAGTACAGTTTCTTCCACCCTTCCTTCCCCATTTCCACCAGACTACCTCATCCAATCCTTCCAGCTCTAATCTCAGTATCTGTTACTCTAGTCATTTCCCCTCCCGTTGACATCCACCCCTTCTCTTCTGTGTTTACAGCCCTATACGCATCCCTGTCCCCATCACACATCACCACTGCCTTTACCTGTCTCCACCCCCTCATCATATCTGTGGAATTCTTTTTTATTTTTATTTTTGGAGACGGAGTCTTGCTCTGTCACCCAGGCTGCAGTGCAGTGGCGCGATCTCGGCTCACTGCAACCTCCGCCTCCCAGGCTCAAGCAATTCTCCTGCCTCAGCCTCCCAAGTAGCTGGGATTACAGGCATGTGCCACCACACCCGGCTAATTTTTGTATTTTTAGTAGAGACGGGGTTTCACCATGTTGGCCAGGCTGGTCTCGAACTCCTGACTTCAGGTGATCTGCCTGCTTCAGCCTCCCAAAGTGCTGGGATTACAGGTGTGAACTACCGCGCCTGGCCAATATCTGTGGAATTCTTGAAGGACAGGGGCTGGGGCTTCTTTAGCCCCTGCAGTTTTTTCTCATGCTGTTTCTGTCCAGCATGTCTCCTCTCCTCTTTTATAAAATTGATCTAGTGTTGCCCCGAATGGAATTATCCAAAATGCTTAGTTCATGACCAAGCTATCATCATTGGAACAAGCAGCAATTACTTTTACTTTTTCACTTTTGTTCATAATATGATAAATAACTGGGAACCCACCATCCAACCTAAGACCTAACACATTGGTGATGACTTATATCCACCCGTGTTGCTCCCTGATCCATTCCCAGTAACCACTGTTGTGAATCTTGTCTTCCTACTGTTGTCACAATATGTAGACTTAACATATACCACTATTTAGTTTTAACTGTTTATGAATCTACAAAGGGTATCGTGTTCCATGCACACTTCTCGGACTTGCTTTGTAGACTCAACATGGTATTATGATTCATCCACGCTGTATGAAGTTGCAGTTGTATTCATTTTTCCTGCTTATAATATCTATATTTTTTTGAGACAGGGTCTGACTCCATTGCCCAGGCTGGAGTGCAGTGGTGCAATCTCGGCTCATTGCAACCTCCGCCTCCCGGGTTCAAGCAACTCTCCTGCCTCAGCCTCCTGAGTAGCTGGGATTACAGGCGCGTACCACCACACAAGGCTCATTTTTGTATTTTTAGTAGCGATGGGGTTTCACCATGTTGGCCAGGCTACTCTTTATCCACCCGCCTTGACCTCCCAAAGTGCTGGGATTATAGGTGTGACCACTTATAATGTTATATTTTATGATTGTATCTATCACCTAAGCTCATATTGATGCACACTTGGGTTTTTCCATTTGAGCCATTCTGAACATTCTTATCCCTGTCTCATTGTATTAACATGCGAGAGCTTTTCTTTAGCATTACCTAAAGATTGAGTTGCCGCATCGCTGGACATGTGAATGGGCATCTTCACAAGGTCATGAAAAAACGGCTTTCCAAAGCAATTACATCCATTTATACTCTCATCTATGCCTAGGGAAGTCTTGTTGTTCTGTAATCTCTTCAGCACTTGCTTTTCTCAGTTTTCTCAATTTTGGAGGCTATTTTACTATCTTACTATGGTATTGATTTGCATTTCCTTGGTAATCAATGAAGATGAAAAATCTCTCTCTGTTTTCATCCTCTATAAAATGCCTGGCCACATCTGGATCCCATTTTCCTATTGGGTGTTTGACTTTTTCTCATTGAATTTGCTTTATACATCTTTACACTATTTTTCTCATTATATGTGTCGTAAATATAAATATATTCTCCCAATGTGTAGCTTGTCTTCACTTCTTAAAGTGATCTTCAATGAACATAAGTTCCTAGTTGTAATATAAGCATATTCACAAATCCTCTCTTTTCTATTGAGTACCTTTTGGATCTCATTAAAAAAAATTTCACCCATCCTAAGATTAGAAAGATACTCAAATATAGTTTCTACCAAAAGTTTTATGCTTTTCTTTTTAATTTTTTCTTTTTAATTTTGTGGATACATATTAGGTGTATATATTTATGGGGTACATGAAGTGTTTGAATACAGGCATGCAGTGTGAAATAAACACATCATGAAGAATGGGGTACCCATCCCCTCAAGCATTGATCCACTGAGTTGCAAACAATCCAGAAGTCACCTAAGTGTCCATCAATAGTTGAATAGATAAAGAAAATGTGGTGCATATACACAATGGAGTACTATTCAGCCAAAAAAGGAATGAGATCCAGTCATTTGCAACAACATGGATGGAACTGGAGATCATTATGTTAAGTGACATAAGCCAGGCACACAAAGACAAACATTGCATGTTCTCACATATTTGTGGGATCTAAGAATAAAAAAAAATTGAAGTGATGGACATAGAGAGTATGCTTTTCTTTTGACATTTAAGTGCTCACCCTATCTGGGGTTGACTTTTGTGTGTGGTGTATAGTGTTGATCCAGATACGTTTCTCCTTCATTTCTGAATAGTCCTTCTCCCTTCTCCATTGAGCTACATGCCAATTCTGCCATGTATTAAAATTCTGTATTTTTTGGGTCTCTTTCTGTGGCCTCTGTTCTATTCCAATAGTCAATTTTACTGTCCCTGGGTCATCACTGTCTATAAATTCAAAAATAAGTCCTGATATCGAGTACATCAAAACCCCTTCCTTAATCTCCTTCAATAGTATCTTGACCATTCTTGATCCTTTTTTTTTCACTTAAATATTAGAATCAGGTTGTCAAGGCTGGGCACGGTGGCTCACACCTGTAATCCCAGCACTTTGGGAGGCCAGGGCAGGTGGATCATGAGGTCAGGAGATCAAGACCATCCTGGTTAACATGGTGAAACCCGGTCTCTACTAAAGATACAAAAAATAATTAGCCGGGCATGGTGGCGGCGCCTGTAGTCCCAGCTACTCAGGAGGCTGAGGCAGGAGAATGGCGTGAACTCGGGAGGTGGAACTTGCAGTGAGCCAAGATTGCGCCGCTGCACTCCAGCCTGGGTGACAGAGTGAGATTCCGTCTCAAAAAAAAAAAAAAAGAATCAGGTTGTCAAATTCCAAAAAATGCATTGAATCTATAGCTCAATCTGGAAAAATTTTACTTGTTTAGAAATTCATGCCTTCTTATACTTGAGAGTAGGTCTTTCTCTCTCTATTCCTTTAAATCTTTTTAAGTGTTTTTAAGAGATAATGTAGAGTTTCTTCACACAGGTCTTACACATCTTTTGTTATTTTTCTTCCTAAATACCAGCTTTTGTTGTTATTGTAAATGCTATCTTTTTAAAAGTGCATTTTCTGATTCCTTATCACAGTGCAGAATGAAGGTATTTTAAAAATATAAGAGGGGTTGATATTTTTTGTAATTAAAAAATATCACAAGTTGGTCTTGCATGTGTCCTTTAGAATCTTTTTGCTTTGGTAGCTGGAGAATTCTTAGATCTTATTTATAAGCCTGCTGATCTCTTCTTTTTCAGAAATATAGATACCATCTGAAAAATTAGTGATATTCCTATTTTAGCTGTCATGGCTTGCTGAATCAAAGCAGCTGGGTTTGATGCAAGTGTAATGCTATTTTCTTCAAGAATCAACTCATCCTTTTGGGCTTCAGGTACTGAGCAAGAAATGCCTGTCCTCATGTATACTCTGCAGATGTGTTTTTCTTCTAAGGGATGTCAGATTTCAACAACTGACCCACTGCCCTGAATAATCACTTTGATGAGGAAGTGAGGACACGCAAACCTCCTCTGGCAACGGAAGTCCATGTAACACCTCAGACTGTGGGCAGTTCATGACTATGGATGGTTCGAATAGAAGCCAGTTACTTTTCATTTCCTCACCGTTTGGCAACACCGAACTTCTCCTTTTCCTTTCCCGCATTGATGGGGTTGAATTTCTCGGCTGGGTTCCTCGAGGGGCTTCACTATAACTGTGCATCTCTTCATAGTGACACCCACCGCTTCTGGGGTGTCAGCTCTCTGGATTTAGAGAATTGTCTTAATTCTCTCGGTAAATGCAGCAAGTAAAACTCAATTACATTTTTAATTGATTTCATTTCCTTCCAACTTGCTAAGCTCCCTTATTAGTTCAAATAACTTGTTATAGAAACTGAAGTATTTTAAATAAATTTTTTTCAATTAAAAAAAATCACAAATTAGGCCAGGTTTGGTAGCTCATGCCTGTAATCCCAGAACTTTGGGAGGCTGAGGCAGGAGGATCTCTTGAGGCCAGGAGTTCAAGGCCGGGGAATAACATAGTGAGACCTCCATCTCTAGAAAAAGAAAAAAATCACACATTGGTCTTGGGTATTATTTAGAATCTTTTGGGATTTCAAATTAGATGATTATATCATATGCAAAGTAATAACACCTTATTTCTTCCTTTTGTCCTAAGCACTTCTTTCCCTTTTCTTGTTTCAATATGCTGGGTGAGATTATGGTCAAAGTTGAGTAGACATAGGGACCATGGGCATCTTTTGCTACTGCTGATTTTGAAGGAAATGCACCCAGTATCCTGCTACTTGGTTTTGTGAACTTTCATCAGATTAAGGAAGCTCCTTTCTATCATCTGTTGTAGTTTTTGAATGCATCTACTAATAGGATTTTTTCCTACTTAATCTCTTACCATGGGGAATGACAAAGATTTTTCTAATATGAAACTACTCCTGCATTCCTGGGAGAAAAGCATGTTGTATATAGCATTTTAAAAAATACTCTAGTAGGTTCAGTTTGATCATCTTTTGCTCAGCACTTTTGCATCTCTATGCATGGGTCAAATACACTTGTCATTTTCCTTTTTCCTCCTGTTTCTTTTGTTTGGGCATCAAGATAAGATTGAGAAACTGGGGACTAGTCTCTGTTTTTCTATTGTCTGGAAGAGTGTGTAAAACTGAAATGACTTGTTTCCTCGATGATTGATAGATGTCACTTATCAAACTACCTGGGCCTGGTGGTGTCACTATGTGCAATTTTCGTAATTTAATCATTTTATGTATTCTTCAGTGAGCCTTATTCTAGAGACATGTTCATTTCATCTAAGTTTTACATATTTTGTTTTTGACAAAAGGATATAGGTGGCATTCTCTTGTCTTTATGTTATTTGTTTTTGTCGAGATTACTTCCCCTTTTGGAAATATTCCTGACATTGGTTATTTGTGACTTCTTTCTTTTTTTTCCAGCTAAATCTTGTTAATTGCTTTCCCTATTTTATTATCAGTTTCACAGAACCAACTTTTGGGATTGTGGAATTTTCTCACTGTATCTTTGTTTTCTATTTTATTGATTTTTACTCTCATTTTCTCAGCACCTTCCTTCTACTTGTTTTGGTTTATTCTGATGATCTTTGATAAATTTTTAAGCTGGATACTTACCTTCTTAGTGTATATATTTTCATTCTCTATAAAACATAGTTAGGGATAAATTTCTCTCAGAATTTCATTTTTATTCCCTTCCACAAATTTTGATATATATTATTTGAATATCATTCAGTTGTGGATATTGTTAAAACAACATTGTGATTTCTTCTTTGAATCTTAAATTATTTGGGATTAAAAATTCCAAAGGTATGAAGATTTTAAACATCTTTCATAATTAAATTCTAAGTAGATGCTTTTTGGTCAGAATACATGGTTTTATGATATTTATTTTTAAAATTTGTTGAGACTTGATCTGTGGCCTGTATACAATGAATTTTTGTAAATGTTTTCCGTGTGCTTAAGAATAAATGTATATTTTTAGCCAGGCACAGTGGCTCATGCCTGTAATCCCAGCACTTTGGGAGGCTGAGGTGGGTGGATCACAAGGTCAAGAGTTCAAGACCAGCCTGGCCAATATGGTGAAACCCCGTCTCTACTAAAAATATAAAAATTACCTGGGCATGGTGGTTGGTGGCAGGTACCTGTAGTCCCAGTTACTCAGGAGGCTGAGGCAGGAGGATCGCTTGAACCCAGGAGGCAGAAGTTGCAGTGAGCCGAGATCGCACGCGCCACTGCACTCCAGCCTGGGTGACAATGTATATTTTTTATTTCTTAAACTAACAGGCCAGTGTGTTAATTGTAATGTTCAAACCCAAATCTTTAGACGTAGCTAGATCTTCCCAACCTGTCAATACTTGAGAGAGGTGTGTTGAAATCTGACATTATGATAATGTATTTGTCAATTTCTTACTGTAGTTCTATCAATTGTGTTTCTTATATTTAATGTACTTTTAAATTAAAAGCATATATTTTAGAAAAGCATTATATCTTCTCAGTGAACTGAACATTTCATCAAACAGTAATTCTTTCTCTTCTTTCTCTTCATAGTGGTGCTTTTTGTTTTCTTTTTTTTCTTTCTTCTGCTTTTTTTTTTAGACAGAGTCTCACTCTGTTACCCAGGCTGCAGTGCAGTGGCATGATCTTGGCTCACTGCAGCTTCCACCTCCTGGGTTCAAGCAATTCTCCTGCTTCAGCCTCCCGAGTAGCGGGGATTACAGGTGTCCACCACCACGCCCAGGTAATTTTTGTATTTTTAGTGTAGACAGGGTTTCATTATGTTGACCAGGCTGGTCTTGAACTCCTGGGCTCAAGTGATCTACCCACCTCATCCTCCCAAAGTGCTGGGATTACAGACATGAGCCACCGTGCCTGGCTCATAATGATGCTTTTTGCTTTAAAGTCTGTTGGACTGGATTTTTTTTTTTTTTTTTTTTTTTTTTTTAGCCAGGGTCTCACTCTTTCATGCAGGCTGCAATGAACTGGCATATGGATCTTAATATAGCTACTCTAGTTTCTTATTGATTAGTTAGATGCCTGATACTTTTTCATTTTCTCCTATCCTCCCAACATTTTATGTATGTATGCTCTAGCAGTAATTTTGTAAACAGTATATAACCAGGTTTTAAAAAATCCAAGTTGACATCCCTTGTTGAGTTTACTGGCATTTATTGTGGTTACTGACATATGTGAATTTCTTTCTACTATTTTACCTTTTACTTTCACTTAGTTCCACTTTTTCAATATTTAATTTTTCTCCTTTCTTACTTAGAAGCTTAATATCTTGCCGGGCGCGGTGATGCACATCTGTAATTCCAGCTACTTGGGAGGGTGAGGTAGGAGGATTGCTTGAGCCCAGGAGTTTGAATCTAGTCTGAGCAACATAGCAAGACTCTCGTCTCAAAAAAAAAAAAATTAATATCTCTGTCTTACATCTAACAAAAAGAACTTTGGTGTGCTTTTATATCTCTTGGCCTCTCTTCCTTCAACTTCTTACAATGTTGGTATTTTTTATAGATGTGCAGTTTTTGTTCTGTGTTACTATGAACATACTTAGCATTTTTCTATTATTTGATTTTTTTTTTTTTTTTTTTTTTTTTTTTGAGACGGAGTCTCGCTCTGTCACCCAGGCTGGAGTGCAGTGGCCGGATCTCAGCTCACTGCAAGCTCTGCCTCCCGGGTTCACGCCATTCTCCTGCCTCAGCCTCCCGAGTAGCTGGGACTACAGGCGCCTGCCACCTCGCCCGGCTAAGTTTTTGTATTTTTAGTAGAGACGGGGTTTCACTGTGTTACCCAGGATGGTCTCGATCTCCTGACCTCGTGATCCGCCCGTCTCGGCCTCCCAAAGTGCTGGGATTACAGGCTTGAGCCACCGCGCCCGGCCTATTATTTGATTTTTTAAAAAAACACACAACTACACATTTTGCTGAGGTATTTTGTTACCTTTCTATCTCATACTTATCACAGATTTTGTGTTTTTCTTTCTCTTTATCTCTTTGTATTTGAACTCTTCCTCCCAATGGGTTTTCAATTTGGGTTCCTCAAGGCCTCTGAAGACTTATATGCCTGGAAATATATTTTATCCCCTTACATTTGAATTTTATTTGGCAGGATATACATTCTAAAATTAAAGTGATTTTCCTTCTGTGCTTTAAACTTCACCCCACTGTTTCTTGCATTTAGTATTGCTGTCAAGAAATCTTACGCCGGCCAGGTCCGGTGGTTCACGCCTGTAATCCCAGCACTTTGGGAGGCCAAGGTGGGTGGATCTCTTGAGGTCAGGAGTTCCAGACCAGCCTGGCCAACATGGTGAAACCCCATCTCTACTAAAAATAAAAAATAGCCGGGCGTGGTGGTGGGCACCTTTAAGTCCAGCTACTCAGGAGGCTGAGGCAGGAGAATCACTTGAACCCAGGAGGCAGAGGCTGTAGTGAGCCAAGATCACGCCACTGCACTCCAGCCTGGGCGACAGAGCTAGACTCTGTCTCAAAAAAAACCAAAAAAACAAAAAAACAAAAAAAACCGACATCTTACATCATTCTTAATCTCACATATTTGTAGGTAATCCACTCATTTTCCTTGGAAACTTTTATAATTTTCTCTTTGGTTCTGATATTCTTAAGATTCACTATCCTGTATCTAGGCATGGGATGCCCTGCATCTTTTTTTCTTGCACTTCTGGGGCTCTTTCAGCTGAGATGTTTCATCTTTCTTCAACTCTGGAAATTTTATTTCCACTATGTTTTTTTCAAATATTTCTTCCTTTTCTATTTCTTTTCTTTCTTATTTGAAAACTATTATTATCTAAATGTTAAAGTGTTCTTTTTTTTTTTTTTTTTTTTTTTTGACAGTCTCACTCTGTTGCCCAGGCTGGAGTGCAGTGTCACAATCTCAGCTCACTGCAATCTCCGCCTCCTGGGTTCAAGTGAATCTCGTGCCTCCGCCTCGAGAAATGGTGCATGAAATCACACCACTGCACTCCAGCCTGGATGACAGAGTGAAACTCTGTCTCAAAAAGAAAATTTCTGAGCTACTGTTTGAAGACTCATATTGCTTTCAACATATTTTTCCACAGTGTGATGGGTAGGGATATGGGTGAAGGTGGGAGAGGAAAGAAATTGCTTCTTGTGTCTGGGTACCATCTTTGCTGGGGACTTAGGATCAGCTCCATTTTGTTTCTGTTTCTTGGAACCTGGGTCCAGGATCAGAATTGCCGTCTCTTTTCTGTTTTGCACATAAGATACCTTGTAACATATGCTGAAGGTATACATTTGCTTCATCTATAATCCACTCCTCCTGCCTAGGTCAGGGTCTATGTCTGATTTCTCACACGGTACGTGCCCAGAACCAGAAAGAGAGGAGACAGGGCTGGGTTCGAATCCTGGCCTCACCATGTATTAGATGAATAACCCTGGGCAAGTTACTTAACCTCTCTCCACCTCAGTTTCCCTGTGTGTAAGGTGGGGATAATTAGGATATCTTTTATACTGTTGTGGGTTTTTTTGTGACGATTCAGTGTGATTAGTAAGTCCTCAATATGGTCTAATCAATCATAGTATTACAAAATTTTGAAAGAATGAGTGAATAGTTTAGTTCACAGGAAATGTATATGGACAGGTGGGGCCGGGATTTGAACCCAGCCCTGTCTGCCCTGTGCCAGGTCCTGGGTACGTACAGTGTGAGAAATCAGACATAGACCCTGACCTAACCAGCCTATGGCCTGCTAGGAGGAGTGGATTATAAAAGGATGAATTGATAAATGTTACATCAGCCCAACTTCCCCATGGGAACCATTTATTGTATTTTCCTCTTATTTTGGTGTTGAGGCCTCTTTCTGGGGATTGGCCATAAACTCTAGCCCTGCCTTGAATGGGAACCCCAGGGATTTGGCCATATGTTCACAGTGTAACTTTCACAGAATACTCCTTTATCCTGGCACACCGCCTACTGCCTAAGTGCCCGGCCTGTGACCAGCAGTCCCTCTCATAGCAAACTTGTTTATCCTGGCAGATGTCCTTGCAGCTCTCATATGACCTGTGTCCAGTTTATTCCTACCAAGACAGCTATTCTCTAGGAGAGCCCTGACCAGAAAAGAAGTCAGGTTCAGGTCTGTCGGGTGGGTGGGACACAGAGGAGACAGCACAACAAAACACATGAAATAACAGAGGCAGTTTATTACTCACAGGTCCCAGAGAGAAGACGGCATAGCAAGCCTTGAAGGGTGAATGGAAAGGAGGGAACTGACCAGGACACAAGTACTCATCCAGTGGGTAGGGAGCAAGAGAGAGACAGAGAAAGAGAGAGAGAGAGAGAGAGAGAGAGAGAGAGAGAAGGATCCATGAGCCAAAGCCTTAATTAGAGTCCAGGGCATAACCCAAGCAGGTTTCCCACAGGGAGTTCTAACTGGGGGTTTAGAGCTAGCAGGCAGGAGTTCTGTGGAGCCACACTGTGACTGAGATGTGGCTGCCGCAGTATATCTGTGCAGCCTATGAGGGATACAGGAGTCAGGAGGTAAGTCAAGAAGGTTGTAACTGTAAGTCCCATAGGGAGCTGGTCACAAGGAGGTGGTTGTATCAGGCAGACATCTGGATTAACCACCTTGGGGAACTGGGAGGAGGTGGAGAATTGGAAATTGTGTCCAGGTGACTAAGCCCTGCTTCTGGCATGAGACGGTCCAACTTAGGTTCAAAATAAATCCCAAGGCAACATATAAATATAAGAACTCATTATTCTATGCTGCCTCTTTATTCCTACTGTGACACCTTTCCTTCCCCTTTACTCAGGATTCCAGGAAGAAGCCCTGGCCAGACAGCCCCGGAGACCAAGCATCTCCTGCTGGGGATACCCCTCCCTTGGGAGAACAACAGGAGCTCCATTATGCCTCCCTCAGCTTTTCTGAGATGAAGTCGAGGGAGCCTAAGGACCAGGAGGCCCCAAGCACCACGGAGTACTCAGAGGTCAAGACAAACAAGTGAGGACTCCCCCAGAGCTCAGTCCTGGCCGGAGGAACCACAGCCTGTCTGGGGGGAAGGACGAGTCAGGGACCACTTGCTGAAGCACAAAGAGCCCTTGTGACAATGTTAACATTAACTGATGTGTAAGTGCTCCAAGCAGAGCAGAAAGAAGACAGATGATGGAATTGGAGAAGTGGGCTCAAACCTAGGCCCTGGCACTGTCATCAAGCAATTCACTGCATCCCTCTGTGCCTCAGTTTCCCATTCTGTAAATCAGAGATCATGCATGTTACCTCAAAGGTTGTTGTGACCATTAAAGAAAGCAGCACATGGAAATCAACCAACACAGGTCCTGGCACAGGGCATGTGCTCAGTGCTTGCTGATCTCTCTTCCTTGAATAGGAAGGTCCTGTTGGCAAATTCTCTCAAGGCTGGGGATGACCGGGTACAAAAACCAGGGCAGCAATATGTTGGTGTCACTCCCCTTCCAAGAACTCTTCAAAGACTCCCTAGGAGAGACCAGCCCCTCAGCCTGACACTTGGTTCATGATGTGGGATCTTACATCCTTGCCAGGGTCATATCTTTGCCCACTTTTACCTGCAATCCTTGCATCATATTCCATCAGCTCCAGTCCTTCATTTTTGAGAGCCACAGGAATCCTTCCAACAGCCAAAGAGTTGAATCTAACTCTTTCCTGCCCAAACCCGTTCATGGACCCCTGGCCTTAGACAATACATCACAAGCGTCTCCCCCGTCACTTAAGGTCCTTCATGACCTCCCTGCTATCTATTTATTTATACTTTCTTCTTGGCCAACCCTTTCTTAAGCCTTTCATGCTTGTTCATACAACACTTTCTTTGCAATTTGAGATTTCTCCTCCTGGAAGTCATGCCTCCTTGCTTTCATCTAGCTTACACTATCTTTTCCTCCAAACATGAGTTCATGGGTGGTCTTGGGTTGGAAGAGTGGACTGAAGAAAGAAATTATACTCTCCCTCCTCTAAAATTGAACTAATTAATTTTTTTTAAATGCTAAACCAAAAGCAGCTAAAAATTCGCTGGTTACTTATCTAGGTTTCTCCAAACCCAGATAAATGACGATGTTAGAAACTTTAGCAAGTGGCCATGAGGAAATGAATGGATAATTCCAGTGGAGTACTGGGAGGACACTGATTCTCAATATCTACCACCCAAACCTCGTTTTCATCACTGTAAAGAAGTTGAATTGTGACTACTGTTTTGGTTATGACAGGTTAGATAATTTTGATCAGGCCTTGTGTTGAAAATAATAAAATATTTTGGGGAAAAAATGAGAGTAGAAAAAGAATACTTCGCTTAAATAGTATAGAATGCCTGAAAATAAAATGGGAACTTAGTAGGCCAAAATTCTGGGGAAAGCCTGAGCCCAGAGAAGTAAGCAGAATCACTAAGCCAAAATTCCCAAGGGCATTTGCTCATATTGGAAAAGGGAGCTTTGGTTCTGTGGTCTTGCATGTGGCTCTGGAAATGAAGGTCAAATCTATGGCCCAGCGAAAGGTTGGAAATGTCAAAAGAGACCATCTCCACATTGGGTTTGTGTCAAGGTAAGGCTGAATCAAAGAAAACTGAAGACAAGGAAAAAAATCTGAACAGCTACCAGAGAAAAAGGATCGCCTTCAAAAGAAAAGCCATTTAATTGACAGCTGATTTATCAGTAGCAACCTGGAGAGTAGAAGAAGGCAAATACTATTTTTAACATCAATTTGTAATCTATACTCAGTAAAGTCAACTCAAAAATGAGAGCAATAATGATCTTTCAGAGCAAGTAAATGGGGGAACTTTAATAAAAACAAAAGATAATTTAGAATTCCTGACAAACACAACGGCTAAGGACCAAGGTAAGCGTATTTTACATGTCCTAATATCCATATATTATCCAGGAGGAGAGAGGTTTTCATTTACTAAAGACTTTGATAGGTTAATTACGCATGCTGTAAATTTGTATCATGATGGCTAAAAGAACAGAATCATAATATATAACTTTCAACCTAGTGATGATTAAAGGTATACTATTAAAAACTTAGTAAACCAGCCAGGTGCAGTAGCTCACACCTGTTAATCCCAGCACTTTGAGAGGCCGAGGTGGGGAGAATCACTTGAGCCCAGGAGTTCGAGATGGGCAGCATGGCAAAACACACCTCTACAAAAAAAATACAAAAAATTTAGCCAGGCATGGTAGCATATGCCTGTAGTCCCAGCTACTTGGGAGGCTGAGACAGGAGGATCACCTGAGCCCGGAAGGTGGAGACTGCAGTAAGCCGAGTGATAGAGTGAGACCTGTCTCAAGAAAACAAAAAACCAAACAACACAAAAAACTTAGTAAACAAACAAAAAATGGAGAAATAAAGTAATGTAGAATTGATGACACGTACAGAAAACAAAATATAACATGGGACATTTATGTTAAATATGATTGGATAAATGCTTCAGTTAAAAACAGAGTCCACTTTGATGGATTCCAAGTATATGATCTTTACAACATATACATGTAAAGTACAAGGATAGCAAAGGCTAAAAGGGAAAGTATAATATGCCGACATTAATACAAGGAAAGCTGGTGCAGTGCTATTGGGCTATACAAAATACACATTACCACATTGTTCCATTTGTGTGAATGTTTAAAGCAATTATTCTTGCTTAAGAATGTATACACAGGTATTATGCTTATGGGCAAAGGCAGGGAAAAAGATAATTCGAAATATCAGCAAGGTGGTAACTCATAGAGAAGGTTAGGGAGGGTGGGAAACAAAGAGGGTTTCTAAGATTCCTGGGGTGCCCGCATGTTCTATTTCTCAGCATAACAGATGATTACACAATGTGAATGGTAAGTATATTTTTGATAACACAAACATGGAAAAATATTGCAAGCTAGGAAATGTCTAATCTTCTGCTAGTCATCTTTTCTTAAAATTTTTGAAGAAAACAGTAATTTTCCTTATGGAGATTATGACAAAAAGTTAAGGAAAATTCATCCTTCTTATAAAAAATCTTGATAGATTTGACAACATCACAATGGAAACTATCACTAGGCTCAGTGGCTCATGCCTGTACTCCCATCACTTTGGGAGAGTGAGGTGGGAGGATCACTTGAGCCCAGGTGTTTGGAACGAGCCTGGCAACATAGTGAGACCCTGTCTCTATAAAAAGAAAAGAAAAAGTTAGTGGGCATGGAGGCACACGCTTGTGGACCTAGATACTTGGAAGGCTGAGATGGGAGGATCGCTTGAGTCCAGGAGTTCAAGAACAGCCTGGGCAACATAGTAAGATCCCATCTCCACGAAAAATAAACAAAAATGAGTTGGGCATGGTGGCAGGTGCCTGTGGTCCCAGCTACTGGGGAGGCTGAGATGGGAGGATCACTTGTGCCCTGGAGGTTGAGACTGCAGTAAGCTGAGATCATGACACTGCAGTCCAGCATGGGTGACAGAGTGAGACTTTGTCTCTCTCTCTCTCTCTATTTATATATATATATACACACACATATATACATGCACCAATAATGTGAGACCCCATGAAGTCGCTTATACGTCCAGTCTCTGTTTCCCACTCTGTCAAATGAGAATTATTAACCATACATCTCTTAGGTTGGTTATGAAGATTAAATGAGGTATATATAGAAAAGCACAGCCCTGAGTCTGGAACTTGGGGAGCTTCAGTGAATGTCCATCTCTTTCCTAAACCCTTATCCGAGAGGAGATCCAGGCAGGGACTTGCTACTTAAAGCGTGGTCCAAGAGCCAGCAACATCAGCATAATCTGGAACGTCAGAAAAATACCTTGTTCTTCCCTGCCCGTTAGCCAGGCCGGCACTACAATTCAAAAGAATGATCCTTAGGTCAACAAGAGGAGCGAGAGGAAAAGCACAGAGATAAGTCCCTTTCCCTGGCCTCTCCTTCCCAAAAGGGACCCAGCCTTTTCGAAGCCTTTCTGACTTAGGTGCCCCGCTGGCCTACAGCTCAGAACCGTGAGCTTGTGAATTTGTGTCCACGGCGGAGTTGGGAGTTTCCTGAACTCAGAGCACAGTTATGGTGCAGAACCATGGACAGCGCCAACCCTGGGTAGTAGTTCCCCAAATCCGGCATGGCGGATGGAGCGCCCCCTGGGGGCAGAACTCTGGCCTGTCTCCAATGCAGAGGTAAGAAGGTTGGAAAGTAGGGTTGGTTACATTCTGTGCTGCAGGACAGAGGTGGTCAGAGGACATCCAAACTCCTCCTCAGTCTTCTTCTGAAGTCCCCCTCATTTTAGGGAAGAGAAGACAACTTTAGAGAGATGGTGCATTTCTCACAGGCCACTGGGATACTTGCTTCTCTGAGCTGACTCTGCCCTCACTCCTTCCAGGAAACATTCTCTGTGGCAGGCTCCATTTCTTCCTCCCTTCGTTTTCCAGTGGGTCGATAATTTGGTCTTGCTTTGAATCCTTTATTTGTTCTGTCGTGGTGTTCTGAACAACAGAACATGATATGTGATCCTTTTCCATACCTGGCTCTGTGCCAAAACCCAAATCAGCTCAAATGAAGGAATGAAGTATCTATCAGAAGGCTGGTTGTGAAGTTATATTTGGAGCTGAGGGGTCACAGAAACAAATTCTAAGTTTTCCTTCATTCTACATGAATGGTAAGTATTTATACTGGGAAAAGGATCCTGGGGCCTCAGTGGACCACAGGATGCAGAGAGTTGTCATGAAGGGCAGAACAGGCAAGGCAATGTCAGGGTAAAATGGATGTTGGTTAAAGAGGGAGAGATTTGATAATTACTGTGTGTGAAGATGGGAGGCCCATAGGGCTGGAGGAACTGTTAAGAAGTCAAAACTCAACACTGAAGGTGTGAGTGAAGGGCTTATCAGAAACCTGAGAATAAGCAAGGAGACATACAAAAATTCAGTGACTTTTTGAACTCAAATTGACACCAGAAAAACCACAAATGTCACAGCCAAGTGTGAAGCTGGAGCCAGGCCCTCAGTTCTGAGTCATAGTCTCTGACAATGAAGGGCCCCCTTGCAGGTGAGTTTCAGTTCCACTTTCTTGTGACTTCTTGTGTGACTAGGACTGGGTGGAGGGGCAGAAGATTCAGTTTCAGGGCTCCTAGACTCTTCTGCTCTGAGAGAGATCTCCAAGAGTTCCAAGTGAACAGAGAAGAGGTGGGGCATGCCCCATTAATTTTCTGAGGAGAGGTAGGAATGGATGCCTAGAGGAGGCCACATCTGAGTGAGGAATGAGAAGGCAGGGGGCACTGAACAGGTTATCAGTAGGCCTGGGGTGAAAGGAGGTCAACTTTCACTTCCCTGGTGGTTGTTTGAGGGAAGAGGACTCCTAATAGAGAGAGGAACTTGGAGCAGCCCAATCCAGGAAAAATCTCTAGCTGTCCTCTTTCTGTAGCTGCCTTGATCTGCAGATAGAAGAAACTCATCAGGTGATGTCAGGAGTCCCAGACTCCCCCCGCTCCAAACCCAAGATGCTGCTGTTACCCCTGCTGTGCGTGTGCAGGGGCAAGAGTACTGCAGGAAATATGACTTCAGAGAAGGTCCTTGGTCTTCATTTTGGGGTACAGCTTGGAGAAATATGCAGGATAGAAGTTGCAGGTCTGAGATTTGAAGATGTGGTACAGGACAAAGTACCTCTGTATCCTCATGCTTTGACCTTCTCTCATCTTGAAATTTTTGTGCTTACTCCAGAAGAGCCTATGTCTTTTGGTTTGTGGAAGAGGTCAACATTTCTATTTCCATGATCCTCCTATTTCCACAGATAGAACAGATCAAAAGCTGCAGAGAAGACACCAAGAACCGTAGGCTGATTCCACCTCCTTGGGGACATTCACTGAGCAACAGAGATGGCAAGAAGGAGAGGAGCATGACATTTTTCCCTCGTGAAGAGAAGACTTTTTTTTTTTTTTTTTTAGACGGAGTCTTGCTCTGTCGCCCAGGCTGGAGTGCAGTGGCCGGATCTCAGCTCACTGCAAGCTCCGCCTCCCGGGTTTACGCCATTCTCCTGCCTCAGCCTCCCGAGTAGCTGGGACTACAGGCGCCCGCCACCTCGCCCGGCTAGTTTTTTGTATTTTTTAGTAGAGACAGGGTTTCACCATGTTAGCCAGGATGGTCTCGGTCTCCTGACCTCATGATCCGCCCGTCTTGGCCTCCCAAAGTGCTGGGATTACAGGCGTGAGCCACCGCGCCCGGCCAAGAGAAGACTTTTGTGAGATATTGTCACAAATAGAAAACATAACCTCTAAATGTGAAAGGTAGAGTATTGCTCTACTCACAGAGAGCTTAGGTGTTCCTGTGTCCCACATCTGGGCACCTCTCATGCTTGGGGGCCAATTGCAAGTTTGGAGGCCTTAGAGAAGGTAGATTTGCCATTGCCTTCTTCTTTCACATTTTAGACTCTGTTATGTTTGGTACTGGAACATCCAGGTGAGGATGGCCCCTTTCCAGAACCCACAGCCATGAACTGGATCTGAGACCATCTGGGGATCCTGGAGTGAGGAAAGTGTAAAGTGCAAGCTCTTCTGATAATCACAACCACAATAAGTGTGGGTGGGTGAGTGGGTGGAGCGAGGTGTGTCTCAGGGTGACCCATTGCCAGTAACAGTTCTTGGGTGTCCTATATCCTCAGCAGGCTCTGACATGGTGAAGTCAGAGCCCCCTTGCACCCAGATTCCAGGATACCTAGAATGTGAATGTCAGGTGTCTGCATCAGCACTTTTGGGGAGAGGGAGGACCTGGGGCACAGACTGGGAGGGTATGGTATCACAAGTGGCCTCTGCATCAGCCCCTGAGCTGGGTCCTCTGCTCTCAGCTCAGGGTCCTTCATGCCTTCCACAACCAAACCCTTCAGATGAAGTAGGTTGCTGATTCCAAACACAGTCTGAAAAGCGAAGTAGAACGTTTGAGTCTCATGGAGATAGAATGATAAAAGTTATGGCTGAGGGCTTGCCTAGGAAAAAGGGCTGTGGCAAACACTGCAGTGCTCTGGTTGGGACCTTGTAGAGTAAGGATGAGCTGGAACTAGATGATACCTCACAAGGATTAAAGCCAGACCAAATTTCCTCAATATCTGATCAAATCAAAGTGGTCTGCTTGCCACAAGCAAGAGTAAATATGCCCTGAAGAATGATAATGTGACTCAGAGTTTAAAATTATCTCTATAGATTTTTGTCACTGCACCAGACAAGAGTATGGCCAGGGAAACAGCCACCAAGAGTTTTATGAGAATAAAGGGCTTGCTAGAGGACCTAGAACTTAACGCAAATGTGGTAGAGCTGGAAAGTGATGCTTTGGAGAAGGCAGGATGATCATGAGAGCATCATTAAGCAGTTCAATTGAAGAACAGGTGTGGGTGGGCAAGATAGAGCTTGCAGGGATGTATGAAAAGCCAAGTATGTCCACTGTTACCATGGGACTCCGAAGGGGGATCTCAGAAAGTTCTACGGAAAACTGTTGCCTATGTAGCTACTGCCTCTGTAAGCACACAGGCAAGCAGGTGGTGGTATACTTGAGGCAGGTGTAGGTCATCCCCAGGGCTGGCAATTGGGAAGCCGGCCTGCATGTGGAGCAAAGCAGGGAAAATTGCCTACTACATTATGCTATTTTATAGTTGTTTACAGCAGGAGGGTAAGTCTGCTACTAGTTACTCCATTCTGCCTGGTTCTTTTTATTATTCATCACATTCACAGTTTTAATGGTTCTTTTTAAAATGTAATCCAATACAATGCTGAAACTCTCCATTTTAGCATCTATTTTCACATGATGACAATTAAAGTCCATACCTAAAACTCATATCTAAAACACCTGTAATTACATCTGTGTTTGATGCCCAGCTTCTTGGTATTCAACTATTTTGTCATATCTCCTGGTATGCTTGTAAACTTTTTCATTTTTAGTTGAATTTCCAGTATTTTGTTTGAAAAACTGCAGAGATTTTTTGGAGCTCTGACTGAAATTTTCCTCCTCTGGATTCTAGGACAGTCTAGAACAGCACTGTGCAAAGGAACTTTCGTGACGATGGAAGCATTGTGTCTGCATTGTTCAATATAGTGGTCCTGAGCACTTGACAGGTATTTAGAGTGACTGAGGATTTAATCCTTGATTTTATTTTAATTAATTTAAAGGTAAATCGGCTCATGTGGCTAGGGCTACCCTACTTTTGCTTTCTAGCAAGTAGAATAGAGACAGATCCCTTAAGCCAGCCCCATGTTGAGAGAGTTTGAAGATGGGTTTTGGTCTTTTTGTGGGCAGGCCTACTCCCAGTTGACCCTTACTTTTTTTTTTTTTTTTTTTTTTGAGATGGCGTCTCACTCTATTGCCCAGGTTGGAGTGCGATGGTGCGATCTTGGCTCACTGCAAGCTCCGCCCCCTGGGTTCACACCATTCTCTGGCCTCAGCCTCCTGAGTAGCTGGGACTACAGGTGCCTGCCACCACGCTCGGATAATTTTTTGTATTTTTAGTAGAGACGGGGTTTCACCGTGTTAGCCAGGATGGTCTCAATCTCCTGACCTTGTGATCTGCCCACCTCGGCCTCCCAAAGTGCTGGGATTACAGGTGTGAGCCACCGCGCCTGGCCAACCCTTACTTTTAATTTGTAACCCTTCTTGACTCCTAACAGAAGGTTTGGGGTGTTTACTGGGCCTCTCCTTATCAGACCCGGAACATCAAATTTGGTTTACCCAGTGCCATCAGACTGCTGAGAGGAGAGTTTAAGTATGTTGGGCTCACCTCAATGATCTTCCCTTCCTTCCAGGGTTTTCGTCCCTCAAGTCCTGTCTACCTTGGTAGCACCAGGCTCCATGATCTATTTGTATTTATTTAATTTTATTAATTTTTTTTTTGTAGAGGCAGGGTCTCTGTATGTTGCCCCGGCTGCCCTCAAATTCCTGGGCTCAAGTGATCCTCTCATATTGGCCCCCCTAAAGTGCTGGGATTATAGACATAAACCACTGTACCTGGCCACCATGATTTCTTTCTCCAACCCCAGCCATAACACTACTGAAAGCTCAACTCAGGTTCCCATCCTCTTAAGCCTCTGCTTTCTGCTTGCTTCCTTAGCCTTTTGGCCCCTCCAGGAGAATGAGCTTCCCTTTTCTCTTGGATCCTGGCCAACTTGGTAGCTCTCCAATGTCTTCAGATTGTTTTGTGTGTGTGTGTGTGTGTGTGTGTGTGTGTGTGTGTGTGTGTGTGTCCTGTTTTTCCAGTTGGTCTCAGTCTCAGTGTGGAAGTGTTATTCTGACGTTAGCTACTCTATCATGGCTAGAAACCTCGCTTGCTTTATTTGATCTCTGCCCCCAAAGTCACCTTCTCAAAGAGGTCCTGGCCTTTCAAACTAAAATAACACCTCTTTACACCTTTTCCCTTTATGTTATTTCGTATCCACAGCACTAATTATCTGACATTATATAAGTGTCTTTCCCACAAGGCTGTAAGCTCCATGAAAGATTTGGTCTTTTTTCTCTCACCAGTGCCTAGAACAGCCCCTGCACACATTATATGCTCAATAAATGTTTCTTGGATGAATAATGCTGTATTGTCCAGACAGGTCTGGTCTTTGCCCTTAATGATCAGTCTAATTAGGGAGAGCATAACCCAAAACGGTTGGAAGGCCACAGAATCAGGATAGGACCTATGGGTGGGGGACCTACGTGGTAGGGTTTGGGAGAGCCGTATGCCCTGGACTGGGTGGGAGGGGAGAATCAGGAAGGTCCTCTTTCTACAAGGACCCTGGAGGGTTTGAGCAGGCAGATGGGAAAGGGAAGGCATTCCTGACTAGGGAGGCAAGTCAGCAAAGCTCGGAGGTGGGACTGAGAACACCAAATCTCCCACAGGTCAGGCAGGAAGTTTCTGGGCCTCACTCCTTCCAGGACCAGTTGAGTAGCAATCCTGAAAGCAAAAGCCCCCTGGTGGCCAAACCTTAATATGAACGACCAAGTTACTGAATCCTCCCAAGAGTAGCCTGATGTGGGGGGAGTGAAGAGGGAGGGTTGCTTCTCTTTTCAGAGGAGGAAATGGAAGGTCAGAAAAGTTAAGACGCGACTCAGGCTCACGCAGCTCTGCCTTCAGAACTTGAGAGGTCTGCAAAGCCCACCAGCCCCTCCTTACCTATGACAAGAGACATTCAGGTGGTGATGGATGAGGATAGGATAGCATGGGGGAAAGGCAATCCCAAAATCTCTGAGAGCTCTGGAGCCAGGTCAACCTGGTGGGAGCCCCCAGATCAGTTACTGTGGCTCAAGCTACAGCCAGTAAGGCCGTGGTGGAGACGAAACGAGAGGGTGCAGCGCGTGCTGCACACGAAGCGCTGGAAGGGAGGCATCGTGACGGGGGCTGTGAATGGCGTGTGTCCATCAGGTAATGTCACTCTGCTTACCCCACTGCGGGCAAACAGGAAACATCAGGAATTGGTGCTCAAGGAGGGTCAGGACCATGCTGAGCGCACCCAGAACCAGCAGAGGCACTGGGCAGGAGGTCCCCAACCAACCCCCACTCGCTCAGGAATCACAAAGTGTTCAGCCCCCTCCTCCCTGAGACCCAGGAGTCCACGACCCCAGGCCCTCCTTCTTCAGCCACAGATGCCTGGGGTCTCCAGTCCCACTTCCTCTAGCCCTAGTCCTGGCCCTTTCCTCTCTCAGACCCAGGATGGTCCCCCAGCCCCCTCCTCCCTCAGAGCCAGAAGCCCAGCTCAAGACCCTTCCTCCCTGAAACCCCGAAGTCTGGGGTCCCAGCTTCTTCAGGGTTTCAGGTTACTAGGCCCCCATCCCCCTCCCACCTCACATGGAAGGCCCGGTAAGGTAACGGGGTTTATTCAGTGTCATTTACAGGCAGCCCCCACTCGGGGGCGTCGGATCCCGGCGGGAGGCCTGGAGTGGCTAGAAGGTGGGGACAGTCTCGGAGGTGGGGGCCCGGGCCGGATCCCCGGGTGTCCCCGGCGTCGCCTCCTCGTCCAGCCCCCGGCGGCCCTTGCCGATGGCCGGGAGCGCGCAGGCCTGGCAGAGCGCGCGACTGGCCAGGGCCCCACAGCGGGAGCAGGCGCCGGGGCGCGGGGTCCGCGCGGCCGGGGCCAGCGCCAGGCGCTCGGCCGAGTGCACGAGGTCCAGCACCGCCGACCGCCGCGCCGCCTCCAGGCGCTTGAGCGGGTCTCGGGAGTGGCCGCGGAAGGCCTCGGGCGCGTAGACGCACTCCTCGGAGAAGTAGTCCAGGCGGCGGAAGTGCGCGTACAGCACCACCTCCTTCTGCGAGGCGAACTGCAGCGGGCGGCAGCGCGGCAGGGCGTCCCGCTAGTCCGGGGAGCCCAGGCCCCCGCCCCGGGCCAGCCGCCCCGCGTCGCCTCTCAGGAAATTCATGAGCAAGGTCTCCGCCATGTCGTCGGCGTTGTGACCTGCTGGGGAGAGACGGGAGCGGGTGAGGTGGCGCGCGGAGGGCGCTGCTGGCCAGGGAGCCCCCCGGGGAACCAAGGGTCCACGAGGACCCAGAGAGAGACTGGGAGGAGAGACCCACGGAGACCCAGGGCACAGTGTGGCCGCCAGGACCCAGAGAGAGACGGCGAGAGGGAGAGCAAGCCATGGAGACAGACCCCCGAACAACGTGCGACAGCCAGGATCCAGAGACAGGGAGTGGGAGAGAGAGCCATGGAGACTCCTAGGGCACTGTGGGCAACCAGGACCCAGAGAGAGACGGGGAGGGGGAGAGCGAGCCATGGAGACCCGCGAACAACGTGCAACAGCCAGGATCCAGAGACAGGGAGGGGGAGACAGAGCCATGGAGACTCCTGGGGCGCTGTGGGCAACCAGGACCCAGAGAGAGACGGGGAGTGGAGACCCAGGGCACAGCGGGGCCGCCAGGACCCGGAGAGAGACGGGGAGAGGAGCGCGGAACATAGAAACCCAGGGTACAGCGGGGCCGCCAGGACCCAAGACAGAGAGGGGCAGGGGGAGGGGGAAGAGACACTGATGGGGAAACTGGACCATGGAGACTCCCGGGCACCACGGAGCAGCCAGATGGAGACTGGAGGTGGACAGAAAACCTGAAGGGAACACAAACAAGTTCCTTGGGGGAGCCCTCATTTGCCATCCACCTACTGTACACCAGGCCCTTCGCCAGCTCTCCTTCCACATAGCGGGTAAAAATGCTTTAAGCTGCAAACCATTTCAGCCTCACTTAAAACTGTATTTCAGACAACACGGGAGAAAAAAGGACCATCTAATGGGGATTCTCAAGAGAGCTGTAGACACAAGTGCCTCTGGGAATACAGATCACGAGGTTTAGAAAGACCAGAAAGTTAGTGCATACAAACACACCAGTCGCCATACAATGTAAATGGAAACCATGTTTATTCTGCATCTTGTCATCTTATACTTGACTCTGTATATTAAAATGCTTGCTGTTCTTCTTAGGGCTTCTCAAGTTGGTCATACTTCCCCTCCTCAAGGCCTTTGCCTCTCTGTGTCCTCAGCTCAGAACACCGCTCCCCCAAACTCCAACTCATCCTTCACCTGGTTATTCACTGAGCCTTCGGGTCTCAGTTCACTCAGGAAAGGTTTCTTTAATCCCCACCTTTTCCCCGTCACTAGGATCCCCTGATATAAATTCACATGTTCTGTGTAATTTTCCGTAGTAGCACTTGTCAGGTTATAATTACATACGTGAAAATCAGGCAGGAGTGCAGATTGTATTGTGCTCTTGTGCATTGTCATAACAGCAAACATTTACATCATGTTTACTGTTTTTCAGCCTCTAGTCTAAGTGCCTTATATATAACTCAAGTACTTTCCAACTCAAGGACCCAGATATTATTAACATCCCCATTTTAAAAAAGATGAAATGGAGGTTAGGTAATCTGCTCTAGGCTACACAGCTTGTATCTGGTATTTAGTCAATGGACGATAATTACTTATTAAAGTAATCATTGGGAAAAAATAAGAGTTGTCGGAGAGAAACCTATAAAGAAAAGGAGTTAAGAGACACCGTAGCGTTTCGGACTGTATGGCTTATGATGGGAGACGTCTCTTCACATCTCTCTGTAAAGGGAGATACAAAGAAAGTCATTTCCCTCTACTAAAAATACAAAAATTACCCAGGCGTAGTGGCAGGCGCCCGTAATCCCAGCTACTTAGGAGACTGAGGCAGGAGAATCGCTTGAATCCGGGGGGAGGCTAGGTTGCAGTGAGCCTAGATTGCACCACTGCACTCCAGCCTGGGCAACAGAGCGAGACTCCATCTCAAAATAATAACAATAATAATAATAGCAGAGTACTCCAGCCTTAGCTCCTACAGGGTAGCCCCTCTACCCCTCTATTTGCCAATGTGTGTACTAAGATGATGGCAGAGACCCAGAGGCTTGAAAAACCTGCCTTACTCCATCCTAGGGAGGCACACGTACTACCCACATGAGCCTTCAGCGGCTCCGGCCCCAAATAGGCACACGTGTATTTCCCCAGCGCCTTACTGGGATCCTCCTGCTAAGCCGCTCCCAGGGTCTCCGCGCCCACTTCTGGAGCATGCGCCCCAGTCCCCTTTCAGGAACCGCCCATTGCCTGCGCATGCTCCCCACTCCCTCTATCACGCAGAACTGCGGCCGCCCTTGTTCTCACCGGTGAGTGTGTGAGGAAGGCGCGCCCCTTCCTCCAGCGCCCGGCGCTGCAGCACCCCACAGAAGGTGCAGCAGGAGCGGCTGCGGCTGGAGTTGGTTGTGCTGTGGCTACGGGGTCCACCGTCCAGCCCCGAAGATGTCTTCGTAGGCCACAACGGTGAGCCACAGCTCCCAGCGCGCCGCACGGCCGCCAGCGCCGCTTCCCGGTAGCCGCCGATGCCCTCGTCGAAGGCCACGAGCTGCAGTGAGATGCCCAGGCGCGGCGCCAGCGCGCAGCACGTGTGCCACCACTGTGGAGTCCTTGCCGTACGAGGCGCCCACGGCCACCACCGCGGCGGGCGGCAGCAGGCGGCCTGCAAGCACCGTGTGCAGCACCTCGGCCTCGAAGGCGGCGCAGAAGGAGGCACTGCACAGCGCTCGTCCCGAGGAGGGCTGCGTGTGCCGCGTGGCAGGAGGTACATGACGGGGCGGGCATTGCAGGAAGGGTCAGCTTCTCCGGGACCGGGAGAGGAGGCGGGTTACACGTGAGGAGTTCTTTGAGGAGTTCCCTAGATAGCACCCCTGCCTGAATAGACCAGGGGCAGCTGTGCGCAGGCTGCTGCTATATACATGGGTTATAAACGGGTTCTGGCTTAAGAAGGCCACTACCTCCAGGAAGTCTTCCTGGAGTGCACCCATTATGCACCAAGAAGAATAGGAACTTAAGCTCATTTCAGGGGGAAGAGAGGGAGTAGCAAACAGGTTATACCCAGAATTAGATTGTGTGCTATCCAAAGGGGTGAGGGTGTCTATTAAGGACCAGTTGTAACAACTTCCAGGGAGGCCACCCATGTTACAGCCCTGATCAGAAGGTAAATATTATTGACTATTCAGAGAGGTTGTGAGGGGAGGGGTCAGAGACTCTTAAGGACAGAGGGAGGCCATGCTCTGTATGTATGAGTATGGAGACTAAAGCCATGGGTGCCCATCTCTAACACCCTTCTGGAAAAGACTTCCAGCTGACTGAAATCTCCCACCACAGTCCCACACCCAGCACAAGGGAGCCAGGCAGGCTCAGGGATACTTGGTCTGTCCATGCAGTTCCAACGGTTTAACACATACCCACTTCTCACACCAAATGCATGGGGATAGGGTACTATCATAATCTCCCTTTTGTAGTTGAGAAAACCAGAATAGATGATACCAAATAACTTGCTCAGCAGATGCAGAGGGTAGAGAGTGGAGCCAGGAATCAAATGCAGGAACCTGGCTCCTGGGCCTGTGCACTTAAAAGATTATGCTGGTCTGCGTCTCAGAAGTATTTATAACAGTCCCCTCTCCCTTTTTTAGCAAAAAACGTGTGTGGGGGGGAAATAAGCAATCAAAACTGTGGGAATGGCTCAACAAATTATGACAGGTCAACCTCATAGAATACATGTGTGTGCAACCCATCATGGATTGTAGAATGAAAAAAATACCATCCACACGTGTAAGAGATCTGAGTTTTATAAATCAACGAAAGGGTCCTTACACAGGTATATGATTATGAGCATAGTAATGTGTGTGTGTTTGTGTGTATGTCATGTGTTGGCAAACATTTTCTGTAAAGAGCCAGAGAGTAAATATTTTCAGTTTCCAGCTTGGGGGCCATTTGCTCTCTGCCAAAACTACTCAACTCTGCCAGTGGAGCATGAAAGAAGCCCAGACAATACATGTCCAAATGAACATGGCTGTGTTCTAATAAAACTTTATTTTAAAAAAACAGCTGGGAGGCCATATTTGGCCAATAGCCACAGTTTGTTGACTCCTGGTGTGTATGTTTAGGGGCCTGTGTAAATATATGAACGAGACTAATGGATGGCACTGATTATCTGTGCAGAGACTTGAACCAGACTAATGGTTGGCACTGATTATGGAGAGGCTCACTATAGATGGTGGAGATGGAAAGGGAGGGGCAAGCTGAGCTAATCCTAAAAACAGAAAAGCTATAATATAAAGATCAGTAAACACTATAGAATCTCATTTATGCATTTACTAAAAATGTACATTCATGTGTATGTATAATAAAGGAGTTAATAATTGTTGATACAACCTCATGACATATTCAACAGGGAATAATTTTTATAAAAACAATTACATTAGATTCTCTTAAAAAATAACTGTAATCTACCTACACCTCCTGCTGTGCAGCGAATTCTGCAGCAAACCCCACTGCACTGAGGGCATACATACCTACATACGCATACATACACATATGCCTACCAGACCATATACATATGTCTGCATATGCATATATATACATACCTAAATATATGTACATACAGGTTGGGTATCCCTAGTCTGAAAACCCAAAATCTGAAACTTTTTGAACTCTAACATGACGCTCAAAGGAAATGCTAATTGGAGCATTTCATCTTGGATTTTCAGATTAGGGATGCTCAACCAATAAATATAATGCAAATATTCCAAAATCTGTTAAGTATCTGAAATCCAAAATGCTTCTGATCCCAGGCACTTTGGGGAAGGGATATTCAACCTGCATATAATATATATGCTTATATTCATAAGGCACACACACATACACATAATATTGTCCTATCATTACTGTATTGGCACTTTAGAAATATATCCCAAAACAAACAGGGTTATCATTGATATAATTTCCCACAAACTTTACTATAAATAATCGGGTAACAACCTGTCTTGTACCATTCTTTACAGAAAGGCTTTTCTCAATGCATTAGTCAGGGTTTCTTCCCAGGGTGAAAATTTATAATCCTTAATGAGGCCAGTACTAAGAGGACATTTCTGCTTACTCTTTTCTCAGTAATTGCCCTCACATAAAATAAAGCATGACTTTGCCATGTGTTCACACATGCAATGTGGGGAAAAGAGAGATCAGACTGTTACTGTGTCTACGTAGAAAGAAGTAGACATAAGAAACTCCATTTTGTTCTATACTAAGAGAAATTCTTCTGCCTGGAGATGCTGTTAATCTGTAATCCTAGCCCCAACCCTGTGCTTGCAGAGACATGTGCTGTGTTGACTCAAGGTTTAATGGATTTAGGGCTGTGCAGGATGAGCTTTGTTAAAAGTGTGTTTGAAGGCAGTATGCTTGGTAAAACTCATCGCCATTCTCTAACCTCGAGTACCCAGGGACACAATGCACTGTGGAAGGCAGCAGGGACCTCTGCCCAGGAAAGTCAGGTATTGTCCAAGGTTTCTCCCCATGTGATAGCCTGAGATATGGCCTCGTGGGAAGGGAAGGACCTGCCCGTCCCCCAGCACGACACCCGTAAAGGGTCTGTGCTGAGGAGAATTAGTAAAAGAGGAAGGCATCTGTCTCCTGCTTGTCCCTGGGAATGGAATGTCTCGGTGTAAAACCTGATCATACATTCTATTTACTGAGATAGGAGAAAACTGCCTTATGGCTGGAGGTGAGACATCCTGGCAGCAATACTGCTCTTCAATGCACTGAGATGTTTGTGTCAAGTCAAATATAAATCTGGCCTACGTGCACATCAAGGCATAGCACCTTTCCTTAAATTTATTTATAACACAGAGATCTTTGCTCACATGTTTTCCTGCTGACCCTCTCCCCACCATTACCCTATAGTTCTGCCACGTCCCCATCTCTGAGATGGTAGAGGTAGTGATCAATAAATACTGAGGGAACTCAGAGACCAGTGCCGGCGCGGGTCCTCCGTATGCTGAGCGTCGGTCCCCTGGGCCCATTTTTCTTTCTCTATACTTTGTCTCTGTGTCTTATTTCTTTTCTCAGTCTCTCATCCCATCTGATGAGAAATACCCACAGGTGTGGAGGGGCCGGCCCCCTTCATGCAGTGCATCCCTAGAGTTTATTGAAGCATGAATTCAATAACATACAATTAGACCTGATTCTGAGATTTTCCCTTCTTCAGGAAACTCAGGGAGTATATTTCATTTATGAATATGCTGATGCACTAGGATTTCATTGCTTGGTAAAGCCTTTCACAGAATAACTGCATTTGTAAGATTTGTCTCTGGTATGAGTTGTTTGGTGTTTATTGAAGTTTGACCTGTTGTTGAAGGCCTTTCCACATTCAGAACACACATAAGGTCTTTCTCCCGTGTGAATTCGCTGATGCACCTTGAGTTGTGGTTTCTTACTGAACGATTTCCCACAGTCGAGGCATTCATAAGGTTTCTCTCCCATGTGAGTTCTTTGATGGGTAATCAACTCTGATTTCTGGACAAAAGCCTTCCCACATTTGGAACAGACAAAAGGCCTCTCTCTAGTGTGTGTTACCTGATGTTTATGGAAATTCGACCTGCCGTTGAAGGCCTTCCCACATTCAGTGCACACATAGGGTTTCTCACCTGTGTGAATTCGCTGATGCTCTTTGAATTGAGACTTCGAAGTGAAGGCTTTCCCACATTCGCTGCATTTGTAAGGCTTCTCTCCGGTGTGGATTCTCTGATGCATGCTGAGTATTGACTTCTGGTTGAAGGCTTTCCCACATTCACCACATACATGGTGTCTTTCTCCAGTATGAATTTTCTGGTGTATATTCAGGTGTGACTTTTGGGTGAAGGTTTTTCCACAGTCACTGCATTCATAAGGTTTCTCCCCTGTATGAATTCGATGATGTATATCAAGCTGTGACTTGGAAATGAAGGATTTCCCACAGTTGTGGCACTGATAAGGTTTTTCTCCCGTGTGGCTTCTTTGATGGACAATCAGGTGTGCCTTCTGGATGAAGGCCTGCCCGCATTCGATACACACATAGGACTTCTGCCCTGAGTGGATTCTCTGGTGCAAGCTGAGTGTTGACTTCTGGGTAAAGGCTTTCCCACATTCGCTGCATGCATACTGTCTCTCACCAGTATGAATTTTCTGATGTATAATGAGGGTTGAGTTTTGGGAGAAGCCTTTGCCACATTCACTGCATTCATAGAGTTTTTCTCTACTGTGAGTTCTCTGATGTCTGAAGAGAGATAACATCTGGAAAAAGGCTTTTCCACAGTCATGGCATTCATAGGGCTTCTTTCTAGTGTGTGTTTTCTGGTGTGTAACCAATTCTGATCTCTGAATAAAGACCTTCCCACATTCCTTGCATATATAGGGTATATCACCTGTATGATCTGTCAGATATACACTGAGTTTTAGTTGTGGCGTGAAGGCTTTTCCACATCTGCCACATTCATGGAGGTTTCCTACACTATGAATTCTCTGTTGGGCAAAGAGGTGTGATTTTGGGGTGAAGTCCCTCCCACATTCAGAACATCCATCTGGTTTCTTCTGAGTATGAATTTGATGTTGCGTGAGTGACTGTTTATGGCCACAGACTTTTCTACACTGATTACCTTTGCAAAATGTCTCTCCTGTATGGATATTCTTGCTACAAGCGTGGGAAGAGCTATGGTTGAATAGCTGACCAGACCCAACAACGTCATCAAGCTGTTTTGTGTCATTGTTTTCATTCTGACCACTCACTTCTAGGTTCAGCTTCAAACTTTTTGTAAATAAGCAACATTTCTGAGGTTGTTCCTGTGAAGAAGCAAGGTGGGGCCTCGTGTGAATCATTTTCCCAGGGTCCTTATATTCACAATTGCTTTCTGTGTTCAATGTTTTCTTGTTGAAGAAAGCACTGTGACTCATGGGCTGAATTTGATTTTGCTTATCTTTCTTTGTACGGTCTGTATCCAGCCTCAGTTCTTCTAAAATGGAACACCATGAACCATCTCTTGTGAACTCACCTACCATATCCTTTTGAAATGAAGCTTTCTTAGAAATCTCCTTTTGTGGGATTTCAAGCCCAAACTCCCCTTCTAAAAGGAGAAAGAGAAGATGAAATAGACACAATGAACAGGAAAGAGGAGAAACTGTATGAAGCTGCTTGACAATGAACACAAGGAAATTGCTGAGTCATGTAATAATGATGCTAATGATGCGGACAATGAGTAGAAACACAGAGCCCTTATTATATGATGAGCACTTATCTACATAGCACTTAGCATGTGCCAGGCAATGGCCTACATACTCATTTAATCTGCATAATAACCTCGGGAGGTAGCCATGATGCATGTTCCTGTTTTACAAAGAAAAGGAAGCACATAATGGTTATGTAATTGGCTAAGATCACTTTGCTAATCTGTGGGGATTCGATTTCAACAACCTGAGGCCACTTATGCAAGTGGTCTGGACACCCAGATCTAGTAGGATGAGTAGGGGATAAAACAGACAAGAGCGTTGTAGGGCAACATCTGTGGACAGCCAAGGCTTGAAGGAGGGGACTCAGTGTGTAGGTCTTCGTTAACTTTCAGAGATGAATCCTCACCAATCTGCCTGCTTTATCTTACTTGTTAGAAACAATGCCAAGTACATCATCCCTGTACATCCTTCTGAAAACTATTAAAGCTTCACCTATCTTGACATGGCCAACCAGTGAAAAAATGACTATGCCCCAACTCTCCATGAAGCTACATTTTTTTCTTCTTCTTGAACTTAGGAATATACCCATATCCCCAGAAAGATATTCTAAAAGACTGGGTAAGCAAGCTGTTCCCCAGAATTTGTTTCACCCTTGTTCCATTGAAATTAATTCTTCTCTGTTAGAATTTTTGGCTTTATGCTATCAAATACGCCTTTTTTTAGTTTAGTTTTTTGTTTTGTTTTTTGCCAAGAATAAGAGTCCCTGATCATCTTGTGCACTTTACTAGTATAGTGCACAAAACACAGCAGGTTCTCAATAAAAATAATAGTTACTAAATTTGACTATTACTTTTTCTACCAGATTGTAATACTGAGTATGACCATCACATGTAGTTTCTTTTCGCTTTCAGTCACTCAAACTGTATCCCAGACTCTTGTCCTGTCAAAAAAACTCAATCATCTTTCATTCTTTTTTTTTTTTAAAAAAAAGGACACTTAATCTTTATTGTTAACTTTTACTTATTGTAGCAGAAGTGCATAATATTAAATTTGCCATCTTACCCATTTTGTATTATACAGTTCAGTAGTGCTACCTGTATTCACCCTGTTGTGCAATGGATCTCCAAAACTTTTACATCTTGCAAAACTGAAATGCTGTACCCATTAAACAATTTCCCTTTTCCCCCTGTCCCTCATGCTCTGGCAGCCACAATCTTATTCTGTCTCTATGAATTGAGAACTCAAGGTACCTCATATAGGTAGAATGATACATTTGGATTTTTTGTGTCTGGCTTATTTCACTCAGCATCATGATAAGATTCATTCACACTGCAACATGTTTCATAATTCCTCTTCCTTTTTAAGGTTGAATATTATTTCATCGTATGTATAGACCACATTTTGTTTACCAATTCATTGGCCAATGGACAATTCCACTTTTTGGATATTGTGAATAGTGCTGCGATGAACAAGAGTGTACAAACAGCTCTTTGGGTTCTTGCTTTCAATTCTTTTGGGTATCTACCCAGAAGTGGAGTTGCTGGATCATATAGTAATTTTATGTTTAATTTTTGAGAAATCACCATCCTGTTTTCCACAGGACTACACCGTGTTACATTCCCACTAGCAATACACAAGATTCCAGTTTCTCTATATCCTTGCCAACACTTGTTATTCTGTTTTTTTACTAGTAGCCATTCTAATGGATGTAAAGGGATATCACACAGTGGTTTTCATTTGCATTTCCCACATAATTAGTGAGGTTGAGCATTTTTTCCTGTTATTGGCCACTTGTATATCATCTTTGAAGAAATGTCTATTCACCTCCTTTCCCACTTATTAAAACAGGTTATTTGTTTTCTATTTCATTTTTTACTCTTAAATAGCAATTTTACCCATATATGGGTGGTCATTTATTCTGGCAGTCTTCCTCTGTGTCCCCAGGCAGAGATTTGAAACCTTTTTAACTTCTCACTTTATTCAGGTCATAAAAATCTTGCTGAACCTGGTAACACTTAAATTACTGCCCAAAATGTTCAATGTAAACTATCAGAACTGTACGGAAAAGCTCTTCCACAACTCTCCAATGCAGCCTAACAATGCTGATTGCAAAAAAGAAGTCCAATTTATTCTCAAATCCAAGCACACTCTCATGTCCTCTGTTCCCATTTAGCCTGCTTCATCTGCTTCTTTGTTTCAATTCAAAATGGCTTTGTGGACCAGTTACAGGTACTGTGTCCTTAAAATTAATTCCCAATGTCACTCCACCTCTAGGCTGACAACACTTTTTCTGAACTTCACAAGCATTTACTATCCATGCTTCCCGTGTTGATACACTTACTTTTTGAGTAACCTTTCATGAAATAGACATGATTGATGCACAAAGGCTAGTGCTTTTAACATTTAATGCCATTGTCTTCTCCATCCAAACACAATCTGTTCTTTTGAATTTATCTCAGCAAATATTTAAAGCATCCTTTTAAAATAGTGTGAAATATTCTTTCCTGACCATTTTCAGAAAATCAATGATTTCTGTATCCTAAATACAAAAATCCTAATCCTGTATCTTAAATACAATGGTTTCCTCATGCGGAACACTGACATAATGAAGATTAAGTAAACAAAGTACAAAGTAATCAGCAGACTGTATGCAAAGTGATACAGTCTATGGAGAAAACATTAAACAACATACAAAAACAATGGAGCAGAGCATGAGTGATGAAAACTCTTCAGGTATATTTTTTACATTGGAAATACGTGGCCATGAGGACAATGTCACTGAAAAGAGTTTGTTACTCCTACACAGTAGGAAATAACTGCATGTTTTTATCATATCTACTGAGGAAAAAAGAAAATAGCCATGTTCGGGGGTAATAAAATCTGTCAGTATCTTGACTGAACTCAAAAAACTGAAATCATTAGGAACAACATTGTCTAAATATGAGAAAATGGGGATCTAGTTTGTTGTAATACCACTGGGCTTAAGAAAAAGGGTCACCTTCTTCTTAATAAAAAGAAAAAAAAAAACTGGTAAGAATTCCAAAATAATAAATTAGAGGACTGTGTTTCTGAGCCCAGAAACACAGAAAAATCTGACAAAATTTGTCAGGTAAGAATTTCTTACTTGGATGATGATGATTCCAATTTCTGATCTCCCAAAATTAAGAAAGTGAGTCATCTCATGGGAACTGTCCTCCATGGAGCTAAATAAGTAGCAGAACACAGTTTAAGCACAGAGACTAGAGGTACTGACATAGAAATCATTAGAATAAAAATATGAGGACTGAGAGTTCAGAATGGATAGGTCCTTTAAGTCAATTCCTGTATGAAAAGATGCCCATAGCCAGGCACGGTGGCTCACGCCTGGAATCCCAGCACTTCGGGAGGCCAAGGCAGGTGGAACACCTGAGGTCGGGAGTTCGAGACCAGCCTGACCAATAAGCAGAAACCTCGTCTCTACTAGAAATACAAAATTAGTCAGGCATAGTGGTGCATGCCTGTAATCCCAGCTACTCAGCAAGCTGAGGCAGGAGAATCACTCAAACCCAGGAGGTGGAGGTTGCGGTGAGCCAAGACTGTGCCATTGCACTCCAGCCTGGGCAACAAGAGTGAAACTCTGTCGAGGGGAGGGGAGGGGAGGGGAGGGAAAGGGAGGGGGGGAGGGGAAGGGAGGGGGAGGGGAAGGGAGGGGGAGGGGGGGGGGGGGGGGGGGGGGGGGGGGAGGGGCCCATATGGAAGAACAGGGCTGCAAGCTAGAGGTGTCACAATTGGGAGGAAAAGAAGACCAATATTGATTTTCTGATGGAAAATCAATAAAATTAGGGGCAAAAAAATAGAAAAAAAAAAAAAAAGGCAGAAAACTCCATGGACACAAATAGATAAATGGTAAGAAAATGCAATGAACAAATGAAAACGCCAATCAGATAACAGATAAGATGAGAGGCTCTCATTCAGTTATTAGAAAAAGAACACTTCAACAATGAAACAGGCTGGGCGTGGTGGCTCACGCCTGTAATTCCAGCACTTTGGGAGGCGGATCATGAGGTCAGGAGATCGAGACCATCCTGGCTAACACGGTGAAACCCTGTCTCTACTAAAAATACAAAAAATTAGCTGAGTGTGGTGGCAGACGCCTGTAGTCCCAGCTACTCAGGAGGCTGAGGCAGGAGAATCGCTTGAACCCAGGAGGCAGAGGTTGCAGTGAGCCAAGATCACGCCACTGCACTCCAGCCTAGGTGACAGAGCGAGACTCTGTCTCAAAAAAACCAAAACCAAAAACAAAAACCAATAAAACAGCCCTTTCACCCATCAGTAGGGCTATAAATTCACCAATTTTGTTAATGCCAAGTGTTAGCAAGCAAGATGTGCAAATGCAAATCCTTGTGCACTGCACATGGGAGCGTGAACTGGTGCAGCCCATCAGCCCATCAGAAGAGCAATATGGTTGACTTAGTCAAGTATACTTATCTCCAGGACCAGGCAATCCCATTCCTGAGTATTCACCACTGGGAAATTCTTAAGGCAGCCCCTATAGGACATTCAGAATTTATAGAATATTTACAGTGTTTGATGTAGAAACTGGGAGTAGGAGGCAACCTACGGGCCATCACTGGGGGAATGGAGGGAATGGAGTAGTATGGTAGACTGGTAGTGGTTCCCTGCAAAGATATCTACATTTGCCTGGGTACAATTTACTCACCTTGACACCTCTGATGTGAGAGTTCAGCCTCCTCCACACATGGCTCCTTTTCTTTTAGCATTCTGAAGATGACGTCTGGGTTGGGAATGTGATACCCTGTTAATTAGAAAGGATACTGGATTTGGGTGTAGCTTCTTCAGTTTTAGAGGCCATTCAGTGAAGCTTTACACTGGCTCATTAGAAAAGTCAACATGGGCACAAAGTAATACTAAAAGATGCCCAAAAGAAACAAACAATCCAGGGCAAACCAAGGAAAGAGTCATGACATACTTTGATATCCCACTGCGTCCTGCAACGAGGAGGAAGGAAATCTCCTCAACAGGATCCAGCCAAGATTCCCAGGTCAGTTGTGCTCACCCACTGAGAAGAGGTGGCTATAGAGCTCCAACGTCACATCCTGGTACAGGCGTCTCTGGGCAGGGTCCAGTTGCTGCCACTCCTCCCTGCTGAAGTCCACGGTCACGTCCTCAAACGACAGTGATGCCTGTAACAGTGTACCCCAGCTCACTGTGAATTAGGTCATCATTGGTGAGTGGGGATGGCACACATAGGAGGAACATGCTTTTAATGATTTTCACCATGATCCATCACAGAGGCTTCCCACCAAACACCTATTTCACATTTTTAGGGAGTTAAAAAAAATTAGAGAAATATCCTCCATCCACTGTACACCTACATTGATTCTTTTTTTTTTTTCCAAAAATGAGGCCAGAAATGGGTTCCCTCTAAGTCCTCTAGCTAATTTAGGAATAACCAGCATGATGTTGATGAAGCAACTACATGTGAAGCTGTACTTAAGCTGGGTCCTGGTGCTCAACATAGAATTACATAAGCTTCTACTCTTGCAGTAATTCAGAGACTTGGAAGACATGTGAATACAAAAGCTCAACTATGGGGTTAAAAAGGGAACATGGTAGAAATATATGAGAGGACACCGTTGGGGAGGGGCAAATTAGGGAAAGGCAAATTCTACCTAGCAGTAGAAGGTAATGCTACTTAGAGTTGGCGCAGCTTACACTGGAAGTAAGAACTTTGATGCAGGATGTGCGAAGGAAATCATTTTCCAGAAAAGAGCATGAATAAAAGTAGAGAGGTAGGAAAATACTGTGAATTCAGGGAGAAGCAGACACCTCTGTGCAAGGTAAGAGGCGACTGTGTCATGTTTGGAAAGTGGTTACCATCCAAGCTCCAAGGAACTGGGCTGTTGTCTGAATATATAAGGGGTACGGATTATTTATTTTAATGAATGGATTGCCATTTCAGGATTTTAAGTGCAGCGAAGATATATGATCATATAATATTTCAACAAGATGATCTTTCCCATAAGAACCAATATTAGGTTCATGAAAGGACTGATGATGGAAAGATCTTCATTACAGAAGTATCACAGATGATAAATGCAGCCTGAAGGACAAAACAAAAATATCACTTTTACTGATCACCAATGACTGCTAAAACCATATGAAAGACTGATGGGGTCTTTATAATGGAGGAGTGGGCTGACAATATCTGAACCCAATCATCAATTTTATCACAAGGAGAGAGATAACCAGATACTAAAGTGCACCTAATATGATGTAACAGCTACTCGGGAGAGTGAGGCAGGAGAATCGCTTGAACCCAGGAGGTGGAGGTTGCAGTGAGCTGAGATCACGCCATTGCACTCCAGCCTGGGAGACAAGAGTGAAACTCTGTCTCAAAAAAAACATACACACACACACACACACACACACACACACACACAAAACTGTCCCTGAAATAGCGAGTGTCTGCTGCCATTACCTAGTAACAAATTCAATTTATGAAGAGAGTGTGTACACACTTGGAGAAAATTGTATAATACATTAACATGTATATAGGCAAGTAAATAATCCATAAAATTGTGTGCTCCAGGGAAAAACCTTAAGTTATGCAGGCAACGAGTTATCACAGTCTGTACAGGCAGCTCTGAATATAGATTCACACAGTCATAATAATAAACAAGGAATATTGACCTGATCAGAATCTGAACCAGTTCTTAGAGGAGGATGGGCAAGGAAAGCAGGTGTTGGAGATGAAAGTATGAGGAAGTGGGTAAAAGCAAACCTTTTAATGACATGTTTCTTAATTAATTAACATGTTAATTAACAATCCAAGAGGCAGCAATATAGGCATGTCACTAAAAGATTAGGAGGTAAATGCCGAAATAATTAGCTAAAAATGTAAAATGTGATTGCCTGGGAGGAGCTGGAACTTGGGTAAAAATACAGCAAGTGACAGCTCTTTTAAAAGATTACAGGCTTCACAAAACCATCTGATCCTCTTTTCTATGTTCAAATAAAACTAAAACCTACTTTCAAAGGAAAAAGTAACAAAAAGTATTTACAAACATGCAAAAAGGACCCTAGGTTATTACTATGTAAGAACTCTCTTGGGACGCTGAGGCGGGCAGATCACAAGGTCAGGAGATCAAGACCATCTTGGCTAACACGAGGAAACCTCGTCTCTATTAAAAATACAAAAAAATTAGCCGGGGGTGGTGGTGGGCACCTGTAGTCCCAGCTACTCGGGAGGCTGAGGCAGGAGAATGGCATGAACCCAGGAGGTGGAGCCTGCAGTGAGCAGAGATTGTGCCACTGCACTCCAGCCTGGGCTTCAGAGCAAGATTCCATCTCAAAAAAAAAAAAAAAAAAAACTCTCCAAAAATCCAAACCAAAATATAAATCAAAAGGTGAGAAACAGTAACTCACTAAAGACAACTGACCAATAAAATTATGAAAAAAAATGCTGTTTGTAAACAAAGTAATGCAAATTAAAACACTATACTATCTTCATTTCCATCAAATTAGAAAAAATAAAAACAACAACATAAAAATAGTACTGTCCAGAGCAGAGGGAAATACACACCACAAAGAGAAGACAACATGAATGGTACTGGGATATATTCTGACATGAATTCAGACACTGATGGAAAATCTGAATTAGCGACAGCAGTATTGATTTAAATGACAAACTAGAAATCAGGTCAAGCAGGAAAAAAAAATTCATTGTTAAAAAAGGAAAAAAGCTTATATTGAACATGTGTCCTAAAACACTAAACTTGAAGAGGTTCTGAACATACAGGTTGACCAACATCAATGCAAATGAGAGAAACGTTTGTGCATTTGTACTGCTGTCACAAAGACTTAGACAATTTCATGTTTTAAACGGGTTTTTTTGGTTTTGTTTTGAGACAGGGTCTCACTCTGCTGTCCGGGCTGAAGTGTAGTGTCATGATTGCAGCTCACTGCAACCTGGACCTCCCCAAGCTCAGGTGATCCTCCCACGTCAGCTTTCTGAGTAGCTGGGACTACAGGTGCATGCCACCACACCTGGCTAATTTTTGCATTTTTGTAGAGTCTCACCGTGTTGCCCAGGCTGGTCTCCAACTCCTGGGCTCAAGTGATCTGCCCGCCTTGGCCTCCCAAAGTGCTGGGATTACAGGTGTGAGCCACCGTACCCCACCTAAACTTGCATGTTTCAATTTTTCTTTTAAGAATGACTTTTAAATATTTGGGGTATTTACAATTTTGAAAATGATTTATATGTGCAATTTGTTTTGTGTTAATGTTCCCTTCTTTTAATACTTTCTATTATCAAATGTTTCTAGCAGGTTGAGATGATTTTAACAGGTTACTGAAATATATAATCTTCTCACGATACACTGGTTCAGGATAATAACACACATATTTATTATACTTTTTTAAAAAACAACATCTCTGTAAATTTGGGTATAAACCTATCACAGAACAATGGTGCACTATTTACTACTATAGTCATATGCTATTTAAAGACTTGTAAATAAAGCATCAAGAGATACACAGAATAATTTAGGATTTCAGGAAATCTTGACTATACCAAGAATTCTGATTTCTTGTTACTAAATCCTGACTATCTGTGGGCAATCTCGAGACACTATTTTCCAGCATTTTTTATTCACCTTTTTAAACAGGAAAATCAACATGGTCCTTAAAAGCCTGTTCTCGCTCTACCTCCCTGTGACTATTTAAACTACGAAGGAAGATTTTTCTGCACCTTATGAGAACAGAGGAAAAACGGGCCAATCCCCATGGACCAAGCAAGGAATTTGGGTGGGGACCACTTGAAATTCTTCAAAGACCCAATGGTGGATGAAGGAGCGGAACAAGTGCTTAGAGGGAAAGTGTCAGCTTTTCCATCCTATGACTGGGGCTTCTGATCAGACCAGGGACTACAGTTTCTTCTTTCTTGACCCAAGGCCAACCCTCTACTATCCTCTTTTATTAGCCAATTCATGGTTTCCTCTAGAACACAGATAGCCTATGAATGTGGAAACATCAGCCTTTGTGGTCCTCGCTTGACAGGAGGCTCAAGACTGACTCAGGAGCAGGGAGCCCAGAGCCTGCTGCATCCTGTGTCTGCCCTCACGTTCTGGAGAACTGTCCCCAGGGCTGCCCCTGCTTACCTCGCAAGATCCATCCTGCTCCTCTGGACCCAGGACCTGAGGCTTCTGGGATAAATTCACGTCAGCAGGCATCTCTGCTCTGGACTTCTACTCTCGGTCTCTCTTGCTGACAACTCCACTTTTCCCAGGAGCCAGAAGCTGGATAGGTGTTTGGATTCTCCAACCAGGGACACTGCGGAGAGGCGTGCTGGGCTATGAAGAGAGATCCTGCAGCCTCAATGAGGTGGCCTGACCCGGGGATTCTGCAGAAGCCTCAGAAAAGCAATGAGTACATGGTCACTCATTCAACATTCACTCCACAAATATTTCCTGAGGGCACTGAGGTGAAGTCACTGTGTCAGACCCTGGAGTAGGCAAAGTTCAGAAAGCCCAACTCTAGTTATTAGTCAGGGTTAAAAATAAAGACTGAGTCTGGACTAAATGATGAATTCATTGTAGCTTTGCCAACTTTTCACTGAGAGAATGTGAAAATATTACTTTAGTTATAGTTTCCAAAATGTAAATGCAGGTATTTATCACAGGTGTTGGGAAACTCAAGCAAGATGAAGCTTGTCAAGTCCTCAGTGCCTGCCTGGCAAGTGATAAATATGAATAAAAAAGAGAAATTTGTCAATTTAATTGTCAGCTAAATATCATGGGCATTATTACACCCATTTTGGGGATGAGGATAATGAGGCTGTTACATAATTTGCCTGAAGATTACTCAGTCTGTAAATGGAAAAACGGAATCAGCCCACATCTGCCTTGTTCTAAACTGTACACTGTCCCCACTATCTCATGCACCCTTACATGGCCAGCTTCTGGAAACACCATTTCCTCTTCCTGTTGCCTTCATAGAGCTCAGGCTGGGAGGTGGCTTTGTCTGGTGTACCTATTCTGAGCTTCTGGACTTTTCAGTCCCCATCCGTTACACACCACACAGACCAGCCTCTTCTGACTAGAGCTAAAACTTAAAATCACTGTCCCAATCCCCACCTTGATGCAGAACATTTGCAGACATGCATCAGGGCCTCCAGTTACCATTTCTTGCCTGTCCACAATAAGTTGCCCCCACGGCACCTGAATGCAATCACTGACAGCACTGATTTTCAGAAATCCCCAATGAGTGGACTACAGGGCTGCCAGAAAGTTCCATAATGCCTCCCAGTCACTGACATGGCCCAGGCTTCTGAAATCATTACTGCCCTGATAGCCAAGAAATGTTTCCCAGCGAGTACAATTTTCTGGTTTCCATAAAATGACAAATAATCCCCAACATAGGGGTCCAAATGAAATGCTCCAATAGGAGACCATCGTCGATCTGCTCAACCGTCAATTACCGATCCTTACCATATCGAAGGAACCCAAGAAGAGGCCAACACTGCCCCACCCACCAATCCCTGAAGGACCCCAACACTCACTGCCTAGAAAGCAATGCAGTCACCCTCACAAATCCCCATCATTAACCCCCTATGCCTCCAGTCAACTGGCTGCCATAGGCTACTACTGGCAACCCCACTCTACTGATTACTATAGGTCGCCCATCACTGGTCTCCTGAGAGTGTTACAATGTGATCCTCAAAGGCCTCCAACCTCTGAAGCTCTTGGCTGCCAATCAATCACTGACTTCTCGAGTCCCACGGAGAGTGAATCCCTTCCCTGAACGTCCTCCAGCACCAACTGCAAAGGCGCTCTTAAGACGCACGTTCGCTGTCCTCAAATTAGCAAGTTTCGTGGACCAATATAAAATCCGGTATTAAAGTACACTTGTAATTTAAGTCACAAAAATACTTATTACAAGCAGAAAATAAGCAAGAAAAGCGGGAAAATTAACCAGCTAATTATCCAACTAAAATTAGCAAAAACCACTTACCCCACAACACCCCTCACCCACCCCAGAAACCCCCCATCGCTCAGCCAAAACAGGCCTGTCACTTACCTCACAGCCCGGTCTTCAGCCGAGAAATCCCTTTATCACGCACCGCCCCCTCGCAACAAGCCCCTCATCACTCACCCAAAGCTGGCTTCCCCTACCTGACCCTACAGAACCCCCACTGCTAATATTCCCAATCACTTCAGCATCCCGTAAGCCGCACAGGCTTAGATCCACTTAACAACAGAAGCGAAATGGCCGCTCTAGGCCACTTCCGGTTTGGGTTACATTCCCGTTAGGATTTCTGCGGGCGAACTGAACCGCGCGCATGCCCACTAACACTTTTGAAGCTACGCTCTGCCAACAGTCATCATGGCGTAAAACGGCGTACCTTTATTCCGCGGTTCATTCAACTTCAGAAACTTCGTCGGGAGGACGGCATGGCCGCACCCATACGGATTATGATATATTGGAGGCCGCCATCGTCAAAGGGCTTTTATTCCGTACAGCCAAGAAGGGCAAATGGAATGTCACAGAGTAAAAGCCCTGGGTCCCACATTGGCGGGGGACCTATTCAATACTGTGTATATATATTTCTAGAAGAAACTGACATTCTGTATTCTGAAAAATACTTTTACTCTATATTTTCGCCTCTGATTTTTTTTTTCCTGAATTGCTAAACAACTCACTGTCTTTAATAGCACTTTTGAAAATGTTATCTTTCTGAGAAATTGTATCTTTGTTATCCTTACACCACTGCTCTCTATACCTGGATGAACCTATTGATGAAGTTACCTACCAAGAGACCACCTGAAGAGAGAATTTAGGGCTCTTGGGACACTTCATTTAAAGAGAGGAGAATGAAAAAAATGCAATCAAGTTAAAGGAAAAAAACACAATTACTGAGAACAATGTCAGCCAGTCCAACTGGGCAGAATTTTCAGGAAGAGGCTGTTCAATCAAATAAACAAAAATATATTCTAGAAGGTGGGAGATAGCAATCATAAAATTTAAAAAAAAAAAAAAGCCTGATTAGTAGGAAATAGGAGGGAGGGCTGAGTGAGGATCTGAAGGTGAAGATCTGAAATGATCCTTCTTTTTAAAAAGATAATAATTTAAATATATTGCTTTAGCTGTTTCTGCCATTTTGTAGTTACCGATTTTACATTCTGTGTCCACAGCTTCTGCCACCCCTTCTCTACACTTAAAGCCACCATATTGCATTTAATTACTTTATACCTCATTTTTTGTCAATTGGAATAATAAAATAAGACTGTTTAGCCAATGAAGCATGTTTTTGAACATGGTTCCCCAGGAATAGTTCAGTTTTCACAGTTAGTATCTGAACCTGACTTTGTTACATGAAGCATGAAACCTGCTTTTATTTTTAAAAATCAATTATATATTTACTGTAAGCAAATAGTGTAAAAGCAATAAAAACCCTTCTCTTTACTGTGTGAGAAAGTGTGACATTATACTTAAGTTACTAAAAAATTCCCCGGATTTAGAACTTTTGAATTTTCTCCACTTACAAATCTGAGACTATTCTTTACTATGTCATAGGTTTTACCCTACGGCTTTGGTACATTTTATTTTTAAAAAAGGAAAATGCAGAGAGTGAAAATTGAGATAGAAGTAGGAAACTTTAAATACAATAGCCCAGCATGTATATATTCAGGGCAAGTGAAGGAGTCCCTCTACTGGGACATCTGTATGTCTGTAGGAAGAAGGGTAACTGCTCCTAATACTCTTAGTGGGGCAGGCATACCCTAAGGTGACCCCTACTGAGTCACACCTTGTATAAATCCATCCCTTTGAGTGCAAACAGAACATAAGATTTGCTTCTTACCAACAGAAAATGGCAAAAGTTATGGGTCTCATCTCTATTATTAGATTATGATGTTAAAATCTATGGGAACTTGAACATCATCTACAAATACCGGAAATATTTCTCAGTTTCTAATTTTTACATTTCTTGCTTATTTTTCTGGTTTTACCTTGTTGGCTATAACCTCTTTAATAATGTCAAGTAATAATGGTGACGGTGGGCATCCTTTTCTTGTTGCTGATTCAAATGAGAATGCTCCTCAATTTTCCTTATTTATGGTGTAAGTTGGTATAGGTTTTAATATATATCTTTTATCATATGCATGATAATTCTAGTTGCTCCACTGCCTTATCAATACTTAGTATTATTAGTCTTTTTAATTTCATATGTTTTAGTGAGTATCTCATAGTGGTATCTTTCAGTAATTTTAATTTGCATTTCTCAGATCAAGCATTTTTTCAAGTGCTGAATGTCCACTCATTTGTCCTCTTTGCTGAAGCACCTCCTCAAATCTTCCACCCATTTTTCATTGTGTTTTAAAATTATCGTGTTGTGAGAATTTTTTATAAATTCTAAAAATAAGTCTTTGAGAGATATGCATATCACAAACATTTTTCTTCCAGTCTATGGTTGCTTTTTTATTTCATCTAATCTTTAGAAGTTAAAAAATTTGATTAGGACATTCTAGAACAGTTTTTAAAGATTGGAGTTGGCTATTCCTCAAGAAGACAGACAAAACTTTCTATGAATCTTCATATATGTTGTGTAGATAAAAGTCAAAAAAGAAGAAGAAAAAGAAAGAATTCTGTCTCTTGAAACTTAAATAAAGTGCTTCAAAATTAAAATGCTTCAAAAAATAAAGACAAAAAATCTTGTGTAGATGAAAGTCAAAAAAGAAAAAGAAAAACAATTCTGGTTCTTGAAACTTAAAGTGCTTCAAAATTAAAGTGCTTCAAAAAATAAAGACAACTGATTGCAACTTATGAGGACTTCAGAATTTCAAATACTTCACTTTAGACTATACCAAGAACTCTCATCCTGACCAACTTCAAACCAATCTACTGCCTGCATGACTCAACGCCTTGTTAAATAATGATCTCAACAAGATGCCTGCACTCAAAATCTCTGATACCAATTGTGCCTGTTTTTTTTTTTCCTGGAAATCAAAGAAAGTAAACAACCAAGAACATTAAAAGAAACTTCACCCCCAAAATACAGTGTTGAACAGAACATTCTATATACAGAAATGAAACTGTTTATCACCTTCATTTATAGCTAAGGATAAATGCTCACCCACTGACTAAAATGACCCTTTTCTTTCATATATCTCATTTTAAGCAAACCTATTCTAAGATGTCTGGTAAAAAAAAAAAGGCTTCATCATTCTGAGATATAGGATTAGAAAACAAAATGCAAATTAACAGTTGTGATTTGCATCACAAGAAATTGGATGCTAAGGAAATGTGCTGAAGTTTTCCCAAAGTTCAATTATTGATCTGTTCAAATGGATCCAATATTAAGTTTCTAAGAATATCATTCTCATTCATTCATATTCTGATATTGCACCTTCCTCAGAAGCAGAGGAAGAGGAGCCCTTGGAAATTGCATGTGGCCTGAAGACAAACTTTGGGCAAGTCTATGAAAGTGAGATTCTTAGTCTGTTTAGGGTTTATGTGGGAAAATGGTTGAGGGCTTTGCCTGGAGGAATGAAGGTCGCTGACAGGTTTTAATCAGGGATGTGATCTCCTTTATTCTGGTGTCTGGAATGACTATCCAAACTGCCGATTAACAAAACTGGAAAAATTAATAATTCCTGAAGCTAGAGAGGCAATGGTTACTCTCATTCAAGACTGGGGAAATTGACACTGTTTCAGCCATTTTCTCAAACTCCTGGCCTCAAGCAATCCTTCCATCTCGGCCTCCCAAAGTGCTAGGATTACAGGTGTGAGCCACTGTGCATGGCCTGTTACAGCCATTTTTGAAAGCAGTTTGTAAATACTCATCATTGTCTTGCAAACATATTACTTTCCCTTGAAAAGGTGATCCAGTTTCTGCTAAAAATATCTTCTAAGGAAATAATCAGAAATTATATTTTACACAACTCACATTTGTAGCTTGAAGTCAGTCATGATAGAAGTGTTTACACTGCAGAAATTGGCAAATACCATCCATCAAGTCTTCATTTATCATTTTATTGATTGTCTACACTTGATATAGTGATGGATAAAATGTTAATAATGCAACTTAGAGAATGTTAATATCTGCAGTCGTTACATTGTAAATAGCACAAAAATTCAGGAAATATTCTTCTAATGTAGATATTCCAAACCTCTTATCTGATTCAGCAAAGAGTTTACTCCTGTCATTGACAGAATAATAAAATCCCACCATACATCTCATTATTTCTGTTTCATCTTACTCCTTAAAGTAAATGAAAATATCAACCAACATTCATAACTACACAGTGTACTGTTCATCAATTGCCATTATAAGTTAGCTAAAGTTGCAAAAGTTCAGAAAAATCACTGAAAGCATTCTGTAAGAATCAGTTGACTATGTGGAATTTACAATAAAAAGTATAGTACATTTTATTATTCTTTAAAAGTTATGTGCTGCAGGGAGACGAAGGCCCATGGGATGTGACCAACTCAGCATTCCACTGGAGGCTATATGATCAAACAGCAAACTGTTTATCATGAATGCAGGATGTGGGCAAACTCACGACTACTCCCGCTGCCAGAAGGTTTGCTGAGGGCAATCGCTTCCTGGCGCCGAGCTCCTTGAAGTTATCTACTGGGACATCTAGAGAATGCAGTCTTGCAAGCCTACTCTGGAACAAGCAGCTGACCTCTTCTTCCACCCCACTTCTCGCTATCTCTTTTGCCTAATAAATACGGAGGGTTGTGTAAAGCTCAGGGTCCTTGTCCACTAGAGGCAAGGTGCCCCCAACCCCTTCTTCCAAATATACTCTTTTGTCTCTTGTCTTTTATTCCCACGTTGGCCCCACTTTGTTCAGTCCCCCTAGGTCCATGAGGGTTACGTAGTGGCAACCCGAATAGCGACAGATTTGGGTGCTCAACAGTGTGCTACACATACTTTATATCAGTAAAATTTATCATGAATATGTATTTTTTGGAAATCCAGTTGTTAAATATTTCTTAGCACACTTCTGCCCCAATTTCATGTCTCTCTTGAATAAAGAGTAGCCTTCATGGGTGGAGGAAGAAGGAGTGGGGAGGAGAAAGGCTATTCTACTGGGATCTTTCTCACTCACCCCCACACCAGGTGTTATCCACCAGCATAGGCTGAGGGGTGCTCTTAGGAACATCAACTCCGTGGGACTGCTAGTCTGCCCTTAAGCCGGTTGAGTGTGGAATGCCAAGTTGCCTATGTTCACAGTGAAGAGTTAATTTGCACATATGGGAATAGTACATGCAAATTGCATTATGAGTGGGGAATTAATATTTTCTATAGTTTTTAACGTCCTGAGCCCCAAATATCAGAAGTGCCAGTCAGACTCCTCAGGGGTTGAGGGAGGAATTTGTACATTCACCCATTAGGGCCAGCCCCTTTACTGGATCCTGTTATAGCAGCCAGCAAACCTCTTCATCTACTCTCGTCCTAGAAACCATAGCTTCACTGTCACTAGCAGGATTGGTTCTCTGTCATCCCATGTCTTCTTGGGTAGGAGGGGTCTTGATGTGGTCATTTTTCTTTACCCTTGATGCCATTTCTGAAACAGGTCAATGTGATGCCATTTCTGAGACAGGTCATAGGTGCTCAATACGTGTCAAATGGATGGGTAGCTGACATCCAGACTCAGGTAGGAGAGGGCAGATGAGGGTGTTAGGTTGAAACTCATTTAGGATCAAGCTAAACACACATTATCTGGCTCAGGAAGATCATGTGCTCATAACCAGAAGTGGACTCTGGCTTCATGTAACCACAAGCCAGATAGTTTTCTGGAAGGCAGCCCACAGGCCAGATGTCTACTGGGAGGAGGCAGGATGAGGAAGGGAGATGTTGCGGTCTTAGTGGAGTGGGGACTGGGTAAAGCACAAAGGAGGGGTGTCAGGAGCTGCTGCAACAGCCTGCAAAGAGAAAGAAGAAATCCAAGGGATAGGAGAGCAGGGGCTCAGGGCAGTGACAGCAGTAAATGGCAATGCTTTCTGGGTTCTTTCTGGAAGAAAAAATGCCCCACAGCAAAGGCAGAGCTCACACGGAAACCCAAGAAAGGTCTGTGAGGCAAGCCCAGGCTCCTCCCTGAACCCAAACAAGCATCAGAAAGCAGCAAATATCCCACCTAAGTCAGGGACTCCATTCATGGGCCCCAAACTTCAACCCTAGCACCATGGGTTTTCCTGCTCAGAGAACTTCGAGAGCTCAGCCAGGGCTTCCCAAGGCTCCCAGCATGCCCAGATCTGAGGATGAGCATGGAATAGGAGGAATCAGTCCCAGGTGGAACCCTGCTTCCAGCATCGCCTTCCCTGCACGGTGGGAGAATGTCCCCAAATCCACAGCTCTCCTGAGGGAAGGTGAAGAATTGGCTTCAGGGGACATAATCTGAGGTCTGAATGGGGAAGCAAAAGGAAGAAAGTTCCCTGCTAGGGTGTGCTTGGCCCTGCGGTGAATAGGCCTCAGCCTTCACTTCCCCAAACGTGGTTTGGGTGTTTCTGTTGGAGGGAAGGGTTTGAGGCGAAAACTCAAAATAGATACCAGGTGTGTGCTGGGAAGGGTTTCTCAGGTGGTCTGAAGGGGGCTCTAAACAGCCGCTCCAGTCTCAGAGATGCCATCCCTGCTGCTACTGCTGTCACTGCTGTGGGGAGGTGAGGAGGCTGGGCAGAGTCGGGAGGGTTGGCTGGAGTCTATGTTACAAGCCTAAATGCTGGGCTCTCCACAGGTTCCCTGGAGGACCACATGGGGTATGAGCTGCAGATTCCAGAGCTGGTGACAGTGTAGGAGGGCCTGTGTGTCCTGGTGCCCTGCTCCTTCTCCTACCCCAGTGACAGATGGAGTCACTCAGACCCACTCTACATCTTCTGGTTCCAGAAACGGGACAATGAACACTGGGATCCTCCCGTGGCCACAAACAAACCCGGCCAGAAGCTGCAAGAGATAAGCCAGGACCATTTCCATTTCCTCGGGGACCCCCAGACCAACAACTGTTCCCTGAGCATCAGAGACACCAGGAGGAAAGATGGCAGAGTGTACTTCTTTTGGTTGGAGAGGGGTCCTGTCGTGAAATTCAGTTTCAAGCAAAAGACACTGTCTTTGAACGTGACAGGTAGGGGTGCCTGTGTCCAGGAGCCTAAGGCTCAGAGCTATCCCTGCAGCCAGGACAGAGGCCGCTTCTGAGGTCGCACCCTGGAAGTCCCCTCTCTGTGTCCAGGTCTCTGCCTCTCTCCCTCCCAGCCCTCACCCAGACACCTAACATCCAAGTCCCAGCAACTCTGGAATCTGGCCATCCTGTGAACCTGACCTGCTACGTGTCAGCAGCCTGTAAAAGCAGGAAGCCTCTCACCTTTTCCTGGACATGGGGAACCGTCATTTCCTTGGGCCCTGGGACACCTCACTTCTCAGAGATCACCATCATCCCACATCCCTGGAGCCACGGCCCCAATATCACCTGCCAAGTGACTTTCCCAAGGTTTAATGTGACTGCAGAGATGACCATCCAACTCAAAGTCTCCTGTAAGTCGAGTTATTTTGGGCAGTGGCCGTGGGAAGAGAGTCAGGGTATGGGATACTTGGAGTGGGGTCCTGGATTCTGGGCAGGGGAAGGGACCAAAAGGACGCTCCCCTAACCTCAAAACTGAAGAGGGATGTGTCATCTTTTGAATTCAGATGCTCCACAGAACCTCACCATGTGTCTTCCATGGAAATAACACAGGTAGGAGACAAACTGTCCTTTCTAAGACTGTGATTAGGGTGGGAGGGCACCTCCAACACCTCAGGATAGAGTCTAAGTCTCAGAGCTTGCTCGACAGGAGGGCTGAGATCAGGAATTCCAGCCAGGTGCCAGAAGACTTCCTAAATCTAAATCCTCTGTCCCCTGTTTCAGCCCCAGGGAACACTCCCTCATCTCACCACGATGACGAGGACTTTCTTATCGTCAAATCTTTTTTTTTTTTTTTTTTTTTTTTTTTTAGATGGAGTCCTGCTCCGTCACCAGGCTGGAGTGCAGTGGTGCAAACTTGGCTCGCTGCAACCTTCGCCTCCTGGGTTCAAGCAATTCTCCTGCCTAAGCCTCCCAAGTAGCTGGCACTACTGGTGCAAGCCACCAACACCTGGCTAACTTTTGCATTTTTTTGTAGAGACGAGGAATCACCATGTTGCCCAGGTTGGTCTCAAACTCCTGAGCTCAAAGTGATCTGCTGGCCTCAGCCTCCCAAAGTGATGGGATTACAAGCATGAGCCACTGTGTCCGGCCTGGCAGCTTTCTGGAACTTCTCAGCTCTTTCACCAACACTAATAGAACCAAATCTGAGAATCAGATGTTGCCTTCCTGCCTCTTCATTCAGCCTCTCCTCTCTACTTTTCAACAATTTTAATTTAAGAATTTTTTCCCAGGCAATATATTCACATGATCTCACAAAGAAAAGACATAAGTGGGCATGTATAGAATGCACCTGTCTCACCTCTGCCCTCCAGATTCCTAGTCTGCTTCCTCTGAGGCCTCCATTGTAAACTGTTTTGGATACATTCATCCAGAGATGCCTTATGCATGTGTATCTTCATCTAGAAGTAAGTATAAAAATTTCATGTGAGCATGCTTTTTTACACACAAAACATCCTTGATACACTGTGCCGCACCCTTTTTTAAAATTTTTTAAATTTTATTTATTTATTTATTTTTGAAATGGAGTCTCACTGTGACACCCAGGCTGGAGTGCAATGGCACTATCTCGGCTCACTGCAACCTCCGCCTCCCAGGTTCAAGTGATTCTCCTGCCTCAGCCTCCCGAGCAGCTGGAATTACAGGCACCCGTGACTACACCTGGATAATTTCTGTATTTTTAGTAGAGATCCCAGATCGGGATCCTATCTAGTCAGACTCCTCTGCACAGCCCAGTCATTCCTAAACCAGGGACACAGCCCTGCTTCAGCACCAGGGACAGCGCCACCTCCGATGCCTGGGGCTCGCCAGGACCAAAATGTGTCTGGATGTGCAGCGAAAGCCGCCTGCCTCTTAAGGCAGGCCCTGATGGGAGGCTTGGGAGAAGACGCGGCAGGATAGGAAAACCTCCCTGTCTGGGTCTGCCCTTCTCGGGCTCTCGGTCATGCCCAGGAGATGGGGTTTTAGATCACTCAGAAAGGGACTCTGCGCGTATCCTTGGTTTCTTGTCTCTCAGGACAGACTCCACCCACAGGGCCTTCAGGAATCCCTGTCTAATTGTGATAAACTCCCATCGCCTCCCCTCCTTCCTTCTCCTCCTTTTCTTCCTCCTCCTCCTCTTCCTCCTCCTTATCCTTCTTTCTCTCTCTCTCTCCTGCCCCTTTCTCTCCCTCTTCCCTGCTTCTTCCTCTCTATCTCAGTATATGTCTCTTTTCACCTTCTTCCCCTTTCCCTTCTTCTGTCTCTCTCTCCCCCTCTCCCTCTTTCCTGCCTCTCCCTCTCTTTATGTCTCAACCTGTTTCTATTCCCTTTCTTTCCCCCTTTGCCTTGTCTGAGGGCAAAGGGAGTGTTCCTGTTGAAGGAAAACTTTCTCTCTCTCTCTCTCTCTCTCTTCCCCTCTCCCTCTCTTCCTCTTCTCTCTTTTTCTCTCTCCCTCCTTCTCTCTCTGTCTCAATCTGTTTCTCTTCCCCTCCCCCTCTCCTTCCCTACTCCTCTCACCTCCGTCTTCGACTGGTACTGGTACCCAAATGGAGCTCTGAAGGACAAAGAACAAGACTCATGGTCCTTTACAGTCTTTAGCTCTGTGCCCAATCCTGATTTTACATATATACACACACACACATATACATATATGATATATGTCATACATCATATATAATATATATAATATATGTCATACATCATATATAATATATACATATATTATATATGTCACATATCATATATAATATATACATACATCATATATAATATATACATATATTATATATGTCACATATCATATATAAAATATATATTATGTATATATACTTCAGGATCTGTAGGCTAAATGGAAGAACAGAATATCAGGAGGCTGATGGAAGCATGGTCTTTGGAAGTGATGGAAGGGAAGACATTCAAAGTGTTTAGGCACACAAGGGATCTTAGATTGAAAAAAGAGTCCTGTGAGCTTAGAGATGGGGAGCTCTCCATGGGAGACCTAGCAGGCTATTCAATTCGAGAGAGAGAGGCCAGGAGAGGCCAATTTGGTGGTCACCCCACAGAGGGGAGGAGTTGTAGAGGCTGGAAAACTGTGGAAAAGTCAAAGGGAAGAGACTGTGTACTTACATGTGGAGGCAGGGCCCACAGGAAGTGGGAGGAGGAACAGAGACCCAGGGCGAGTTCTGTCTGCCTCACCCTGAACCCAAAGAGCTCACCTAAGTCTGGAGCTGGAGCTGGAGCCAGGGCTGGAACTGAGGACAGAGAGGGTTCCATTTTAGGAGAGTCTCAGTCTCGCCCTCCTACGACCCTATGCAAGGGGCTCCAAGAAAAGCACCTGGGGAAAATAGACCCACAAACTTCACATCTCTCTTGAGGGAAGTGGGGGTTGGTCTTCAGGTGGTGAGGAAGAGGCAGAAGGAAGGTCCCACCCTGCTGTGGTCAGGGGAGAGGAGAGCTCAACTTTCATTTCCCCTGCAGTGTTCTGAGGGCAAAGGTAGTGTTCCTGCTGAAGGCAGAAATTTGGGAGAGGAACTATGGCGTTCAGTCCAGGAAGAGAATCTATCACTCTATGGTTGTGCCCACTTCCACGTAGGAGAGGCTAATCAGTGTGGAGAGTCCGGTTCTCTCACTGTTTGGGGCGCCACTTGTGGAGGGCCCGATCCTGTCGCTGTTCGCGGTGCCACTTGTAACTTGCACGGACCTTGGTGGACTGAACAAAGGGGGACGAAAGCGGGAATAAAGACAAGAGAACAAAAGAATATGTTTGGAAGAAGGGGTCGGGGGCACCTTGCCTCTAGTGGACAAGGGCCCTGAGTTTCACACAGCCCTCCATCTTTATTAGGCAAAAGAGATAGCGAGAAGGTGGGGTGAGGGGGTGGAGGAAGAAGAGGTCAGCTGCTTGGTCCAGAGTAGGCTTGCAAGACTGTACTCCTTGAACAGTAGGCTCTAGATGTCCCAGAAGATAACCTCAAGGAGCCGGGGCCAGGGAGTGATGGTCCTCAGCAAACCTTCTGGTGGCAGGCACAGTCGTGAGTTTGCTCACATCCTTCATTCATGATAAACAGTTTGCTGTTTGATCCAGTGGAATGCTGAGTTGGTCACGATCCCTTTGGCCTTTTCGGCTCCCAAAAAAATCAGATGGTGTCAGCGGAATGTAGAACATCCTTTTCTGCTGCTGCCATTGCCCCCACTGTGGGGGCAGCAGAGGCCTGAGGAAGAGGTTGCTCAGTCAGGCTGCAGCCACAGCTTGCTTCCTGGCAGCAGTTCCATGAGAATCACCCAGCTGCGCTCTCACCTTTCAGTCAGTGATGGTGAAGGGGGAACCTTTGCATCCTGTGCCCAGCCTCATTCTCCAGTGCAATCTGTGGGTTTTCTGGACTGACTTTAACCCAGTTCACACCCACCTTTGGATCTCAGAGGGGGCCCACAGACACCATAATCCCCTTGTGGCCACAAACAAGCCCTGTCAAAACCTGGAAGAAGGCCAGGCACAGTGGCTCATGCTTGTAATCCTAGAACTTTGGGAGGCTGAGGTGGGTGGATCACCTGAGGTCCCCAGTTCGAGACCAGCCTCGCCAACATGGTGAAACTCCATCTCTACTAAAAATACCAAAAGTAGGCAGGTGTGGTGGCAGGTGCCTATAATCCTAGCTACTCAGGAGGCCGAGGCAGGAGAATAGCTTGAACTTGGGAGGCAGATGTTGCAGTGAGCTGAGATTGTGCCACTCCACTCCAGCCTGGGCAACAGAGCAAGACTCCATCTCAAAAAAAAAAAAAAAAAAAAAAAAAAGAAAGAAAAAAGAAAGAAAGAAAGAAAAGAAAAGAAAAACCTGGAACAGAAGACAGAAGACCTGGGGCAAAGCCAACCTCCTTAGAGACCCAAAGGCCCACGGTTGCTCTCTAAGCATCAGATGTTCAAGATGCAGGAAAGTAGGAAAACATCTCTAGGTCAGAGATATCACATGAAATATAGCTCCCAATGAATGACACTGCCTCTGACTGTGACCAGCAGAGAAGGGTCCTCAGGGGAGAGCCCCAGAGGCAGGAGCATACCTGTTTCTTATCTGGAGGGTAAGGGAGAGGTGCAGGATCCCAGGGCTGAGGGCAGGGGAGGCCACCCCTAGGTTGACACTCTGGGGTCTCCTCTCTGAGTTTTCTTCTCCTCTCTATCTTGTATCAGATACCCATAATTTATATCCCTTTAAGCTTAAGTCTAGCCATCTTGGAGTCTAAACAGCACCATGCTAGGGGCTTGTGAAGGAGGATGCACCTCTCTTCCTGGGGTTCTGAAGCCCCCCCAAGTCCTCAGCATACCTCTGTATCCTAGGGTCCAAGAACATGGCATCAGGCCCCCATGCCAGGTGACCTTCCTAGGAAGTGGTCGATCCATGGATAGAACTATCTGAGGAGTCCAGCACCTGGTTAAAAACATAGCTGTGGCTTTTCAGGTTTGACTACAGGCAGTTACAAAGCCTTTTCCTGGAAGGCCTCACTGGGGGACTCCACCCTCTTCACACTGGGTTGTGGTCAAGGACTGCACCTCTCTGGCCAGTCATCCACCGTGCATATTTGCATTTCTATCCCAGTTACATTTATTTCTAGGCCTCTTTGTCTGAGGCCTTGGACAGAGGTCTTCCACAGATGTCTCTGCTGAGACCACCTTGCTGGGGGCAGGAGGAACCTTGAAGACATGTTTCCCCACTCTGACTCAGTACTCAGTTATTTTCCACTCCTAGCCCTTCTCATGCCCCCACCCCTCCCAGGGTCTGTGGAACTGTCTGAGCCTTTTGTTCAGGGCTCCCTCCTCAGTGAGAGGACCCTGACCCCTATGTCTGTGTTGATCCATGAGCCACCTGACCAAGCTGGGAAATATGTTTAAGGATTTTTACTTATAAACTCCAGGCGATGAGAGTGTAATGGGGGGGGGGGCAGTAATGAGTGGGGGGACCCAGTTCAGAGAGGAGGCAGGAAATGAAACAAGAAGAGTTGGTGCATTCTCTGGTTTAGACTCTTGCCTCTATCACTGCCATCTGTGATTAAATGCTTGATTTATCCTTTCAGTTTGGTCTATCATTGCTTTAATCGGTGACCTTGCCACCTTGCAGCTCAGCTCTCTCTCACAGCCCAGCTGAGCTCCTTGCACCACCAGGCTCAGAATCCCCCTTGGATGTGGGCCAGGACACCTGGATGGCTGAGGGCTGCCAGGATGGACAGGGAGGGTTCAGGACCTGAGAGATTCGACACCTGGTCAGGAGCTCTGCTGGAGAAGGGAGAAGAAATCACCCAGTCCTCACCTCAGCAGCTTTCCGTGGACTCAGCCAAAGAGGCAGAGCAGCCATATTCCTCCCCATGGTAGTAGAAAATGGTGCCTTTCTCCATTCCAGATGCCAGATGCTCCACAGAACCTGGCTATTGGCCCTACCCGAAGAAATAGTACAGGTAGGAAAAAACCCCTCCTCTGGGGTGGTGATGAAGGTGGGCTTCCTGCTTGCTCAGGACAGAAGTGGAGGCCCAGAGCTCTGATGGGAGAGGGCTGAAGACATCCCAATGAGTCCCACCCCCCCTCACCCCGCTGCCCCCTGCAGTCTGCCCCTCCCACCCATCCCTGATAAAATTCTCACCACTGATGTCACCAATGCACAGCTCCTTCTCCTCCTACCTCCCTGGCCAGGCCATCTCAGTCATTCCCCAACCCACAGTTAAGCTTAAGACTGTGGGTTCCCCACCCCTCCCCCCAGGGCCTTCCATTTCCCCCTTGGTGAACACGTCCACCTCCCCTGAGTCCAACTCCCATAGGATTTGTGAAGCTCCCTACTCCTCCCTCTCCAGACCAGACCTGCCCCCAAGCCCTGACTGCTCATTGCACCAGCTCTCTGCCATGACACCCCTAGGCCCCTGCTGCTTGAGTCTGGGCTCTGGGAGCCACTGCAGATGCTCCCCTCCCTCAGGCACTATAAAAATTAAAGAAAAAGGAAAGAAACACGAAAAGTGGCTTAACAGTTAAAGACAGGCTTATTTTGGAGATGAAACCTGAGAGGGGCTTCTGGCTGAGTTAGGTCAGAGGCACTCTCTTTTACAGACTAAGAGTTTTTAAGGGTTCAGGGTGGGAGAGCTTATCACAGGCTCAGAATGTTTCTGTCTCTCTGTCTTGCTTTTCTGGGAGGGAGAGTTGTGTGTCTGTTCCCACACATCTTCCTGAAGCTGCAGGCATACCCCCTGAATCTGCTTTTAACTTCCCTATCTTAGTGTACCTAAAGGGAAAGGAATGTGTTTGTTAAGGCCTACTGTTTTACTGGGGCCCTTGTATGAGTGTGAAGTTTGGTGGTTACCCAAGAGACTTTGCCCCCTGACATCCCTCTGTGCCTGAGCTGTCTTATCTGTGTTTTACTTTCTGCTCTTTCTGGCTGCTTGCTGTTAGAAGAGAAGGGATTTCCTTGAAATGCATGAGGCTAGAAAGGGAGCCGGAACTTAAAGTGGCGGTGTTTGTCTGAGATGGCTGTGCTCCTGCTCTGTCGTGCACCACTGCCAACTCTGCAAAGTCCACTTTCTGAAAATGTCTCAAATTGCTTCTTTCTTCAGTTACCAAGGTGACTTGTTTTGAGAGTCCTCAGCTAAACTGGGGCTCCAGTGCCAGAGTGGCTGATGACCCTGCCCTAACGGGAAATGAAGGAGAGCTGGATGTGGTGTCTACAGCTTACCTTTCACAGGATCTTTCTCTTACGTGGAAGATGATCTAATGCCTGGTTGTCTGGCCCATGACCATGGGTGCCTCACATGGGCAACTTGTGTAAGCTACAGATGCCCTTGTGGTTCTTTTCTGACCCATGTTCAGTTTATGTCTGCCTGACCATTGCCCTGGCACTGGAAGTCCACCCTTGTAACCTCCCAGGTGTCCTGGGGGAAAACCCAGCCTAGGGTAGCCCCAGTTCTTCAGCTGGAGGGTGCAAGTTCAATGCACCACCAAGCTGGGAAATATGTTTAAGGATTTTTACTTATAAACTCCAGGCGATGAGAGTGTAATGAGTGGGGGGGGGCAGTAATGAGTGGGGGGACCCAGTCCATCCCTGGGTCACCCGAGGCAGGAATGAAGAGTCAGGCAGAGAGAGAAAGAAAAGCACATGGCATCGGGCAGTACCTCTCAGGGAATCAGGTGTGGTTACTTTAAGTTAATGGGCAAATATCTGAATGGTTCCCTTAAAGGTAGCACCAGAAAAAGCAGGAAGGCCAATCTGCTTTTGCAGGAGAGATGAAGCTGCTTCTTTTGTTTATCTATTGTTTTTTTGTAGAGATGAGTTCCCTCTATATTGCCCAGGGTGTCTTGAACTCCGCTCAAGAGATCCACCCCACTCAGCCTCCCAAAGTGCTGGGGTTGGTTGAAGGCATGAGTCACTGTGCCCATCTAAGTTCTTATCTCTGGCCACTGTCTTGAGCCGTTTGAATGTGGTTTAGAACTGGAAATTGTTAAGGGTGACTGAGCCCTGCTTCTGGTATTTAAAAAGGACACTGAGGTCACATGCAATTCTAAGAATTCACTACATGACTCTCTCCTTGAAAGCATGGTTCTTCCTTACCGAACAATCACAACGGCTTTCTCTCTGGGCCCTTAGCCTCCAGTCTGGCATTGGAGGGATCTCTCTGACATGTATATATTACGCTGACACTTTCCTGCACGAGAACCTTCCATGACTCCCTATTGTCCTTGGAGAAAACTCAAGCCCATGATTGTGTCTGTCTTCCAGGACTACTTGAGCTAGTTGAGGGTCAGGAATGATGCAACTCTGTCTCTTTTACTTTTGTTTGAGAATGAATGCACATGTGGAATGAATGAAGTGTTGCTGCTCTTACCTCACCTGGACCCTTTCACGCCTCTGGCACTCATCCCTAGGAGACTGACCTCCATGGGGGTCCCACGCCTGTGATTCACGGGGAACTGGCCAGGTGGCGCCTGTTTCTCCAGTCACTTGTGCACAAGTCCAGGAGGCAGGACTTGGGGACCCTGGTCCTTCATTGCTGCCTTACTTAGGACAAGCCTCTTGCCTTGTCTGAGCAACATGCAAAAATGGAACTCAGTTTTCTTAAAGAGTTACTTACAAGGGACTCTGTGTGTCTGAAGTTCCCTTTTCTGGGCTGGTCACCTGTTGTTCTCACCGCAAACTTCCTCTGCTTTCCCACATCTGTAGCTTTCCCTTCCCTTTCAGAGGTCTGCCCCTGGGTATGAGGCAGAGATGCCACTGCTGCTGACCCTGCATAGGCTGCAGAGACAGCAGTCCCCACTTAGGAGGCTCCAGAGCCCACGGCTTAGTCTCTTCCTCTCTCCTGAGCCCCTGGCTTAGGTTCTGGGATTCCAGCTGCAGCTCCAGGAACCCGTGATGGTGCAGGAGGGCCTGTGTGTTCTCAGGCTGTGCAAATTTCCCTACCCCTGGACTTGCTATGGAACCCTTCACCTATGCTGGTTCCAGAAAGGGGTGGATGTAGACCACAATCCTCCAGTGACCAGGACAAACGCTTCATGGCAGGACCCAGGGCCAATTCCTACTGCCCAGGGACCTCGAGACCAACAACTTCTCCCTGAGCATCAGAGGCGCACACTGGGACTATTTTTTTTCCCTTCCTTTGTTTTTGAGATGGATTCTCGCTTTGTCACCAGGCTGGAGTGTAGTGGCACAATCTCGGATCACTGCAACCTCTCCCGGGTTCAAGAGATTCTCCTGCCTCAGCCCCCTGAGTAGCTGGAATTACAGGTGCCTGCCACCATGCCCAGCTAATTTTTGTATTTTTAGTACAGACGGGGTTTCACCATGTTGGCCAGGATAGTCTCGATCTCTTGACCTTATGATCTGCCCGCCTCGACCTCCCAAAGTGCTGAGATTGCAGGCGTAAGACATGGCGCCCAGCCCATGGGGACTCTTCAGAAAGGAGAAACCCTTCAGGAAACATTCATATCTTGTAGGATGCTCTCTTGGCATATGACAAGTATGTTAAGAGCCCAGACATCAGAAATAATGCAATGAAGGTTCTGCTCCTTCTACAGGTGGTGGCATGAGGACAGCCGTGAAAGGACACTGGGGTGGGCTGACAACATTCAGATAGTCCCCAAGCTCCTCTCTCTCCTCTTCAGCCCTGACACACAAGCCCAACATTTTCATCCCGGAGATCCTCGGGTACCAGTCACACCAGGAACCTTACCTGCTGCGTGTTCTGAGCCTGTGAATGGGAGGACCCCCCTCCACATTCTTCCGAATGGGGGTCTCCCTGTTGCATCTGGGCTCCAGGACCTTCGGCTCCTCGGTGCTCATGATCACCCCACAGCCCCAGGACCACGGCACCAAGCTCACCTGGCTGGTGAAGTTCCCCGGAGCTGGTGTGACCACAGAGAGAACCATCCAGCTCAGTGTCTCCTGTGAGTGCTGGGGCCAAGATGCCTGGGTTCCTGAGGGTGTAGGGGGCAGAGGAGGATCAGGGCAGGGGACATTTTGTGACTATGTCCTGGAGGCCTGGCTGAGCAGGGGAACTAGAAGGACAGAAGCTCTGCCTTTTGACATTCCTGTGGCTTCTGGGGTAGGGAAGGAGTGCCTACTTTTACCTCATCTCAACCCCAACGAAAAGGAAATTCTCTCTTCCTGTTCCAGATGCTCTAAGGAACCCAAGGATCGGTGTCTCTCTAGGAGATGGCACAGATAGGACAGAGCCCCCTCCCTGGGGCTGAGGGAATAGGGCCTGCAGCTCTGGGCAGGGCTGGGCTACTGTTTCTTCCTGGACTCACCTTGGTAAACTGAGACCCCCTTGTAAGTGAAACAGGGTCTTCCCCATCCTTAGTCTCCGAAGCCACCTGAGCACCTGTCCCCACCCTCCCCTCACTACCCTTGGCCTCTTCCACATACAACTCCCATGGGCCCCGTAACAAGGACAGGGTGCCATTCACATAGCAGATCCAGGCTTTGAGTCCCCACCTCCTGAATACTCCTCCTCCCTCATCTTCTTATTCTCCCCAATAGTCCTGATCCAAGTTCTTCTGGACAGACGATACAGTCACATGGGTGAAAATTCAGAATGCACAGTAGAATCTGCCCTCAGTCACCCATGCCCTTCCCCAGAATCCACCAGTGTCTGTCCTGTCTGCACTGCACCTTGATTTGCTTGCCCGAAGGAGCTCAGTGATGGTTTAACATCAGTAGTGACATCAGAGTGATATTACCCTCCTCCAGTACTGTGTGTGATTCCACTGTGTGGATGGACTCCACTTTTATGGCATCAAAAATGTGGACTCTGATTTTGTGCCTAATGGAATATCATGGCACTAATTTTATCCTGCCAACAGTAACACTGCAATAAATAATCCTGTATCTGCTGCCACAAGTGTACATCTATGCCTGTGAAATCAGTTCTTAAATGCAAAACAGTTGGATCATATGTTCTTTCTAATTTTGAAAAATATGGCTAAGTGGTTCTCCATGAAGGTGAACAAGGTTACATGCCCAACAGGGAGGGGTAAAAGTGTGTGTATTCACCCACCCAGTGTGGGGCAAAACTTTTTTTTTTTTTTTTTTTTTTGAGACGGACTCTCACGCTGTTGCCCAGGCTGGAGTGCAGTGGCGCGATCTCGGCTCACTGCAAGCTCCGCCTCCCGGGTTCCCGCCATTTTCCTGCCTCTGCCTCCTGAGTAGCTGGGACTACAGGCGCCCGCCACCGCGCCCGGCTAATTTTTTTTTGTATTTTTAGTAGAGACGGGGTTTCACTGTGGTTTCGATCTCCTGACCTTGTGATCCGCCTGCCTCGGCCTCCCAAAGTGCTGGGATTACAGGCTTGAGCCACCGCACCCGGCCGACTTTTTTTTTTTTTAATTTTTTGAGACAGAGTCTCGCTCTGTTGCCCAGGCTGGAGTACAGTGGTGTGATCTTGGCTCACTGCAACCTTTGCCTCCCAGGTTCAAGCAATTCTCATGCCTCAGTCTCCCTGCCAGCTGGGATGACAGGCATGTGCCACCACACCCAGGTAATTTCTTTTGTATTTTTAGTACAGACAGGGTTTTGCTATGTTGGCCAAGCTGGTCTTGAACTCCTGACCTCAAGTGATCCGCCCACCTCAGCCTCCCAAAGTGCTGGGATTATAGGCCACTGCTCCCATCTGGGGAAAAACTTTTCGAAATCAGGACCTGTGGTAGAGGTGGTCCTGGTGGCTGTTGGGGAAGCAGCTGTGAAGATCCTGGCTATCTGCCTCTGCCTCCTCTTCCTCAGGTAAGCGCTGCCCCAGGGACCAAGAAGAGATGTGGGAGTACAGGGGACACAACGCTGAATCCCAAGTCTCAGTGCTGGAGGGACCTGAAGGCTCAAGAGGGCCAGGCAGTAGGCTGAGTTGTGGATTTTTCAACACAATATTTCCAGCCTTATTGAGGTGGAATTGAAAGATAAATATTGTATTTATTTACAGCATATAATGTGATGTTTTGTGGACATTTCCTTTGAATTTTCATTGTTCTATTTTAATAGACAAATAAAATTGTGTATATTTATGATATGCAGCCTAATGTTTTAAAATATGAGTGCCTTGTATAATGAAGAAATAAGCTAACTAATATATGCATTACATCTCACACTTATCAACCCCTTTGCACTTTAAAGTAACACCTTATACTCATCAAAAGGATTGCTTTGTATCCAGCAATATTTGTTTTGTTTTGTGATAAGAACATTGGAAATGTACTGTCTTGGCAGTATTGAAATATATGATACAGTATTATTAGCTATAGTCACCATGCAGTACAGGAGATTTCCAGATTCCTCTTGTCTACCTGAAACTTTGTACCCTCTGACTAACATCTCTTTATTGTCTCCAACCCCCACTCCTGATCACCAGGGTTCTAGCCTCTGCTTTTATAAAATTGACTTATACAGATTCCTCATATAAGCAGAATCATGAAGTATTTGCCTTTCTGTGCCTAGCTTATTTCACTTGGCATATTTTCCTCCGGGTTCATCCATGTTGTTGCAAGTGGCAAAATTTTCTTTCTTTTTAAAGCTGAATAATATTCTTTTGCATATACATACCACATTTTCTTTATCTGTTCATCCATTGATGGGCACTTAGGTTGATTCCGTATCTTGACTGTTGCGGATAGTACTTTGGAAAATATGGGAGTACAGATGTCTCTTCAATATACGAATTTTGTTTTCTTTCAATAGATACTCATAAATGGGATTTCTGGGTCATATGGTAGTTCTATTTTTAATTTTGGGAGGACCAACATTCTGCTTTCCATAATGGGTGTACTAATGTACATTCCCATTAATAGCGTACAAAGTTATCCACAGTGTTTTTAATGAAATTATGAGATTTACTAGCCGGCTGGCACAAGAACCTGTTTTTCCATTAACAATGTGAATTTTTCCTTAAATAAGAGAATAAACAGAAAGTATGAGCATATGAAATGACTTTTGTATATTGTTGAAATCTCAATAATTTGGTTTCTGAGTATATGCAGCCTACCTTTGTATGTTGGACAAACACTGGTTGGCAAACTAGCATAGGTCAGGAAAAGTGCCCAGATGCAACATTAAATATTCATGTAGGACTGTCTTCTTGTAGGATCTGTCTTCTGCTCTAAATTAAAACCTAATTGAAGGCAGTGTCTTAACCCATTAAATTATTTTTATTAAACTGAACAATTTAAATAAAGATATTAATTAGAAATTAAAATTAGGCTGATAGATCTAATAATAGTAGTACATATACCTGCCTTTCCTTTTATTGATAATTATTGGAAGGAAGGAAATATCTTCAGGTATATTAAAAATATGTGTTGCTAATTTTAAAAATTCACATCTCTAGTATAAAAATAATGCATGCAAAACTTTGTTGAGGAGGTTGAACACGGATCAAAGTTATGACTAAGAGTTTTGTTTGTTTTCCTCATGAAAAGGACCTCATTTATTCTTGATGAGAAATCTCTAGTAGAAATGATGCTTCTTATAGGCCAGATATGCTTATGATACAAATATCCAAAAATTTTAATTGTAAGGTATGAGGATTTTGTTTTCACTGTTATGTCAAAATTTTTCTCTCATTGGAACTGTTTTAGGCGAAATAAATTCCAAATTTGACTATAAAAATTATACCTAATAAAGTTCATTAAAGAAACATAATGAGAAATCACAACTTCATATTTAACCTTCCAGTCTATGAACATGATATAACTTTATTTACTGTTAAGACAAATTTCATTGAATTTTCTATTATGTGCCACATTTTTACCTAAAAAATAATCTAGAACAAGTATTATACTTATTGGTGGCTCAATTACTTATATATCAAATAAAGGCAAAACTAGCTCTCTTATTTTAGTAAGGATGAATGAACATTTATCTAGATACTATTGTGTTTAAAAATTGTTTAAATAAGAGTAGCTCAAGACAACTAACTAGAAGCATTTCATGCCTGCCTCCTCCACTTAGAAGAACCAGAGTAGTGTATACACAGTCACACTTGAATTACATTATCCAAGGGAAAATCCTGGAATCCACCAGAGAAGTGACCGGGGGCACCAAAAACAGGGCAGGAGAAAGAAAAGAGGCAGCCTCCCTGATTGGGATTGGCCTGGAGCAGGGAGTGACTTCCCAAATGCACAAAGGACTGAGTTAGAGACTTCCAGTCACCCACATCTCCGTGGCAGAATTCAGCAATCCTGGTCAAGAGAGAAGCCCTCAACCCTTCCAACACCCAACACCTGAAACTTAACATAGAGAGTCAGGACACCATTGGACAGAACTACTCCAGGAAGGGAGCTCCTGCTGGGTTCCACACCTTTCTGACACTTAAGCATTTTCAAGCTTATCCTCTGGAAACCATATGCTGTTCAGGACCCAGAGACACTGAAACTGGGGCATTACAGAAACTTAAGCTGTTGCTGCTGGGACAGGGGATTGAAGCCAGGAGTGCTCCTGCAGCTGGGGCTAGAAAGTGAGCAAGGTTTGGGCAGCAGTGGCTGTGAAGCGAGCACTGCCAGAATCTGAGACAAGGATGCAAGAGGGGTACAAGTTGCCACTGGAACTTGTTTGCAAGCCAGATGGGGGCTCCAGCAACCAGGGTGGGGGTTGAGCCCCACCAGGACTGGAGTGTGAAAGGGATGTATGTTCTTCTGCCACCTTCAACTGACCCAGGCTGTGACCACTCAAGATGGCCCTACCCTCTTCAGTAGCAGGGCCTCAGTGAGGCTGCCACTGCCCCTCACCCAAATACTCTGCCTGGGACCCAGTGATTGTCCTGACCCTGCCCACAATAGCTAGTGCCTGCTCTCACCATTGAGGACCTGAGCATAAGCCCATGTAGCTCAGCTTCGCCTCACCTCTCCTGCTCTGAGACAGAGCATATAGCTCAGGGTCCTGTGGATGGCTCGACCCAATTCATTTGGGCAACTGAGCACTTCTCCTGAGGGTTTGAGGTTGGACCTAAACTTCTGGCTGCTACCACCTTGCCTGGCACCTACCTGCAAGTGCCACCTGTGGGTCCAAAGACTATCTTGTCCAGCCCATTGCAGCCACCACCAACATTAATGCACATCACTTGGGACTCATAGAATCATCTCGCCCATGCTATTGCTATTGCCAATGCCATGCTAGCTGCCCAGGGCCTAAGAACCCACACGATTGTTTGATCCATTGATGCTATTATGGGCGTCCAACTGAGCAACCTGAAGGCCCAAGAATCAACCCACTGGTAACTGCCAACAGAGAAGCCAGTATATACCACCCTGGGGCACAAAGATAGATGCTCAGCCCACTGATGCCAATGCTGGGGACCTGAAGACTCTCCCACTGAGCATCCCTGTCCCTAGCACAACTTTACCATATGCTCCACTAATAACCATGTCCAACTGGCCAAAGAAATCACACATATCACTAATACTATTTACAGTCAAAGAAATACACAGAAAGTATACTACTACTGCACGTAACCATAATCAAAGCCAAAGCACCCCACCAAACAAGCAACATAGATACATTTTCAAGAAAATGTCTTCTTTGAGAGTAAATTAAAAAATAGGAGGAAGCCGCCGTTATACCAGATGCACAGTTTTTAACATAAGGACACAGGAAACATGAAAGAACAAGGAAAGGAACACAAGAATTCTGCAGAAATAGATCTTAATCAAAAAGAAATTTTTGAAACTCCAGGCAAAGAATTCAAAATATTGATGTTAAAGAAGTTCAGTGAGATACAACAGAATTCTGAGAATCAATACTATGGAAACCAGAAAAACAATTCAGGGCATAAATGAGAAATTTATCAAAGAGATGTATATTCTTAAAAGTAATCAAATATAAATTCTGGAACTGAATAATTAATTGAAGGAAATACAAAACACATCTGAAAAGTTCAACAATAGACTAAATCTGGCAGAAGAATCTCAGAACTTCAAGACAGGTTTTTTGAAATAATCTAGTCAGACAAAAATAAAGGGAAAAGTACAAAAAAGAATGAGCACAGCCTTAATAACATTTAGGACAATATAAAGCAATGGAATTTATAAATTATTGGTATCTATAAGGGTGAAAAAAACAAAGAAATATTGGAAAACCTACTCAACAAAATAATACATGAAAACATCCCAAGTCTAACAAAAGATTTAGACATAGAGATACAGAAGACCCAATGATCCCCAGGCAGATGCCCAGTGCAAAATGTCTTCTCCTTGGCACATTATAGTCAGATTGTGTGAAGTCAAAGTTAAAGAGCAAATTCTACAAACAGCAAGAGAAAAGCATCTAGCTACCTCTAAAGGAAATACCATTTGACTAAGAGCAGATCTCTCAGCAGAAACCTTACAGGCAAGAAAAGAAGGAACTGATATATTCTAAGTACTAAAAGAAAAAATAACTGCCACCACAGAATATTCAAAGAAACTATTCTTCATAAATAAAAGAGAAATAAAGTAATCCCAAGATAAACAAATGCTGATGGAATTTATTACCACTAGACCAGCCCTGCAAAAAATACTCAAAGGAGTCCTAAACCTGGAAGCAAAAGGATGATTTTATCATCATGAAAACACATGAAAGTAAAAAATTCACTGGTAAAGCAATCATACAAATGAGAACTAGAAAGGACTCAAATGGTACCACTACAGAAATCCACCAAATCACAAGGACAAACAATAAGATAAAAGGAAAGAAACAAGGAGTGTTTAAAACAAGAAAATGGTTAATAACCTGACAGAAAGGAAGCCTCACAAATTAATAATAGCCGTCTATGTAAATAGATTAAAGTATCCTCTTAAGAGACATAGAAGGGCTGAATGGATTTTAAAAATGACTCAACCATATGCAGCTTAAAGAAACACACCTTAAGAAAAGACACATATAGACCAAAAGTCAAAGGATGGAGGAAGATACTCCACACAAATGGAAACCAATAGTAAGCAGCAGTAACTATACTTAGATAAAACAGACCTCAGGTCAAGAGCAGTAGAAAAAGACAAAGAAGGTCATTATATAATGATGAAGGGATCAACCCAGCAAGAGGATCTAACAATTCTGAATATATATGCACCCAGCACTGGAGCAGCCATATCTATAAAGAAAATATTGCTAGATCTAAAGAGAGAGATAGAATGCAATACAATAAGGTAAGAAGCTTCACCACCCTATTCTCAGTATTAGACAGAACATCTAGACAGAAAATCAACAAACAAACATCACATTTAAACTACACTATAGACCAAATGGAACTAACAGACTTTTACAGAACTTCTACCCAACAACTGCAGAATACATATTCTTTTCATCAGTATGTGAAACATTCTCCAGGATACACCATATATTCGACCACAAAATAAGTCTCTATAAATTAAAAAAAATCAATATTATACTAAAAATATACTCAGACCACAATGGAACAAAACAACAAGTCAGCACCAAGAGGAACTCTGGAAACAAGACAAATGCATGGAAATTAAACAATATCCTCTTAATGACCTACCAGGTGAAAATCTGTACAGGAAAAACTAAAAAACACTGATGAAAGAAATTGAAGATGACACAAACAAATGGAAAAACATCCCATGCTCATGAACTGGAAGAATTAAGATCATTAAGAAGACCACATTGGTCTATAGCAATATAAAGATTCAATGCAATCCATGTCAAAATACCAATGTCAGTCTTCACAGAATAGTAAAAAACAATTCTAAAAGTCATATGGATCCAAAAAGAGCCTGAATACCCAAAGCTATCCTAAGGAAAAAGAACAAAACTAGTGGCATCACATTACCTGACTTCAAACTATATTACAAGGCTATAATAACCAAAACAGCATGATATGGCATAAAAATACATGCATAGACCATTGGAATATAACCCAGAAATAAAGCAACATGTATACAGCCAATGAATTGTCAACAAAACTGACAAGAACTTATATTGAGGAAAGGACACCTTCTTCAACAAATGGTGCTGGGAAAATCATATACCCCCACACAAAAGAATGAAACTGGATTCTTCTCTCTCATCATATTAAAAAAAACCTCAAAATGAACCATACACTTAAATATAAGACCCAAAACTATATTTTATAAAAGCTAGAAGAAAACCAAGGGAAAACTCTTCTGAACATTGACCAGAAGAGTCAGAAATTATGACTAAGTTCTGAAAAGCACAGGCAACAAAAACAAAAATAAACACATGGGACTTAATAAAAAAAAGCTTCTGTCAGCAAAATATCAGAGTGAAGAAACAACCTGTTGAATTGCAGAAAATATTCACAAACTATTCTTCTGACAGGCAACTAATATCCAGACTATATAAGGAACTCAAACAACTCAACAGGAAAAAGCAAATAATCCAAGTAAAAAGTGGGCAAAGGACAGGAACAGACAGTTCTCAAAGAAGACATAAGAACAGCCAATACGAAAAAATGGTCAGCGTCACTAATTATCAGAGAAGTGCACATCGAAACCACAATGAGATACCATCTTACCCAGTCAGAATGACTATTACTAAAATAAATAAATAAATAACAGATGTTGGCAAGGATGAGGAGAAAACTCTTCTGTACTGTTGGTGGGAATTTAAACTAGTACAGCCACTTTGGAAAACACTACGGACATTTCTCAGGAACTAAAAACAGAATTACTATTCGATCACACAAGCAATCCCACTAATGGGTATCTACCCGAAGGGAAAGAAATAAATACATCAAAGAGACCCCTGCATTCACATGTTTTTTTCTGCACTACTCACAATATCAAAGATATGGAATCAACCTAAGTGTCAATTAACAGATGAATGGATACAGAAAATATGGTATATATACTATATGGCCATAAAAAAGAATGAAATCGTGTCATTTGCGGCAGCATGGATGGAACTGGAATTCATTATCTAAATTGAAATAAGCCAGACACAAAAAGATAAATATTGCGTGTTCTCACTTACATGTGGGAGCTAGAAAAATATTATCACATGGAGGTAGACAGTAGAAAGACAGACAACAGAGACTGGAAAGGGGCAGATAAGGGGAGGAGGGAAGATGAAGAGAAGTGAGTGAAGTGGTACAAACATAGAGTTAGAAGGAATAAATTCAGTGTTAGGAAGCAGAATAGTGTGATTTTAGTTAACAAGAATGTATTACACTCAGGTGACGGACACTCTAAATATCCTGACATAATCACTATGCATTATATACATGCAACAAAATTTTACATTTACTCCTTAAGTTTGTAGAAATAAAAAACATTACAAATATATGGTGGCAAATTCTAATACCTCATAGGTATTAAAGATTTGCCAGATGCATACTGCAAAGAGGAAAATGGAAAACCGTGTGAACTAGATCTAAAATTTTAATTTTCTCTGGATATACCACTCATGTTGTCCAGAAATACGTCTTTTGTGCCACCTTTAACTGTGAGAAGCAGATTTTTTACAGGAAAGAAATTGCTAATCTCTATGATGAGGACCTAAAAAAACAACTTCTCCAGTCCACAATGCACTGAGTGGCAACATTAATTCCAAAGAAGTTTCTTCTGCACTGCAATTCACAAAATATGTGTCCTCCCTTTTGGTTTACATGAAGTGCTGCATGGTTCTTATTTTGGAGATGTCATTGAAATTTTGTAAGCATACTACCCGTCAAGGAAAAACCTCCATACTCACGTTTTAAAAAATATCCAGCATTCTACTGTGACACACGGCAAACTCACCAGTGTCCACAGCTCTAAAGCCAGACGACGTGTGTGTGTGCTGAGGATGGGAGGCTATGCATGGGGATCATCTCAAGGGTAGAGACCAGGTCCCTGGCATCTCTTCTCCAGCCCCGTCTACATACAGATGTTCACTCTGTGAATGAATGAATGAGTGAATGAATGAGTGGCTACCACCCACACTGCACCTGGGACCCTTCTTCCTTTCACTGCCCCAAACACTCCCACAGACCCTACAGAATCCTATATCCTGCAGGACTGACTTTCTCATGGCTTGTGATGAGGCTGTGACTCTCTGAGGCCAGCAGTGACCAGCTCCCAGGTGTAAACAGTGGGGCACAGAAAAGCACCTCAGAGTAGGAGGGCCTTAGACACGGGTGCCCCATTCCTCAGATGCCCCCGGAGGCCCTGGTCCAGGCTCTGGTGCTTGCAGGAAGCCCCGAGGTGGGAGGCGGGACACAGTCTCTGCTCCTCTGCTCTCATTTGAGCAGGTCTCTGTGGTCTCTGTGGTCTCTGGGTCGCAAGGTTTCTGTCTGCTCTGTGCAGAGGGAGTGGAGCTCCGACGGCCTGTGGCTTCTGTGGCTTCCTCTTCTGTGAATCGCCAAGATCACGCGCTCCTCCCCAGCCACCCGTTCCTCCCCGCAGTCCTTTCCCTCCACTCCCTTCCCATTCTCTGCTCACGCAGGGAGCCCAGGAAGCCTCGCCTCAGAGATGCTACCGCTGCTGCTGCTCCTGCTGTGGGCAGGTGAGTGGGCCGGGGGAGAGGGGCCGTGGGGCTGGGCCGAGCTGACCATCATGTCTCCATAGGGGCCCTGGCTCAGGAGCAGAGATTCCGGCTGGAGGGACCAGAGTCGTTGACGGTGCAGGAGGGTCTGTGTGTCCTCCTACCCTGCAGATTGCCCACTATCTATTCACCCTGGTACAGTTATTATGGCTACTGGTACTTGGAAGGGGCTGATGTTCCAGTGGCCACAAATGACCCACTTGAAGAAGTGCAAGAGGAGACCCGGGGCCGATTCCACCTCCTCTGGGATCTCAGCAGTAAGAACTGCTCCCTGAGCATCAGAGATGCCCGGAGGAGGGACACTGCTGTATACTTCTTTCAGTTGAAGCAGAAATGGCCAAATTTTGGTTATACATCTTATGTATCTTCCAAGCTCTCTGTGTGTGTGATGGGTAAGGAACCAGCTCCAGGACTGGCCATCAGGGGAAGATCATGGGGGCTGTAGGGCAGGGCTGGGACAGGACTCCCGTCCTGGGAGGTGGGTAGAATTAAGCCTGTTGGGCTCAGGGGAGGAGCTGAAGCAGAGACTGGGCTTCCCTCTGGGTGAAACCTCATACCCCGGTCCTGATCCTGCGTCCCCATCTCCTCACCAGACCTGACCCACAGGCCCAGCATCTCCATCCCAGGGACCCTGGAGTCCGGCTGTTCCAGGACCCTGACCTGCTCTGTGCCCTGGGCCTGTGAGCAGGGGACGCCCCCCATCTTCTCCTGGATGTCAGCTGCCCCCACCTCCCTGGGCCCCAGGACCACCCAGTCCTCGGTGCTCACGATCACCCCACGGCCCCAGGACCACAGCACCAGCCTCACCTGTCAGGTGATGTACCCTGGAGTCGGTGTGATCATGGAGAGAACCATCCAGCTCAATGTCTCCTGTGAGTGCTGGGCCAGGACCCCCGGGTCCCTGAGGGTGTGGGGGGACAGGGCAGGGCTGAGCCAGAGCTTAAAGTTGGGGACCTGGTCGCCAAAGAGGACAGCTCCCTTCCCTGTTTTCATGGCTCCTGAGGGGAAGGCCCCATGCCTACCGTTCCTCTTCAGGGATGTTGAGGCTGCCACCTCTTTCCACCCCAGATGCTCCACAGAAAGTGACCGTCAGCATCTTCCAAGGAAACAGCACAGGTAGGAACCAGCCTGTCCTGTTCCCTCCAGGGCTGGATGGAAGCAGAGTGGGGACTAACAAGGATCAATATGAGAAGCCAGGACTAAGGCCTCCATAGCCTTCAAAGCCCTGAACTGAATCTTTGCTCACCCCTAGCCTTTGTCACCTCATCCACAGGAGCTGCCGCACCCCTCGCACTCCCCCTTCTCTCTGACGCTGCTTGTTTTCCTACTGCCGCAGGCATCTCCGTGGTCCAGGAATGGCACTTGTTTGCCACGACGCTGTCCCCAGCCCCTGCTCCACTCTCTGCAGGGCAACCTGGGCTGCTCCAGGGAAATGGTCTGGGCTCTTCTGAAGACCTGAGGCCCCCACTTTACTAGTCTCCTCCTCAGAGCTAGTGGGGACCCCACAGGAGGAGAGGGACACCAGTGCCTTGCCCCTACACCCCATCTCTCACTCTGCACCTCTCTCCCCAAAGCCCTCAAAATCCTGCAAAACACCTCGTCCCTCCTCGTCCTGGAGGGCCAGGCTCTGCGGCTGCTCTGTGATGCTGACGGCAACCCCCCTGCGCACCTGAGCTGGTTCCAGGGCTTCCCTGCCCTGAACGCCACACCCATCTCCAATACCGGGGTCCTGGAGCTGTCGCAAGTAGGGTCTGCAGAAGAAGGAGGTTTTACCTGCCACGCTCAGCACCCTCTGGGCTCCCTGCAAATCTCTCTGAGTCTCTTTGTGCAATGTGAGTGTGGGGAGGTGTGCGAGAGTGTGGGCAGCTGGGCGAGAACTCCATAGTATTCAGAGAAGAGGCCCCTGCTAAGTCCTGTCCTCCCTCCCCAGACCCCTCACAACTGCTGGGACCCTCCTGCCTCTGGGAGGCTTAGAGTCCACACTGCAGCAGCTCCTCCCTTCACTGGAAGCTTGGGGAGGGGATGCTGGAGGAATGGGAACAGCAGCCATGGCTCTTTCACAGTCATCCCTAGCCAGCCAGTCCCTTGGCCAACAGCTCCCTGAGCCTCTGCCAGGGATTCAGCTCAAGTATCAGGCTCAGCTTTGAGGCCCAGAACATCCCAGAGCAGCTCTGTCCCAGCTGCTGCCAGGTCAGGAGTGTGCTAAGAGGTGACAGCTGGGGGAAGAGAAGCCTGGGTTCTTGTATGAGTTTGCTAGGGCTGCCATAACAAAGTATTTCAAAGTGCATGACTTAAACAATAGGGATGTATTGTCTCACGGTTCTCAAGGTCAGAAGTCCAAGATCATGCACGGTGTTAGAGTTGGTTCCTTTTGAGGCTGTGAGGGAGAATCTCTTCCATGCTCCTTCCCTGGCTTCTGGTGGTTTCCTGGGAGTCTTTGGCGTTCCTTGGTTTGAAGGAGCATTGCCTTGACCTCTGACTTAATCTTCATATGGTGGTGTGTGCGTCCACATGTGCGTCTGTGTCCACATTTTCCTTTTTTTTTTTTTTTTTTTGAGAGGAAGTCTCACTCTGTTGCTAGGCTGGAATGCAATAGTGCGATCTTGGCTCACTGCAACGTGATAATCTGACATATGCAACCTCCACCTCCCAGGTTCAAGCGATTCTCCTGCCTCAGCCTCTCGAGTAGCTGGGACTACAGGTGCTCACCACCATGCCCAGCTAATTTTTATATTTTGAGTAGAGACAGGTTTCACCATGTTGGCCAGGATGGTCTCAATCTCCTGACCTCATGATCTGCCTGCCTTGGCCTTCCAAAGTGATGGAATTACAGGTGTGAATCACTACACCCAACCCACATTTTCCCCTTTTTATAAGGACAGTAGTCATATTGGATTAGGGCTCACCCTGATCCAGGATGACCTCATTATAACTAATTACATCAGCTATGACCCATCTCCAAATCAGGTCATGCTTTCAGGTGCTGGGGGTTAGAATAGGAATTGTGGGGAGACATAATTTAACCCTAACTGCTCCAGAGAAATGAAGCTTGGAGAAGATGTTTCCAAGGCCCAGACCAGAGTGGCTGGGGACACAACGTCCTCAGTCTTGCAGTTGGGGGAAGGGGGAGTCATGGAGAGAGAAGAGGCTGGTTCCGGGTTCACAGGGCAGTGAAATGGTGAGTGACTGAGTCCTGGATTGGGGGTGGTCACATTAGTGGAAGGTGGAGAGGAATGGCTGTTGGGAGGATGTACTGGAATTGGAACTGGAGTTCACTCAAAAATCCAATTATAGGGAAACCAGAAGGTGGGGTTGGTGGTGTCCTGGGAGCAGTCTGGGGAGCTGGCACCACAGCCCTGGTTTTCCTCTGTGTTGGCTTCATCTTCAGGTGAGACTGGGCTCCAGGGAGGCACAGAAAGACTTGATGTGGGAAGGACACACAGGTGGCAGAATCTCAGAAAACCCAAGTGAAGGAAAATGGGGTGCTTGGGAAAGTCGAGACTGAGGAAAGGGAGGGTAGTGGTGGTGTGAATTACCCCGTTGACCAGCTGAGCCAAGCATGAGGTCTCTTTGAAACCATGGTTCAACTCTTGGGCTTGTGGGATCACCTGGACCTCTTCATTACTTCTGTACTCTCCATAGGGAGTGGGGAGATGGTTCTTTTTTGGGGAAAGAGGCTCCAAATAACCAGACTGAAAGGCTTGGTGCTGTTCCCTCAGAGTGAAGACCAGAAGGAAGAAAGCAGCCCAGCCAGTGCAAAACATGGATGATATGAACCCCGTCATGGTCTCAGGCTCCAGGGTGAGTGACAGAGACCTTAATTTCCACTCAGCATTATCCCTTTTGAATGCTGCCCTACGTAAGGACCCTGAGGCATTTCTTCATTAACACCTGACATTCCATGCAGTTCCACATGTGACTATTTTAAAGTTTTGATTCAGTAATAATTTAAAAAGTATTGATGTCAATAATTTAAAATAGTCACATGTGGAACTGAATCTAATAGTTCTGATGAAATATGTACTCCAGTTAATTTTCTGGAGGTATTTATGCTCCTCATATATCAGATTATCATATTTCCTGGAATATTAGCCTTTTCTTATGGCATTGATTATTGAGAAAAAGAAATGAACAAAACTTAGTCTGTGCCAGGTGCATTTAGTACAAGGAATGTGGTAGATACAAGCCCTATAGTAGACAGTCCAAATCAACCCAAAGTCATTACTGCTCATCACCATTACATTGCATTTTTCACATCAACTACAGTGTTTACTTAATGTCAACTTTATGATATTATGGAGGAGGCATACTTTACAAATAATAGAAAGCACACATTTTAAGCATCCAGTTAAATTAGTTTGGGCAAATGTACACACACTGTAACCATGTCCCCACTTAAGATAGGGAATCTTTTCATCATCCCTCCAAGTTGTCTCATTTTCTTTCCCAGTCAATGTCTCATTTCCAGCAATCACTTTTATGACCCCTATCACTATCTATTAGTTTTGTCCATTCTGGAACTTCATGAAAATGGAATCACACAATACTTACTCTATGTAACTGGCTTCTATCACTTCATTAAATATATAAATATATTAAATGTATATGCACTCAATAACAGAGCATTATTTATCAAAATAAACGAACAAAAACCAACAGAGCTGCAAGGGGAAATAGATACATCCATGGTTATAGTTGATTTGCATGTTATGGGAGTTTGCTGTACAGATAATTTTGTCACCCAGGTAATCAGCATAACACCCAATAGGTTGTTTTTCAATTCTCACCCTCCTCCCACTCTCCACCCTCAAGTAGGTCCTAGTGTCTATTGTTTCCTTCTTTGTATCTATGTGTGCTCAATGTTTAACTCCCGCATTTAAATGAGAACATACAGTATTTAGTTTTCTGTTCCTGTGTTAATTTGCTTAGGATAATGGTCTCCAGCTCCATCCATGTTGCTGGAAAGGACATGATCTCATTCTTTTTTATGGCTGCATAGTATTCCATGGTGTCTATGTACCACATTTTCTTTATCCAGCCCACCATCGATGGGTATCTAGGTTGATTCTATGTCTTTGCTATTGTGAATAGTGCTGCAATGAACAAATGCATGCATGTGTTTTTAAGATAGAATAATTTATATTCCTTTGGGTATATACCCAATAATGGGATTGCTGGGTTGAAGGGTAATTCTACTTTAAGGTCTTTGAGAAATCTCCAGACTGTTTTCCACAGTGGCTCAATTAACTTACATTCCCACTAGCAGTGTATAAGTGTTCCTTTTTCTCTACAACCTTGCCAACATCTGTTATTTTTTCACTTTTTTTAGTAATAGCCATTCTGACTTGCGTGAGGTGGTATTTCACTGTGGTTTTGATTTGCATTTCCCTAATGATTAGTGATATTGAACATTTCTTTTTTTACTTGTTGGCCATACAGAAGTCTTCTTTTGAGAAGTGTCTGTTCATATCCTTTGCCACTTTTTAAAGGAGTTGTTTGTTTTTTGCTCGTTAATTTGTTTAAACTCCTTATAGACTCCAGATATTAGAAGTTTGTTAGATGTTTGTAGTTTGTAAATATTTTCTCCCATTCTGTAGGTTGTCTTTTTACTCTGCTGATAATTTCTTTTGCTGTATGGAAGAAGCTTTCCTCTTAACCCTGATCTTTAGTTTAATTAGGTCCCATTTGTCAATTTTTGTTTTTGTGGAAACTGCTTTTGGAGTCTTGGCCATGAAATCTTTCCCAGGGCCAATGTCCAGAATGGTGTTTCCTTGATTTTCTTCTAGAGTTTTTAATATTTTACATGTTACATCTAAGGTTTTAATTCATCTTGGGTGTTTTTTTTTTTTTTACATGGTGAAAGCTGGAAGTACAGTTTTGATCTTCTGCATATGACCAGCTAATTATCCCGCACCATTTATTGAATAGGAAGTCCTTTCCTCACTGCTTGTTATTGTCAGCTTTGTCAAAGATCAGATAGTTGTAAGTTTGCGGCATTATTTCTGGGTTCTCTAAACTGTTCCATTGTTCTATGTGTCTTTCCGTACAAGTATCTTGCTGTTTGATATACTATAGCCTTGTAGCATTGTTTGAAATCAGGTAATATGATGCTTCCCGGTTTGTTTTTTTTGTTTGGGGTTGCTTTGGCTATTCATGTTCTTTTTTTATTCCAAATGAATTTTAGAGTGGTTTTTATTAGTTCTGTGAAAAATGTCATTGATAGTTCAATAGGAATAGCATTGAATCTGTAAATTGCTTTGGACAGTATGGTCATTTTAATAATATCAATTCTTCCTATCCATGAGCATGGAATGTTTTTCCATTTGTGTTGTCTCTGACTTCTTTCAGCAGTGTTTTGTAATTCTCTTTTTAGAGATCTTTCACCTCTGTGGTTGGTTAGCTCTATTTCAGGCATTTTATTCTTTTGTAGCTATTGTGATGGGATTGCATTCTTGATGTGGTTCTCATCTTTGATGTTACTGGTGTATAGAAATGCTGCTGGGTTTTGTACATTGATTTTGTATCCTGAAACTTTTCTGAAGTTGTTTATCAGATCTAGGAACCTTTGAGCAAAGACTATGGAATTTTCTAGATATAGAATCACATCTTCTGCAGAGATAGTTTGACTTCCTCTCTTCCCATTTGGATGTCTTTTCTTTCTCTCACATTATTGCTCTGGCTAGGACTTCCAGTACTGTGTTCAAGAGGAATGGTGAGAGAGGGCATCTTGTATTGTTCTAGTTCTTCCAGCTTTTGCCCATTTAGTATGATGTTGGCTGTGGTTTTGTCATAGATGGCTCTTATCATTTTGAGGTATGTACCTTTGATGCTTAGCTTGTTCAAGGTTTTTAACATGGAGGGATATTGAATTCTATCAAGAGCCTTCTCTGCATCTATTGAGATGATCATGTGGTTTTTATTTTAGTTCTGTTTATGTGATACATCATATTTATTGATTTGCAAATGTTGAACCAATCTTTAATCCCAGGAATAAAACATACTTGATTGTGGTGGATTAGCTTTTTGATGTGCTGCTGGAATTGGTTTGCTAGTATTTTGTTGAGGATTTTTGCATGTATGTTCATTAGGGCTATTGTCCTGAAGTTTTCTTTTTTCATTGTGTCTCTGCCAGATTTTTAGTATCAGAATGATGCTGGCCTCATAAAATTAGTTAGGGAGGAGTCTTTCCTTCCTGATTTTTTGAAATAGTTTTAGTAGGACTGGTACCAGCTCTTCTTTATACATCTGGTAGTATTCAGCCGTGAATCCATCTGGTTCAGGACTTCTTCTGATTGGTGGGTTTTCCTACCACTGATTCAATTTCAGTACTCATTACTTAACTGTTTGGGGTTTCAATTTCTTCTCGGTTTAATCTTGGGAGGTTTTATAATATGTTTCCAGGAATTTGTTCATTTCTTCTAGGTTTTCTAGTTTGTGGGCATAGAGGAGTTCATAATAGTTTCTGAGGGTTTTTTCTTCTTTTGTATTTTTGTGAGATTGGTGGTAATGTCCCCTTCATTATTTCTGATTGTGTATATTTGGTTATTCTTCCTTTTTTATTATCCAGATAGTGGTCTATCAGTCTTATTTATTCTTTCAGAAAACCAACTTTTGGTTTTGAAAAAGTCTTTTGTATGTTTTTTCTCACCTCCATTTTGTTCAGTTCAGCTCTAATTTTGGTTACTTCTTTACTTCTGCTAGCTTTGGGGTTGGTTTGCTCTTGTTTTTCAAGTTCCTCTAGATGTGATGTTAGGTTGCTAATTGGTTAGATATATGTAACCATTTCACTTGGGCATTTAGTGCTGAAAACTTTCCTCTTAACACTGCTTTAGTTGTGTTCCAAAGATTCTGATATGTTGTATCTTTGTTTTCATTTATTTCAAATAATTTCTTCATTTCTGCCTTAATTTCATTGTTTACTCAAAAGTCATTCAGTGGCAGATTATTTCATTTCCATTTAGTCGTATGGTTTTGAGAGATCTTCTTGGTATTGATTTCCATTTTTATTGTGCTGTGGGCTGAGAGTGTAGTTGCTATGATTTGTTTTCTTCTTTTTTTTAAATTTGTTGAGACTTGCTTTACGGTCAAGCATGTGGTCAATTTTATAGTATGTGCCATGTGCTGATGAGGAGAATGTGTATTCTGACTTTGTTTAGTGGAGGGTTGTGCAGATGTCTGTTAGATCCATTTGCTCAAGTGTCAAGTTTAAGTCCTGAATATCTTTGTTAGTATTATGCCTGGATGATCTGTTCAATACATCAGGGGTGTGTTGAAGTTTCCCACTGTTATTGTGTGGTTATCTGAATTTCTTTGTAAGTCTCTAAGAACTTGCTTTATGAATCTGGGTGCTCCAGTGTTGATACATATATACTTATGAGAGTTGAGTCTTCTTCTTGAATTGAACCCTCTATCATTATGTAATTCCCTTCTTTGTCCTTTTTGATCATTGTTGTTTTAAAATATGTTTTGTATGAAATAAGAATAGCAACCCCTGCTTTCCATTTGCTTGATAGATCTGTCTCCATCTCTCTGCTTTGAAACTATAGGTGTAATTGCATGTGAGATGGGTCTGTTGAAGATAAAATACAGTTGGGTCTTGCTTCTTTATCCAAGTTGCCACTCTATGCCTTTTAATTTGGGTATTTAGCTCACTTATGTTCAGGGTTAATATTGATATGTGAGGATTAGGTCCTGACATCATGTTGTTAGCTTGTTGTTATGCAGACTTGATTTTTGTATTTGCTCTATAGTGTCAATGATCTATGTACTTAAGTGTGTTTTTGTGGTGGTAGGTAAATGTTTTTGTGTTCATGTTTGGCGCTATCTTAAGGACCTCTTGTAAAGCACATATGGTGGTAATTAATTCCCTTCGCATTTGCTTGGGACGAAAAGGATTTTATTTCCCTTCTCTTATGAAACTTAGTTTGGTTGGGTATGAAATTCTTGATAGGAATTTCTTTTATTTAAGGATCCTGAATATAGGCCCCCCAATCTCTTCTGGCTTGCAATCTTTCTGCTAAAAGGTCCTTTATTAGCCTGATGGGATAATCTTTGTACGTGACTCGTCTCTCCTCTCTAGCTGCCTGTAATATTTTTTCTTTGGCATTGATCTTGGAGAACCTGATGACTGTGTGTCTTGGGGATGATTGTCTTATATATTATCTTAACGAGGTTCTCTGAATTTCCTGAATGTGCATGCTGACCTCTCTAGAGAGGCTGGGGAAATTTTTGTGGACAATATCCTCCAATATGTTGTTCAAGTTGCTTGCTCTCTCTCCTCTTTCAGGGATGCCAATGAGTTGTAGATTTGGTCTCTTTACATAATCCCACATTTTTTGGAGGTTTTGTTCATTTTTAAAATTCTTTGTTCTTTATTTTTGTCTGCCTGAGTTAATTTGAAGAACCAGTCTTTGGGCTCTGATATTCTTTCCTCAGCTTGGTTTATTCTGCTGTTAATACTTCTGATTGTGTTATGAAATTTTTATAGTGAGTTATTCAACTCTATCAGCTCAGTTTGGTTCTTTCTTAAGATGGCTATTTCATCTTTTATCTCTTCAGTTGTTTTACTGATTCCTTTGATTCCCTGGAATGGGTTTCTACTTTCTCCTGAATCTCAATAATCTTGATTGTCATCCAGATTCTGAATTTTTTGTCTGTTATTTTAGCCATTTCATCCTGGTTAAGAACTTTTGCTGGGGAACTAGTGTGGTCGTTATGAGGTAAGAAGACACTCTGGGTTTTAGATTTTCCAGAGTTCTTGCACTTGTTCTTTCTCATTTATGTGGGCTCATGCTCCCTTAATTGTGCTATAATTTGAGTCAGTTGGCTTTGTTTCTGGATGTTTTCGGAAGGCCAAAGCTTTGTGCAGGGTCTTTATTTGTTGCTAAATTCTTGTCCTTAGTTTCACAGTGGGGTATATTAGCAAAGTATTTTTGATGTTGAAGTTTGGATGTGATCCAACAGATGGTGCTTAAGCATAATGGCTGGCAGGTAGGCTCTTGTTCAGCCACATGAATCCTCTGTATTTCCTCACATTTGCAGCCATGCTCCCTCTCAGTGCTCTGAGAGTATGGGCTCCTCTCTCACTCAAGTGCTGGCTACAGATCTTGACTTGGCACTCTTGGGCTGCACACTACAGCCCTTTAGTGAGCCCAGGCATTTTGTTTCCTCCCCAGCTTGGAGCAGCAGGGCCAGAGACTTTGGAAGTGCCAATGATAGAGGGCTTTTTCCTTGTTTCTTGGGGCTTCATCCTAGAGGAATGCAGAGCTGCTGCCAATTGGAATAATCACCCCTGGTTGAGGCAACTGTGCTGTGAGCCCAAGCAGGTGGACTTACCCGGTGAAGAGTAATGGTTGGAGGCTCACAGGGAAGAGAGACTGGGCTTCTCTCTGTAGTGCTGTGGCATGCTGGAGGTTCCACCAAATAAATCAGGCTCTTTGTTCCTTCCCCAGCCTGAGAGCAGCAAGAGCAGTATGGCTGCAGCAGCAATGGCAGAGAGGCTGCCAGCTGCTCTGAGAGCTCCACCCCAGAAAGACAGAGAGCCACGGCCAATAGGAACTTTCATCTAGGGGTGGGGCCACTGTGCTGCAGGCCCCCCCAGAGGCCCTGCCTGGTGAAGAGCGGGGAGTAGGGGGCCCACAGGGAAGCGAGTCTGGGCTCCTTTCTGTATGGTGGTTGCAGTGTGTTGGAGGTGCCAGCAAAGTGATCAAGGTCGTTATTATTTTCCCAGCCTGAAGGCATCAAGGGCAGTACCACTGCAGTGGCAATGGCAAAGAGGCTGTGGGTTGAACCTGGGATATCCTCCCCAGAGAAACACATAACTGCCACCAACTCAGGTGGGGGCAGGGCAGCTGTGCTAGGGGCCCAGGTCAGGAGGTCCTTCTCAGTGAGGAATAACGGGGCAGGGACCCACGCTGAAACAGTCTGGCTGCTTTTCCATAAAGCAGTTCCAGTGTGTTCCATAAAGCAGGGCCAGTGATAGCCCTTATGCTCTTTTCTCCTTCTCCAGCCTCAGGGGAGTAGGAGTGGGACCTGTGGAGGCAAAAAAAAAAAAAAAAAAAAAAAAAAAAAACAGCAGGCTTGTCTGTTACCTCTGGGAGCCCTGTCCCAGAGAAATGGAGAGCTGCTACTGGCCCGAGTGCTCAGGCAGCAGTGGGGTGGCTGTGCTGGGATCCCAGGCCAGTGAACTTTGTCTAGTGAGTTGTAGCAGAGGTGAGGTCTGCAAACCATTTGCTCCTCAGCCCCATAAATGTGGTCTCTACCCTGAGGGCATGTGAGAGAACCTGGCCTCTCTTGGTGGTGGAGCTATGATACTGGTGCCCAGGTGCTCATAGGTCCAAGGCCCTTGGGACTCCACATGGGCCTGAGCAGTAGCTCTGCCCAGTCTCCACACAGCTCTCCATGTCAGTCTGGAGGCCTCAGGGGGAGCTCTCATGCCCAGGATTACAAAGGTCCATGGCAGAAGTGTGGGTCCTTGCGGGCTGTCACTCATTCACTGTTTCCCCGCGGCGGGGAGCCTCCTTTGACCCCATGCCAATCCTGGGTACAGAGCTACCTTGTCTCATTTTTCTCTGCACTCTGGGTCATGTTGCTTCCTTGATGAATCTCAACGTGTCCTTCTGGACAGTCTAGTTGGAGAGCTAATGTCTACTTGCTATTCTATCTCCTCTCCATTAGAGTGGTGCACACTCTATAGTCAATTTTTTAAAAACTCTTATCTCAGTCACTGGTAGTACACGTACATGAAATATCAGTCTACCATGGTGAATGTTACATGTGCAATTGCAAAGAATGTGTTTTCTGAAGATACTGGATGTAGTAGTCTACAAATGTCAATTAGGTCAAGTTATTTTACACTAGTGTTCAAGCTTTCTATATCCTTAGTGATTTTCTGTCTGCTTACTTTTACAATTTATTTGTTAAATCATGCTCTGTGATTGGTTGCATATGCACTTAGGATTTTTATATCTTTTAATGAATTGGCTTGTTTATCATTATGAAATGTCTTTATTTCTGGTAATATTTCTTTTCCTAAAATACACTGTCTGATTTAATATTGCCACTCTAGTGTTCTTAATATTAGTGCTTATTTGTTATGTGTTTTCTCTCCTCTTACTTTTAACACATTTGTGCCGTCATATGTATTGTGTCTGTCTTACAGATATCACAACGTTTATTCTACCTATTTTATCAAGTCTGCCAATATCTTCCTTTTAACTGGAGTGTTTAGACCATTTATATTTAATGTGATTATTTATTTGGCTCAGTTTAATTCTACCAGATTGCTCTTTGCTTTACATTTATATTTGTCCTTTTATATTTATCACCCTTTTTTGCCTTTTTGGTAGTTTTAAAATATTACTACCTTTTTTTTTTTTTTTTTTTTGAGACAGAGTCTCGCTCTGTCACCCAGGCTGGAGTGCAGCGGCGGGATCTCAGCTCACTGCAAGCTCCGCCTCCCGGGTTAACGCCATTCTCCTGCCTCAGCCTCTGGAGTAGCTGGGACTACAGGCGCCCGCCACCTCGCCCGGCTAGTTTTTTGTATTTTTTAGTAGAGACGGGGTTTCGCCGTATTAGCCAGGATGGTCTCGATCTCCTGACCTCGTGATCCGCCCGTCTCGGCCTCCCAAAGTGCTGGGATTACAGGCTTGAGCCACCGCGCCCGGCCGATATGTTTCTATTTACCGATATACTTTTCACTGCTTACATTCCACAGCTTCTTCGCATAGGTAGCGATTTTGGTGGCATACTAGACATTGTGTTATATTGTTGATTATCTGGATATTTTAATCTTCCTTTAAAAATTGTGGAGCTTTGTTCTCAAATGCAGTTAATTTATTAGTGGATCGTCTAGGCCCAGTCAAAGATTTTTATAAAAGCTTTGGTAGGGTGACTTTCTATTTGCCTTCATTCCAGCTTTCTCATAGCTGTTCCTTCTCCAGCAGCATGTACCCAGGCTTTCAGCCTTTCACTGTGTGCACACAGCTTAGTATTCAGCCAAAGATTCAAGGGGACCTCTATGCATACTTTCTGGAGTTCTTTCCCTGTGTAGTTGTTTCTCTCTGTACTCTGCTCTACAAATTCCACCCACACCATTCCCACTTGAACTGCAGTTGCTGCCTCCACAGTTTCCTAAGATTCTTGGGTTCCTCTTGGATTTATCCTCCACATACTGCAGTTTGGAAATTGTCATTTGATCATGGGACTCACCTCATTGGTTTCCTTTCTTTCAGATGTTACAGTCCTGGGCTGCCTGTTTGCCTTGTAAAACACTTATGTCACATACTATGTATAGTTTTCTAATTATGCTGGGAGGGTGCCAGTTACTCTACCATAGCCTGAATGAGAACTGACCAAGAATAATTCAAGTCATAATTCCTGTTGTTCAGACCCTCAGGAAAAACTGGTGCTAGGGGAGGTAATACCTAGACTGTCTTCCAAAAATCTGGGATGTGTGGATGGGGGAAGGTGGCAAGGGGAAGGCCAGGGAGAGACAATTTCCACCTATTCTTTTCTTCATTCAGTAGGACTTTTGTGCTGATCTGCCATTTCTCCTACAGAAATTCACACCTTTAGTTTCGGACTTTGCCACTGGTTTGTGTAGCAAGAATGCAGGCAGGAAAATATTATCCCAATGATAGAGGAAAGACATGAGCAGAATATAAATCTCATTTCTGTAACCATTCACCCACTGTCACCAATGCCTCCCTGAACACACACACACACACACACACACACACACACACACCCCCTAGTATAAAATATTTTGTTTCCCCAGAGATTTCCCACTTTTTCTTATTTGCTCATTCCATAATTTCTTATATTGCCTCTTGGTTTATTTGGAGGGACAACACAGCTAGTGTGTGTTAAATCCCCACCTTGTTGGGAATCATTACATAATTTCTTTACCATGCTTTACTTTCAAGTTTTCAGAGGTGTTGGAAAGAGAAGGTATAGGAGAGGGTGTCCGGTGGCCTGTTCTGCAGGACCCGGTCTCTGCTCTGTCCTCTAGTACCTGTCTAGGAACCAGATATGCCACTCCTGCCCCTGTTTTATATTTCAAAATATCTGCTATCATGAATTAAAAATGTGATTTTGTTTCTGTTTTTAACTAACTTCATCTCATAGGAAACCACACTGCCTACTATCTGGGACCGTGTCTGCTTTCTTCATGGCTTAACGTATAGCACATGTCACATGACCCACACAATCAGCTGGTTCTGAGTCCTGCTCAGTGGTGCATGTGTGTAGATGTGTGTCTTTAGGCAATATGTGGAGCCTCTCTTAGCCTCAGTGTTCCTGTTTGTAAGATGAATGTCATCATGGAATCCACTCCAAAGCATTTTTTTGAGAATAGAATATGACTGATTAATGTAAACACTCACTAAGGGCTGGCCAATCTTAATTATTAAATATTTAAAAATAAATGAATGCAGTGGACATGGTGACTCATGCTTGTAATCCCAGCACTTTGGGAAGCCAAGATGGGTGAATTCCCTGAGCCCAGGGGTTCAAGACCAGCCTGGGCAACATGGTGAAACTCCATCTCTACAAAGATTAGCCAGGTGTGGTGCATGCCTGTAGTCCCAGCTACACGGGAGGCTGAAGCAGGAGGATCATTCGAACCCAGGTGTTCGAGGCTGCCTGAGCCGTGATCGTGCCACTGCACTCCAGCCTGGACAACAGAGCGAAACCCCGTCTCAAAAATAAATAAAATAAAATAAAATAATACATGAATGGATAAATAATAAAGTTGCATCAGTTCTACTCCTTTTCTGATCCTTGGCTGCTATCTTTGAGAACCTATTGTCCAGCCCTGAATCTTTTCTTTTCTTCCATTCAGGGTCATCAGCACCAGTTCCAGAGACGCATAGTTTCAGACCACCCTGCTGAGGCTGACCCCGTCTCAGGAGATGAGCAGGAGCTCCACTATGCTTTCTTACGCTTCCATAAGGTGCAGCTTCAGGAACCAGAGGTCACCAACACTGAATACTCAGAAATCAAGATACGCAAGTGAGGAATTGTCCAAAGCCATAACCTTGATTGGAGACAACATGGCACCTCTCAGTGTATTGGTTACTAGGGCTGCCGCAGCAACGTACCACAGACTGAGTGATGTAAACACAGAACTTTATTTTCTTACAGTTTTAGATGTTAGAGGTCTGAGAACAAGGTGTTATCAGGGTTGGTTCCTTCTAAGGCCTCTCTTGTGTCTTCACATGGTCTTACCTCTGAGTGTGTTTATGTCCTAATCTTCTCTTCTTATAAAGACACTAGTCATATGGGATTAGGGCTTCTCTATGACCTAATTTAAATAAATTAACTATTTAAAGACCCTCCAAATACAGTAACCTTCTGAGATATTGAGATTTAAGACTTTCAACATATGAATTTTAGAAGGGAACAACTTAGCCCATAGCACTGTGTCCAATTTTTTTAAAAATTAATATTTTTGTTGTCAATGGACTATATAAATTCCTTAGTATATATGGCAGATCACAGGACTTCTGTCCAAGAGAACTGAGTTCAACTCTATCTATGCCAGTTACTGAGCAAGTCACTTTTTCTGCCTGCTCTGTAAGGCAGGGAAATAATTTCCATCTAACCAGATTATTGTGAAAGGTCAAAGAAAGCATACAGCTAACATACAGCTTTGTCAGCTGTAAAACAGCTAATGAAGGCCCTGACACAAAGTTTTTCATAAAGTCTGTATATTATTGTAAATAAATGCCTTGTATCTGACTTTGGTTAGCTGTTTTTTGTTGTTGTTGTTTGTTTGTTTGTTTGAGACGGAGTCTTGCTGTGTCACCCAGGCTGGAGTGCAGTGGCACGATCTCAGCTCACTGCAAGCTTCGCCCCCTGGGTTCACGCCATTCTCCTGCCTCAGCCTCCCAAGTAGCTGGGACTACAGGCGCCCGCCACCACGCCTGGCTAATTTTTTGAATTTTTAGTAGAGACAGGGTTTTACCGTGTTAGCTAGGATGGTCTCCATCTCCTGACCTCATGATCCGCCCGCCTCAGCCTCCCAAAGTGCTGGGATTACAGGCGTGAACAACCATGCCTGGCCTGGTTAGTGGTTTTAATAAACGGTTTCTGCTGGCAATTTCTCCTAAGGCTAAAAAGGAGCAGGCCCAGCGGCCACAGCACCAGGTGTCTGTATCACTCCCTGTTCAGAAGTCTTCATGACTCCCCAAAATAAAGTTTCCATCCATCATCTTTCTGCTCAAGGCTGTCTACACGACCTTCCCCATCCAGATTTCCCCAACTCAATTCCTCACCAGTCACCAATACCCCATGTCCATTTCAGCAACTTCCTCTTACAAATCCCAGTCTCCACTCTTTCAGTGAAATTGAAGAAAACTAATGAAGACCAACTATTAAGGAAAATTCTTAAGAGTAGCCACGAAAAATAAAAAGACAGATTACACTTAGAAGACCACAGTTAGCGGTGGCTCACACCTGTAATCCCAGCACTTTGGGAGGCTGAGGGGGGTGGATCACTGGAGGTCAAGAGTTTGAGACCAGTCTGGCCAACATGGTGAAACCCCATCTCTACTAAAATACAAAAATTAGCTGGGTGTGGTGGTGCTTGCTTGTAATCCCAGGTACTTCAGCAGGCTGAAGCAGGAGAATTGCTTGAATCTGGAAGCCACTGCACTCCAGCCTGGGCAACAGAATGAGACTCCATCTTAAAAAAAAAATCATCATCATTATCATCATAACACAAATAAGAAATTATTTAAAACTGGATACTGAAAATACTATGAAACTTTTAGAGTAAAAATAAAGCATTTATTAGGGGAAATATATATAACCTTATATGCTAGAGATGGGAAAAGCTAAAATTTAATAAACTAAGCTATAATTTCAAGAATTTAGAAAAAGAACAAGAAGCCGGGCGCGGTGGCTCAAGCCTGTAATCCCAGCACTTTGGGAGGCCGAGACGGGCGGATCATGAGGTCAGGAGATCGAGACCATCCTGGCTAACACGGTGAAACCCCGTCTCTACTAAAAAATACAAAAAACTAGCCAGGCGAGGTGGCGGGCGCCTGTAGTCCCAGCTACTCCGGAGGCTGAGGCAGGAGAATGGCGTAAACCCGGGAGCCGGAGCTTGCAGTGAGCTGAGATCCGGCCACTGCACTCCAGCCTGGGCGACAGAGCAAGACTTCGTCTCAAAAAAAAAAAAAAAAGAAAAAGAAAAAGAGCAACAAAACCAAAAGGAATTGGAGGGAAGGAAATATCAAATGATAAGAGCACATAGCGAACTGCTAGTTCTTTGATACAAATAATAAAATGGGCAAACCTCAGTTGCAATTAATCCAGAAATATAGAAGGCAAAAATAACTGGTATGCAGGAATATAAGGGAGAAAACGTTAATCTAATACAAATTAAGCAGAAAGTAGTAAGCTGAATGAAAAGCTTTGAATATTTATATAAAATGGACAAATTTCTAGGAAAAAAATGTGTTACCCAATCCTACAGTCATGGTTCAGTTTCTTTTTTTTTTTTTTTAATTTGTCAAAGCACATATTAGACAGACATTTTTACAACCATAGAATGAAGAAAGACAGAAGAATGACATGGAACTCAGCAACCAGGCGGGTTTAAAATGTTCTGCATGGTGAAAAACATTATAAAAGTTAGTGACAAATAACTGACTGGAAGAACAGATTTGCAAAATGTAAATAGCTCCAATCCGCGCCAAGATGAAAAGGCATGGTTCAGTTGCTATCTGTCCTTCGACCTCTCAGTCTCAAATAAATGAAAAGCCAAATGTATTTATGAAATTCTGCCACTAGGGGGAGTTCCTTCAGCCCAGCTTTCAGGTTCACTGTAGCTGAGTTTGTCATGCATGATGCGAAGTCCGCTCCTTGCTGTGTCCGCTGGTTGAGCAGAACCACTTGAAAACCAAGATGAAATGTTTTCCTCCTCAAGCAAGGGACATAAAGAACTGCCCATGAGGCCATAGGTGTGATTTCATGAAAAAATAAGACACTATACACAGGAGGAGTTGTAGGAATCTGGGCCACCTGCTCATATCACTTGGTTGTGATTTCTCGACCTCTTGAAGCCCATCTTGAAGTCTTTTATTTCCAAATTCACTTTTTAATGAATTACTTCTTCACATGCCCAACTTTTTAGCTTGGTGGGTCACAGAGCACCTACTTCATGATGAGCAGTTTGTATCGTGTATTCATTTCATATCCCATAGTCAGGGTATCAGCATCTACCAAGGCCTGGTAACAAGTCGGAAGCTCTTTCTCAAGAGATCCGCCATGTTCTGAAAAACAGAGCATGACTTTGCAACAAAAGTCATAGGGGTCTTCATCCTGGGATGCACCGACATTCTTAATTGTTCCACACACTTCAAGTACAATTGCATCTTGAGTTATAAACCCCAAGTTGTAAAGCTTCTTATACTACAGCCTGGACCTGCTGCAGATCCTTTCCTTGAACAGAGAACAACTCCAAACTGGGAGGATTAGGAGTGTCCTCAGCTCAGCAGTGAGCCAGAAATGTCCTGGGGCCAAGAGCCCCTGCTTATGGTTGGACAGTCTTAGAAAGTGGTGTGATGAGCCCTGGGCTCATGTGGCCCCACATCCAGTGATACAGGAAGGACCTGGAGAACCAATGTCCAATTCCTTCTGCCATGGGAAGACAAGGCAGCTTGGTTTAGCAGGTGAATCCGTCTCATCCCACTTTTCTGCCGGGAAATCAGGGCCCGTGGCGGTGGTGGTTCTGGTGGCCGTCGGTGAGGCAGCTGCAAAGATCCTGATTCTCTGCCTCTACCTCATCCTCCTCAGGTGAGAGCTGTCCCGGAGACTAAGGGGAGGTGTGGGAAGAGCAGGGGCCACGACACTGAATTCTGGATCCCTGTGCTGGGGGGACCTGAATGAGTCAAGAGGGCCTGGGGTCAGCAGAGGCTGAGTTGTGGTGAAAATTCCACAGGGGCCAATGGTTATCCATGCCTGATGCTGGTCAAAAGTCCAGGGTGAGAGGTTCCTGCTATCATTGTGGAGGTGGGCTAAGCCTGCTCTCTCCATCTCAGTCCCTTAGCAGGGCACAGGGAGGTGAGTCTGCTGCCCTCTGCACTGGGATCCAGCCACACTGATGGGCCGTGGTCTCTTGACTCAGTGTCAGGTCCCACAGGAGGAAGGCGGCAACAGCAGCAGGCATGGAGGCTGCAGACACCGTCCAAAGTTCATCTCGCCGGTGAGTGTCCTTGGAGTCTCACCCTCTAACATCCCACTGGACACACCCCCAAAAGTGGCCTCCAGGGCTGCTCTGCTCAGCATGGCCAAACCTGAGCCACCCATCTTCCTCTCCAAACCCACTTCTCCTCCTGGGATCCCCCTAATGACACAGAGGCTGCATCTCTTAAAACCAGAACCAGGATGTGGGTCTCCACCTTGACCTCCTTCCCTTCTCCAGATCCCATAAATTACTAGCTCTTGTTCCTCCTTCTCCTAAGTGTTTCACATGTCCATGTGAAGCGATCACCAAACAGACTTTGTGTGAGCAACATGGCTGTTTATTTCACCTGGGTGCAAGCAGGCTGAGTCCAAAAAAGGAGTCAGCAAAGGGTGGTGGATTATCATTAGTTCTTATAGGTTTTGGGATAGGCGGTGGAGGTAGGAGCAATGTTTTGGGGGCAGGGGGTGGATCTCACAAAGTACATTCTCAAGGGTGGGGAGAATTACAAGGAACCTTCTTAAGGGTTGGGGAGGTTACAAAGTACATTGATCAGTTAGGGTGGGGCAGAAATAAATCACAATGGTGGAATGTCATCAGTTAAGGCTATTTTCACTTCTGTGGATCTTCAATTGCTTCAGGCCATCTGGATGTATACGTGCAGGTCACTGGGGATATGATGACTTAACTTGGGCTCAGAGGCCTGGCACTAAGAAGGGTTCATCTTGGAGCCCTTTTCTCCATCCTGGCCCTGGTTATTCCTAGGACCTCACCTTTTCCCTAGTAACTGAACCCTTCTCACCTCCTGCCTCCATCTCTCTTGACACAGACTCCAGGCTGTGCTTCCAGATGCGTCCAAGTCCAGTGCCTCCACAGTCTGAGCGGCCGTGCTTCCTCTCCATTGCTGGAGAATGAGGTACAAATGCAACAGCCTGGACTGAAGGCCGTGCACGATCTGTCCCCTGCTGGACTCTGCCCCAGACAGTGCGCAAATGGCCAAAAGCACATGAGAAGGTGCTCAGCATCATTAGTCACTTGACAATCACAAAACCTAACTGCAAAGGAAATGCTACTTCACACCCATTCAGAGAGCTGCTAAAAGTTAAAAAAAAAAAAAAAACCTGGCATACTTAAATATATAAATGCTTGATATGATGATATTAATAGATACAACTAAGTAGTTAATTGCTTACCACCCACATATAATGGTTTGGATCTCAGAGAGGCAATACGAGGCCAGGTGCGGTGGCTCACACCTGTAATCCCAGCACTTTGGAAGGCTGAGGTGGGCGGATCATTTGAGGTCAGGAGTTTGAGACCAGCCTGGCCAACATGGTGAAAACTGGTCTCTACTAAAAATACAAAAATTAGCTGGGGATGCTGGTGGCCACCTGCAATCCCAGCTACTGGGGAGGCTGAGGCAGGAGAATCACTTGAACCCAGGAGGCAGAGGTTGCAGTAAGCTGAGATCACACCACTGCACTCCAGCCTGGGCAATAGAGCAAGACTCAGTCTCAAAAAAAAAAAAAAAAAAAAAGAAAGAAAGAAAAAAGAAAAAAAAAAACAAAAGAAAGGAAGAAAAGCGTCACAAATGTAACAGCTACAAGAACAGACAGATACAAGCGTTTTGCATTGTGTTTTGAATATCTTGAATATTATGAGCCAGAGTCCCATGTCTGAGAGCAGAGCAGGGTGGAGGAGGGAGCAGCAGGGAGGATGGGGCAGCCTGTGTGGGGCCCTGAGGCCACGCAGGAACCTGGAGCCTTTGGGGAGAGCAGAGGCTCAACTGGATTCTCACTCTAACAGGACCCTTGGCTGCTCTGGTCTGAGCAGGCCCGCATGGGTCACAGCAGCCACAGAGAGACTGGGAAGGTGCTGCTGGGCCCTCCAGGAGGAGGGATGGGGCTGAGCCAGGGAGGCAGGGTGGGGTGAGGACACGTGTTTAGATGTGTATGGAAGGTCAAGGTCACAGAGTTTTCTAATGGATGTGGTCAGAGAGGGGAAGGGAAGAGCAAGGATGGGGCCAGAATGTTCCCCTGAGCACTGGGAAGGAAGGAGATGTGTCCATGGAGGACTGCAGAGGAGAGGCTCTTAGGGGTGATTTTGATGATGAGGGGTCACTGGACACGGAAGAGGGGAAGTCAGGGACACAGCTGGATGCAAATGCTGGAGCTCAGGAGAGTGGTCCAGGCTGGAGGTGTTGAGGTCACAACGATTCCAACAGGTGGTCATCTTTGTGCAGTCATCCCCTTTGTCTCTGATTTGGATTTTTTGCAGTTTTGCAGTTACCTGTGGGACAGTACACTGAGGGATCACAACAGAAAGAGACCACATTCACACAACTTTTATTACAGCAGATTGTTATAATAGTTATATCGTATTATTTGTTATTGTTCATCGTTTACTGTGCTCATTCTTAAAATTTATCAGAAGTGTGTATTTCTAGAAAAAACATAACACATACAGGGTTTCCTCTGTCTGTGATTTCCGGCATCCACGGGGGGTCTTCGAATATATCCACTGTGGATGAGGGGGACTACTCCAGAGTAAATCTTTATAGTGGAAAATGATGACAAGAGGTCAGGAATATGACAACTCCTCCAATAATTAAAAACCGACTTCACGTATGAATCGATTTCCCTTCTGGCTCTCCGCCCAAAGTAATTGAAAGTAGGAACTTAAATGGATATTTACACTCCCAGGTTCATACTCGTATCATTCACTGGAGCTGAGGGGTGGAGACAACCTCAGTATTTCTGGACAGATGAATGAACAAAGTGATATAAACATATATTTGAATATGTCAGGCTTAAAAAGGAAAAAATAAAATGGACACCTGCTACCACATGGACGGATCTTGAGGACATTATCCTAAGAGAAGTACACCAGCCTCGAAAAGTCAAATACGGTAGAGTCCGCCTACATGAGGTTCCCAGAGGAGTTCTATTCACAGAGACAGTGAGTGCAAAGGCATTTGCCAGGGGCTGAGGAGAGGGGGAATGGAAAGTTCCTCTGGCTAAAGAGTCAGTTTTGCAATATGAAAGAGTTCTGAAAGTTGGTTGCACAACAGTGAATATACTTCACAGAACTGAAATGTGCACTTAAAAATAATTACAATGGTGATGTTTACATTATATATATATATATGCATATATATGTGTGTATATGTGTGTGTATGTGTGTGTGTGTGTGTGTGTATATATACACATATATATATCTACTGAACTTAAAAGTTTCTTGAAAGGGGAAGAGGTGATTGCACGTAGAGAAGAGAAGTTCACAGGACAGAGACCCAGGAGAATCCAATGAGGAAGATGCACCTGAGAACCCAGGTGCCTCGGCATCCCCTCTTATTCCTATGGACAACCCTTTACCGTGGGATCCAGACCCCATTTCCCCACACCCCTAGAACACTGGGCCTCCTGGACCCCAGAGGCTGCATGGCACTGGGACCTTGTTACTCTGTCTCGCTGCACCGGCTCCCATCCATCAGGCAATAACTCACAGCTGGATAATGATGTTCATCGTTTATTGTCTGCTCCCTGCCCCGGAGAGTAACCTGGATCAGGGCCAGGTGGGCATCTTCCTGGGACTCCTTCTGCAGCCACACCTGCCCTGCCCTGGCCTCAGGGGCCCTCCCTCGGAACCTGTAATTTTTTGACTCCTCATTTGAATACTTGATCCATCACCACCACGTGCACCAACTCAGGCAGCTTATCTGTGGTCCCTCTGCCTCAATTTCCTTTTATGTGGAATGGAAAAGATAGCCCTGAGCTTATCGCAGGAATTTAGGAGGAAGCAATGTGATTAGTCCTTGCCTGTGCTATTTTCCTGCCGCTGCTGTAACAAATCACCCCAGTGTCTGTGGTTTAAAACAGCAACACTTTCCTTCTACAGTTCTGGAGTTCAGAAGGATGGAATGGGACTCCCTGGGCTATAAAATCAACACTGGTTCCTTCCGGAGGCTCCAGGGGAGAACCTGTTTCCTCACCTTTTCCAGAGTTCAGCAGCCACCTGCATTTCTTGGTTCATCATCCCTTCCTCAATGTCAAGGCCAGTTTTGTGGCATCTTCTCTCCTCTCTGACCTCTGTTCATTTCCACATCTCTCTCTGACTCTAATCCTTCCCCTTCCCCTTTTACGAGGGACGACACTGGGCCCATCTGAATAGCCCGTCTCAAGATCTTAAACTTCATCACACCTGCAAAGCCTCTTTGTCTTGTATAGCAACATATTCACAGCTTCCAGGGATTAGCAGGTGGACATCTGCTGACCACATCATCCAATCAGAGCTAGGCATTATTATTAATAAATATTTACAGAAATGATAAAGAAATAAGTGGAGCCCAGGAAATATGGAATTAATGAATGGATCAGTTGACAATGATCCTATTCCCGGCCCCTCATGCAGCTCTTACCTGGTGGGATCCTTCCCTCTCCTCCATCAGGGCTCATCAGCAGGGTCCTGTCCACGAGCCGGGGTCTCCCCACAGGTGCTGAATGCAGCTTCAAGGCTGAGACAGACCAGCCCCAGGTGGAGCCCAGGCTGAGGGATGGGCTGGGTGCTCCTGGGCTGGCTGGGAGGCTCCTAAACGAGGCAGTCAATTGAACGTGATCTGGACTGTCAGGGTGACGTGGGAAGAGTCCCAGCCATGGGATGCTGTTAGGAGCAGGAAGCCATCCCTCTGTTCCCGGGTCACTGTGGCAGCAGTGGGCTGTGGGCAGTGGCAGCAGTGGGCTGTGGGCAGCTTTCCCTCTGCTCCGGGGTCACTGTGGCAGCTGCAGGCTGTGGGTGGCTGTCCCTCTGCTCCGGGGTCACTGCGGCAGCAGCGGGCTGTGGGTGGCTGTCCCTCTGTTCCTGGGTCACTGCGGCAGCAGCGGGCTGTGGGCGGCTGTCCCTCCGTTCCTGGGTCACTGCGGCAGCAGCGGGCTGTGGGCGGCTGTCCCTCCGTTCCTGGGTCACTGCGGCAGCAGCGGGCTGTGGGCGGCTGTCCCTCCGTTCCTGGGTCACTGCGGCAGCAGCGGGCTGCGGAGAGCAGGTGCAGGAGGACTCTTCTCAGGTCCATCTCTGTGCTCTCTCCCAGAGGGGCTCCCTAAGCCCCTGCCCAGGGGACTTTCTGCAGCCCCCAGAGAGCCCCCTTCTGGCACCCTGGCTGCAATTGATCCACCATAGGGGATCAGTTAATGGGTAACTCATCTTTTTGGGAACAAGGTTCTTAAGATTCTATAAATAAAAGTTTAGAAAGTGAAAAGAAAAGTTAGACTGGGAGAAAATATCTGAAATGCACCTATTTAACTAAAGGCTTATATATGGAAAATGTTATATAGAGGACTCTCGCAAGAAAACAATAAGCCAACAAAATCCAATTGAAATATAATAAGCTAAAGAATTGATTATATTCTTCACAAAGAGGAGAAACAATGGTCGTTAGCACATGAAATTATGCCCAGCCTCACTTCTCACTGGGGAACCAAAAATGAAACCAGAAGGAGACACCACCCCACCCATATCAGAATGGCACAAACTGAGGGCATCTCTCTTGACCACCTTGTACTGAATGACAGTATTTAGGGAAGAGAAACTCCTTCTCCACCGGCTCATAGAACGTCTGTGTTCTCCTTTTGCTTTCCGTAAGTAACATGCTGCATGGCAACTACTTTGAAGACGTTATTGAAATTTCTTATATCCAGAAACTAGATGTTAAAAAACCCTTCGTATTCATATATTTAAATGCCCATTGTGCTGCTTGATATTAAGAAATCTACACTGCATGGTAGAGGGAGGAAGACTTTCTCCACACCCTCTGAGGGTTGGGTAATTAAGCCTAGGAAATAAATGGACAAGAGGCAGATGAGCAGGAGAAAAGGAATCAAGGTCCCTGCGCTCTGCAGGCCTGGGTGTTGCCGTTACTCTCTGTGGAACGATGAGCTCTGACTGTGTGTGGGTCTGAGGTTCCTCTTCTGTGCAGGGCTGAGGTCCCCAGCTCCTCCCCAGCTCCCCATGGGTCCTGCAGCCCTTCCTGTCCACTCCCTTCCCCTTCTCTGCTCACACAGGGAGCTCAGGGAGCCTCTGCCTCAGAGATGTTTCGGCTGCTGCTGCTGCTGCTGCCCCTGCTGTGGGCAGGTGAGTGGCCCTGGGCAGAGGAGCTGTGGGGCTGGACCAAGCTGACCCTTGTGTCTACCCCGGGGGCCCTGGTTCAGGATGCCAGATTCTGGCTGGAAGTGCCCAACTTGGTGCCAGAGAACCTGTGCATTTTCTTGCACTGCTCCATCTTCTACCCAAAAAATCGCTGCAATGATGCTACCCCAACTATGGCTACTGGTTCCAGGGTGGGGCCCATATACACGACGGCACTCCAGTGTCCACAAGCAACCCAGATCATTACGTGCAGAGGGAGACCCAGAGCTGATTTAACCTCATGGAAGACCCCTGGGCCAACACCTGTTCCCTGAACATCAGAGAAGCACAGAGAGGAGACATGGGCACACACGTTGTTTGTTTGTTTGTTTGTTTTTGATGAGGTGAAGTCTTACTCTGTTGCCCAAGCTGGAGTGCAGTGGCATGATCTCAGCTCACTGAAACCTCCACCTCCTGGGTTCAAGTGATTCTCCTAACTCAGCCTCCCCAGTAGCTGGGACTACAGGCATGCGCCACCGTGCCCAGCTAATTTTTGTATTTTTAGCAGAGATGGGGTTTCACCACATAGGCCAGGCTGGTCTTGAACTCCTGACTTCATGATCTGCCCGCCTTGGCCTCCCAAAGTGCTGGGAGTACTTGTGAGCCACCGTGCCTGGCTGGGCACACACTTCCTTAGGGTGGAAAACAGGTCTTACGTGAACTGTATTTACAGAAATCAGCGCTCTGTGCGTATGATGGGTGAGAAATGGCATCACACAATGACACACAGAGGGATCCTGAGGGCCCCCAGAGCATGGCCAGGCTGGGCCCCCTGCATCTCATCCTGGGAGGGACCTGAGGGGACTGGGCGCTGGGTCTGGCTGGAGGAAGACAGTTGCCTTAGGCAGAGGATGGTCTTAGGGCCACACTTGGGGTCCCCACCTGCAGAGCCTGGGTCTCTGTCTCCTCCCCAGCTCTGACTCAGACACTACATGCACATTCAGGAAACCCTAGAATCTCTGGACACTCCAGGAGCATAACCCCATAGTCCCATAGGCCTGTAAGAGGGAGTACCCCCACCTTCTCCTGGATCTGGGGTGACCTCCACCTCTCTGAACCCCAAGACTCCCCACACCTTGGTGCTCACACTCAGCCTGGGGCTGCAAGACCACAGCACCAACCTCACCCGCGGAGAGCCCTTCCCCAGAGCTGGTGTGACTGTGGAGAACCCCCCAACACAACGTGCCCTGACAGTGCTGGGTCAATATGCTGGTGTCCCTGAGGGCAGGGGATGTCAGGGAAGTGGAGCAGGGCCTGTGATTCTGGGGAATTCTTCTTGGGGGACTGTTCTTAGGGGCCTGGCTGGGGTCAAGGTGGAGGGAACACTCAGACCCCACCCCCTTGCTCAGGACCGCCCATCACTCGGCAGGTGGTCAGTTAGTGATTTCTACTCCAGATGCTCCACAGAACCTGGGCATCCATGTCTTGGGGACAGCAGCACAGGTGGGAGAGGCCCTCAGCTTTCTGAATGGGGTGGGTCTCTGCCAGCCCTGGGGAGAATTGAGGTCTTAGGGGTCCAATAGGGGAAGGTCATTGAGTGTGACCAACACAACCCCTCACTCTCAACCCGTCCAGTCTCGCTTCTGCCCCCTCTCCAGGCCGGGGCTCTCTAGGGTCACTGTGACTTCCCAGCTGACAACCCACTGTCACTGCCGGTTGTTGGGAGCCAAAAAGGTCAAAGGGATTGTGACCAACCCAACATTCCACTGGAGGCTATATGATCAAACAGCAAACTGTTTATCATGAATGCAGGATGTGGGCAAACTCACACTGCGCCTGCTGCCAGAAGGTTTGCTGAGGCAAATCACTTCCTGGTGCCGGGCTCCTTGACGTTATCTACTGGGACATCTAGAGCCTTTTGTTTGAGGAATGCAGTCTTGCAAGCCTACTCTGGATCAAGCAACAGACCGGCAATCACCCCCACTTTCTTGCTGTCTCCTTTACCGAAAAATACAAAGGGCTGTGGAAGATCAGGGCCCTTGTCTACTAGAGGCAAGGTGCCCCCTGACCCCTTCTTCCAAACATATTCTTTTGTCTTTTGTCTTTGTTCCCACATTTGTCCTCCTTTGTTCAGTCCAATACAGGGTTGTGGGGCCCGTAACAGCCAGTGCTTCCTCTCCCCCATCCTTCCCTCTCCCCTCGATCTCCCGGGACAGCCTCCTCCCGGTTCCCTGCCACTTCTCTGGCCGTGCCATCCCCGCCTCCCACAGGAACCTCAAATCCAGCAGTTCCCGCAGTGGGGCCCCGGCCTCCAGCCACTCTCTGCATGACTCTTCCAGGAAGCCCCTCCACCCTGGTGGTCCCAGTCCTACCTCTGCCCTGAAGACTCCCATAAATCTCTGCTGGGTCAGCTGGTGCCGAACACGTCCCACTCCCCCTTGGGAGGCCCCTCCTGTCTGAGCAGCCGGAGTCAATGTCCCCGAAGTCCCTTTGCACATCCCTGTATTTCCCCAGTACTTTCCAGTAGTTGGTGAGTTTTGCAAACTTGACTTCTGGAAAATGTCTCAACTCACTCTTTTCCTCCATCCCCACCTCTGGCCTCGCTCACCTGGACTTGGGTGATGCCTGGACCTGCAGCAACCTCCCTCCTGGCCTAGCAGCCTCTGGTCTTGCTCCCTCCAGCCCACCGCAATTCAGACCCCAAAGAGGGGTCTCTCTCTGACCAGATCTTTCCCTGTCCCTTCCCTACTCAGTTCCTCCCTTGGCTCCTGTGGCCCCAGGAGAAAGCCCAAGCGTGTCACCTGTTTTGGTTCTTCCAAGTGGCCAGAACCACGAGGGTTAGCGCCCTCCACAGTTATGCACATCAAGGCTGGTCATCCCGGGACACTCTCTCCATGTCCTGATAGGGCCAAGTCCACCCCATGTTTCCATACCCCTGTCCCGGGATCATTAAGGCGCCTCCCCACCCCTGTATGCTGGGGGTCTTTGCCCCTACTTGCCCTTGTTTGCAATGCTTGTCGCAGAAACGCTGTTTCCTCTCCTGAGTCTGGGGGAGGACACAGGGAGAGAAGGGCCTCTCCACCCTGCCCCTCTGGCTCTCTCGGTCTTCCTCCTCCCACAGGTCCTGGGCAATGCCCACTCCTGGTGGATGCAGCAGGGCAGTCCCTAAGCCTGGTCTGTGAATGCTGACAGCAGCCCCCCTGCCAGGCTGAGCTGGTCCCAGCACCTCCCGGGCTCATCTCTTGCTGGGCTCCCGCCCCATCTCCCGGAGCCTGGCTGTGCAGGGCGAGTGTTAGCTGAACACCTGCTTCTAGGGGGCCACAGGCAGGGGAAGTGTGGACTCAGGAAACTCCCACCTCTTGCCCCCTCCAGCTTTTCCTATGCCTGGTACCACCTAATACTGACCCCAAATCTCTGAAGAGCAGTGAGGCTCCTGACCTCTGACCCTCACCCTGCTAAAGGAGGTCCAAAGTTGGGGCGGGGGATGGCTTCCTTTTAACCTGTAGCCTCACCTGGATCTACTGCACCAGGGGAGAAGCTGTTCTCAAGGTGTCCTGGAATTTGAGCCCCCACATTTTGGCTGATCTCACCCATCTTCTTCTCCCCAGAGGAACTTTCCACAGCACTGGTCTCTCCTCTCAGAACTGTGTTTACCCCCCTGGTTCAGGGGCTTCCGAGGGGCAGTGCTGCTCTGGGTGATGGGAGCTCACTCCTCACAGCAGGGCTGAGGTCTGGGCTCCAGAGCCTGATAGAGGGGAGGGACCTTCAGACCTTGTGTCCTGAGACTCACCCTGCACAGGGCTGGAGCAAAGAGCTCCTGGGTGCTCCGACCCTGCCTCCCATGTAGAATAACTTCTCTCCACCCCTCACCTGTGTTCCTCATGACTCTTCCTTATGGCCCTACAGGAGCGGTTGTCAGGACAGGTGAGGAAATAGACTGATATGCTTGACTACAATTTCAATTATTCTTCCTGTAATGCCTTGTTTCTGTGTGCTTACTTTAATGTGGGCTTCATAAGCCCCAAATTCATTCCCGTAACATAGTTTTACAAATCCCATAATATGTTTATTTTAAACAGTTAATTTTTTGTAGATTTTTTATTAGGAAAATAAACTATTTTATGTTTATCCACATATTTACCACTTCAATTATTCTTCATTACTTTGTATACGACCGATTTTCTCTATGGTATCATTTTCCTTTTGCCTGAAGAACTCCTATATTTCTTAACATGTAAAGATGGTGATTAATTCCCTTAGTTGTGGTTTGTCTGGAAACATTGCATATACATTCATTTAAAAAATATTTTCATGGAAATTTTAATGAAATTCCAGGTTAACATTTTTCTCTCCGGTAACTTAAATTGTTTTGGCTTGTGTAATTTCTGATGGGAATTCTACTGTAATTTTTATCATTATGCCTTGTTTATAGCTTGTGGTTTTCTCTGACTGCTTGTAATTTATTTTTATTAGAGGTGGAGTCTTAGTCTGTCCCCCACGTTGGAGTGCAGTGGCGCAATCTTGGCTTACTGCAACCTCTGCCTCCTTGGTTCAAGTGATTCTCCTGCCTCAGCCTCCTGAGTAGCTGGGATTACAGGTGTGTGTGTCACCACGCCTGGCTAATTTGTGTATTTTTAGCAGACATGAGGTTTCATCATGTTGGCCAGGCTGGTCTCAAACTCCTGACCTCAAGTGATCCACCCACCTTGACCTCCCAGAGTGCTGGGATTACACATTTTTATGATTAACTCTAACCCTTCTCAAACTTTTCTTAAAAATAAAAAAGGAGAGAATATGCCCTAACCCATTCTATGAACACAGTATTACCTGGTAATACGAAAGACATCACAAGAAAATGCAACTACAGCCCAATATCGCTTAAGAATATAGATGCAAAAAGTCCTAAAGAAAATGCCAGCAAACTGAATCCAGCAGTGTATTAAAGACTATACAGCATACTGAGTGGGATTTATCCCAGGAATACGAGGGTGGTGTACATATGAAAACCTATTGATGTAACACAGTACGTTAATTGAATGAAGAAAAAAACATAGAATCATTTCAATTGATGCAGGAAAAATATTTGACAAAATCCAACACCCTTCCATGTTAAAACGATTAGCACACAAGGAATGGAAAAGACCTTCCTCAACGTGATAAAAGGCATTTATGAAAAACCCAAAGCTAATGCTCAGGGGTCAGCTCTGAGGTCTGAGGGAGCCACACCCACACCCTCCTCTGTTTACACCTTCCTGTGAGAGGCCCTTTTTCTGAGCTCTGTGGAGGGAGGGGAGGGTGTGATGTTTGCCAAAATGAGCATTTTTTGAGAATGCCCAGATTGGCCTGTGGGGAACCAGAGATCAGAGAAAAGGGGAAGGTAAATATTAGGGTCTGAACTGTGTTCCTCCCTGCAACCAAATTTATCTGTTGAAGTCCAATGTCCAGTACCTAAGAATGTAACTGCATTTGGAGACACATCTTTAAAGAGATACGTTTGTCTCTTGGTATTAGTGGGGAAATCGAACCCCCCTTTGGATATCAAAACCCATGATGTTCAAGTCTCTGATAGAAAATGAAAGAATATTTGAATATAACATAAACACATCTTCTTCTATATTTGATGCAGTTTGAATGTTTGTCCCCATATCTCATGTTGAGGCTGGGTGCAGTGGCTCATGCCTGTAATCCCAGCATTTTGGGAGGCTGAGGCTGGAGGAGCCCTTGAGCTCAGGAGTTTGAGACCAGCCTGGCCAAATGGTAAAACTCTATCTCTACTAAAAATATAAAAATTAGCTGGACGTGGTGGTGTGTGACTGTGAGGGCTGAGGGCCACTGGTCCTCTCTCCCCAGGAGCCATACAAATGGAAAAGGTGGAGCCAGCATCCTCCAGACCCCCAACTCCCAGCCCAGATTCCAGGACCCAGATCCCTGTGTCCAACCCTGATCCACATCCTGCTGTCCTCAGGGAATCCCAGTCGGGGGCCTGGGCATCCTGGCCCAACATTCACAGAACATATTGGGTTGGATGGTCCTGTTTGTGGTCACACCAGCCCCAGGTAAAGTCACCTGACAGGTGAGGCTGACGCTGTGGTCCTGGATGTGGGATGAGGGTGAGCACTGAAGAGAGCACCGAGGTGGGGCCCAGTGGGGACATGGAGGACCCCATCCAGTTGATCGTCGGGGCCCCTGCTCACAGGCCTAGAGCACAGAGCAGGTTAGATTGCTGGGGCAGATGGACTCTAGGGTTGTTGGGATGACGATATTGGGTCTGTGGGTTGGGCCTGTGGGTCAGGGCTGGTGAGCAGAGGGGGGCAAGCAGGATTTGGACAGGGATCCAAGGTGCCACCCCGGGGGAAGCTCAGGCTCTGGTCCAGTTCCTCCCCCGAGCCCATCAACCCAATGCCATCCCAGAATGGAGATCCAGTCCCAGCCCTGCCCTGCTGCCCCCAGCACCTTTGCTTATGGCCTCTCCTGGAGCCCATGCCTTACGCATCACATGCACGGACAGCTGGTTAATTTTGTAACTCCATTTCATATTTCCTCTCTCCACACGAAAGAAGTATGACCCCTCAGGGAGCAGTCATTGGTCTGTGGGTCCCTGGGGAGTTGCAACCGGCCCTGGGTCTCCTCCTGCACTTTTCTATCTGGGTTGTTTGTGGCCACTAGAGCATCCGAGACTGGAAGGGCCACTTCCCCGAACCAGTAGCTGTGAAGTGGGTCAGAGTCAGTCCAGCCGTCTTGGGAGTAGCAGAAGGAGCAGGGAACATGGACACCACCAAAGGTGGAAGGACTGCTTTCCCTTCCTCCTCACTCCCCAGCCCACCTTGCCCACTTGTCCTCTGGGTCTCCAGGGGGCTGCCTGGCCTTAGGTTTGTTGAGGTGGTCCTTTCAGAGCCCCCTCTAGGGAAGAGAATAGGGAGACCTATGTCTGTCCTGGGGCCATGGCTATGCATGCAGAGAGGTTTGGGGGCTCTCCCTCTGGTCCTCAATTTAGACATCTTTGAGGAAACAGAGTGAAAGTCCACAGGGAGCTCCCCTTATCTGGGCTACCAGCAGGAGTGGTGATGGATGCAGGGGAGGGACAGCTGCTGGAGGGACTGGTCTTCTCAGATAAAATGCAGGATGCCTGGTTGAAATGGACTTTCAGATAGAGAATAAATAATATATATTTTTAGTGTAAGTATGTTCCAAATATTGCGTGGGGTATGCTTACACTAAAAAAAAAAAAAAAAAAGTTTTTATCTGAAATTCAAATTCAACCACATACGTTGCATTGTTTTTGGTTTTATTTTGATAAATCTGGCCACCTTAGGCTGGTGTCAGCCAAACCCCTTCATGCTTCCTGGTGAGCTCACTGACCTTTGGTCGCCCAGAAGCACCCTCCCACCCTACTAGGCATTAGTCCACTTCCAAGTCTCCCTTCCTCCACTGTCATTCAACCGGGCAATGCTTGCAACACATTTTGAGATCTGAATGCTTGTACTCAAAGGTAACACTGATGGTGGGAGTTTCAGGCAACATGAAGGGCATGGGGTATGTGGGGTGAGTGGAGTAAACTCTGCAAGATATTGTCCCCTCACTTGGCACTTCCTGAAATGACTCTGTTTTGGTCACAGAGAGACAAGGAGCTGATCCCTCAACCTCCATGCACTGCGAGTACCAACCAGATGCTGAGTTAAAGAGGGTAGATGGAGGTAAATCTTACATGGCATCTGAGCTCCAGGGTCCCCAAGTTGGTAAATGAAGACTCTTAAAAATAGAAAAGCAATAATCTCTTCCCAATAATCCCCCAACATCTTAACTCCTTCCAGCATCAAATGAAAGTCTCATCTGAGACTCCAGGCAAGTTCTTCCCACCTATGGGCCTGTGAAATAGGAAACAAGTTATTTAATTCCAAGATACATTGGTGGTTCAGGCAGTGGGGAAAACATTCCCATTCCAAAAAGGAGAAATTGCCCCAAAGAAAGTGACAACAGGCTCCATGCAAGTCCGAATTCCTGCAGGCAGACATTAAACCTTAGATCTGAATAATCTTTGACTTTGTGTCCCACATCCTGGGCACATTGGTGCGAGGGGTGAGCTTCCAAGGCCGTGGGCAGTTCTGCCTGTGGCTTTGACAGATGTAGCTCATGTGGCTGCTCTCATGGGTTGGAGCTGAGTGCCTGTAGCTTTTCCATGTTGAGGTTGCAAGCTGCTAATGACTCTACACTTCCCTACCACTCCCCTAAGACTCTTCCACACACATACACCTCAGCCCCACAGCAAAGGCAGGGGGACATTCACAAAGCAGGATGACTTTAAGTATTGTGTTAGTCCACTTTGCATTGCTGTGAAGGAATATCTGAGACTAAAGTAATTTAGAACGGCTTTGAGGCCTCTTATCTTCCATCTCCTGAATGGGCCTCCTACCTCATCTTTCCTTTTCCCTAATAGTGTTGAGCTACATTCTTTTGGATAAATGCTACGGTCACATAGGCAAAAATTCAAAATGCACAGCAGAGTCTGTCCCCAGAATCACCCAGTGTCCATCTAGGCTGCCCTGAGCCTTGGTTTGCTCACCTGGAGGATCTCAGAGGTGGTTCAGTGCCAGTAGTGAAACTGTCCACACCCTCCTCTAGGGCTGTGTGTGATTCCACTCCATGGATGGACTCTGGTTTTGTAGCATCTCCCAATGGGAGATCATGGCACTAATTTTATCCGATGGCAGAAACACTGCAATGAATAATCATGAATCTACTCCCACAAGGAATATCTAAGAGGATGGGATAGGTTCCAAAAAGCAAAATATAGCAGTGTCATATGTTCTTTCTAATGTTAATAGATACAGTGAAGTTTTTCTCAGTTAAAACTGAGCAAGTTTACAATCCCAACAGTGAGTGGAGAAGTTGCGTATGTCCCTGCACTTCAGCCTGTATCAGCATCTGTTGCATTCACCAGTCTCTTTCTGTATCGTTCCTCCTTGTCTCAATCACTGTCTCTCTGACCCTCTGTCTCTTTCTCTACAGCATCTACGACCTTGGGGAATGGCTCAGTCCTTTCAGTCCTGGAGGGCCAGTCCCTGCACCTGGTCTGTGCTTCGACAGCGATCCCCTTGCCAGGTTGAGCTGGACCTGAGGAAGTCTGACCCTGAGCCTCTCACAGCCCTTAAATCCTGGGCTGCTGGAGCTGCCTTGAGTGCAACTGAAAGATGAAGGGGAATTCACGTGCCGAGCTCAGAACCCTTCAGGAGTGATGCTGCAGGCGGTCGGGGGAGCTGGAGCCCCAGCCCTGGTCTTCCTGTCCTTTTGCGTCATCTTCATCATGTGAGCATTGACCCTGCGGAGGGAGGGAGAGCCCTGGGGGAGGGTGGGCTGGGAGCAGAATCCCTGAAGCCAGCGCTGGAGGGACCTGGATGGGTCAAGAGTGTGAAGCAAGGAAAAGAATAAGCACAGGTGCGTGGTGAGAATTTCACAAGTGCCCTTTTTTTGTGAGGCCCCACATCTGTGACAAACCTCGGGCCCTACTGTCCAGGAAAAAAAGAGCCTCTATTTTCAATGTTGGGGTCTCTGGGACTGGTCCATCCCCCTCCCACCTTAGTTACCCCTCCATTCCCCCAATAGGAAATACAGGGCAGAGGTTGGTTTGCCCACTGCACCCCGATCTGACCACACTGAAAGGCTCTCCGGTCTCCTCACTTACATTGAGATCCTTCAGGAAGAAATTGGCAAGGCCAGCAGCGGGTATGGGGGTTAGGGGGATGGAAGATGCAAACTCCGTCAGGGGCTCAACCTCTCAAGTGAGTGAGCACTGGATCACAGCCCTTCTCCCCCTGCTTTCTCACGGGCCAGGCTTGGAGGGGGATTACCTCCTCTCTGTCCTTCCTTTCTTCCCCTACAGCTAAAAAATCATGTCCTGTCCATTTTTCCTCCTAAGAACAGCATTCATTGCCCTCTCCATCCCATCCTGACCCCTCTCACTGCTGAAGCCTCTGGATCTCTGTCTGGGATCTCCTCACCTCCCTGCCTCTTGCCTCCACTTGCCTGCCTGGAGGGACTATGCCACAGCCATCACTGTCTGGTTCCTCTTCATGTTGAATAGCTTTTTCCTGAAGCTCCCTTTGGCTCAGCAGAGCACTGTCACTAATCTGGGTTTATTTAAATTTTTGTTCTCCATGGATTTTTATATGAATTTTGATCTTTTTAATATTGTGTTAAAATCTTATTCATCTTCATTACTGAGATTTTTGGCACCTTTTTAATTTTGTGCTCTGGGTGAGGCCCCCCTGGCTTCACCCCAGTCCCAACCCTGCCTTCAGCCACTTCTGCCTCTGCTCCATGCTTCATCCATGCTGGACTCCACTGTCATCACCAACAAGGTTATTTGTGCCTCTGAATCTTTGCATGGGTTGTTCCTCCTCCCCAAATGCTTTTCCCTCCCCAATTCCTCATTCCTGTTCATCCTTCATTCCCTGATATATCACACTCATCATTTATTGACTGTATTGAATTAGACTGGCAGCCTGAGGAAGGTTTTGAACAGCAGAGTAACATCGGTCTTTTCATTCATTAATTCATTCAGGAAAAGTTATGGAATACCTCCCAAGAATGAGGGACCCATCTATGGAAAACATTTAAAAGTCTTGGGCTCAGTCCAGATGTGGTGGCTGATGCCTGTAATCCCAGCATTTTGAGAGGCTGAGAATGGTGGAACACTTGATGTCAGGAGTTCAAGGTCAAACTGACCAACATGGTGAAACCCCATCTCTACTAAAAATACAAAATTAGCCAGGCATGGTGGCATGTGCCTGTAATCCCAGCTACTTGGGAGGCTGAGGCAGGAGAATCACTTGAACCTGGGAAGCAGAGGTTACAGTGAGCCAAGATTGTGCCATTGCACTCCACCCTGGGCAACAAAAGCAAAACTTCATCTCAGAACAAAACAAACAAAAAAGGTGCTGGGCTCAATGAAGTTTAATTCTATACAAAGGGATATAGCCACACAAATCAACCCATCAAAAAACTAATAAAACAACAAACGAATACAATATAAAAGATAGACACATACTTTTGAGAAAATGCAAGGTAGAAGAGATAGGAAATGTTGAGAAGATGGTTCGGGGTTTATTTTTGTTTATTCATCTATCCATCTATCCATCCAACAATCTATGGTGGAAAATAACACATTACATAAAATTTACCATCTTAACCTTTATTACGTGATACATTTGTACATTTGTACCACACATTATAACATGATATTTTTTGAGTATTCAGATTCAAACCATATCATTCCCTCTCCCCCAGCTTCTAAATCTCATGTCCTTCTCACACTGCAAAATACAATCATCCCTTCTCAACAGTCTCCCAATGTCTTAACTCATTCCGGCATTAATTCAAAAGTCCAAAGTCCAAAATTTTACCCCAGAAAAGGTTCATCTCTTCCACCTATCAGCCTGTAAAAATCAAACACAAGTTAGTAACTTCCAAGTTACAATGGGGGTATAGGCATTAGGTAAATACTCCTATTCCGAAAGGCAGAAGTTGAACAAAAGAAAGGGGTGACAGGCTCCATGCAAGTCTGAAATCCAGCAGGACAGTCATTACATCTTAAAGATCCAAAACAATCTTCTTTGACTCCATGACCCACACCCGAGCACACTGATGTAAAGAATGGGATCCCAAGGACTTGGGCAGCTCCACCGCTGTGGTGTTCAGCCCCTACAGCTGCTCTCAAGAGCAGGCACTGAGTGCCCATAGCTTTTCAGGTTCCAGGTGCAAGCTGATGGTGGATTTATCATTCTGAAGTCTGGAGGATGGTAGCCCTCTCCTCACAGCTCCACTAGGCAGTATCCCAGTGAGAATTCTGTGGAAGCTCGAATCCCACATTTCCCCTCTTCATTGCCCTAGCAGAGGTTTTCCATGAGGGGTCCCTTACTGCAGCAGGCTTCTGCCTGGATATCGAGGTTTTTCCATACATCCTCTGTAATCTAGGTAGAGGTTCCCAGGCCTCAATTGTTGCATTCTGTGCACCCACAGGCTTAACATTACATAGAAGCCACCAAGGCTTATGTCTTGCACCCTCCGAAGCAGCAGCCCAAGCTGTACCTGGGCTTCTTTGAGCCACAGTTGGATGCAGGAAGCAGTTTCCTGGGGCTGTACATGGCAGCAGAGCCATGGACCTGATCCACAAAACCATTCTGTCCTCCTAGGCCTCCAGACCTGTGATGGGAAGGATTACCATGAAGGTCTCTGAAATGGCTTCAAGGACTTTTCCCCCATTGTCTCAGCTATTAACACTTGGCTCTTTTTTACTTATGCAAATTTCTGCAGGCTGTTTGAATTCCTCCCCTGAAAATGGGCTTTTATTTAATGCCACATGTCCAGGCTGCAAAATTTCCAAACTGTTACATTCTATTCCCTTTTCAATATAAGGGCCAGCTTTTGGTGATTTCTTTCTTTGCTCACACATGAGCATATGCTGTTAGAAGCAGCCAGGCCATGACTTCAATGCTTTGCTCCTTAGACATTTCTTCCACAAGATACTCCAAATCATCACTCTTATGCTCAAAGCTCCACAGATTCCTAGGGGAGGAGCACAGTGCAGCCTTTCTTTGCTAAGGCATAGCAAAAGGGACGATTACTCTGGTTCTAATAAGTTCCTCATTGCCATCTGAGACCTCTTCAGCTTGGCCTTCACTGTCTGTATCACTATCAACATTTCACTCATAACCATTCAACCAGTCTCTAGGAAGTTTCAAACTTTCCTTCATCTTCCTGTCTTTTTCTGAGCCCTCCACACTCTTCCAGCTTTTGCCTGTCACCCAGTTCCAAAGTTGCTTTCAAATTTTCAGGTGTCTTTAAAGCAAAGCCCCACTCCTCTGTGCCAATTTTCTGTATTAGTTCATTCTCCTATTGCTATAAAGAAATACCTGCAACTGGGTAACTTATAAAGAAAAGAGGATTAATTGGTTCATGGTTCTACAGGCCATACAGCAAGCATGATATTGGCATCTGCTTGGCTTCTGGGGAGTCCTCAAGAAACTTACAGTCATGGCAATAAACAAAGGGGGAACCAGCTTGTCACATGACCAGACAGGCAGGATAGAACAAATGGGGAGATGATGCACACGGTCAACAACCAGATCTTGTGAGAACTCACCCACTATCACAAGAACTGTAACAAGAAGATGGTGCTACGCCATTCATGAGAAATCCAGCCCCATGATCCAACCACCTCCCATCATGCCCCACCTTCAATATCAAGGGCTACAATTCCACATGAGATTTGGTTGGGACACAGATCCAAACCATATCAGGCTCTAATCCTATTAGACGAATCCTAATCACCTACCCAAACACCATGCCTTCTAATACCATCACATGGAGGTTCCAGCGTCAACAAACAAATTTTGAGGAGACACATACAGCCGTAGAACTTGTCACTCTAGACCTTCATATCTTCCTCTCCAAATTGTGGAAAAGGGACTAGAGGACCCATCAACTCCTCTGTGTCATGTGTGGTTCATATGTTCTTCCTTTGCACAGATTCTCTGTGGCTTCCTCATGTCCTTCCTTCCCATATTCTGCTTTTCTTTGCCAATTGGGGACCGTGGGAAAGAGATGAGTCATGGTCCAGCCCTTCCTGTCACTGAGATGCTGCAACTGCTCTCATAGGAAGAAAGTGACAGGGGCAAGGATGGGGGCCCAGGAGCAGATTGGTGTGCAGGATGAGATACCAGCTGTGAATGCAGGAATTAGTGGTGTCAGGGAGAGGAGCAGCTATGCATGCCCCAATCCTGCACATTTCCTTTTCAATTATCACAGCAGACTAAATCTACTCTAGGTTATGGGCAATTAGGGGACAACATGGGGTTGAGAAGATCCATGAAGCTAAGTAAAGTAAAACAGATTGTGATTTTCTGTGAAAAAAAAAAAAAAAGTCTTTAGAAAAACCTATGCAAAGCCGTAGTATTCAAGGCAGTGCACTCAGATGATAAAATACGTAGAAAAGCAAGGAGACCATTAGCATCAAAGTGAGTCTGGGGCTCCTTCAAGAGGGAGTGGGTGTGGCCCATGGGAAGGGGAAACACAGGGCTGAATAAATGAATGCAATTTCTTTCTTCATCTCATGGGAGAGACTTGACAATTACCTTGTGAAGTTGTGTTTCTTGAACAGTGTTCATTTCGTGAAAATCACTGAGTCATTTTTTAGGTGGTACTTTTATTTATTTGTATTACATTTCCCCAAAAAAACGTTTCAGAAAAGCTGACATGGTTCTAAGGAGGGAGCACCTTGCAGGATTTTCTCCACCTTCCTCCCAGCACATACCATACAGTTTCAAGTAATCTTCTGTTGAATTCAGGTCCATTTCTTCTCCCATGAAATCCTGCCCATCACTAAGAGTGGACGCGCCAGGGCTGGTGTGCTCCCTCACGTCTCCTGTAAACATGAACCCTTGGGAGCAGAGCCTGCAGAAACAAAGCCCCAGGAGCTGGCAGACCCCTCGTGCTCTGGAGTAACGAGGACTTGTGAGACAGCAGTGGTGAAGGAATCCATCTGTTGCCCAGAGAATCATGATGGAGAAAGGAACGTCTGCCCCTTTAGAAATCTGACCCTTCCTTTCCGACGTTCCTCCCTTCCAGACCCCACTGTACCACAGTCACAGTCTCAGTTTCCCAGGCCTCCTGCAAACTAGGCTCTTGTCTGTGTCCTTGACGTGTATCAACACACGGAATCCTCACCTCCGCAACCCCGTGTCTCTCTGCTCAGTCCTCCTGAGACTGTTTCCCTGACCTAGGAGAGTGCGACCACACCCTGCCTGGTATCCCCACTGAAGCTCCTGCCATGGACGGCTCAGACACCAGGAACGTCAGTGTCTCCCCACTACACAGTAACTCTTTGGGGACAGCGTCTAGCTCTGCTGTGTTGAACTCACTGTACAGAGACGGGGTGCCCCCCTCCACCTCGTGGATGCTGAGGGAGTGAGGAGAGGCTGCCTGCTTATCCCACCTGCACCTCCATCTCTTATATCCTATAGTCTCACCTCCGACCTACACAGACATCCACAGACTGAGTAAGAGATCTGGTCAGAGGGTACTCATTTTCACCTTGTCAAAAATATCACCTAAAGGGAAGTGCATTGAGAGGGAGGCAGTGGGTGCCGTGGGTCCTGCATGGGGTGGAAATCTGGGTGAATCTTTCACCCTCTCTGGCCTCAGCGTCCCCAGAAGTGGATGGGGTAGTGGACGGTGGATCTCCCAGGGCTGACCCGGCCCTGACAGTGTCTGTGTGTGAAGTTCCTCCTCTGAGGTCACTGTTCTGACCTCACTCCCAACTTCCTGTGGGGCCTCCTCTAAATCTTGAGCTCTCAGTTCATGAGAGAAGAACCCTGAGGAACGGATTTACCTCGGAGATCCTGGCACCTCCAACCCAACACATGCTACTGCTGCTGCTACTGCTGCCACCCCTGCTCTGTGGGAGAGTGGCAGCTAACAAACAGAAGGATTACCAGCTGAAGATGCAGAAGTCCGTGACGGTGCAGGAGGGCCTGTGTGTCTCTGTGCTTTGTTCCTTTTCCTACCCCCAAAATGGCTGGAATGACTCCGATCCAGTTCATGGCTACTGGTTCTGGGCAGGGTCCCATACAGACCGGGATGCTCCAGTGGCCACAAACAACCCAGATCGGTCAGTGCGGGAGGAGACTCGGGACCGATTCCACCTCCTTGGGGACCCACAGACCAAGAATTGCACCCTGAGCATCAGAGATGCCAGAAGCAGTGATGCAGGGATGTACTTCTTTCGTGTGGAGACAGGAAAGACAAAATGGAATTATAATTATGTCCCGCTCTCTGTGCATGTGACAGGTAAGGCACGGGCTCCATGAGAGGCCAAAGGCAAATGTGATGGGGACTTTCGGGCATGGCTGGGATGGGACACATGTCCTGGGAGGGAGCCGGGGGTGATAAACTCAGGGGAGGGGCTGGACCAGAGCCTGAGCTTCTCCAGGACCGCACCTCGGATGCCCCTCCTGATCCTGCAAGCCCTCCCCTCACCATCCCTGACCCACAGTCCTGACATCCTCATCCTGCTCTGACACTGGCATTGTGGCATGTGGGGCCATATGACTCCTAGTTTCAGGACCTGTCCTGGGCATGACAGGGGTTTAGCAGCATCCCAGGCCTCTCCCCACCAGATGCCAGAAGCACCTGCCCCACCCATGCAGTGGGACAATAACAAGTATCTCCACACATTGTCAAACCTCCTGGGGGATTAAGTCCTCCCCAGTTGAGAGCCTTAGGTCTACACAACCCTGTGACTCTCTCAGGCCAGGCCAGGGAGGGACAATTTCCTGGTGCAAACCAAGGGCAGCAGAGGCACCTGAGCCTGGGCAAGGGGACTCAGCTCATGACCTCTCCATCTCTCATACCCTGAGGTCCTCGGAGATCCACATTTAGACACTCAAAAGACAGGGGGGGACCTCCACGATGGTCCAGAGGCCAGGAGGGCAGGGCCCACATGTCTGGTGCAGGCCCTAGTGCTCCAGGGAAGCCCAGAGGTGGGAGGTGGGACACAGTCTCTGCTCCTCCCTGGGTGGGTCTCTAGGGTCTCTGAGCTTTAGGGTTTCCTTCACTCTGTGCAGAAGGAACCAGGTCCTATAGCGTGTGGGTCTGAAGTTTCTCTTCCATGCAGGGCTGAGGTCTCCTGCTCCTTTCCAGCTCCTGATGGATCTCATAGCCCTGCCCCTCCTCTCCCTCCCCCTTCTCTGCTCATACAGGGAGCCCAGGGAGCCTCTGCCTCAGACATGCTGCTGCCGCTGCTATGGGCAAATAAAGAGAGGGACAGTGGGGACTGGGCTGAGCTGACCCTCCTTTCTCCACAGCGTCCCAGGCCCTACTGTCAAGATACAGGCTGGAGGTGCCAGAGTCGGTGACCGTGCAGGAGGGCCTGTGTGTCTCTGTGCCCTGCAGTGTCCTTTACCCCCATTACAACTGGACTGACTCTAGCCCTGTTTATGGATACTGGTTCAAGAAAGGGGCCCATATACTATGTGATATTCCGGTGGCCACAAACATCCCAAGTGGAAAAGTGCAGGAGGAAACCCAGGGCCGATTCCTCCTCCTTGGGGACCCACAGACCAACAACTGCTCCCTGAGCATCAGAGATGACAGGAAGGGGGATTCAGGGAACTACTACTTCCGGCTGGAGAGAGGAAGCAGGAAATGGAACTATATATATGACAACTATATATCTGTCCGTGTGACACGAAAGTCTCAGGCTCCAGGACCAGCCAGAGTGGAAGGTCTAGGGGCCACAGAGTAGGGCTGAGATGGGATCCCCATCCTGGGAAGGAGTTGGGGGTGAAGCATGTCTGGCTCAGGGGAGAGGTAAGACCAGAGCCTGAGCCTCCTCAGTGCCACACTTCAGACCCCAACACCCTTATTTTGCCTGTCTCCCTTTCATTACCAGCCCTGACTCACATGCCTGCCTTCTCCATCCCGGGGACCCTGGAAGCTGGCCAGCCCAGGAACCTGACCTGCTCTGTGCCCTGGGCCTGTGAGCTGGGGACGGCCCCCACGATCACCTGGATGGGGGCCTCTGTGTTCTCCCTGGACCCCACTATCACCCGCTCCTCGATGCTCAGCCTCATCCCAAAGCCTGAGGACCATGGCACCAGCCTTACCTGTCACGTGACCTTGCCTGGGGCCGGCATGACCACAACCAGGACTGTCCAACTCAACGTATCCTGTGAGTTCTGGGCCAGGACGCCCGGGTCCCTGACTGGGATTCCCTGAGGCCAGTTGGATGTGGGACCCAGACACAAGGATCTGGGTCCTGGAATCTGGGCTGGGAATTGGGGGTCAGGAGGATGCTGGCTCCACCTTCCCCATTTATGGGGTTCCTGGAGAGACACGGCCGGTGTCCCCAGCCCTCAAAGTGATGGGGTCTCTGTGTCTTTCTGTTCCAGACCCTCCTCAGAACTTGACCGTGACTGTCCTCCAAGGAGATGGCACAGGTGGGACAGAGCTCCCTCCCTGGGGCTGGAGGAGCAGAGCCTTCAGCTCAGGGGAGAGCCAGGTCCCTCCTCATCCTGAACTCACCCTGGTGACCTAAGACGCCCTTGTGTGTGAGCCCCGGTGCCCCATCCCCGATCCTCAGCCCCGTGGCCACCTGAGTACCTTCTCGTCACCCCCTCACTCCCCTTGAACTCCACACACCCCTGTTTTGGTCTCGTGGCAAGGGCAGAGGGACATTCACACAGCAGCACAAGGCTTTGAGGTCCCTTATCTTCCAGTTCCTGAGTATACATCCTACCTCGTCCTTTTATTTTCACCAATAGTTCTGAGCTACATTCTTTTGGACACATACTATAGTCACATGGACAAAAATGTATAATGCACAGCAGAGTCTGTCCCCAGAATTGACCAGGGTCTGTCCAGGCTGGTCTGAGCCTTGGTTTGTGCACCTGGAGGATCTCAGAGGTGGTCTGACGTCAGTAGTGAGACTGTTCACACCCTCCTCTAGGGCTGTGTGTGATTCCACTGTCTGAATAGTCTCTGATTTTGTGGCATCTTCTAATGGAAGATCATGGCACTAATTTTATCCTACAGCACGAACACTGCAATGAATGATGTTGTATCTACTCCCACAAGGAATATCTAAGTCTACGGGATAAATTCCTAAAAGCAAAATATAGCAGAGTCATATGCTCTTTCTGATTTTTAAAGATATAGTGAAATTGTTCTAATTAAAGGCGGACAAGTTTACATCCCCAACAGTGAGCGGTGAACGTGCGTATGTCCCTACAATTCAGCCCGTATCAGTGTCTGTTCCATTCACCAGTCTCTTTCTGTATCCTTCCTCCCTGTCTCGATCACTTTGTGTCTCTGACCCTCTGCCTCTCTCTCTACAGCATCCACAACTTTGAGGAATGGCTCAGCCCTTTCAGTCCTGGAGGGCCAGTGTCTGCACCTCGTCTGTGCTGTCGACAGCAATCCGCCTGCCAGGCTGAGCTGGACCCGAGGGAGCCTGACCCTGTGCCCCTCACAGCCCTTGAATCCTGGAGTGCTGGAGCTGCCTCGAGTGCATGTGAGGGATGAAGGGGAATTCACCTGCCGAGCTCAGAACCCTCTGGGCTCCCAGCACATTTCCCTGAGCCTCTCCCTGCAAAATGAGTACACAGGTGGGTAGGGGAGGGGCTGGAGGAGGAGGACACACCTGCCCCACCCTCAGGGTCCAGCTGGGAGACGTGGAATTTCCCTGCCACCCACAGCATCACTGTCTTCTTCCTGTCTTCTCCCCTCTGGGGAGAGGGGAGGAGCGGATCTTGGAGGGGAGGAGCTGGGGCCTGGACAGATGTGCCTGGGGAGACAAAGGCCTTGCTTTCCAGTGCCTGGACTAGTGTGAGGCAAGTGAGGCACTCATTTAGGGCACACAATTTAAGAACCAAAAATAAAACAACTCAGCAAGCGAGAGAAATAATACTGCTATATGATTATCTTTTTGAAAATTAAAAATTATTACAAAACAGTTCCATGGTGAACACTAATCAAAATTTTATTTTATTTTATTTTATTTTTTTATTTATTTTTGAGACGGAGTCTCGCTCTGTCGCCCAGGCTGGAGTGCAGTGGCCGGATCTCAGCTCACTGCAAGCTCCGCCTCCCGGGTTTACGCCATTCTCCTGCCTCAGCCTCCCGAGTAGCTGGGACTACAGGCGCCGCCACCTCGCCCGGCTAGTTTTTTTGTATTTTTTAGTAGAGATGGGGGTTTCACTGTGTTAGCCAGGATGGTCTCGATCTCCTGACCTCGTGATCCGCCCGTCTCGGCCTCCCAAAGTGCTGGGATTACAGGCTTGAGCCACCGCGCCCGGCCAAAATTTTAAATAAAGGCAGACTGCACCCAGCACTGTCATGCCTCAGTGACCTCAGGATAAGTCCCCTCCCGTCTTTGTTCTTTGTGTCGGTGAAGCGGGACTGGCATACCCAAGTCTGGGGCCCCACAGGCAGTGGGAGGAGAAGAGGTCCAGTTCTCGGAGGGTAAACACCAAAACAACTCCAATCCATCCTCAGGCAAAATGAGGCCTGTATCAGGAGTGACGTTGGAGGCGGTCGGGGGAGCTGGAGTCACAGTCCTGGTCTTCCTGTCCTTCTTCGTCATCTTTGTTGTGTGAGCATTGACCCTGGGGAGGGAGGAAGAGCCTTGGGGGTGGGCAGGCTAGGAACAGAAACCCTGAAACCAGAGCTGGAAGGACCTGGATGGGTCAGGAGCTTGAAGCAAGAGCCAGAATGAGGTCATGCGTGTACGGTGAGAATTTCACCAGCACCCTTGTTTGTGGAGCTCCACGTCTGTGGCAAACCTCAGACCCCAGGAGAAAAGAGACTCTGTTTTCGACATTGGGGTCTCTGGAATGGGACCACCCCCTCCCACCTCAGTTACCCCTCCAACTCCCCAGTAGGAAATACAGAGCAGGGGTTGGTCTGCGCACTGCACCCCGATCTGACCACACTGAAAGGCTCTCTGGTCTCTTCACTCAGAGTGAGGTCCTGCAGGAAGAAATCAGCAAGGCCAGCAGCGGGCGTGGGGGATACAGGCATGGAGGATGCAAACGCCATCAGGGGCTTGGCCTCTCAGGTGAGTGAGCATTGAACAACAGCCCTTCTCCCCCTGCTTTCTCACGGGCCAGGCATAGAAGGGGATTACCTCCTCTCTGTCCTTCCTTTCTTCCCCTACAGCTGAAAAATCATGTTCTGTCCATTTTTCCTCGTAAGAACAGCTTTCATGGCCCTCCCCATCCCATCCTGACCCCTCTCACTGCTGAAGCCTCTGGATTTCTGTCTGGGACCTCCTCACCTCCCTGCCTCTCACCTCCCCTTCCCTGCCTGGAGGGACCATTCCTCAGCCATCACTGTCTGGTTCCTCTGCATGTTGAATAACTTTTGCCTCAAGCTCCACTTGGCTCAGCAGAGCACTGTCACTAATCTGGGTTTGTTTAAATTTTTGTTCTCCATGAATTTTTTATTTTTATTTTTATTCTTATTTTTTGAGACGGAGTTTCGATCTTGTTGTCCAGGCTGAAGTGCAATGGTTCAACCTCGGCTCACCACCACCTCTGCCTCCCGGGTTCAAGTAATTCTGCCTCAGCCTCTCGAGTAGCTGGGATTACAGACATGTGCCACCATGCCTGGCTAATTTTGTATTTTTAGTAGAGATGGAGTTTCTCCAGGTTGGTCAGGCTGGTCTCAAACTCCCGACCTCAGATGATCCGCCCACCTCGGCCTCCCAAAGTGCTGGGACTACAGGTGTAAGCCACTGCACCCGGCCTTTCCATGGATTTTTTAATATTAATTTTGATTTTTTAAATATTGTGTTAAAATTGTGTTCATCTTCATTGCTGAGATTTGGGGCACCCTTTTAATTTTGTGCTCTGGGTAAGGGCCTCCCTGGCTTTGCCCCAATCCCAGCCCCGCCTCCAGTCACTCCTGCCTCTGCTCCATGCTCCATCCATGCTGGACTCCAGTGTCATCACCAACAAGGTTATTTGCGCCTCTGCGTCTTCTCATGGGCTGTTCCTCCTCCTCAGATGCTTTTTTTTCTCCCCACTCCCTGATTCCTATTCATCCTTCATGCCCTGATATAAATATTACACTCATCATTTATTGATTGTATCGAATGTGACTGGAAGCCTGTGGAAAGTTTCGAGTAGCAGAGTAACATCCATCCCTTCATTCCTTAATTTATTCAGGAAAACTTAGAGAGCACCTCCTAAGAGAAGAGTACTGTAGGTGCCAGTGACCCATCTGTGGAAAACATTTAAAAGTCTTGGGCTCATTGAAGTTTAATTCTATACAGAGGGATATAGCCAAACCAATCAACCAATCAAAACTAATAAAACAACAAATGAATAAAATATAAAGATAGATACATACTTTAGGGAAAATGCAAGGTAGAAGAAATAGGAAGTGCCAAGGAGATGGCTTGTGGGTTTATTTTTGTTTATTCATCCATCCATCCATCCATCCATCTGTCCACCCATCCATCCATCCGTCCATCCATCCACCCACCCACCCATCTGTTCGTCCGTCCATCCACCCAATGATCCATCTGTCCATCCATCCATCCATCCATCAATCCATCCATCCATCCATCCATCCACCCAACGATCCATCTGTCCATCCATCCATCCATCCATCCATCCAACCATCTGTGGTGGAAAATAACACACAATATACCACCTTAAACTTTATTAAGTTTATGGTTGTGCTAGATCTCTAGAACTCTTTTATCTTGCAAAACTGAAACTCCACATTCGTTGAACCACAACTCTGCCCTCCCCCTCCCATCCTCCTCATCCTCTTGCAGCTGCTGGAAACCACCAATTTTACTTTCTTTTCCTATGAATTTGACTACTCTAGATACCTCAAGTAAGTGAAATCATGCAGTATCTCTCATCTTGTGACTGGACAATTTACTTAACATACACCCTCAAGGTTCACCCACATTGTAAGGTATGACAAGATTTCCTTCTTTTTAAAGGGTAATTAATACTGCGTTGTGTGTCTATTTACCGCATTTTGTTTATCCATGTATCTGTTGATGCACATTTGGGTTGCTTCCACCTCTTGGTTATTGTGAATAATGCTGCCGTGAGCATGGGCGTGCAAATATCTTTTTAATATCCTGCTTTTAATTCTTTTGGGTGTATGTCCATAAGTAGGGTTTCTGGACTCCATGATTATTCTATCTTTTAATATCTTAAGGAGCTGCCATACTGTTTTCCACAGTGGTTACACTATTTTACATTCCCACAAATGTCACACAAGGGTTCCCATTTCTCCACATCCTCACCAAGGCCTGTTACTTTTTGGTTTTTGTTTGTTTTTGACAGTAGCCATCCTAATAGGTGCAAGGTGATATCTCATTATGGCTTTGATTTATATTTTCTAGTAAGTAGTGATGTTTTCATATGCTTCTTTTGATTTGTATATCACCTTTAGAGAAAGTCTATCAGAGTTTAAGCCTGTTTTTAAAATTGCGTTTCTTGTTTCTCTGTTATTGAGTTCTAAGAGTTTTTTTAAATATATATATTCTGGATATTAAACCTTTTTCCGATGTATGGCTTGAAAATATTTTCTACCATTCTGTAGGGTGACTTGTGTTTCTGTTAGTGATGTTTGAGCACAGGAATGAAGGAGGCTCAGATCTGACACTGACTGTGAGACTGAAGAGCCTTCCAGACAAAGGGAAGAGCAGGGTGAGGCCCAGGCACAGGAGAGACCAGTGAGAGGATCCACGAGGATGTCTGTGTGATTAGACGGAGGCAAGCAGGGCGGAGAACAGGAAATGGCTTCGGAGAAGTTGAGCCTGTGTGTGAATCGTGTTGGGCTGCACAGGGCACCGTGAGCATTTGGATAGTTTTGTGCAAAAGACCACGATCACCTTTCATTTTCATGGGATCCCTCTGGCTGCTGTGTGCAGAAGAGACCGTGTGTGGTAGAGGAAGGACAGAGCAGAGAAGATAGAGAGGAGGCTGGTGAACATCCCAAGCAGGAAGTGGTGCTGGCTGGAACCAGGATGGCAGCGGTGGTGGACATGGCTGTCTTCTGGGTAAATTCTGAAGTTAGACTTATGGGAATTGCCAATAGGTTGGGTGTACAATGTGAATGACCGAGAGGCAGCAAGAAGGCTTCCAGATTTTGGCCCTGAGCCATGGGTAGAATGGAGGTGTCAGTCATCGAGGCCAAAAAGATTGTGCAAAAAAAAAGAGATTGGGTGGGGAAAAGGAGTTCAGATAGAACATGTTGCATTTTGTGTGCCTTTGGACAAGAATGTGTGGGTTTGAAGTATACTATTTGATCAAGGAATATAGTCAGCAGAGGGGAGTGAGCTGGGTGTAAATTTGGAAGTCGTCAGCTTATTGACGGCATGAAGACAACATAGTGTATGAGATCTCAAAGCAAAAGTAAAGAAGAGCTCAGGGCTGCTCTGATATTTAGGGTCAGGGAGATGTGGAGCATCTGGCAAAATGGCTGCCAAGAAGGTGAGATGGACCCAGAAAGCACGATGTCCTGTAGTTAAGTCAAGAAGGGTTTCTGTGTAGGGAAGGTGAGCAGCTGGGTCCTCTGCTGCTGCAAAGTCCAGGAAGGAGAAGACTGCAAGATAGACATTTAGGCTTAGCCAAGTGGTGGTCACGGTGACCTTGATAATAGCAGTGCTCAGATGTGGTCTATGTCTGTGAATTTTAATTTGAGTAATCAAGAGAGAATGGGGGAAGGAATGAAATCACAAATAGTTTCATGGAGCATCTGCTGTGCAGGGGAGTAGCAGGGAAGCTTGGAGATGAAGGAGGAGCCTCCCAGGCAGCCTCTGCCACTCTCCACCATGTGAGTCTGTTATTAGTTTCCTGTGGCTGCTGTGACAAATTGCCACACATTTCCTGGCTTCAAACAGCATACATGGATTAACTTAAAGTTCTGAAGGTCACAAGGCCAAAATGGGTGTCGCTGGACTAAAATCAAGGCATTGGCAGGCAGAGCCAGTTCCTTCTAGAGGATCCAAGGGAGGATGCACTTTCTCACTTTTCCAGCTTCTAGAGGCACCTGCATTCCCTGGCTCAAGACCCTCCCTCTGTCTGCAAGGCAAGCAGCCCAGCATCTTCCAATCTATCTATGCCCTCCTCCTTTCACTACTTGTAAGGACCCCTGTGATTCCATTGGGCCCACCCAGGTAATCCAGGATAATCTCCCCATCTCAATATCCTTAACCTAATTCCATCTGTAAAGCCCCTTTCGCCATGTAAGGTAGCAGATCCACAGGTTTCAGGGGATTAGGGCATGGACATTTTGGAGGAGCTATTAATCTTCCTATAAGAAGGATGTAATTTATTTTACTGACTTGTCTTCCCCATACCACTAAACTGTGAGCTTCTCAAGGGCAGGTGCCACGTCTGAATCAAGGCCCTGTAATTCTCTCTCGCTTGCCCTCTTCCAGCCCATCTTAATTCACATATAGATATTCATTTGTTTGGTAGTCATTTATTGCCACCTCCTTCAGTTAAAGAGTGAGATGCAGGAGGTCAGAGCCCACGCCCACCACGTCCACCATGGTCCATCCAGCACCCGGCTCAGGAACTCACACACAGGAGGCCTCAGCAGGACTTCAGACTTTGGGGGTCAGAAGGAACTGACTGGATTGGGTCCTGGTGTAAGAGGGAGTTTGCACAGGGTACTTAACCATTTCTACCTCAGTTTTCAAATTTATAAAATGGACACAATAATAATATCTTATCATAGAGTTGCTGTCGGAAGTTAATGAGATTAGTAAACACCAAATAAGGTGATAATTGAGTATTAAATATTAGAGAAATGTATTAAAGAGATTTCAACAAAGTGCACATGGGATGGATGAAGGAAGGAACTCCTGAGCCTCCTTCCTGGACGCTCTCTGGTTCATGCTGGCCCCACTGCTCTGCTCTGACTCCCTTCTCTCTCTCCATTCAGGGACTCCTGATTGAATCCCCGGCAGATGAGAGCCACCCATACCATGCTCCCCCCGCCCTGGCTGCCCCATCCCCAGAGGAAGAAGAGATCCACTATGCATTCCTCAGTTTCCACAAAGTGAGGCCTCAGGACCCACAGGAAGAGGAGGCCACCGGCTGTGAGTACTCCGAGATCAAGATGCCCAAGTGAGAAACTGCAAAGACTCGGGCCTGTTTGAGTGTTTACAACCCCTCCAGCAAAGATGCCCCAGGCTGATTCCTGTAGAATTAACAGCCCTCCATGCTGTGCAACAGGACATCAGAGCTTATTCCTCCTGTCTAACTGAAAATGCGTGCCTGATGACCAAACTCTCCCTTTCTCCATCCAATCAGTCCACATTCCCCGCCCCGGTCTCTGGTACCCATCATTCTCTTCTCTAGTTCTCTGAGGTTGACTATTTTAGGTTCCAAATATAGTGAGATCGTAGAGTGTTTGTCTCTCTGTGCCTGACTTACTTCACTCAACATAATGTCCTCTAGGTTCATCCGTGTTGTTCCAAATAACAGAATAATGTATTGAGTATTACAAAATAGCTAAAAGAGAGGAGTTTAAATGTTGTCACCAAAAAAAATTAAATATTTGAGCTGACGCATGTGCTAATCATGCTGACTTGATGGTTCCATGGTGCATCCGGGTGAGGGAGCCTCACTGGGACTGCGTTCAGGTCGCTCAGGTACTCAGGGCAGGGATGGAATTTAATCCCTGCCTGATTCTGAGGTCTCTTCTCTCATCAGGCACTTAGTGAAGCAACCACTGATTGGGCACCCCTTGGCCGTAAGTTTGCAGCATCGCTGTTGATTTCATGGGTGAAGAAATCTGAGAAGCTGGAAGTGCAGGAGCTGCGGGAGTGGGCGCTTGGAATTAAAGCCCAGCTTTGCGCATGGCCCGCCCCGGCCTGCACCCCATTGGCCAGCTCTGATTGGCAGATGAAGTGCCCAATGGCCACGCTACCCATAACATCATCTTCAGGTCCTGGGTGGGGTCTGCAGACCTCCTGCTGGAGCCTCCATCTCCAGGCTTCTGTGTGACTGGGCTGGGTCCCTCTCTTGCCGGTCCCCTCCAAAGAGACCCTGGGCCCTTTCCAGACTCACTGGCCCTATGGGGACCCCCAGCCCTTCTCCATCACCCTCTCCTCTCCTCACCTGCTTGCCCTTCCGGTCTTGTCCTCAGGTCTGAGGTGGATACTCATGGAGCCCGATTTGCCCTGTGGGAAGAAATCAAGGAAGAAGTCACATCTCAGGTCCCTAAGAAACATGGGAGAGTCCTGGGTAGAGAGAGGTGAAGGTGCCCAACTTCCCACCAAGTCCAAGCCCAATTCCTCCTCACATGGGACCCTGTGGAGGAGATGGTCTGAGGGCTTCACCTCTGCACCAAGAGTCCTCAACATCTCCATACTTTTAAAGATTTCGGAGGGCACTGGAGGAAGATGCCATTGTGTGGGGGAAAGAGGCCGGGTGAAGCTGAGGAAGGAGTTGGCACTGCTGGCCTAATTACGAGGGATCACAACAATGATGGAAGCAATAATAGTAATTTACTTCACACCGATTATATACCAGGCACTATAGCTTATGACAGGGTTATCTTTAACCCTCCCAACAGCCAAGCAAGACAGATACTTTAACCCCTTTGCAGATGAAAAAATGAGGGTCCAGAGAGGTGATGTTACTTGCCCCAGGTCACGCAGCCAGAACATAACAGAGGCCAATATTCCCAACCTGGCTTCTCTGATTCCCAGACCCCTGCTCTCATCTCAGACAGGAGGCCTCAGAACATAGACACCATGGCGCCTTTGAAAGGAACGGGACAGTGGCGTGGGGGTGGTTCTGCCAGGCCAGGGGGTGGAAGATGAGGTGATTCAGATACACTCTTTGAAATACCCTTGAGCTTTCTTGAGTTTATCACAATCAGTTTAGAATTGCACATTGATAATATGATGGCCTTAATAATAATATCTGAGATTTTATGAAGTGCTTACTGTGTACCAACACAGTAAGGTATTTACTAGTAAGAGCTTGTTATTGTTCCAAGGTATTTACTAGTAAGAGCTTACGTTATCCCCATAGGAGATATCCCTGTGAGATTTGGACCAATGTTAGTCCTATTTTACATATGGCAAGTAAAGCACAGACAGGCTGATTGCCTGCTATCTCATTGTGTGACCGACGTTGTAGGCTCCTTGGTGAAGGGACCATATAATAATCATAAATAGGCTCAGTATCTAAATACTAAGATAATTTAAGATGCATCTTCTAAAGTCTTTAGATAGCGTAGTGAAAACCCATACACGTAGGCTGTATGTCTCCTCAGCTCCCTCTTGCCTCACCATTTATTCTAGGAAATGCCACTCCTATGACTTTTGGGTGGTATCCAGATCCAATCATGATTAAAATATGAGTAACTCCAGGGTGATCTCTGGGGGAGGGAGAAGGGGAGCTGAAAGGAGGGGGCTGGATCATGGTAGCTATAACATTACTGGGGACAGGGAGGGCAGTTTGTTCATCTTTTTTTTTTTTTTTTTTTTTTTTTTTTTTTTGAGACGGAGTCTCGCTCTGTCGCCCAGGCTGGAGTGCAGTGGCGCGATCTCGGCTCATTGCAAGCTCCGCCTCCTGGGTTTACGCCATTCTCCTGCCTCAGCCTCCTGAGTAGCTGGGACTACAGGCGCCCGCCACCGCGCCCGGCTAATTTTTTGTATTTTTAGTAGAGACGGGGTTTCACCGTGGTCTCGATCTCCTGACCTTGTGATCCGCCCGCCTCGGCCTCCCAAAGTGCTGGGATTACAGGCGTGAGCCACCGCGCCCGGCCTTGTTCATCTTTTGTTCATCAGAGGCCCAAGAATAAAGCCAGGCGCTTGGTGAAATGTGGGGGTACCGAGAAATTGAATGAGGGACAAATGAATGAGTCACTGAGGTTGACTTAATGTCAACCTCATCATCCAAAGTTTCACTTTGGATGTCTCCATTAAGTCAACCTCAGTGACTCATTCATTTGTCCCTCATTCAGTCTCCATCAGTGGCTTTGAACACAGGGATAGAAACCCCTGGAAACTTTTCATCTGAAGAAATTTGAGTGGAAGCAGGATCATTATGGACAGAGGCACTAAGGCCTGTTATACTTTTAGGACTCACAAAAATGTTTCAACTTCTTCTAAAATCAGAAGAAAAAAAAAAAAACTGAACACAATCCACCCCATATTTTATACATGTTTATATTAACAGAGTTGTAAAATACAATTTTTAATATTTTTCTAGAGGAGGGCCCACAAAAGCAAAATGCATCCCTGGATGGAATCCATTCTGTAAAACAGAAATGGCCCTGCTCTTAGGGGAATGAGGAGGGAGCCTGGAGTCCTGTTCACACGAGTTCCCTGCCCCACTCCAAACTCTGGCACCTTCTACAGCCCTTCTGAAGAATGTGGCTCCAGGTCCAGGAGGGGCCTGCTCCCAGGGAGGAGCCCACCCTAAGGCCGGGGCCCACCCCTTCTCAGCTGAATTCTCTGAGACCTGTGTCTTGAGACCACTCTTGAAGACTAGCCAACAGCCCTGCATTTCCAAGACCTTGCTGACCTCCCAGGCGAGGTCTAGTATTTAGATATTGAGCCTATTTATGATTATTACATGGTCCCTTAGCAAAGGAGCCTACAACATTGACCATACAGTGAGATAGCAGGAAGTCAGCCTGTCTGTGTTTTACTTGCCATGTGTAAAATGGAACTAATACTGGTCCCAACCTCACAGGGATATCTCCTATTAGGATAAAGTAAGCTCTTACTAGTAAATACCTTGGAACAAGGGTTGGTACACAGTAAGCATGTCAAAAAATATCAGAGATTATTATTAATACCATCATGGTTTCCGTTTCTGCCCTTGACCTGAGACCCTCCCCACTATGTCATGGCCACTCTCTCCGTCAGCTTTTGCAATCCCCTTTTCTGTGCTCTTCCCTGAATATAAGAATTCTGTTTCCACCTCGAGCTCTCTTCTATTCCCATGCAGCATAGTTCCTGGGGTTGGAGTGAGGGACAGAGGAGGAACTAATGGTTGTCTCTTTCTACTTTTTCTGGTTTGGTTTGGTTTGGTTTTTACTCTTTAAGAGCATTCTACATAATTGGTTTACAGCAGTGCTGTCCAATAGAACTTTTGGCAATGACGAAATGGTCTATATTGGCACCATCCAATCTCATAGCCACAAGCTGGTGTGACTGAGGAGTTGGATTTTTTACTTATTTAATTTTAATTCATTTTAAACTTAGTCACATATGGCTAGTGGCTACCATATTGGTTAATTCATGTTACAGGCCTTTTCTTTACAGTTTATTTACTTACTTATTTTTGAGATGGAGTCTCGCACTGTCTCCCAGACTGGAGTGCAGTGGCGTGATCTCAACTCACTGCAACCTCCACCTTCGAGGTTCAAGTGATTCTCCTGCCTCAGCCTCCCAAGTAACTGGAATTACAGGTGACCACCACTACCCTTGGCTAATTTTTTGTATTTTTAGTAGAGATGGGATTTCACTATGTTGGCCAGGCTGGTCTCAAACTCCTGACCTGGTGATCCCAATGTGCTGGGATTACCGGCGTGAGCCACCGTGCCAGGCCTATTTATTTATTTTTCATACAGGGTGTCTATTGTCCAGGCTGGAGTGCAGTGGCACGATCTCAGCTCACTGAGCCTCTACCTCTCGGGCTCAAGAGATCCTCCCACCTCAGCCTCCTGAGTAGCTGTAACTCTAGAAGCACTCCACCACTCCAGGCTAACTTTTCTATTTTTTGTAGCAGCGAGGTTTCACCATGTTGCCCAGGCTGGTCTCAAACTCCTGGGCTCAGGTAATCTGCTTGCCTCAGCCTCCCAAAGTGTTGGGATTACAGGCATGAGCCACCATGCCTGGCCATTTCTTCACAGTTTAAATTCAATTTAATGTTAAATGAAACAGGTACTAAATCTCACTTAATGTTTAATCTTGCAATTAGATGAACTTTCAATATAATTTTGATCTCACAGTTTGTATTTCAATTACATTTTCATTTAGTTTAAAATTTTAGATGAAAATTAGCTCAATAAGGCCTGGCACGGTAGCTCACACCTGTAATCCCAGCACTTTGGGAGGCTGAGGCGGGTGGATCACAAGGTCAGGAGATCGAGACCATCCTGGCTAACACGGTGAAACCCTGTCTCTACTAAAAAAAAAAAAAATACAAAAAAATTAGCCGGGTGTATTGGCGGGTGCCTATAGTCCGTGCTACTCCGGAGGTTGAGGCAGGAGAATAGCATGAACCCGGGAGGCAGAGCTTGCAGTGAGCTGAGATCGTGCCACTGCACTCCAGCCTGGGCAACAGAGCAAGACTCTGTCTAAAAAAAAAAGAGGGAGAGAAAGAAAAAAGCAAATTAACTCAATAAACAAAAGTTTTAATCTGCAGGACACCTAGACATATGTGAGGGTCCTTGAGGACTGAGCTGATCTCAGGTGAAGGAAATTGGCCCCAAGAGATGAGGGCTCTCCTTCCTAGACCAGGGGGCTCAAGTAGTTCCATCTGCTGCTCCCACTTCAGTCTTAGTAGGAAGGAGATGCGGTCTCTGACTCTGGAAAAATGGCATAAGAAACGGCCACCTTCCTCCTGGGCACAATGATGCAACCTGCTGACCCAGCTGCACCCTTGGGCTAAGATTGTTTTTAAGGCTCAGAGGACTGCCTGTCACCCCAGAGCTCACAGAAAATTGTAGGCATTGTGCTTCATCATAATCATCACCATCAGCATTGCGTTTGTTACCGCCATCATTAGCACCACCATCACCATCATCACCACCATAATACTATTGCCACCATTATGGCCATCATCATCACCATTGTCATCATCACCATCACTACCAATGTCACCACCATCACTAGCAACACTAGCATCATCTTTGTCATCATCATCATCATCGCCACCATCACCACCATTACTATCATCACCATCATCACTATCACAATAATGCCATTTCCACTGTTAATCTCTATCATCATTGCCATTTTCACCATAATCACCACCATCACCATTGGTACCATCATCTCCATCATTAACGTCACCATCCTCCCAAGCTTCACTGCACTTTCTAATATCTACTCCACTGACTCTCAACCAGGGCAAACTTGCCTCCCATGTGATCTTTGTAGTGTCTAGAGACATTTTTTGTTTTCTGAACTGGGGAGGTGGTGGTTGTTACTACTAACATCTAACGGGAAAAGGCCAGGAGTGCTGCTAAATGTCCCACAATGCATAGGACAGCCTTACTACCTCCTCTTCCCCATCAGAGAGTTATGGTCCCAATGTTGATAGTGCTGAGGTTGAGAAACTCTGGTCTACTCTATGCTGAGAATGCTGCAAGTCCCCTTTTCCTCCAAGATGTGTCTCTAATCCCCACATCACCCTTCAGGCAGGAGTTGCTCCTTGCATTCTTCAGCTGGGCTGAGGATGAGCTATGAGGAGAAGTGACCTACCCAAGGTAACCTAGCCTACAGGTAGCAGAGCTGGGGTTTGAACCCAGACCTTAACCATCCCACCACCCAATCTCTTCTCCCTGCATGGTTGACCACTGATATCTGTTTCCCCAACTTCACTTGGTAGCAAAGGATGACTATGTACCAGGAATTGACATGCACACCTCTCATTTTTTTACCTGTCCCTCTAGGTAAATCTTAATATCACTTTTAAACATAAAGAGAAGGGAAGTTGCTGGACGAAATCCTACAGCTATTTAGAAGCATGACTGGCTCTAAACCCTCTCTTGCTTCCATCAGCTTCAGGTCCTGGGGGCTGATCTCTCTGCCCCACATGATCCCTGACAACTCAGTTCCTGGCTTATCCCTTCCCCTCTGGTTCTGCTTCCCCTCTGGTTCTGCTTCCCCTCTGGAGGGAGGGCTGGCTCCTGAGTCCCAGCCCCCAGCCAACATCCCACCTTTGACCCAGAGCAGTGAGGGCACCTGATTGAGTAGTGGTTGGTCAGAGCATATATCAGGCCTCCACAAAGTTGGACACCACCCAGCACCGTCAGCACGATGAGGAACACCACCATGGATCCTGAGATGGAGAAATCTCGGTGGACAACAGGTAAGATCCCTGGAGGGATAGGACACCTGGGGGTCAGGACCACGACTGATCCATTCATGCATTCACTCATCTCTTCATCCACCCACATATCCGTTCTTCAAAGATTTGTCAACATCTATTATCCGCAAAGCACTGTTCCAGGTACGAGGGATTCAGCAGCCAACAAAACAAACTCCTGCACCCATGGGCCTGACGTTCTAGCTGGGAAGTGGACAGTGGACAATTAGGCAAAGAGATGTCTCACACTGCAATCAACCATAAGTGAATAGAGAAGAATAAACCCTCATAAGGGTAGACAGTGACCAGAAGGTGGGTGTGTGACACAGGGTCATTAACTCATCCATAAGGGGAGAGACAGTGACCGGAAGAGGGGTGTGTGATGCAGGGTCATTAACTCATTGCATAAATGTTCACTGAGCACCAACTATGTGCTACACACTGTGCCAAGCACTGAGGATAAATGGAAAACAGGAAGCTCGCCCAGGGTAGATCACCTAAGGTCAAGAGTTCAAGACCAGCCTGGGCAAAATGGTGAAACCCCATCTCTACTCTATCGACTCTATTTTGTAAAAATACAAAATTAACTGGGCGTAGTGGCATGTGCCTGTAATCCCAGCTACTCAAGAGGCTGAGACAGCAGAATCTCCTGAGCCCGGGAGGTGGAGGTTGCAGTGAGCCGAGATTGCACCACTGCACTCCAGCGTGGATGACAGAGTGAGACTCTGTCTTTGAAGCTTCTGCCCTCCTGGTGTTTGTAGTCCAGGGCAAGAGAAAAACATGAATCGATGACTCAGAGGGCTGCATGCACACATCGTGTCTGGTGCATAGTAGGTGCTTAGGAAGTAGTGTGGCTGAAGTAAAGTCTGCAGACCACATCCTGTAATGTCTCCTGTACTTTCTTGCACAGTTTCATTTTATTCTCACAGCACCCTTTTCCTGCAGGGATTCTTATCCTTTCATTACAGTTGAGGAAACTGAGTCCCGGGTTCATGGAGATGGGTAGCAGCAGAGTGGGGATTTGGACCCCAGAACCTTGGGCTGCAGAGCCCCTGAGTTTACCTGCCACACTCCTCTGATCTCTCCCTGAGCATGTCAGTCTCTCTCCTTGATGCAGAAGACTGGACACATGGTTGCTGAGAAGATGCTTTCCCCATTTACAAATTCACTCCCAAGCCAAGTTTCTGACGCCACGGCCATGCCCAATCTCTACTCCTCCATCCATCCCTCCTCCATCTATCCCTCCTCCATCCCTCCTCCATCCATCCCTCCTCCATCCATCCCATCCCCACGTCTTTCTAATTCCTCATCTTGGAGCAGCTGAGGGGAGCAGTTGAGGGCATAGGCTGTGCCTGCCTGGGCTTGAATTCCACCTCTCCCATGGGTTATGGAGCAATAGAGCCTTGAATAAGCACTCAAACTCCATGGGGCTCAGTTTTCTCACCTGTAAAATGGAGGTGATGCTAATCACATTCACTTACTGCATAGAGAAATGGTGAGGGTCACACAGGTTAGAACAAAGGCGGGCACATAGTAAGTGCTCAGCCAATGTCTGCTACTCTTATCCACCTGGGAGTCACCCTGACTCTGATCTGAGGACTTCAGAGGATTCACAGAGGAGATAGCTTTGGACCCACACCTCAGAGGACTGGGAGATTTCACCCAGAGGTTGTGAGCATGTCATGGCAGGGTGGAGGTGGCGTTCCTGAGGGTGGGCACTGCCTAGCAGGGCATGGAGGCAGGAGATGTGCAGAGTGTGAGCCTGGACGGGGAGCTGCTGCACTCACGGGGGGCCTGGATCCTGACGTCCCTGTACATAGTCAGCTGTGTCATGGGGTTCTCCACGATGCATCGGTAACGGCCTGTCTGCTCCCAGGCAAGACTCGAGAGGTTCATCTTTGCGTCTGAGAAGTTCAGGAGGGAGCCATTGTGGATCCAGTGGTACTTGAGATCCGGGAAAGAATAGCAGATACACTCCATTTCCACTTGGGAGCCGATCTCAGCCATCACAATGCCGTCGAAATCATAAGGATTGCTCCTCAGCAGCACATAGTCGGGTCCATCTGTAGATACAGGGCAGGAGGCCCGGGCCTGTGTTTCTGACCCCTGGGTGTCCCGTCTCATGAAGTCCTCCCCCAGCCAGGAGGTTCCCCACTGTGCACCTCAGGCTAACCCCTAGACCTGCTCCCAGCAAGGCAGCTATGTCAACAGCAATAACCATTAATCTATGATTAAGGAACTACTAGAGGCCAGCCCCATGGTGCTGTTTACATCATAATAAAATGGGTGGAGTAAAAGCCAACACATGAGGCTTACTGTGTGCCAGGCACGATTCTAAGCTCTGTGCCTGTCCCCACATTTGTTGAATTCCCAGAACAACCCATGTGACTGGTTCCACTATTGATCCATTTTATAGGTGGAAAACAATGAGGCTCAGAGGAGAGGATTAGGACTTTATGACTCCAACTGACACAGAAGGATTCAGCCAGTCTCAGGGCCCGGGAGCAACCGCCCTGAGCAGCTGCAGCCTCTGGATCCTGGGTCTTGGTTCCAAGCCTCTGACCTGTAAACAGCTGTATGGAGGTCAGAAATTGTTCACCCCTCCACCCCAGCTTCCACGGGACGGGTGCCATAGCCTGTGCTTTAGGAAATCTGACAGACCGCCGGAGTGGTTCCAGGAGATGTGAAAGTGATTTTAGATTTGTGATTATGTTTTTCAGTTGAAAGACGTAGAAGAGTTTATTAAACTCTGTGAGCAGTCCTGGAATATTGGGGGGGAATTTAAGTGTTAATGTACTTATCAGTTCAGCGTATTAGATTTACAAGAGCTGTCTGAGAATTTGTAGGGATTTTGCTGGGTGGTGAACTTGCCCTGGTAGGCAGCTAAAGGGCTATAAAGAAAAAAGAATGTATGGAATGCATAACTGAGTCTTTAAATAAAGCTCTCTGTTTAAGGTAGCATAGTCTGTTCAATTTCAGTGAAAGAGAGTGACAGTGACTACACTAAATTTAGCAGAAAAGAAGAAAGAAATTAATGAGCAGAATTTGAAGGCTCAAGGGGCTTGAAAACTTAATAATTGAACATCAATTTAAGAAACAATGGTTTTGGCCGGACGCGGTGGCTCACGCCTGTAATCCCAGCACTTTGGGAGGCCGAGATGGGTGGATCATGAGGTCAGGAGATCAAGACCATCCTGGCTAACAAGGTGAAACCCCGTCTCTACTAAAAATACAAAAAAAAAAAAAATAGCCGGGCGTAGTGGCGGGCGCCTGTAGTCCCAGCTACTTGGGAGGCTGAGGCAGGAGAATGGCGTGAACCTGGGAGGCAGAGCTTGCAATGAGCCGAGATCGTGCCACTGCACTCCAGCCTGGGAGACTGAGTAAGACTCCGTCTCAAAAAAAAAAGAAGAAAAAAAAAAAAAAAAGAAACAATGGTTTTAAGTTGTTCCCTCTTTACACAAAAAGCAGACCTCAACAAAGGCACACTGACCATTTCTAATCTGAGAAGTGGGGACTGGAGTCTCCATTGCAAACTCGAGTGTACCATGGTTCTGAGTAGCAGGGGCAGCTCCCAAGGTCACAGGGCTCAAGAGCCTGAGCTGATTCCAACCCAAATCGAGCTGGCTGCAGGCTGGCCCAGGATGACCCCTCTCTCCAGCTCAGCCTGTCCTAACCTATGCCTATCCCTAGAAAGCCCTGAGCCCACCCCTGGCTTCAGTCCCAGGAGCCCAGACCACTCACAGGCCACAGTCAGAGAGATGCGTTCACTTTTCTGAAAGATCTCTGGGAAACTCTCTATCACGCACTGAAGTGTTCTGTCATAGAGGCTGACCCTGCGGATGACGAGGGTCTTGCGGTCCGGGAAAATTGCCATCCGGTCACTGCTAGAGGTCGGTACATCGTTCACATACCACGTGATGTTGGTGACATTGGTGTGGCAGTTGGCGACCACGGAATCCATATTCTCCACCAGGGAACTGGCATTGACGGAGATGCCCGGATTGCTTCCCAACTCTGGGTGAAGCAGGAAGGAGAAAACAATTACAAGTGGGGTCTGCTTCCCCAAGCTCTGCTCCTCTCCAGGGGACTTCTGGGCATGTTGGAGAGAAGCCAAGAGCTATAAAATAAGTTCTGGCATCCTGGCAAGGGAGCTGAGAAGGGCAGAGGAGTAGGCACAGGGCAATGAGTTTGCTGAGGTGTGGGCCTTGCCTGAGCCATTGCCATGCTGTCTGCTGCCATAATGGTGAGCTATTGGCATAAACATGTGACCTAATCATTGTTTCTGAACCCCCAAACCAGGAGCCATGAGAGGTTCTGAGTGAGAGGTGGCATTTGGCTACACAATACTGCCCCATTATTTGAGTCCCATTCAGTTTACGAATACTCCCTCCAATGCTACAACAAACCACAATGGTGGGTTCCTCCCCACTCTACAGATAAGGAAACTGAGGAACACAGAGGGAACACAAATGGGCCAAGGTCATGTGGTATGTATTTGCAGCCACTGTCAAATGCAGGACTGCTTGTCTTCCAACTCCACCCTCTCCTCCTCTAGCCCTCAGAGTCCCCCAGGAGCTGTCCATGGTACACATGATTCCAGGGCGGCTCCATGATTCCCACTCCTGGTGTCATGCTCTGTATACCATCCTTCTCTCGAACGTGAGTGGGACCCAGGAGCTGCTTCTAACCTGTGGAATATGACAAAGGCCAATGAATGTCATTCCCATCATTACCTGCTGTTACATAAGACTCTGTCCTACCAGACACTTCAGCTGGCCTTGAAGACACAAACAGCCATGATGCGAAAAGGCTGTGGACACAGCCACATGGCAGGGAACTTCAGCAGCCTCTAGGGCCCAAGGGCCTCCATCCAGCAAACAGTAGGCAGCCCCCGGGCCCTGAGTCCCACAGCCACAGGGAAATAAATTAAGCCAGCATCCTGAGTGAGCATGGAAGCTGACTCTTCCCCGGTCAAGCCTCCAGATGAGACCACAGCCCTAGCCAAAGCCTTGTAAGACTCAGAACAGAAGCCTCAGCTCAGTCATACCTGGACTTTTGATTCAGCCGTACCTGGGCTTTGGGCCCCCTGGAAACTGTGCAATCATGAATGGGTGCTGTTTTAAGCTGCTATGATTGTGGTTGTTTGTTATGGAACAGTAGAAAGCTTATAAATACACTGACAATAAATTTGAATACTTTGAAGGTAGCAAGTGTCCCATCACCTTGGGAGAAGCTGGTCAGCCACCTGCTGAGGCTCCTATTGTCATTTAGAGGTGGGTGAGGGAGGGGGACAGTGTGACCTCTAAGCATTCACACTTCCAGTGCTGTCACTTCTAGCTCTCCTTGGGGGTCGGGAAACAGAGCACCTGCTAACCCACCTAGAACCTCCAGCCAGCCAGTTGCTCTTTGGGTCTCATTGCCTGCAACCACCCGAACAGTGTAGTTTCCTGTGTCATTTAATGCAGTGGGCCTGATCAACAGGCTGCCTTCTCTGTTCACTCTTTCCCTGCCAGTGTACCTGGGCCCAGGCTGCTCAGCATTGGGCGGTTTGTAGCTGATAATCATGTTTCCCACGCTGTCGTTTGCACCCCGGTACCAGTTGTATTCCTGAACATCCTCAGGGACGTTATCCAGGGCCAGGAGGGTCCGATATCCCTTGATCCCCAGGGTTTGGGTGATGAAGATTTGGCCAGAGGCCTGGCAGATCCCACAGGCCAGCAGACTGGCTGAGGAAGACAAGGAAAAAAGACACAGAGAGATCGACACCATCCAGGGAATGATTCCCAGAAACACTGGTGAATCAGGCAAGAGTTTCTCTTTCCTGGTAGAGTCCCAGCCTGTCCCTTCCTGTGCCTCCCCTCAGCTCCTGCCCTGGTCCATTTTACCCGTATCTTCTCCCAGGCCCTCCTGGCTAGCCACACAGCCTCCAATCCATCCTCATGTGACAGTTAGGTAAATGTTAATAAGCCTAAGTTGTGACCCTGTTCTCCTCTGCTCAAACACTTTCTATGGCTCCCCAGTGCTCTTAGGATAAAGTCCAAACTCTCAGGTGGGCATATGAAACACTCTCAGCCAGAGTTGGTGTTTGTGACTCATCTAGCCTCCTTGTGGAGCACACCTACCCCATTCTGTTCCCACTATGCACCTTTTACTCATTTATTCATGTAGTTATTTATCAGAAGACATGACTGCCATGCTCTATGCCCCAGGCCTATACAGCTCTCTTGGTGCACCACACCTTCTCCCTGACTTCAGGCTTCGCACACACTGTTCCCCATTCCTGGCAGGGACTCCTTCTCCCGCCTCTCCATCTGCATCCTCCTTGCTGACTCGCTTCTATTCATCACTCAGGTATCAGCTTGGATGTCTCCTCCACCCCAGCCTGGGTCAGGTGTCCCTTCTGGGCTCCCCCAGCTCCTCCTGGGCTCCCCTCATCCTAGCCCTGAGCTCCGGGAATCCTCAGAGTCTGGCCACATACCTATATCTCGCCTTGGGCTGTGGGCTCAAGGAGGGCAGGGCTGCCCTGTCTCAGTCACCACTGAGTCCCCACACCCCCCAGCACAGGCTGGACACAGGGGGAGCTCAGTAATGATTGTCTGGGTGAGAAATGCTCCCCCGAGGATGTGCACAGGTCTTTGATTTTGCATCTAAATTCACTGGAGTGGGCGTGAATGGAGGCGGGAGTCGGAGCCTGTTACCACATATGACATGGGCAGGTGTCCACTGCCCTGTGAACCCCAAGCCTGGGCTATTTGGAGGAGGCAGAGATGCCTGAGACCCCAGTTCCAGGCCTCATGTGTGGACACTGGACCTTTTCAACGACAGTACATGTGGTGCAGCAGGACAGTCGTGCTTGTTGGGGGCACAGAGGGTCCTAGGCAAAGGTGAGGGGCTGGGAAGCAATCTGGCCTGAGAGGTGGTGGAGGGGATGGGGCAGATTGGGGTGCCCAGTGGGAGGTGAGTGCAGGGAGGTGAGGGTGAAGGTCCAAGCTCTTGGTTCGTGGGCATGGATAGAAATACAGGGTCTCTCTCTCTCTCTCTCTCTCTCTCTCTGTGTGTGTGTGTGTGTGTGTGTGTGTGTGTGTGTAACACCACATCTGTGGGTCTGTGCAGGGGTGTGTCTAGGGGCAAGGTGTTCCCATGTGTGTGAGCTCATGAAAGTCCTGCTGAGGGTCCTGTCCCTTCCTCTCTCCCCAACCCCTGCTCTGGGCGTTTCTTGCTGTGCCCCTGGATGGGGATGTCCCCAGCCCCCTTCCCGCCACTTTGCTCCTAGCTGCCCTTCCCTCAGTCCTGGGAAGCTCGTCAAGCATCCAGCGTCTCTTACCCATGAGGAAGAGCCTCCTCCACAGGCTCTGTCTGGGTCTGGAAAGGTCCATGAGCTGCCTAGGGTCCTCCAGGAGGAGGGGTCCCTCCAGAGACAGAACCACCTCTTCTGCTCCCTCACAGACCTGTGTCTCCTGGCACAGAGGCTGCCGGTCTCATCTCCCAGCCCTCAGGGCAGCCTTTCCTCCCCAGCATGGACTCTGACCAGCAGGGGTGGGGCCTGGGGAAGACGGCTCTTGAGAGCCCGACCTTATCTTTATGGCTCTATGCTGCCTTTAGTTCATTATTTATTTACTTATTTTTATATTAATTTACATTTTTTTCTCTGGTCATGAAAAAACAGAAAAACACAGGCTCACTGTTGGGAAAACCAGGAAAACCAGAAAATACAGTCAAGCACCTCAAAGATAGGACATCAAACTCCTCAATTGTATGTCCTGTTTCCATTTGGTTTGGTTTTCCCGTGCAGGACCTAGGTGTCGTCGTCGTCGTCGTTGTTGTTGTTGTTGTTGTTGTTGTTGTTGTTGATGGAGTCTTGCTCTGTTGCCAGGCTGGAGTACAATGGCGTGATCTTCGCTCACCACAACCTCCGCCTCCCGGGTCCAAGTGATTCTCCTGCCTCAGCCTCCTGAGTAGCTGGGACTACAGGCTTGTGCTACCACGCCCAGCTATATTTTTAGTAGAAACAAGGTTTCATCATGCTGGCCAGGATCGTCTTGATCTCCTGACCTCGTGATCCACCTGCCTCGGCCTCCCAAAGTGCTGGGATTACAGTGTGAGCCACCGTGCCCAGTGCAGGGCCCAACTTTTAAACTGCCTGGGGCCGTTTTACAACCGGCTGCTTTCCCCCACAACAGGGGACTCTCTCTCTGCATCACTAAATATTCCTCCCATGACCATTGTGAATGGCTGCCAGGCATGCTCTTCTAGACCTGAACAAGTGTGCGTATCACCAGGTCCCTTTGTGAAAGTTCTCACAAGCCAAAAAAGCCCTGAGAAATACAGTGGGGAAGGCTGTGAAGCGAGGGTTCTCTGACAACAAACTTTCACAGAAGACGCTGCAGAAACCATAGTCTTGCACAAAAGCCATCACAACCTTCCACAAAAAAAAATATTTCTGTGACAAGCATTCGGACAGCAACCTCCTGTCCAAACTTGGACTGACGTCACCCTTGTTAAGGATCCTTGTAGCCCAGGATAATTATCTCAAAACATTTATGGGGTCCTTCTCATTTTTCCATTGAAAAACCTTTGTGTTCTTTTATCTCCTCGAACAGGCACGTACTTTACTATAGCACCCAGATTCCCATTGCAATGCCCCGTTCCCGAATACATATCATTTTCTTTTAGAGAGCTTGTCTCTGTTATTTAGGTTGACACTTCGTTGTCGGAGGCTCAGGCTGTTTCTCAAATTCACCGTTCGGAAAAATGCTGTGAGTTAGGAGCGAAGGGTGTATGTGTGCTCCTTGTAGACACGGATCCAAGACAGGGGAGTTGTGCGCAGAAGTCATGAGGTGTGGGCGCCTTGAAACCTGACAGACAGGGAGACAGACAGGGACATAAAAAAAAGATGCAGGCAGAGTGAGATACAGAGGGAAGACACACACACAGAGAGAGAGAGAGAGAGAGCAACTCAGAAAATGTCCAACTGACGAGGTCTTTCTAACCATACTTGGGAATGTGTTCGTCTTTCATTTTGATAACACACCCTACTTTTTAAATTACAAAAGGAGTGAATTTGAATTTGTTATAAAATGTTTTGATTTACATACTTACATATTTATGTAATATTATTATTTAACATTTACATATTTATACATACATTTTATATGTACAACTAGAGAAGTATGTAAAATAAATATAAAATTATTTATTGTCATTTAATGAATACCATTTTTTAAAACCACCCAGAGATACAACCAGCTGTTTTCTACGTGTCTTTTCAGTTTGGGTATGTTATAGCTGGCATACACATGCACATATGAATCTCTTTTATTGTAGCAGAATTACATCATTACATTTTTGGTTTTGGCTTTTCAAATGTTAAACCCAAGTTCTGTTAGAGTAAGGTGAATATGCTTACCTCTGAATGTCTACTGGTTTTATAAAATATCTCTGAAGTCTTCTTTTGTGCCCTGAAAACGCATATGAATATTTGCAGCCTACAGCAAAACACCTACATGTTAGTTTTAATAGGAAAATAACGCATTCGTTACCACCGATGTTAGTTAATTGGCCTGCCCCAGTATTAGAGTGTAAATGGTGCCTCTGAAATACATACAAAGTGGATCTTCTGGCTTTAGCTCCCCTGAAGCACTTCCCACATTTTGCCTCAGGTCCTGGACTCCAATGGGAGAAGCACGGCTTTGCACCATCACTGTTCATTATTCATGGCTGTGTAGTTTTCCACTGGATTGGATATGGGTTGAGTTATTCAACCAATCGTCTATTTGCAATCATTTATGTTCTTTCAATTTTTTTTTTAGACAGAGTCTCACTCTGTCCTCCAGGCTGGAGGGCAGTGGTGTGATCTAAGCTCACTGCAACCTCTGCCTCCTGAGTTCAAGTGATTCTCATGCCTCAGCCTCCAGAGTAGCTGGGATTACAGGCATGTGCCACCACATCGGGCTAATATTTTTTGTATTTTTAGTAGAGATGGGATTTCACCATGTTGGCCAGGCTGGTCTTCAACTCCTGGGTTCCAGTGATCCATCTACCTCAGCATCCCAAGTGCTGGGATTACAGGTATGAGCCACTGGGCCAGGCCAGGTTCTTTCAATTAAAAAACCTGATATTTTAGAGCCGTTTTAGGTTTACAGCAAAACTGAGCAGAAGGTACAGAGGTTTTTCATATATCACCTGCCCTCCCACATGCACAGCCACCCCCATTATCAACATCCCCACCAGTGTGGTACATTCTTGCATTTGATGAGCCCATATTGACACAATATTAGCACCCAAAGCCCATAGTTTACATTAAAATTCACTTTATTTTATTTTATTATTTTCTTTTTGAGATGGAGTGTTGCTCCGTCACCCAGGCTGGAGTGCAGTGGCACAATCTCGGCTCTCTGCAATCTCCACCTCCCAGGTTCAAGCGATTCCCCTGTCTCAGCCTCCTAAGTAGCTGGGACTACAGGCACACACCACCACGCCTGGCTAATTTTTTGTATTTTAGTAGAGACGGGGTTTCATCATGTTGTTCAGAATGATCTCAATCTCTGACCTCGTGATCCCCCCACCTTGGCCTCCCAAAGTGCTGGGATTACAGGCGCGAGCCACCGTGCCTGGCCCACTATTTTTATACACAGCAGCATGAACAGCTTTTGCCTAGTCCCATTTGTAGATCCGTGATTAATCCCAGAGGTGAACTTGCATAGAAAAAACTCAACCCTACTTAAATAGAGGTCTGGCCTTTGCTCTCAGCTACTGGGAGGGAACTCTAAGCCCCTGGAATGTCTCACCTGATAGGAATGTCTTTATTTACCTTAGAGCCTTGTCTAATAATATATTCATAATAATATGACTAAGTAGTTATATTAGTCTAATCATATGACCACCAAATAGTCTAATAATATGACTAATGGTAGGGACTTTGGGTCATTGTTATCAGCTCTATCTCTAGAGCAGCTGAAGCTAAGATCAGCCATGTGAACAGCCATCCATGTCTACGTGGCAAAGCCATAATAAAAACCCTGGACATCAAGGCTTAGGTGAGTGTCCCTGGTTGGTGATGCGCTGTGCATGTTGTCACACGTCATGTCAGGAGGAGTTACTGCTGTCTGTGATTGTACGAGGAGGGGACAATTGGAAACTCCCCATTTGGAATTTCCTGGACCCTGCCCCATGCTCCTCTCCCCTTGGCTGACTTTAATCTGTATCCTTTAGCTATAATGAGACATCACATGAGGATAACAGCTTTCAGTGAGTTCTGTGAGTCCTACTAGTGAACTGTTGAAACTGAAGGTGGTCAGGGGACCCCTGAGTGTGAAGCTGGAGTTAGAAGTGAGGACGGTCTTGTGCACTGCCCCCTAATTACTGAGAACTGCTGGGCCAAAGGCTGTACAGGCTGTTTGAGGAGAGCCCATGGTTAAGAGGGGGGATTCCTGGTTACACTGCCTGGTTTGAACCTAATGCTGCCACTTACCTGCCATGTGATCTGAGTTAAGTTGCCTCCCTCACTTAAGCTTCACTTGCTACACCTGTAAAATCGGGACATTACCTTAGAAAATTAATGCAGAAACAGAAAACCAATACTGCATGTTCTCACTTATAAGTGGCAGTTAAATGATGAGAACACTTGAACACATAGAGGGGAACATCAGACACTGGAGCCTCCTTGAGGGTGGAGAATAAGAGGAGGGAGAGGAGCAGAAAAAATAACTATTGGGTACTAGGCTTAGTACCTGGGTGATGAAATAATCTATACAACAAACCTCCATGACACAAGTTTACCTACATAACAAACCTGCACGTGTACCCCGAACCTAAAATAAAAGTTAAAAAATAAAACATTTTACTAAATTTAAAAGAATCTTGGGGTCTACACCAACTATGTACCCACAAAAATTAAAAAGAAAAAGAAATTGTTTTTAATCAGGATATGAAATGTTTCCTCTTCATAGGGCTGTTCAGAAAAACTTCAGAAGAAAGTGTAGAATGTAGAATGTAGAATCCTTCTTAGCTGGGCTCTCATGTCTGAGGTTCTTATCGCTAAAGAAAAAGAAGGGGTGGATATTGAGAGGAGACCAGCAACCACAGCCATAGAGAGCATCTGATCAGCTCGATTTGGCTGCACCAACATGGAGCATTCCTTTTAGACACAGCATTGTGCCAAGTCCCTGGAGAAACATGTCCCTCCCTCCATCTAGACTGTGCATGGTCAGTGATGCCTAGTCTGAACAATCGGGTATACCCAGCCAGGTGCAGTGGCTGATGCTTGTAATCCCAACACTTTGGGAGGCCAAGGTGGGCGGATAACCTGAGGTCAGGAGTTCAAGACCAGCCTGACCAATATGGAGAAACCCCATCTCTACAAAAAATACAAAATTAGCCAGGCACAGTGGCACATGCCTGTAATCCCAGCTACTCAGGAGGCTGAGGCAGGAGAATCTCTTTATACTAGCGAGTATACACAAGATGTGGAATTATTAGTTCAAAAAAAATACCTGTATATTTAATTTTCGTAGGAGTTGCCAAACTGTTGCCAAACTCGCAAAATAAATATTTTATATTCACCAAAACCTGGAAACATTCTGAATATCTGTCAAACAGTCTGAACAAGAGAGCAGAACTGGTTTCATTCAGAGCCCATGGCATGACCCTGACGGTCTCGTGCAACGAGACCCTCATGAGGACCCTGCTCTCAGGAGAGGACTGCAGGTTTGGAGGGTGCCTTGAGCTTTAAAGACTCACTCTCGTTTCCTTAAGCAGACCCCAGAGCTAGACCTGGTCCATCCCATCTGGGATCCCCCAGAACTTGGAGAATTTCTTCTGAAACCCTGTCTCTGCAGTCAGGAGTGGCAGCATCCACTACTCACCTATGGGCAGGAGGCAGCCTGGGGAGCAGACCCAAGGAGCCCCTTAATGTGTTTGTGGAGCCCAGCTTTGTACCTTTTTACTAAGAGAGCAGAACGTCATAGTCCCTCCCAGGGCAAAGTTCTGCCTGGCACAGCCAGCGTGAATGCTAACGAACAGCCACTCCTTCCTGTCTATCGATCTTGGAGACCGCAAAAAATGTCAATCTGGGATCTCTGAGGCGCTGTACATAAGGTGGGTTTCTGACAGCCCCCTACTCTAGTTTTTGCTACAGGAAGTAGCTGTTATGATTTAATGTTACTAGTAATGTTATTGTTATTTTCCATTTCACTCCCATCTTTGGAAGCTGCTGACTGGAGGCTCCTGCCACTCACCCTGTCTATCCATTTCTTATCCCTACCCCCAGGAGGTTGTACAAAGATTGGGGTGGATGCATCGCATAACTCTACGGCTCCCCATGGTGGTGTGATGCATTTGAGGTGATGGGTTTGCCCAGACACAGGTGCCTTCAGTGTGTATCAAATCTCCATCTGTTACTCTCCCAGCAAGACACTTCTGATTGGATTTAAGGATCAACTTGATAACTCAGGATGATCTACACTGGTCAAAAGCCTCTATATTATATACAATGAAATACTATTAAACCTTAAAAAGAAGGAGATTCTGAAACGTGTTGCAACTTAGATGAGCCTTGGAGACACTATGCCACATGAAATGAGCCAGTCACGAAAGTTACCAATACTGTATGATTCCACTTATATGAGGTATCTAGAATAGGCAAATTCATAGACAGAAAGCAGAAAGTTGGTTGCCATGGGCTGGGAGCAGGGTGGATAGGGAGTTATCATTCAGTGGGTACAGAGTTTAAATTTGGCAAGATGAAGAAATTTCTGGAGATCAATGATTGATAATTGCATAAGAGTGTGAATGTACTTAGTGCCACTTACCTGTGCACTGAAAAATGGTTAAAATGGTAAGTTTTTGTTATGTATTTTTGTTAAGTATTTTAAGACAAATTTTAAGAAGCACTAAAGATTTGATCAGCCTCCTCATCAAAGAAGAAAAACTCATGGCAAATAATCACATGAACGGAAACACTCCCAATGCCATTTGCTGTTATGAAATAGTAGATTAGAACCAGAATGAGGTCACAGTATATACCTATTAGAATGGTTACAAAACAAAACCAAAAGAAAAATAAATTTTACTCATTCCTGATAATACCAAATATTAGTGAGAATGTAGAGCAACCAGAACTCATGTGTTTTGCTGGTGGGGATATAAAGTGGCACTCACACTTTGGAGAGCAGTTTGGCAATTTTTTTTTTTTTTTTTTTTGACACAGTCTCACTCTGTCACCCAGGCTGAAGTGCAGTGGCACAATCTCGGCTCACTGCAGTCCCCGTCTCCCAGTTTCAAGCAATTCTCCTGCCCTTAGTCTCCTGAGTAGCTGGGATAACAGGCACCCACCACACCCAGTTAATGTTTGTATTTTTAGTAGAGATGGGGTCTCGCCATGTTGGCCAGCCTGGTCTTGAACTCCTGACCTCAAATGATCCACTTGCCTCATCCTCCCAAAGTTCTGAGATTACAAGCGTGAGCCATCACGCCCAGCTGCAATTTCTTATAGCCAACACATGTGACTAAGCACCCAACTCCTAGGTATTTATGCAAGAGAAAAAAAAACTAGTGTCCACACACAGAAATCTGCATGGGAATATTTATACTGGCTTTATTTTATATTCACCAAAACCTGGAAACATTCTGAATATCTGTCAAACAGTGAATAAATACAAAATGGGGGATCTGTGGGAAACAATGAAGTATGAGTCAGCAATTTAAAAACAAAAACAAATTATTCATATATATACCCAATCACATAGCTGAGCCTCAAATGCATTACACCAAGTGAATGAATCCAAACTTTAAAGGCTACATTTTAGGCTGGACGCAGTGGCTCACGCCTGTAACCTTAGCACTTTGGGAGGCCGAGGTGGGTGGATTGCCTGAGGTCAGGAGTTCAAGACCAGTCTGGCCAACATGACGAAACCCTGTCCCTACTAAAAATCCAAAAAAATTAGCCAGGCGTGGTGGCGTGCAACTGTAATCCCAGCTACTTGGGAGGCTGAGGCAGGGAATTGCCTGAACCAGGGAGGTGGAGGTTGCAGTGAGCCGAGATTGTGCCACTGCACTCCAGCTTGGGTGACAGAGCAAGACTCTGTCTCAAAATAAATAAATAAAGGCTACATTTTGTATAATTCCATTTATATGACATTCTTTAAAAGGCACACCAATAGGGATGAAGAAGAAATTAGCCTGTTTATAGAAATTAAACACAGAGGGCAAGTTGCCCACCAAGGAACAGCAGGAGGGAGTGTTTTAAGTAATGGCATTTTGCAGTGTCTTTACTGTGGTTACAGGTATATAGCTGTCAAACCTCATGGAATTGCTTATTATAAATAGTGAAATGGATGGTACCTAAATTCAAAACACAAGATGCTACTACACTCTCACGAGACTTGTTAGAATATAAAGACTGAAAATATCACGTGTCAATGAGTGTGTGGAGCTGCTGGAATTCTGGCACATGGCTGGGAGGAGTGGGAAAAGTCAAAACCATTTGGATAACAGTTTGGCAACTCCTACGAAAATTAAATATACAGGTATTTTTTGAACTAATAATTCCACATCTTGTGTATACTCGTTAGTATAAAAACATGTCTATAAAAAGAATTCTACTTGAATACCTATAGTAAAAACCAGGAAAATCTCAAATGTCTATTAATAGGTGAGTAAATAAAAGATTATAGTATACCCAGCCAGGTGCAGTGGCTGATGCTTGTAATCCCAACACTTTGGGAGGCCAAGGTGGGCGGATAACCTGAGGTCAGGAGTTCAAGACCAGCCTGACCAATATGGAGAAACCCCATCTCTACAAAAAATACAAAATTAGCCAGGCACAGTGGCACATGCCTGTAATCCCAGCTACTCAGGAGGCTGAGGCAGGAGAATCTCTTGAACCCAGGAGGCAGAGGTTGCAGTGAGCGGAGATCCGTCATTACACTCCAGCCTGGGCAACAGAGAGAGACTCCGTCTCAAAAAAAAAAAAAAAAAAAAAAAAAAAAAGAGAGAAGGGGAAGAAAGAAAGAAAAAGAAACACGGGAGAGTCCTGGGTAGAGACAGGGGAAGGGGCCCAACTTCTCATCAAATCCAAGCCCAATCCCTCCCCACGTGGGACCCTAGGAGTTGGAGGGGATGGTCTGGGGGCTTCACCTCTGCACCGAGAGTCCTCAACATCAACACACTTTTAAAGATTTCCGAGGGCACTGGAGGCAGATGCCATTGTGTGGGGGGAAAGAGGCCGGGTGAAGCTGAGAAAGGACTTGGCACTGCTGCCCTCATTACCAGTGACAATAATAATGGTGAAAATAACAATCATTTATTTCACACCTATCACATGGTAGGCCCTATGCTAGATAGTAATATCTTTAACTGTCCTAACAGCCAAGCAAGACAGGTATTTTAACCCCAGTTGCAGATGAAGAAATTAGGGTTCAGAGAAGTGAAGTTACTTGTCCCACATCACTCAGCAAGAATACAACCCACCCAGCAAGAGGTGAGTGCAGAGGTGAGGGTGGGGGTCCAAGTTCCTGGAAATGCATGTTCTCTCTTGCTGTGTGTGTGTGTATGTGTGTGTGTGTGTGTGTGTCTGAGTGAGTGTGACACATCTCTGGGTCTGTGCAGAGCTGTGTCTGTGGGTGAGGTGTGCCAGTGTGTGAGCTCATAAAAGTCCTGCTGAAGGTCCTGACCCGTGCCCTCTCCTCCACCCCTGCTCTGGGAGTTTCTGACTGAGCCTCTGGATGGGGATGGTCCCAGCCTCCTCCCCTCCTTTGGTCCCAGCTGCCCTTCCCTCAGCCCTGGGAAGCTCATCCAGCATCCAGCATCTCTTACCCATGAGCCTCCTCCACAGGCTCCGTCTAGGTCTGAAAGGTCTATGAGCTGCCTGGGGTCCTCCAGGAGGAGGGGTCCCTCCAGAGACACAGCCGCCTCCTCTGCTCCCTCCCAGACCTGTGTCTCCTGGCACAGAGGCTGCCGGTCTCATCTCCCAGCCCTCGGGGTGGCCTTTCCTCCCCAGGGTGGACTCTGACCAGCAGGGGTGGGCTCTGGGAAGGGCAGCTCTTGGGAGCCCAACCTTATCTTTGTAACTTTATGTTGCCTTTAGTTTATTATTTATTTATTTATTTTTATATTTGCTTACATTATTTTGACCTTGTTATAAAACAAGCCAGAAAACAAAAACACAAAAATCAAAGCTCACTGTTGGGAAAATTGCAAAATACGGAAAAGCACAGCAAAGCCTCAGATTTCCAGATGCCCTGTTTCTGCTTTTTCATTTGGTTTTCCTGCTCAGGACCTCGCCTAATTTTTATTTTATTTTTTTGAGAATTGTCATACTGGTTACTTTTATTTCCTATAAAAGTGACATTAAAAGAAGAGGTTGAAGAGTCCAGTGTACTGGATTCTCACACGCTTGCCAAGTCACAGGGTTCAACCACTTTGATAATTTTTTTTTTAACTGATAAACAGGACACGCATATTACGAGCCTCACATTGAAGCCTGATTTCATATGAAAATGATATTGAAAGAAGGGGTTGAAGAGTCAAGTGCACTGGATTAGCACACATTTATCATCTTACAGGATTCACCCACTTCGATAATTTTTTTATTGATAAACAGGAAATGCATATCACAAGCCTCACATTGAAGCTCAGTACACATTCCAACCCCGACAATAGTGTGCACATGAATGTGCCAAACGAGCTCTGGGAACTCACGTCTCCTGGATCACCGACAATATGAGCTTCGTGCCTCTGGCTGTGACACGGTTCATCCCCTAATAATGCACACGCTTCTGCAGAGACCGAGTCCATTTCCAAACCTCCTGCAGGTTTGCTCTCTTGGCCAGGATGGCGCCTCAAGCAGGACCCTTTGTGGTTTTCACCGGCAGCGCTAGAAGCTTTGATTCAGAGGGAGCACAGAGCAACTAAAAACAAAACCAAAACAGTTCCCAGATAAAGAGAAATTTACAACAATTGCCAGGAGGGAAACACCGACTTTTCTTAGCGTGGGAGGCAGGCTGAAAGGAAGACCCTCAGACTTATCACAGATTGTTTCTTCATGCGTGCCGCCAGAAACGTACAAACCAGGCAATTTAAAGACAAGTCCCCAAGGCGGGCAACTGTTGGCTTTCTGGGATAATTTAAGTTCCGCACCAAGAATCCTATTTTATCACTTGGGTGGTGAGTAGAGAAACAAACACAAATGCCAACAAAAAAATCCAATAAGCTGGTGCCATCCTGACCGTTCCCGGCATGAGTGTTGCCTGCATCGCGGCCCACACGGTCTACCCTGCTATGGCTGGTGGGCGAGTTCAGGTTCTTGACTTTGCCTCAAAAAAAGAACTTGAGAGTGAGTCCAAGGTAAAAGTAAGCAAGAGAGTTAATGGCAAAGTGAAAGTGCACCCTGACAACTGCTCAAACATGAGACGGCACTGACTGACGCTGGGGAAACTCCCTTTAGGCGAATCTTCCGTGATTACTCATGCGGGGGTGGGACGGTGTTGCTCTTAAGCATGTTCTGGGTGGTCTCTTAGGCCCGCATGCGCAGTGGCTGTACACGCTAGTGCATACCTCGCTGTCTCATTGGCACCTTAAGTCTCCACGCGGGGGTGTGTTTTCACTATTATAACGAGCCTAGGTCAGCCCGAGGACACTAACTCAGCATGGGTTTCCGCACTTGCACGAATTTGGGGAATTTCCCTTCTTCGCTTCTACCTCCTTGCTGCAGGATGTTTTGACCACGAGCCCAGAATGCGGTTTGTGCGATGTCGGGCGGTTTGTTCTCTCCGTCTATTTAGCAAGTTTGTTTCCCTTTAAGGGAGGCTGTGACCCGCCTGTCTGATCTACTTCCGCTGCAGCTGCACCAGGGAGCAGCACAGGAATTTAGCAGGAACGCTGGAAGAAACCACAGACCTTTCTAAAGAAGCAGTGGGCAGCAGCCTACCCCAGGAGCCAGGCAGAAAACGGTGACTCGCCGCAGTGTGGGAAGGGGAGAGACTGAATCAGCGATGTGTATTCTTTTGTTGCCTTTCCTTCGGGTTGAAGAGCACTTAGGTTGACTCTGTATCTTTCCAATCATGAATTTGCTCAACTTTTTGCTTTTTCTTCTCCCTCAGGAGCACCTATGAGTCTCAGATTTTGGGCAAGGCTCCTTTCCCCACTCAAGATGATATTGCAAATCTCGGTCCGGAGCTTCTCTCAACCCGTGACCGCCTCCTGAGTCAGCTGACTGGCTTCTGCAAGGTCCCCTGTGAGGCAGCATCGGGAATGGCTTCCCTCTGTCCCTGCTGGAGCCTGGGAGTGCATGCCAAGCACATCCCAGTGTGGCTCCTTCTTACTGTAGCAGGATGAGCCGCAGACAAAACCCCTCAGACACCGAGTTGTAGAAGGAAGGGCTTTGTTCAGCTGGGAGCATCGGCAAGCTACTGCCTTAAAATCCGAGCTCTCCGAGTGCACAATTTCTGTCCCTTTTAAGGGCTCACAACACTAAAGATTTTACATGAAAGGGTCGTGATCGATTTGAGCAAGCAGGGGGTACGTGACAGGGGCTGCATGCACCAGTGGTCAGAGTGAAACAGAACAGGGCGGGGAGTTTTACAATGTTCTTCTATACAATGTCTGGAATCTATGAATCACATCGGTTTCTAAGTTATGAGTTGATTTGTAACTACTGGGTTTAGGCCAGGCAGGCCCAGGCCTAGTTTCGGGCCTGGCACCGGGCTGCCTGTCTTTGGTTTTACTTCCTTCTTTTTTTCTTAAAACAGGTGCTGAGTATAAAACAATGTAAAACAATGTGAGAGGGTCTCTCTCTTTCCTCATTATCTACTCCCCAGCGCTCCCTAAATCAGCTCCAGTGCTGGGCAGGGTGAGGGCTGCCCTGTCCTGTGGCCTGGACCGTGTGGCACCCCAGTGGGAGTGCACATCCCTGAGTCCGTCTCTCCCCTTCCCACACCGCGGGGACTCACCGTTTTCTGCCTGGCTCATGAGGCTGTTGCCCACTGCTTCTTTAGAAAGGTCTGTGGTTTCTTACAGTTTTCCTGTTAAGTTCCTGTGTTGCTCTCTGGTAAAAAGCTCACAACATAAATCTTTATACACTGTTTCATCTTTCCAAGGTGGGAGAGCCCTGCTAACAATGCCTGCAATCTGCCATCCGCTCTTTTCAGTTTTGAAGTGTTATCTACACTCATGCACATATACATAATGTTTACCAAAGTGGGATCATTTTCTTAAATGTCCTTCTTTATTAGGAATTCTGAAACGTTAAGGGCAGATTTAATCAGAGGAAGGTGAATATACAGCTATGGGTGTCTAGCATATATTTACAAAATATCTCTAAAGTCTTCTGTATCTAGATATATTTACAAAATGTCTCTGAAGTCTTCTGTTGTACTCTGAAAGTCCATATGAATATTTGTGGCCTATGGAAAAACACGTTTCTGTTAGTTTCAATAGGAAAATAATGCATTCATTGTCACTGAAGTTATTTGATTGACCTGACTCAATATTTGGGTATAAATGGAAGCCCCAGAAGATGTACAAAGTGGACCTTCTGCTTTAGGTCCTCTGAAGCACTTTTCACCCCCTGCCCTTGGGTCCTGGATTCTCACTGGGGAAGCACAGCTGTGCACCATTACTGTTAATTATTCATGGCTGCATAGTATTCCACTGAATTTGATGTGTGTTAACTTATTCAACCAATACCCTATTTGGGAGCATTAAGCTTTTTTCAATTTGTTTTGAAACAGGGTCTTGCTCTGTTGCCCAGGCTGGAGTGCAGTGGCACGATCATGGTTCACTGCTGCCTCAACCCTCTAGGCTCAGGCAGTCCTCCGACCTCAGCCTCCTGAGTAGCTGGGACCACAGGCATGCACTACCATGCCTAGCCAATTTTTTTTTTTTTTTTTTTTTTTTTGGTGGAGACAAGAGTCTGCCTATGTTGCCCAGGCTGATCTCAAACTCATGGACTCAAGCAATCCTCCCACTTCAGCCTCCTTAAGTGCTGAGATGTAGGCTTGAGCCACTATGCCCAGCCAGTTCTCTCCATTTAAAAAAATATATATAGACAATTTTTCCCAGAAGCATATGATGGAATAGACCTAATTTTTAGAGCAGTTTAGGTTCACAGATTGAGCAGAAGGTACAGAGATTCTCCATGTACCACCTGCCCCCACACATGCATAGCCTCCTCTATTATCAGCATCTCCCACCAGAGTGGTACATTTGTCATATTTGATGAACCTCCATTGATACGTTATTAGCACCCGAAGTCCATCGTTTATATCAGGGTTCACTATTTTGTATATACAGCAGCATGAACAGCTTTTGCCTAGTCCCGTTTGTAGATCCCTGATGAATCCCAGCAGTCGACTTGTGTGGAAAACACATGAACCTTACCCAGAGAGAAATCTGGCCTTCCGGAGCACCTTGTGCAAAACCCTGTCTCTTCAGTCGGGAATAGCAGTATCCAGGGCTCACCTGGGGGCAGGAGGCAGCCTGGGGAGCAGACCCAAGGCGCTCTCAATCCATTTCTGGAGCCCAGCTTTGTACCTTCTTATCAAGAGAGCAGAACGTCACAGTCCTGCCTGGTGCAACCAGAATGGACACTAATAAACAGCCATTCCTCCCCATTTATCAGGCCTGGAGACCAAATGGAATGTTAACCTGGGATTTTTGAAGAGTTTTACACAAGGTGGGGTTCCCTACCCGCTCCCTACCCGCTCCCTACCCGCATCGTTGGGGCCCTGTCTGGGCAAACACCACCACCCCAAATGCATCACACCACTAGGGGGAGCCATAGAGTTGCACAATGCATCAACCCTAATCTTTGTCTACAACCTCCTGGTAGGGGTAAGTGGATAGAGAAGGTGAGAGGCAGGACGCCCCAAACAGCTTCCAGAGAAAATGGAAGTGGGTAAAAAAAAGTGTCATTAACTATAAATAACATTACGAATAAACTCAGATAATAACTACTTCCTATAGTTATCATTCCTGTTTGGTGAGATTATAAATCTTTATTTTTGGGGGTTTGTTTTTTGTTTGTTTGTTTAGTTGTTGTTTTTTTCTTCTTTTTTAGGACGGAGTTTCACTCTCGTTGCCCAGGCTGAAGTGCAATGGCGCAATCTTGGCTCACTGCAACCTCTGACTCTCCGGTTCAAGGGATTCTGTCGCCTCAGCCTCCCAAGTAGCTGGGATTACAGGTGCCCGCCACGATGCCCAGCTAATTTCTGTATTTTTAGCAGAGACGGGGATTTACCTACGTTGGCCAGGCTGGTCTCGAACTCCTGACCTCAGGTGATCCACCCGCCTTGGGCTCCCAAAGTGCTGGGATTACAGGCGTGAGCCACTGCTCCCGGCAAGATTGTAAATCTTGACATAGATTAGTCTCTGAGTGACAGGGTGGGAGTCAGGTGTCAGGAAGCATTTAGGGGTCAAAAAGGATGGAGGAGATTGGTGCGGGGATCCCGGTAACTCTCTGGGTGAGCAACACGGGGCGCCCTGACCAAGGAATGTTGAGTTGGATACACAGACATAAGGGGGCGTCACAAGGCTGTGGGAAGTCCACATACTCTGCCTCAGAAGGGAAATTACTTGATCTCTGTGTGCCTCAGCGTCCTCATCTGCAAAGTGGACATCAGAACTCCTACATTTATGAGCCCGAGAACAAAAATCAGGCAGAATAAACGAACAACCACAGGAACAACAACAAACAAGAACAATGAACCAAAAGCAAACAGAGAGATGAGCCGTTCTGTCATCGGACCCTGAAATCCAGCCACAGTTAAAGCTAGGTCTACCCCTCAGATTTCCCAGACAACAGAAATCAATGCTTCTTTTCGTTAAAAGCCAAAAAAAAAAAAAAAAAAAAAAAAAAAAAAAAAAAAGCCTGCTATACCTTTGGATAGAAACAACTATGATTTTTAACGTGAACATTAATTCTACTGTTGTGATTCCTGGGCATTGCCTGATGTATGAATTGTGGGAGAGGCAGTGAGACCTGCTACAAAGCCCTATGGAGATGGAGATCATGCAGCAAATGGCCAAGGGCCATGAGCCTTAGAAAACCTGTCCTGGGGCCGTGCGCGGTGGCTCATGCTTATAATCCCAGCACTTTGGGAGGCCAAGGCAGGCGGATCACGAGGTCAAGAGATCAAGACCATCCTGGCCAACATGGTGAAACCCTGTCTCTACTAAAAATACAAAAATTAGCTGGGCATGGTGGTGTATGCCTGTAGTTCCAGCGACTCAGGAGGCTGACGCAGGAGAATCGCTTGAACCAAGGAGGCAGAGGTTGAAGTGAGCTGAGATCATGCCACTGCACTCCAGCCTGGTGACAGAGTGAGACTCCATCTCAAAAAAAAAAAAAGAGAGAAAAGAAAAATAAAAGAAAAAAGAAAGCCATGCACAGTGGCTCACATCCGTAATCCCAGCACTTTGGGAGGTCAAGGTGGATGGATCATTTGAGCCCAGGAGTTGGAGACCAGCCTGGGCAACATGGCGAAACACCATCTCTAAAAAATAGGAAAGAGAGAAAACCTGTCCTGATAAATTATGGTGGCATCTCTACATGCAAACCTTTCTCCATAGAAGGCACATTCTCATCCGCTTAATGCTGCTCATCCTCCTAAAGGAATTGAATGAAGCTGGGTGCGATGGCTCACACCTGTAATTCCAGCACTTTGGGAGGCCAAGATGGGAGGATTACTTGAGGCCAGGAGTTCGAGACCAGCCTGGCCAACATAGCAATACTCCATCTCTACCAAAAATTCAAAAAACTAGTGGGACGTGGTGACACATGACTGTAATCCCAGCTAGTTGGGAGGCTCAGGTACAAGAATCTCTTGAACCAAGGAGGTTGAGGCTGCAGTGAGTCAAGATCATGCCACTGCACTCCTGCCTGGGTGACGGAGAGAGAGACTGTCTTGAAAAAAAGAGATTGAATGAGCTTTTTGCCCAGTGAGGAAAGATTTCTTGTTTGTAAATTCATGTACTCTTCCTTGTTCATCAAAAGTTATTTTCTATACACTTGACATTCTCATTGATTACTAAGAGAAATTCCTTGTACATATCAAGCTTGATTAGCTTGCACTCTATGCCCGCACATCCCTATGTGTCTCACCATGGCGTGATTCCCTGGCCACCTTACCTTTTGAGCTTAAATCTTCCTTGGAGAAATCAGAATAACCTCAAATGAGAGCATAGTTTTCCACTAATTCCATGTGCAGCCTCATATATTTTCTCTTTTCAACTTCAAAGTGTTATTTATTTTAGTTCCCAAAGGATGTGTTTCTTCATATTTTCATTTAGAAACAAGGAATAGAATCTAATTGTTGGACAAAAGTCAGAGATGGAAATTCTTAGAAAAAATCATACCTTTCTTTGTCAATATGCCCAATGCATCCTCAGAATCATTCTTATCATGGATATCAAGTGTGGGAATAGGTCAATGGGGGTTTGAACCTTGAACTTCTGAGGGTTTGAACCCAGAAGTTCAAACTCCAGTCAACCTATTCGCTCATAAAAACGTGGAGGAAAGAGCTGGATGTGGCTCCTCGTGGCTGTCAGGAAGATGCTGTTGGAGCTTACAGGATGGAGGTGGTGCTCTCCCTGTCAGCTGCAGGAACGACATGAGCCATGAGCTGGGGAGACCTCACATTGCATGAACATTGCTAGCCAGAGAATGAAGATGGCTCAGGTATCTGCAGCCCACCACACAGAGAGCAAAAAGCAGCACCCAAAGGGTTACATTGGACATCAGTAATGTGCTAATCTTGACCTTGAGTTACGGGATGTTCCCAGATTCCCCACTTCCTGGGCCAAAAATTAAGCAAACATGTTTTCTGTTTTTGTTTTGAGATGGAATCTCGCTCTGTCGCCCAGGCTGGAGTGCAGTGGCACGATCTCGGCTGACTGCAAGCTCTGCCTTCCAGGTTCACGCCATTCTCCTGCCTCAGCCTCCCGAGTAGCTGGGACTACAGGTGCCTGCCACCACATTGGCTAATTTTTTTTTTTTTTTTTTTTTTATTTTTAGTAGAGACGGGGTTTCACTGTGTTAGCCAGGATGGTCTTAGTCTCCTGACCTCGTGATCTGCCTGCCTCAGCCTCCCAAAGTGCTGGGATTACAGGCGTGAGCCATCACACCCGGCCGCAAACATGTTTTTTTAATAAAACCCTTCTTTTCCAGATTAAGTTATTGGTTTTCATTTCTGTTCCTTTTAATTTAAAAAAAATGAGATTATTGAAAAAATGAGCAGAAGCTTTGCTCTAAGAAATTTCTGTATATATATTTTTTTCTGCATGATTATTTGTTGATCTAAACTCATGGTGTGGGAGATGACAGGGTTTCAGTAAAATGCCTGTTACAAACTGAATGTTTATGTTCCCCCAAAATTCATATGTTGAAGTCCTAACCTCGAATGTGATGTATTTGGAGATGGGGCTTTTGGGAGGTAATTAGGTTACATGGGGTCATGAGGGTGGGGACCCACTATGAGATTAGTGTCTGATATGGTTTGGCTGTGTCCTCACCCAAATCTCATCATGAATTCCCACATGTTGTGGGAGGGATCCAGTGGGTGGTAATTAAATCATGGGGGCAGGTCTTTCCTGTGCTGTTCTTGCGATAGTGAATAATTCTCACAAGATCCGATGGTTTTAAAAAGGGGAGTTTCCCTGCACAAGCTTGTCTCTTGTCTGCTGCCGTATGAAACATGCCTTTCACCTTCCACCATGATTGTGAGGCTTCCCCAGCCACGTGGAACTGTAAATCCATTAAACCTCTTTCTTTGGTAAATTAGTATGTCTTTGGTCTCTGGTATGTCTTTATCAGCAGTGTGAAAACAGACTAATACAGTGTCCTTATAAGGAGAGACTCCACAGAACTTGCTGTCTCTTAACCATGTGAGGGTACAGTGAGAAGGCGGCATCTACAAGCCAGGACACAGAGCCTCACAAGAAAACAAATCATCTGAAAACTTCATCTTCTAACCTTGGACTTTTAACCTCCAGAATTGTAAGAAATAAATTTCCGTTATTTATAGGAGGCTTAATTTATAGTATTTTGCTATAGCAGCCCAGACAGGCTAAGACAATCCCCTAACCACATGTATTCCATGTGGCTACAGTGTTCTCTGTACAGTGGCCCAGCATGGTGGCTCATGCCTGTAATCCCAGCACTTTGGGAGGCTGAGGCTGGCAGATCACTCGAGGGCAGGAGTGTGAGACCAGCCTGGCCAACATGGTGAAACCCTGTCTCTACTAAAAATACAAAAGTTAGCTGGGTGTGGTGGTGGGTGCCTGTAATCCCAGTTATTCAAGAGGCTGAGGCGGGAGAATCACTTGAACACGGGAGGCAGAGGTTGCAGTGAGCTGAGATCGCACCACTGCACTCCAGCCTGGGCAACAGAGTGAGACTGTCTCAAAAAAAAAAAAAAAATCTACAAAGACACTTTATTTGTAAGGTAATATTTAGAAGCTCAAGGAGCTGAGACTGGATTTCTTTGGGTGACCATTATTCAGCTTGCTGAGCTGTCCATGTGATCTCTTATGCGTTGGAACTCTTGTGCATTGCTGATGGGAAAGTGAAATTGTAAAGTTGTTCTAGAGAGTAGTAGTGGGGTTCCTCAAAAAAATTAAAAATAGAATGACCTTATGATCCAGCAATTCTACTTCTGGGTATATGGCCCGAAAGATCAAAAGCTGGAACTTGAGTAAAGTTTTATGCATCTATGTTCACAGAAGCATATTCACAATAGCTAAAAGAGAAAAGCAACCCCAGTATTCCTAAAAAGTGAATGAATAAGAAATGTGTGTTATATACATACAATTGAATATTACTTAGCCTTAAAATAGAAGCAGAAGCTGGACTGGGGCATGGTAGCTCACGCCTGTAATCCCAGCACTTTGGAAGGCCAAGGCAGGCATATCACTTGAAGTCAGGAGTTTGAGACCAGCCTGGCCAACATGATGAAACCCTGTCTCCACTAAAAATACAAAAATTAGCCAGGCATGACATGCGCCTGTAATCCCAGGTACTCGGGAGACTGAGGCAGGAGAATTGCTTGAACCTGAGAGGCAGAGGTTGCAGTGAGTCCGATTATGCCACTGCACTGCAGCCTGGGTGACAGAGCAAGACCCTGTCTCAAAAAAAAAAAAAAAAAAGTGGGGGGGGGGAAGAACAAACAAACAAAAAAACCAAGGAGGCAAGTGTGGTGGCTCACGCCTGTAATCCCAGCACTTTGGGAGACCAAGGTAGGCAGATCACCTGAGGTCAGGAGTTCGAGACCAGTCTAGCCAACATGGTGAAACCTCATCTCTACTTAAAAAAAAACAAAAAAAGAAAAATACAAGCCGGGCATGGTGGCTCACTCCTATAATCCCAGCACTTTGGGAGGCTGAGGCGGGTGGATCACCTGAGGTCAGGAGTTCGAGACCAGCCTGACCAATATGGTGAAACCCTATCTCTACTAAAAATACAAAATTAGCCGAGTGTGCTGGCACATGCCTGTAATCCCAGCTACTCTGGAGGCTGAGGCAGGAGGATTGCTTGAACCTGGGAGGTGGAGGTTGCAGTGAGCTGAGATGACACCACTGGACTCCAGCCTAGGCAACAAAGAGAGAAACTCTGCCTCAAAAAAAAAAAAAAAAAAAATTAGCCAGACCTGGTGGCAGGCGCCTGTAATCCCAGCTACTCAGGAGGCTGAGGCAGGAAAATTGCTTGAACCTGGGAGGCGGAGGTTGCAGTGAGCTGAGATCACGCCATTGCACTCCAACCTGGGTAATAAGAGTGAAACTCCGTCTCAAACAACAACAACAGGCCGGGCGCGGTGGCTCACGCCTGTAATCCCAGCACTTTGGGAGGCCGAGGCGGGCGGATCACAAGGTCAGGAGATCGAGACCACGGTGAAACCCCGTCTCTACTAAAAATACAAAAAATTAGCCGGGCGCGGTTGTGGGCGCCTGTAGTCCCAGCTACTCGGGAGGCTGAGGCAGGAGAATGGCGTGAACCCGGGAGGCGGAGCTTGCAGTGAGCCGAGATCGCGCCACTGCACTCCAGCCTGGGCGACAGAGCGAGACTCCGTCTCAAAAAAAAAAAAAAAAAAAAAAAAAAAACAACAACAACAAAAGGAGAAGCTAGCACATGATGCAGCATGGATGAACCTTAAATGCATTGTGCTAAGTCAGTCACAGCACGACAAACGCTGTATGATTCTACTTATATGAGGTGTGTAGAGTAGGCAAATTCACAGACACAGAAAGTAGAACCATGCTTGCCAGGGGCTGTGATCAGGAAGGAATAGGGCATTTTCACCTCTTTGATGCAGTTTCAGTTTGGGAAGATGAAGACACTTCTGGAGATCGATCATGGTGATTCATAACAATGTGAGTGTACTTGGTGCCACTTCTCTAAACACTGAAAAATAGTTAAAATGGTAATTTTTTTCTTCTGTATGTTTTACAGCAATGAAGAGAAAATCTAATGAAGATTTCATCAGCCACCTCACCAAAAACGAAAAGCAGATGGCAAACAAGCCCATGAAAATATCCTCAATATAATTTGTCTTAAGGTAATTACAGAATAGAAGAAGAATGAGGTAGAATTACATACCTAAGAAAAATGACTGAAAAGTACAACAAAGGTAAAAAGAAATGTTAAAATATGTGGATAATACCAAATGCTAGCAAGGATGTGAAGTGATCAGAGCTCGTCTACTGCTGGTAGGAATACAAAATGGTATATACACTTTGGAGAATAGTTTGTCAATTTCACATAATTTTTTTTTTTTTTTTGAGACGGAGTCTGGCTCTGTCGCCCGGGCTGGAGTGCAGTGGCCAGATCTCAGCTCACTGCAAGCTCCGCCCCCGGGGTTTGCGCCATTTTCCTGCCTCAGCCTCCCGAGTAGCTGGGACTACAGGCGCCCGCTGCCTCGCCCGGCTAGTTTTTTGTATTTTTTAGTAGAGACGGGGTTTCACCGTGTTCGCCAGGATGGTCTCGATCTCCTGACCTAGTGATCCGCCCGTCTCGGCCTCCCAAAGTGCTGGGATTACAGGCTTGAGCCACCGCGCCCGGCCCCAATTTCACATAAATTTAAACTTACACGTGACCAAGTGTAAGTTTGGCCAACCACTTGACTCCTAGGTATTTACTCAAGGGAATTAAAAACTTACGTTCACACACAGAAACTTGAATGGAGTATTTATAGCAACATTATTTTAGAGTCACCAGAACCTGAAAACAATGGCAGTGCTCCTCAAATGGTAAATATATGCAAATGATGACAATGGAGAACCAGTCAACAATTACACTAAAATGATGGATTTATACTCAGCCCCATAGATGAGCCCCAAAGGCATTACACCAAAGCCAGATTTTAGAGGAGACATTTTGTATGATTCCATTTATATGACATTCTGTAGAAAGGCCAAAAACAGGGATGGAGAATAGATCCGTGTTTTCTCAGGGACTAAGTGCAGAGGGAGGATTGACTTCCTAGGGTCAGCAGAGGGAGGGAATGTTCGGGTAATGCCACTTTTCGGTGTCTTCACAGCGGTTGTGTATATAACTATATACATCTGTCAACCCACATAAAATTGCATATGATAAAGAATGAATTCAATCATATCTAACTTTAAATAAATTTAAAATTTTTAAACATAAGATGCCACTGCACTGTCACTAGAACTGTTCCAATATAAAGCATAAGCTAGGCACAGTGGCTAACGCCTATAATCCCAACACTTTGGGAGGCCAAAGAGGAAGAATCACTTGAGGTCAGGAGTTCAAGACCAGCCTGGGCAACATGGTGAGACCTCATCTCTACAAAAAATACAAAAATTAGCCGGGCATGGCAGTGAGCCTATGGTCCCAACTACTCGGGAGGCTGAGGTGGGAGGATTGCTTGAGCCAAGGAGGTGGAGGTTGCAATGAGCCGAGACGGTGCCACAGCACTCCAGCCTGGGCGACAGAGTGAGACCCTGCCTCAAAAAACATTTTTTATTTAAGTGTGTAGATATACATAAAGCATGGCAATACCAAGCATTGATGAGGATGTGGAGCTACTGGAATTCTGGCACATGGCTGGGAGGAATGGTCAAAGTCCATGCCATTTTGGACAGCAGTTTGTCAATTCCTGCCCAAGTTAAACACACAGGTAGCTTTTAGCCCAACAATTTCTTTTTTTAGATCTTCACGAGTGTCCCATGGCTCGGATGTCCCCAGAGGTCCTGATCCAGGCTCTGGTAAGAATCAGTTTCTGCTCCATCTCCTCTCCTCTCTGGGCGGTCGCTGGGTTCTCTGGGCCATGCGGTTTCCGTCCAATCAGTGTGGAGGAGAGGAGCTCTGACTTGTGGGTCTGAGGTTCCTCTTCTGTGCAGGGCCGAAGTCTCTCTTCCTCCTCAGCTTCCCGTTCGGCCCCACGGCCCTTCCCCTCCACTCCGTTCCCCTTCTGTCCTCACAGGGGGAGCGCAGGGAGCCTCCGCCTCAGAGATGCTGCTGCTGCTGCTGCCCCTGCTGTGGGCAGGTGAGTGGCCCCAGGGAGAGGGGCTGTCCGGGGATGAGCCAACCTGACCCTCGTGTCTCCACAGGGGCCCTGGCTCTGGAGGGCTTATTCCATCTGGAGGTGCCGGAGTCGGTGATGGTGCAGGAGGGTCTGTGCGTCCTCGTGCCCTGCACTTTCTTCCATCCGAGGTACCCCTTCAGCAGGAATGACCGTGATCATGGCTACTGGTTCCGGGAAGGAGACAATCCTTTACGGGATGCTCCAGTGGCCACAAACGATCCTGCTCGAGAAGTGCGGGAGGAGACCCGGGGTCGATTCCGCCTCCTGGGTAATCCCAGGGAGAAAAACTGCTCCCTGAGCATCAGAGACGCCAGGAGGAGGGACAGTGGTTTGTACTTCTTTCGTATGGAGGAAGGATGGATGAAATATAATTACAAAAGTCCCCCGTTGTCTGTGCATGTGACAGGTAAGGCACGGGATCCAGGAGCAGCCACAGGGAGAGGTCATGGGGGCTGCAAGGCAGGGCTGGGCTGGGAAAGGGTAAAGGGCAAAGTGAGTCAGGCACAGGGGAAGACCTGAACCAGAGCCTGCGCTTCCCCCGGGCTGCACCTCAGAACCCCTTCCTGATCCTGCATCCCCATCTCCTCACCAGCCCTGACCCACAGGCCGCACATCCTCATCCCAGGGGCCCTGAAGTCCGGCCGCCCCAGGAACCTGACCTGCTCTGTGCCCTGGGCCTGTGAGCAGGGGACACCCCCAATCTTCTCCTGGATTGGGACCTCTGTATCCCCGCTGAGCCCCACCACAGCCCTCTCCTCGGTGGCCACCCTCATCCCACAGCCCCAGGACCACGGCAGCAGACTCACCTGTCAGGTGACCTTGCCCGGGGCCGGTGTAACCACGACCAGGACCGTCCAACTTAACGTATCCTGTGAGAGCTGGGCCAGGACATCCAGGTCCCTGATGGGGTGGGGTCGCTGATAGCAGGAGACGGGGGTCAGGGCTGGACACAGGTGCTGAGTCCCAGAATTTGGGCTTGGAGTGGGGGGTCAGGAGGACACTGGCTCTGCCTTCCCTCTTTATGCAACCTCTGGGGTGAGAGAGCCGGTGTCCCCAGCCCTCACAGTGATGCGAGTCGCTGTGTCTTTCTGTCCCAGACCCTCCTCAGAACTTGACCTTGACTGTCTTCCAAGGAGATGGCACAGGTAGGATGGTGCTCCCTCCCTGGGGCTGGGGAAGCAGGGCCTCCAGCTCAGGGCAGGGCCAGGCCCCTCCTTATCCTGGACTCACCCTGGTGACCTGAGACCCCCATGTGGGTGAACCCAGGGCCTCTCTGCATCCTCAGGCCCAGTGGCCACCTGAGCAACTGTCCCCTCCCCTCCCCCACTCCCTTCAGAATCCTGCACACACACACACACCTTGGCCCCACTGCAAGGGCAGAGTGACAGTCACGCAACAGACGCAATCCCAAGGCCCCTGATGATCCACTCCCGGAATGCACATTCAGCCTCACCTTTTAATTTTCCCTGGTAGTTCTGACCTAATACTTCTGGATAGAGGATATTGTCACATGGGAAAAAATTCAAAATGCACAGCAGAGTCTGTACTTAGAAGCCCGTCCCCCTCACCAGAATTCACCAGGGTCTGTCTAGGCTGCTCTGAGCCTTGGTTTGTGCACCTGGAGGATCAGAGGTGGTTTGATGTCCGTAGCGAGACAGTCCGCCCCCTCCTCCAGGGCTGTGTGTGATTCCACTGCACAGATGGACTCTGACTTTGTGGAATCTCCGAATTCATGATCATGACGCTAACTTAGCTGAGCACAGGAATGCTATAGTGATTTATCCTGTATCTCTTTTCACAAGTGTGTATGTGAACGTTAAGTGCAAAATAGCTGGGCCATTGTGTTTTTTGAATATTGAGAGATATGGCCATGTTGTTTTCCATCTAAAAAGGACAAACTCACCTTGCCAACAGGAAGGGGTGAATGCGTGAGTTTCCCCAGCCTCACCAACCTAGTGTGGGGTTAGATACTTAGACCTCTGCCGATACTGGGTGAAAATCTGCATCTCCGTGTGCACATTCATTAGAATGTTTCTCTTGCTGTGAATAGTCTGCATTTTTTTGTACATTAAGGCGCCGTTTTATTCTTTTGTTCTGTGAACTCCCGTTGATAGTTTTTTCTCAGCTTTCCAGAGTGATTTTACCTTTATTATTTATTCTTGAGTCTCTCTTTAGTTTGAGAAAGTACTGAATATTAGTAATACACATTACAAATACGTGTCCCAATATGGCCTGTGGCTTTGTCTTTCTTTCTCTTGTCCTCCAGGCCGTAATGCAGTGGCAGGATCTTGGCTCACTGCAACCCCACCTCCCGGGTTCAAGCAATGCCTCTGCCTCAGCCTCCCGAGTAGCTGGAATTACAGGCACGTGCCACCACACCTGGCAAAATTTTTTTTTTTTTTTTGTATTTTTAATAGAGACGGTGTTTCACCATGTTGGTTGGCCAGGCTGGCCTCTAACTCCTGACCTCAGGTGATCCGCCCACCTCAGCCTCCCAAAGGGCTGGAATTAGGGGCATGAGCCAGCCCCATGTGGCTTTTTCTTAGCTGTCCATGATTTTCCCAATGTACAGGAACCTATTTATTCCTGTATTCACACTTCTTGATTTCTTTTATTGGTGCCAATTACCCCCATGCCGAATTTATTAAAACAAATCTCGGCCGGGTGCAATGGCTCACGCCTGTAACCAGAACAGTTTGGGAGGTCAAAGTGGATGGATTGTTGAGTCAGGAGCTCGAGACCAGCCTGACCAACATGGTGAAACCCCATCTACTAAAAATACAAAAATTAGCTGTGTGTGGTGGCGCATGCCTGTAATCCCAGCTACTTGGGAGGCTGAGGCAGGAGAACTGCTTGGACCCAGGAGGTGGAGGTTGCAGTAAGCCAGGATAGAGCCCTCCACTTTTCCTCCTGTGTCTTGTGTCTGAACTCCACCCTCCACCCCAGCATATACACCCTGTCTCCCTCCAGCCCTGCAGGTCTATTTGCATTTTCTGGATGTGATCAGGTTTTGGTCATCTTTGCACCTTCTGTTCCTTCATAATGGAATGTCCTTCCAGCCCTCATTATCTAGCGACCCCTGCTTGTCCTCCATACCCTACTACTTCCTGTGTGAAGTAGGTATGCCTCCTCCAGGAAGCCTTCCTGGATCACATAATTTACATGGTCTCATATACATTGACATCCCCAAGGCTACTAGAGCCTGAGTCACCTCCAACATATGTCCTGTGGCCTCATGAGCACCTGTTCCTAAGTCCTGCTACCAACCAGACTCTGAATTTCTGGGAGTGAGAGCCTCTCAGAGGCACAGGGATAAGTCAGTAAACCAGTGTCAGGTGAGGACTCAGATAAAGAACAAGAAGGTTCAGGGAGAATCTGGAAGCTGAGGTGTCAGCGAGAGCATTGAAGAGGACATGGAATATGGGCCTAAAGTGACATCTTATTTGGTTGCCCTGTAAAGCCTGAGACCCTCCCTCTGTGATTTCTAGGGCACAAATCCAGCCAAAAAGGGCGCATCCGTGCAGAGATAAATCCAAACCATGCTATATACAGAAATTGGGGCCTGAACCAGGCTCTAAGCCCAGGCTCACCCCGCTTTCTGGATCCATCTCACAGAGTCTGTTTCTATCAGTCTTTGCTTGTGAGTCTGAATCTGTTCCTCTGTTTGGTCTCCGTAGGTGTCCTTCTTCTTTCCCTCAACCTCTTTGTCACTCTGACCCTCTGTCTCTTTTTCTTCAGCATCCACAACCCTGAGAAATGGATCATCTCTTCAGGTCCTGGAAGGACAGTCTCTACACCTGCTCTGTGCTGTTGATAGCAATCCTCCTGCTGGGCTGAGCTGGGCCCAGGAGAACCTGATCCTGAGCCCCTCACAGCCCAACTCCGGGATGCTGGAGCTGCCTCAAATACACCTCAGGAATGAAGGAGAATTCACCTGCCAAGCTCAGAACCCCCTGGGTTCCCAGCAGGTCTCCCTGAGGCTGTTTGTGCAGAGTGAGTGTCAAGGGGCTGCACACCAGATCCTCTCTCCCAATGATCTTTACTCCCAGGTCTCTGAACAAGTAGTCCACCGGGCTCACCAAGAGAATAGGACTGTGCTCAGCTCAGCCTCAGCCTCAGCTGTGAGGCCGGCAATGTCTTGAGGGCCAGAGCCTTCTGTTTGTTGCTGCTCAGTCTTGGTAGGGGATGAGGTTAGCCCCGGGCTGTTTTCTGACATGCAGGGATGCAGGTAGAACTGGTAGAACCTGTGTCCAATTATTAGGAGCGAAACAATAAGGAATTGTGGTTTAGCAGATGAATCTACCTCATGCACCTTTTTGCAGGGAAATCAGGGCCCATGGCAGAGGTGGTTCTGGTGGCCATCGGGGAGGCCGCTGTAAAGATCCTGCTTCTCGTCCTCTGTCTCATCGTCCTCAGGTGAGCACTGCCCCAGGGAGCAAAGGGAGGTGCAGGGAGGGCAGGGGACACAATGCGGAATTTGAGTCCCGTTGCTGGAGGGTCCTGAACCAGTCAAGAGAACCTGGACCAACAGAGGCTCCGCTGTGGTGAGAATTTCACCCAAGACAATGTTTTCTGTACCCAACTTTGCTGTGTGTCCCGGGTGAGAGGTTCCTTCTCTCATCGTGGAGGTCTTGGGGGCTGAACCTGCTCTCTCCACATCAGTCCCCTCCAGTGCCTTAGCAGAGCACAGGGAAGTGAGTCTGCTGCCCCCTGCACCCTGATTTGGCCATACTCACAGGTCCTTGTCTTTTCACTCAGAGTGAAGTCCCACGGGAGGAAGGCAGCAAAGGCAGCTACAGGTGTGGAGGCTGCATAGGTTGTCAAAGGTTAATCTCTCAGGTGAGTGTTGAGGGCATCTCACCCTCCAGCATCCCACTGGGCACCTCTCCCTTGATAGCCCCCATGATTGCTCTGCTCAGCATGGTACACCCATCTCCCTCCCCAAACGCTCTTCTCCTCCTGGGATCCCCATCCCACTGATGACACAGTGGTCCCGCCTCTTGTCACAGGTAAGTGACTATCTGAGGCCAGTGGCATGGGCCGCAAAAAGAATTTACCAGGACAGTTGTAGGTGTAGAACTGCAGATTTGTTAGAGAAAGTATGAAACTATGTTGCAACGGGGAGGCCGGCAAGAGGGGAGCTGACTGCAAAGAGACAAAGGCTTGCCCCAGCAGGGGGCCTGTGGTACTTGTGCTGGAGAGGGATGCATGGAGTACTGATAATGTCAAGGTTGCAGTGAGCTAACTCACATTGTTCTCTCAGCTGAGGTTCTGATGATAGCTGGGCACAGAAAAGTTGTGAGTTACTTGCGCAGGAGGGCCACCTATCCTGAACCACGAAGAAAAAGGCAGGCTTGTAGCTTACCTGCTTTCTCTCTTTGCTTTCCTCTGCTCCCACCAGCCTGACTCCTTTACCTGATTAGGGTTTGACACTTCTAAACTCAGAACCAGAATGTGAGTCTCCACCTTGAGCTCCCTCCCTCCTCCAGGGCCCATAAATCATTAACTCTTGTTCCTCTTTCTCCTCAGCAGGGCTCATCTTGGAGCCCTTTTCTCCATCCTGACTCCAGTCATGCCTTGGGCCTCACCTCTTCCCTGGTCACTGAACCCTCCTCACCTTTTGCCTCCATCTCTCCCCAACACAGGCCTCCAGACTCTGCTTCCAGATGCCTCCTTGTTCAGTGCCTCTACCATCTGAAGGGCGGTGCTTCCTCTCCACTGCTGGAGAATGAGGTAGAAACACCACAGCCTGGACTGAAGGCCTTGCATGGTCTGTCCCCTGCTGGACTTTGCTCCCAGGTGGTGTGCAAATGGCCAAGCAGCCCGTGAGAAGATGCTCAGTATTGTTACTCATGTCACGAATGCAAAACCAAACTGTAAAGGAGATGCTACTTCACACGCATTAGGAAGACGTTAAATAAACAAATAAAAATGAACAAACAAACAAAAACAGAAATAAATCAATGTTTGGTATGATGATGTTGATAGATACAACTAAATAGTTAGTTGCTTATAATGAATAGTTTGGATCTCAGAGAGGTGAGAAGAGTCCTACTGTATTGTTGATAAATTCCTTTGTCTTTAGGCCTTTTGGATAAAGACTAAATAGGTATTTGGTAGCATATGCAGAACCATCACGAAAGTAACAGCTGCAAGAACAGACAGTCACAAGGGTTTTGCATTGTGTTTTGAATACCCTGAGTACAGCTGCCATGGGTGACCTAATTTTTTGAATTGGTTTATAACTCTTTGTAAAGGTCTGAATAAAACCAAACATACACTTCTCTTAAAAAAAAAAAAAAATACTGGCCGGGTGCGGTGGCTCACACCTGTAATCCCAGCACTTTAGGAGGCTGAAGTGGGCAGATCACGAGGTCAAGAGATCGAGACCATCCTGGCCAACATGGTGAAACCCCGTCTCTACTAAAAATACGAAAATTAGCTGGGCGTGGTGGTGCACACCTGTAGTCTCAGCTATTTGGGAGGCTGAGGCAGGAGAGTCGCTTCAACCCAGGAGGCAAAGGTTGCAGTGAGCCGAGATCATGCCTCTGTACTCCAGCCAGGTGAGACAGCGAGACTCCATCTCAAAAGAAAAAGAAAAAAGAAAAAACTACTAATTGTTTGCAAGGATATGGACAAGTGGGAGCCCTTTTGCACTGCATGTAAAATGGTGTGACCCTGTGGAAAACGCTTTGAAATTCTCTCCAAAACTTAAGCCTAGAAATACACTGTAATCCAGCCATTCCATTGCTAGATATGTTCCCGGAATTGAAAGCATGGACTTAAACAGATACCTATACACCAATGTTCACAGCAGCATTATTTACAATAGCTAAAAGGTGAGGGGAAAAAAAACTCATGTCCATTGACTGATAAGTGGATAGAAAAAAGGTTCCATATCCACAATATGGGATATTCTCTAGCCTTAAAAATTGAATGGAACTGATACATGCTATAACATGGGTGATCCTTGAAACAACATGCCAAATGAAAGAAGCCACACATAAAGCGACAAATGGTATCTAATTCTGCTCATGTAACCTTACTTAGAATTGGCAAATTCATGGAAACAGAAAGTAGAATGGCATGTCAGAGGCTGGGGAACGAGGCAAGGAAGAGGGGTAATTGTGCAACTGGTGCAGTTTCTGTTTGGGATGATGAGGAAATTCGATAAATAGTGGTTGCACAACATGGTGAATGTGCTTAATGTCACGGAATTGTACCCTGTAGAATGTTACAAATTGCAAATTATATGTTACATAATGTATAGTCAGGTCTACCACTACTATAAAGAAATACCTGGAACTGGGTAATTCAGAAAGGAAAGAGGCTTAATTGGCTCAAGGCGCTGCAGGCTGTACAGGAAGCATAGCAGCCTCTGCTTCTGGGAAGGCCTCAGGAAACTTACAATCATGACAAAAGGTGAAGAGGAAGCAGGCAGGTCTTACACAGCCAGAGCAGGGGAAAGAGAAAGAGGAGGCCCGGCACAGTGGCTCACGCTTTTAATCCCAGCACTTTGGGAGGCTGAGGCGGGTGGATCACCTCAGGTCAGGAGATCGAGACCATCCTGGCCAACATGGTAAAGCCCCATCTCTACTAAAAATACACAAATTAGCTGGGCGTGGTGGCATGTGCCTGTAGTTCCTAGTTACTTGGGAGGCTGAGGTAAGAGAATTGTCTGAACCAGGGAGTCGGAGGTTGCAGTGAGCTGAGATCGTGCCATTGTACTCCAGCCTGGCAACAGAGCGAGACTCCGTCTCAAAAAAAAAAGAAAAGAGCTACACATCACACTTTTAAACAACAGATCTCCTGAGAACTCAATCACAAGAACAGCACTAGGGGGTGGTGTTAAACCATTCATGAGCAACCACCACCATCCAATCACCTCCCACCAGGCCCCACCTCCAACACTGGGGATGACAATTCCACAGGAGATCTGAGTGAGTACACAGATCCAAACTGTAACACATGTAACACATATGCTTTACCAAAATAAATAAAAAAAGGAAACAGCAAGTATCTCTGTCATCAAGGTGCTGTCATTCTAGAGACTAGAAGGAAAAGATAAATAAATAAAATGAGAGCATGTGGGATGGTGATCTGTGTTTGGAGGAAAGTCATGCAGAGAAGGGAGCTGATGACAAATTGAGGAACAGTTTATCATCTGACGGCGAGAGGAGGTGGTGTCTGAACAAAGGCGTGAAGGTGCTGAGCAGGGAGGCTCTGTGTCTGAATAAGAGAAAAGCATCTCAGGAAGAGGGAAGGGGAGCAGCAAGTGCATTACTCAGAGGTAGCAGCAGGCCTGGGCGCTGTGGACACAGCCAGAACCTGAGAGCAGAGGGAGTCAGAGGAGGGAGCAGCAGGGAGGACAGGGCAGCCCGTGTGGGGCCCTGAGGCCACACAGGAACCTAGAGCCTTTAGGAGAGAGCAGAGGCTCGACTGGACTCTCACTCTAACAGGACTCTCAGCTGCCCTGGTCACAGCAGACCTGCATGGGTCACAGCAGCCACAGAGAGATGGGGCAGGTGGTGCTGGGTCCTCCAGGAGGAGGGATGGGGGACTGAGGGGCAGGGTGAGGACGTGTTTTGGGATGTGTGTGAAAGGTCAAGGTCCCAGAGTTTTCTTTTCTTTTTTTTTTTTTTTTTTTTTTTTTTTTTTTGAGATGGAGTCTTGCTCTGTCGCCCAGGCTGGAGTGCAGTGGTGCGATCTTGGCATGATCTCAGCTCACAGCAAGCTCTGTCTCCTGGGTTCACGCCATTCTCCTGCCTCAGCCTCTTGAGTAGCTGGGACTACAGGTGCTCGCCACCATGCCTGGCTAATTTTTTCTTTTGTATTTTTAGTAGAGACGAGGTTTCACTGTGTTAGCCAGGCTGGTCTCGATCTCCTGACCTCGTGATCCGCCCGCCTCGGCCTCCCAAAGTGCTGGGATTACAGGTGGGAGCCACCGCACTCGGCTGCTCACAGGGTTTTCTAATGGATGGTGTCATCGATGGGAAAGGAAGAGCAAGGATGGGGCCAGCATGTTCCCCTCGGCACCTGGAAGGAAGGAGCCGTGTCCATGGAAGACTGCAGAGGGGGGCTTTCGGGGGCAATGATAATTCTGAGAACACCCCTGACATCCGAATGCGGATGAGAGGGAGACAGCTGTGTGCAAATGTCTGGAGATCAGGAGAGCTGTCCAGGCTGAAGGTGTTGAGGTTACAATGATTCTAACAGCTGATAATCTTTATGCAATCCTCCCCTTTATCTCTTATCTTTCCATTTCTGTGGTTTCACTTACCTGTGGGACAGTACACTGCTACGGTATTATAACAAAGAGAGCCCACATTCACATAACATTTATTACAGTATATTGTTATAATAGCTCTATTTTATTATTAGTTATTGTTGTTCATCTTTTGCTGTGCTCATTTATAAATTAAAATTTATTAAGCCGGGTGTGGTGGCTCACGCCTGTAATCCCAACACTTTGGGAGGCCGTCAAGAGATCGAGACCATCCTGGCCAACATGGTGAAACCCTGTCTTTACTAAAAATACAAAAAACAATTAGCCAGGCATGATGGTGCGCGCCTGTAGTCCCAGCTACCCAGGAGGCTGAGGCAGGAGAATCTCTTGAACCCTGGAGGCGGAGCTTGCAGTGAACTGAGATCGCGCCACTGCACTCCAGCCTGGCGACAAAGCGAGACTCTTGTCTCAAAAAAAATGAAATAAAATTTATCATAGATATGCATACGTGTGTGTGTGTGTGTGTGTGTGTGTATAAAAACATAGCATATGTAGGGTTTGCCCTGTCTGTGGTTTCAGGCATCCACTGAGGGTCTTGGAAGCTATCCACTGTGGATGGGGGGACTACTCTAGAGTAAATCTTAAAGTGTAAAGTGATGACAAGAGATGACAGGGGGAAACAGGTTGATAAGAGTATGACAATTCCTCCAACAATTAAAAATAGAGTCGGGCACGGCGGCTCACGTCTGTAATCCCAGCACTTTGGAAGGCCGAGGCAGGCGGATCACGAGGTCAGGAGATAGAGACCATCCTGGCTAACACGGTGAAACCCCGTCTCTACTAAAAATACAAAAAAAAAAAAAAAAATTAGCCAGGTGTGGTGGCAGGTGCCTGTAGTCCCAGCTACTCGGGAGGCTGAGGGAAGAGAATGATGTGAACCTGGGAGGCGGAGCTTGCAGTCAGCCGAGATTGCACCACTGCACTACAGCCTGGGCGACAGAGTGAGACTCCATCTCAAAAATAAAACAAAACAAAATAAAACAAGATAAAATAAAATAAATAAATAAAAATGAAAACAGAATTAACATAGGACCCAGCCACTCCACTTCTGGTCTACATGAAAAGACCTGAAAGTGGGAACTTGAGGGCCAGGTGTGGCGGCTCACACCTGTAATCCCAGTACTTGGGGAGGCCAAGGCAGGCGGATGGCCTTAGGTCAGGAGTTCGAGACCAGCTTGGCCAGCATGGTGAAACCCCGTCTCTACTAAAAATAAAAAAAAATAGCTGGGCATGGTGGCAGGCTCCTGTAATCCCAGCTACTCAGAAGGCTGAGGCAGGAGAATCACTTGAATCCAACAGGCGGACGTTGCAGTGAGCTGAGATCACGCCATTGCACTCCAGCCTGGGCAACAGAGCAAGACTCCGTCTCAAAAAAAAAAAAAAAAAAAGAAAGAAAGAAAGAAAGTGGGAACTTGAATAGATATTTATACTCCCGTGTTCATGGCAGCATCATTGGCCAGAGCCAAGGCGTGGAAACGATCCAGTCTTTTCTGGAGGGGCAGACGGGTAAGCAAAACGTGGTGAAATCATACATTCGAATCTGTCAGCCTTAAAAAGAAAAGAAACTCTGGCACCTGCTACCACAGGGCTGGGCCTTGAGGACATTATCCTAAGGGAAATACAGCAGTCATGAAAAGTCAAATACTGTAGAGTTTCACCTACTGAGATTCCTAGAGGAGTCATATTCACACAAACAGTGAGTGCAGTGGTGTTTGCCAGGCACCGAGGAGAGGGAAAATGGAAAGTCGCTGTTTAGTGGGTACAGAGTGAATTTTGCAATATGGAAGAGTTCTGGAAATTGGTTGTACAACAAAGTGAATATGCTTCACAGAACTGAACCGTGCACCTAAACATAATGACAATGGTGATGTTTATGTTCTGCATTTTCTTTTTACCAAAAGTAAAAGGTATTTGAAAGGGGAAGAGCTGATTGCAGGTAGAGAGGAGAAGTTCACAGGACAGAGCCCCAGGAGAATCCAATGAGGAGGACCCAGCTGAGAACTAGGCTGCATCGGCCTCCCTGCTTATTCCTGTGGACGTCCCTTTACTGTGGTATCCAGACCCCATTTGCCCACAACGCTGGGCCTCCTGCACTCGAGAGGCTGCCTCAGTGGGACCCTATTTCTCTCACTGCACCAGCTCCTGTCCATCAAGCAATAACTCACAACTACATAATTATGTTCGTGGTTTATTGTCTGCTCCCTGCACCAGAGAATAACCTGGATCAGGGCCAGGGGGGCATCTTCCTGGGACTCCTTCTGCAGCCACACCTGCCCTGCCCAGGCCTCAGGGGCCCTCCATCGAATTCCATAATGTTTTGACTCCTTATTTGGATCCTCAATCCATCACCACCAAGTGCGCCAACTCGGAGAGATTATCTGTAATTCCTCAGCCCTAATGTCCTTTCACATAAAATGGAAAGAATAGCTCTGAGTTTATTGTGGGATTTGGGGAGGAAGCAGTGCGATTAGTCCTCACCTGTGCTATTTTCCTGTTGCTGCTCTAACAAATTACCCCAACGTTCGTGGTTTGAAACAAGACAATTTCTTTTCTTATAGTTCTGGAGGTCAGAAGGATGAAGCAGGACTTACTGGGCTATAAAATCAAGACTGGTTCCTTCTGGAGGCTCCAGAGGATACTCTGTTCTTTCACCTTTTCTACCATTCAGCGACGACCTGCATTTCTGGGCTCATGGCCCATTTCTCGGTTGTCAGAGTCAACTTTGTGGCATCTTTTCTGCTCTTTGACCTTTGTTCCATCCTCACGTCTTCTCTCTCGGACTCTGATTCTCCCCCTTTCCCTCTTATAAGGACCCTGTGGTGACACTGGGCCCATCTGGATAACCCAGGATCTCCTGCCCATCTCAAGATCTTGAACTTGAACTTGAACTTAATCACATATGCAAAGTCCCTTTGTCTTTTTTTTTTTTTTTCCAACTCTCGTCTCTTGACTCTGCAGGGTAAAAGTTCCTTTATCTTGTATGGCAACATATTCACAGCTTCCAGGTGATGCAGGATTTTTGGCTCCTTAGCTCAGCTAGGTCCAGGTTCTTGTCTCATGACCAGGAAAATGAGTCATGTGGGAGAGTGGAGTAGAATTTGTTAAGTGAAAGGAAAGCTCTCAGCAAAGAGAGGGTTCCTGAAAGCAGGTTCTCGGTTACCCCCTCACAGCTGAATGAAAGGTGTTGTTGTTGTTGTTTTGTTTTTTTGTGGTTTTTTTGTGGGCAGGTGGGGTAGGAGTTTTGCTCTTGCTGCCCAGGCTGGAGTGCAGTGGTGGGATCTCAGCTCACTGCAACCTCTGCCTCCTGGGTTCAAGCGATCCTCCTGTCTCAGCCTCCTGAGTAGCTGGGACTACAGATGTGAGCCGCCGTGCCCGGCTAATTTCGTATTTTTAGTAGAGATGGGGTTTCACCATGTTGGCCAGGCTGGTCTTGAACTCCTGACCTCAAGTGATCCACCCACCTCGGCCTCCCAAAATACTGGCATTACAGGCATGAGCCACCGCAACTGGCCACAAGGGCTTTTATATAAGCTGATGGGGGCTGGGTTCCCTGTTTGTATAAGGTGCAAATTCCTGATGTCTCCACCCCATTCCCCAAGTGCATATGTGGGCCCTTAGTCCCTTGCTGGGGTGTTTAGGCAAGCCCTCTGTGCAAGTTCCCTTATCTGCACAAGACATCTGCTGTAACTGCTTATGAGGTGGGTCAGAGGTTCTCTAGGGACCCTTCCCTTACTGTGTGCCTAAAGCAAGCTGGCTAACTCCTTTCACAGGGATTAGCAAGTGGACATCTTTGGGGGCCATTACCCTGTCGACCACTTCATCTAATCAGGTCTAGGCATTGTCATTAGTCAATATTTATGTAAATGGTGAACAAAGAAGAAATAAATGGGGTCCAGGAAATGTGGAATTAATGAATGGAATAGGCAACAATGATCCTTGTTGGAATGATTTTACCCCAGCTGTGGCTACTAGCTCAGAGTGGGGCCCAGGGCCTCCTGCCTCTCTCTGCATGACCCTTTCAGGAAGCTCGTGTCCTAGCCCTACCTCTGCCTGGAAGATGCCCACAAACTTCTGTCTGGTCCAGCTTGTTCTGAGCACAATTCACTTCCCCTTGAAAAGCACCCCCACCCATGTGAGTCAGCTCAGTCAATGTCCTGGAAAGCTCTTTACACAGATGAATTTCACCGATGCCTTCCCACTAGTCGAGAGCTTCGCAAACTTGGCTTCCGGAAAATGTCTCAAATCCCTCCCTTCCTCTATTCTCATGGCCACAGTCCCATCTCAGGCCTCTGATTTTGTTCACCTGTACACGGGTGATACCTGGCCCTGCAGTCGCCTCCCTCCTGGCCTAGAAGCCTCCGGTCTTGCTCCCTCCAGCGACCACAATTCGGGTCCCAAATCTCTAACCAAATCTTTCTCTGTCTCATCCCTACTTAGCTCCTCCCTTGGCTCCTGTGGCCCCAGGAGAAAGCCTGTCACCTGTCTTGGTTCCTCCAAGAGGCCAGAACCATGAGGGTTAGCGCCCTCCACAGTTTTGCACATCAAGGCCGGTCATCCTGAGACGTTCTCTCCAGGTCCTGATACAGCCAAGTCATCCCCATGTTTCCTTGCCCCTGTCCCGGGAGCATTAAGGCACCTCCCCACCCCTGAATGCTGGAGGTCTTTGTCCCTACTTGCCCTTGCTTGTGATGCTTGTTTCAGAAACGCTGTTTCCTCTCCTGAGTCTGGGGGAGGGCACAAGGGAGAGAAGGGCCTCTCAGCCCTGCGCCTCCAGCTCTCTCGGTCTCCCTAGTCCCACAGATTTTGGGCAATGCCACCTCTCTGCAGGTGGAGGAGGGCAGTCCCTGCACCTGGTCTGTGATGCTGACAGCAGCCCTTCTGCCAAGCTGAGCTGGTCCCAGGGCAGCTTGATCCTGGGCCCCTGCCAACCCTTGCATCCCCAGGTCGTGGAGCTGTCCCAGGTGGTTTTAGGGGACAGAGGAGCATTCACCCGCTGGGCTCCCACCCCATCTCCCTGAGCCTGGCTGTGCGGGGTGAGTGTTAGCAGAACACCTGCTTTTGGTGGGGGCGCCTTAGGCAAGGGAAGAGTGGGCTGAGGACACCGCCACCTCTGTTTTCCTTCTCCTAGCCCCCTCCCGTACTGCCTGTTCCTGCTCCCAAATTTCTGGAGAGCAGTGGAGCCCCTGGCTTCTGCCCCTCAGCCTGCTCAGGGGAGCCGTAATGGGGACGGCTTCCTTTTAACCTGTGACATCACCTGGATCTACTGCACAGGGGAGAAGCCCTTCTCAAGTTGTTCTATAACTTGAGCCCTCAGATCCCTGAGTGGCTTCACCCATCCTCCCCCTCCCAGAGCACGCCCTCCACAGCACTGGTCTCTCCTCTCAGAACTGTGTTTCCCACACAGGCTTAGGGGCGCTCAAGAGGATAGGGCTGCTTGTGGTGACTGAGCTCCCTCCTTACAGCAGAGCTGAGGTCTGAGCTCCAGGGCCCCAGTGGAGGCGAGGGTCCTTCAGACCACGTGTCCTAAGACTCACCCTGCACGTGGCTGGAGCAAGGGCTCCTGGGTACCTCGGTCCCACCTCCTGGGCAGAACAACCTCTCTCCACCCCTCATCTCTGTTTTCCACACCGCTTCCTGATAGCTCTATTGGAATGGTTGGGAGGGCAAGAGAGGAAATAGACTGATAAATGTTATCACTGATTTGAGTTATAATCCATGTAATATCCTGCTCTCCATGCTTACCTTAATGTGATTTTGATAGGCCACTAATTCATCCCCATAAGGTGTTGGTATAAACTCCATATCACGTTTATTAAGAACAGTTCTTTTTTCTTTCTTTTTTTTTTTTTTTTTTTTTTTTTGAGACGGAGTCTTGCTCTGTTGCCCAGGCTGGAGTGCAATGGCACAGTCTCAGCTCACTGCAACCTCTGCCTCCCGGGTTCAAGCGATTCTCCTGCCTCAGCCTCCCATGTAGCTGGGATTACAGGCATGCACCACCATGCCTGACTAATTTTTGTATTTTTTCTTAGTAGAGATAGGGTTTCACCATGTTGGCCAGGGTGGTCTCGAACTCCTGACCTCGTGATCCATCCACCTCAGCCTCCCAAAGTGCTGGGACTACAGGCATGAGCCACTGTGCCTGACCTTAAATTTTTTTGGTAGATACAGGGTCTTGCTTTGTTGCCTATGCTGATCTTAAATTCCTGGCCTCAAGCAAGGCCGCCCACCTCGGCCTCCCAAGGTGCTGGGATTACAGGTGTGAGCTACTGGGCCAAGCCTAATATTAATTTTTACTTCTTGGTTGGAAGTTTGCATTTTTCACTGACTAATTTTAATATTTTCTGTTTGTCATTGAATTTTAATTATTTGATTATTATGTCCCTTTCTATGTGGAGAGCAGGAGTGTGTGTGATAGAAAAAGATAGAGAAGATTAAGAGAGAGAGTGATATCCTGTTTCAAGTAGATTGAGTATCTCGGATCTGTAAATTTATAGTTCTGGTCAAATGTGGACAATCAAAAGTGATATTTATGTAATTTTTTCTGATTTTCTTCTCTCTAAATACTGCACATTGTGATTTTTATGTGGCTGGCTGCTTGATTTTGTTATATTCCATTAAATGGCATTGGCGTTTTTTCTTGAAAGTCACTTGCATTTAGGTTGACTTTTTTTTTTTTTTTTTTTTTTTTTTTTTTTTTTTTTTTTTGAGATGGAGTCTTGCTCTGTCACCCAGCCTGAAGTATACTGGCGCTGTCTCAGCTCACTGCAACCTCCGCCTCCCGGGTTCAAGTGATTTTCCTGCCTCAGCCTCCCAAGTAGCTGGGATTACAGGTGCCCAACACCACACCCAGCTAATTTTTTTTTGTATTTTCAGTAGAGATGGGGTTTCACCACCAACCTTCAACAAGGCTGGTCTCGAACTGCTAACTTTAGGTAATCTGTCCTTCTTGGCCTCCCAAAGTGCTGGGATTACAGGCATGAGCCACTACACCTGGCCTAGGTTGGCCTTTTTAAGGCTCCTTACCTTTCACTCTCTCCTATGATGGTCCTAGTGTTCTCTTTACTCTAGGGTTGTTTTTATTTTCTTGGCTCTTCTTTTCCATCCACAGTAGGTGATCATTTCATGGGTAACTCGTGTTTTGGAGAGCAAGTGTCCTGCTGTTCTGTAAATAACAGGAGAGTAAAAGAAAAGTTAACAGTTGGGGGAAATATCTGAAATGCACATATGTAACAGGTTTCAGATCACAGACAGCTTTGGGGTTTGACATAAGGAGTTGAATCTTACTTTGGAAAACTAATACTTCAAGGGAGTGTCATATCACACTCACACACCAGTAAGTAACCATTACATCTGACAATAAAGCGTTGCGCTTGCAAAATTTTTCCTTCACTAGAAATTAGGATGAATTCAACTTTCTCCTCTAGTGATATTTCACTCTTCTTGCCTTGCAACGTGTTATTCTGACTTGAAAAGGAAAGGACGGAGGCCCAGCTAAGAGCCCCTGAAATATAAACGATCCCAACCCAAACAAAACAAAGATGCATGACCTGAAAAGCCCCCAGGAGCGCATTTTCTTATGTGGACATCACATGTTTGATGTGCCTGGGTGGAAATCATTTGAGAATAATGCTGTAAAGAGTGTGAATGTTTTGAAGGGCTTTATATTTTGGGGAGGGTGGGTTTGGGATGACAGAAGTGGAGTGACCATGGTGACTTCGTTTTTGCTCTAATGTGATTCCCCTGGAGGAGATCTGGTTCTAAGGTGCGGCGAAAAAGTAGCCTTTTTAGAGAGTACTGTCTGGTAATATGTCCAGAGCCTGGGACTCGTTTCCCTGGGCGCCTCCCTTCTGCAGGACCATGGACAGCGCAGGCTCTGGGGCCTGGGGCTCCTCGGTGCCGCCTTTTCTGGAGGTGGAGCGCCCCCTGGGGGCGGTGTCCTGAACTGCAGTACAGCCCGAGGTGGGAGGAACCCAGGACCAGGACCGGAGTTCAAAGGACACAAAGACGCTGGTCAGGGGAAGTCCAGATCCCCCTTCTTCCGACAAAACCTCCTGGGCTCCCTGGGGGTCTCAGCTGCAGCCACTCTTGGGCTCTCCATCCTCGCCAGGACCCTGGCCCTCGCCCCTCCCTCCTCAGGACGCGGTCCTCAGGCCGCACCTGCCCCCCCAGGGCGGGATCCTGCCCCGACCCCTATCAGACCCTCCCGCCTCTGCCTCCCCCACCTGCCACCGTCCCCGCCCTTCCTCCCAGCGCCCACCTGTGTCCTCGTGCAGCTCCGGGGTCTGGAGCCTGGGTGGGGCTTCCTAAGCCCCTCCGTGTGGAATTATGGACGAAGAGCAGGCGCGTAGCCCCTGCTGAATGAAGGAGAGGCAGGTGCGGGGGTTCGGGGGTGGTATTGAGGGAGCTGGTTTTGGAGAGAAGTTGTTCAGGGAAAACCTTGAATTCATTTCAGCGTCTTTGTGTCCTTCTCAGGCCAGAAGACAGACTTGAGGCTGACCAGAAACCAGTCCTGGGGCCCCAGGCAGCCTCTCCAGTCCTGTCTGACCAAGGCAGGGAGGGAGGCTTGGGCAGGAAGGGCTGGGAGCAAATGGGGGCGTCAGGGGCTCTGGCCTTGCTGGAGAAGGGGACGTGGTGAAGAGGCCACAGAAACCAGAGGAACTCCGAAAAGTGAAGAGGGGGGAATGGGAGGGAGCAGCGATGTGGAGAAACCCGCGGGAGGAGGGAGACCCTGCGGCTCTCCTGGCTCCTGGCAGCTGATCCCATGGGTGTGAAATGCTCAAAGGCAGAGGTGGGGCTTGGGCCCAGGCTGGGGGTCCTAGAGATCAGCTCGTTAGGGACCCACCTCCACCAGGACCCAGGCACCCTTCCTCCCCTCACTCCTCCCTGGGAGAGGCCCTTTTCTGAGCTCTGTGGAGAGGAAGGTGTGATGTCCCCCAACACAAGAGCTCCCCTGGGGGAAGGAGGCTGGTGTCCTCAGAGAAGGCCCAGGTTAGGTCACAGGGAAGCAGGGATCAAAGGGAAGGTGGAGCCAGGCGCGGTGGCTCACCCTGTAATCCCAGCATTTTGGGAGGCCGAGGCGAGAGGGTCACCTGAGATCACGAGTTCGAAACCAGTCGGTCAAACACGGTGAAACCCCGTCTCTACTGAAAATACAAAACTTAGCTGGGCATGGTGGCAGGTGCCTGTAATCCCAGCTACTCGGGAGGCTGACGCAGGAGAATCCTTTGAACCTGAGAGGTAGAGGTTGCAGTGAGCTGAGATCATGCCAGTGCACTCCAGCCTGGGCGACAGAGCACAACCCTGTCTCAAAAAAATAATAATAAAAATAGAATAAAATAACATGAAAATTAGCCAGGCGTGGTGGCGGGCGCCTGTAGCTACTCGTCAGCCTGTGCCAAGAGAATCGCTTGAACCGGAGAGGCAGAGGTTGCAGTTAGCCTAGATCATGCCACTGCACTCCAGCCTGGGCAACAGAGCAACATTCTCTCTCAAAAAAAAAAAAAAAAGGTGGGGAGAGGTGGATATTAGGGTCTGAATTGTGTTCCCCCTCCCCCCACCTATTTTCTGTGTGGAAGTCCCAACCTCCAGTACCTAAGAATGTGGCTGTACATGAGACAGAGTCTTTAAAGAGATACAGTTGTTCTGCTGTGTTAGTGGGGGATTGGTTCCAGGATCCCCACCCCTTGGATACCAAAATCTATGATGCTCAGCTGTCTTATACAGTAGTGTTTGCATAGCACCTCTGCACATCCTCCCATCTCCAGGTTACTTATCACACCTAATACAGTTAATGCAGTTGTTATGCTGTATTTTTAATTCATGCTGTTTTTTATGGTTATGTTGGCTTTTGTTGGTTTTGTATTTAAATGCAGTGATGGGCAGGTTGTTGAATTCCCGGATGTGGGACCCGTGCATACTGAGGGCCGATTGAAATGAGGTTACTCATTTGGACTAGAGTGGGCCTAGTCCAATATGACTTGAGTTCTTGTAAGTTCTTATAAGAGCAGGAGTTGAGGAAATAGACACCCACAGGGGAACGGCTGTGTGAGGACACAGGGAGAAGTGGCATCTGCAAGCCAAGCAGAGGCCTCGGAAGGAACCACACCTTGGTTTTGGACGTCTAGCCCCAGAACTGTGAGGAAGTCAGTGTTGTTGTTTCAGCCCCTCTGTCTGGGCCACGCTGTTACAACAGCTCAAGCGACTGATACAGTGGATGAGGCTGTGGCGCACACCTGTAATCCCAGCACTTTGGGAGGCCAAGGCGGGAGGATCGCTGGAGCCCAGGAGTTCGAGACCAGCCTGACCAACATGGTGAAACTCTGTCTCGGCCGCGTGCAGTGATTCACGCCTGTAATCCCAGCACTTTGGGAGGCTGAGGCAGGCGGATCACCTGAGGTCAGGAGTTCAAGACCAGCCTGACCAACATGAAGAAACCCCATCTTTTCTAAAAATACAAAATCAGCTAGGCATGGTGGCGCATGTCTGTAGTCCCAGCTACTCAGGAGGCTGAAGCAGGGGAATCACTTGAACCCAGGAGGTGGAGGTTGCAGTGAGCCAAGATCACGCCATTGCACTGCAGCCTGGGCCACAAGAGGGAAACTCTGTCTCAAAAAACCTGTCTCTAGAAAAACTACAAAAATCAAAAATTAGCTGAGTATGGTGGTGTGTGCCTATAGTCCCAGCTAGTTGCAAGGCTGAGGTGGGAGGATTGCTTGAGCCCAGAAGATTGAGGCTGCAGTGAGCCACGATCACACCACTGCACTCCAGCCTGGGCAACAGAGCAAGACCTTGTCTCAAAAACAAAACACAAAAATACCATGGATGAAAGAACCAGGACAGGGCAGGAGGTGGGTCATCTCCTCCAGGAGGCCTCTCCTGACCCCTCCGCCAGGAAGAGCTGACCCCTTCCTCCCCAGGTCCCATCCTGAATGTCTGTCCAGCATCTGCGTCATTTAGGGGACTCTGTGCTTTCCTGTTTCTAAGAATCTTCATTTACTAACCTGGGGCCCTGGAGCTGACCCACCATGGAGGATTCACCTCCAAGTCCCCCTGAAGCTCAGTGCTCGATACCCAAGGTGTGTGGATGTTGAAGAATGAGTTCTGTGTCTCTGTGTGACCCAAACAGAGTCATTTCAGGAAGATCTCAGTGAGGGGAAAACATCTTGTAGAGTTTACTCCACTCATTGCAAATTCCACCTTCCTTAGTCTGTTTCCCTCACTCTGCCCCCAACTCCCACCTTTCCTCAAACTCCTCCCATCAGCACTACTTTAGGGCATATGTGTTCTAATCCCAGTGGGTGTCCCAATTGAATGACAGAGGAGGAAGGGAGACTGGGAAGTGGACTAGGGCCCAGTGCGGGCAGGAGGGTGCTTCTGGGGACCAAGGGTCACCAGGAAGCATGAAGGGATGGGGCTGACACCACCCTAGGGTGGCCAGATTTAGAAAAAAAGAAATTCAACACGCTCAGTTAAATTTTAATTTCAGGCCAGGTGCGGTGGCTCACACCTGTAATCCCAGCACTTTGGGAGGCCAAGGCAGGTGGATCATTTGAGGTCAGGAGTTCAAAACTAGCCTGGCCAATGTGGTGAAACCCAATCTCTACTAAAAATACAAAAATTAGCTCGGTGTGGTGGCACACACCTGTAATCCCAGACTCAGGAGGCTGAGGCAGGAGAATCGCTTGAGCCTGGGAGGCGGAGGTTGCAGTGAGCAGAGATCGTGCCACTGCACTGCAGCCTGGGTGACAGAGCGAAATTCTGCCTCAAAATAAATAAACGAATAAATAATTTGAATTTCAAAAAACAAATTTGCTTTTTGGTATAAGTATATCCCATGCAGCATTTGGGATATACTTATACTAAAAAAAAAAAAAAAATTATCTTTTCTGTGAAAGCTTTAACCAGGCATCCTGCATTTTATCTGACAAGACCAGCCCCCTCCAGTAACTGTCCCTTCCCCTGTACCCACCACCTACACCACCAGTGGCCCAGACAAGGGTATAGCTCACTGTGGATTTTTCACTTCTCCTTTTTCAATGACCCAGGGCCCAGAGGGAGAGCCCCTACACCACTACCCCACCACCCCACCCCCAGTCAGGCCCCCAGGATAGACACAAGCCTGCTCTCTCCTCCTACACAGGGAGCTCTGGAAGGACCAGCTCAACAAGCCCAAGGCCAGGCTGGGCCCCCAGGAGACCCAGAGGACAACTGGGCAAGGTGGGCTGGAGAGTGCGGAGGAAGGGAAAGGAGTTGTGACCTCAGCATCTGAAGCTCATTTTTCACGCATCAGGCCCCAGGGCTCAGCTTCCGCCCTTGGCTTCCCCTTCTGCCAAGAGCCCTGAGCCACTCACAGCACGACCAGAGAATAGGCCTGACTCAGGCAGGTCCCGTGCCTCCTATGCCAAGATGCTACTGCCGCTGCTGCTGTGCTCGCTGCTGGGCGGTGAGTGGGCCGAGGACCAGAAAGGACCTGGGGCGGAGCTAGGGCTGGGGTTTCAGGTTGAGCCTCTGTCTCCCCACAGGGTCCCAGGCTACAGATGGGAGCTTCTGGATACGAGTGGAGAAGTTGGTGACGGTGCAGGAGGGCCTGTGTGTCTCTGTGTCCTGCTCTTTCAACTACCCCTCAAGGGGCTGGACAGAGTCTACCCCAGCTTATGGCTACTGGTTCAAAGCAGGGACTGAGACTGAGACAAGCAAGGATGCTCCAGTGGCGACAAACAACCAGAATCGAGAGGTGGAAATGAGCACCCAGGGCCGATTCCAGCTCACTGGGGATCCCGGCAAGAAGAGCTGCTCCTTGGTGATCAGAGACGCACAGATGTGGGATGAGGCACGGTACTTCTTTCGGGTGGAGAGAGGAACATATGTGAGATATAATTTCATGAACAATGGGTTCCTTCTAAAAGTAACAGGTATGGAATGGGATGGGAACCGCTGCCTCTCACACTGGAGAGGGACCCTGGGGACAGGCTATGGGCTGAGCAGAGAGGGCTCTCAGGGACCCCTGCAGCATTAGAACCCCCCCACCCCCGTCTCTGTCCCAGCCCTGACTCAGAAGCCTGATGTCTACATCCCTGAGACTCTGGAGCCCGGGCAGCCAGTGACGGTCGTCTGTGTGTTTAACTGGGCCTTTGAGGAATGTCCAGCCCCTTCTTTCTCCTGGACGGGGACTGCCCTCTCCTCCCAAGGAACCAAACCAACGACCTACCACTTCTCAGTGCTCAGCTTCACGCCCAGCCCCCAGGACCACGACACCGACCTCACCTGCCACGTGGACTTCTCCAGAAAGGGTGTGAGCGCACAGAGGACCGTCCGACTCCACGTGGCCTGTGAGTGTGGCCTGGGATGGTGGGGCGTGCAGACAGACCCGGTGGGTGCGGGGAAGGGTGGGGAGACAGGGGAGGGGGAGGAGCCCAGCGGGGCAGTGGAGCGGCTCCCAGCTCAGAAGCGTCCAGGGAGAGGATGCCGTGGGGTCCCAGGACACTGATGTAGCCCTGGGAGAGGGATGGGAATGGCATCTGGTCCACACGAGTGAGCCATGGCACTGGTTGGCCACTTGTCTTCCCAGGATAGTCTGACTTTCTTTTCCCTGGGGGAATTTTTCCGGTTGTGGGAACAAACCATCCCTCCCTGTAGCCAGCTCACAATCTTGTTGCAGACGCCCCCAGAGACCTTGTTATCAGCATTTTCCGTGACAACACGTCAGGTACTGAGGGCCATTGGGCTGGGGCTGGGCCAGTCGTCTTTAGATGAAAAGGCTTCAGGGGATGAGGGGATGTGCTCCTCCCTGTACCCCTTCTCTCTTTCTCCCTCCCTCTCTCTCTTGTTTTTTTCCTCCCACTCCAGCCCTGGAGCTCCAGCCCCAGGGAAATGTCCCATACCTGGAAGCCCAGAAAGGCCAGTTCCTGCGGCTCCTCTGTGCTGCTGACAGCCAGCCCCCCGCCACGCTGAGCTGGGTCCTGCAGGACAGAGTCCTCTCCTTGTCCCACCCCTGGGGCCCCAGAACCCTGGGGCTGGAGCTGCCCGGGGTGAAGGCCGGGGATTCAGGGCGCTACACCTGCCGAGCGGAGAACAGGCTTGGCTCCCAGCAGCGAGCCCTGGACCTCTCTGTGCAGTGTGAGTGTGCCCAGCAGGGGCCTGGGGTCCATCGGGAGGGCAGAACAGGTGGGGATGCAGGGGCTGGGCTCAGGGTCCCAGAGCTGAGGGGATCTGGAGCCCCAGGCCTCGGGGACTGACCTTACCTGGGTAGACCCTCATGCAGTTTGTGTCTGGGACTCAGTGGGTGATTCTGCACTGCCCTTCTATCCCACCCACTTCCCCCACCTCAGTCTCCAGGACGCTTCCCTTTACCCAGAGGGAAGCCCCTGGCCCGTCTAGAGCCGGTCCCCTCTCTCCATTTCAGATCCTCCAGAGAACCTGAGAGTGATGGTTTCCCAAGCAAACAGGACAGGTAGGAAAGGGGACAGAGGAGCCAGGGCCTCTCGGTGCCGAACTGGGGCCCAGGAATCTGGAGGGTCCTGGAGCCCTGAGCTGCACGTGGATTCTGCCCCTTCCTTCCCTAGTCCTGGAAAACCTCGGGAACGGCACGTCCCTCCCGGTCCTGGAGGGCCAAAGCCTGCGCCTGGTCTGTGTCACCCACAGCAGCCCCCCAGCCAGGCTGAGCTGGACCCAGGGGGGACAGACCGTGGGCTCCTCCCAGCCCTCAGACCCCGGGGTCCTGGAGCTGCCTCGGGTTCAAGTGGAGCAAGAAGGAGAGTTCACCTGCCACGCTCAGCACCCGCTGGGCTCCCAGCACGTCTCTCTCAGCCTCTCCGTGCACTGTGAGTGGGGAAAGGGGGGCACCTGGGTCCCAGGAAGGGGCCCCTGCTGAGTCCTGTCCTCCGTCCCACAGACCCCCCACAGCTGCTGGGCCCCTCCTGCTCCTGGGAGGCTGAGGGTCTGCACTGCAGCTGCTCCTCCCAAGCCAGCCCGGCCCCCTCTCTGCGTTGGTGGCTTGGGGAGGAGCTGCTGGAGGGGAACAGCAGCCAGGACTCCTTTGAGGTCACCTCCAGCTCAGTCAGGCCCTGGACCAACAGCTCCCTGAGCCTCCATGGAGGGCTCAGCTCTGGCCTCGGGCTCAGCTGTGAGGCGTGGAACGTCCATGGGGCCCAGAGTGGATCCATCCTGCAGCTTCCAGGTTAGGGGGGCCTCCTGAATGCCGAGGTTCTTGGAGGAGAAGCTAAGTGGGGCAAAGAGTAGGTCCTGTGGTTGAAGCAGGAGCTCGGAGGGACACAGGAGACCCGTGGCATCTGTATGTTGACAGGAAAACACAATGGGAAGTCCTAACACCTGGGCCGGGGTGTGGCAAGGCTTCCTAAAAGTAAACAGAGGGGTTGCAGATACAATGTCCGCAATGGGAACTGGAAGCCTGAATGCTGAGTGACGAGTGGGCTTCGTGAGCCCTGCATGGGTGGGAAATGCCCACCTGACCCTCTCCGTGTGCAGATAAGAAGGGACTCATCTCAACGGCATTCTCCAACGGAGCGTTTCTGGGAATCGGCATCACGGCTCTTCTTTTCCTCTGCCTCACCCTGATCATGTAGGTTAAGAGGAGGAGTAGCGGGGTCTGGGGCCTGGACCCGGGAAGAGGGGAGGTGTTGCAGGCCGAAAGAGTGAGGGTCGTGATCATCTCAGTATACCACTGGAGGCTATACAAGTAAACAGCAAACTGTTCTCATAAATGCAGAATGTTGGCAAACCGACAAACTGCGTCTGCTTCCCAGAAGGAATACTGAGGGTCGTCACACCCCAAGCAAAGTGTTTCTTGTAATTAAGCACGTCTGAAGCTTGTTAGTAATAATATGAACCTGTGATCAATTAAAGAGCTGACCAATCGTTACCTCCCTGCTCCCTGCCCTTTCTACCCAATAAATCCGAAGGGCTGTAGAGGCTCAGATGGCTGCCCTTGCTCACTAGAAGCAGGGAGCCCTCTTCTTCTTCCCCTGACCCTTTCCTTTAAAATCGTTTCTTTTGTCTTGAGTTTACATTTCTACATTTGTCCTCCTTCTTTCAGTCTCATAATGACGGTCTCAAGTAGTAGTAGTAGTAGTAACTGTCGTAGAGACGGTCTCAAGTAGTAAACGTGGCAGTCTGTCACAGGGAGGTGCAACGGTGTACAAACAGATGTGTTCGTTTCCTCAGCATGAAGATTCTACCAAAGAGACAGACTCAGGCAGAGACCCCAAGGCCCAGGTTCTCCCGGCACAGCACGATCCTGGATTACATCAATGTGGTCCCGAAGGCCGGCCCCCTGGTGAGTGTCTGGGACATGCTTCCGCTCTTTCTCTTCTCTAAAGCTGACACCCCACTTTCAGACTTCTGCACCCCTTATCTTACAGACATCAAGGTGTGAAAAGTGCCAGCGATAGTACTGAATTCAAATCCTGGCTGGCACTTACTAGCTATGAGACCTCAGCCATGTCACTCAGTCCCTCTGAGCCTTCATTTCTTCCTCTGTCTCCTTTGAGAGTTGGTTTGAGGATTAGAATACATGCACTTTCTCAATAGGTAGCCATTATTCCATTATTACTGCCACCATTGATGTTACTAATCACACTTAACTGCTTAACAATTATACGTATCATCAGGAGGCTGTACCTCATAGGGATTCAGCACAGGGGGTCTGAAATCAGCCTGCATGGGTTCAAATCCTGCTGTCATCACTGTGTGATGAAACAAGTATCTTCACTTCTCTGTGCCTCAATTTCTTTAGCTGTAACATGGAGATAATACTAGCGGCCACCTCTTAGGATGATGCTGGGTGTTAAATATATTGTACTTGTATAATAAAATATTCAAAATATCACCTGGCCCCTGGGTAATACTCTGTAAATTCTGGAAATTATTAAGAGATAACATCTTATGCTGATGACTGCAAAATTTTTATCTCCCGGCTCCTTCCGTGAACTGCAGACTGTCTATGCAACATGTCCATGTGGGTGTCTGATCAGCACTTCAAACTTAGCCTGTCCAAAACCAATGTGAGATAATTCCCCATTCTGAGCAACATAGTGAGACCTCTCCTCTACAAAACAAATGAAAAATTAGCCGGGTGTGGTAGTGCATGCCTATTGTCCCAGCTACTTGGGAGGCTGAGGTGGGAGGATCTCTTGAACCTGGAAGTTGGAGGCTACAGTGAGTCGTGATTATGCCGTGCACTCTAGTCTGGTTGACAGAGTGAGACCCTGTCTCAAGAAGAAAAAGGACAGGCATGCTGGCTCACACCTGTAATCCCAGCACTTTGGGAGGCTGAGGTGGGTAGATTGCTTGAGCCCAGGAATTTGAGATCCTGGGCAACATGGTGAAACCCCATCTCTACTAAAAATACAAAAAATTAGCTGGGCGTGGTGGTGGGCACCTGTAATCCCAGCTACTCAGGAGGCTGAGGCAGGAGAATCGCTTGAACCCGGGAGGCGGAGGTTGCAATGAGATCACGCCACTGCACTCCAGCCTGGGCAACAAGAGTGAAACTTCATCTAAAAAAAAAAAAAAAAAAAAAAAACTAATTCCACCATTTATGCTCCATCTCTATCCCCATCTTAGCAAATAACACCACATTTTCCCAGCCAAGTCCAAAGCTTTAGAATCATGTTTCACTCCTCTCTTCTTATCACCCCACAACCAATCCATCAGCAAATTCCTTTCAAAATACAACCAAGCCAGTTCTCCCTACTCTTCCCTCACTCCCACAGGCCATGCACCAACACCTCTCTCCCGGGCACCACAGGCCCCTTCTGCATGCCTTCTCTGCTTCCGTTCTCACCCCCTCCAGTCTGTCTCTCTGCTTCCGTTCTCACCCCCTCCAGTCTGTCTCTCTGCTTCCGTTCTCACCCCCTCCAGTCTGTCTCTCTGCTTCCATTCTCACCCCCTCCAGTCTGTCTCTCTGCTTCCATTCTCACCCCCTCCAGTCTCTCTGCTTCCGTTCTCACCCCCTCCAGTCTGTCTCTCTGCTTCCGTTCTCACCCCCTCCAGTCTGTCTCTCTGCTTCCATTCTCACCCCCTCCAGTCTGTCTCTCTGCTTCCATTCTCACCCCCTCCAGTCTGTCTCTCTGCTTCCGTTCTCACCCCCTCCAATCTCTCTGCTTCCGTTCTCACCCCCTCCAGTCTGTCTCTCTGCTTCCATTCTCACCCACTCCAGTCTGTCTCTTTGCTTCCATTCTCACCCCCTCCAGTCTCTCTGCTTCCGTTCTCACCCCCTCCAGTCTGTCTCTCTGCTTCCGTTCTCACCCCCTCCAGTCTGTCTCTCTGCTTCCGTTCTCACCCCCTCCAGTCTGTCTCTCTGCTTCCGTTCTCACCCCCTCCAGTCTGTCTCTCTGCTTCCGTTCTCACCCTCTCCAGTCTGTCTCTCCGTGCATGCATGCTATCCTTTATTTTATTTTTTTTTTTAATTTTATTTTTTGAGATGGGACTTCACTGTTGTTGTCCAGGCTGGAGTGCAGTGACAAGATCTTGGCTCACTGCAACCTCCGCCTCCTGGTTCAAGCGATTCACCTGCCTCAGCCTCCCGAGTAGCTGGAATTACAGGCAAGCACCACCACGCCCCCCTAATTTTTGTATTTTTAGTAGAGATGGGGTTTCACCATGTTGGCCAGGCTGATCTCCAACTCCTGACTTCAGATGATCCACCCACCTCAGCCTCCCAAAGTGCTGGGATTATAGGTGTGAGACACCTCGACTGGCTATCAGTTTTTTTTTTTTTGAAACAGAGTTTCTCTCTGTTGTCCAGGCTGGAGTGCAGTGGCACAATCTCAGCTCACTACAACCTCCACCTGTGAGGTTCAAGTGATTTTTTCCTGCCTCAGCCTCCTGAGTAGCTGGGGCCACAGGCATGTGTCACCACGCCTGGCTAATTTTTGTATTTGTGGTAGAGACAGGGTTTTGCTATGTTGGCCAGGCTGGTCTTGAACTTCCCTGGATGCCCTATTAAACAGTCATCTCACCCTTCCTCTCGCTGACTTCTAGAAGGTGCTCAAATTTCTTGATGGCATTTGTCACTTACCAGTCATTGTACTTTTGCTAATTATCGTCTGTTCCTCCTTCCAAGATGGAATGCAAGCTCAGCAAGGCAAGGGCAGGGACTTAGTTTCACTCTGTGCTGTAAATCAGTGCCCGACGTGTGGTAAGTGCTCAAATATTTGCTGAATGAATGAATGAAGGATGGTCGTTCTTCCCTCAGGCTCAGAATCGGAATCAGAAAGCCACACCAAGCAGTCCTTCTCGGACCCCTCTTCCACCAGGTGCTCCCTCCCCAGAATCAAAGAAGAAACAGAAAAAGCAGCATCAGTTGCCCAGTTTCCCAGAACCCAAATCATCCACTCAAGCCCCAGAATCCCAGGAGAGCCAAGAGGAGCTCCATTATGCCACGCTCAACTTCCCAGGCGTCAGACCCAGGCCCGAGGCCTGGATGCCCAAGGGCACCCAGGCGGATTACGCAGAAGTCAAGTTCCAATGAAGGTCTCTTAGGTTTTAGGACTGGGACCTCAGCTAGGAAGAAAGGTAGAGTAAGAAAGAGGTTGAAGATAACAGAGTGCAAAGTTTCTCTCTCTCTCTCTCTCTCTCTCTCTCTCTCTCTCTCTCTCTCTCTCTCTCTCTCTCTCTCTGTCTCTCAAAAAACATCTGGCCAGGCACGGTGGCTCACACCTGTAATCCCAGCACTTTGGGAGTCCAAGACAGGCTGCTCGCCTGAGGTCGGGAGTTTGAGACCAGCCTGGCCAACTTGGTGAAACCCCGTCTCTACTAAAAATAACAAAAATTAACTGGGCATGGTGGCAGGCACCTGTAGTCCTATTTACTTGGGAAGTTGAGGCAGGAGAATCGCTTGAACCTTGGAGGCAGAGGTTGCAGTGAGCCAAGATCACGCCATTGCACTCCAGCCTGGGCAACAGAGCGAGACTCCATCTCAACAACAACAACAAAGAAATCCTCCAAATGGGCTGGGTGCAGTGGCTCATGCCTGTAATCCCAGTACTTTGGGAGGCTGAGGTAGGTGGATTGCTTGAGCCCAGGAGTTCGAGACCAGCCTGGGCAACATGGTGAACCCTGTCTCTACAAAAACGAAACACAGCTGGGCTTGGTGATGTGTGCCTATAGTTCCAGCTGTCAGAGGCATTTGACCCAGAGTAACTCCATCTGGAATAGGAGCTGAATAAAATGAGGCTGAGACTCACTGGGCTGCATTCCCAGACAGTGAAGGCATTCTAAGTCACAGGATAAGACAGGAGGTCGGTACAAGATACAGGTCATGAAGACCTTGCTGATAAACAGATTGCAGTAAAGAAGCCAACTAAGTCCCACCAAAACCAAGTTGGCCACGAGAGTGACCTCTGGTTGTCCTCACTGCTACACTTCTGACAGTGCCATGCCAGTTCACAAATGCCATGGCAACATCAGGAAGTTACCCCGATACGTCCTAAAACAGGGAGGAATGAATAATCCACCCCTTGCTTAGCAAATAATCAAGAAATAACCATAAAAGTGGGCAACCAGCAGCTCTAGGAGCTACTCTTGTCTGTGGAGTAGCCATTCTTTTGTTCCTTTACTTTCTTAATAAACTTGCTTTCACTTTACCGCCTTGCCCTGAATTATTTCTTGTGTGAGATCCAAGAACCTTCTCTTGGGGGTCTGGATCAGGACCCCTTTCTTGTAACACAGCTACTCGGGAGGCAGATGCAGGAGGGTCACTTGAACCCAGGAAGCCGAGGCTGCAGTGAGCCAAGATCACGCCACTGCACTCCATCCTGAGCAACAGAGTGAGACCCTGACTCAAAAAAAAAAAAAATCCTCCATGGATAGGCCATCTCATCCCAGACCTGGGCATTCGGAACAGCCTGACAAATCTGTCCTGAGTAGCCTTCTCTGAATATGGTGTTCTAAGAAGGTAGGCAAAGATTTGCCTCTGACACACCCCAGCTCCAGTCCAGAGGACTGCTCAGTCTCACGGGTTCTCAGAGGTGGGAGGGCTTTTAAAGACGACTAGATACAGCCGGGCGCAGTGGCTCACGCCTGTAATCCCAGCACTTTGGGAGGCTGAGGTGGATGGATCGCTTGAGGCCAGGAGTTTGAGACCAGCCTGGCCAACATGGTGAAACCCCGTCTCCGCTAAAAACACAAAAATTAGCCGGGCGTGGTGGTGCGCAACTGTAGTCCCAGCTACTCCAGAGCCTGAGGCAGGAGACTCGCTTGAACCCAGGAGGCAGAGGTTGCAGTGAGCCGAGATTGTACCACTGCACTCCAGCCTGGGCAACAGAGCGAGACTCTGTTTTGTTTTGTTTTTTTTTAAAAAAAACATGACTAGATAGGCTCCTAAGTCACCTCCAGCCTGCTGCCTATTTTCATACCACCTGCAAGCTAGAAATGTTTTTACATTTTAAATGGTTCGGGGGAAAGTCCGAAGAAGACTCTTCCATGCCCCTGGGAAGATGAAAATTCAGATTTCAGTGTGGCACCCAGCCGTGCTCATTCCTTTACACATTGCACTTATTTTCATGCACAGTTGAGTCGCTGGCCTGCAAAGCCTAAAGTATTTACCATCTGATCCTTTACAGAAGTCGGCTAGATCTTAATCTACATAAACTCATTTGTTTTCACAGAAGAGGAAGCGGGCGCAGAGGTTCATAAAGAGCTCAAGAGTAGCCGTGGCAAAAATGACTAGGTCTGTGACAAGAGGAAGGTTTTCAGGGTGAGGATTGGAAGGGCAGGAGACTGCATGTGGATGGGGTGCTAATGCGCTCTCAGATCCACCAATCTAAATAAGCGCAAACACATGCGGGGATGGAGGCGTGAACGCTTTGGAAATGGAATGAAGAACAACAAACTTACAACATGCTAAAAATCACGCGGTGGCTCACACCAGTAATCCCACTACTTTGGGAGGCCGAGGTGGGCGGATCACCTGAGGTCAGGAGTTCAAGACCAGCCTGGCCAACATGGTGAAACCCCGTCTCACCTAAAAAATACAAAAATTAGCCAGATGTGGTGACGGGCACCTGTAATCCCAGCTCCTCGGGAGGCTGAAGCAGGAGAATTGCTTGAACCTGGGAGGTGGAGGTTGCAGTAGCCGAGATCGCCCCATGCACTCCAGCCTGGGTGATAGAGTGAGACTGCATCTCAAAAAATAATAATAATAAAAAAATTTTTAAAAAAGAAGAAGAAATAGAGCAAAGGTGAGCACTTTGCTGGCCATCTCCTCTGCCGACCTCTGCTCCTCCATAGCCACCCAAGAGGTCTGTCTTCAGTAGTTATTGCATAGTTGGTGACATGGCAAGGTGGCCCTCTCTGGTGTGGTTTCCTGGCTGTGCTAAACCCTCCAGATGTGGAAAAAAATAAAAAATAAACAACTGAGGTGGATATGGTGGCTCATGCCTGTAATCCAGCACACTGCGAGGCCAAGGCAGGCAGATCACTTGAGCTCCGGAGTTCGAGACCAGTCTGGGCAACAGAGCGAGAGCCTGTCTCTACTAAAAATACAAAAATTAGCCGGGTGTGGTGGTGGGTGCCTGTAATCCTCAGCTATTCAGGATTCTGAGGCATGAGAATCGCGTGAATCCGGGAGGCGGAGGCTGCGGTGAGCTGAGATCACGTCACTGCACTCTAGCCTGGGTGACAGAGCAAGACTATGTCTCAAAAACAAAACAAACAAACAAACGAAAAACCTGAATTCGCTGCAAGGACCAAAGTTGGCCACCAGACATCAGTATACCCAGGATAATAGGACTACAGACTCATGGAGTAGGATGGGATCACCCAATGCAGCCACCTCATTTTACAGAAGGACTTCAAAGAGGAACAAGGTCTTGCATGTCACACAGCTGAACTGCAGAGCTGAGATTCAAACTCAGGCCCAGGATGGATGAGCACTGCTGGTTACACAGTCTCCTTTAACTAAGCTTAGAGTGGGACGGATGCTGCTGAGGAAGGAGACCACTACTATTCCTGCTGCCCTCTTCCCCCCACCTTGCCTAGTTCACAAGACAGGAGGAGACAGAAAGCAAAAAGCCAGAAAGAAACAAAAGTAAGATAAATAGCCAGACAACCTTGGCACCACCACCTGGCCCTAGGAGTTAAAAAAGGTAATAATAATAACATCAACCCCTGACCTAAACTACTTGTGTTATCTGTAAATTCCAGACACTGTAAGAAAAAAGCATTGTAAAACTTTTTGTTCTGTTAGCTGATGCATGTAGCCCCCAGTCACGTTTCCCACGCTTGCTCAATTTATCACAACCCTTTCACGTGGACCCCTTAAAGTTGTAAGCCTTTAAAAAGGCCAAGAATTTCTTTTTCAGGGAGCTTGGCTCTTAAGATGTGAGTCTGCCGATGCTCCCGGCCAAATACAAAACCTCTTCCTTCTTTAATCCAGTGTCTGAGGAGTTTTGTCTGCGGCTCGTCCTGCTACACTGCAAGGGCTTGAGAAAAAGGGAACTCCCTACAAGCTGCCCAAAGATTAAGCCTCTGCTTCCTTCCTTCTACCACCAAAGTCTGCCATGAGAGCAACTCTTGAAGATCTGTTTGACCTGGGAAATTACAAGATTGCATTGCTAAGGCACCAGGTTTGACCAGGAGTCAGTAACTTTGAAATGTGTGTGTTAAGGTCCTGACTTCTGCAATAGTGACTTGGGACTAGGAGGGAGGGCACTGTTATCCAGTACTCTTGGGGAAAGGCAATGTTGTGCAAAGAAAAACAACAACAGAAAGAAAGAGAGAAAGAGAAGAAAGGAAGAGAGGAAAGAGAAAGGAAAGAAAGGAAAGAAAGAAAGAGAGAGAGAAAGAGAAAGAAAGAAAGAAAAGAAAGAAAGAAAGAAAGAAAGAAAGAAAGAAAGAAAGAAAGAAAGAAAGAAAGAAAGAAAGAAAGAAAGAGAGAGAAACCCACCAGGCTTGGAGTCAGAAAACCCAAGGGGAACTTTCTGTATTGCCAAATATTCTTTTTAACCAGTTAATTGGGACATTAACTCCAGGAAGTATGAATATAAAATTGTTCTATTTTTTCTGATCACTGATTCAATCATGCTCTTTTTTTGTTTGTTTGTTTTTTGAGACAAGAGTCTTGCTCTGTCGCCCAGGCTGGAGTGCAGTGGTGCGATCTTGGCTCACTGCAAACTCTGCCTCCTGGGTTCAAGCGATTCCCATGCCTCAGCCTTCCAAGTAGCTGGGACTACAGGTATGCGCACTACCACACCCAGCTAATTTTTGTATTTTTCCTATTAAAGATGGGGTTTCGCTATGTTCACGAGGCTGGTCTCCAGCTCCTAACTGCAACTGATTCGCTCACCTCAGCCTCCCAAAGTTCTGGGATTACAGGTGTGAGTCACCGTGCCCAGCCTTCTCTGTTTCTTGATATGAGAGTTGGGTCCCCTGCTTCTCCCATACCTTCTCCAATTCCACCATTGGCAGACACCCATGCAGCCTGTTACTGCTTTCTTGGGTGACATATCACCTAGATTGCGGAAGCCCAGCTACCCTCCCTCGTGTCCATCCACCCTCTGCTATAGACAAAATGTATGTGTCCTTCCAAAATCTAGGTTGAAGTCCTAACCCCCAATGTAATGATATTTGAAGTCAAGACTTTTGGAAGGTGATTAGGTCATGAGGGTGGAGCCCCCATGAATGGGATTAGTGCCCTTAATAAAACACCCCAGAGAACTGTCCCTCCTACCACGTGAGGACACAACCAGAAGGCACTATCTGTAAACCAGGAAGTGAGTCCCCATCAGACACTGAGTCTGCTGACACCTTGATCTTGGACTTCCCAGCCTCTAGAACTATGAGAAAAAAATTTTCATTGTTTACAACCCACCCAGCCTATAGTATTTTTGTTATAGTAGCTAGAAATGACTCAGAAACTCACACATCCTAACCATGCTGGACTGGGGAGTACAGGCTATACTGCCCTAAGCTCCTCATTGCCTCCAGCTTTTCCTCTCTAATGCTCCTCTTCCCTGCACAGGGAGATGCAGGGCACAGCAAGAAGTTGGCTGCCCACACAGACACCCAATGGGGAGATAGCATGTTGATTCCTCCCATTCTATCAGGAAACCCAAGTCTTTCCTCGACACTTTATTGGAGCATCCCCTCCTACCCAGAGCCCTGGTAGACGTGAAGAGTTCAGGGAAAGAGAGGATGATGAAGCATCTCACCAAAGACTTCTCACCTGTCCAACAGCCAGCTGGCAGCTTTGTTTTCTTGGGGAAACTAGGCAGAGAGAAGCTTTCTGACTGCATTATTGGCTGCCCTCTTTAAACCATTTAAGAGGCAACAGAAAAAGTCCTATTCAGGGCAGGGCAGGGCACAGTGGCTCACGCCTGTAATCCCAGGACTTTGGGAGGCCAAGGTGGGTGGATCGCTTGAGGTCAGGAGTTTGAGACCAGCCTGGCTACATGGCAAAACCCCCCCTGTATTAAAATTACAAAAATTAGCTGGGTGTGGTGACAGGTGCCTGTAATCCCAGCTACTTGGGAGGCTGAGGCAGGAGAATTGCTTGAACCTGGGAGGTGGGTGTTGCAGTGAGCCAAGATCATACCACCTGGACAACAGAGTGAGACTCCATCTCAAAAAAAAAAAGAAAAAGAAAAAAGAAAAGAAAAGAAAAGAAAGAGAAAAAAGAAAGGAAGGAAGGAAGGAAGGAAGGAAGGAAGGAAGGAAGGAAGGAAGGAAACAAAATGTCCTATTCAACACCTGCTAATGAGGAGGACTTTGGTGTCATTTATACAGAAAATGTCATCTTTATTAAATAAGTCATACCCCCACCCTTAAATTTTAGCAGCAAAATGGCTTGCAAAGAGTTTCTGCCATGGTTTGAATGCTTGTGTCCCTCCAAAATTCATGTTGCAACTTAATCCCCAATGCAATAATATGAAGAGACAGGGCCTTTAGGAGGTGATTTTGTCATGAGGACTCCTTCCTCATGAATGGGATTAAAGACTATAAAAGAGGCTTCACGCAGTGTTGGTCCTTTATTGCCCTCCCACCTTCCATAACAGAGGCACACCTTGGAAGCAGAGATCAGGCCTTCACCAGATACTGAACCTGCTGGTGCCTTGATCTTGGACTTCAGCCTCCAGAACCATGAGAAATACTTTTTTTATTATTTAAATATTACCCAGTTTGTGGTAGTCTGTTATAGCCACACAAACGAACTACGACAGCCTGTAACATGAAGATGGCACCACTCCTGCCCCACTCTCACTAGACCTCTTCATGAAAGCACTGGCAATGCTCACAATGGATTTTGGAACAGGCAGAGATGAACTCTCCCAAGTGGTAATTCCCCCACCTTTATCAACAGCCTCCAGCTCTAGAGAGCACCACATTTTATTTTGTCTTGATTTTTTCTTTTCTTTTTTTTTAAGATGGAATCTCACTCTGTTTTCCAGGCTGGAGTGTACTGGCATAATCTCAGCTCACTGCAACCTCCGCCTCCCAGGTTCAAGAGATTCTCCTGCCTCAGCCTCCCAAGTAGCTGGGATTACAGGCATGCACCACCACGCCTAATTTTTGTATTTTTTCTTAGCAGAGACAGGGTTTCACCATGTTGGCCAGGGTGGTCTCTAACTCCTGACCTCGTGATCCATCCACCTCAGCCTCCCAAAGTGGTGGGACTACAGGCATGAGCCACCGTGCCCGACCTTAAATTTTTTTGGTAGATATGGGGTCTTGCTTTGTTGCCTATGCTGATCCCAAATTCCTGGCCTCAAGCAGGCCTCCTGCCTCAGCTATCCAGGAGACTAGGATGACAGGAGTGAGCCACCACACCCAGCCTACATCTATTGTTCCCAGACATCTGTATGTGGACACCCTGCAAGCACCTCAACATGTCCAAAACACATGCATTATCCTCCCATGCTCTCCTAAATGCTCCCAGCCTGAAAGCCCTTCTTCCCCTTGTATGCTTGATCTTAGCTTATCATGCTACCATTGCCCAAACTCAAAATCTGAGAAACAACCCTGACTTGACCCTCACTCTACGTATTGGCAACTCCTAGCCATTCTCCCTCCCAAATATCAGGTGGTGCTGCCTCCTCCACCCTCCCAGCTGCCACTGATCCTGATATTTCATCACTTGGACTGTGTACACATATGTATGTTAAAAGCATAGATGCCCATTTTCTGCCTCAGGGGAGCTGGGAGCCTGACATTTCTGGGAGCACTGCGTGGAGTTAATGTCAGCTGCTTTTGGCACGGCAGCTTTGTCTGGTCCGGCTGGGATCTCGTTGCTTAACCCATAGGAAGATGTCCAGTTTCAAAAGGAGGTGGTGCAGGTTTGCAAGTGCATAATCCAGCAAAAAAAAAAACAAGAACAACTTACTCCTGGAGTAGTCTACATGTGCCACCTACCTAACCTACTTAACGAAACCCAGATCTTTTCATATGTCTCCCAGTTTGGCACTGTGACACGGTTCAGACTGTCCAGAATTAAAACAACTGGAAATAATAAAGGCTATGTGCATTTGTGGAGTTTGAGTCTGAGGGTGTTGCCAAGATAGTTGCTGAAACAATGAACAACTACCTGTTTGGTGAAAGACTCATGGAGTGTCATTTTATGTCACCTGAAAAAGTACATAAAGAACTCTTTAAAGACTGGAATATTCCATTTAAGCAGCCATCAAATCCATCAGTGAAATGGTATAATCAGAATCGGACACTAACACAAAAGCTACAGATGGAGGAGTGATTTAAAAAGAAAGAAAAATTATTCAGGAAGAAATTAGCTGGCTGGGCATGGTGGCTCATGCCTTAATCCCAGCATTTTGGGAGGCTGAGGCAGGTGGATCACCTGAGGTCAGGTGTTGGGGAAAAGCTGAGTGTTGGGAAAAAAGCTGAGGCAGGGCTTGCATGTCTGACATAATGTAAAAGAGTCTTGGAACATGTCCGGGATCCAGGGTCTAAAACCCCTCGTGACCTTTGGAACACCAAGCTCTGCGCTAAAGGGTGGAAGGCTGCCCTGCTGCACCATAATCTAAGCCCAGGGCATAAAACCCCTTGTGGCTTGGATGGAATCCAGGGCTCAGGGCATAAAACCCCTCGTGGCCTCTGGAACGTGTCTAGACTTGCTGGCTCCTTGCTTCTAGCATTCCTAGGCTCATAGATCAATTGTATCTTAAACTAGAAGAACATGTTTCCCATTATCTTAAGTAGCAGAACATGTTCCATATGCTTCAAAGAAAATGTTAAACCATCACAGCTGTAAATCATGTGCTTGATGCACCACTTTCTTTCAACCCCCACATCCTCACCACCTGCTTCTTTGTTTGATCATCAATAAACAGTGCTGGCTTCCAGAGCTCGGGGCCTTTGCAGCCTCCACACTAGCATTGGCCCCCTGGACCCACCTTATGCACTCTTAACTTGTCTTTTCTCATTCCTTTGACTCTGCTGGACTTTGTAGCCCCCATGGCCTGGCGCTGGGTCTGATCACCCCAACATTCCTGGCACCCAACGTGGGGCAACGAAAACCCCAGTGACGGAACGCTAGAGCATGTGAAAGTGGAGGAGGTATTATCAGAGGACACCGAGGACGACTGAAAGAAGCTCGGTGGGAAAGCTGAGCACGCGGAAGAACCAGGGTAACAATCAGACAAAGTGAAAGCAAGTATTCTACTTATTTGAATTTCTTAAAGCATTTACTACGAAGAGGGGCAGTGAAAGTTAGTACTCAAAAATTTGTTATCACTCTTTAGTACAGTAAAGTAGTTTTGCCCATGGTTTCCAGAACAAGGGACTATGGAGTTGGATGAATGGGAGAGAATTCGCAGAGATTTTAAAAAGGCGTATAAAGAGGGAGCAAAAATTCCAGTTTCCGTTTGGTCAATGTGGGCGCTAATAAAGGCAGCTCTTGAGCCATTTCAAACAGATGATGAGGCAGATTCAGATGAGGAAGAGGAGAACGAGTGTAAAAAACTAACTTCAGATTCTGAATGCAAGGAGCAAAAACGAGAAGAGGTTAAAGAAGGCGAAACTGAAAAAGGTATATTTTACTAGCCTGTTGGCTCCACCTGCTGAATTAAGTGAATGGCCACCTCCTCCCTTTCCCCTTTTGGGTGAGAAAGTGAATTAGCTGTAAAACTTACTGCTCCTGTACTTGCAATGTTAAAACCTGGAGCAATTGCTGGTGCTATACAAAATTCTATTCAAAAAGCTAGAGCAAGCAGGGTGCAGTGGCTCACGCCTGTAATCACAGCACTTTGGGAAGCCAAGGCAGGCAGACCACGAGCTCAGGAGATCAAGACCATCCTGGCTAACATGGTGAAACCCCGTCTCTACTAAAAATACAAAAAAATTAGCCGGGCATGGTGGTGTGCACCTGTAGTCCAGCTACTTGGGAGGCTGAGGCAGGAGAATTGCTTGAACCTGGGAGGTGGAGGTTGCAGTGAGCCAGGATTGCACCACTGCACTCCAGCCTGGGTGACAGAGCGAGACTCTGTCAAAAAAAAGAAAAGAAAAAAAGCTAGAGCTGAGGGAGACCTTGAAGCATGGCAATTTCCAGTTACTATAATACAGCAAGGAGGACAGAATATAACTAATTGGGTCACTTTTCCTTTTAAGTTACTGAAGGAATTTAAGTAAGCCATTAGTCAATATGGTCTGAACTTTCCTTTTGTGCAAACTTTGTTACAAAATGTGGCTCCTGATAATAGGTTAATACCATATAATTGGGATACTTCAACAAAATCTGTTCTCACTCCGTCTCAGTATTTACAGTTTAAAACCTGGTGGGCTGATGAAGCGCAAACTCAGGCAAGGGAAAACACACAAATGCAGCCACCTGTGCCTGTTTCCTTTGAACAGTTAATGAGAGTTGGCCCTAATTGGGGTAGATTAGAAAATCAAGCAGTAATGGAGGATGTTGCCATTGTTCAACTGCAATCTGTGCACTTACAGGCATGGGAAAGGATAAATATTACAGGGGAAAAACATCCTTCTTTCAGATCTGTCCAACAAGGACCTAAAGAACCATATATTGTTTTTATTACTCGGCTCCAAGAGGCTGTGTATAAAGCCATAACTGATAAAACACCTCAGGATGTTGTAACACAGCTTCCTGCATATGATAATGCTGATGCAGAATGTCAAACTGCTATCAGACCTATGAGACGGAAGGCTCATTTGGCTGACTATATTGGGGCTTGTGACGGTATTGGAGGTAACTTGCATAGGGCTACTCTTTCAGCTCACGCTATGGCTGGATTGAAAGTAGAAAGGCCCCATTTCTCAGGCTCTGGCTTTAATTATGGGCAATCTGAATACACAAAAAAGGAACGTAGAAAAGGAAAATAAAAAGGCTGGGCAAGATATATGGTGGAGGGATGCACATACAAAGAGCCGGGGAAAAGGAAAGATAATTATATGGGGAAGAGGATTTGCTTGTGTCTCTCCAGGTGACAATCAGGTACCTGTGTGGTGCCCATCAAACAGCCGAAGACCTATCAAGAGCCACAGCATCTAGTGGACCCACTTGTACAATGCAAATTGAAGGCTTGAGGATTGCCTTCTTGCTCTACTGTTGCACGAGAAGGATAAGCCTCGATTTGATTTTTCTATGCCTTCCGTTAGAAGGGGCCTGTTTCTCATTATCAGTGGAAAGTTTTACACCATGATAATTAACCAAAGAGGCAGAAGCTGAGTTACAGCTTGTAGAACAAATGCTTCAGCAATGGCATGCCTCCCAGCTATAGCCACAAAAGTTTTTGCGTCTGTTTCGCTAGATTTACTAACGTGGGTTTGAGGGTATGCTTGTGTTTTTTGCAGGAGACAAACAAATGTGTGGATGCCCTCAAGATGTGTACGACCATGGAATGGGAGACTGGAGGGACCAATGGATCCCAGCCAAGGACCTGGTTCCCCCAGTATGAGCCATGAGCCAGTTTAAATCTGAATGTGAAGATGGAACGAGGACCAACCGGAGTCAGGCTGACATCAACCCCCATAACACGGGGACAGATCAAGAAAACCACACAGGAAGCTGAGAAACTGCTGGAGCACCAGGGTTTTACCTTTTGCTGGGATTCAGAGGTACAACAGATGCTTAACGGACCAATGCTTTCTGACTGAGCTCCTCTCTACCTGAATACAAGACACCTTAATAGTTAGGCAGGAATATCGTCGCCCCTATTCAGCATGAAGAAGTTGCGGAAGACGGACCTTCATCCTTCTGCAACCCTTAGGATTAAGGATCCTCCTGTAAATGGGAAAGGGGAAATACGTAAGAAGCATTCAAACCAGAGTGACTCCATTTTGAATACGGGCCAATGCATCCTAATGAGGAAGGGATGAAAAAAATGAATATATTTATAAGATATAAATATCCCCCATATGCCTGGGACCTGTTGTTGGATGCTTACAGATTGACACACAAGCCTGGTTGGCAGTAGTCCCCGGAAAAAATAAATCACAGGCTGCTTTGCATATGATTTGGGGGCATAGTTTAAAATACAACTATTCCAGTCCTAAAACTCTGAAGTTCCATCCGAATAAGCTCGAATGGGAGCAAAACAAAGTTACATTTGAAGGTGTGGATGCTCGAACTTGGGAAGATTGTATAGTAAGACTGAGGTGCTTCAAAGTAACTCCTGTGGAATCATCATTGATTAGTCCCCTAACGGGATCTTTAAGGAAAATTGCACCGGAAAGCCTTCCTGTAGAACAAATGTAGTAAACCAGTGGAATTGCTGGCAAAGGAATCATACAAAGTATGTTCGCACGGAAGCTAATGCCCCTATCATGTGGAGTCCTGCTGGCATTGTTGCCCGTAGCCCAAAAATGATATCTCCTGCCATAGGACAGGAACATTCTGAATTATGGAAATTAGTTATGGCTCAAAGTTCAATCAAAAGTTGGGAGGGTAAATATAAAAGGTATAGAGGGGAGGGAGGTAAAAATAAATATGCTCTCTCTTTTCTTTCCAACAGGACCCTTTGGATTCAAAGTTGTGTTCAGCCACCTTTTATGCTAGCAATAGGAAATGTTACCAACTTTTAATAAAAATCAGACTATCCTGATAATTAAAGCCAGAGAAGGAGTTTGGATCCCTATATCTCTAAATAGAACATGGGAGGCATCATCCTCCATTCATATTGTAACTAAGATCCTTAAAAAACTCTTATCCCAAAGATTTATAGTTGCTCTTATATTTGCTATAACTGGCCTCATTGCTGTTACTACTACCGCTACAGTAGCTAGTGTGGCTTTACATTCATCTGTGCAAACTGCTGAATTTGTCAATAAGTGGCAAAAGAATTCCACAAAATTATGGAACTCCCAAGCTCAAATAGATAAAAAAATAGTTAACCAAATTAATGATCTCCGTCAGACAGTGATTTGGATGGGAGATCATATTATGAGTTTAGAAAGTAGAATTCAAATGCAATGTGACTGGAATACATCTGACTTTTGTATTACTCCTCATAGTTACAATGAGACAGAACATCCATGGGAAAAAGTTAAACGCCATCTAGAGGGTAGAGAGGAAAATCTTACCCCCAATATTATAAAACTAAAAGAGCAGGTTTTTGAAGCCTCTCAGGCTCACTTAGCCCTGCTCCTTGGAACTGATATTTTGAACAAGACAGTGGATGGGTTGTCTGCAATCAATCCTCTCAAATGGATTAAGGCCATTGAAAGCTCTACATTTGCAAATTCTGTTCTAATAATTAGGTGCTTGTGCTGTCTCCTTTACTCTGCAGATGTAGAAGCCACCTCTGGAGAGAAAGCCGCCATCAAGAACAAGCAATGATAGCTGTGGCGGTTTTACAAAAAAGAAAAGGCGGGCATGTTGGGGAAAAGCTGAGTGTTGGGAAAAAAGTTGAGGCAGGGTTTGCTAGTCTGACATAATATAAAAAGAGTCTTGGAACATGTCCACAGTCCAGGGTCTAAAACCACTCATGGCCTTTGGAACACCAAGCTCTGTGCTAAAGGGTGGAAGGCTACCCTGCTGCACCATAATCTAAGCCCAAGGCATAAAACCCCTCATGGCTTGGATGGAATCCAGGGCTCAGGGCATGAAACCCCTCCTGGCCTCTGGAATTTGTCTAGACTTGCTGGCTCCTTGCTTCTAGCATTCCCAGGCTCATAGATCGATTGTATCTTAAGCTAGAAGAACATGTTTCCCATTATCTTAAGTAGCAGAATATGTTCCATATGCTTCAAAGACAATGGTAAATCATCACAGCTGTAAGTCATGTGCTTGATGCACTGCTTTCTTTCAACCCCTACATCCTCACCACCTGCTTCTTTGTTTGATCACCAATAAATAGTGCAGGCTTCCAGAGCTCGGAGCCTTCGCAGCCTCCACACTAGCGTTGGCCCCCTGGACCCACCTTATGCACTCTTATCTTTTCTCATTCCTTTGACTCCACTGGACTTCATAGCCCCCACAGCCTAGTGTTGGGTTTGATCACCCCAACAGTCAGGAGTTCGAGACCAGCATGGCCAACATGGTGAAACACTGTCTCTACTAAAAATACAAAAATTAGCCAGGCATGGTGGCAGGCACCTGTAATCCCAGCTACTTGGAAGACTGAGGTAGGATAGTTGCTTGAACCTGGAGGCAGAGGTTGCAGTGAGCCAAGATTGGGCCACTGCACTCCAGCCTGGGTGACAGAGCAAGATTCAATCTCAAAAAAAAAGGAATTAGCTAAAAAAGGAATTATGATTTTCCTTCGATTTTCCAGAAAACAGAAAGTATTTCAAAAACTAATTGTCAGACATCTACAAAAGGCCAGGGTTTATATAAGAAGAAGAAAAAGGTTTTAGGCACTCTTGACACTCCTGAGAAGACTGTGGATATCCAGGGCCTCACACCAGTTTGTACACCAATATTTCTGGAGAGACAAAAATCTGAAGTGGCTGAAATGAATGACGATGATGAAGATAATGAAATTGTTTTCAAACAGCCCATATCCTATGTAAAATAAGAAACACAAGAGACTCAAACACCTACACATTCACGGAAAAAAAAGATGAAGAAAAAGCAATCCGTGATTTTCAATGTATTACATATAATATTTCTTCTGAAAAATATAATATTTTCATGAGAGTGGACTTTGTGTTTTACCAGGTACAATGAAATGCAACCCTTGACAAGATTTTCAGAGGTAAAATACACTGTTTTGTCAAGTTAAGGAGAAATCTGTAATTCTGGATTGCCTGCCCTTGGCTGAAATACAGGGGTGCATACCAGCTTGCACTGGCTTGGCTGACATTGCCTCTTTGTCCTAGCCTCTAGTTTTCTTTTGATATTTCATAGCTCTCCTTAGTTACTCTACCTGGATAGAAAGTTGACGACTAACTGCAGGTTTAAGTACTAAACTGCAGCCTTTTTCTTTTTTCTTTTTTTTTTTTTTTTTTGAGACAGAGTCTTGCTCTGTCACCCAGGCTGGAGTGCAGTGGCGCGATCTCAGCTCACTGCAAGCTCCGCCTCCCGGGTTCACGCCATTTTCCTGCCTCAGCCTCCCAAGTAGCTGGGACTACAGGCGCCCACCACTACGCCTGGCTAATTTTTTTACATTTTTCGTAGAGACGGGGTTTCACCGTGTTAGCCAGGATGATCTCCATCTCCTGACCTCGTGATCCACCTGCCTCGGCCTCCCAAAGTGCTGGGATTACAGGCGTGAGCCACCGCGCCCGGCCTCTGCAGCCTTTTTCTATCACCAGCAGATAAAGACCACCAATCTGGTTTGTCCATCTACATGGTTTGTCAGGGACATTTAACTCAAGAGGGTGCTTTAGATTTCAACATCAGATGGTTGAAGCTGGAAAGTAAATTATATGTAGTGTGAGAAGGCAGTTCCAGTTTTTCGTTTTGTTTTGTTTTGAGACAGAGTCTTGCTCTGTTGCCCAGGCTGGAGTGCAAAGGCACGATCTCGACTCACTGCAACCTCCGCCTCCTGGGTTCAAGTGATTATCCTGCCTCAGCCTCCCCAGTAGCTGGGATTACAGGCGCGTGCACCACCATGCCTGGTTAGTTTTTGTATTTTTAGTAGAGACAGGGTTTCAACATGTTGGTGAGGCTGGTCTCAAACTCCTGACCTCGTGATCCACCCGCCTCGGACTCCCCAAGTGCTGGGATTACAGGCGTGAGCCACCGCACCCAGACCAGCAGTTCCAGTTTTAGCATAGATTTGCTTATGTGTTAGTTCAAATTTTAATAGAGATTCAAAAATGACTCATTTTTACCAATAATGTTAAATTAGTTTTTGTTGGGCTAGCATGGATTCATAACCACCATTTTATACTAGCATCATCAGTGAGGAATTGTATTTCAAGGTTCAAACAAAAACCAGCAAATAAACTTTTTTCTACAAAAAAAAAAAAAAAATAGCACAGATGCCCACGTGCCATGGGGCTCAAGGAGAACAAGCTCCATGCTGAGCCCTTTACATACACCACCATGTTTGAATGTCATAGCAACTCTGAGACAAGTGTTCTTGCTCAGCTCCCGAGTGAAACTGAAGCTCAGAGAGGCTAAGCAAATTACCCAAGGTGACTCAGCTTTTCAGGGGCAGAGCCAGTATGTGACACCAGTCAAGCATGTCAGTTGGACTCCACACCCATGATCTCAACACTTCCTGTACGTCCTCTAATTGTGGCAATGAAGAACTAGGGCTTAGGCCAGGCGTGGTGGTTCACGCTTGTAATCCCCACACTTTGGGAGGCTGAGGTGGGTGGACCACTTGCGGTCAGGAGTTTGAGACCAGCCTGGCCAACATGGTGAAACCTCGTCTCTACCAAAAATACAAACATTAGCTGGTCCTGGTGGCAGGCACCTGTAATCCCAACTACTCAGGAGGCTGAGGTAGGAGTATTGCTTGAACTCGGGAGGTGGAGTGTCAGGCCTCTGAGCCCAAGCTAAGCCATCACAGCCCCTGTGACCTGCACGTATACATCCAGATGGCCTGAAGTAACTGTCGATCCACAAAAGAAGTGAAAATAGCCTTAACTGATGACATTCCACTGTTGTGATTTGTTTCTGCCCCACCCTAACTGATCAATGTACTTTGTAATCTCCCCAACCCTTAAGAAGGTTCTTTGTAATCTCTCCCACCCTTGAGTATATACTTTGTGAGATCCACCCGCTGCCCGCAAAACATTGCTCCTAACTCCACCGCCTATCCCAAAACATATAAGAACTAATGATAATCCCACCACCTTTTGCTGACTCCTTTTTCGGACTCAGCCCGCCTGCACCCAGGTGAAATAAACAGCCTTGTTGCTCCCACAAAGCCTGCTGATGGACTCTTCACACGGACGCGGGTGACACAGAGGTTGCAGTGAGCCGAGATCCCGCCACTGCACTCCAGCCTGGGCGACAGAGCGAGACTCAGTCTCAAAAAAACAAAAAAAAAACAACAACAAAGGTGACCCCCGAACCCCAACAATAACAAAGGTGACCCCCGAACCTTGACACCTCGACAGGGCTGAGAGGGGAGAAGCTGGGTGAGGGCCTCTAAATGTGGGGAGATTTTAGGGAAGGGAGGCAAAGATGACCTCCTGGACCTAAAAGAGGAGGGAGGACATGAGGGTAGGAGAGGCATTGAGAGGCGCCCACCTTGCCCTTGGCAGGGTCCCCAAGTAGATGGGATGGAATAAATGGGAAAGAGCAGGGACCCCACGATCTCCAGGGATGGAAGGGGGTTCGGGGAGGAGGAGGATTTAAGGAAATTTGTGAGCCCGTAGGGAATGAGGAGACCCCGAAGGTCGAATCTTGGAACTTCGAAGGTCTAAAGCCAGGAGGGATGAGGAGTGGAGAGTGAAAGGAAGGGTCTGGTTCTAAGCGGTGGATGGGGCAATGGAGCTCCCCAGTGGACCAAGGAGATGCCGAGAGGGATTCTCCCCTCAACAACCCAGTTCCCTCTCTCCCTCCAAGCTCCGCTCCGCATCTCCAGGCCTGGGCCAGGTCTCCCGGACGCTGCCAGAACCTCCCCGAACAAGCGCAGACAAAAGCCTCAGCAAAAACGCCTGAAGAAGGCTCATATAAGCCCTTGCCATCCAGAGGGAGAAGGCGAGGCGGGCGGAGTACGCTGGGTGGGGATTCAAAAGCGACGCGAGCTCTCTGGCCAATCAGAGCCGAGAATAGTGAGTCGCGTCGCTCAACAAGAAGTGAGTGGGACCCTAACCCATCGCCGCTGGGTTCCCCTACAAATCGGAAGTCTCGCTTCCCCTTACGCAGAAGTTGATTGGTCAGTTTTCAGAACTAGCCTGTCAATTTTGGAAGCTGACTGAACGGCATTTCCTTATCGACACAAGGTCCCGCCTCCAGTCTCCTAGCGCCATGGGGGCACAAGGGGCGGAACAGAAAAACCTTAAAGGGCGAGGTACGTGGTAAACGAAGAGGTTTCCAAATGGCGTCAGATCCCGATCTTAGTAACAGGAGAAGCAATAAAAGAACAAGCTAGAACAATCCCATGACGCTAGACGTGAGCAGTACGCGCCATCTGCCTTTGGGATTTAAAGTAACCGAATGGATAGACCCTGACTTGAAATCTGAAGATCCTGGTTCTCATCAGTCTCCAGGAAAGAAAAGCAAGCCAGATCTCTTGGCAAAAATCCTATTCCGGCCAGTCACTGGACGAGTAACATCGTCCAGCATAGGGCGATCCTGGTGCCTGGGACTTCTCCTTAAAATGCAATTTTGCGGGCCAGGCACGGTGGCCTACCCCTGTAATCCCAGCACTCGAGGCAGGAGGATCACGTGAGGCCAGGAGTTCGAGACCAGCCTGGCCAATATGGGGAAACCCCATCTCTACTGAAAATACAAAAATTAGCTGGACATGGTGGCGCATGCCTGTAATCGCAGTTACTCGGGAAGCTGAGGCAGGAAAATCGCTTGAATCTAGGGAGGCGGAGGTTGCAGTGAGCAGAGATCGCACCACTGCACTCCAGCCTGGGTGACAGAACAAGACTGTCTCAAATAAATAAATAAATAAATAAAAATTTTAAAACACCCTGTAATCCTAGCACTTTGGAAGGCCCAGGTGGGAAGATTGCTTGAGACTAGCAGTTTAAGACCAACCTGGCCAACACAGAGAGAACTCTTCTCTATTAAAATAAATAATTTTTTAAAATGTGGATTAAATGAGTTCATATTATTCATTAAAATAGACCTCCAGTCTGGCCAACATAGTGAAGCCCCATCTTTACTAAAAGTACAAAAATTAGTGGGGCGTGGTGGCGGGCACCTGTAATCCCAGCTACTCAGGGGGCTGAGGCAGGAAAATCGCTGGAACCCGGGAGGTGGAGGTTGCAGTGTGTTGAGACAGCGCCACTGCACTCCAGCCTAGGTGACAGAGGGAGACCCTGTCTCAAAAAAAAAAAAAAAAGACCTTCATTTTACAAAATAACGTAGTACTCCCCCAACTCTCAAGGTTGTGAAGAACAAGGAAAGATTTAGAGAGGGCCACAGATTAGAGGAGACTAAGGAGAGAGAGTGACTAAATCCAACATGGTAGTCCAGATTGGATCCAGGACCAGAAACAAAGGACATTAGTGTAAAAACTGGTAAAATCCAAATAAAGCCTGCAGTTTACCTAATAGTCCTGCCAGTTTCTTAGTTGTGACTAATGTACCATGTACATTACATGACAATGTAAGATGGCAACATTAGAGGAACTTGAGTCAGGAGTAGATGAGAACTCTATTATCTTTGTAACTTTATATTTGTAACTTTTCTGTAAGTATAAAAGTATTCCAGGCGAGCATGGTAGCTCATGACTGTAATCCCCTGGCACTTTGGGAGGTCAAAGCAGGAGGATCTCTTGAACCCAGGAGTTTGAGACCAGCCTGAACAACATTCTGAGATCCTGTCTCTATAAAATAAGGCACCTCGTGTGGTGGTGTGTGCCTGTGGTCCCAGCTACTCGGGAGGCTGAGGTAGGAGGATGGTTTGGGCCCAGGAGGTTGAGGCTGGAGTGAGCCATGATCACACCACTGCCCTCCAGCCTGGGTGACAGAGGGGGAACCTGTTTCAAAAAAAACACACAAAAAGTATTGCAAAATAAAGCATATATTTAAAAATATAAAGACCTATGCCACTCCTCTTAGCTGATTCTTTTCCAGTCCCTGAATCACTATGTTTGTTTTACTTTCAGAAGCTGTTCCCTCCCCAGGAATATTCAACTTCCAGTCTTCCAATACCTTCCTATAGCAGCCTTTCCTAACCATCTTATCTACTTGATTTTTTTTTCTTTTTTGAGATGAAGTTTCACTCTGTAGCCCAGACTAGAGTGCAATGGTGCAATCTCAGCTCACTGCAACCTCCACCTCCTGGGCTCAAGTAATTCTCCTGCCTCAGCCTCCCAAGTAGCTGGGACTACAGGCATGCCCTACCATGCCCGGCTAATTTTTGTATTTTTATTTTATTTTATTTATTTATTTTATTTATTTTTGAGACAGGGTCTCACTCTGTTGCCCAGGCTGGAGTGCAGTGGCATGATCTCAGCTCACTGCAACGTCTGCCTCCCAGGTTCAAGCCATTCTCCTGCTTCAGCCTCCCAAATAGCTGGGATTACAGGTGCCTGCCACCACGCCCAGCTAATTTTTGTATTTTAAGTACAGATGGGGCTTCACCATCTTGGCCAGGCTGGTCTCAAACTCCTGACCTCAAGTGATTCGTCCACCTCGGCCTCCCAAAATGCTGGGATTAGAGGCGTGAGCCACCAGGCCAGGCCCCTAACCACGTTATCTACTGTATCTCCCTACCTCAGTGCTTCTATTTCCCCTTGCTCTGATTTGACATCTTCAGGTACTTATTCTTACAGAATATATGCTATGTATGTCTCATCTGTCTCCCTTACAAGCATGCAAGTTTCCTGAGAGTAGGGGCCATGTCTATTCTGTCCCCAGTGTGCAGCCTGGAGCCCAAAGCATAGCAGGCATTGAGTATTTCTTAAATGAACGCATGTAAGAATGACGACTGCTTCTCAGCAAAACACTGTCACAACTACCAGCAATAACAATGAGTAAATATCATTTGTTCAGCCTAATTGTGGTCCAGATTCTGTGTTTACTAATACACGGGTAATATCACAAAGAACCTGGACGGCAGTATTAGCCCCATTTCTCAGATGGAGAAACTAGGGCATAGAGACTAGAAGGACCTAGAGTTACAAAGCAAGGTAGAGCCATGGCCCCTAGTAGAACCCAGCGCTTAGAATGGCTAAGACCCCCAAACCATCTACCAGGCCCTGTGCCCTGGGGAGTGTCCACATGTCCAGATTTCCCTACCTAAAATGTCCCTTGAGTCCTAAATAATCTGTCTTGAGGATATGGCAGGAATAAACAGAGAATGAGAAACAGAGAGACAGAGAGAGAGAGAGAAGGGGGCAGGGGTCCCGGGACTACTGGATCTGAGACAGGAAAGGGTCTGGGGACCCAGAGTTCGGGGTCTGAAGAAGGAGGGGCTGGAGCATGGACTCCCGGGTCTGAGAGAGGAGGGGCTGGGGCCCTAGACTTCCGGGTCTGAGGGAGGAGGCGGCTGGGGATCTGGACTCCTGGGTCTGAGGGAGGAGGGGGCTGGGGATCTGGACTTTTGGGTCTTAGGGAGGAGCTGGGGATCTGGACTCCTGGGTCTTAGGGAGGAGCTGGGGATCTGGACTCCTGGGTCTGAGGGAGGAGGGGCTGAGGATCTGCACTCCTGGGTCTTAGGGAAGAGCTGGGGATCTGGACTCCTGGGTCTGAGGGAGGAGGGGGCTGGGGATCTGGACTCCTGGGTCTGAGGGAGGAGGGGCTGAGGGGGTGCTGGAGGACTTAAGTAAGCTGTCTCGAGGAACTACATCCAGGTCCCCTCCTGTGCTCTTTCTTTCAGGGGTCCGGATCACTCCGCGAGCCACGCCCCATTTCTGACCTGGCCAAGCCCCACCTCTCTCCGCCTGGGTCCCTCCCCAACCTTCCCCGGCCCTCGAAGGATCTCGGAGGCGAAGTTACTAGAAGATACTTAAGAGGGCCCCAGGGGAGATGGAACAACCAAAGGACGGGGCTGGGCCAGAAGGGTGAGACAAACAAAGACCTCCTGAGAGGGGGACAGAAACCCAGAGAGAGGAGGGGACAGTGAAAACGAGAGAGAAAGGATGCGCTGAGCAGACCTGCATAGAGAATCAGGAAAAACAAAAAAGGCTCAGGTATCATCACATAGAATCTTAGAAGAGCTTAGTGAGAGTTGAGCGAGATATTTAGAAACAGGCGGAGACCAGGTGCAGTGGCTTATGCCTGTAATCCCAGCATTTTGGGAGGCCGAGGCGGGTGGATCACCTGAGGTCGGGAGTTCGAGACCAGCCTGAACAACATGGAGAACTCTCTCTCTCCTAAAAATACAAAATTAGCCGGGCATGGTGGCGCATGCCTGTAATCCCAGGTATTCGGGAGGCTGAGGCAGGAGAATCGCTTGAACCCGAGAGGCGGAGGTTGCGGTGAGCCAAGATCAGCCATTGCACTCCATCCTGGGCAACAAGAGCGAAACTCCATCTTAAAAAGAAAAGAAAAGAAAAAGAGCTAGAAACAGATACTCATCGAACAGAAATTTCCAAGAATAAACCAAGAAATGTGAAGACTCCAGGGATCCCCAGAAGGCTGGAGAAATCGTGGCCGTCCACTGTTTTAGCACTTACCAGACCCAGCCCTGTTATTCGTGCCTTTGATACCATCCAAAGCCATCTTTGACTATAAACAAGTTAAGGTTTGGAATAGGAAAATGGTTTGTCCAAAGATACACCACCAAAAGCGAGGCGGCCAGGAATTGGAACTGAGTTCTGTCTCATGCTGCAGTTCATGGCAGAGCTGTCTGTTTCTCTAGAGAGACCCGGGTTAGAAACAAAAAGAGAGAGAGAAGCGGGGGAGGAAGTCACAGGTGGGCACTGAGGATGGAGAGATGGCTGCCTTCCGCAGAGGTGCAGAGACAGCCTGGCAGCGAGAAACAAGGAAGTACGGAGACGCTGAGCCCCACTGACCTGTCTTTTTGTTCTAGGAACAACCTGTCCCTGCCGTCATCTGGGACTGAGCCATGGCCCCCTGCGCCTCTCCCAACCCCACCACCCTGGCTCCTGAGCTCCACAGACCCCGCCCACCTGGGGCTCCCAGAGAGCGTGGCCTCTGTCACCGTGCCCATACGCCTGGACACCCTCTCCTGCCTCCTGCACAGCGCCCTGCTGGGGGCCTACACCTTCCAACAGTCCTTGCCCTCTTGCTCCTGCTGCCCCCAGGCAGGCCACACTCAGCCTGGCGCGGTCAGGAGGCCTCCCAGGGGACGCGGGGGCTGGGAAGTCAGGCACAGGCCAGGCTGGGGCCGGGGCCCACATCGACGAGGAGGCCTCGGGAGAGCTGAGCAGCCAGAGAGGGGTTGGGCGGGGGGCCCTGGGGCTGGCCCCAGGACCCCACCAATGACACTGCCATCAGCACCAACACTGCCTGCCCAGGATGGGAAGAAGGAAGCTCGAGGTCCAGAGCCACCCCTGGAAGCACCACCGGCTGCTGAGGACTGGGAGACAGAGTACTAGGACCCTGGAGGGTCCAGCACCTGAGATTGCAGTCGCCCAGGAGGGTTTTCCTGGGGCCCGGAGTGACCTCGGCCCTGTCAGAAGAACCCCAAGAGACATCTTCCATCCTCCCCTCTCCCCAAAACCATGGTCCCAGGAGTAGCTCCTGTGAGCCACTTGGTGAACCTGACCTAAGTCACCTGAATCCCAAGCCAGAAGAAAACCCTAAACCTCATGCCCAGGCCTGTCTCCTTGATGGCCTCAACCCCATTCCCAATGCCATCCCCAACCACAACCACAATCCTTACCTCATTCTCAATCCCCAAGGTTCCCCGAGCCCCATCCCCTACCCTCTCCCTAACCCCAAAGCCACTCCTACCAGCCTCTCTCTTCCCCACTGTCAACCCCTATTCCCAAACCCATTCACTCCCATCCCTGTCACCAGTCCCAACTCCACTTCTGCGCCTCAACCCAAACCCACCCTCGTTACCAACCCCTTTCTCCTCATTCCCTATGTACCTCAGCCCATCTTTAATGTCCTCTGAATCTACAGCTCCAACGAGCCCCATCCTCAACCTCAGCCACAGCTCTGTGTCCATCCCCACGAAGAACAAACAATAAATGTGTGACTCTCCCTGCATCTTGCATGTGTGTGCTTACACAGCTCCGACAAAGCCAGGGTTGCTGTGAGCAAGGCTGGCGACAAGGTAGTGGGTCCAGGGGAGGGTCACAGAGGTCAGTGAGCAGGGGCTGGGGGTGGGGAGTCCCCTGGATGCCTGCTTCAGCAAATTCCATTTGAGGCCTCTGCCACCGCTGCATTTCTGATTGCTGGAAGCTGCTGGATCGTGGGACCATTGTGTAGGGAGGCTTAAGGGATTTGGGGAACCTATGGGGGCCAAGAGGCCAGTGACCAGGCTCAGCTCAGTCTGCACAGAGGGGCCGTGGCAGAAGGAGGGCTCGGGCAGGCTCTGCCACTCAGGTAGGCACCAAGCATGGGACCTGTAGCCCCCTTTTCCCCAAGTCCCAGGAGTCTAGGGTCCCAGCTCCTCCTCCTCCCAGGACCTGGTGTCCACCCCCTGGCCCCTAGCCCCTTCCTTACCCAGCACCCAGGAATCCAGGCCCCTGGGCCTCTCCTCACCTAGGACTCAGGAATCTAGGCCTCCAAGCTATTCTTTGCTCAGAACCTGGAAGTCCAGGTCCCCGGCCTTCTCTTCCCCAGGACGCCAGGCTCCAAGAACCCAGCCCCTCCTCCCTGTTGTCTTTCCAGGATCCCTACCATCCTCCTCCCTCAGACCCGGGAGTCCGGGCCCCCAGTCCCTTCCTTCCCCAGGACCCAGGCGTCTAGGTCTCCATCTCCTTCTCCCAAGCACCTGGCATCCCACTCCTGAGCCCTCTCTTCCCCCAGTTCCCTTCCTCCATCAAGTCCCAGGAATCCAGCTCCCAATCCCATCTCTCCCCTTCCCCGCAGATCACCATGTACAGCTTCATGGGTGGTGGCCTGTTCTGTGCCTGGGTGGGGACCATCCTGCTGGTGGTGGCCACGGCAACAGACCATTGGATGCAGTACCGGCTGTCAGGGTCCTTCGCCCACCAGGGCCTGTGGCGGTACTGCCTGGGCAACAAGTGCTACCTGCAGACAGACAGCATCGGTGAGCCCCCCGGCCAGGGTCCGGGCCGCGCCTGGGGAAAGAGCAGGGCGGACCTCGGGGCCCAAGGACACCTGTATTCCAGATGGAGAACTCTGCGGCTCAAAGAGGGAAAGGGAGCAACCCAAGGTCACTCACATGGAGGGGGCAGAACTGGTACTGCAGGGTTGCTTTCTAGCTGCAGTGACACGGGGTGCTGGTTTGCAGGTTAAGTTGGGAGAGGCGGCATTTCCTGACGCCTCAAAGGTGTCATGCACAGCAACTGGGGCTAGTGTCACGAAACAGCATTTTCTAAATATCTACTATGGACCAAGAACTATGTTAGGTACCAGGGGATACAGAAGAAATATGGGCCCTAAATTTGCTAAATACTGCATAATGTAGCATAAAGTATTTTTGCCTACTTATAATGTACCAGGCCATAGATAGAGAGATACATAGAGATATATAGTATAGTGCATGCTGCATAACATCTATAATATATTAAGTTAGTATATACTACATTATGTATAATATATGCAATTTATATTATTACATATAACTTATGTATAATATATGTAACTACATATATACATTAATAAATTAATATACAATATAGTGTATTATACATGCACCTCTATTATATAATAAATTACTAATACATAATATATTGTATATAATATGCTACATATTATATAATAAATAATGCACATATATTGTATATATGATGTAGAATCCATTATATTACACATTCAATATCTAATAAATAGTATATATTATGCTACATATAATATAATAAATTAATAGTGTATATATTATACAATATATTATAATAAATATATAAAGTAGAGAATATTATATTGCACACTTATTATATAATATATTAATAAATTTGCCCAGGTGTGGTGGCTCACAACTGTAATCCCAGTACTTTGGGAGGCCAAGGTGGGTGAATCACCTGAGGTCAGGAGTTCGAGATTAGCCTGGCAAAAGAGGTGAAACGCGGTCTCTACTAAAAATACAAAACTTAGCCAGGCATGGTGGTGCGCGCCTGTAATCCCAGCTACTCAGGAGGCTGAGGCAGGAGAATCGCTTGAACCCAAGAGGTGGAGATTGCAGTGGGCCCAGAAGGTGCCACTACACTCCAGCCTGGACGACAGACAAAGGCTCTGTCAGAAAAATAAATACAAATAAAAATGAATTAATACTATATAATATATATATTACTACTAGTAATAGTATTAATAATACCTGACATTAATTGAGTGCTTACTATGCCCTATGTGCTATTCTAAGCACTTTACATGTAAGAGCAGTTCAATTGTATGTAAGAGTGAGACATGAGATGTGACCTCAAAATTCAAACATCCTCTTGAGTGGTTGAGAGGAAGAGCTAAGCCCCACTGAGTGCCGGACATGACAGGCACGGGAGACTTCGCCCACCCATTTCTCCCTGAGCCAGCCCTGAGGGAGGGGAAGGATGATGCCTGTTTGCTGGAGAGGTAGACTGAGGCAGGGAGAAGTGGAAAGACTTGCCTTGGGCCACCAGCTTCAGAGTCCCATCTGCCTGACTCCACACATCCTTCTCACTTCTGGCTGTCTCATCTGTGACACTTCTACATTTCTCCTGCTTCAGGCTGGGAATTCCCCGAGGGACAGCCCTGAGCCGCCTCTCTGTCTTATCTCTGCCAGGGATGCAGGAGACAGGGAGGCTTGGTGAAGGTCTTCGGGTTTTTTGTTTGTCTGTTTTTGTTTTGTTTTGTTTTGTTTTGTTTGAGACAGACTCTCGCTCTGGCAATGGCACTATCTCGGCTCACTGCAACCTCTGCCTCCTGGGTTCAAGCAATTCTCCTTGCCTCAGCCTCCCAAGTAGCTGGGATTATAGGCCCCCACAACCATGCCTGGCTAATTTTTGTATTTTTGGTAAGAGACAGGGTTTCACCATGTTGGCCAGGCTGGTCTTGAACTCCTCCTGACCTCAGGTGATCCACTCGCCTTGGTCTTCCAAAGTGCTGGGATTACAGCTGTGAGCCACCACACTCAGCCTCATTATTTCATTTGATTTGATTTTTGTAGAGAGAGCATCTGGCTGTATTGCCCGGGCTTGTTTCAAACTCCCAGCTTCAGATGGACAGGGTGGCTCAGCCTGTAATCCCAGCACTTCGGGAGCTGAGGTAGGAGGATCACTTGAGCCCAGGAGTTTGAGACCAACCTGTGCAACGTAGGGAGACCCCATCTCAACAACAACAAAAAAAATTAGCTGGGCATGGTGGTGTGCTCCCCTGGCCCCAGCTGCTCAGAAGGCTGAAGTGGGAAGATCACTTGAGCCCAGAAGTTTGAGGCTGTAGTGAGCTAAGATGGAGCCACTGCACTCCAGCCTGGTGACAGAGCAAGACCCTGTCTCAAAAAATAAGAAGAAGATACAAGAAATACTTAAAAACAAACCCTCCTGGCTTCAAGCAATCCTCCTGCCTCAGCCTCCCAAAGTGCTAGGATTCCAGGTCTGAGACCCTGTGACCGGCCTGAATTAGTGTGCTAGGGGTGCCATAACAAAGTCCCACACACCAGGTGGCTTGAACAAGAGCAATGTGTTGTCTCACACTACTGGAGGCCTAGATGAAGATGTGGGCAAAATCACTTCTTTCTGAGGGGTGTGAGGGAGAATCTGTTCCATCTCCCTCCCTCCCTGGCTTCTGGTGATTTTCTGGGAATCTTTGGTGTTCATTGGTTTGGAGATGCATTACTCCAATTTTTGTCCCCCTCATACGTGGCATTTTTCCTGAAAGCGTGTCTGTGTCCAGATTCCTCTTTTTATAAGGACGGCAGTCTCTGTTTTATGTTTTGTTTTGTTTTTTAGATGGAGTCTTGTTCTGCCGCCCAGGCTGGAGGGCAGTGGCATGATCTTGGCTCACTGCAACCTCCACCTCCCGGGTTCAAGTGACTCTCCTGCCTCAGCCTCCCGAGTAGCGGGGATTACAGGCACCCACCATCACGCCTGGCTAATTTTTGTATTTTTAGTAGAGACAGGGTTTCACCGTGTTGACCAGGCTGGTCTCAAACTCCTGACCTTAGGTGATCCACCTGTCTTGGCATCCCAAAGTGCTGGGATTACACTGGGCAGGAGCCACCAGGCCCAGCCCAGTCTTTGGATTAGAGTCCCACCCTACTCTAGCGTGATCTCTTCATAACTAATTATATTTGCAAAGACTCTATTGCCAAATAAGGTACCATTCTAAGGCACTAGTCACAATTTCAACATAAAAATTTGGAGCTGGGGACAGAAAGATATAACTCAACCCATACAAATATCCATGGAGAACCTGTCAGGAATTTCTCTCACTGAGGCTTCTACAAGACAAAAGACTGGGTTTTACAAAGATCCTAGACTTTTTACTTTTCAATGGCAAGATGCAAGGTTTGAGGTATACCATTTTCCTGGGTGCTCCAGCAGACAGAATAGCCAAGCAGTTAGGAACGCGGGCCTTGGAGCTTGGATTCCAACTCCAGCCCTGTTTCTAATTATGAGACCTCGGCAAGTTACTTTACCTCTCTGGGTCTCCATTTCTTCACTTGAAAAATAAGAATAAAAATGGTACTTATAGAATAGGACTCTGGAGGAACAAATAACATCACACCTGGGTAGTGAGCCTGGCATATAGTTAGCTATTGCCAAAGGAGGAAGAGATTATTATTATCTTTCCCACAGCATCTCCTGAGGGGCCAGCGCTGGGCAAAGCACAAGAGAAGAATGGCCCCAGTGCTCAACACTCATTCATTTCACGCATTTATCGAGCACCTATTATGCACCAGGTGCTAGGTGCTGGGGACCCTGTGGTGAATGAGACAGCAAGGCCCTTGTCCTTGCAGAGCTAAGGATTTACTGAGGAGAGACAGACATTATAAATCAGTTAAAAACAAGTAAAAAGGACATTTTCAGATATAAGCAAGTAGTATAAAAGAAATGAAAGAGTAGGCCGGGTGCAGTGCCTCACGCCTATAATCTCACACTTTGGGAGGCCAAGGCAGGTGGATCACTTGAGGCCAGGAGTTCCAGACCAGCCTGGCCAACATGGCAAAACCCCGTCTCTAATAAAAATACAAAACTTATCCAGGCGTGGTAGTGTGCACCTGTAGTCCCAGATAGTCAGGACCCTGAGGCAGGAGAATTGTTTGAACCCCAGAGGCGGAGGCTACAGGGAGCTGAGATTGTGCCACTGCACTTCAGCCTGGGTGACAGAGGAAGACTCAGTCTCAAAAAAAAAAAAAAAAAAGAAATGAAAGAAATGTGAGAGAGAATAGTAATTAGCAGGAAAATATAGAGAATCAGCATTCATTCATTCATTCATTCATTCATTCATTCAACAAACATTTCCCGAGGCCAGAATGCAAACCAAATGTGTGGTGGGGGTGTTTATGACACAGAACCAACCCAGTGCCTGTCCTCAAGGAGCAATCAGGCTGGAGGGGGAGACAAAGAGAGTCACAACCTTTAGCCGTGGGTAAAGATGATGACTGAGGGGTGGGGAGATGCTTCCTAGAGGAGGGGTCATGGGAGATAGGCTTTGCAGGATGAGTAGGAGTTTGCCAGGTGAAGAAGAGGGCATTTGCAAAGAAGGGAAGGATGAGCTGGGTTAGGGATAAGGAAAGGGGCAAGGCATTTTCATCTCAGAGGTAGCAGCATCTCTCACTTAGAGCAGGGGAGGCGTGGGAGTGACCATGGGGTGCTCCCACAGCATACTGGAATGCCACCCGGGCCTTCATGATCCTGTCTGCCCTATGCGCCACTTCCGGCATCATCATGGGCATCATGGCCTTCACTCATCAGCCTACCTTCTCCCGCATCTCCCGGCCCTTCTCTGCTGGCATCATGTTTTTTGCCTCAAGTGAGTAAGCCCGCCCTCTCCCTACCCCTCTCCTCACTGTCATCTCAAACCCCAATCTGTCCCCACCCCTCAACACCATTCTCACCCCTTACTCCTCCTCACACTCAACCCCACCCCACCCTAATCCCATCCCCACACCCAAAACCAACCTCATGACTATTTCGAGTTCCGGTCTATTCTGACACTAGCTGGTGTACTACAATTCAGTTCTGGCACTAATCACCTAAAATTTGTGTTTGACTCCACAGGTTAAGACCACAGTCCTTAGCAAGACTGCCTCCACCTCAGCTACAAGCTGCAAGCAGGGTGCCTGGGCAACCCATGCTTTTGATCCACTGGCTACAAACTAGGAGGTTCCCAAGACCCACTCAGATTCAAAAATTTGCTGGAATAACTTACAGAATGCAGGAAAGTGCTATACTTACAGTTATAGTTTCATTCTAGAGGACACAACTCAGGCCCAAGCAAATGAAGAGACAGAGTCTAGGAGAGCCCAAAATGCAGAGCTTCCAAGCCTTCTTCCCATGGAGCCAGGGGTCACCCTCCCAGCATACAGATGTTTTCACCAATAGGGAGCGCCACTGAGCTTCAGTGTCCAGAGTTTTCACTGGAGTCTTGTTAAATAGGCATGACTGATTGAATCGTTGACCATTGATGGAACTCAGTTTCCAGCTTCCTTTCTTCCCGGATATGAAGTTGTTCAGAGCCCCAACCCTCTTAATATCATGGTTGGTCTTTCTTTCTTTTTTTTTTTTTTTTCCTTTTTTGAGATGGAGTCTCGCTCCGTCCCCCAGGCTGGAGTGTAGTTGCTTAATCTCAACTCACTGCAACCTCCACCTCCCCTCCCGGGTTCAAGTGATTCTCCTGCCTTAGCCTCCTGAGTAGCTGGGATTACAGGCGCATACCACCACACCCAGCTAACTATTATTATTATTATTTTTGTATTTTTAGTAGAGACAGGGTTTCACCATGTTGGCTGGGCTGATCTTGAACTCCTGACCTCAAGTGATCCACCCGACTCAGCCTCCCAAAGTGCTGGGATGACAGGCGTGAGTCATTGTGCCTGGCCTGGTTGGTCTCTCTGATGACTACATCCAACCCTGCGTCATCTCATCTCATTACCATAAACTCAGGTTGGGCCCAAGAAGCTCAAGAATAACAAAGACCCTCCCATTACTCAGGAAGTTCCAAATATTGATTCTGCCTTCCAGGAACCAGAGACAATGGCCAGTTACATTATAAAGCACAACCATGTCCAACCCCATCCCAAACCTATCCCTCAATCATCTTTACCCCTAATTTCAACTCAACCCCGATCCTCACTCTTATCCCCACCCCAACCCACTTCCACCCCTTTCCCCAATCTTATTTCCCACCCCCATCATCAGCTCTCTGCCCATCTCCAAAACCACACCCAGCCTTAGTCTCACCTGCATCCTCCTGCTCTCTCTCCCTAGCCCTTTTTGTCTTGTTGGCCTTGGCCATCTACACTGGAGTCACCGTCAGCTTCCTGGGCCGCCGCTTTGGGGACTGGCGTTTTTCCTGGTCCTACATCTTGGGCTGGGTGGCAGTGCTCATGACGTTCTTCGCAGGTACTGGGGGCAAGGGGTGGGAAGGTCAGTGTCCAGGGCAGAGTGGGCAGCAGATCGGGTGGAAGATGATAGGGTATCCCACATGGGTCCCTCAGCACTGGGTCAGGAGGAAGACTCCAGGTCTATGGAGTCTGGGGTCATGGATACCCAGGGAGAAAGAGAGTAGGGTGTTGGACTCTCTTGGGGTGGAAATGGGGCTGGGGGGGTTTAAGGGGGTCAATTTAAACTTCTCATGCAGGGATTTTCTACATATGTGCCTACCGGGTGCATGAATGTCGGCGCCTGTCTACACCGCGCTGAGCCCAAATGTGTCAACCAACTTCATCTGGAAGTTAAAGCGAGGCCACTGAAGAGGAGGAGAGTCTAGAGGCCTGAAATCCTGGTTCCTAGGGGAATGAGTGGGCTCAGTTCTGAACTCTGGGTTGAGGGGGGAGGTTGACTCCTGGTCCTAGGCCGGAAGGAGGAAGAATGGGGCCTGTGGGAGGGAGCTGAGAAGACTCAAGTCCCCACCTGCCTGGCAGGTTGTTAGAAAAATGAAATATCCATTAGAGTAACTTTCTGAGGTCTAATAAAATTGATGTGAAATTACTAAAGTGTTCATCCTTGAGGGGCTGGGATAGGGAGAAACAGCTGTAAGGGTGGTGGATGTGGGCAGAGGTGCTTTTTTGTGTGTTTTTCTTGTTGTTTTCGTCATTGTTTTGAGATGGAGTTTCGCTCTTGTCGCCCAGGCTGGAGTGCAGTGGCGCCATCTCAGCTACCTGCAACCTCTGCCTCCTGGGCTCAGGTGATTCTCCTGCCTCAGCTTCCCAAGTAGCTGGGATTACAGGGGCCCACTACCACGCCCGGTTAATTTTTGTATTTTTAGTAGAGATGGGGTTTCACCATGTTGGCCAGGCTGGTCTAGAACTCCTGACTTCAGGTGATCCACCCACCTCTGCCTCCCAAAGCGCTGGGATTACAGGCGCAAGCTACCGCACCCCGCCCAGGGGTGCTGTATTATGGAGGCCCCACCTTCTCCGTTTCTGCAGGGAGGGGAACAGAGATCAATCAACAGTACCTGTCCAGGAGCTCACCACAACTCAACTTCCAGGAAATGGATGTGTAGGATAATCGGACAAATGAAAAGATCTCTGAAAAAACTCCCTGCCCACGCCACCCCCAGTTGACTCCAGCCTCCTCTCTCCTCCCATGATGCGTCCGTTCAAAGGAAACACCAGAACCCTGAGCCTTCACCTCTGGAACCTGCTCTTCACACACTATTCATGACCGTGATCTTCTCTTCATTCACTCGTTAGTAATTCATTCTATTAATTGATGCTGGCTGGGTGCGGTGTCTCACACCTGCAATCCCAGCACTTTGGAAAACCAAGGCAGGTGGATTTCTGAAGCCCAGGAGTTCCCCAGGCAACATGAGAAAACCCCATCTCTCCAAAAAAAAAAAAAAAAAACACATTAGCTGGGCATATTGGTATGTGCCTGTCCCAGGAGGGTCACAGGAGTCCGAGGAAACAGAGGTTGCAGTGAGCTGTGATCGCACCACTGCACTCCAGCCTGAGCGAGAGTAAGACTCTGTCTCAAAATAAAAAAAAGAAAATAAATGGTTGCTAACTGCCGTGAGATTTACTAATGTCTATCATAAAATAATAAGACTGTTTCACAAGGCTGATTCTAATGAGACTATTTACTACAGCTATGCTAATAAGTATTATGTTTATAGAGGTTTATTCCCTAAAATAATATTTATTGGGGCCTCCTCAAATAAAAATAATACTGTATGTATAGAGGCTTTTTCTAATCATAATGACAATTGAAGCTTTCTCTAATAATTTATTGAGGCCTATTTAAATAGAAATATTTGCCGAGCCTTATTCTAGTAATCATATTTATAGGGGCTTACTCTAGCAATAATAATGATATAATTATGACTCCAGACTCAGGACTGCAACTTACCTACTTCACCTACTTACTCAACATTTCCACTTGAAGAGGCATCTCCAATCTCACATATCCAAAAATAAGTTCCTGATCTCACACACACCCTATGTGTTCCTCCCATGGTCTTCCCCATCTTAGGAAATGACAACCCCATTTTTTATTTTATTTACTTATTTTTTTGAAATGGAGTCTTGCCCTGTTGCCCAGGTTGGAGTGCAGTGGCGAGATCTCGGCTCACTGCAACCTCCACTTCCCCTCCCCGGTTCAAGTAATTCTCCTGCCTCAGCCTCCCAAGCAGCTGGGATTACAGGCGTCTGCCACCACACCCAGTTAATTTTTGTATTTTTAGTAGAGACAGGGTTTCACCATGTTGACCAGGCTAGTCTTGAACTCCAGACCTTGTGATCCACCGACCTCAGCCTCCGAAAGTGCTGGGATTACAGGCGTGAGCCACCACGCCCAGCCAACAACCCCATTTTTATCCAGCTACTCAAGCCAACAACTTTGGGATTCAACGTTGGCTTTTTTTTTTTTTTTTTTTTTTTTTTTGACAGGGTCTCAGTCTTGCCCAGGCTACAATGCAGTAGCGTGATCACACCTCACTTCAGCCTCCACCTCCCAGGCTCAAGTGAGCCTCCCACCTCAGCCTCCTGAGCAGCTAAGACTACAGGCATGCACCAATATGCCTGAGTAATTTTTTAATTTTTTGTAGAGATGGGGTCTCCTTATGTTGCCCAGACTGGTCTCTGTCTACTGGTCTCAAGTGATCCTCCCACCTCGGCCTCTCAAAGTGCTGGGATCACAGGTGTGAGCCACCTCAGCTGGCCTGTGTCTGCTTTTGGTTTCCTGTAAATCCTCAAAGACAGCACCTGGCACACGGTAATCACTCAAAAGAACATTTGTTGAACCATAAATACTTATTCAGGCCAATTGATAGTGCTGTTTATTGACTTACATAAAGTATTATTTATTGAAAAGTACTCTAATGATACTGAGATTTAATATCCTTTTATCATTATGATAGTCATTAAATATTATGACTAGAGTGAGCCTCCATAGAAATGATAATGCCTTCCATAATAACTGTTTACCATTAGCATTCATTTCTTTATTAGAACGTAGGTTAATTGAGGATTAGTCTTTTTTTATTTTATTATTTATTTTTGAGACGGAGTCTCGCTCTGTCACCCAGGATGGAATGCAGTGGTGCGATCTTGGCTCACTGCAACCTCTGGCTCCTGGGTTTAAGTGATTCTCTTGCCTCAGCCTCCCGAGTAGCCGGAATTACAGGTGCACGCCACCACACCCAGCTAATTTTTTGGGGTCCTCCATGGCAGATAGGGACTACTGAGGAGCTTTCAAGCCTGGGAGAGGTTGGAAGGGGCTGGAGAACGTTGGAAGAGACCTGGGGTGATTCAAAGAATCTGACAGTGCTTAGACAAGACTGACAGACACCTAAGAAAATCACGTGGCCAAGCAGGTGACATGAGCTGTGGACCCCGAAAATCTGAGACAGGTCTCAGTTAATTTGGAAAGTTTATTCTGCCAACGTTGAGGACGTGCACCTGTGACACAGCCTCAGGAGGTCCTGACGACACGTGCCCAGGGTGGTCGGGGCACAGTTTGGTTCTATACATTTTAGGGAGACATGACATGTCAATCAATACATGTAAGAAGTACATTGGTCACAAGGTCAGGAGATCGAGACCATCCTGGCTAACACGGTGAAACCCCATCTCTACTAAAAAAAAATACAAAAAACTAGCCGGGCGAGGTGGCGGGCACCTGTAGTTCCAGCTGCTCAGGAGGCTGAGGCAGGAGAATGGCATGAACCCGGGAGGCGGAGCTTGCAGTGAGCTGAGATCCAGCCACTGCACTCCAGCCTGGGCGATAGAGCGAGACTCCGCCTCAAAACAAACAAACAAACAAAAAAGCACATTGGTTCTTCCAGAAAGGTGGGGACAACTCAAAGCAGGGAGGGGGCTTCCAGGTTACAGGTAGGTGAGAGACAAATTGTTGCATTCTTTTGAGTTTCTTTTTTTCCCTAGATGGAGTCTAAGTCTGTTGCCCAGGCTAGAGTGCAGTGGCACAGTCTTGGTTTACTGCAACCTCCACCTCCTGTGTTCAAGCGATTCTCCTACCTCAGTCTCCTGAGTAGCTGGGATTACAGGCGTGCACTGCCACACCCAGCTAATTTTTGTATTTTTAGAAGAGATGGGGTTTCACTATGTTGCCCAGGCTGGTCTCAAACTCATGACCTCAGGTGGTCCACCTGCCTAGGCCTCCTAAAGTGCTGGGATTACAGGTGTGAGCCACTGTACTGGCCTCTTTTGAGTTTCTGATAAGTCTTTCCAAAGGAGGCAATCAGCTATGCATCTATCTCAGTGAGCAGACATGACTTTGAATAGAATGAGAGGCAGGTTTGCCCTGAGCTATTCCCAGCCTGACTTTCCCCTTTAGCTCAGTAATTTGGGGGCCCCAAGATATTCCTTTCACAGAGCTCTCAGGAAAAGCTTCAGAAGGAGGCCTGGGGTTTTCCTCTGGCAACCACAGACCACATCTGGTTGAGAAAGCAGGTGGAGGTCCTGTGAGCAATTCCGTCTTCAAGGCCACAGCTGCCTTGCCTTTGTGCTCTTAAGAGATGGCCATGGCTGGCCAGGCGCAGTGGCTCACGCCTGTATTCCCAGCACTTTGGGAGGCTGTAGCGGATGGATCACCTGAGGTCGGGAGTTTGAGATCAGCTTGACCAACTTGGAGAAACCCTGTCTCTACTAAAAATACAAAATTAGCCGGGCATGGTGGCGCATGCCTGTAATCCCAGTTACTCATCAGGCTGAGGCAGGAGAATTGCTTGAACCCGGGAGATGGAGGTTGCCGTGAGCCCAGATCATGCCATTGCACTCCAGCCTGAGCAACAAGAGTGAAACTTCGTCTCAAAAAAAAAAAAAAAGAAAAAAAAAAGATGACCATCACCAGCTCTTACTGGCTTGTGGTATCTGTGTCAGAGGGCACCAAGAACCTGGGCCTGTGCCCAGCCTGTGACACCTACATGTGCAGAGACTCACTGGAGCCAGGTACAGGTCACCTGTGTGTGTGCACGCATGCATGGGTGTGATGGTGATGGTAGTGGGACCCACGTGGGGAGATGAGACACAAGGTTACAGGCTTGGACGTGGAGGTGAAATGAGGATGAAAATGGGCAGAGTTACGTATGAATTATAGAGGTTGCAGAGAAGATTGAAAGGACAGTGGCCGGGTGCAGTGGCTCACTCCTGTAATCCCAGCACTGTGGGAGGAAGAGACAGGTGGATCACCTGAGGTCAGGAGTTCAAGACCAGCCTGGCCAATATGGCAAAACCCCATCTCTACTAAAAATACAAAAAAAAAAAAAAAAAAAAAAAAAAAATTAGCCTGATGTGGTGGTGCACAGTCCATAACCCCAGTTACTCAGGAGGCTGAGGCACAGGAATTGCTTAAACTCAGGAAGCGCAGGTTGCAGTGAGCCAAGATCATGCTACTGTACTCCAGCCTGGGCGACAGAGTGAGACTCCGTCTCAAAAAACAAAAAAACGGTTGGGATGGGAATGAGAATAGGGTCAAGTTTCAGGAAGAGGATGGGGTTGGGTTTGGAGCAGGGTCTGGGGTTAATAATGGAGAGGGATTGGGGTAGGGTTTGGGAATGAGAATGAGAATGGAGTTAGATTTGAGGGTAGAAGGGGATTAAGGGTTGGAACTGGGAATAAGGATGGTGTTGAGTTTGGGAATTAGAATGATGTTAGGTTTGGGGATGGGGTCGAATTGGGGGCTGGGGTTGAGTGTGTAGTTGGGACTGAGAATGGAGTTCTATTTGAGGATGGGGATGGGCTTAAATTAGGGGTTGGAGCTGGGGTGGAGATTACAAATAGGGATGGGTTTGGGTTTGGAGTTGTGTTCAGGAATGGGAATAGGGTTAACTTTGGGGATAGGGATGGGTTGAATTTGTGGTTGGAACTGGGCTTGATATTGAGTTTGGGGATGGAGTTGGGTTTGGGGTTAAGGATGGCTTTGGGTCTGGGAGGTGGTCAGGGCCACAGATAGGCTGTGTGCTCTGACCTGCTACTCACTGCACACCATGGCAGATTTCTGGAAGCTTTTCCGGAGACCTGGCCTGCTCATGGCCTCTGCCACCTCTGGGAGCCTGTGCTCATGAATTGGTTCTCAGAGTGGTGCGGATCTGAGTGAAGGATGGGGGCTGCCAATCGGAGTCTCTCCAATAAAGGAGAGGAACCAACCTCCCAGGTCATTTCCCGTTCTCCACATTTGCCAGCTGTCCTGGGACTGCTGGCCCAGTTCATCTTCAAGACAGAGGTCCTCTTCCAGACTATTCCCTGTGTATTAGTCTATTCTCACACTGCTATAAATAACTGCCTGGCCGGGCGAGATGGCTCACGCCTGTAATCCCAGCACTTTGGGAGGCCAAGGCAGGCAGATCATCTGAAGTCAGGAGTTCAAGACCAGCCTGTCCAACATGGTAAAAACCCGAAAACCTGCTAAACCTGAAATCTACTAAAAATACAAAAATTAGCTGGGTGTAGTGGTGGGCACCTGTAATCCCAGATACTTGGGAGGCTGAGGCAGGAGAACTGTTTGAACCCAGGAAGTGGAGGTTGCAGTGAGCCGAGATTTTGCCACTGCCCTCCAGCCTGGGTGACAAGAGTGAGACTCTATCTCAAACAACAACAACAGCAACAGCAATAACAAAAGCTGCCTGAGACTTGGTAATTTATAAAGGAAAGAGGTTTATTTGATTCACAGTTCAACAAGCTAGGGAGGCCTCAGGAAACTTACAATCAAGGCAGAAGGCGAAGGGAAAGCAAGGTACCGTCTTCACAGGGTGGCAGGAAGAAGTGCCAAGCGAAGGCAGGAAGAACCCCTTAAAAAACCACCATATCTTGTGAAACCTCACTATCACAAGAACAGCAGGGGGGAACCCGCCCCATGATTCAATTACCTCCACCTGGTCTCTACCTAGACATGTGGGGATTATGGGGATACAATTCAAGATGAGATTTGGGTAGGGACACAAAGCCTAACCATATCACCCTGTTTCACAGAGGCCAAGTTTTCCTGGGTCTTCTACGTGGGCTGTGGTACCTTCACCTTACACCTGCTCACGAGTGAGGTGTTGCCAGGACCTGATGTTGGTGTGGATGGAAGAGGCTAACGTTTCAGGGGCTGGAGAACCCTCGACCAAAATCCTTATGTCTCCCAACACCCCCTAGGCCTCCTGATCCTGGTGACAAAGGCCACCAGGCTGGAGCCCCCACCAAAGCAGAGATGCCACTGAACTCATTATATCAGATGAGGATGTGGGTATGTCTGCCTCTCTGCAAACCTTTCAGAATTGTGATTCTCTGCTGTTTACCTGCCCTCGGCATATGCTCCAAACTGCGGCCCAGGATTCTGAGCTCCCACCCGCCCCTTCCTCCCTCGGGACCTGGAGTTCAGGACCCCAGCTCCTTCCTCCTTAAGCCCCAGGAGTTCTAACTCCCAAGCCCCCTCCTTTAGTAGAGACCCTAGACTTGGGGCCTTCCTCTTCCAAAATGGAAGACTGCAGAACCCACAGGAAAGCATGACACATCGCCAACTGTCCCCTCCAGCCACATCTCCCCTCCCACTTAACGCACACCCTAGCCCGATTGGCTTCCTCCCACCTCAGGGCCCCCAAGCCTCTCTCTTTCTCACCTCTTCCAGGAAGCCCCAACTTGGTGTTGAAGGTTCCAGGGGTGGGAGCTGTAGAACCTGTGACAGAGGCAAGTTCTAAACCACCACCCAAACCACTGATGATCTGACACCCTCAGTGTCCTCCCCCACCACACACTAAGCGGGGAACCGGACCCCGGGGAGGGGAGGGAGGACGTTGCCTGTGCAATCCAGGAAGGGAGGGTATGTGAAAAGCCAGTTACCGGGAACTGTGTGAAACCAAACCAGCCTCATCTGACAAAGCACACGAACCCTCACTGCCCCGACTGCTTGCTGGTCTCTCTTTGTTGAGCTCCAAGGACCCAGGAGTCCGGGTGCACAGCCTCCTTCCCTCTGAGATTCAACAGTCTGATCAGCAGCCTCTTCCTCCTCCAGGACCCAGAAGCCCCGTGCTCACCCCCATGGAGCCCTGCCGGTCCCTGGCCCTGCTTGTGGGCTTCCTGGGCCTGATGTTCTGCCTGATTGCTTTGAGCACCGATTTCTGGTTTGAGGCTGTGGGTCCCAACCACTCAGCTCACTCGGGCCTCTGGCCAACGGGGCATGGGGACATCATAGCAGGTAAGGGGAATGGGTGTCCTGCGGAGGGGTTGCCAGTGGGGATGGGTGTTCAGTGGTCTTCTCTCGATCAGGCTACATTCATGTGACGCAGAGCTTCAGCATTCTGGCTGTCCTGTGGGGCCTGGTGTGCGTGAGCTTCCTGGTCCTGTCCTGCATCCCCTCACTGTCCACCCCAGGCCACGGCCCCCTTATCTCAACCATCACAGCCTTTGCTGCAGGTAAGGACTCTGGACTGGACTGGGGCATCGGGAGTCAGTGAATTCCTGCCGAAGGGTTGAGCTATCTCTCTTGTCCTTGCCCCCAGCCCTCTCCATGGCAGTGGCCATGGCGGTGTACACCAGCGAGCGGTGGGACCAGCCTCCACACCCCCAGATCCAGGCCTCCTTCTCCTGGTCCTTCTACCTGGGCTGGCTCTCAGCTATCCTCTTGCTCTGCACAGGTGACTATCCTGTCCACTGCCCTGGGGAGCTTGGGAGGGCCAATAGGGGGCCCTGAGGATGAAGGGCAGGGGCAAGTGCTTAAACTCTTTCTGGCCTCCCAGGTGCCCTGAGCCTGGGTGCTCACTGCGGCAGCCCCCGGCCTGGCTATGAAACCTTGTGAGCAGAAGGCAAGAGCGGCAAGATGAGTTTTGAGCGTTGTGTTCCAAAGGCCTCATCTGGAGCCTCCGGAAAGTCTGGTCCTACATCCGCCCCACCCTTTCAGCCCTTCCCCAGCCCCTCCGCTTGTTTCTTCATTCATTCAACAAAATTTGGCTGGAATCTGGCTATTCTGAGATTAATTCTGCCAAGACCTAAGCCAACCATCTGCCAGCTCCATGGTAGGAGCTGAGCACCAAGAGAAGGTGACAGCCCACGAGGCCGACCAGCCTGCAGGGCGCTCCTGCCCAGCGCAACTGCCTGGCCTGTGTGGATACAGGCTCCAACCTGGGTCTATCTCTCCCCTTCTCCAGCACTTTTCTTTCTCCCTTTAGCTGGCTCTCTTTCCTTCTCTTTCCCTCTCTGATTTTGTACCCCTTGCCAAAACTCAGCCCTTCTTTGCACGCAGTCTCTCTCAGTTCTTTTTGCACATTTCCCCATGCTGGGGACACTAGCACGGGTCAGACCCAGGACCTGCCTGCCAGGGCCTCAGTCTGTGGGGTGGTGGGGAGGAGGCACTTACAGACCAGAAGCAGTTAATACAGGCCAGACAGCAGTCCCAGTGCAGGGAGAACACCAGAAAAAGACTAACCATATTGTGGAGGGATGGAGATGACTTTTCTGGAGAGAGAATGTTTAGGGGCTTCTTAAGGGCCAAGGAAAGGTAATATCCAGGCAGAGGGGCCTGAAGATGAACGTGCAGAAAAGTCAGGAGTCTTGTGGGAATGAAGAACGGTAATGTATGGCCAGGATATAGAATGTTGGGGGCAGGAGATGGAAAATGAAAAGGGAGAGGCAGGTGGGGGTTATGGCCTCTAATGTCATGCTGGATTTTCTCTTGAGCATGATGGGAAGTTGGGAAAAAATTGGAGGCAGAGGAGGGACAATATCAGCTCTGGGTACCAGACAGACCCCCCTGTAGACATGGAGGGGAGGCCAGAAGGTCAGGGAGGAACTTGGCAATGCAACAGGTGGGACATGATGAGGCCTGACCTGGAACCAGGAAAGGAGGGAATGAGCCAGACAGATTCAGGGGCAGGAGGAGCAGGACTTGGGGACCCAAGGCTTTTCAGGGTGAGGGGCAAGAAGAAGGTGAGGACAGTGCCCAAGGGTCTGGCTCGATGAACTGGATGGGATGGCAAGGCCATCCCTAATATGGTGGAAGACACTAAGCTCAGATGGAATATGGTTGACGATTAAGGCCCTGAGGGGCAGCCACGAGCAGGTGAGAACTTGAGTCAGGCTCAGGGGAGAGACCTTGGGTTGGAGATCGAGTTTTGGATGGAGCATTAAGGAGCACTCAAACTTTGGCAGTGAGGAGGCTTGCTGGCAAGGGAGTGCAGGGTGGAGCTTCAAGGGATACCCAGATTTACAAGTGAAGGGGAGAAGGCAGAGGAGCAGAAGTCTGCAGTTAAATAGCTGGGGACCTGGAGAGCTTCTGCGGTGCCTAGAATGTCAAGGGAAGAGAAGTTTCTTGTTTTTTTTGAGACGGAGTCTAGTTCTATCACCCAGGCTGGAGTGCAATGGTGTGATCTCAGCTCACTGCAACCTCCGCCCCCTGGGTTCAAGCAGTTCTCCTCCCTAAGCCTCCCAAGTAGCTGGGATTACAGGTGTGCACCACCACACCTGGCTAATTTTGTTGTCTTGTTTTTTGTTTTTTTTTTTTTGGAGATGGAGTCTTGCTATGTGGCCCAGGCTACAATGCAATGGTGCGATCTCAGCTAACTGAAACCTCCATCTCCTGGGTTCAAGTGATTCTCCTGCCTTGCATCCCAAGTAGCTGGGATTATAGGTACCCACCATCACTCCCAGCTAGCCTGGCTAATTTTTGTGTTTTTAGTAGAGACAGGGTTTTGCCACATTGGTCAGGCTTGTCTCAAACTCCTGACTTCAGGTGATCTGCCCGCCTCGGCCTCCTAAAGTGCTGGGAATACAGGCGTGAGCCACTGCGCGCCTGGCCAAGGGAAGAGAAGTTTCTAAGAAAGGGCTGGGAGTGGTGGCTCACACCCATAATGTCAGTGTTATGGGAGGCCAAGGTAGGATTGCTTGAGCCCAGGAGTTTGAGACCATCTTGGGCAACACAGTGAGACCCCATCTCTAAAAAAAATCTTAAGAAAATTAGCCAGGTGTGGTGGCACATGCCTATAGTTCCAGCTACTTGGGAGGCTGAGGCAGGAGGTTTCCTTGAGCCCGGGAGTTCAAGGCTGCAGTGAGCTGTGATGGCACCACTGCACTCCAGCCTGGAAGAGAGAGATGGCTCACACCTATAATCCCAGCACTTTGGGAGGCTGAGGCAGGCAGATCACGGGGTCAGGAGGCCGAGACCAGCCTGGCCAATATGGTGAAACCCCGTCTCTATTAAAGATACAAAAATTAGCCAGACGTGGTGGTGTGTGCCTGTAGTCCCAGCTACTTGGGAGGCTAAGGCAGAATTGCTTGAACCCAGGAGGTGGAGGTTGCAGTGAGCCGAGATCGCGCCACTGCACTCCAGCCTGTGCAACAGAGCAAGACTCCATCTCAAATAATAATAATGATAAAAGAAGGACTTGGCCTACCATGTAATGGCCCCCAAAGCTGCTGTCTGAATCTAAGCTGTCACTAAGTTGCAAGCTGCTGGGGTGTATGTGTATGGTTGTGGGGGGAGTGAATATCCCTTTAAACAGCCACTGGGGAGGGGGTTCTGGAACCCCCGGCCTCACAGAGACCCAGCCTCCCTCCCCCCATCTCTCTGGGCTCTGTGTCTAAGGAGCCCTGGGGCGCTGGGTGTGAGTCACTTAGGTGGGCGTGTGTGGACGGGTGTCTGGGGAGGGCACTGAACAGGCTGAAGGGGCATTCCACTGTGGGGAGACATCTCTGGGAAGACAGGTTCCTCACAGCAAAGCCTGTGGTGAAGGTCTCAGAGGCCTCTCAGGGGAAGTCTCAGGGTCCCCAGGAAGGGGAACGAGGTCTGGAGGGAGGAGGTTGTGGGTCCTCAGGCATGCTTGTTGAGGGAGGGGGTCTTCAGGTTCCCAGAAGCAGGGATCTCAGGCAGGAGTACTAGGGGAGGAGTGTGGAGGAAGCGGCCTCCTAAGCTGGGGGCCTCGGGGTAGGAAGGGCCTGGGCCCATCCTGCCCTTGTGGCCCCCGGCTGCAGCCTCAGTGGCATGGGGGTGAAGCGGAGCCTCCAGAGAGGGGGCATTCTGCTCAGCCTCGTGGCCAACGTCCTCATGGTGCTCTCCACGGCCACCAACTACTGGACCCGCCAACAAGAGGGCCACAGTGGCCTGTGGCAGGAATGCAACCACGGCATCTGCTCCAACATCCCCTGCCAGAGTGAGGCTCCGCCCGCCCAGATGGCAGAGGGCACTTCAGACTCCCAGGGCTCGGGACACACTGCTGGGCCCATGGCGAGACGCCCACCCCTTCCACCCCGGGCTCAGTTGCAGCTGTCCCTCCTCGGCCGAAGCCGCCACGAACCCCGCCCCTCGACTTGTGGGCTTGTCCCTGACCCCCTCCCCGTCTCGGTCGCGGCAGTAACCGCAGGTCCTGACGTGACCTCCAAGTCTCCGTCCAAACGCCTGACTCCGGGTCGGGGGAACTCGGCTCCTGCTCACACACCGGGTTGGGGGGAGGAGACAGGAGAGCCGAACCCGTAGCGGCTGGGGCGGCGCCCGCGGGGCTGATGCGCCCGCTCTCCCCAGCCACGCTGGCCGTGACTGCGGCGTGCATGGTGCTGGCGGTGGGTGTCGGCGTGGTGGGCATGGTGATGGGACTGCGGATTCGGTGCCACGAGGGCGAGTCGCTGCGAGGCCAGACCACGAGCGCCTTCCTCTTCCTCGGCGGTGAGACTGCAGCGGCAGGCGGGGCGGGCCTGGGGTGATGGAGGGGCCTGGTCACCAGGGGCGGGGCTTGAGGTACTCGTGTGGGATCCGAGGGGCGGGGCTGGAAGATGCCGAGAGAGGTGGGCGGGGCTCGAGTCAGAGTTCAGAGCGGGAGGCGCCGGAAGGGGCCTGGGCCAGAGGCGGGCCGAGAGCCGATAGGCGTCGTCTGATGGAAGGGGGCGGGTCTGTAGGGGCGTGGCCTGGGTGCAGCCCCACCAGGCCCAGCTAGCTCATCCTGCGGCTGGGCGGGGCCCAGGACTGCTGCTGCTGACCGCCTTGATAGGCTACACGGTGAAGAACGCGTGGAAGAACAACGTCTTCTTCTCTTGGTCCTATTTTTCTGGGTGGCTGGCCTTACCCTTCTCAATTCTCGCGGGTAACCTGCACAGCGGGAAGAGGGTGGAGGAGACTGCCCAGAAGACCCTCACCCCAGAGGCTCCCCAGCTGCCCTTCCAGTAAACCCCGGGGACCTCTCAGGGACTCCCCAACACACTAACGACTCCCGCAGACCCGGCAGAGACCCCCTTGGAGCCCCAAACCCCAGTTCCCGGGGCCCGCCAGCCCATCCGCCCCAGGGCCCACCTTCCTTTTCCCGCCCCGCGTCCCCTTCCCCCCAGGCTTCTGCTTTCTGCTGGCAGATATGATCATGCAGAGCACCGACGCCATCAGTGGATTCCCCGTGTGTCTGTGACTGCAGCCTGCCTGGGGCAGAATAAAGGAACGGCTTTTTTTTTAGCGCTGCGGCTCCGCGTGCTTTTCTGGGGGTCGTGGGGACGCAGGCACGGGGTTGCATAGAGACTCAGGGAGGACATAAGGACACGAACCTATAGGGAACGTGGAGACGGGGAGACACAGATATAGAGACACAAGTCTCCACGGATTGGGATGGGAACAGGGACATGTGGGAGGGGCGGGGCCAGGATGGGACGTGGGCTTTTGGAGAGGGTGTGGAGGGGCTGTGGGGACGACATGGAGGTGAAGTAGAGACGTGGACAGGGGAGGATATGGATATGGAAAGGACAGGGAACACGGGGATGGAAAGAGACCGACACGCGAGGATTCAGAGGCCTGGGAATACGAGTACCACGACTTGGAAAGGCCGGAAAGAAGTGGGGGATCTGGAGAGGGAGAGGAGATCCGGGGATACCGGGAAGCGTTTATAGGACCGGGAGGATCTGGGAAGCGTTTATAGGACTAGGAGGATCTGGGAAGCGTTTATAGGACCAGGAGGATCTATAAACTCCGGGCGCACTTCCCTCCAGTGCACGACCTTTCCCCTAGTTCTCTGCCCTGCCCCCTCGGCCAGGCCTTTCCTTCCCTCTCGGGGTCCGGCTGGCTCCCCAAGATCCGCTTCCCATTGGTTTGCGTTGCTTGCCACACCTCCCTTCCCTCCGGCCTCTCGATTGGTCCTCTGTCGGGGAGGCGGGCTCTGCAGTGGTTGACTGGCTGACCGTGCTGCGCGCAGGCGCAGAGAGGGGCGGGGTGGGGTCGGGTGTCTGGAAGAAGCGACTGAGGGTGCAGGCTGACCCTGTAGGTGGCTGCGGCGGGAAGATGGCGGAGCTGCGCGCGCTCGTAGCTGTCAAGAGGGTCATCGACTACGCCGTGAAGGTGACCGGGCCCCCCTCTCCCACGTCCCTGAGTCCCGCAGCCATGTGCTTCCGGGGCCAGGAGCGCACACTGGGTGGGGGTCTTCTTGTTACCCCCGACCTCTGCCGCTCTAACCCCTATACGTCAAAGTCACACCTGACGGCAAAAATCAAAAGAGTGAAGTTCTAACATCCGATCCCTCCGGGGTCACGGCCATGTTCTCTTTTCCCTCGTTCTGGATTCACTCTCTTGATAACTGTTCAGAGTGAGTTGCTTTCTCCATTTCTTACCCACTGGAAGAAGTCATGGTCCCTGTTTAACGCACGGAGAAACTGAGGCACAGAGAGGTCACCCAGCTAGAGAAGGGCAGAGCCGAGCGTTCTATCCAGGTTCCTCTGACTGGTTTCACCCACTGGGCTGCATTGCTTACCTTTGTACTATTACTCGAAATGTGCTATAGGGAGTCAGACAGGGCCCTGTGCGGCCCCAGAAGCTGCTTGCCACCCTCCATAGCCACAGGGTGAGCCAGGAGGCTCTAGCTAGGGAGAGAGAAGTGTGTTTGCTAGAGGTGAAAGTTCAAGGAGCCAACCTGACTGAGCTGGGGATAGCTCACATTCTCCATGAAAGAGGTGGGGGAGGGCACTCTGAGCGCCTGGCTTGTCCCCAGAGGGAGGCTGGTGTGGACAGAGGTGAATCAGACACGGTCTCTCAGGCCCGTTTCTCTCAGTGCTTGGCCTGAACTGGACTGAAGATGGTGACTGTCCATCCACATCTGTCCTTCCCATCAGCCTGGGGACTTACCTCTGTGTCCCCAGCATTACCTAGCATGGGGCCTGGCACCCTGGAGGCCTCAGGGTGGGCGAAACCAGGGTCACAAAGTTGACACTGATACTGCCCCTGCCTGCTTAGGGAGCGGGCTAGGGAAGAGGGTACAGGAGCCAGACTTGAGCATGAAAGCGTCAGTGATCATAGCAGCCAGCATTTAGTGGGTGTTTACGTGCCAGGCATCCTTCCAAGTCCTTTGTAGAGATTAAGCTATTCAGCCCTTTCAGTACCCTTTGTATTATTTATTATTTATTTTTATTTTTTGAGATGGAGTTTTGCTCATTTTGTCCAGGCTGGAGTGCAATGGTGCAATCTCGGCTCACTGCAACCTCCGCCTCCCGGGTTGAAGTGATTCTCCTACCTCAGCCTCCCAAGTAGCTGGGATTACAGGCATGCACAACCACACCCGGCTAATTTTTTATATTTTTAGTAGAGATGGGGTTTCACCATGTTGGTCAGGCTGGTCTCAAACTCCAGACCTCAGGTGATCCACCCGCCTCGGCCTCCCAAAGTGCTGGGATTATAGGCGTGAGCCACCGTGCCGGCCGACCCTTTGTACTATTAATTCCATTGGATAGATGAGGAAACTGAGGCCTGTCAGATTTCCCAGCCAGTAAGTGGCAGAGTTACAATCAAAACCCTGGGCAAGTCTGGCTCTAGACTCTGCTCTCCCATCTCCCTCAGTGCCCCCTGTCCTAATAATGCCTCTGACAGCACATGACAGGGATGTCGCCTCCAGCCCTTTTGAGACACATTCCTCTTGAGGTCCTGGGTCCCAACACTTGGTTTCCTCCCTGCTCTGACTGTCCATTACTGTCACATCTTTGAACTCCTACAGTCCCCTGGGCATCCTCTATCCCAGCCCTGGCCTTCCCTGCCTGGCATGTCTGGGTTTGGATCTGTCTCCCCCATGGTGCAGGCCCACGTTTGACTCAGCTCTGGTCCCAGCATCACTCAGCACAGAGCCTGGCACCTGGATGTCTCTGGTGTGCTCAGGGAGAGAACAGAGGGGAAGCGTGAAGGCAGTGTTGGATCAGCTCCTGTCCTTTCCAGAGGGTGCTGCCTTCCCCTCCCACAGTGCCCCAGGGCTCCCTGCATTACATCCTGTCTCACTGGATGTGTCTGTTGATGTCCTTTTCAGAACAAATGAGTGATTCAGACCCTGCCAGCTTCCTGAGCACCAGATTAGACCTGGGCAGTGTCCCACTCCCTTTCCCTTCTCCTCCCAAAGCTGTCAGTTCTCCACCCCCGCCCCCCACCCTTCCTGCCCTATTGTCTCTTGGTCCCATTGTCTCACCTGGACCCTCACCCCCGTCCTCCCTCGCTCCCAGTCTCTCCCCATCAGAGCCCACCTGTACCCATTCTTAGGGGCCTTTCTGCACCCAGAGCTGACCCTGCTCTCCCCTGCTCCCAGCCTGCCTGTGGCTCTCCAGCACCCTCAGGACAGGGTCACAGCCCCTCTGCCTGGCATTTGGGATGCTTTGTGGTCCAGCCTCCTCTTCATGGTCTGCTTCAGCTGTCCACTTCCCTCCTTGGACCCTCCCTTACCCTTTGTGCTTCCACCACTGCGACCTACTCTTCCTGTCCTGACAGGCCAGGCCGCGGCTCGCCCGTTCCATGCCTTCTTCCAGCACCACCCTCCTACGTCTGCTTTCTATCCTTTGTCCTGCCCAACTCCCACTCATGGATTATATCAAAATCTAATGATTCTCGGCCAGGTGCAATGGCTCACACCTCTAATCCCTGCACTTTGCGAGGCCGAGGCGAGTGGATCAGCTGAGGTCAGGAGTTTGAGACCAGCCAGGCCAACATGGTGAAACCCCATCTCTACTAAAAATAAAAAAATTAGCCAGGCGTGGTGGCACGTGTCTGTAATCTCAAACAAACAAATAATAAAACCAATTTAGTGATTCTCTCTGGCATCGCCTCCTCCAGGAAGCCCCTGACCCTACACCCTCAGGCTGCCTTGATATATCCCTGGGGGCTTCTGCAGTCCCTAGGTTTCCTTCCATCAGCCCTCGCCAGACTGGATTGGGATCCTCTGTTGACCCCATGTTCACCACTGCCCTACTCTATCATCCCCAGGTTGGTAGCTCCCTGCAGAGAGGGCCATGTCTGATCCACCTCTGTTCCCAGAATCATACACTCACTCCCTGACCTCTTTCAACTCCCTGTGCAAACATCACCTTCTCTGGGAGGACTTCCCTGTTTGCCTCCTTAAAATCACAGGCCCTGGAGTCCCTGTGTTTTGCTGTGTTTTCCCCTATACTTTGCAACTAGGAAGGGAGAGGAAAGTGTGTTTGCTAGAGATGAAAGTTCAAGGAGCCAACCTAACTGAGTGGAGGGAGTGGCTCACATTCTCCATGAAAGAGGCAGGAGCAGGGGGCACCCTCTGAGAGCCCAGCTTGTCCCCAGAGGGAAGCTGGTGTGGACACTTTGTAATCCACAGTGTCATTTACTTATTGATTGCTCTGGTGTCTGTCGCCGCTTCTGGAATTTGCGCCCCAGGTGTGGGGAAGACAGTTGGATGTGGTCACTGCTTCCTGAGACTGGGTGCACTGCTAGAATAGTTCAGACCTCAGACTCCGAGCCCAGCGCCTGCATCCACTTCCTGCTGTGTGACCTTGAGGAAATTGCCTCACCACTCTGAGCCTCGTTTTTCTACTTTGTACAATGGGGATAATGGTAATATACTTTATTGAGTTGTGATGAAAATTAAATAAGCCCTTGGAGTTTCTTTCTCTGTTTGTTTGAGATGGAGTCTCGCTCTGTCACCCAGGCTGGAGTGCAGTGGCACAATCTCGGCTCACTGCAGCCTCCGCCTCCCGGGTTCAAGTGATTCTCCTGCCTCAGCCTCCTGAGTAGTAGGGATTACAGGTGCGGGCCACTACACCCGGCTAATTTTTGTATTTTAAGTAGAGACAGGGTTTCATGATGTTGGTCAGGCCGATCTTGAACTCCTGACGTCAGTTCAGGGCAGATCAGGTGATCTGCCCATCCCGGCCTCCCAAAGTGCAGGGATTACAGGCTGGAGCCACCGCGTCCGGTCTAAATAAGTCCTTGGAACAGTGCCTGGCACACAGTGTTTTGTTTTACTTTTTGAGATGGAGTCTATCTCTGTTGCCCAGGCTGGAGTGCAGTGGCATGATCTCAGCTCACTGGAACCTCCATCTCCCAGGTTCAAGCAATACTGCCTCAGCCTCTGAGTAGCTGGAATTACATGTGTGAGCCACCGCACCTGGCTAATTTTTGTATTTTTAGTAGAGTCAAGGTTTTGCTATGTTGGCCAGGCTGGTCTAGACCTCCTGACCTCAGGTAATCTGCCTGCCTCAGCCTCCCAAAGCACTGGAATTACAGGTGTGAGCCACTGTGACCAGCTGCAATACGTGTTTTTATTGGCAGTAGTAGTAATGGAAGTTTAGTCATTCATTTATTCAAAACATAACAAATGCTCTGTTCAGAGTGTATTTGTGTGTGTGTGTGAGTGTGTATGTGTGTCCGGCTGCGTGCATGTTTCCGGGTATGTGTGTGTATCCAGCATCCTAATAAATATTTGGCAACTCAGTAACACCCTGTCCTATCCAGGGGCGCATTTTCCAGTAAACTGATGAATCTTAACCTTCAGGGCCTCTTTCAAGACCCCAGGAGAAAGGCTGGGCGCGGTGGCTCATGCCTGTAAACTCACACTTGGGAGGCTGAGGCGGGCGGATCACGAAGTCAGGAGTTTGAGACCATCCTGGCCAACATAGTGAAACCCCGTCTCTACTAAAAATACAAAAATTAGCTGGGTGTGGTGACGCGTGCCTATAGTCCCAGCTACTCAGGAGGCTGAGGCAGAAGAATTGCTTGAACCAGGGAGGCGGAGATTGCAGTGAGCCGAGATTGTGCCACTGCACTCCAGCCTGGGTGACAAAGGGAGACTCTGTCTCAAAAAAAAAAAAAAAAAAAGACCCCAGGAGAGGCTGGGGCAATTTTGTATTTATTATCTGGGATTCATTTTCTTTTTTTTTTTTTTTTTTTTTTGAGACAGAGTCTCGCTCTCACTCTGTCTCCCAGGCTGGAGTGCAGTGGTGCAATCTCAGATCACTGCAACCTCTGCCTCCCGGGTTCAAGGGATTCTCCTGCCTCAGCCTCCCAAGTAGCTGTGACTACAGGCGTCCGCCACCACGCCTGGCTAATTTTTGTATATTTAGTAGAGACGGGGTTTCACAATATTGGCCAGACTGGTCTCAAACTCCTGAACTTATGATCTGCCCGCCTCGGCCTCCCAAAGTGCTGGGATTACAGGTGTGAGCCACCATGATTACAGGTGTGAGCCACCATGCCCAGCTTTTTTTTTTTTTTTTTTTTTTGAGACAAGGTCTAGCTCTGTCACCCAGGCTGGAGTGGTGCAATACAGCTTACTGCAGCCTCGACCCTCCTGGGTTCAAGCCATCCTCCCACCTTAGCCTCCTGAGTAGCTGGGACTACAGGTACACGCCACCATGCCCTGCTAATTTTGTTTTTCAGTAGAGATGGAGTCTCTCTATGTTGCCCAGGCTGGTCTTGAAATCCTGGGCTCCAGTGATCCTCCTTCCTCAGTCTCCTAAGGTGCTAGGATTACAAGCATGAACCATCATTATTTAAAAAACAAACAAACAAGCTATCATTTTTCAGCCCTACCATTGTTTCCTGACTTATGTAATTTAATTAAACTGTTTTTCAAGCTTGAAATCAACTCAAGCTTAATTGAGAAGATGAGCTAGTTCATTTCCTCGGGGGTGTGTGTGTGTGTGCGTGCATGCGCGTGTGTGTGTATGTGTGTGTGTGTGTATCTGGAAAGTTCTTACCCTTTCTCCTCAGGAGTCAGGAGCCTGGGAATGAGGAGGTTGGGGCTGGGAGTTCTGCCAGAGCAAGAGCAAGATGGGGCTTGAGGCCCTTCTGAAGCCTCCCTGACACACAGCAAAAAGCTTGGGGCCTCTTACTGCTGGGTGGGTGAGGTTCTTTTCTGTCTTAAAGGGGCAATTCCTACGTTGTATTTTATTTATTTATTTATTTATTTATTTAGAAAAAAGGGGCCAGGCACTGTGGCTCACACCTGTAATCCCAGCACTTGGGAGGCTGAGGCAGGCGGATCACTTTAGGCTAGGAGTTCGAGACCAATCTGGGAAACATGGATAAACCCTTTCTTTACAAAAAGTAAAAAAAAAAAAAAAATTAGCCCGGCATGGTGGTGCCCACCTGTGGTCCCAGCTACTGGGGAGGCTGAAGTGGGAGGATTGCCTGAGCCTGGGAGGCGGAGGTTGCAGTGAGCCAAGGTGGCACCACTGCACTCCAGCCTGGGCAACAAGAGAGACGAAAATAACAGTTCTTTATCTTTCCTCTCCTCCTCTAGCTCCTCCTCCTCTTTCTCCTTTTTCTTTTTTTTTTTTTCCTTTTCTTTTTTCTTTTTTTTTTTGAGATGAGGTCTTGCTCTGTCACCCAGGCTAGAGTGTAGTGGCATGATCACGGCTCACTGCACCCTTGATCTCCTGGGCTCAGGTGATCCTCCCGCCTCAGCCTCCTGAGTAGCTGGGACTACAGGTGTGTGCCACCACACCTGGCTGCTTTTTGTTGTTGTTGTTGTTGTTGTTTGTTTGTTTGTTTTGAGATGGAGTCTTGCTCTGTTGCCCAGGCTGGAGTGCTGTGGCGTAATCTTGGCTCATTACAACCTCCACCTCCTGGGTTGCAATTCTCCCTGCCCCAGCCTCCTGAGTAGCTGCAATTCCAGGCGTGCACTACCATGCCTGGCTAATTTTTTATTTTATATTTATTTTTAGTAGAGATGGGGTTTTGCCATGTTGGCCAGGCTGATCTCGAACCCCTGACCTCAGGTGATCCACCCACCTTGGCCTCCCAAAGTGCTGGGATTACAGGCATGAGCCACCACGCCCAGCTGTTTTTGTTTTTTTTGTTGTTGTTGTTTGTAGAACCTGTTGCTCAGGCTAGTATCCAACTCTTGGGCACAAAGGATCCTCCCACCTTGGCCTCCCAAAGTTCTAGGATTATAGACATCAGCCACTGTGCCAGGTCTCCATCCTCCATCTTTTAATGTTACCCTCTCCATGAGGCACAGCCAGAGTGGGAAACCCCTTATGGGTCCCACCTTCTCATCTCGGATTCTGTCCTGCCTGTGGGAGGAACAGTTACACCCACAGCCTCAGAGAAAAAGGGACAGGGAAATAGCAAGAGCGTCCCAGTGTCCTCACCGGGCCCAGCTGCCACCCGAGATCTGCTCTGGCTAAGCCCTGGGTGGTGGCCACATGGGAGAAGAGAAAGAGGGCAGGCCCCAGGCCGAATGGGCAGCTCCCTACAGCTCCTTAGCAAGGCTTCTCTGGATGTCCCTGGAGGCTTTTTAAACATTTGTGCCCCAAACCAAACTCACCATCTTCCCAGCTCAGGCTGATGTACAGACTGGAAGCCCTTCTTTGGTGTCATCTTCCCATCGCGCACCATGGCCTGTCAGTTGCACCTCCAGAGACCTCTTGCATCTGTCTCTGTTGTCACAGCTGTCTGACCCAGTGTCACCTCTCACTTTGGTGACAAATAGCCACCTAGCTGTCTCGTCACTGCCTCTCATCTTTTTCCAGTTTTCTCCACCAAGAATCCAGAATGACTTTATAAAAACTCAGGTTGGGCCGGGTGCGGTGACTCACGCCTGTAATCCCCTGCCTTTGGGAGGCTGAGGTGGGTGGATCACTGGGGGTCGGGAGTTTGAGACCAGCCTGACCAACATAGTGAAACCCTATCTCTATTAAAAATACAAGAAATTAGCCGGGCGTGGTGGTGGGCACCTGTAATCCCAGCTACTCCGGAGGCTGAGGCAGGAGCATGGCTTGAACTGGGGAGGCGGAGGTTGCAGTGAGCCAAGATCACGCCATTGCACTCTAGCCTGGATGACAGAGCAAGACTCCATCTCAAAAAAAAAAAAAGAGGATTGTGGTAGGCCAAGAAATAGCCCTCTAAAACAGCCAGGTTTCAATCCCTGGTACCTGAGAAGGGAAAATCACTTAGAAACAGGGTCTTTGCAGGCTGGCCGCAGTGGCAGGCTGCCTTTGGGAGGCCGAGGAGGGCAGATCACCTGAGGTCAGGAGTTTGAGACCTGGCCAACATGGTGAAACCCTGTCTCTACTAAAAATACAAAAATTAGCCGGGTGTGGTGACGCATGCTTATAATCCCAGCTACTTGGGAGGCTGAGGCATGCGAATTGCTTGAACCCGGGAGGCAGAGGTTGCAGTGAGCCGAGATTTCACTGCTGTACTCCAGCCTGGGTGACAGAGCGAGAGCCCATCTGGAAGAAAAAAATAGAAACAGGGTCTTTGCAGATGTGATTAAATTAAGCATCTTGAGATGGGGGCATTATCCTGGATTATTTAGGTGGGCCCTAAATGCCATCTCAAGAGTCCTTATAAGAGAGAGACAGAGGGAGACTAGACACACAGAGAGAGGAGAAGGCCACATGAAGACAGAGCTGAGGATGCTGGCACTGAAGATAAAGCGATGCAGCCACAAGCCAGAGGGTGTCAGAGCAGAAGCTGGAGGAGGCAAGAAACGTGCTCCCCACAGGGCCTGCAGACCCCTTGGTCTCACCCTGGTGAAACTGACTTTGGACTTCTGGCCTCCAGAGCTGTAAGATTCTAAGCCACCAAGTATGTGGTGATTTGTTATGGCAGCCGAGAGAAACTAATAGGAAGGTGGTTAGTGGTTCACGCTACACCCTGGTCTACACCGGAAGCCTCTCTCCCTGGCACATGATGGTGCCCCCAGGATCCAGCTTAGTGCCAGGCACACAGTAGGGCCCAGGAGAGACAAAAACGATGTGCAGAAGCAAATGGGTGGGGTTTGCCACCCACCTCCCTTAACTCTCTTGTCTGTTTAGCAAAGAGGTCTTTGGTGCTGGTGTTTTCCAAATCAGTCATGTGTGATCATGACATCCAGGCAAAGGGCTAGCATTTTTCTGAAAAAGGGTAGAAAATGTCAGGGTATGGTGTGTGTGTAGCCAGGGTAAGTATTGGTCACTGACCCTTACACTGCAGTGGCATCTGTGAAACAGGTCAGGGTCACCGGTCACATTGTCTAAGGTGTTATCCGAGCTCGTTTCACAACCAAGAGAATTAAAGAGCATAGACCACCCAAAGGGTGAGGTTAGAGCGAAAGTTTAATAAGCAAAAGAAGAAAGCTCTCTGCAGAGGAGAGGGGAGCCCAAGCGTGTTGCCATTTTTACAGTTGATTCCAAAAGCTTTTATAAGAAACTCCTCTCATCTCTGTAGCTGTTTGAGTATCTTATCTGTAAAGCTATCTGCATAACTCTCCGTTATCTGTATAGTTGTAGGTATGTCCTTTTGCAAGCACAAAGCTCTGCTTCTCTTGTTTGTGTAACCCTGGGTTTGTTTTAGGTAAGCTCCGCCCCTCCCTGTGCAAGTTCCCACAGAGACCACAAGGTACATGCCTGAAAAGGGGAGGGAACTTTTCCTGGGAGCCTGTCAATCACACAGAGAACAAAAGGCTTCTGTGCTGGACCTGCCTGCTTGTCTGTGCACGTGCAGCCTGAGTTTTCCTCAGGCTGCTCTATTGTTTCAGGTAGCTGTGATTTTTCAGGCAAGCTGCTTCTCTGAGGACCAGCCTTAACTGTCTACCTAACTGATTTTTCCTTTTCTTCTCCTCTTTTGTATTTCTGTGTCAGTGTGTTATGTATTTATATACACTTGGAGATATGGTAAAATGTACCTCTCACTGTGGGTTCCCATAAATTCTGTAAATTTGAGAAACACTCTTTCGGGCCTGAGAGGAGCAGTGACACAGTAGGGATGATCAAGTCAGATGTCCCTGGTACCCAGGAATGGCTGGATGAGAGAAGGAGACAGGGTGACCTGCCCCTGCCTACAAGCTCTAACCCAGCTCTGTCCCTGAAGCTGTGTGACCCCAGACAAGGCCCTGCCCCTTTCCAGGCTGTTGTTGTCCTCATCCAGCCTGGGACAGGGTTGGTGCTGAGGCCCCCACCTTCTTGCCTGTTTCCTCCTGACCCCGCCCCCTCCCCTCCTGCTGAGCAGATCCGAGTGAAACCTGACAAGACCGGTGTGGTCACAGATGGCGTGAAGCACTCCATGAACCCCTTCTGTGAGATCGCAGTGGAGGAGGCTGTGCGGCTCAAGGAGAAGAAGCTGGTGAAGGAGGTCATCGCCGTCAGCTGTGGGCCTGCACAGTGCCAGGTGCTCAGGGTCTTGGGGAGGGGCTGGACTTCTGGGTCTGAGGGAGGAGGGGCTGGGACCTGGATTCTGGGTCTGAGGGAGGAGGAGGCTGGAAGCCTGGACCCCTGGATCTGAGGGAGGATGGGCTGATAGCCTGGTTTCCTGGGTCTGAGGAAGGAGGGGATGGGGGCCTGGACTCCTGGGTCTGAGGGAGGAGGGGCTGGGGCCAGACTCCTGGGTTGCCCTGAGGATAGCCAAGTCAAGCCCCTCTGTCCTCGGCAGGAGACCATTCGTACTGCCCTGGCTATGGGTGCAGACCGAGGTATCCACGTGGAGGTGCCCCCAGCAGAAGCAGAACGCTTGGGTCCCCTGCAGGTGGCTCGGGTCCTGGCCAAGCTGGCAGAGAAGGAGAAGGTGGACCTGGTGCTGCTGGGCAAGCAGGTAACCGTGGTCAGCCCTCCCTGTGCCCCCTTGCTCATCCCTGCTCGGGAGGAAGGTGGTGGAGATGTGAGGTGAGACAGCAGGTGGCCAGGCCCAGGGCATTCAGCCACTCCAGGCTGAGCAGCTTGGGACTTTGCTGACCGTCCTGACAGAGAGTTTGAGCAGGGAGGACAGAGTCCCTCTGGGTGTTAGAAAGATCCTCTTGGGCCAGGCACGGTGGCTCATGCCTGTAATCGCAGCACTTTGGGAGGCTGAGGCGGGCGGATCACTTGAGGTCGGGAGTTTGAGATTAGCATGGCCAACACGGTGAAACCCCATCTCTTCTAAAAATAAAAAAATTAGCCGGGTGTGGGGGCGTGCACCTGTAATCCCAGCTACCTGGGAGGCTGAAGCGTGAGAATCACTTGAACTTGGGAGGTGGAGGTTGCAGTGAGCCAAGATCGCACCACTGCACTCCAGGCACCACTGCACTCCTGCCTGGGAGCAGAGCGAGACTCTGTCTCAAAAAAAAAAAAAAAAAAGAAAAAGAAAGGAAAATAAAAGAAGAAAGATCCTTTTGGTTGAGTTTAGGGGCTGGGAGGCTGAGGTGATGGTCACGTGGGGAGAATGAGGCCTCGGCCAAAGGTGTCGGGACAGAGCAGAGACATGATGTGGCAGGAGAGACTGGGCTTAGCATGGGGAGGGAGGGCAGGGAGGAGGCAAGGACAGTGCCTGGGTCTGCCTTGGTAACACAGGTGGGAAACCCAGGAAGAACAGGAGGTTAGAGGAGGATCCTACACGGGGAGTGTGAGGAGCCCAGGAGACATTGATGCAGATTCAGGAGACAGTCCTGGGCTTGAAACAGAGACTTGAGAATTTTGGAGGGCACTGCAGGTGGCTCGGGTCCTGGCTAAGCTGGCAGAGCAGGAGAAGGTGGACCTGGTGCTGCTGGGCAAGCAGGTAGCTGTGGTCCGCTCTCCCTGTGCCCCCTTGCTCATCCCTGCTCGGGAGGAGGGTGGTGGAGATGTGGGGTGAGACAGCAGGTGGCCAGGGAGCTATGGGAGGTCTATGAGCAGAAGAGGGGTGGAATCAGCACTAGGTGCGGAAAAAGCCTCCCTGGGCTTCGAGAATGGACTGGAAGGGGAGATTGGAGGCCAGGAGTTAGGGAAGGAGGTTAGGGCTGGGTGAGGACCCCACCAGAACCTTCCCTGCCACACTGGTGCTCCCCACTGAGACAGGTACATGGGGCTCATCTGTTTCCCCAGGAGACCCTGGGGCACCACCTCTCCTCAGGGGTAGCTCATCTGATTTGAGGACAAACCTCATGGCCTCAACCAGGGGAAGGACACAATAGGGACGTCAGAAGAACCACAGGCAGATGGGAGTGAGAAGAGGCAGGGAATTAGGAATGGAGGCTGAGAAGGAAGACCAAAGATGGCAAGGTATGTCAAGCAGGGCACGGAGACAGCAGAGCACAGCAGGCTCAGGTAGAGCTGGGGCCCCCGGAGAGAGATGGAGATCCCAGGGCCAGGTCAGTTCTGGGACAAAGAGGAGGCTGGTGGGTCCAGATAGGTCATCGGGTGTCCTGCCCAGCCCTGAGAAAGTCCGAAGAAAACAAAGAGAGATTACCAACAGCAGAGGCATCAGAGTACAGATCAACCAACTGTGGCAGAAGGGCCTACCTGGAGAACGGGCCAAAAAGGCAGGGCCTGTGTGGGGCTGCAGAGGCCGAGGTGTTGGAAGCGTGGCTTTAGCAGTCCCCTGCATTTGCTGGTGGTTCTCAGACTCTGATGTCCTACCTGTCCTGGGCCAGGGACAGTTCCTGGGGCCAGGACCTCCAGCTGGGGAAATGCCGGATGAACTGGTCAGGATGCTGTTTGTTCTAGGAAACAGATTCACAACTCAAACTGGCTTAAGCCAGAAAGTGAATTTATTAGCTCATGTAAATCAGGGGCTTCAGGCACAGCTTGATCCAGGGTCACACATGAGCTGTAGGCTCCCCTCTACCTTGGCTTCACTGTCTGCATCTCCAAGCTCAGATCCCACCGGCCCAGTGACCCCAGCAGAAAGAAAGGAGCCTCTTTCCCAAGGGCTCCAGCAAACTCCCAGGGCTTACTCTTCTTTGGTGCAGCTTGAGTCATGTGCCCCTCCCTGAACCAATCACTGGGGTTGGGGCTAGAATGTCCTCGCTGGCCCAGATCCTCTTCATGCAGCTGCCCAGGGGCCACATAGGGCGGGATTCCTGAGAGGCTTTATTCAGAGGGCAGAGACTTGGCGACAGGAATGCCAGGTGGCCCCATATGTCCCTGGACAAGTGGCTGCTTATCTCTGGGCCCAAGTGCGGGGATCGTTCTAGACCAAAAATCAGTGAACTATGGTCCATAGCGACCTCTGATTTGTAAATAAAGCTATATTGGAACATCACCACATACGTTCATGTACATATTATTTATGGCTGCCTGTGCACTACAACAGCAGAGCTAAGTCACTGTGACAGAGACTGTATGACCTGCAAAGCCTAAAATATTTACTACATTTTGCCAACCCGGCTGGGTACGGTGGCTCATGCCTGTTATCCCAACACTTTGGGGGATCATCTGAGGTCAGGAGTTCAGGACCAGCCTGGCCAACATGTTGAAATCTCGTTTCTACTAAAAATACAAAAATTAGCTGGGCGTGGTGGTGGGCGCCTATAATCCCAGCTACTCAGAAGGCTAAGGCAGGAGAATTGCTTGAACCCGAGAGGCGGAGGTTGCAGTGAGCCAAGATGGCACCACTGCACTCCAGCCTGGGTGACAGAGCAAGACTCCATCTCAAAAAGAAAAAAAAGAAAGAAAAAGTTTGCCAAGCCCTGTTCTAGACAGAGGCCCGGATGGTCCACGAGCTCCATTGATTGTCATACAGTTTCCTCTCTCTCCCCATTCAGGCCATCGATGATGACTGTAACCAGACAGGGCAGATGACAGCTGGATTTCTCGACTGGCCACAGGTGAGGCTGGAGTGGGGAGCACCTGCTGAGGGCCAGGCCCTCATCCCTCAAACTTCATTTCTGCCTCAGGGCCTTTGCATTCGCTGTTCTCTCCTCCTGGAACACTGCTCCCTCAGATGGCCTCAGGGCTTTCTTGTTCCCCTCCTTGAGATCTCTGCTGAGGTATCACCTCTTCAAAGGGGACTTTCTTGCCATCCTACGTGAAATACTCATGCCCACCCCCTCAACTCCAGGTTCCCCAATCCCCATCTATGCCAGTCCGATATAAATGCAGGCTGGGGCCAGGCATGGTGACTCAACGCCTGTAATCCCAGCACTTTGAGAGGCCGAGGCAGGCGGATCACTTGAGGTCAGGAAGAGTTTGAGACCAGCATGGTCAACATGTTGAAACCCCATCTCTACTAAAAATTTAAAAATTAGCTGGGTGTGGTGGCATGTGCCTGTAGTCCCAGCTACTCAGGGGGCTGAAGGAGGAGAACTGCTTGAACTCGGGAGGCAGAGGTTGCAGGGAGGCAAGATCGCACCCCACTGCACTCCAGCCTGGCAACAGAGGGAGGCTCCGACTCGAAAAAAAAAAAAAAAATGCAGGCTGGGCACAGTGGCTCACACCTATAGTCCTAGCACTTTGGGAGGCCGAGGTGGGAGGATTACTTGAACCCAGGTGTTCGAGACCAGCCTTGGCAACACAGTGGGACCCCATCTCTACCAAGAAAGAAAAGTTAGCTGGGTGTGGTGGCACATGCCTGTAGTCCCAGCCACTCAGGAGGCCGAGGTGGGAGGATCCCTTGAGCCCAGGAGGTCAAGACTGCAGTAAGTTGGGATCATGCCACTGCACTCCAGCCTGGGTGAAAGAGGGAAACCCTGTCTCAAAAAAAAAAAAAAGAAAGAAAGGCACATAGACAAATTTAAAAATTTTCACAGCTACATAAAAAAGTAAAAAGAAACAGATAAAATTATATTTTATTTCACCTCATTATATCTAAAATATTATCATTTTAACATGTAATCAACATAGAAAATATTGAGATACATATGCTTTACCAGCAGTGGGGTTATGTCCTGATAAAGCCATCATAAATTGAAAATATTATAACTCAAATAATGCATTTAATGTACTTAATCTACCAAATATCATAGCCTACCTTAAACATGTCACAACACTTACATTAGCCTACAGTGGGGTAAAATAATCTAACATAAAGCCTATTTTATAATAAAGTGCTAAATATCCCATGTAATTTATCAAACACTATACTGGAACTAAAAAAAGAGAATGGTTGTATGGGGTACTGGCAGTGTGGTTTCCACTGAATGCTTACCACTGTCACACCTTCGGAAAACTGAAAAATCTTAATTCAAACCACCATAAGCCAGGGACCATCTGTATTTTACGTTTTTTGGATTTTCTTTGTACTAAATCTTCAAAATTCAGCATGTATTTTATATTTACAGCACATCTCAATTCAGGTGCTAAATTTCTATGAGAAACACGTTCCTAAAGATGACAGTTGAAGTAGATTTACACACCCAAGTTATTCAAAACAAAGTTTTCCAGTAACTGCATTTCCAGTAGCTGCATTAGGTATCTGTGTTTTTTGTTTTGTTTTGTTTTGTTTTTTTAAAAAACAGCCTTATTGAGTTATTGACCTACAGTAAACTGCACATATCTTAAGTTGCACAATTTGTGAAGTTTGCTTTTCTTAAACACTTTTATTTAGATAGAGATGGGGGTCTCACTATGTTGCCCAAGCTGGTCTTGAACTCCTGGGCTCAAGCAATCTGCTCACCTCAGCCCTCCAAAATTTGATAAGTTTTGATATATGTTACATCCATGAAATCATCACCACAATCATGGTAATGTATCTTGAATTCTCAGTATTTATTTATTTTTATTTTTTTGAGGTGGAATCTTGTTCTGTCCCCAGGCTGGAGTGCAGTGGCGCGATCTCGGCTCACTGTAGCCTCCGCCTCCTGAATTTAAGTGATTTTCCTGCCTCAGCCTCGCAAGTAGATCGAATTACAAGCATGCATCACCATGCCTGGATAATTTTTGTATTTTCAGTAGTGACAGGGTTTCACCGTGATGGCCAGGCTGGTCTCGAACTCCTCAAGCGATCCACTCGCCTTGGCCCCTCAAAGCTCTGGAATTACAGGCATAAGCCACTGCGCCTGGCCAAATTATCAGTGTTTAAATTTAAATAAAATTTAAAAATTCATTCCTCAGCTGCACTGGCCACATTTCAAGTGCTGGGCAGCCACACGCGGCCCGTGGCTACTGGATGGGACAGCACATTCAAAACCATGATCCTGTTTTATCTTCAAAGCATTTATCACTATCTGACCAGCTTCTCCAACATTGCACCCTTCTTGCTCTCATATCATGTGTCTTATTTTCTTCTTATTCCTTCTGATCTGAAATGATCTCATTTGTGTGTGTGTGTGTTTCCCTGGTGACTGGTTGTCTTCCCTGGCAGAATATGAGCCCATCCCAGCTGGTGCTTCACTGGTCGTGTTCACAGTGTATCTCCAGGGACAGGTTCGTAAGGGCACTAGGAGGAAGTTCTGAACGAAGGGATGTGATGTTCACACTAAGACCTGAAAGATGTTAGTAAGTGGACAGGGAGAAAGGTCGTTAGACAAAGAGGAGTGTAGGTGGCATCAGTTACCAGGGGAGGAAATGTTGATTCAGGACTGAGAGGCAAAGGGACCTGGCCAGAGGATGGGGTCCCAGAAGGTGGTTTAAGGACCGGTGTGAACACACACAGTTCTGTTGTCGGCCCAGTGGAGGGGCCTCACGGGGGGCTGTTGGGAGTCAGATTGTCAGCTTTTGGATTTACCAGCTGTGGGTGGCAGTGGCCACGTAACTCAGCATCTCGCTGCCTCAGTTTTCCTCATCTGTAAAGTGGGGATAATAACATTTACCTCATAAAGTTCCTACGAGGATTCGATGATTGACCCATCAGTTGCTTAGCACAGGGCCCAGCACTCAGTACGTGTTCACTGTCAGGAAGGCAGGGAGGCCTCACTGGCAGCATCAGGACGTAGGACATCAGTACATACACCGTGGCTCTCAGGAAAAGGAAAGATACGCTCTCCCAGGTGTACAGGATCGATTCTAAACCTCATGGGACCCTGCATTGTTCGCTCCCTCCTTCATTCACTTGTCCGTGCATGTACTCAGTAGTGTCATAAGCGGACTGCTCGGATCGGACCTGAATTAGCCTCACCCACTCTCCTCCTACACTGTCCCTCCCCAGGGCACATTCGCCTCCCAGGTGACGCTGGAAGGGGACAAGTTGAAAGTGGAGCGGGAGATCGACGGGGGCCTGGAGACCCTGCGCCTGAAGCTGCCAGCTGTGGTGACAGCTGACCTGAGGCTCAACGAGCCCCGTTATGCCACGCTGCCCAACATCATGGTGAGCCCCTGGCCAGCGGGCACTGAGGGCCTGGGATTGGCAAGCACATTGCCAGCCCAGTGCCCCCTGGTGGTCGCATCGGGGGAGGGAAGGATCCAAGGGAGGTCTCGTACGCAGGAAGCCGTCACCTGGAGTTTGGCTGATAGAGAGGGTTTGCTGGGTCATCTCTGCCAATGCTGAGAGTTCACGGGGGCTGCTTTGGCTAGCAGGGAGGGCTTGCTGGTATCTAGGCCAGTAGGAAGGCTTCGCTGGGTAGCAGACATTGTTCCCTTTGTCATTCCAGCCAGTGGAACAAGTTCACTGGGTCATCTTGGTTCATTAGGGAGGGTCCCCTTGGTAATTTTTGCCAATGCGAAGTTATCGTGTAGATCATCTTGGCTAACTAGGAAGGGTGCATGGGGTCTCTTGGCTAACAGAGTTCACTAATCATCATGGCCAGTAGGAGGCGTTCGCTGGGTCATCTTGGCCAATATTAACAGTTTAGTGAGTCATCTCAGACAATGGAGAATATTCAGTGGGTCATTTCAACCAACAGGGAGAGTTCAATGGATCATCTCAGCCAATGGGGAAGGTTCAGTGAGTCATTTCAGCCATTACAGAGTGTTCATTACATCATCTCAGCCTATAGAGAGGGTTCGGGGCATCGTCTCAGCCTATAGGGAGGGCTCGGGGCATCGTCTCAGCCTATAGGGAGGGCTCGGGGCATCGTCTCAGCCTATAGGGAGGGCTCGGGGCATCGTCTCAGCCTATAGGGAGGGCTCGGGGCATCGTCTCAGCCTATAGGGAGGGCTCGGGGCATCGTCTCAGCCTATAGGGAGGGCTCGGGGCATCGTCTCAGCCTATAGGGAGGGCTCAGCGCATCGTCTCAGCCTATAGGGAGGGCTCAGCGCATCGTCTCAGCCTATAGGGAGGGCTCAGCGCATCGTCTCAGCCTATAGGGAGGGTTCAGTGCATCGTCTCAGCCTATAGGGAGGGTTCAGTGCATCGTCTCAGCCTATAGGGAGGGCTCAGGGTATCATCTCAGCCTATTGGGAGCCTTCAGCATGTCATCTCAACCAAAAGTCCAGAGTCATTACTACCAAAAGGATGGGTTTGCCAGTCTGTTGCAGCCCGTGAAGGGCTTCCTGAATTGGTTACCTAAAGGAGAACTGCTGCAATAGTTGGGCCTCCCAGGGCCTCCAAGCCAGCAGGAGTTTTCCACACCAGGTGTGGCCCTGTGAGAAGTTTTGTGTGTCCTGGCCAGTCGGTGGGTCCAGAGGGTTCAGCCCATGGGACTGGTCTGCAGGCATGGCACCCACGGGAAGGAGGTGGCAGGAGGGTGGCAGGGGTTCCACAGCCCTGTGAACAGTGGCTTCCCATGTGCAGAAAGCCAAGAAGAAGAAGATCGAGGTGATCAAGCCTGGGGATCTGGGCGTGGACCTGACCTCCAAGCTCTCTGTGATCAGCGTGGAGGACCCGCCCCAGCGCACGGCTGGCGTCAAGGTGGAAACCACTGAGGACCTAGTGGCCAAGCTGAAGGAGATCGGGCGGATTTGAGCCCCTCCCAGAGATGGCAATAAAACTGACTCTCAACGTCTATCTCTGTTAACTCATTTCCTAGAGACCCATTATTTGGTTCATTCAACATTTACTTGAGTCTTTTGTGTGCCAGGCCCCGTGGATCCAGTCCCTGCCCACGAGGAGCCTCTGTGTTGATGCAGGGGACAATGAGGACAAAGGCAGCTGTAATTCGGGGTGAAGTATGCTAGAGGTGGAGGCACACTGGGCCCCTGGGAACCCAACTGGGGGACCTGACCTGGCCCAGCCCGTGGGGTCAGAGATTTCCCAGGGAGATGACTTCCACGTTGAGTGTTGGAACACAAGTATCAGTGAGGTGGGTGAGAAGGGCTTTTATCCACAATGTTTGCAGAACACTCAGGACACTCATTCTCTCTTGTGTCCCCAGTCTCAGCAGGGACACAGGAAAGAATGAGGCCAGAAGCTGTGGTTCTGGTGTGAGACAGAGACAAGCCACAGAGAATCGAAACTTAGTGTGGCGATGAACAGCCTGGGTCTAGAGTCAGATTAATTTTTTTTCAATTATATTTTTTTGAGACAGAGTCTTGCTCTGTTGCCCAGGCTTGCACCATCACACCTGGCTAATTTTTGTATTTTTAGTAGAGACGGGGTTTCACCATGTTGTCTAGACTGGTCTTGAACTCCTGACCTCAAGTGATCCGCCCATCTCAGCCTCCCAAAGTGCTGTGATTACAAGCGTGAGCCACAGCGCCTGGCCTAATTTTTTGTTAAAAAAATTGTGTTCCATTCCTCTGGCCTTCTGACAGCATGTGATTTCATATGCTCACTCTCACCTTTGCCAGCTAGATCTTGGGTGAGTTCCTTCCTGTTTTTGAGTTTCAGTTGCCTCTTCTGCAGATCAAAATAGTAACGGCATCATGTAGGAGTTAAGGGCATGGGTTCTGGGTCCCAGGGCCCTGGATCAAATCCCACTGGACCCATTCCTGGCTCTAGGAGGACCTCAGATAGGCAACTACTCCCTGAGCCTCAGTTTCTTTCTCTATCAGGTGGAATTAGTGATACCTATATTCTGGTTGTCTGTTCTGGCATAACAAACCACCCCAAAACTTGGTGGCTTAAAACAACACTTGTTTATTATGCTCTTAAGTCTGGAATCTGGGCAGGGCTCAGCAGGGACAGCTTGTCTCTCCTCGGTGCAGGATCAGTTCAGGTGCCTCAAATGGGGCCAGGGGGTTGACTTCCAAGAGGGCTTACCCACATGGCCAGCAAGCTGGCTGGGGCTGCTGACCAGGGGCCATGATTCCCCTCCATGGGACTGCTGAGTTTCCTCCCAGTGTGGCGGCTGGGTTCCATGAGGGAGTGTCCTATGATACAGAAAGTGGCATATGCCGGCCTAGATGCAGACCCTGGCACAGGGTCACTTCCACGTCTTGGTCCAGCAGTCACAAAGCCTACTGAGATCCAAGGAGTGGGGAGATAGACCCCACATCTTAACAGGAGGATCCTCAAATTTGCAGCCCTCTTTAAGCTACATAATCTACTCCATGGAGTTTTGAAAGGTTAATTTATGTAGCACCCCCATAACCACACCTGCTATGCAAAAAATGCTAGACATATATTATTACCAGTGTCAGTCCGGGCACGGTGGCTCACGCCTGTAATCTCAGTACTTTGGGAAGCCAAGGTGGGTGGATCACTTGAGGTCAGGAACTCATGATAAGCCTGGCCAACATGGTGAAACCCCATCTCTACTAAAAATAATAAAAATTAGCCGGGTGTGGTGGTGCGTGCCTGTACTCCCAGCTGCTCCAGAGGCTGAGACGGGAGAATCACTCGAACCCGGGAGATGGAGCCTGCAGTGAGCTGGGTGAGAGAAGGAGACTCCGTCTCAAAAAATACATATATTACCAGTATTATTACTGGTGAGAACTGGGCCAAGGTAAGCTTAGAGGACTGGGAGCTGAGCAGAGGCCCTAAGCTCAGCATGGGATGGTGGGAAAAGCTATCAGAAGGAGTCAATGGTCTGACCATCCTGGTCCCAAGTCCAGCTTCTCCCTCTGGCTGTGCAACCTCCTGCAGGTCCCTTGACCTCTCTGAGCCTAAGTCCCCTGGCCTGCAAAGTGAGTATAATGACACTCAGCTCATAGCGTGTTTAGAAGGGTTCAGCCTGATAACGCATAGGAAACATTTAGCATAGTTCCTGGCTCAAACTAAGTGGTAATTACTATGGTTCTTAATAAGGTGAGACCTGAAGGACAAGTTGTGGTTTAGCCAGGCTGGAGGGAGGTGGAGAGTGTGAGAGCATTCCAGGTAGAGGACTGGGAGGTGAGATGGGCGGGCAGGATGTTCAAGTGCTAGAGTGGGGAGGTGTGCATGGGTTTGCTGTGAAGCTTGGATGTCTCCAGAGGGCGCTGGGGAGCCAGGGGAGGGCTGTGAGCAGGGGAAGGCAGGTTGGGCTCTGGGTGTAGAAGGACCCTGGCAGGGAGTGGAGGAGACTGGGCAGAGGAGGGAGACGGGGCAGGAAGAGAAGACAGCGCCTGGCCAGTGAGAACTAGGGTGAGGAGGGTTGGACTCAGATTGACAGTGGTGACGGGGAGGGAGGAGGTTGGGAATGTTTCCCAGCATTTGCGAAGATGGTGAAGCCATCCTGGAGGTGTGAGGAAGTTTGGGTTAGAGGAAAGATTCTGAGTTTAGCGGGACACAGGCCATGTGAGGGCCTCGGGGATGCGGAAATGCAGCTCTGGTCTCAGGATAGAGGCCCTGGCAGGAGATAGCACCTGGAGACTTGGTTCTGAGAGAGCCGTGGGAGGGTTTGGAGCAGAGGAGGAGCACGGTCAGGTGTATCTGAGGCTGCAGGCAAGACAGAGTGGAAGGGGCCAGGAGGCTGGGGAGGAGGAAGCCTGTTCTGAAGCTGTGGCCATCAGAGGTGGGGCTCTCAGAAAGGTCACCTCACCCTCCTCCAGGAAGTCTTCCTGGCTTTGTCCCACAAACTTGCTACCACATTTTTAGCTGGGAATGTTTTCTCCATCTGCCCCCTGGGGATGGGGAGTGCAGGGATCAGGCTGGGCCTCCCTGCAGATGGGACCAGCTGATAAAGAGAGTGGGGTGGGTTGGGCAGCTCAGCCACCACATCGGGGTTGGGGATCCTGGCCCCTCCCGCTGGGTCTGGCTCCCTTCCCCTCCCAGGAAGCTAAGCTACCAGTCCTGTTGGACTCGTCTGACCCAGGAGGGATGGGTGCAGTCCTGGGTCTCTCTCCAGTGTCCTTTCAGTGAGGCCAGCACCATGGACACCCCACAGGCTCTGCCACTCTTCCTACTCCTGGGTAAGTTCCCTGCTCAGTCCCCTCCCCTCCAGTCCCCCGGAGCAGCCTCCCCCAACGCTTTCCCCTCTTCTCTGCAGCCTCCTTGGTAGGGGTCCTCACCCTCAGAGCCTCTTCTGGACTTCAGCAAACCAACTTCTCCTCTGCCTTCTCTTCGGACTCAAAGAGCTCTTCCCAGGGGCTGGGTGCAGAAGTTCCCTCCATCAAACCTCCCAGCTGGAAATTTCCAGATCAGTCCCTGGATTCAAAAGGCTCTGCAGGAATCTCTGATTCCAGCTGGTTTCCTGAGGCCCTGAGTTCCAACAACATGTCTGGGTCCTTCTGGTCAAATGTTTCTGCTGAGGGCCAAGATTTGAACCCGGTTTCCTCCTCTGAAACCCCTGGTTCTGAAGTATTTCCTGATATTTTGGAACCACAAGTTCCTGCCAAAGACCCCAAGCCTTCCTTCTCTGTTAAGACCCCAGCTTCAAACATTTCTACTCAAGTCTCCAACACCAAACTCTCTGTTGAGGCCCCAGATTCGAAATTCTCCCCTGATGACATGGATCTTCAACTTTCTGCCCAGAGCCCTGAATCCGACTTTTCTGCAGAGACCCACTCAGCGGCAAGCTTCCCCCAGCAGCTGGGGGGCCCACTGGCTGTGCTGGTGGGAACTACCATCCGGCTCCCCCTGGCCCCAGTCCCCAGCCCTGGGCCCCCCACCCCTCTGGTGGTCTGGCGCCGGGGCTCTAAGGTGCTGGCAACTGGAGGCCTGGGGCCAGGGGCACCTCTGATCAGCCTGGACCCTGCTCACCGAGACCGCCTGCGATTTGACCAGGCCCGGGGGGTTCTGGAGCTCACCTCTGCCCAGCTGGACGATGCAGGGGTCTACACGGCTGAAGTCATCCGGGCAGGGGTCTCCCGGCAGACTCGCGAGTTCACGGTGGGTGTGTATGGTAAGTGGGCCCTGGCGGCTGGAGTGCAGGCGGCAGGGGCTGGTCTGCTCTGCCAGACTTTGGGCAAGTCACGGTGCTGTGGGGTCCCTGGATGGCAGAAGAGGGCTTCTGGGTTGAGGAAGGGAGGAAAAGAGCTAGAGGTCAAGGCAGGGGTGTTTGAGCAACGTTGGACTTGGGATGGAGACTCCTGGGGGCCTGGACTCCCAGGTCTGAGGGAGGAGGAGGAGGCTGGGAGCCTCTTCTGTCGAACTCCTGGGTCCCGGAGAGGAGGGGTCTGGGGGCTCAAACTCATGGGTTTATGAGAGGAGAGGGGTGCGGGCCGGGACTCCAGGGGCTTAGAGGGAGCAGCGGCTGGGGCTCCCTCTAAGGGGACCAAAGATGGGCTCCAGGACTGTGTCCTGAGCCCGTTCTCCCTCTCCCAGAGCCCCTACCCCAGCTGTCGGTTCAGCCCAAGGCTCCAGAGACAGAGGAGGGGGCGGCCGAGCTCCGGCTGCGCTGCCTGGGGTGGGGACCCGGTCGCGGGGAGCTGAGCTGGAGCAGGGACGGACGTGCCCTGGAGGCGTCGGAATCCGAGGGAGCCCAGCCGCCCCGGATCCGCTCAGAGGGCGACCAGCTGCTCATCGTGCGCCCTGTGCGCAGCGACCACGCCCGGTACACTTGCCGCGTCCGCAGCCCCTTCGGCCGCAGGGAGGCTACCGCCGACGTCACCGTCTTCTGTGAGTGTGGGGGTACCTCGGGACGGGGACAGGGGGTCCTTGGGGAGAAGGGGGCTGGGGAACCAGTCTCCAGGAGTCCTAGCGGAGTCCCAGGTGACCCTGACACTCGCAGTCCCGACCCCTCCTCCCTCCAGACGGCCCGGACCCGCCGATCATCACGGTCTCCTCGGACCGCGACGCCACGCCTGCCCGCTTTGTCACCGCGGGCAGCAATGTGACCTTGCGCTGCGCTGCCGCCTCGCGGCCGCCCGCCGACATCGCGTGGAGCCTGGCGGACCCGGCCGAGGCCGCGGTGCCCGCGGGGCCGCGCCTCCTGCTGCCCGCGGTCGGGCCGGGCCACGCAGGCACCTACGCCTGCCTGGCAGCGAACCCGCGCACCAGCCGCCGCCGCCGCTCGCTGCTCAACCTCACTGTGGCGGGTGAGAGGCCGGGGCGGGAGTGGGGAAATGCCTGGGAGAGGGGCGGGGCCAGAACAGGGGCGGGACTAGGTGAAAGGGGCGGGGCCAGCAAGGAGGCGCGGCATACCGGTGGGTGGGGCAGGGCCAGCGGGAGGGCGGGGTCACCAAGAAGGAGTCGGGATACCTGTGGTGGGCGGGGCCAGCGAGGAGGGGCGGAGATACCTAGGATAAGGGGCGGGGCCAGGGAGGAGGAGCACGATACCGGAGAGGGGCGGGGCCAGCGGGAAAACTGGATCACCAAAAAGGAGCTGGTATACCCGTGGTGGGGCGGGGCCAGCGCGGAGGGGCTGGGATACCTAGGATAAGAGGCGGAGCCAGAAAGAGGACAAGGGAAGGAGCCAAATGGAGTGGCAGGGCTGACCAGGACTGACGAGCCGGCCCAGCACTGAGAAGGCGGACATTCCGGGGCATGGAACACTCTCAACAAAGTCGACAGCGGAGTTAAATGGCAAAGAGTGGGAGTTAGAAAGGGAAAGAACTAAGTTGCTTGGGCGGGTAAGTGGGATCAGCAAACGGAGAAGGTACCTGGGAAGGAGGTGGAGTCACCAGGGAAAGGGGCGAGGTCATTTGGAAAGCGGGCAGAATTATCTTAGAAAGGGGATGGGGTCCGCAAGGAAGAGCGGAGATATCTGGGAAAAGGGGAGGCTTCTCGGAGGGCAATCCAGGAGGGGGCGAAGTAACCTGGCAGAAGGGGTGGAGCTGGAAAGGAAGGGGATGAGTTACGTTTGGGAAGAGAAATATCATTGTGTGAAGATGCAGTTTTCTTAAGAAAGCTGGGCAGTCATCAGGGCTGCCGGCTACCCACTTGGCGGGGAAGTTGGGAACGGGATCTCAGGAAAAGTGGGGAGTGTGAGCGCCTATGGGGCGGGGCTAGGGAAGAAGAGAGTTACTGCGCAGAGAGGCGGGGCTGGAGAAGAAATGAGAGAGGGACTACGTCTTCATTCTCTGCCTTCTCTCCGCAGACCTGCCCCCCGGGGCCCCACAGTGCTCAGTTGAAGGGGGTCCCGGGGACCGCAGCCTCCGCTTCCGCTGCTCGTGGCCCGGCGGGGTCCCTGCCGCCTCCCTGCAGTTCCAGGGTCTCCCCGAAGGCATCCGCGCGGGGCCAGTGTCCTCTGTGCTGCTGGCTGCCGTCCCCGCCCACCCCCGGCTCAGCGGCGTCCCCATCACCTGCCTTGCTCGCCACCTGGTGGCCACGCGTACCTGCATAGTCACGCCGGGTGAGAAGGCGCGGGGCTTTTTTGCTGTTTCTCAGGAGGAGGGAGACTTTTTCTTTCGAAAATTCTGAAGGGGTTTGGGGTACGTCCTTAGTCCAAGAAAGAGGCAGGACTTCACTGTCTTCAAACGAGAAAAGGGACAAAGATTTCCCTATACCTCATGGTGAGGGCGTGCAGGGATGGGGGTATTTTTTGGACACAGGAAGAAGGCCATCACTTTCCCACGTGTTCAGTAAGATAAAGCAGTGATGTTTTAAAGAGTAACGAGGTCGGGCGCAGTAATCGCAGCACTTCGGCAGTTGGGGGCGGAAGGATTGCTTGGGCCTAGAAGTTCAAGACCAGCCTGGGCAGTGTGGCAAGACCCAGTCTTACAATTATTATTGCTACATAATTATTATTATTATTATTCTAATAAAGAAGAATGAATAGCTGAGAATAATATGAGTTTCCCAGTACAGGGCCTGCTCCTATGGTATGTGTTCAGTAAGTGTTTGATGAAGAAATCAGATAATAAATGAATGAATGAATGAATGAATGAGCGAATGAGTGAGTAAACTGGCAGTTCTTTCCCAGGTGGCCAAAGCGCCGGGGCTTACCACCATCTGATTTAAAGTAGGGCATAGGACCTGTTCTTTGAATCCAAGGTAAGGTCTCGACTTTCTTAACTGGGCTTCTCCCACCTGCAGAGGCCCCCCGAGAGGTGCTGCTGCATCCGCTGGTGGCAGAGACACGGTTGGGGGAGGCAGAGGTGGCACTGGAGGCCTCTGGTTGTCCCCCACCCTCACGGGCATCCTGGGCCCGGGAAGGGCGGCCCCTGGCTCCAGGAGGCGGGAGTCGCCTGCGGCTCAGTCAAGATGGGCGGAAGCTCCACATCGGCAACTTCAGCCTGGATTGGGACCTGGGAAATTACTCCGTGCTGTGCAGTGGGGCGTTGGGAGCTGGCGGTGACCAGATCACTCTCATTGGTGAGCCACATTATTTCAGAAAGCCCGGAAGTCCAGGCCCCCAGCCCCTCCAGCCCTCAGATCCGGAAGTTCAGGCCCCAGACGTCTCCTTCCTCAGACCTAGGATCCAGGCCCCCAGCCCCTCCTCCCTGGAGTCCAGACCCCAGCCCCTCCTCCCTCAGACCCAGGAGTCCAGACCCAGCCCCTCCTGCTTCAGACCCTGGAGTCCAGGCCCCAGCCCCTCCTCCCTCAGACCCAGGAGTCCAGGCCCAGCCCCTCCTGGTTCAGACCCAGGAGTCCAGGCCCCAGCCCCTCTTCCCTCAGACCCAAGGGTCCAGCCCCAGCCCCTCTTCCCTCAGACCCAAGGGTCCAGCCCCAGCCCCTCTTCCCTCAGACCCATGAGTCCAGGTCACCAGCCACTTCCACCCTCAGATCCAGGAGTCCAGGCCCCCAGCCCCCTCCTCCCTCAGACCCAGGAGCCCAGTCCCCTAGCCCCCTTCCCTCTCCCCTCTGGCACCCAAGAATCCAGCCTCTCCTACATACCTCTAGGACCCTCCATATCCTCGTGGAGGCTTCAGAGAGCCAGAGATGCAGCCGTGCTGACTTGGGATGTGGAGCGCGGGGCCCTAATCAGCAGTTTTGAGATCCAGGCATGGCCAGATGGGCCTGATCTGGGCAGGACTTCCACCTACAAGGACTGGGTCTCCCTGCTCATCCTGGGGCCTCAGGAGCGGTCAGCTGTGGTGCCCCTTCCACCTCGGAACCCAGGGATCTGGACCTTTCGGATCCTGCCCATCCTGGGGGGCCAGCCAGGGACTCCATCACAAAGCCGGGTCTACCAGGCCGGTGAGTTGGGGCTGTCCGAGTAGACCTTCTCAGTCTGTTGTGCCAGATCCTCCCTCTCTCCCTGTTTTAGTGTCCTGGGACCTGCCCTAACAAAGTACCATGAACTGCATGGCTTGAAACAACGGGAATTTCTTCTCTCACAGATCTGGAGGTCAGAAGTCTAAAATCAAGGTGTTGAGACGGTCCTACTCCCTCTGGGACCCTGTGTAGAATCCTCCTTTGTCTCTTCCTAGCTCCCGGTGGCAGCTGTTTCATCCTTGGCATTCCTTGGCTTGCAGCTGTGTCACTCCAACCTCTGCCTCTGTGTGTCTCTGTCCTCTTCTTCTTCTTCTTCTTCTTTTTTTTTTTTTGAGATGGAGTTTCGCTCTTGTTGCCCAGGCTGGAGTGCAATGGTATGATCTCAGCTCGCTACAACCTCCACCTCCCGGATTCAAGTGATTCTCCTGCCTCAGCCTCCTGGGTAGCTAGGATTACAGGCATGTGCCACGACGCCCAGCTAATTTTTGTATTATTAGTAGAGATGGGTTTCACCACATTGGTCAGGCTGGCCTCAAACTCCCGACCTCAGGTGACCCACACACCTTGGCTTCCCAAAGTGCTAGGATTAGAGGCGTGAGCCACGGCACCTGGCTTCTGTCCTCTTCTTTTAAGGACACCAGTTATATTGGATTAGGGTTCACCCTAATGACCTCATACTGACTTGGTTACATCTTCAGAGAACTTATTCCAAAATAAAGTCATATTCACAGGAACAGGGGCTAAGACTTCAATATATGTTTTTCTTTTGGGGTGGGCACAATTCACTTGATAACATTCTTCCATTGGAGTGTCTCAGGATTTAGTCCTCACTCCCCAGAGTGATCAAGTTCACGCTCATGGCCTTCAATAACATTAATACTCAGATGACTACCAAATGTCCTATCCTGGACCCTGACTTCTCTCTTGAAAAGGATGCTCCCTACTTAAGATCTTCACTTTTTTTTGGCGGGGTGGGGTGGTGAGACAGAGTAGAGTACAGTGGCATGATCTCAGCTCACTGGAATCTCCACCTCCTGGGTTCAAGTGATTCTCCTACCTCAGCCTCCTGAGTAGCTGGGATTACAGGTGTGAGCCACCATGCCCAGCTAACTTTTTTTGAATTTTTAGTAGAGACAGGGTTTTGCCATGTTGGCCAGGCTGGTCTTGAGCTCCTGACCTCAAGTGATCTGCCTGCCTCAATCTCCCAACGTGCTGGGATTACAGGTGTGAGCCACTGAGCCCAGCCAAGATCTTCACTTTGGATGTCCAATTAGCATTCCAAATGTCATATGCCCAAAACAGATCTTTTGATGTTTTCCCTCAAAACTGCATCCCCCAACCCTCCAGTCTTCCCCATACTCATAAATGTCACTACTTACAGGCCGCATCACTCCTGACATCCTAATCGCCAGCAAGTTCGGTCCATTTTCCGTCTAAAATATTTTCCATCTTCACCCCAAGGCTCTGGTCAAACACAGCATCCTTTCTTGCCTGGACTGCAACAGATGTTTATTTGGTATCTTTATACTCCCTCTTGCTCTCAGATAATGCATTCTCCATGTAGAAGCCAGAGTTATGCAAATCAGATCATGAGGCTGCCCTACATAAAAGCCTTCCATTAATTTCTGCGGGACCCCTTTAGGATCTGGTTCCTGGAAACCTTTTCTACTTCACCCTCCACCTCCAGCTCTCTCCTTCCATATCCTCCACCCACGCTGGCCTTTGTTGAACAGAGAAAACTCTTTCCTAGTTCTGGACCTTTGCATTTTCTGTTCCCTCCTCTTGGAACACCCTTTCCCGTGTTTAGTATGACTGCCTCTGGTCTTTATTCTTCAAGTCTCTGTTCAAATGTTACTTCCTCAGGGACCTTAGCTCACCACTGTTTCTAAATGTCACATCCCTTCCCATTATTCCTTTTTTGTTTTTTCTTTGTTTGTTTTCTTTTTTTGAGACAAGGCCTCACTTTGTTGCCCAGGCTGGAGTACAGTGGCACGATCTGGGCTCACTGCAGCCTCAACCTCCCCAGACTCAGGTGATCTTCTTACCTCAGTCTTCTGAGTAGCTGGGGCTACAGGCCCAGCCACCGCACCTGACTGGTTTTTCTATGTTTTGTAGAGACAGGGTCTCGCCATGTTGGCCAGGCTGGTCTCCAACTCCTGGACTCAAGTGATTGCCCACCTTGACCTCCCAAGGTGTTGGGAATCACAGGTGTGAGCCACCACACCTGACCCTCATTATCTCTATCACATAACTTTTTCTTTCTCGGGACAATCTGTGATTATGTTATGTACTGCTCATTTATTTCTGACTTCTCTCCTAGAATTAAGCCCACAAGGGTAGGTATCTTTCCTGTTTGGCCCACCAGTGAATCCTCACTACCTGTCCGAGAGCCAGGCACACCGTAGTAACTGTTAAATGAGTTGAGAGTGCTGGGGTCCCACATTCCTGGGTTCTGGGAGGGGAGGGACAGTGGGGGCTGGACTCCTGGGTCCCAGCACAAAGTTAGGGGGCTTAGGAAACTTGGGTCCAACCTTAGTTCCTGTTCCCCTTCTCTTTCTTCTCTTTGTCTCTTCCAGGCCCCACGTTGAGCCACGGGGCCATCGCCGGCATCGTCCTGGGCTCCCTACTGGGCCTGGCGCTGCTAGCCGTCCTTCTCCTCCTTTGCATCTGCTGCCTGTGCCGCTTTCGTGGTGAGCAAGGGGACTGGGGAAGGGGCAAACATGGCCAAGTGGGAGGGACCCTAGAAAAAAGCCGGTGGAAGACCTGACTGAGCCAATCAGCACCATCATAGGTCATCCATCGTGCCAATCAGCATAAGGCTCCGCCTCTCACACCAGCTTCCCTTGCTATTGGCTGGGTTGGCATGTTGGGGCAACTAATCAGGTGTTCCTGCTTCTCTTCCTCCTCTCAATCAGGAAAGACTCCTGAGAAAAAGAAGCATCCTTCTACCTTGGTCCCCGTGGCCACCCCCTCAGAAAAGAAGATGCACAGTGTGACCCCAGTGGAGATTTCATGGCCTCTGGACCTCAAAGTCCCGCTGGAGGACCACAGCTCAACTAGGGCCTACCAAGTGAGTGTGGGTGCCCTCTTTTCCTCCTGGAATCGGGGCGGAACTTCTTGTATTATAGTCAGGGAGATGAGAGGGTCTCCATTATCTAACTCCAGTTTTACTTGTTAGTTTACAGTCTGTATAACTTCATCCTTTTTAAAAATGCATCAAAGTTGGACAGAGCTTCCCGCCTAACTTTGATGTATATTAAAATTAGAGTGAAAGAGTGAATTTCAGTTTCTCTTACAAAGGAGGATGAGATAGGATCTTTCTTTTTTTTTTTTTTTTTTTTTTGAGACAGAGTCTCACTCTGTTGTCTAGGCTGGAGTGCAGTGGCGCCACCTTGACTCACTGCAGCCTCCGCCTCCTGGGTTCAAGAGATTTTCCTGCCTCAGCCACCTGAGTAGCTGGGATTACAGGCACAAGCCACCATGCCTGACTAATTTTTGTATTTTTAGTAGAGACAGGGTTTCACCATGTTAGGCACGCTGGTCCCAAACTCCTAACCTCAAGTGATCCGCCCACCTTAGCCTCCCAAAGTCCTGGGGTTACAGGCATGAGCCACTATGCCTGGCCCCTCCTTTTTTCTTTTCCATAAAAGTTAGGCAAGACCCATTTTTCTCTATGAAGTGGGGTGGAGTTTCCTCGTTTCCCCATAAAAGAGGGGTTGCTGTGACGGGGCGTGGTAGCTCATGCCTGTAATCCCAGCACTTCGGGACATTGAAGAGAAAAAATAGCCTGAGCCCAGGAGTTCGATACCAGCTTGGGCAACATAGGGATACCCCATCTCTACAAAAAATTTTAAAATTAGTCTGGCATAGTGGCATGTGCCTGTAGTCCCAGCTACTAGGGAGGCTGAAGTGGGAGGATTGCTTGGGCCTGGGAGGTCGAGGCTTCAGTGAGCTCTAGCCTGGATGCACTCCAGCCTGCAGTCCAGCCTGGATGACAGAGCGAGACCCGTTTTTAAAAAAAAACAAAACTGGGTTGGGTTGTTGGCTGTCTTCACTCCACCGATAGCCAGACATTTTTTTTTTCCCCTCTCCAAATGGAGGGTTCCCAGATAATCTCTAAAAAGTTCAAGCAAGAGCTGGAAAAAGTTCGGTGGGTGAGTCATGTTACATCCAGGGTACTACTGAGTTCTTCCCGCACCCCACCTCTCTCTTCCAGGCCACAGACCCCAGTCCAGTCGTCTCTGTAGACGAAAGCTCAAAGACTGTTCGGACAGCCACACAGGTGTGATCAGAGCCAGTGGCCTGCCCTACACAGGGCATTTTGGGCCAGAACTTCCAATTTCACTCCAGCAGCAGGCAGGGCCTGCTATGACTGAGGGTTGGACCCTGAAAGTGGGACTTTCTGTCTCCCTCTTTTGCTGCAGAAGAAGAGTCTTCCTGTATTTGTGCAAGTAAGGAGATGTGACTTCTTGGCTGGGAAACTCCTGCTGATAGAACTGTGTGGTTTGCACAACCTCCAAGCCTCTGCAGCAGACAAGCAGGGCTTGTTGTGTTGCTCTGAGCTAGAGAGGGAGCCTGGCCATGCTCTCTGAAAACGTCCCCCTACATTCACTTTGCCACCTGTAGGCCACACCCCATGCAGCTCCCAGCATCTTCATCTTCAAACAGATCAGATCATGTCCCTCTTCTCTTTAAACCCTTCTAGGGCCTGTGCATTTCCCTTCAGATATTATCCAAACTCCTCGTCATGACCTTCAAAGACCTTGTGGTCTGGCCTCTGTTGGCCTCCCTGACCTCCACTCCCAATTGTTTCTCTGTCCCCTGACTCCAGTATCACAGGCTGTCTCTCAGCCACAATTTATTTTGCCCCTAGAGTTTGCTCTGCTGGTAACACTTATTTTTCCCATGTCATTCATTTCTCAAGTCTAAGAGTAACAATTGCCCTCTTAGACAACCATTCCCTTACCCCTCCCTTAGTCTTGGGTTAAGTCCCAGAATCCTTGAATTTGCCGTTTCTGATACATAAATATGTAATTACTTGTGTGGCCTGAGACTCTCTGTCTAAACTAAGGGCTTTACAAAAGCAGAGACCACATCATTATCTCAGCACTTAACCCAGAGCCTGGCACGCAGCAGGCAATCAATAAATACTTGTTGACTGATCTGATGTTTTGGTGCCGGTGAAGAGCTGGGCTTGCCGCTGCTGTCTTCAGCATAAGTCTTGCTTTTTCAGCTGGGTTTCTAATTGAGAATTTAGAGAGTGCATTGGTGAGGATTCTTTTGGCTGCAAGTAACAAAATAAAATGGTGCCAGGAAATATGAAGGTGGCTGGTTTCAGGCTGGCTTAGCAGCTCAGTGATGCCATTGAAACATGGGCCCTTTGCATCCATCTGCTCTGCCACCCTCAGTGGGTTGGCACATTGACACTAAGCATGTTGCCTCATGTAGCAAGATGGTTGCTGCAGCTCCAGTCATCGCATCTTCATACAACTGTATCCAAAGATAAAAGGAAGGGGACAGAACTTCCTCTCTATACATCTTCCCCACCCCCTACCTCCCTCTATCACTGCCTTCTTCCCTCTCATGGGGTGGGAGGGAAGCTTTCCTGGAAACCTACAAGCAAATTTCCATTTATGTCTCTTTGGCCGAAACTGGCCACTTAGTTGCAAAGGAGGCTGAGAAACCAAATATCTAGCCTGTATCATAACAGGTGGATCTTCCAGCAAAGAAGAAAGGGGAACCAAACAAATGTGGGTAACCAGCATCTGTCTCAGGGAAGGAAAGCATGTGAGAGAACTTCTGGTTCATGATGGGGGGTAGAAAAGGCCACTGGAAAATAGAACCCCTGGATCCTTTTGGAAAGGTGAGGGTTGGGGTTCTGGGCCCTCTATGTCTTTTCTGTATCTATCAGGGTTTGCGTTCTTTTTTATTACTAGAGATAGAAAATCCAATGCAAATTGGTTTAAATATACAGGGGACTTTATTGCTTATACAAGTGAAGATGGGCATCAGTTAAGTTTTGATCCAGCGACTCAAATGATATCATCATGGACTCAGTTTCTCTAAGGTTTCCACTCTGCACTTCACAGTGTTCCTATCACTCTCAGGCTCCATATGCAGCCCTCCCCACCACTGCTATCCTCACAGACCCAAGATCTCTCCATGTGATGGAGAAAAGCAACCCTACAGATGTAGACCTCACATCACGGAGCCACAATATCCAGCAGAAAAGCATCTCTTCTTGGGAATCCATTCACTCTCTCATTAGCCTTACCAGGTCACGTGCCCATCTCCAAGCCAATCACGAAATGGGCTATGCTGAGTGGCTTAGGCCAATCACAGGGCACCTCTGTAATGAGTCCATTCCAAGTCTACCAATGAGAAAGCAGGTGGTAGGAATGATGCTGGAGAGGCACCACCAGTTGATTGCTACCCTTTGCCCTTCATTAACTCGAATTCTTAATGACATTGACACCTGCAGGCAGACTGTGGAAAAAGGCGTTTATTGGTGCGGTGGTCTCAACACTCCCCATGAATTGGAACACACGGCCCCCAGGGCCCCCCACCCCCTCCCTGGTATCCCTCCCCCGTCCCACCCCATCCCCTGGACCCTGGGAATGGAAGACAATGTGGGATGGGGCCCATGCCCCCGTCTGAGGTACAGTCACTGCGCCTTGCCCTCTCCTCTTCTCCACCAGACTCTGGGGTGGTGTGGTTTGGGGTGGGGGTTTATAGAGAGGGTCTCCTGGGAGTCGGAATTGGTGACATGGCATCTTTGTCTGGGCTCAGGGTGTCTGTGTGATACCTCTCTGTCCCCCACTTTGTGTGGTGTGGTGTATCAGGGTGGAGTATTCCTGCAATCAGAGCTGAGGCTGCAGCCTCTCAGCGTCCCTTCCTGACAACAGATGCCTACCCAGGGGGAAATACAGCTAGTCACCAGCTACAGGACAGCTGCAGCCAGGGGGCTATTGCTGGTCACAGTCGCTGGTGTGTGTGTGTGTGTGTGTGTGTGTGTGGTGTGTCTGAGTGTGTGAGGGCGGTCAGGTAGCCTTTGGGAGGTACAGTTGGTGGAGAGGCCAGGAAGTGATAGACCAGCAAGCCTACACCTGTGGGCCAGCTGCAAAGGCCCCAAGGGCAGCTGGCTGGTGCCACAGGTGGGGAAATCAAGGCCAAGGGGAGTGGTGGCGGGGGTAGGGCAAAGCACTGAGACAGACAAGTGACTCCTGCCACCAGTCTGACAGTTGGATGGAAGCACCGATTGGCCCAGGAGGGGGCCAGAAAATCCAAGGTAGGGAGGGACAGGAAAAGTGGGAAGGTCTCAGGCCACTGAGCCAGCGATGGGGCCTCTGGCTACAGGAAGCTGGTGGTTGACGGCAGGGAAGCCCAGAGCCCAGATGGAGGTCCCCCACTTACTCACAAAGGCTGAATGACAGCTTGACAGGTGAGTGTGACACCCCTCTCCACTCCCAACCTGCCAGGAGTTGCCCTTTCGACAGGGGGAGGGGTCAGTGTGCGTGCATATATTGGGGAAGCAGGGAGCCTGGTAAGCCTCTCTTCACAGCTTCCACTGCAGAGCCTCATACCTACCTCCAGTCAGAGGTGAGAGGCAGTAGGGTTGGGGACAGTGGACATGGGGGTTTCGGGGCGGGGAGGACGGCTGAGTCCCCTCCTCCAGCCCACCCACCCACACACACAGAGACACAGACACCTACACACGCATGCAGGCTCACACTCACACACCCACACCCACACGAGCCAGTTGACAGCCTGAGCTAAGAGAGAGGGGTATGGGGTGGCGGGAGTGGGTCACAATCGGAAACGTGAACGGGTAGCGAGAATGGCTGTAGAAAGATGCATAATTTTGCGTTATCCCTCACAGTGATGGGTTCTCTAAAGATCTTTCTTCCTCTGCCTCCTCCTCTTTCTCCTCTTCTCTTCTTCCTTGGTGGCCGAGAGCTCTTCTGCCCCCACGAGACCCACGGCTCTTGCTCCCCCTTTTCTCTCACTCTTGGCCTGAGGCCCCCTGCAGGGGGAGGCGAGCTCCACTGGGTTGCGCCTACATTCTCCACCACAGCCAGCCCAGGGCGGAGAGGAGGGCCAGGGGCCCTGGGGGCCTCGGGGCTGAGTTCTCCAGGGATCCTGGGCCTGGGGGAAGAGAAGGGGTCATGAAGGGAGGGCTGAGAGTGGGGGACCCCATGTGTGTCCCTCCAGAAGCCCTGTCTCTTCTGAGCTCACCTCTTTAGGGACCTTTCTGGATCTCTCATTGGGTGTGCCTGCTTGCCTGCTTTTCTGACTCTGTTTTTTTGTGTTTTTTTTTTGAGACGGAGTCTCGCTGTCACCCAGGCGCAATCTCGGCTCACCGTAACCTCTGCCTCCCCCCAGGTTCAAGCAATCCTCTTGCCTCAGCATCCTGACCTGAATAGCTAGGACTACAGGTGCCCATCACTACGCCTGGCTAATTTTTGTATTATTATTTTTCTTTTTTTTTTTAGTAGAGACATGGTTTCACCACGTTGGCCAGGCTGGTCTCGAATTCCTGACTTCAGGTGATCCGCCCGCCTCAGCCTCCCAAAGTGCTGGGATTTACAGGCGTGAGCCACCGCGCCCGGCCTCCAAAATTATTTTTTGTTTGTATGTGTTTGCTTGTTTATCTACATGTCCACTTGTTTATTGCTTTTCTACTCCTACCAGACTATAAGCTCTGGGAATCCCCAAACCTTGTTTCTTTTGTGCACAGCTATGTCCCCCACGCCCAACCCTTAGCTGGCGCTCAATGAATATTGATTGCATGAATCGGTTTCTTGCATTGCTTTTCAGTCTTGGCGTCCGTCTCCGAAGTTCAGGGCCAGCCTGAGGGGCGGTCCCGGCATCTCCACCTCCCTAGCCCCGCCCCTGCCCCGCCCACGTGCCCCGCCCCTCCCCGCCCAGCCCGAAGACGCACGCAGGAGCCGCATGGAGGCGCTGGACGCTCCCAGCCGGTTGGCGGCGCGACACGTGTAGTTGCCGTAATGCCGGGCGCTCACGTTGGCAAAGAGAAGCATCGAGCGGGTGCGCTCCGTCTGCACCTTCAGGCCCTCCGCCGTGCCGCTGCTCAGCCTGCCAGGGATCTGGGTAAGGGGCCGGGTCGCAGCGCCCAGCCAGGCCCGCCCGCCGACTCTCAGGCGCCTCCGTTCCCCGGAGACCCAGCATTCTGCCCCCTACCCCACTGACCCATCGCCTGGGGTTCTAGCACCTCATGGACCCCGGGTCACTCCCACCGCCGCCCTTCTCCAGCCACCCTGACCTCTCAGGGACCCTGGACTCCCCCGTGGTGCACCCCTAGTCGTTAGGGACTCCCTCTGCTGGTCCCCTAAACCTTGCCCGAGAGATCCTCAGCATTGACCCCCGACCCCTGGCCAGCTCCCTGAAAAGTCCAGGGAGACGGGGCTCCAGCGTTCATCATCCTGGAGCCCAAGCTTGTTTCCGGAGGCTGGACAGATCCCATCACCCAGAAGCTGGACGCCCCAGTTCCGGGACCCAGAGCTCTGCTGCCTTCCCCCGCCCGGCTCCGTCCCCCTGCCTCACAATCCAAGGGACCAAGGACCTCCCCGTCCCGCTCCCACGGCCCCCCTCAGTGCTGTCCTCACAGTCTGTCATCCTTGTACCACTGGAAATCCGCGGGGGGCACCGCCATGGCTTCGCAGCGCAGCAGGGCGGCTCGGCCCAGAGCCGTGCGGGCGCTGGTCACGTCCGTGATGGTCGGAGGATCTGGCGAGGGGCGAGGGTCAGCGAATTCTCCAAGCTGCGTGGGGACGAAGGGGTCCCTCCCCCAGCCCCCGCCTCCCTTAGGCCCGGAAGTCTCGCCCCCGCTTCCTCCTCCCGCAGACCCTTCCTCCCCAGGGACTCGGGGTCCGCCACCCTTTCGTGCCCAGTGCCAGGGGGGCTCACAGTTGACTGTGACCAGCACGCGGCGGCTGTCGGGCGCCGAGTTAACCCCGTTGTGAGTCACGCACTCATACTCCCCGGCCTGGCCCCGCTGGATGTCAGAGATCTCCAGGATCTCTCCCTCCGAGGTGAAGCCATCTGTGGGGGGAAGGAGGAGGAGGGGGCGGGGCCGGACACAAACACTTAACACGGGACAACACGGGCACAACACGGACACACATCAGCGGGGCGGGCACGGCAAGGCCTGGAGTGCCCGGGTCAATGGGGGTGGGGTGGGGAGGGGCTGCGGGGCCGGGGGTGCCTGGGATCTCTCCAGTTCAGGGTTGGGGAAGGAGTGAGGGTCTAGGACTCAGTTCCTGGAACCCAATGGGGTGGGTTAGAGAATCTAAGGGTTTGGGAGATCCCTCTAGGAATCTGACTCAGATCGTGGGGCTCCGTGCGGAGGACCCCAATGGGGAGGGGGATCCCAGGATGTTAGGTCTCAGAAGGACCTCGCAAATTCAGAGCCAGTGGGGCAGGGTCCCTCGTTCTGGGATCTGGTTCATGGGGTCTGGGGAATCAGGATCTGGTGATTGGGATCAGCAATCCAAGTATATGGGGGTCTCATAACACAGCAGCAGTCTCAGAAGACCCTTTGGGACTTAGGACACCCGGAGATCCCAGATCTCAAGACCAGGATCATGGGGCTCAGATGACCCAGTCGGGTAAGATCCAGGGATTCAGAATGGTCATGGGATCTAGTGATTGGCACCATGGGTCTTCAAAGACCCTGAGAATGAGGATCCAGGGATCTGGGATCTGGTGGTAGAGATCCACATAAAAGGGCTGGTGGGTGATGTCTAGGACCTGGACTGTCATATACGGGCACCCTGCGCTGTTTGTGGGTAGCCTTGAGCACTGGTTCTTGGGGCTTGTGGAGGGGGGAGGGAGTTTTGGATTCAGCAGGTCTTGGATGGAGCCTGGGAAAGTTCATTCCTGGCAAGTTCCCAAGGGATGCTGATGCTTCGTGTCTGGGGTCCACACCATGAGGCCCGCTGGGCTAGAGTGTCCAGCAGAAGAAAGGCAGAGATGTACACAGGACTGCTGGTGCAGCCTGGCTTAGGGCATCTAGCAGCAGGGGATCTTAGCCCAGGAGAATGCTGTGAACGCGTGGGGAGACGTCTGGGACACTGGGGTTGGGGAAGTGGAGCAGGCTGGGGTTTGGCAAGTGACGCAGAAGCAGTGACCCAGGCCTAGGATGGCAGGTGGAAAGCCAGTGGTGAAGCTCTTCGGTCTAGGGTCTGCGGATGAAATAACTGGAAGCAGGGTGGGAGGGGAAGCCAAGGGGCCAGAGAGAAGGGGGCTTGGGAAACTAGCTAGGGATATGGGGAAAGGAGGGGCCCAGACTGCACAGTGGGGGATGGGGCTTTTGACCTGGGATGGGATCCTCACCTCGGAGCTGTCTCCAGGTGACCGTGGGCTCTGGCCGCCCGACGGCCAGGCAAAGCAGGTTCACACTGCCCCCCTCATTCACCGTCACAGGCGACGAGATGTTCACAATGCGGGCAGGGACTGTGGGCAGGGGGAGAGGCTGAATATGGATGCCCAGGAATCCAGGCCCCCAGGCCCTCCTCCCTCAGACCCAAGAGTCCAGACCCCCAGCTCTTTCCCACTCAGACCCAGGAGTCCAAGACCCCAGCCCCTCCTCCCTCAGGCCCAGGAGTCCAGACCCGGAGCTCCTCCTCCCTCAGGCCCAGGAGTCCAGACCCGGAGCTCCTCCTCCCTCAGGCCCAGGAGTTCAGACCCCCAGTTCCTCTTCCCTCAGACCCAAGAGTCCAGTCCCCCAGCCCCTCCTCCCTCAGACCCAGGAGTCTCTGCCCCTTTCTCTGGACCCTCTGTCTGGGCCTGGCATCATCTTGTCTAATTGCTGGTCTTGTCTCTATTCTCTCTCCACCTTCATCCTAACTTGGTTTCTCCATCTTGGGGTCTGAATTCCTCTCCCTTTCTCTATTTGTATTTATTATTATTTTAAATTAATTTATTTAACAAATACCCACATGGGACTTTCTGTGTAACAGATTCTATTCTAAGTGCTTTACCAAAATCCACTGATCAGATGCTCACTACCAGCCTCTGGGGTGGATGTTACTGTATTTCATCAATTCTAAGACATATCTGTGCTTTCTGCCCCCCTCTCCCATTTGAACATTTCTCCAAGCACGATGGCCCTCGAGATAGGATGCCAGGGTATCACTGGCAGTGTTTTTTTTTTTTTTCTTTTCTAGCAGGGCATAAAATAAAAGTAGCTCTTCCGATTGACGACGTCTGGGATTTATGACAGCACCATCCCCATTTTGCAAAGGAGGAGTCCCAGGCCTCTCCTCCTGCTCAGGGTCCCTGGGCTGGTGGACGGTGGCACTAAGGTTGGAACCCAGGCAGTCTGGCTCCAGAATTGGAGCTTGACAGGATCCACCTGGGTTCTCTCTGTCTCCAGTTCCCGTCTCTGCAGGTGTTCCCTGCCCTCCACCATTTCGGATGGCTCAGGAGGCAGGCTCCTGACTGCTCTCCGCGTCTCTCCCTCTGCCTCCTGCCTTGCTGTGGAGCTCTCTCCAGCCCCATCTTTCCTGCTCTGGATCTGGCACTTCCAGCCTCTTGGGACTTCCCTCTGCACACTTGGTTCATTTTCTCGCCTGGCCCTGAACACACTGTTTCTTTTCCGGTCTTAGCCCTGTGCCCAGCCAAAGGCGTCCGCTCAGACGTCATGTCTGGGAAGTCCTCTCTGAGCCTCTCCTTAGAAAATCAGCTCCCAAGGTGTGGGGACAGCCTGCCTTATTCTGTAGCCCCAGTGCCTAGATCAATGCTTGCAGAGTAGGCACTCCAGGAATGGGGCTGAGCAAATGAACATGGTCTTCCCCTAAGCACCCCCTCATCCCTGTAGCTCTCCTGCCCTAGAAGCGATCCTGCTGATGTGTTACTCTCTGTGTGAATGGCCCCCTTCTGCTGGGCTGAAATCCCCAAGGACAAGGCTGTGTCCGTCGTTCTCGCTATGTATCCCTGGGGTTGGGGAACATGTGGTATCTGTCATCATGCCTCGTCTCCCCCACGCTTTCTACCCGTCCACCCAGCCAGGCCCCGGCTGAGGGCTCACCGTGGACAATGAGGTAGACCTGAGTGGTGTACGGCTGGTGGCGGGTCTGGAAGGAGCAGGTGTAGAGGCCCTCGTCGCCGAGCCCCACTTCGGTGATGAGGATAGAGAACTCCTCGGGGGTGTTTATGAGCAGCCGCACCCGCGGGTCGCTGGTCCAGCGGTCGTTGCCGGCATACAGGATGTTGGAGCGGTTCAGCCAGGCCACGCGGGTCACATGCTCATCGATGAAGCAGCTGCAGGGAGCAAGAGAGTGGGAAGGTTTTTCTCCACCCACCCAGCCTGAGCCTTCCCCCACCGAGGGGGTGGGTGGGAGAGGGAGGCCACCGCATCTCCAGGTCCCACCACAGCCCTGTGAGGTGGATGCTGCTGTGCCCACCATACAGCTGGGATAAGCTGAGCCTCAGGGGGGGAAAGCTGTGAGCCCAATCGCAGAACGGAACAATAGCTCATGGTCATTGAATGCTCGTGTGTGTCAGAGACACAAAAAGGGGAGAACAGAGAATCTGGGAGAGAGGAATAGAGATGCAGAAGGAAGAACAAAGAGACCCAGAGAGAGGGACAGAGACCCAGAGAGGGGGACAGAGATCCAGCAAGAGGGACAGAGACCCAGAGAGAGAAGGACAGAGACACACACACACAGAGAGGGACAGAGACCCAGAGAGAGAAGGACAGAGACACACACACACACAGAGGGACAGAGACCCAGAGAGAGACAGCCCCAGAGACAGAGGGAGACAGAGACCCAGAGAGAAAGAAAGACAGAGAGACAGAGAACCCCAGAGAGAGACCTACAGAGACCCAGAGAGAGAGAGAGCTACAGAGACCCAGAGAGAGGGGGACAGAGACCCAGAGAGAGACAGAGAGAGAGAGAGCTACAGAGACCCAGAGAGAGAGAGAGCTACAGAGACCCAGAGAGAGAGAGAGCTACAGAGACCCAGAGAGAGAGAGAGCTACAGAGACCCAGAGAGAGGGGGACAGAGACCCAGAGAGAGACAGAGAGAGAGAGAGCTACAGAGACCCAGAGAGAGAGAGAGCTACAGAGACCCAGAGAGAGGGGGACAGAGACCCAGAGAGAGACAGAGAGAGAGAGAGCTACAGAGACCCAGAGAGAGAGAGAGCTACAGAGACCCAGAGAGAGGGGGACAGAGACCCAGAGAGAGGGGACAGAGACACACACACAGAGAGAGAGGCAGAGACCCAGAGAGAAAGAGACAGAGACCCAGAGAGAGGGGGACAGAGACCCAGAGACAGAGGGGGATAGAAACCCAGAGACAGAGAGGGACAGAGACCCAGAAAGAGAGGGGGACAGAGACCCAGAGAGAGAGGGGGACAGAGACCCAGAGACAGAGGGGGACAGAGACCCAGAGACAGAGGGGGACAGAGACCCAGAGAGAGAGAGAGATAAAGAGACATGGAGAGAGGGGGAAGAGAGACCAGAGGAGAGGTGAGGAGAGGTGACGACCTGGGGAAACAGCAACCCTGGCTGTCGTGTTTTAAGCAGTCGTAGTATGTCACGCTCTCTAAGCATGGTGTGTGCATCCTGAATCCTCACAATAACCCAGCGGTAGTTCACCGTCTCCCCGCCCCGTTGACAGATGGGGACACCGAAGCCAAGCGGGAGCCAGCTCATAGTTGTGTCGCTCCTGAGGGGGAACGTGGGGCCCAAGTCTTCCCATCCCAGGCTGTTCCTGTAACCAGGATCCCCACCCAGGAAGGTGAAGCTCCGAAGGTGAACGGGCAGGACTGCATGGCTCCATGAGATCTGAGTCCCCACCCACCGAGGGAGGTACCTGAGGGTGGCGTTGTCACCTTCACACACCGTGTAGTTGTCGGCAGGAGAGTTGAACTCCAGGCTCTGGGAGAGCAGCCCTGTGGAAGGTGGGGGTGGCTCAGCCTTGGCAGCTCAGGCAGGGCCCGGGCATGGTAGCACCTGCACACATGTGCACACGCACGTCCTTGCGGACAAAGACATCTCCTGCACGCGCTGCCACACCCATGCACTGATGTTTTCAGAGATACACACACGGCGGACACAATCAGAGCAGACACATGCAACATGTATCTTCCCATGAGGCCACACGGACTCACAGACTCAGATGGGTAGGCGCCCATGGACACAGAAACCTACACACCTCCAGAGATTCAGAGACAATCGCAGCGCACACACACACACACACAGATACACACAGATGCATGTGTACACACACACATATATATATACAGAAACACGTGTGCAAACACATGCAGACACTTGTACACATAAGACATACACACAGACACATATACACAGACACAAGATACCTGTGTACACAGAACACATACATTCACAGATACAGAGTACAGTGACACACGTACCAATATGAGCAGATTAACAATTACATAGATACGGCTGGGCAAGGTGGCTCACACCTGTAATCTAAGCATTTTGGGAGGCTGAGGTGGGAGGATCACCTGAGACCAGGAGTTCGAGACCAGCCTGGCCAACATGGTGAAGCCCCATCTCTACTAAAAATACAAAAAATTAGCCAGGCGTGGTGGCAGGCGCCTGTAATCCCAGCTACTTGGGAGGCTGAGGCAGGAGAATCACTTGAACCTAGGAGGCAGAGGTTGCAGTGAGCCAACATCACGCCACTGCACTCCAGCCTCAGCAACAAGAATGAAACTCGGTCTCAAAAAAAAAAAACCCAACAATTACGTAGATGCATATACATATGCAGAGATGTGTACACACATCCACACACGGTCTATACCCACAGACATATGTACACAGGCACATTGACACACAGATACTTGAGTACACAGAATACATATGCACAGATACATGTATACACACATACATACACACAAATACACATGTACAGGGGCACACAAACATTCACAGGTACAGCGTACAGACACACATGTACCTATGCACAGATGAGTGTATAATATATATGCATACACCCAGAAACACACATATATACATTAATACACACAAATATCTACACACAGGCCCACAAGCACACAGATGCACACATACATTAACTCAGAAACGCACCGAAGACATACGCATAAAACCACATGCACGTAGATAACTCAACACATATGCGTACACAGACATGCAGACACACAAATATGAACACGTACAGAGATCCACATGTGTACATGCTCAGACACACATCCGTCACAGATGCACAAATACACCCTCACGCACACGAACCTTCGCAGACACACACATGTACACAGGCACACTGTGTGCCCAAGCTCGTCAGGGCATGCTTGCAGGTGTGAGCCCATGCCCGCTTGCACACTTCAGCACAGCAGGCAGGCCCCATCACCCCCACGCAGTCATCTCTCTGTAGACCGTGGCCTGTGGGCTGGACCAGGCCCAGGGAGTGGGGGCTGGGCATGCGGAGGCGGTGGAGCTGGCACCAGGCAGAGAGGGAGGAAGGCCGGCTGGATGACCTTGGACTCCTGGAGCGGGAGGGGCCTGCGCGGGGCTGCCCTGCCCCCAGCCCAGGCGAAGAGCTAATTAATCTAATGAATTAATGGCCCGTGCTGCCCCAAGGACTCCCGGGGGCCCTCTCCATCAGCAGCCCCACAGGATGGGGCCAGGACGGAGCCAGGTGCAGTGGGTTGGCCAGGCTCTGGGGCTTGGGGCTGGGCCCTGCAGCCGGTCACCCTGGGCTCCCTCATGCCAGAGTTACTGATGGGATTTGAAGAGAATGGTGAGGGGGGCTCACCCTCCCTGGGCTAAACACAGTGAACACTGCTACATACAGCCCTGGGAACAACAGGAGACAGCTCGGGGATGGATGATGGACGCACGCGCGCATGCACACACACACACACACACGTACACACAGAGGCTTGGACAAGGCACAGAGACCTCTCCAGGCCTAGAAAGAGTCCCCACACTTGCTATGTCCTTACCCAGACAGGTACACACACAGTCACACAGACACAAAACAGCTTCAGCTACACCCATACACACACATACACAAACACATACAGTCACACGCATACAAACACAGGAGACAGTCCCACTCTCTCAGTCACATGCATGGCTGTGGACCCACTCAGAGGGACAGGTGCATATATACAGTGACGCTGACATGCCCAGCTCTGCACAGGCACCCAGCAACAGGTCAGCTGGAAAGGAGGATCTGTCCCAGGAGCGCTCATATTGTCACATTCAGTCAAAAGGGTCGGTCCCAGGCCAAGCAACTGCTGCACCCTGAGTCACCCCATCATATACAATAGTTCCCACATGGTTCTATCGACATCAACAGCCCCACGCATGGCTGCAAAGTCCACACACAATTCCATCCCTACATACCACACACACACACACACACACACACACACACATGCCTGCTAACCTAACTGGGTACACAGACACCACCGGCGCAAACACCACGATTCCCCTCCCACTTTGCACTTTGGAAGGCCCTGAGTCAGACGCACACAAAGCTACAACCCGTGTAACAAGACGGCGACACTGTCACATCCCCTCAAGCACAAAGGGGCCACACTGGGCCAAGAATCAGGTCATGTTGTCACCTGTGATCAGATCACACACGGCTGGACGCACACACACACACATGCACACGCAGGGAAAATTGCAAAGTCACCAACAAAAACCTGGACCGAACAATGGGTAGTGCCACATTCAGTGTGGCCAAAGACTCACATGTACGCACCAAGATCCCTTCCCAGGCTGGTGGAGACAGACAGGCCCGTACCCTGCCCTATCCCCCAGACACAAACAGGATTTGCCATGCTGCTGCTGACCCACCTTCTGGGCCAGGGTTCCTAAGCCTCAGCACGGCTAACATTTGGGGCCAGACTGTCCTGTGCAACATAGGAGGTCGGCAGCGTCTCGCTTCTGATCTGGATCCACTTGATGCCAATAGCTCCCCCTACCCCACCAAAAAATGCCTCCAGACATTGCCAGATGCCCCATAAGAGACAAAATCACACCCCAACTTCCCCGTTGAGAGCCCCTTGTCCTACAGGAACCAAGAAGGGGGAAGAGGGAGCTGTCCAAGGTGCCTACCCTAAGGTTCAGGGGCTCCAGGGCTCCTGAACTCAGCCGCTGATTGAAGCAGGTGCTGCCCCCATGAGTTGAGCCCACATACCAGTCCAGGCTTCTTGGGGCTTTATTTTTTATTTCTATTTTTATTTTGAGACAGAGTCTCGCTCTGTTGCCCAGACTGGAGTGCAGTGCTATGATCATGGCTCACCGCAGCCTCAACCTCCCCAGCACAAGCAATCCTCCCACCTCAGCTTCCCGAGCAGCTGGGACTATAGGCGTGCACCACCACACCTGGCTACTTTTTTTTTTTTTTTTTTTTTTTTTTAAGAGATAAGGTCGGCCGGGCGCGGTGGCTCAAGCCTGTAATCCCAGCACTTTGGGAGGCCGAGACGGGTGGATCACAAGGTCAGGAGATGGACACCATCCTGGCTAACACGGTGAAACCCCGTCTCTACTAAAAAATACAAAAAACTAGCCGGGCGAGGTGGCGGACGCCTGTAGTCCCAGCTACTCGGGAGGCTGAGGCAGGAAAATGGCGTGAACCCGGGAGGCAGAGCTTGCAGTGAGCTGAGATCCGGCCACTGCACTCCAGCCTGGGCGACAGAGTGAGACTCCGTCTCAAAAAAAAAAAAAAAAAAGAGATAAGGTCTTGCCATGTTGCCCAGGCTGGTTTTGAACTCCTGGGCTCAAGCCATCCTCCCACCTCAGCCTCTCAAAATGTTGGTATTACAGGTATGAGCCAGAGTGCCTGGCCAGGGCTTTACTATCTGGTCACTGGGGTGGTAAGTGGACCCTGCAGGGAAGGCAGGACTCCGGGTGCCTCAGAACTTTACTATTTGGTCTCTGGGAATTGTCCATTGCACTCTGATGATCATCTGTGTCTGGCCTCCCTATCAGACTAGAAGTTTCTTGGGGGTAAAACTTGGTTCTGACTCAAGTCTGTGTCCCCAGCATCTCCCAGCACTGGGCCTGGACCACCAGAGGCCTTGGGAAACATTTGCTGAATGGATGAATATAAATGGATGCCTGCAACACTCTTCAACTCTTGAACTCCTACTCATTCTTCAGGACCCCAGTGCAAATGTCTCTTGCCCCAGGAGGACCTTTCTGACTGTTCAAGGCAGAGCCCCCACACCTTTTTCTGGGCACTGTTTGACTTAGCTGAGACAGAGATGAGGAGCTTTGTGAGGGGCTTGAATCTTAGCTGTGTTCCCCCAGGGTCGGGTCAACCTCAGAACTGAGAAGTGTTTGTGGAAAGGGCATGGATGGTCCTCAAGAGACCAGATAATAAATCCCTGAGGAGCTTGAGTTGGAAGGTCAAATGTCTATCCCACCACTTCCTAGCTGGATGATCCAAACTCCTGGCCAGTGTGAGTTTCAGTTTCTCCAACCGTACAAGGTGAAAAATAGTAGTTCTTCCTGCGAGAGTTTCTGTGAGGGATTCCGTGAGAATATGCAAGCAGAAGTGTTTAGCTCAGCTGTTGGCATTCGGAAAGAACCCAATACATGCTAGCGGTTCCTAACAGCACCTTCTTTTTTAGGAATCATCTATTGCTATCCCTGGCTTGGCAAAGGTCTCCCTAGATGCTCCGCTCAGGGGATCCTGGAAGGCAGGGCTGTATCTGGGCTGTCAATTGCTCTGAGTCATTGACTCCCAGGCAGACACCCTGGTAAGCATCTACTGATAAAACCAACCCTGCATAACCAGGGGGCCCAGGGAATGCAATGTGGCTGCCAGGCAGCTGGGTTCAAGTCCCAGCTCTGTCACTGAGCCACACAAGTTACTTCACCTCTCTGGGACTCAGTTTCCCCATCTGAAATGGAAATGATAATCATGCCTTCCTCATTGGGTTGTGGGGAGGATTACAAGAGGTAATCCAAGTAAAGGTTCCAGTACAGTGCCTGCCAGTTAAGTGCTTGCAAACAGCCGCCTGTGAGCTGGCTGTTAGGGTGATTATGTGGCAGGCACCGGCCTGTGGCAAGGGAAGTGTCTGGTGGTGATCAGAGGGCTCACTTGGTCCCTGCCCTCGTAAGATTTACAGTCCAGACTCACAGGCCTCATACGTGTTTGATAAACCTTGGAATGAAGGTGGTAGGCAGGTGGCTTTTCTTAAGAGAGAAAGAGATCCCTAACAAGCTGAGTGACTTGGGTTGAGGGTGAGAACCTTCTGCCACCCTGCCAAGGAACTTAGGCAAAGCTAAGACCCTGCAATGGTTGGCAGGGGTCGGGAGGGTGACACACTGATTCCACAGTCTCAGAAGACACAGGTGGGAAACCTGGGACGTAAGGAGTGGCGGGGGGAGGGCATGAGACTGGAGCAGGGAGGAGGGGGTGCGGCTCTGGCTGGGAAAGGCTGTGAGAGGGGGCTGGGCCTGGTATGTCTGGCACCCAGGAGCCCCCAGGAGACTCCTCCTCCCTTTGCTGACCTCAGTGGCTGGGCATGGTGGCTCACGCCTGTAATGCAAGCACTTTGGGAGGCCAAGGAGGATGGATTGCCTGAAGTCAGGAGTTTGAGACTAGCCTGACCAATATGGTGAAAATAAAAATACTAAAAATACAAAAATTAGCCGGGCATGGTGGCGGGCGCCTGTAGTTCCAGCTACTCGGGAGGCTGAGGCAGGAGAATTGCTTGAACCCAGGATGCAGAGGTTGCAGTGAGCCGAGATCATGCCACTGCACTCCAGACTGGGTGACACAGCGAGACTCCGTCTCCAAAAAACAAAAAACAAAAAACAAATAAACAAGAAGAAATCTGAAGGCATTAGCGTCACTGATGCCAGGAGAGTCCAGGAGTCCAGACACTGTGCCAAGAATCCTGAAACCAGACGCACCTTTCCTTTCTCTTTTTTTTTTTTTTTTTTTTTATGAGACAGGGTACCGCTCTCTTACCCAGGCTGGAGTGCAGTGGCACCATCTCGGCTCACGGCAACCTCCACCTCCCAGCCTCAAGTGATTCTCCTGCCTCAGCCTCCTGAGTAGCTGGGACTACAGGCACGTGCCAACATGCCTGGCTTTTTTTTTTTTTTTTTTTTTTTTTTAGAGATGGGTTTTCCCCATGTTGCTCAGGCTAGTCTTGAACTCCGGAGCTCAGGTGATTCGCCCGCCTTGGCCTCCTGAAGTGCTGGGATTACAGCTGTGAGCCCCTGCGCCCAGCGTGGACCCTCCTTTCTGTTGTTCCCACCTCAAGGTCTTTGCCTCTGCTGTCAACTTTGAAAGGTTGACTTCCCCTCTTCCTTCAGGTCTTAACTCCACTCTCCCCTGCTCAGAGATGCTTTCCTCAACCCCCTGAGCTTCAAAGGCCAAGTCACTTTTATCTTCTTTACATGACTCATCACTCTCTGAAATTACCTTTTATCTGTTTGTTTTTAGGTTTTGGGTTTGGCCTTTGATCTCTCTCCATCCCACTGATCTCTCTCCATCCCACTGATCTCTCTCCATCCCACTGATCTCTCTCCATCCCACTACGATCTAAGCTCCGTGAGGCCAGTGACTGCCTGGTTCACTCACCGCCATATGTATATATCCAGTGTCTAGAATAGCGGCTCTGCTATATAAACCAACCAAGCACAGCCCGTAAGATGAACCCGGAGCTCGGAGGTCCTGGGGAGAGCTAGCTAGCTGGTCAGGGGCAGGGCTGGGACTCACATCTGGGGCTCCTGCCCCCTCCTGGCCATCATCACTCTGCCAGCTGCCCCAGAAGCAAAGCAATCACCCACCTCATTTGCTGCTGCAGAAGCTGCCATTTGATTTTGTTGAACTGTTTTAAAATACCACAATGTAGCTGCTTTTGTAAATAACTTGTGTATATGTAAGGGGATGTGTGTGTGTTGGCATAAAAGAGTTAGAAAAAAATTGAAGATAGATGAATATTTATGGATGCAAGGGAGGTATGGTTAAGTGGGAGAAGGCCGATTGCAGAGAAATGGGCGTATTTTGCTTCTATTTTGGGGAAAAAAAATCAACAAATCAACCAATCCATCACTTACGTTGACCTCTGTGTGTCGGGTCTGAGTCTCAGAAGTGAGAGAAAGCTATGGAAGGAGGCGTTCCAGCCACACACCGGTTCTCTCAAGATAGAGGTTGTGAAAGTGGTGGCGGGGCAGGAGCACAGTGGGGTTTGCCCTTATCAGAGGTGGACTGTTTTGTAGTGCATTACTCTTGCAACTTGGACAAGATCATGAATAAAAGAAGAGAGAAGATGCTAGTTTGCATATCTTACCATGAGCTTTTTTCCCAGCAGCTCAAACTGTCCATGGGTGGGTGGGCGTGTCTTTCTGGCATCTCGTTCTGTCTCAACCCCACTCCATCCCCTCTCGTCCCCAGTTCTCAAATGGGGAACCTAAGACCAGAGGTGGGAAAAGACTTGACCAGGGTCACAGGCCACCTCCTGGCTCTGCCACAGCTTCCTGCCCCAGTCTAGCCCCATAACGATTTATGGGGACTTTAAGAATGAATGTAGGGGCCAGACAGTGGCTCATGCCTGTAATCCCAGCACTTTGGGAGGCAGAGGCAGGCGGATCACCTGAGGTCAGGAGTTTGAAACCAGCCTGGACAACATGGTGAAACCCTGTTATCTACTAAAAGTACAAAAATTAGCCCAGTGTGGTGGCACACACCTGTAGTCCCAGCTACTTGAGAGGCTGAGGCAGGAGAATCACTTGAACCCAGGAGGCAGAGGTTGCAGTGAGCTGAGATTATGCTGCTATACTCCAGCCTGGGCAACAGGAGCGAAACTCCATCTCAAAAAACAAAACAAAAAAAAATAGTGAATGTGAAAAGTGGGAAGTTAGAGCGAGAGAAGGGGAGGGAGAGAGAGAAGAAACAGGAAAGTAGGGGAAAGGTCACAAAGGATACAAGGAGCAGGGAAAGAAAAGGAGGAGGAAGAAGAAAAGACATAAGGACAAGGAGAGAAAGAAAGAAGAGGTGGCCGGTGCAGTGGCTCACACCTGTAATCCCAGCACTTTGAGAGGCCCAGGTGGGAGGATCACTTGAGGTCAGGAATTTGAGACTAGTCTGGGCAACATAGTGAGAACCCCATCTCTACAATAATAATACTAATAATAAATTAGCCAGGTGTGGTGGCATGCATCTGTGGTCCCAGCTACTCCAGAGGCTGAGGTAACAGGATCGCTTGAGGCTGGGAAATTGAGGCTGCAGTGAGCTGTGTATGCTTGCACCACTCCACTCCAGCCTAGGTGAGAAAGTGAGACTGTCTCAAAAAAAAAGAAAAAGAAAGAGAGAGAGAGGGAAGGAAGGAAGGAAAAGAGAAAGAAAGAAAGAAAGAAAGAAAGAAAGAAAGAAAGAAAGAAAGAAGAAAGAAAGAAAGAAAGAAAGAAAGAAAGAAAGAAAGAAAGAAAGAGGAAGGATGGATGAAGGAAAGGGAAAAGTCAGAACAGGAAGGAAATGAATGACAGAAGGAAATGAAAGAAGTGAATGAGGATTAAGGCACAAGTGAGGGAGCAGGCAAGAATTGAGAGACTGAATCACGCACCGGGCAACAGTCTGAAAAGCAGAGAGAGACAGATGTGGGTGGAACTGTGCTGTCAGCAGCAGGGATGGAGAGACAATGACCCAGAGACAGAGGCAGGCGGAAAGTCAGCAGCGGATAACAGAGATGGGAGCCTCCAGAAATGGCAGAGACAAAAAGACTTAAAGAGATGCATGACAGAGACAGAGACAGGCAGTCAGACAGTCAGAGGGCAATTCAGACTGGTCAGGTGGTGGGGGGAGGACCAGCAAGGGACTGAGGCTCTGGCCCACTGGGTCCCCGTGTCCTGCGTGGATGGGGCTGTGTGTGTGTGACTGGTGTCTGCAGGTGCTGCTTCGTGTGGGACGCTGTGACGGGGTTTCTGTGCCAGACTCGGTCTATGTGGGCGGCCTCCCTGAGACTCTTGGGGACTCTGTCAGGGCTCCTGGTTGTCCCTGGAACTCTGTTCAGGGGAGGGCCTGGGGGAATCCTCCAGAAGGTCTGAATTAACCCAGCTCCCTGCCCCACTGAGCGCCCACCCTCCAGCCTCCTGCCCCCTTGCGCTCTCCTCCCTTTTCTTAGGGGGGATCTAGGAATCTCCTTGACCACTCCCTGCCTGCCAGGCCCTACTGGGGAGACTCAAGGTCCAGGTACCTAACCTCAGTGCAGAAACCTGACCCAGGCCCTCTCCCCAACTGGGAGGGCCAGGGTTCGACTCTGCATTAACCCTTCCCTTCCCTCTGTCCTTCATCCGCCCATCGCTCTTCCACTGTTTAGCCCCAGGAACTAGACATTCATTCAATCAGAGCTTTGGAATCCAAGACCCCAGCCCAGCACCCCAACTTCCTGTATCTCCAGCTCCCTTCTCCCCCACAAAACTGCAACCCCTCAAGTACCAACACTCTCTCAACCTAGATGACCCTGCTGGGGGATTTCAGACCCTTCCCCTCTTTTCCTGACCCTGGGACGTAGGTCTCTGGACACCCTTGTCCCCTCCTCTTACTGACCCTGGGAAGACATCCATCCCCTGACCCCAGCCCCCGGCAAGGACCTCTTCAGGGACCCTCTCCACGTACAGATGGAGACCGCCGACAGGGCATTATCCCCTGCCCCCCACCCCAACTCAGTTCACAGATCCGCCCCGGGGACCCCGACTCCAGTGTCTGCCCCCTCCTCATCAGGAGCCGCAGACTCCAGCCCCCAGGCCGGGCTAGGTGTCTGCGACCCTCTTGCCTGCTGCGGGAAGCAGACCTCCGCCCCTAGGCCCGGCTCCGGCCCCGGGACGCCGACCCCTGCCCCGAGGCGCGGACCCCCACGTCCGAGGTCCCCCTGCCCAGCCAGGGGATGCAGACCCCGCCCCCGGGCCCAGAGCTCGGCGTCCCGGGGCCTTCCCCCGCCGGCCCAGGGATGCAGCCCTCGACCCCCACCCCTGATCCCCCGATAACCCACCCAAGACCCTGGCGTCCCGGCCGAGCCCCCCGCTCCCGGCGCTGCGGTACCTCGGCTGATGACGGCCAAGCCGGCCAGGGCGGCGGCGGCGAGAAGCCGGAGCCGGGCCCCGGGCGCAGGGGGGGGCATCGCGGCAGAGGCGGCGCGGAGGGGGAGGGGAAAGGGGGGGCCGGTCCGGGGCGCGCGAGGCCTGGGGGGAGAGGGGGGAGGGGGAGGGGGACCCCGCCTGCGGCTGCACCGGCCCGGGGGGCGGCGGGGGCGGGGGGAGGGGGCTGGGGGGGCGCGACGAGGCGGCCGGAGCTGCTGCAGACCCGGGGAGGGGGGCGGCGCTGACGGGCAGGGAGACCGGCCAATCAGGAGAGGCGGGGGGCCGGGGAGGCGGGGTCGAGGGGGGGCTGCTTGTTGGAGGGAGAGGCCTTTGTTACTGCGGCCCGGCCCCTACCCCCTCCCGCCCCAGGCGTCCCCACGTCTTTCCACCCCGTCCGCAGAACACGGAGTCTGGGATACTTCCTAAAATCCAGCTTCCTCCTCCTTCAGGTCCCAATCTCATCCTCCCTTAGACCTAGGCGACTAGCCCCAGCCCCTCCTCTCTCAGACCCAGGAGTCCAGGCCCCCAGCCCCGTCCTCCCTCAGACCCGGGAGTCCAGGACTCCAGCCCCCTCCTCCCTCAGACCCGGGAGTCCAGGCCCCCAGCCCCCTCCTCCCTCAGACCCGGGAGTCCAGGCCCCCAGCCCCCTCCTCCCTCAGACCCGGGAGTCCAGGCCCCCAGGCCCTCCTCCCTCAGACCCGGGAGTCCAGGCCCCCGAGCCCCTCTTCCTGTGGGCCACAGTTCAGCTTTTCCATCTATTTTCATGAATAATGAAAACACTGATGTTTGGAGTGAAATTTGCTTTTTCCCTCCACCCCAACCCTCATCCCCAGTGTAACAGGGCAATGGGAAGGGACTGGGGGACTTATCCTGGGGGAGCAGGTGGGGAGGAAACCACCATCCAGGGTTTAGGCGCAAAGCATCCTGGCTCCCTGTTCCTTCACTGACTTGGCTGTGTGACCTTGGACAAGCCATTTCTCTTCCCAGAACCTCAGCGTCTTCCCCTGCAAGGTGGAAAATTCCCTCTTGCTCAAGGTTATTGAGAAGAATGAGAGATCTTGGAGCAGCTCCTGGCTCCACCCAGCACCTCAACAACTTGTAGTGAGTTTCTCCCTCCCCTTTCCAGTTTGCACCGGTTTACCATGTGTATGCCACCCTCCTGTTCCTGTCCCCTTGGCATAGGCAGGAGCAAAATAATCTCTGAGCCTATGTTATTTCTGTAGCAGTTCAAGGCAGGAGCTTTTGAAGTTACCCAGTAGGGGCTGTGCTGCCTCAAAAACATATCCATTCTCCGAATAGTTCCTTCCCTCTCCGCTCACATCCAATTTGTCTGCAAGAGCCGCTGGCTCTGCCTCCAAAACAAATCTCTGCTTTGTCCTTTTCTTATTCTCCCATCCTGGTCAGAGCTGTCACCACCTCTCCCTGTAGGACTCTGGCTGTAGCAGCCTATGCTCTGCTCTCTTGGCCTCTACCTTAGCCTCCACCTTCAGAACAACCACCACTAAACACCTGTACCAGCTGAGGCCACTCCCTGCCTCAATCACTCAGCCCGCTGTGACTTTCTTTCAATTCCTTAAACAAACCAAACAATTCCAGCCCCCGGGTCTTTGCACTTGCCGTTCTTTCCGCTGGAATGCTCTTCCTACCACACTGGCAGATGACCCTTCTTATTTAAGGCTCACCTTCTCCCGTTTACGAAGCTTTCATTGATCATAGTTTCCAAATTAGCTGCTACTCCCAACACAATAACTCTATGTCATACCTCTTCATAGCACCAACAATTTTCTTTTTCCTTTTCCTTTTCTTTTCTCATTCTTTTCTTTTCTTTTTTTCCTTTTGAGGCAGAGTTTTGCTCTTGTTACCCAGGCTGGAGTGCAATGGCATGATCTCGGCTCACCACAACCTCTGCCTCCTGGCTTCAAGTGATTCTCCTCTCTCAACCTTCTGAGTAGCTGGGATTACAGGCATGCACCACCACAGCCGGCTAATTTTGTATTTTTAGTAGAGATAGGGTTTCTCCATGTTGGTCAGGCTGATCTTGAACTCCTAACCTCAGGTGATCCGACCACCTCAGCCTCCCAAAGTGTTGGGATTACAGGCGTGAGCCACTGCGCCCGGCTGATTTTGTTCTTTCACTGTTATTTTTAGTTGCTCTCCCCCTAATCCCACTTCCAGAATGTAAGCTTCACAGGGTTTTTGTTTTGGTTTTGGTCTGCTTTTGTTCAAGGCTGCATTTCCAGAGCCCAACCTAGTGACTGCTAGGTAGTATGTTCTCAAATAAATACGTACTGCATGAATGAGTTGGATGGTTTAGCTCCATTTGGAGAGATGGAGGGAAGTAAGATGCAGAGGCAAGAAGAGACCTGCCCACGTTCACAAAACTGGGTGACACAAAAGCTAATGGTGTTCCGGAGGTGGCTTGCACTGGCTCAAAAGAGCTGATTATTAAATTTTCAGAAATTGTGCAAGCCAGGTGTTAAACCATTATTAGCTTGAAACTGGTCATGTTGGGAGAATTTACACCATAGCAATGGTGAACACCAAATCAGCTTACCAGCCCACCACTCTACAAAATCCACTGTGATCCTGGTGAAAGGCCATTTATTGATCCTCTTTGAATTCTGAACCTTTCAGACTTAGGATCTGAGAACAGGAGCTCCCTCTTCCTGAAATGACCCATCCCATGCCTGATAACAATATAAGTGCATACTCGGTGCAGGGATCTTTCTAAGCACTTTGTACATATTATCTCCCTAAGGCATCCTGACACCCTTCTGAGGCAGAACTTTATCCCTATTTCACAGGTGAGGAAAAAGAGACATAGTGAATTTTTTAAATCCCAAGAGCTATAAATGTGTGATACTGTGAAATATATATTTGGTCTGCCTAACACCCCTCCCCCCACTTCCACTGGCAGGCCCCAGGTAGCTTCAGTATGGGGACTGGTCACAGGAAAGAACAAGTCATGATTAAAGGGTTGGGACTTTCAGCTCGTCTCCCAACCTCTGTGGAGGGGAGAGGGAATGAAAGTTAAGTGGAACACCAATGGGCAATGATTTAATCAATCATGCCTATGTAATGAATGTTCCATTTAAAAACCCCAAAAGACTGGGTTTAGGGGACTTCTGGACAGTTGAACACATGGAGGTTCCTGGAAGGTGGCATGCCTGGAGAGGGCGTGGCAACTCCATTCTCCTTCCCTTGCACCTCACTCTGTGTGTCTCTTCCTCTGTATCCTTTATAACATCCTTTATAATAAACTGGTAAACATAAGTGTTTTTCTAAGTTCTTTGAGCTGCTCTAAAAAATTAATTGAAGAGAAAGGGGTTATGGGAACCCCAATTTATAGCTGGTCAGTCAGAAGCACAAGTAAAGAACCTGGAGCCTACAATTGTCATTGGAAGTGGGGGACAGTCTTGTGGGACCAAGCTCTCAACTTGTGGGATCTGCTGTGAAGTCCGGGTAGATAGTATGAGAATTGAATTGGAGTACACCCAATTGGTGTCCACTGCAGAACTGATTAATTAGTTGCTAGTGAGGAGAAATTCCTACACAATCCTTGGTGACACCAATCAACAGAGAAGTGTTGGTTGTTGAGTGAGAGAATAGAAAAAACACTTTAGTTGTGTTCCCTATGGTCTCAGATTTGGTGTCAGAAGTGGGAAAAGTAAAATAGAAGTTGATAGAGTTAGAAGAAAGGTTTTAATATAATCCTATTTAAGGTTGGGTGGGCCAAAGGGAGTACTTGTTGGTTCTCTAACATTAAAGAGTTCCAAAAAAGTTTGCTATATTTACCTTAGTTTGGAGAAATTTTAAAAGTCAGAAAGCAGAGATTATAATAAGACATCTGATATGAAATTTCCTGGGGCAGTAGTCTGGCTGTTTAATCGAGATAAAGATTAACCCAACAAGCAAGAGTTCCTTTGCTCAATGCCCTGATGGGGACCTAAAGGCCTGTGTACACAAGTGGATAAAATGATCAGGGATGGTGGAAATTCTTGGGACTCCTTGATATAGGAGGTCCACTGACTATGGTACCAACATCCATTGGTGAAGTCCTGACTTGGGGTATAATTTGATTGAGAGAACATAAAAATTTAAGGGTTGATAGACTTATGAAAGTTGGAATGCTTGAACAAGTTACATGTAAAGAAGTTGTGTCTCCTTTACCTAAATGTTTAATGAGACTGCATAGCGTATCTGGCTGGGGAACACTTCTCCTATCTAGTATTGTAAAACCAAAACCCATTAATAAAGTTCTAATAGAGGCTACAGTTAGGAAAGTGAGGGTTGGTTAAGATAATTAAGATAAACCTTTATAGGAGAGTTGGTATATTTGAACACACTTTCTCTGAAGTGATTTTCCCTGATTGCATTATAGGGATAGACATTGTATCAGCCTGAGAAATGTTTCCCATACCTAGCATTATAAAACAAAAGCCATGTACATCTGCCTTTAATCAATATTAATTGGACATGCTGAATAGGAACCAGTCAGATGTCTGGAGCCCACACAATGTAGAATAGAAGATGGAGTGATGCTATGAACAAATTCTCTGGGGCAGAGCCCCGTATGGAACCTAGACTGGGACCTATGGGAACAGCCTATAAGCACCTTCCAATGACAACTACTGGGACCCTGGACTAGAGAATTTCAATATGAAGAGTATAATACTACTTTCTATGGGATATTAATTCAAGCTACCCCTATGACTGAGACATGAAATGATCTTGAAGCCTGAAATACCAATAATATCTTGGATTATGTTTTAAAACACTCTAATGGAGATTAAAATGCCCAGAAGAGTCCCCTAAGAAATTAGAAATGATTTATACAGGATCATGCTACCTGGGGAATGCAAGGAGGAGATACTAATGAAAAGGGAGCCTCTTTCTCCCTCAGACTGACTCTGGAACAGTATGGGAGCAGCTGGATCCTACTGCCACTTGGACAGTGCCCTATAAACAGCTCTCAACCAACCAACAAAGAGCTGCTTGGTGTGCAGATGACAGTGCCAAGATGAAAAGACCACGTCCTATTTAGAAGGATGCCATTCTGATCAAAGAAGATAAAAACAAATCCATTCAGTGAGCTGAACTGCATGCTGAAGAATTGAACAGTGCTAAAAGCCCCTCTGTTTGAGTTTTTACTGACTCACAGGCCGTGGCCAATGATTTGGCCATATAGTCAAGCAGGTGGATAATGGAAACCTAGCCTATTAAAGGGATGCCCATATGGGACACACACAGCCCTTTGGAAATTTGAGGGGTCCTTAAAGTAGGACATGTCAATGCCCATCAGAAGAGCTCCCTTCCAGGTTTGGAAGGTGATTGAAATCGACAAGCAGATATCCCTGTATGCTCACTTAAGGTGGCCACCTGTGCCCGTGAAATGAAAGGATATGAGGGCACTGCAGCAGTGCAGAGATGGGCTGAATCTAAACATGTTTCTATTGCACCCTCTCAGGCACATAATGCCAGTAAGAACTGTTCTGTCTGCCAGACAGAAACTGCAGATGGCTATGGGGCAGATTCCCTGGTGGGAAGGTTCCGAGCACAGCTGGCAAGTGAGGCTGATGCTGGTAGCCCTGGGGGGCTACAAATGGGTCTTGACAGGAATAGACGTTGACTCTGGGCTGGCCTTTGCTTACCCAGTGGAAGATGCAAATGCTCAGAGTGCTGTAAAAGAATCAGAACAGGCCGGGCACGGTGGCTCAAGCCTGTAATCCCAGCACTTTGGGAGGCCGAGACGGGCGGATCACGAGGTCAGGAGATCAAGACCATCCTGGCTAACACAGTGAAACCCCGTCTCTAGTAAAAAATACAAAAAAATAGCCGGGCGAGGTGGCGGGCGCCTGTAGTCCCAGCTACTCTGGAGGCTGAGGCAGGAGAATGGCGTAAACCCGGGAGGCGGAGCTTGCAGTGAGCCAAGATCCAGCCACTGCACTCCAGCCTGGGCGACAGAGCAAGACTCCGTTTCAAAAAAAAAAAGAATCAGAACAGAATATATTACACACATTTGCACAGGCTGTCGTCATTTCTTCCATCCAAGGAACACACTGTCCAGCCCATAATGTCCAGCAATGGGCAGAGCTGTCCTCCTTTGGGTAATAATTTGATCAAGAAGTGGAATGAGCAATTAAAACATTGGTTGTCTAAAACAGAGAAGATAAAAGCATGAAGAATGTACCCATAATTTTTTTTAAATGTACCCATAAAAATTTAAAAAAACAAAACAAAACAGGAAGATCTGGCTTACACACCTTCCTGAGTGTGTGCTCACACTCAACCTGATGGGGCTAGAGGAGGGCACTACTAGACTTTCCTGTTTTCTGGTTGACCTGGGGAAGTGGGGGTGGGGAGAATGCTGGTGTGGCTATGCAATTCTTGCCAAGTTGCTATAATGACTATGTATTTTTTCCTTTCTTCCAGATATAACCTCATTTTTCCCCCTACCTGAGGCACTGGTATTAGTAAAACCAACCCAATTGTCCCATAGAAATGGTATTCACTGTTTTGTATTTTTGAGGCAGGGTCTGGCTCTGTCACCCAGGCTAGAGTGCAGTGGTGCAAACCTGGCTTATTTCAGCCTCCATCTCCTGGGCTCAAGTGATCCTCCTACTTTAGCTTCCTGCATATCCTACAGATGTGTGCCAGCATGCCTGGCAAGTTTTAAACTTTTTTTTTGTAGAGACAGGGTCACGCTATGTTGGCCAGGCTGATCTCCAACTCCTGGCCTCAGGCAATCCTCCTGCCTTGGCCTCCGGAAGTGCTGGGACTACAGGTGTGAGTGAGCCACCTCACCCGCTGAGTTTTTGAATAAACCTAGAAAGTGACCCTTTTGGTGTTAAAACTTGAAATTTACATTTGTCTCACTTGAGTTCTTTCCTTTGGAAGCTGACCTTCAGGCAAGGGACTGAAACGCACCAGATTATACCACCCAGACAAAGAGAGACTAAATCCCTCATTTCTCATAATTGCTTCCTTACTCCTCCCTAATTCCTGTTTTACATTCCTTCACCACTATATAAACCCCCCAGTTTTAGTCAGTCACAGGTGGATTTGAGGCTGATTTCCCATTCTCCTTGGCTTCAGCACCCGATTAAAATCTTCTTCCCCAGCAACCCTTATTGTCTCAGGGGTCGGTTTTCTGTGCATCTAGCAATGGGAACTAGACTAAACCCTTGGCATGTTGGTAACACTAGGACGAGAACCAGGTCTTGAACCTCCAAGTGCTGAAAGCAGGGATGATTCCTAAGTAAAAAAAAAAATGCAGCTATGTTCTTTGTTTGTTGTTATTATTTTTTACCTGACATACAATAATCATATACATTTACAGGGTATATAGTGATGTTTCGATACACACAACATATAGTGTTCAAATCAGGGTAATTCGCATACCCATCATCTCAAAAATGTTTCATTTCTTTGTGTGGGGAACATTCACTATCCCCCTTCCAGCTATTTGAAGCTATATATTATTGTTAACTGGAGTCATCCTACAGTGCTACAGAACACTCGAACTCATTCCTCCTATCTAGCTGTAATTGTGTAACCTTTAACAAATCTTTCCATATCCCTTTTTTGTCAGAATTCCCTAAAGGCCTGATAGAGGCAGATTGTACCTCCATCCTATCTGGCAAAACTGGGGCTAACAGTGGATGCAGCTACATTGTCCAGTAGTGAAACCAGTCCACTAGTTCTGCACCTGTATAACCTTACCCAGTCTGAATGGAAGTGGATTAGGGGGCGGGTACTTGCTAGACTAGTATTGCTGCCTGCAGTCTAGACAAGCACCGTGTTCCTTGCAAAGGTGGAAAAGTTTGGATATAAATGAAGAGAAGGAATAATGGTAGCTGAAGGTAAAGGAATGAATAAACAGGTTATGTAATGAAGGAAATCTAATGTTACGTTAACAGGCTGAAAGATGCTCAGAACGTGGGATGACGTCTCTTAGCTCAATTATACCAGATGCCTGAGAGGGTGAAACTATATGTGTGCAGAGACCACTCCTGCTTTTAGAACCTGATAAGATAGAATGGGAGGCTGTAAACCTGAGTGGTCTCGCTCCGGGAGACATTCTTACAATATGATGGACTGAACTAATTAGTCATGATTGAATGGGATTCTAGTAATGTGGCAGTATCTTTTGAGTTGTATATTCATTTGGTATAAGGGAACCATGTCCAAAGACCAGGGGTGAATGGTGTGTAATAGTGTGAAATATGTATTTGGTCTTCATTCCTCCAGCCCCTTTCCTGACATACAAACTCCTAAATGTTTGGAACCTCCAAAGTGATGTCTTCCGTATGCCAATGAATTGACTAATGGCCGGTAACCTCCGGATAGGGTCTGGTCACAAGAAAGGTCAAGGCAGGATTATAGAGTTGGGACTTTCAGTCCATCTCCCAATTTCTCAGAAGGAGGGAGGGGCTGAAGGTTAAGTTCATCACCAGTGGCCAATGGTTTAATTAGCCATGCCTCTAATTAAAATTAGCCATGCCTCTAATTAATGAAGCCTCCTTAAAAACCCAAAGGGACTGGGTTCAGAGAGTTTTTGGATAGCCGAACACATGGAGGTTCCTGGAGGGTGGTGCACCTGCTGAGGGCCTGGCAGCTCTACCCAGCTCTTTGGGAGGCCAAGGCGGGTGGATCACTTGAAGCCAGGAGTTTGAGACCAGCCCGGCCAACATGGTGAAATTCCATCTCTACTAAAGATAAAAAATTAGCCAGGTGTCGTGGCGCACACCTGTAATCCCAGCCACTCAGGAGTCTGAGGTGGGAGAATTGTTTGAACCCAGGAGGCAGAGGTTGCAGTGAGCTGAAAATTTTAGTTTTCTTCCTACATCCTCAGAATATGACAGAAGATATGTGCCATATGTGCACCTTATAACAAACTTATATCCAGAATATATAAAGAACTCTCACAAATCAACAAAAAGGAGACATCTCGATTTTTAAAATGGGCAAAATACATGAACAAGCACTTTATGAAAAAAAGGATATTTAGGCCGGGTGCAGTGGCTCACACCTGTCATTCCAGCATTTTGCAAGACCAAGGGGGTGGATCACCTGAGGTCAGGAGTTTGAGACCAGCCAGGCCAACATGGTGAAACTCTGTCTCTACTAAAAATACAAAAATTAGCCAGGTGTAGTGGCACGTGCCTGTAGTCCCAGAAACTCAGAAGGCTGAGGCAGGAGAATTGCTTGAACCCGGGAGGCAGGGGCTGCAGTGAGTCAAGATTGTACCACTGCACTCTAGCCTGGGTGACAGAGCAAGACTCTGGACCAAAAAATAATAGTAATAATCATCACATGAAAAAGAATTCAGCATCAGTTATCAGGGAGATCAAATCAAAAGTATAAGGATATACTCTTACTCTGCAGCCAGAATGACTAAAATGAAAAGGATTGACAATAGCAAGTGTTGGTGAGGATGTGGAGCACCTGGAACTCTCTTGTATCATTGGTGGGAGTGTAAATGGGCACGATTGCTGTGGGGAATGTTTTGTCAGTGTCTACTAAAGCTGAGTATTCCTATAATCCAGCAATTTCACCCCAGGTATTTATCCGTGAGAAATGAAAACAACATGTCCACAAAGACTGGCAAATGAATGTTCACTGCAGCTTCATTTATGAAAGCCTCAAACTGAAGATAACTGAATATCCAGCAACAGGTGAATGTGTAAATTAATTAATATAGACTCATACCATGGAATACGATTCATTAATAAAATAGGATGACTTGTTGATACGTGCTAAAACATGGTGGAAACTCACAGGAGTAGTGTGAAAAATGCCAGATACAAGAGATTACGTACTGTATGATTCCATTTATATGAAGTCTAATACCCGGCAGAAATTATCCATGGCAATAGATGTGAGAATTGTAATTACTCTGGTTGGGGAGAGTCTGGGAGGAGACATGTCATGGTAATCCAGTAGGAGGTGCACGGAAGGGAGCCTTCTGCAGTGGGCACGTTCTACTTCTTGGTCTGGATGATAGTTGAATGGACAGAGATATAGTCTATCTGCCTTATTCCCAGATTCTGTGTTTACAAATTCGCTTGTTTGCTAATATTTATTTCTAACCCTAAAATCAATACTCTCAGGGCTTTCAGGACTATTCAGTCATCCGCAGAGGGGCTAAAATTTCAAGTTGCTGCACACAGGTTCCGAGCAGAGGTACAGACAGGCGACGCTCTGCCTTTTGTCTCAGCTCTCATACAGAGATGTGGAGAGGATGGGGATTGCAAGGGGCAGTTCAGTGCTAGAAGCTCCAGCTCTGGTGCCAGCTGGAGAAGTTTGAATCTCACCCCTGGCACCTGTTAGGGGGGTAGCCTCAGACAAGCTACTTAATTAACATTTCTAGGAAATTTGTTTGCAAAATAAATAAAATAGAGTTGCCCAAAGTGGCTCACACCTGTAATCTCAACAATTTGAGAGGCCAGTGCAGGAGGATCACTAGAAGCCAGGAGTTTGAGACCAGCCTGGGTAACATAGTGAGACTCTGTCTCTACAAATAATTTAAAAAGTAGCAGGTGGGTGCGGTGGTTCACGCATGTAATTCCAGCACTTCGAAAGGCAGAAGCTGGCGGATCACTTGAGGTCAGGAGTTCGAGACCAGCCTGGCCAACATGGCAAAACCTCATCTCTACTAAAAAAACAAAAATTAGCCAGGTAAGGGGTAGTGGTGGCACGTGTCTGTAATCCCAGTTACTCAGGGGGCTGAGGCATGAGAATCACTTGAACCCAAGAGGTGGAGGTTGCAGTGAGCCAAGATTGCACCACTGCACTCCAGCCTGGGTGATGGAGTGAGACCCTGTCTGAAAAAATAAAAAAATAAAAAAAACAAAAAAACTTGGCAGACTGGATGCAGGGGCTCATGCCTGTAATCTCAGCAATTTGGGAGGCCGAGGTGGCCATCCCCTGTGCCTACGAGGCTGACCTCTACTGACCCCATCAGCAAGCTCCCTTGCCCTTCAACTTCAGGGTGGGTTTGGCCAAAGGGAGGCACAGGCAGGATACTGGAGGGGGCTGGAGGATCCTCTCCTCCCTGCCTGCTGCCCACCTTGGGAGCCTCAATGCTATCAGCAGCCGCTCCTCCATGATCTCAGTTCTCACTAAGGCCTTGGTCACACCATTCCTCCCCTTGTTCCTCCAGGACTCAGCAGAATCTGGCAGGAACCCTTCCCTCCCGTTGCTGGCACCTGAGATCCTTACCCTCCCTACATCCCTAACCCTGCTCGCACCTCTGCAAATGGTACCTTTATTAGACCGTCTGTTTAAGAAATCCCACTGGAGGCCGGGCGCGGTGGCTCAAGCCTGTAATCCCAGCACTTTGGGAGGCCGAGACGGGCGGATCACAAGGTCAGGAGATCGAGACCATCCTGGCTAACACGGTGAAACCCCGTCTCTACTAAAAAATACAAAAAAACCTAGCCAGGCGAGGTGGCGGGCGTCTGTAGTCCCAGCTACTCGGGAGGCTGAGGCAGGAGAATGGCGTGAACCCGGGAGGCAGAGCTTGCAGTGAGCTGAGATCCGGCCACTGCACTCCAGTCTGGGCGGCAAAGTGAGACTCTGTCTCAACAAAAAAAAAAAAAAAAAAAAAAAAAGAAATCCCACTGGAGGGGGCTGTCTCTTTCAGGCCAGGACCTCGCTGACCTAGCAGCATCATTGACTTTTATCTTTATTCATTAAGAGCGTTCCATTCTGCTAGGGGGCTTTGCAGGGCATGCATCGAATAAGTCAAGGCCTGAAGCCCACTGAACGCAATGCTTAGAAAGCTCAGGGGTGGGCCGGGCGCGGTGGCTCAAGCTTGTAATCCCAGCACTTTGGGAGGCCGAGACGGGTGGATCACGAGGTCAGGAGATCGAGACCATCCTGGCTAACGCGGTGAAACCCCGTCTCTACTAAAAATACAAAAAACTAGCCGGGCGAGGTGGCGGGCACCTGTAGTCCCAGCTACTCGGGAGGCTGAGGCAGGAGAATGGCGTGAACCCGGGAGGCGGAGCTTGCAGTGAGCTGAGATCCGGCCACTGCACTCCAGCCTGGGCGGCAGAGCGAGACTCCGTCTCAAAAAAAAAAAAAAAAAAAAAAAAAAGAAAGCTCAGGGGTGTACAAAAATTCATGCCTTATTCATGCAAAGCCTCTCCAAAATAGTTAATGCTTTTTTAAGCATATATTTAAGCAAAACATATATATATATTTTTTGAGATGGAGTCTCGCTCTGCTGCCCAGGCTGTAGTGCAGTGGCGTGATCTTGGCTCACTGCAAGCTCCGCCTCCTGGGTTCACGCCATTCTCCTGCCTCAGCCTCCCGAGTAGCTGGGACTACAGGTGCTGGCCACAATGCCCAGCTAATTTTTTATATTTTTAGTAGAGTCGGGGTTTCACCATGTTAGCCAGGATGGTCTCGATCTCCTGACCTTGTGATCCGCCCATCTCGGCCTCCCAAAGTGCTGGGATTACAGGCATCCCTGTGTGTGTGTGTGTGTGTGTGTGTGTGTATATATATATATATAAATATAAATATATATATATGGTTTTTTTTTGAGATGGAGTTTCACTCTTGTCGCCCAGGTTGGAATGCAGTCGTGTAATCTCAGCTCACTCAACCTCTGCCTCCCAGGTTCAAGTGATCCTCCTGCCTCAGCATCCTGAGTAACTGGGATTACAGGTGTGCACCACACCAGGCTGATTTTTATATTTTTAGTAGAGATGGGGTTTTGCCATGTTGGCCAGGCTGGTCTCAAACTCCTGACCTCAGGTGATCTGCCCATCTTGGACTCCCAAAGTGCTGCTGGGATTACAGGGATGAGCCACCGTGCTTGGCTGTATGCTAATTTAAAAAACTTTTTATAGAGGTGGGGTGTCACTATATTCCCCAGGCTGGTTTCAAACTCCTGGGCTCAATTGATCTTCCTGCCTCAGCTTCCCAAAGTGCTGGGATTACAGGTGTGAGCCACTGTGCTTGGCCTCAAGCTATCCTCTTGTCTCAGTCTCCCAAGTAGCTGGGGCTATAGGTGTATGCCACCATGCCCAGCTATTGTTTTTATTTTTTTGTAGAGATGGGGTCTTGCTATGTTGTCCAGGTTGGTCTCAAATTCCTGGCCTCAAACAATCCTCCCACCTTGGCCTCTTGAGTAGCTGGGACTACAGGCACATACCACCATAGCCAGCCTCAGTATATATTTATTTTTATTTATTTGTTTTGAGACAGAGTCTCACTCTGTTGCCCAGGCTGGAGTGCAGTGAGCGATCTCAGCTCACTGCAAGCTCTCCCTCCCGGGTTCACGCCATTCTCCTGCCTCAGCCTCCCAAATAGCTGGGACTACAGGCGCCCGCCACCAGGCCCAGCTAATTTTTTGTATTTTTAGTAGGGATGGGGTTTCACCATGTTAGCCAAGATGGTCTCCATCTCCTGACCTCGTGATCCGCCCGCCTTGGCTTTCCAAAGTGCTGGGATTACAGGCATGAGCCACCACACCTGGCCCTCAGTATGTATTTAAATGGAGTCTTGCTCTGTCACCCAGGCTGGAGTGCAGTGGCACGATCTCAGCTCACTGTAACCTCCGCATCCCAGGCTCAAGCAAGTCTCTGGCCTCAGCCTCCAGAGTGGCTGAGACTACAGGTGCACTCCACCATACCCAGCTAGCTAACTTTTTGTATTTTCAGTAGAGACAAGGTTTCACCATGTTGACTTCAAGTGATCTGCCTACCTCGGCCTCCCAAAGTGCTACGATTACAGGCATGAGCCACTGTGCCTGGCCCTCAGTATATTTTTGAAAGAATCAATTAGTTCCTATCCCTTTCATTGACTGAACTCTTCTCATCTTCAAAGACTTCCCTCCCTGACTCTGTTTCCTAGGACAAGGTCAGGTATGGTTACCCACTTTGAGATGTACTTTCCTTTTCTGTGCCATGTCCCTGGAGCTGTGCTTGGTGCTAATAATAGCAGCTGAAGACATTCCCTGAGCAAGGTTGGATGGGACGTGGTGCGGGAGGTGAGGAAGGGGCGTTCCGAGCCCTGGCTCAGGTATCTCCGCCGTTTGTTCAGTCAGGGAGGCTCCTTACCCTCTCTGAGTCTCCTCATCCTTTTCTACAGGATGGGGATAATCTCAAAACCCACTCCACAGGGCCGTGGTGGGGACACAGCAGTGCGATGGTCTGTTTGTGCGCCAACCTGGCTGGGCTACAGACCCCAGCTGCTCAATCAAACACCGAGACATGTCACTGAGGAAGGATTTTGTAGCTGTGACTGACGTCTCTAATCAGTTGACTGTGTTGTATATATTTAAGGTATACAACGTGATCTTTTGATAGATATATACATAGTGAGATGATTACTACCGTCAAGCATATTAACATATCCGTCACATCTTGTAGTTACCTGTTTGTTGTTGTTGTTGTTCTAATCAGCTAACTTTAACTGAAGGAGATTAGTCTCAATAATGTAGGTGGGTCTGATGCAATCAGTTGAAAGGCCTTAAAAGCACAATGGGGGTTTCCCGGGAAAAGAAAGCGTTTCGCTTCAGCTGCTGCTGGAGTTTCCAGCCTGCCTCTCCCGCCTGCCTGCCCTATAGACTTCAGACCTGCTGTCTTACTCGGTGTGGACTGCTGCAACAAAATGCCACAGACTGGGTGGTTTATAAATACAAGACATTCATTTCTCACAGTCTGGGGAGCTGGGAAGTCCAAGATCCAGGCACTGGCATGTTCTGTGTCTGGTGAGGGCCGGCATCCTGGTTCATAGACGGTGCTTTATGCTATGTCCTCACACGGTAGAAGAGGAAATGTCTGACCTCTTAGGCCTTTTTGTTGTTGTTGTTTTGTTTTTGAGGCAGGGTTTGGCTGTGCTGCCCAGGTTGGAGTGCAGTGGTGCAGCCTCCACTGCCCAGGCTCAAGCGATCCTCCTGCCTCGTCCTCCGAGTAGCTGGGACCACAGGCGTGTGCCACCATGTCTGGCTAATTTTTGTAGTTTTAGTAGAGATGGGGTTTCACCATATTGCCCATGTTGGTCTCAAACTCCTGAGCTAAAGTGATCCTCCTGCCTCAACCTCCCAAAGTGCTGGGATGACAGGCATGAGCCACCGTGCCCAGCCATCTTAGGCCTCTTATAAGGGCATGAATCCCATTCATGAAGGTTCCACCTACATAACCTAATCACATCCCAAAAAGGCCTTAAGAGCAGAATGGAGGTTTCCCAGAATAAATAAGAAGTCTTGGACTTCCCAGCTGCCCAAACTGTGAGAATTGAATTTCTTGTGTTTATAAGCTATGGTATGTTGTTGTGGTAGTCCACACCGAGGCCTCCAGATACCATCACAGTGGGGATTAAGTTTCAACATAAAAATGTTGGGAAGACACAGACATCCAGTCCATAGCACCTGCCTAACCAGCTCTCAGAATCACACAACCCACTTCCATGCAATAAGCCTTTGTATAAGGATCAGCTACTCATTCTGTTTCCCTGATGGAATCCTGATGGATACAAACAAGAGGACCCATGTAATGTGCTTAGAACATGGCCTGGCACACACACAGGCTGCCATCACCATGCCCTTAACCCCGAGCTGGTTACCGAATAAACATTAACTCATCTGTGCCTCACAGTGGTCCACGGTCTGTTATACCCCCATTTTGCAGATGAAAGGTGGGGTTAGGGAACATGGGAGTGGCCCACATTCAGGGCCAGAGCTGGGATCTAAACACAGGTGGCTCAGCTCCATTGTCCAGGGGGCCACTACGGAAGTCCATGATCCCATGGCCCCCATCCTCTGCAGTGTCCGCGGTTGGGGTGATCCCCACCTGGGAGAGGAAGGGATGGTGGCAGCCCTATCCACAGCCATTCTCCAAACCTAGCAGGGTACAGGGCACACAGAGAGTTAACCATCTGTGCATGGAATTGAGAGAGAGGGAGAAACAGAGACAGAGAGACTAGACTTTGAGGGTCAATGGGAGGGAGAGCCTAGACCTGCTCCTTGAGCCAGCAAAGCCTGGAGTGGCTGCATGGCCCCAGACGGCTCCCTTCCACAGTCTGCACTCTGGAATGGGGAGAAGAGAGCCTGATGTGATCCCGATGGGCCTTGCTCCTAGGAGCAGGCAGGAGAGGGCAGGAGCACCTCAGATCTGGCTTTGTCCCCAGGTTGTGACATTCTGGAAGGACCTCCCCTTTCTGAACTTCAACTTCTTTGTGGGTAAGGGCAGGGGGATAGCGTCTGCCTCAGAAGGTAGGAATGTAACCTTAGGCAGGCTTCTCAGCCTCTCTGGGCCTCAGTTTCCTCCTCTGTAAAATGGGCATGGTAATGGGACCAATTCCACAGGGTCTTTGGCTTAGGTGAATGAAGGCCTGTGAGGGCTTGGGCCACCCTCAGTCCTCAGTCTACCCTCAGGGGAAAGAGTTCAGCCCAATATCCACTTCTTGGGAGATGATTCCACTTTCCAATCTCACCTTTATCTGTGGAGCGGCTGGGTCCCTGCTGCGCTCACCCCTCAGCCCACCCAGAGTGATGCCACAATTTTCCTGGTCAGCCTCCTAGTCCCCACGACCCTTCAATTGGTGGGGCATCAGGACTGAAGTCAAACTCAGGAACATTGTCACCACTGTGCGTGTCCTTCAGAGAGGAGGGGAAGTGGACCCCCATCAGTATCAGCTCCTCCCTCACTTCTGAGGGTGAGCAAGGCCTGTTTGCAAGGAGCTTCACCCAGGCCCAGCCTGTGGTCCCTTGCCTGGCTCCGTTCTCACCGTCGTCTGCCTCCTGCCCTAGAAATGCTGCTTGCTCTGCCCTTGCTGGAGTGCTCTGACCCCCAGCGCCATGCCTCCTGCCTTCAATCTTGCAGCTTTCTGTGCCTGGCGGTGCCATCACCTCTCCCTGCATGCCCGCTGGGCTCAGGTAGCAACACTCAGCTCCCCAAGCAGGGTCAAGCCCTCCCTCCCTCAATGCCAGCTCCTCCTCCCCTCCCCTCTCCCCATGCTTCTTGGGACACAGCCCTGACCCTGCTCGAAGGGGTGTAGCAACCTGGAGGTCCTTGTGGGTAGGACCTGGGTCTGACTCCTCTTTGTCCCCAGCCCAGCGCCTGGCACATAGGAGGCCTCCGGGGATTTGTGGCCATGTGAGTGAACACCTGGAATGTTTTTCTCTACCTAGAAACCCCTCCTTACTCTTCCACACCCAAGCTTCCCCCCAGAACCTGGGGATTCTGGTTGCCCTGGGCAAAGCGTCTGCGTTCTGAATAGCCTCGCCTGCTGTGGGCAGGAAGTGTGTTCAGGGAGCGGAGTCCCCTCCACATCTCTGCCTCTGATCCGAGTTTGCAAATGGGAGGCCTCATCGGGGCTTTTCTTTGACCCACGGCGGCGCTGCCTTTTAAAAACATGTTCTCAATTGCTGAGGTGCTGGAATCAAGACATTTCACACTGAAATCGAGATCTCTGGATTCTCCTCAAAAAACAAACAAACAAACATGAAGAGCTAGCTGTAGTCACCCCGTGTTCCTGACCTGTGGGGAGCGGGTAGGGAGGAGTTGGAGAGAGTTCCGCCACTGTGAGCCGCCGCGGTTCCGCCGTGGCGAGCCGCCGCCTTCAGGAGGGGCAGTTGCTTTCAAGGCAGATGAGGCCCCCATTAGGCCAACTGTGCCCCGCTTGTTCCCTGCCTGGTGGCTGTGAGCATTTGAGTTTGCAACCTCTGCACTAGAGTCTCATAAAGTCAGGAGAAAATGTCCAGGACAGGGTCAGCTGCTGCAGTGGGGGGCAAGGGTCCCGGGTTCAGGAGTCCTGAGCAGCGCGCAGCGTTGCGGTGTGGCCCGAGGCACGGTGAGCCTCAGTTTCTCTGTCTGCATGCAGATGTGCCGAGGCTGGGGCCTCATGGTTCCCAGTGCCCCTGTGGATGTGTTTTTGGGGGTTCCTTAGGGTTTCAAGCCACCTTCCCATGGTGCTGAGCATGCTTCAGTTTCTCTCTCTGAAGAAGGCTGAGGCTGGGTTGGATCCACTCTGGGCTCACAACGGCCCCTGTGGGCGGCAGCAGCCTGTTTCCTGGTGCTGATGCCTGGCGTGTCCCTGTGTGTTTTGTTTCTGCTCCTGTCAGCCTGGCTGCTGGGGTGGCGTGTCCCTCGGGCAGGTGTCAGGTGTTAGGCATGTTCCCTACATTGGCTAACACGAGGGCTGGCGCTGGGGAGGCCCCAGGGCATGTTCCCCGAGGAAATGGGAGGAAATGGGTGAGAACCGGGCGTCGGCCTCCGGGTCTGGAGTCTGGGACGGAGTCACTGCTGGCATCGGCAGGTCTGTGCAGCTCTGCCTGGGCCAGGTTTCCACATCCCGGGCCGAGTGCCGTGATCCGTCTCGGAGTCTACACTCTTCTGTCTCTCCAGATCCCTAGACTTCGGGAGAACCAGACTCGGCTGCTGCGCTGCCTCCGGCAAGCCCAGTCCCCTCTCTGAGTACCCAACACCGGGGAATCCAAGCAGCCTCTTTAAGCCTCTGTTGTGGCTTAAAGTGTGAATCCACCCCACCCCCCATCATTCATATGTTGACATCCTAACCCCCAGGGGCTCAGAATGTGACTGTATTGGAGACAGGGTCTTCACACAGGTGATTAAGGTTAAATGACGTCACATGGTGGGCCTGAGTTCAATGACTGGTGTCCTTACAAGGGAAGGAAATTAGGACCCAGGCACACACAGAGGGATGACCCTGTGGGGACACAGGGAGAAGACAGCATCTGCGGGCCAAGGAGAGAGGCCTCAGAAGGAAGCTTGGCTGTTGGCACCTTGACCTGGGAGTTCCAGCCTCCAGAGGGGGAGAAAATCAATATCTGCTGTTCAAGCCAGCCAGTCTGTGGCACTTTGTTTTGGCAAATGTAGCATGTGGTGTGGGGGGTTGAGGCGGCCTGGGACTCTCTGTCCTGAACAAGTGCCTCCCGGTGGTTCTGCCAGGTGATGGGTTTGGGGACCCTGGCCTGCGGCCCTGTTGTTTGACGACCTGCCTGTGACTGTCCCAGGGACTTACCTCCAGCCCGGTCTGGTGGGATGTCAGCTTCAGGCACGCTGGGTACTTCTGGTTCCTCCAGCAGCTCTGGTTTCTTAAGGGTCAGGCCTTCTTTGGTCTTGGGACTCTGATGTTCCTCCCACCAGTTAAGCATCTTCATTCTAAGGCAGGAAGCCCCGTGGTGAATGCTGTGCTCAGTCCCTGCCCCGTCCAGTTCCCAGAAGAAACCCTGGGCTGGGCCCAGAACACCAGCTTCCTCCGATTGCCGGTTCTGTCACCAGCGCAGCCCCACCCCACCCCATCAAGTGGGGATAAGAACCTCTATTCTCTTGGTGTGGACCCTCTCCCAAGCCTCTTTCTGGGCCTCCTGAAATTCACTCTGTCCCCCAGAGCTGCCCAGCTCCTCTCCTGCTCACAGACCTCCCATGGCTCCCCAGTTCCCCCAGGACACAGCCCAGCCCTTCAGCCTGGTGGCCCTTCATGTCTGGTCCATTCCTGCTTCTCTTGCTGCCCTGTGATGTCTCCATATACACTTTTTAGTTTTGGACAGGTCTTTTTTTTGCACCTTTCTTCCTCCTTCTAATATTTCTGGCTCATGTCTGCATGTCCGTGCCCGGCACACCGCCTTGGTCTTTCTGACAGCTGTGTTGTTCTGTTGTGTGGATGTCCCATGGATTATATAACTGGTCCCCTTCCTTTCTTGCTCTGGCAGCTTCAGGGGACGCCTGCTGGTCCCTGGCTGGCGGCTCTGTCTTTCTGCCCCACGTCCCCTGCAGAGCAGCCTGAGCGAACTTTAAAGACCAGATCTGTTCCTCCCCAGATGGAGATCCTTCCATTGTTTCTTTCTGCATTCAGACAATAAGATTCAAACGTCCATTTCCTGTCTGAAAACACTTGCTCTACAAAAACATCCGAAAATACCGATGGGGCTGAGGTTGTAAGGACTTCGGGAGGGAAGATCAGAGGCCACGCATCAACTGAGGGTTGGCTGCACACCGCTGGGTCGCGGGGTAGGGGGGCTCGCTGTTATAATAACCAAGGGACTTGGTTTAAATGGTCCGGTGACAGCAGACAACAAGGCCTTGGGTCCATACTAAGTAGGGACCTGGATATGACACCCCCACATCAACAGGGCACTAAAAAAAAAAATCTAGTCATTGGTCAAGGCAATGACAAGGAAGCATGTCTATTTCAGCCTGGGCTTTGGGTTGCAAAAAACCTTTTTTTTTATTTCTCTTAGAAGCTGAGGCCTCCATTTACAGAGATTTGCATCAGAGAGCAACAAAGTGAGCAATGAACACAAATAGCGCCCAGTTTGTTACGCTGTTGGGCAACTCACACAAAACTCATTTTGGAGGGACTCACCCACCACATTGTCCACATACGATTTTCGCAGGTAAAGTACCCACTGAAGAGCAGTTCACCTTCCAGGATGACCACGCATGAGAGGAAACAGCCCTCCACAAGGAAGATGAAGCCCAAATTTCTCACCAGAGCCCTTGAGGCTCTGCCCACAGGTTGGCCTCTCTCAAGCTCTCCCTAAGCTCTCAGCTCATCCGGCCCTGCTGGACTCTTGGACTCCTAAACCTCTGCAATCTCAGCCTAGAACTGCGGCTCCCTCGGTCTGAGCATACTCCTTTAGGTCTCAGAGCAAGTACCTAACGGCTGCTTCGCATCCCCTCCCCTTGCCAAACTCTCTCCCAGCTCCCCGTTTTCCTCCAGGCACTTCCCAACATTTATCCCTACACATCTGTATATGTCCTCCTTCGGTGTCCACCTCCCTGAGGCCTGGTTTGCTCTACGATATTGTCAGAGGTATGTGAACCAGAGCAACTCCATCTTGAATCGCAGCTGGGTAAAATAAGGCTGAGACCTACTCGGCTGCATTCCCAGACAGTGAAGGCATTCTAAGTCACAGGATGAGACAGGAGGTCAGCACAAAATAGAGGTCATAAAGACCTTGCTAATAAAACAGGTTGCAGTAAAGAAGTCAGCCAAAACCCACCCAAACCAAGATGGTGACGAGAGTGACTTCCGGTCATCCTCACTGCTACACTCCCACCAGCGCCATGGCAGGTTACAGATGTCATGGCAACAACAGGAAGTTACCGTATATGGTCTAAAAAGGGGAGGCATGAATAATCCACCCCTTGGTTAGCATGTCATCAAGAAATAACCATGAAAACGGGCAACCGGCAGGCCTCGGGGTTGCTCTGTCTATGGAGTAGTCATTCTTTTATTCCTTTACTTTCCTAATAAACTTGCTTTCACTTTACAGACTCGCCCTGAATTTTTTCTTGTGTGAGATCCAAGAACTCTCTCTTAGGGTCTGGATCCGGACCCCTTTCCTATAACAGTATGACCTGGCATGTAGAATCTGCTCAGTAAATTTCTGTTGAGTTAATGTGTGGAGAAAGGCTTTGCATCACACATCTCCGTTGCATTCGTGTGCAGCATGTGCACTGTGATAAAGGCCATTTGCATGTTTTGCATACTCTAAAAAATTATGAATGAGGCCAAAGCATACCAATCCAGACATGCAGGAAAATAGCAAAATATTGAAGCAGCCTTGTGAGATGGTTTGAATTCAAGATTATTATTGCAACTTATTGTTTCTTTTCTTTTTTTGAGAGACAAGGTCCTACTGTGTCATCCAGGCTGAAGTGCAGTGGTGTGATCACAGCTCTTTGCAGCCTCTACCTCCTGGGCTCAAGCCATCTTCCCACCTCAGCCTCCTGAGCAGCTGGGACTATATGCGTGCGCCACCATGCTCAGCTAATTTTTGTATTTTTTTTGTAGAGATGGGGTCTCATTATGTTTCCCAGGCTGGTCTCAAACTCCTGGGCTCAAGCGATCCTCCTGCCTTGGGCTCCCAAAGTGCTAGGAATACAGGCATGAGTGAATGCATTCAGCCTCATTTTTCTTTCTTTTTTTTTTTTTTTTAGATAGAGTCTTGCTCTGTTGCCCAGGCTGGAGTGCAGTGGCACAATCTTGGTTCACTTCAACCTCCACCTCCTGGGTTCAAGCGATTCTCCTGTCTCAGGCTACTAAGTAGCTGGGATTACAGGCACATGCCACCACGCCTGGCTAATTTTTGTATTTTTAGTAGAGACGGGGTTTCACCATGTTGGCCAAGATGGTCTCAAACTCTTGACCTCACGATTTGCCCGCCTCGGACTCCCAAAGTGTTGGGATTACAGGCGTGAGCCACCATGTCCGGCCGCCATTTTGTTTTATTGTAGGTTTTCCTCCCATTCACAACCCGCTCCTATGCTTGTACTGGATTTGCTTGGACACACTGTGACTCTCTTCCTGCCCTCCCAAGGCCCCCAATGTCTGCCTCCTGAGGGAACTTGGCACAGCTCAGCTCCAGAGCCACCAGCCCGCCTGCAGGGGACACCTCCACACCTGTGGCCCAATCTACTGCCCCCATGCCTTCTGCTTCACCCTCTGGCTGGGGCACCACCACCACACTCTCCTGTCCTGGACTCTCCACCCATCTTCTGCTGTGTTTGGCCCTTCCTACCTCCTGCACCCCACTCTTCCCAGATCCCTTCCTTCTCCTTCCCCAGGACACCACCTCCGAAGCCTTCTCCCCATTGAGAGCGACCCTGCCTCTGGCCTGATTCTCCAGGAGGCCTGGAGCCCACATCTGTGTTCTTCTGTTTTAGAACCCTCATCCTCTGAAGAAAGAGTCTCCTTCTGCTACTTTGAGCCTCTGGCTATTGGGCCAGAACATTCCCTTCCTCTCCTCATTTCTGTCACTGGCAACCCCCTAGGCCAGGCCTCTGTATTCCCAGAGGATTTTTATGCTTGACTCTCGTCTTTTTGGTCGTCACCAAATGCCTGGTTTGTGAATGAAAGCATTTTGGACTCTCCGTGCTAGCCCAATTCAAGTGACCTCAAGTGACACCACAGGGAGCATCCAGCTGGGCCCTGCCCAAATTCCTAATCTAGGAAATCATGAAAAATACTAAAATGATTATTGTTTGAAGCCACTGTATTTTGGGGGATTGCTATGGTCTGAATGTTTATATCCTCGGCTCAAATTCACATGTTGAAATCCTAACCCTCAAGGTGACTGTATTTGGAAGTGGGGCCTTTGGGAGGTGACTAGTTCATGAGGATGGAACCCTCCTGAATGAGACAAGAGCCTTCATAAAAGAGACCTCAGCGAGACCCCCTAGTCCCTTCCACCAAGTGGGGACACTGTGAGAAGATGTCATGTATAAGGAAGAGAGCCCTCACCAGACACTGAACCTGCTGGTGCCCAGGCCTTGGACTTCCTAGCTTCCAGAACTGTGAGAAATAAATCTCTATTGTGCACAAAACGCCCAATCTATGGCATTTTGTGGTAGCCGCCCAGATAGACTAAGACAGGGGTAGACACATAGCAACAGATGATCAGAACTGTTACCTTTCTCTTTGAGCTGGTTGAGTTCAGCCCTTATAACTCACAACTGGAAGAGACCTGATGAAGGCAACTGTTTCCTTTAACTACCAAGGGTTCATTATCTCCCAAAAACTTTTCCACTTATGAAAATGCAAATTCCAATACTTCATCATCTGCCTAGTTCTTCTATCCATCCAGTATTTTTGTGCTCCCCTTCCAACTGTTCCCATTATATGATATCACAGGTGGAAGCTTCAATCCCAAGACACTATTTTCTACAGTCTATGGAGACTCTCTCAGTTTCTCTTCCATTCCTTCCCTCCCCACCCCACTAGGTACAATGGCTCCTCAGTTAAAGTGCTCTCACCTTCCAGCCTCCTCGCTTCCCCATCTCCCACCTCCCCACTCCATCACCCTTCCTAGCATGTTGTCCATGAATACTCAAACCTAGCCCAATGCCATCATCTACTCCTTTTTTTCTGCTATAGTCTGAATGTTTGTGTTCCTCCAAAATTCTTCTGTTGAAACAACATCTCCAGTGTTTTGGTATTTGGAGCTGGGGCCTTTGGGGAGTGATTAGGTCAGGAGTGTGTGGCCCTCATGAATGGGATTATAGTGCCCTTTTAAAGGGATCCCAGATAACTCCCTTTCCCTGTACACCATGTGAGGACACAACCAGAAGGTGCCGTCTGTGAACCAGGAAGCAGGCCCTCACCAGACACCGAATCTTCTGGTGCCTTGATCCTGAACTTCCCAGCCTTCAGAACTGTGAGAAGTAAATTTCTTTTGTTTATAAGCCACCCAGTCTATGTATTCTGTTATAGCAGCCTGAATGGACTAAGATGTCTTCCAATGACCACTGCTGGGAGGAGATGTCACATAGCAATGATGCTTGGCACCATTAATGATTACTAATCTCCAGCAACCACTGGGCCTTTGCTACTGCTCAGTGGTTGCTCTCCTTGTCCTTATACAGATCCTGCTCATTCTCCCCAGTGGCTATTCCAACCACCCTAACACATCATGCCTCTTCTCAATCCCCCACGGATCCCCCATGCTCCCACCCGTGTCATTTTCAGCAGATGGCCTTGCCATGCTTCCCTTGTTATGAAAATAAGCCACTGGGTGTGAGGACCTCACCCCACCAACCCCAATCCTAAATGCTGCCTAAAGGTGAACAAGAGAAAGAACACCTGCCACTGGATTTTGAGAATAACGTTGAGAATAAGGGTCACTGGTTGCTTTAGACAATGTCGTTTCAGTGGCCTGGTGCTGGGGAGCAAGTGGAAGAGTGTGATGAGAATCAGGAAGTGGTGTAAGGTATTTTTCCAAAAGAATATTGGATAGTACATAGAGGAAGCCTGTGGGGCTGAGGCGGGAGAGATTTGTGCCGGCAAAGAAAGAATGATTGAAAATTTAGGAGCCAGAAGGGATGATTGATGGAGTCCAGCTCCTAAGGCAGTGGAGGAGAAGGATTCCCAAGCAGAGGAGGTGAGGTTTACCTTGGACAGGAGGAAGGAAGCCTCTTTACCTGAAAAAGGCAGGGAGTACATCACTCACCGTCAGTGGTAATGATGTCGTATGTGTCGGGGAGTTGATTTTTTTCCTCGGAAGTAGGTAAACCCTATTGCTGAATGTGATGGGATGAGATAAGAGATTGGGGGAAAGAGGGAAACACCTGGCATACTGACAGAGTGTGAAGTCGAAGGGGGTTGATTAGAGGCAAGCTAAAGGATTTCTGATCCCGTACCTCTGCTCCAAGGATGAAGACAGTGAAAGAGTAGGGTTCTCTTAGCATCTCCCTCATACAGACCTCTAACCTAGTACTTGTTTACTTGACTCCCTCTCTCTGGAAAATACAGGACACAGGGTAAGAGGGGAAACAGATAAAAAAGTTTGACAAACATTAGATGAAAGCCCTATAATGAAAACAAAGAGCAGAGACAATATAAACAGTGGTTAAGAATCTTCCCAGAACTGATGAAAGACACCAAAGCATAGATTGAAGAGGCCAAATAAATATCAATAATGACAAACCTAAAAAGATGATATCCACACTCAGTCACATCAAAGTAGAAGTATTAGTGCTAATACCCAAAAGTCCAGGAGACGTACAGGAGTCCTGAAGAGACACCTGGCCCTGGAGAGAGGCCCGGGGAAGTTTTCCAGACCATGTGATCGAAGGACTGTAGGCTGAGTTGTAAATGATGAATAAATGTCAGCCAGGTGTGAGAGGGGAGCAGGGGTAGGAGATGAAATGCAGAGGAGAGGGAGTACTGGGCAGAAGCCAAACTGTCAGCAAAGCTGCAGGACAAGAAACGCATGTGTCAGAGACAAATAGGCAAGTTGCTGTTAGGAAAGTGTAAAGTGTGAGGCCAAACCAGAAATGTCAGCGACAAAGAGGTCTTAAAGGCCGAGACAGAGAAGGAGAGATCATTTTCAAAGGAGCAGCAGATGAGAGTCACAGCTGACTTTTCTTCTGTGATAATAGAAGCAAGATATAGTGGAACGCGGAATAGTTCAAGATGCCGAAAGAAAATGCCTGCCAATACAGCATTCCAAACTTGGCAAATCTACCTTTTTTTTTTTTTTTTTTTTTTTTTGAGACAAAGTCTCACTCTGTGGCCCAGGCTGGAGTGCAGTGGCACAATCTCAGCTCACTGCAGCCTCCGCCTCCTGGGTTCAGGTGACTTTCCTGCCTCAGCCTCTTGAGTAGCTGGGATTACAGGTGGACACTACCAAAACTGGCTATTTTTGGTTTTTTGTATTTTCAGTAGACAGGGTTTCACCGTGTTGGCCTGGCTGGTCTAAAACTTCTGGCCTCAAGTGATCTGCCCACCTTGGCCTCCCAAAGTGCTGGGATTACAGACATGAGCCACCATGTCTGGCCAAAATATTTTTCGACTATGAAGGGAGAGAGAACGAGAGAGAAAGAGAGAGAAAGTGAGAGAGGAAACCAAGGATGTTTGCTACCAGAAAACCAATTCTAAAGGGGTTTCTAGAATATATTTCAGGAAAAAAGATTCTGGATGGAAGATCTAAGAATACTAACAGAGTGTAAGGAATAAAGAATAGAGACTATGGTAAATATGTATGTAAATCAAAATGAGCAGTGAATGTACAAAATAAAACCAAACATCACGATGATATCTTTGGGGGCTCAAAAATATAGAATTGGTATTTCATTAATAATAAAATGCCACTAATACTAAGATGCATAATTTATATATCACCTAAGGGGAAAAAAATGTTGCCAGTTAAACTATTAAGAACTAATATCGTCCTGAACAGCACATGAATCATCCCATGTCATGTTAATTTAAATTTTAAAAATGTCTTCTAAAGGATTAAGCAATTTCTTCTTATTTCATTTGCACTGACAGTTTATGGTAAATTACCCTTTTGCTTTTTATCTTACAACAAAAAGTAACATGGCTTCATCCACATGTGGGTATCTTTCTTTCCTAGGTTCTATAAAGCACCAGATTGTTGCTCTACAAAAAAATACCGAATATGGTCATTTCCCAAACAAATGTTACAGGTGTCCCAAGAATGAAAGGTATGCTTCCTCTTTTACTTCTGTGCCCTTCTGTATACACAATAACTTTGTCTCTGTACCAGCTAATAATGTAACACTTTTGCAAATGTTTGAAAAGGCAATAAATTAAACATGTATCAATGAACAAATAATTCAATTAAAGCGATAATATGAACAGCAATGACAGAGTTCATGCACCTGCAGGCAATGACAACTTTATCAGGACTGCCACCTGGGACTAACAGCAACTGTAAATCACCATCAATTGAAGACATACCTCTACTTCGGAGATGTTCGAATGTGAAATAACACGTATATTGGGATTGATAAAATGCCACAAAGAATGTTATGAAAATAGCATGTAAGTTGTGAGGAGGAGAGCTAGAGTTCAACTGTTCTAAGGTCTTTATATTATCTGGAGGAGGGTAAAGGTTTTATACTTTGAAATTCTCAAATATATACTTTGATAACTGAAGTACAGATGTTGTGATTTCTGGGTAACCAGTAAAATAATATTTAAAAAACGTATAATCGCATAATTTTCAACTAGTAGAAAGAAAAGAATGGATTGATAAAAATACCCAGCCAATCCAAATGAAGACAAGTAAAGGGAAAAAATAAACATATGGAACAAGCCGGGATGGTATATTGAAATGCCATCAGTGTTTAAATGCACTGGTAATTACATCAAGTAAAGTAATTTAAATCCGATTTTAAAATTACCAGACTAAAAAAAGTCAAAATCATATGCTGATTACGAAACACATATCTAAACTTTAAGATCACAGATTGAGAGTAGATGTGAAAGAAGGAGCTGGTGGAGCTATACTAATATCTGACAGGATAGGCTTTAATACAAAGGTGAAGAAGAAAAATGGTTTCTGATATAAGGAAGATACTTGTATGAACTTTTTTTTTTTTTTTTTTTTTTTTTTTTTTTTTAAGACAGAGCCTGTCAGTCTGTTACCCAGGCTGGAGTGCAGGAGCATGATCTCGGCTCACTGCAGCCTCCGCTTCTTGGGTTCAAGCCATTCTCCTGTCTCCCAAATAGCTGGGATTATAGGCACACGCCACCATGCCCGGTTAATTTTTTATTTTTAGTACAGATGGGGTTTCACCTGGTTGGCCAGGCTGGTCTCAAACTCCTGACCTCAAGTGATCCACCTGCCTTGGCCTCCCAAAGGGCTGGTATGAGCCACCACGCTCGGCCTTGTATGCACATTTTAAAATAGACTTGAAGCTAATGACATGGCCTCAAGATTTATAAAGCAAAAACTGACAGAATTTCAAGAAGAAACAAACAAATCCACAATCATGGTGGGAGATTTAAAAACACCTATCTCTTATCATTAGAGCAGGCAGGCAATTAAGTCGGTACAAGTAGAGAAGATTTAAACAACACGATTAATGAATTTGATTTAAAGGGTATATACGTATATGTATGTGTTTGTGTACACACACAGACACACACACAGAGAAATATATACTGCATTCAAGAGGCACAGAATATACATTCTTTCCAAGTTCACATGGAATATTTATAAAAACTAAACAAAAAATGTGTTACAAAGAAAATAAAGAATTGAAATCATGCATAGTATATTTTCTGACCTTATTCGGTTTAAGCTAAAAATTTTAAAAGGCAGTAATGTGCCTAAGAAACTCAAGGGTCAGGCTGGGGGCGGCGGCTCACGCCTGTAATCCCAGCACTTTGGGAGGCCAAGGCAGGCGGATCACCTGAGGTCGGGAGTTCGAGACCAGCCTGACCAACATGGAGAAACCCCGTCTCTACTAAAAATACAAAAAAATTAGCCGGGCGTGCTGGCGCATGCCTGTCATCCCAGCTACTAGGTTGACTGAGGCAGGAGAATCGCTTGAACCTGGGAGGCGGAGGTTGTGGTGAGCCGAGATCATGCCATTGCACTCCAGCCTGGGCAACAAGAGCAAAACTCTTGTCTCAAAACCAAACCAAACCAAACAAAAAAACAAAAACAAAAAAATCTCATGCGTCAAAAAATCATAATGGAAATTAGAAATATTGTAACCAAATGATAATGAAATCTTTATATTAAAATTTGTGAGATGCAGCTAAAGTCACGCTCAGAGGGAAATTTATGGCCCTAAATACAAATACTGAAAAAGAAGAATAACCGAAAGTTAACGACGTAAGAATCCATTTTTAAAAGGTAGACAAGGCCGGGGGCGGTGGGCCACACCTGTAATCCCAACAGCACTTTGGGAGGCTGAGGTGGGTCGATCACTTGAGCCCAGGAGTTGGAAACTTGCCTGGGCAACATGGTGAAATCACGTTTCTGCAAAAAAATACAAAAATTAGCCAGGCGTGGTGGCACACACCTGTAGTCCCAGCTACTGAGGAGGCTGAAGTGGGAGGATCATGAGCCCAGGGAAGTGGAGGCTACAGTGAGCTGTGATTGCTCCACTGCACTCCAGCCTGGGTGAGAGAGGGAGACCCTGTCTCAAAAAACAAACAAACAAACAAACAAACAAAGTAGACAAAGCAAAATAAACTGGAAGGAAGTATGAGGAAGGAAATGGAGAACATAAATAAAGGTAGTAGGCTTTGGGAAAGGCTACTGATGAATTTGAACTTTGATACTCACAACAAGAGGACGAGGCAGAAGAAGAGCAATGAGAATGCAATGGCTCCATACACAATGCCCTGGATTAATCCTTTCACGAACATACTGGAAACTGATTTCTTATCTGGAATTGGAGGGAAGTGAGATGGACTTTTCTCCAAAGGCTTTGAAGTCGGAGCTAAAACTCTCTACCCTTTCCACTGGCCCTGTGCCCATCCACATCTGGTCCTTAGGTGTTCTTTCCAGCTCAGTCACTAGGTCCCTGGATACTCACTTGGTATCAGGAAGAAGCTGGAAGTGTGAATTCCATATTGGTTCTTCCCCTCACAGCGAAGTCTCATGACTATTTCTGGCTCCCCGATGAGGTTGATGGTGCTATTGGCCCAGGGGACACGTGTGGAAGAAGTCACCCGGGGGATGTTATCCATGCTGTTCACATCCACAGGGACACCTCCCATCCACCACTGCACGGAGGGTGTGGGGATCCCATGGAAGGAACAGCTGCACAGAACTGTCTTCTCCAAAGAACAAGAGGAATTGAACAACCTGGGAGGTGCTGTGCGGAGGAAGAATCGGGGATCATCAAGATGTCCTGATTTTGCTTCTCTACTTCCCCTAAGACCCAGCCTTCTCTCTACTCGCTATTCACAGGGAGCTTCAGAAAGACTTTCTGGCAATCCAGAGTGGGGCTGGGACTCAAAACAGTCCCCTTTCATCCTCTCTCCACATCTGCCTCCGACTTGGGTTCAGCTCCTACCTCTGACCTTTCAGCCCCAAAGGTCAGGGGGAACATGTGACAGCTCCTAAGATTTCTTTCCCTCTGGGGCTCAGGTCTTTTCTTGAGCCCACTATTTCTCAGGATCCTGCCTGTGCCCACCAGCACTTACAGACCACTTGGAGCTTGACCAAGCTACTTCTGGTCACGTTGGCTAGGGAGAAGTTCAAGTGACATCCAAGGGTGTTGCCATGGTCCTCAGGCCTCAGGATGAAGTGCGGCACTGAGGAGGAGCTGCTGGAGACGGCTGGGTTCTTCCGGGAGCGAAAGAGGGCTTTGATTTCTTTGCAGGTGCCTTTGAGGGTACAGTTCAAGGTCACAGGTTTCTCAGCCAAAAGAATCTCTGGGATGTGGAGCTCTGGCTTTTGGGTTAGGTCTGGAGAAGAGAGAAGCAGACCCAAACCTTGGGGGAAAAGGGACCCTCATGGACACTTCACTGATGCACGGCGTTTCCAGGTTACAAAGTGCTCCCCGCCCATTAGCTCATTTGCAACCCCCTCACCTCCCCAACAGCCTTGTGAAACCTGGGATTGTTGGGGTTGAATGGTTTTCCACAAATAGATTTCCTTTCTCTGTGTGGAAGGGGAACAGCCCAGCGTCCAGGTGATCAAACTGAAGAGAACTACTCAAGGTGGTAGAGCTTGAACCTGAACTCTGGTCTTCAAAGACTGAGGGTGAGTTTTCTGATGATCTACATTGTAGAATGAGGATTCTACATTCTGGCCCCTTACCTGAGCCCCAGACTAGATGTGCTAGTGGTAACTCCTCCTCTGCCTCCCTTTTCCAGCCCAATTCTACCCCTAGACTCTGGCCCTTCCCAGCCCAGTCTGTGATCATTTCCTCTCTATTTTGTATTGGTTGGATGACATAGGGTGAGTCGCTTCTCTTTTTGCCATTTCTATTTGGAAAAGTAAAGTTACCTATTATACCGATCTCATTGCATCACTGGAAAACTCAAACACCTGAGGTTTTGTAAAGCCTAGTGCCCATCAAGTAAAAACCACATAATCACCAGAACCACGGTTGGATTTCCTTCTTTCCAAACCACTTATTGGATGATATTGAACATCACCTGACAGATTGATATTCTCCCCCAGGAAAGCACTTTTTTGTTCTCCTAGATCTGCATAGAATAAATACGTCGCACTGTTCCCTTTGAGAATATCATGGATGAGTAGGGTACAGTCTTCTTCATCAAGATTCCCAGTCATGGAAAATCTGTCCTTGGTGTTATCACCAACGGTAGCATTGGGTTTATTTGTAGCTACAAGGGAGCTGACGTTTTTGTTGAGCCAGTAGCCCATGATCATGGAATTGCTTGGGAGTTCTTTGGGAAATTCAAATGCACAAGGGATTGTCGTGCACAGCCCCTCTTCCACTGGTATCTTCTTGATTTCCATCAAAACCTGAGAAAGTAACCCTGTAAGGAGAGATCCAAGTTGAAAAACAGACCCACCTACCATACTCCTGTATTATATCTGTGCATTAAAAGAGTCACCTTACCTAAGAAAGGCTTGACACTTGTCCAGCTGCTACGAGGTGATCTCTAAACCCTTGGGATATCCTGCCTGATAGGAGTGTCTTTGTTTACCTGAGACCTTGGACTTCATCAGTTGATGCTAACACTCTGATTTATGGTGGGACCCCTGGATCCTGGGGCATCAGCTTGACCTCTGGAGGGGCTGAAGACTAAGCTAAGTCAGTGACCAGACCCACAATAAAAACCCTGGACACCAAGGCTTGGGTGCACTTCTCTTCTTGGCATGTCTGTGCATGTCACCACACATTGTTGCTGAAAGAAGTAAGTTCTGTTGGTGCAACACTACTGGGAGAGGCCAGCTGAAAGCTCATGCCTGCTCTCTCCTGAATCCTGCCCTAGGCACCTCTTCCCTGTACTGATTTTCATCTGTATTCTTTTGCTATAATCAACTGCAATCATGAGTAAAACAGTTCTGCTGAGTTTTGGGTCCTTCTTGTGGATCACTGAATCAGAGGCGTCTTGGGGACTCCTAAATTGCATCATCCCAATCTAGTCTGCTGGATTTTTTATTGCTCTTCTTGTTGGTATTAATTGTATCTTGTGATCTTGGCCATGTTGCATCATTTCTGAATCTCAGTTTCTCAGTCAGGGAAATGGGTACAATAATACCAACACTACAATATTGTGATAATTAAGGACAATACCTACAGAGGCACGTGGCCCTCTGCAATAACTGCAGATTGTGACTTCAGTCACATTCCACTACAGGGGACCATGTCACAGTGAATAGTTAGTGAATAATTGTGCTCGCCATCCATTAGCTCATTTGGAACCCCCTCCCCTCCCCGACAGCCCTGTGAAACCTAGGACTCTTGTGGTTGAATGGTTTCCACAAATAAACTTCCTTTCACTGTATAGACGGGGAACACTCCATTGTCCAGGTGAGTAAACTGAAGGAGGCTCTACTCAAGGTGGTAGAGCTTGAACCTGAACTCTGGTCTTCAAAGATCAGGGTTTCTTGAGGGTCTATATTGTAGAATAAAGATTCTACATTTTTTTTTTTTTTAGACAGAGTCTTGCTGTCACCCAGGGTGAAGTGCAGTGGCACGATCTTGGCTCACTGCAACACCCGCTCCTGGGTTCAAGCAATTCTCCCAACTCAGCCTCCCCAGTAGCTGGGATTACAGGTGTCCACTACCACACCTGGCTAATTGTTCTACTTTTAGTAGAGACAGGGTTTCACCATGTTGGCCAGGTTGGTCTCCAACTCCTGACCTCAGGTGATCTGCCCAACTTGGCCTCCCGAATTGCTGGGATTAGAGGCATGAGCCACTGTGCTTGGCCAAGTACCTAATTTTTTATGTTCTCACCTCTTCATCTGACTTCAGCCCTGTCTGCCTTCCACCCCTACCCACCCTCACCTCCCCAGGATACCTCCACACTGCCTCTCCTTCTACTTACCCAACCATAGCAGCGGCAGTGCCATCAGCCCCAGCGAGACCTCATGGGCAAGAGAGGACCAGGATGTATCCTGCTGCTAACTCTGACCTCAGATTGGTCTGTCCTGGAGGGCAGGATTTGGATTGGATGAGGAGAGAGGCAGCAGCAAGAGGCATGGGGTGCGGCTAGGAAGAAGTCCACGGCTTGCTAGGGGCTCTAGTCTTTTCAATCCACCCCTAAGGTCTGTTAATCTGGTGAATTAGGGGCCTGATGGGACCTGATGCTGGGTAGCTTCAAGAACAGAGGTTGGGCTGGGCACAGTGGCTCACGCCTGTAATCCCAGCATTTTGAGAGGCTGAGGTGGGAGGACTACTTGAGCCCAGGAGTTTGAGACCAGCCCGGGCAATGTAGGGAGACCCTCTCCCTATAAAAAAAAATTAAAAAAAAAATTAGTCGGGTGTAATGGTACATGCCTGTAGTTCCAGCTACTCAGGAAGCTGAGGTGGGAGGATCTCTTGTGCCTGGGAGGTTGACGCTGTTAGTGAGCTGTGGTCACAACACTGTACTCCAGCCTGGACAACACAGTGAGACCCTGCCTCAAAAACAAAAGAACAGGGGTTGTCCCCAAACTCTTTGTGATGCCTCAACACCATGTTTGCTTTCCTCTCTCCAGTCTGCATTCCCACTCCACTTCCTCTTCAAAGAGTCTCAAATGCCAGGCTGAGGAGCTCGGACTCCCTCCCATGTCAATGGGGGAGCTCAGGGAAATTATGGAACGGTTTTGAACTATGGGAGAACGGGTTTGGGTGTTCTAAAGATCCCTCTGGGTCTGCACTGAGGAGGAAACAACAGTCCAGGAGAAAGACGATGAAATCTGAGCTGGAACGGTAGCTATGGGGGACAGAGAGAAGGTGATATATTTAAGAGAGATATTCAAGAAATAAACAACATTTCAGGGACAGACGGAGTACATTCCAAACTCCCTTGCCTTTCATTCGAGCCCTCCCTGATTTTGCCCCGCTTTTCCCTTACCTCGATATTCCCCATGCCTGCACCCTGTCATTCTTTCCATACCAAAAAAAAAATATTTTTTTTTTTTTCCTTTTTTGAGACAGTCTTGCTCTGTCACCCAGGCTGGAGTGCAATGGCGCGATCTCAGCTCACTGCAATCTCTGCCTCCCAGGTTCAAGCGATTCTCCCGCCTCAGCCTCCCAAGTAGCTGGGACTAAAGGTGCCTGCCAGCACGCACAGCTAATTTTTGTATTTTTGGTAGAGACGGGGTTTCGCCATGGTGGCCAGGCTGGTCTCGAACTCCTGACCTCGGGTGATCTGCCCGCCTTGGCCTCCCAAAGTGCCAGGATTACAGGCGGGAGCCACTGCACCGGCTGAAATAGGGATCCTTTCCACAGATGCTCCACACATCCTTCCTCTGCCTGTTTCCTCAGGCCACTCCCCGTGTCATGGCGTCCTTCTGCAGCCCTGTCCTCTGCCCACATTCAAACCCTCTCTCTCTCTCCAAGTCCAGGTCAAACGTAACCTCCTCCTGGAAGTTCTCTCCTGGATCTCACAACCAGAAAGAAGCCTCCTCTCTCCGACTCTCTTCAGCAGCCCTAGCTATCCATCTCCTCTAGGGCAATGTCTCAGGTAAACCCTGAGAGTTGCCTACCTGATATCCAACCTCTGTTTCCTCCTTATTATTTCAAATTTGTTCAGGTGACCAAGCCACCAATTTGAAAAATAATGTCTCTGTTTCCTTGCCTCATCTGGGGTGGCCACATGGCAGAGTTCTGGCCAGCGAGCCAAGGAGAAGAAACATGTTATCAAATTATTATCAGTGAATAAAAGCCTACTCAGCTTTTCTCCCCCCCTCCCCCCTGCTTTTTTTTTTGAGTTCTGGCCAATGAGTCAAGGAGAAGAAAAATGTTATCAAATTATTATCAGTGAATAAAAGCCTACTCAGCGTTTCTCACCCCCCGCCCTTTTTTTTTTTTTTTTTTTCATGTAATACTAGCTAATAAAATTCCAAGACTTGGTTTTAAAAACATAAGTTTTCATAATAAAGTACATGACTCTCAGAAAGAGTTGAAGGACATGTTTCCTGCCCCTGCAGCACTGAATCAAAAGATACTGTTCTGTGTTATAAAATGGTTCAAGGAATTTGATTTGATGTTGTGCAAAACTGAGACTGTTTATAAGAATGTCATTTATGTTCTCCTCTGCAATATACAGTTTTGTATGAATATTCATGACGGTTGCTGACTTGTTCTAGTCTTTGCTAATATGAATCTGCCCTTGGAAGAACAATTTAAACAAAATGGTCTTATGAGACTCCAAAGATGTTAGAAATTATTCCATGTCTCATGAAAATGATCCCCACATAAAATGGAATTCTGACGGGTTGTCTTACCTGATGATTTCTTGCTCTGGTAATAATAACATTGTAATTGACATCTGTTTTCCTAAACTGTATACCAATCTGTAGGACTGTACTCTTCTCTCTCATGAACAATGCAGGAAAAAAAAAAACCTGGCCAGGCACAGTGGCTCATGCCTGTAATCCCGGCACCTTGGGAGGCCAAGGCAGGTGGATCACGTGAGGTCAGGAGTTTGAGATCAGCCTGGCCAACATGGTAAAACCCTGTCTCTACTAAAAACACACACATACACACACAAATATATATATACACACATATATACACACACACACACACAAATATATATATACACATATATATATACACACACACATATATATATACACACACACATATATATAAATATATATAGCTGGGCATGGTGGCAGGTGTCTGTAATCCCAGCTACTGGGGAGGCTGAGGCAGGAGAATCGCTTGAACCCGGGAGGCGGAGGTTGCAGTGAGCCGAGATTGCACCACTGCACTCCAGCCTGGGCAACGAGAGCGAAACTCCGTCTCAAAAATAAATAAATAAATAAATAAATAATAAAAACCTTTAACTCTGCTAGATTTGTTACTGAGCACGCATTTTGAGAGACTTGTCTACTTAAAATACCAAACTTAAGAGGCTATCTGCTGGGGAGTTTTGGGAGTTCTTCTTTTCTGACACTGGCACCACCATTTCCTCCTCCTCACCTTCCCCTTCTTCCTTCCTGGAAGATGAATGTGATGCTGGAGATGGTGCAGCCACCTGGCAACTATGAGACAACGGTGAGGATGAAAGCTGGAGATCTGAGGATGTCGCTGACAACGACATGGAGAGCCTGGTTTTCGGAAGACCCTGTGGAGCTGTTGCAACAACCCCACACAGCCCGCCGCCGTATCTCTTCTCCATTTGATTGTCGTGCTAGTTGGAAAACTGACAAAATGCCTTACCAGGGAATCCAGCCAAAAGTGAACTTCTAGGCCAGGCGCGGTCGCCTATGCCTAGAATCCCAGCATTTTGGGAGGCCGAGGAGGGCAGATTGCTGGAGCCTAGAAGTTTAAGGCCAGCCTGGGCAGCATGGAGAAACCCCATCTCTACTAAAAATACAAAACTTAGCCAGGTGTGATGGCACGTGCCTGTAGTCCCAGCTACTGGGGGGGCTAAGGTGGAAGAACTGCTTGAACTCAGCAGTGAGCCGAGATTGTGCCACTGCACTCCAGCCTGGGTGACAGAGCAAGACTCCGTCCCCGCCACAAAAAAAGTAAAGGTCCCATGCTTGCAGGAACCAGATGAAGGGGGCCTGTCTGTGAAGAGATAGGAGACTCCTTGGGGACTCTTAGAAAACTTTTAGAGGAAGATGACAAGGGGACTATGCAGGGGGCTCTGCAGCTGAGGAAGGACAGTAGAATTTCCATGACTCCATTGTTCCAGTGATATTTCCACCATTGCCCCTTCACATTTCCATATCCACATGACATCCTTTTAAATTATAAATCAATCACGTCAGTTCCCTGTTCGTTACCATCTGCTGGCTTCACTTTACTGTCAAAATAAACTCTAAAATTTGACAGATTATTAGCAGACTGCTAGAAATACTACCTAACCCTACCTCCCCTCTGTTTCTCTCTCTCTCCTTGGTCAGCTTCTGCCACTTCACAGTACGCAGGGAAGTAACTCTGTATCTATTCTGACCAGGATGTGAGTTCCTTGAGAAAATTAGCCATATCCAAATAACTTTTGTGTGTCATGTTGGAATCACCTTTGTGTACCACTCCTGGGTGGCCTTTGTGTGTCATGCCCAAGGTACCTTTGTGTGACATAATGGAGTCTACCTTTCAAAGTCAAGTCTGAGTCACTTTTGTGTCTCTAGTACCCAACACACAATCTGGAACACAGCTGGTGCATAATAAATCTTTATCAAATGAAAGATTTGGAACCAAGAAATTTGGGGTTTTGGCCAGGCGTGGAGGCTCACACCTGTAATCCCAGCACTTTGGGAGGGCAAGGCGGGCAGATCACTTGAGGCCAGGAGTTCGAGACCAGCCTAGCCAACATGGCAAAACCCCTTCTCTACTTAAAATGCAAAAACTAGCCAGGTGTGGTGGCATGTGCCTGTAGTCCCAACTACTCGGGAGGCTGAGGTATGAGAATCACTTGAACCCCAGAGGCAGTGGCTGCAGTAAGCAGAGATCGTGCCACTGCACTCCAGCCTGGGGGGAGGGGGAAGGGGAGGGAGAGAGAGAGAGACAGAAAGAGAAAGAGAGAGAGATATAAATAAATAAATCTGAGTTCTAACTGTGGCTCTGCAGATACCTTAATATAAATAAATAAATAAATAAATACTGAACAGTCATGGTGGCCCATGTACTGTGCACTGGAGATTCACATGCTTCACATATTTTATTATTCTTAATCTCACAACAGCACTGTGATGTAGTTCTCAATGCATCACTTCACAGATAAAGAAACTGAGGCCCAGAACAGCATAGGAACTGGTCAGGTTCACAGGGCCAAGAAATTGACATCCTGAAGTCATCATGTAGGTCCCTGGACTCCAAACCCAGTGTCCTTTCTGGTATGCCAGGCTGCCTTCAGAACTGCTGTGTCATCATGGTTCAAGCCTCTTCTCCTGAGTCCCATGCCTCATGTATAAAATATGATAAATCAACCTGTCCTGTCTACCTCACAAGGTTCGAGAGAGACAGTGGGAAAAGCATGTAGTTATGCACAATGTGAGTTGCAAATGTCTTCCCCCTGGACTTGTGTGGTAGGCAAAATTCTAAAGATGTCTCCCATTCCAAGATTCCTGTGCCCTGGTTATTCAATTAAACATTAATCTACGTGCTTCAGTGAAGGGACTTTGCTGATGGAGTGAAGGTGACTAATCTGCTGATCTTAAATTGAGGAGATCATCCTGGACTATCTGAGTGAATGTAATGTAATCACATGAAACTTTCAAAGCAGAAAAGTCAGAGAGATTCAGGAGGAAGAAAGGGAACAGACGAGCCAGAAGTGGAGGTCAGAGAGATGTGAAGCATAAGAAGGATTTGACTCACCATTGTTTGCTTTGAAGATGAAGGAACGAACCCACGAGCCCATGAGGGCAGCTCCTAGAAGCTGACAATGACCCCAGCAGACAGCGAGCAAGGGAATGCAGACCTCACTACTACAAAGCGTGGAACTGATTCTGAATGTGATTGGAAATGGTTCATCCAAAGGGACTCGAGAAAGCAACATACCCCTGCTGACACTGTGATTCAGGCCTTGTAAAAGCTGGAGCAGAAAACCAGGGGAACCACACTATGCTGGAACTTTTGACCTTCTGTGAGATCACACATGAGTGTTACTTCAAAAGCTGCTAAAGTTGGGCTGGGCCCAGTGGCTCATGCCTGTAATCCCAGCACTTTGGGAGGCCAAGGCAGGTGGATCACACAAGGCAGGAGTTCCAGGCCAGTCTGGGCAACATGGCAAGACTCTGTCTCTACTAAAAATATTTTTTAAAAATTAGCCAGGCGTGGTGGCACTCGGGAGGCTGAGGAATGAGAACAGCTTGAACCCAGGAGACAGAGGTTGCAGTGAGCTGAGACTGTACCACTGCACTCCAGTCTGAGTGACAGAGCGAGACTTGGTCTCAAAACAAACAACAAAAAAGCTGCTAAAGTTGTGGTAATTCTTATGAAAGCAACAGGAAACCCGTACAACTTGTATTGAAGCCAGTTCAAAGGAAGGGTCCTAGATTCTTCAGTGAGTGGACGGCCAGCAGTCCAAAGGCTTGGTCTTTGCCTTCCGTTTTCTAGGTATTTCTGGGCCAGGCCCTTCCCTCACTAGGGAATTGCTTCCTCCTTTCAAAGATAGTCTAGAGTTTGCAAATTAGTGGCTTTGTGAGGTAGTTAAAATGCAAGGGGTTTTATTTAGCCTGCATTAAGAAACCTGCATACAGCCTTTAATTAGTTGCAATGTTTAAAAATCAGGATCCTCACATAAAAGTCTGAACTCCCAGCTACTTTTTAATAAATTAGATCTGACAACACATGGCAGATATTAACTTTCCCCTTTAACACAGAACAATTGTTCTCCAGTCCATTCCTGGCCGTGCTCTCCCTGCTACACTCACCTGGGAGGTGCATATAACACAGTGGTTAAGTGTGTGTGAGTCAGCCTTCCTGAGTTTAATTTGGCCTCCACCACTTGCCAGCCGTGTGACTGTGGGCAAATTACTTCCCCTCTCCAGGTTTCCCTAGTTTCCTCACTTATAACATGTAGATTTTAACAGGATTCATCTGGCAGAATTGTTGGATTAAATGATTAAATGAATTAATGTATGTAAAACCCTCAGAACACAGCCCAGCACAAAATAAGTGCTAAACAAGTGTTTATCATTCACATCACCTGCCTGGTTCCCTTAGCATTTAAATTGTGACCGCTCTTGACTCATCTCTCTGCTCAGTGATGTTTTGATTCAAGAATCAGCCCTCTGCTTTTCCATTCTGATTTCGCTTCTCTTAAAAAACGACTCCCTCCTTACATCAAGATGCTACTCAGGCTTCCAGATAACAAATCCTATCTCTCCATCATAAGCCACTTTTCCTTTTTTTCCCCACTGTCAAAATCCTTCCTCCTCCTGCTTTAATTTACAACCTCAAATCAAAGGTTGGGAAGAGCTGTGGACTGGTTCCAGTTGGGGCTTTGCCAGTAACTCGTTGGATAGCTCTGGGCAAGTTCTGTTCCCTTTCTGCTTCCCCTTTTTTTCCTCCTCGGTAAAACGGGAGGGTTACTGCAAACTAGGTAAGGGTCCTTCAGACTCAAAAACTCTGATCTCTTACATCTGTAATCCCAGCACTTTGGGAGGCTGAGGTGGGAAGATCGCTTGAGCTCAGAAGTTTGAGACCAGTCTGGGCAACATAGCGACATCCTGTCTCTACAAAACAATTTAAAAAAAAGCAGCCCGGCATTGTGGGTGCAGCTACTCCAGAGGCTGAGGTGGGAGGATTGCTTGAGCCTGGGAGGTCGAGGCTGCAGTGAGCTGAGATTGTGCCACTGCACTCTAGCCTGAGTGACAGAGCAAGACACTGTCTCAAAATAAATAGATGAATAACATAATGAAATAAAAATAAAATTCTGATCTCTTTCCAGTCTCATTTCCTTCTCCAGGCCCTGGTGTATGCATGAGTTGTCTTCACAGGCGATCTCTTTTCCCTCCCCCTAAATTATTGTTTCTTTTTCCATATTTACCTCCTAGTCTCAGGTTCCAAAGAGCTCCAGCCTGGTCTTACCTCAGCACTGTCTCCTTAAAAACCGAATGTCCTCCTGAATTTTTGCATCAAGCGGGTTTGTCTGACTTCCTATTACTGTTTTCAATGACTCCAGATGCGCCCGATGAACTGACTGACACGTGGAATAACCGTGTACACAAACACGGAGTGCCTCACGGGGAAGTGACTAAGGTGGAGGAAAGCTAACGGATTCGCTGAACTGGAAGTTCCCCGAGGCCTCGCCAACCTCCTTGCACGGGGATACCAACTCCGTGAAGTCCCGCCCCGCAAGCACACGCGAGTTTGTCCAGAGCCAATCAGGGCCTGACGCTTCTCGCGGGAGCTGCTGGGACGCGCAGCCGCATAGGAGAGCGCGCGGGTCTCCAGAGCCTGAGCTAGTCAGAAGCAACCGTCGCTACTGGGTAAGCCAGCCGTTGGGAGAATCGGTTTCCTTGGGCAGGTGGTTCCAGACCCCCACCAGTCCTCTAGACTCCAAGCCAATCAGTTGCTAAGGAACATTCCTCTCTCAACCTAGTACGTGCGGGAAGTCAAGGCACTGGCTAAGGAACAAAATGCCCAGTGCTGGACCCCCGGGGCTGGTCAGAAGTCACCCTGTGTACTCCTTGTTTCCTGTCCTGCACCCGAGGCCACTATCACCAAGAAAACAAGACACACGATGAAGCGTAGCCTCTCTATTCCCATTCCCAAACCCATCTCTGACCTATCTCCAACCCGATCCCCATCCTCTCTCCCATTCCTCTTCTACATTTTATTCTCTTCTTTCCCAGCACTGGCACTCTCCCTCTCCCCAGCCTTATCTGCCTCTCCCTCCCAAGGAGAGGATGTATCTTTAGTAGAAGCAAACACCAAACCTGTTATATAGAGGCTTCTATCCTCAACTCAAAACCTCTGCTGCACAGGATTCTCATACACCTCCACTGAATGTGATTCTCATACAATCTGCACTTTCCAGAATTACAAAGCATAAGAGGAAATAACCCTCCACAAGTGAGGACAAAACCTAGACTTCTTACTAGAGCCCTTGAAGCCCTGAAAGTTCTGGCCCTTCAGGAGCTCATCCCTCAGTCAATTCCAGTCACAGCAGCCTGCTCTGGGCTCCTGAACTCACCAAACTGCTCTCATGTCAGGGCCTAGGCTCTACTGCTCCCTCTGTCTAGCCAGCTCCTGAGAATCCTACAGGTCTCAAGACAAGTGTCACTTTCTCTGAGAGGCCTTCTCTGACTCTGTAATCCAACCTAGCTTCCTTTCCTGTGCTTTCTCATAGTATTCTATCCTTTTTTCTTTCTAGCACTTATCAACATTTTAAACTATACACTTGTCTGCTTTTCTTCATTGTCTATCTGTGTAGACCATGACTCCATGGAGGCAGGGTCAGTGTCTTACTTCTTCCCCTCATTATCTGGCACATCTGATATTTCTGTGAAATGTGAACTGTCTGTGAGAGGTGCTTATACACGTGGGGGCTAACAGAAATGTCCACCCTGAGTATAAGATGACCATCTAGTTGGTGCTACAGGGTCACTGTATTTACTCACAAATATTGCCCCAGGGAAGAGATGACCCTCTTTCGACCCACTGAACACTACTAGCATCTGGCCAGGCACGGTGGCTCACACCTGTAATCCTAGCACTTTGGGCAGCCGGGGTGGGTGGATCACCTGAGGTCAGGAGTTCAAGACCAGCCTGGCCTACATGGTGAAACCCCGTCTCTACTAAAACTATAAAAAATTAGCTGGGCATGGTGGTGCATGCCTGTAATCCCAGCTACTCGGGAGGCTGAGGCAGGAGAATCACTTGAACCCTGGAGGTGGAGGTTGCAGTGAGCCGAGATTGCACCATTGCACTCCAGCTTGGGAAACAAGAGCGAAACTCTGTCTCAAAAAAAGAAAAAAAAAATCTACTAGAAGGGAGGTTATCATCCATTCTGAGAGGAACAATACACAGCTGTGGTTCATCCTAATGCCAGAATCCCTTTCTCATTCCTTGCATGCCTGCCTTTCATTCTGGCCAAGAACTATTGCAGTAACCTCCTAACTAGCATCTTTACCTCCAGCCTTACCCGTTCTAAATATATCATATATGGGGTCAGGGTAGGGGAATGATGTTTTTGTATATATCTGGTCACTCTACTTGCTTGCTACGAACCTTACAACAGCTTATAATTAATTAAATCATTTGACAAACATTCTTGAGATCTTATTGTATTTTAGGCATCATTCTGGGTGCTGGTGATAAAAGTAGAAAACAAGGCAGAAAAAGTCCCTGTTCTCTTGGAACTTACATTCTAAGGGAGTCAGGATAAGGTCCTACAAGATAAAGCTCCAATGAATCTTGGCCTTCAGGGCCCATTGTCATGTTTTTTCTCATCTGCATCTCTGAACAGTACTTTTCACCCGCTCTCCACCCAGGTATGGGTCATGTGATGTTTAAAGGTTGGGGAATGAAAGATTTTGTCCAAAGATACACAGCTACCAAGCACTGAAGTTGGGATTCCATCCAGATATGAAGGCTTGAAAGCCTGGTGCTCTTGTAGGTGTATCTCAGGTACTGGCACACAGTAGGCGCTCAAAAGCAACTTGCTGATGGACTTGATTCACATTGTCACATATATCTTTCCTTCTTTTGACACCTTCCCAGGGTGGCACAGATTTCTTCTGGTTTAGTCAAACAACCAATTGCAAAGTTTGTCTTCAGAGGCTCTAAGACTAGGTCTGAGAGTAAACCCCTATTCAATGGAGAATGAGTGTAAGGGATGTGTGGGAACTGAGAGGGTTTTGTGAGCTCAGGAGAGTCCGGGGGCTCCAGGTTTATTACAGCCTCCAGGGTTTCTGTGGGCTCTATAAATTTTGCAGACTTTTCTAATTCCAGGGATAATGGTGACTCCAGGTATGATGCACGTTCCACAGGCTTAGCTGGCTCGTTTATCTTGCTTTTCCTGAAAGCGAGGTGCAAAATAGCACAAAGAAAGAAGAATGTTGGAACAGGTCTAGAGTTGAGGTATCCAAATCTTAAAATGACACCTCTTTGTGCACAGAATTAAAGCAACATGGAGTGAGCACTGGCTTAGCCCTTCCTCACAACCCCATGGTTCGAGCCTGCAACTCGGTCTTCTCCCTCTGGCCCCTCTCTGCACATCCTCAGTGCCAATAACACTGACTGTTCCTCAGACTCTTCAGGGAATCTTGCCTGACTTCCTCAGGTAGGTTTGGTCCCTCCCTCTTCTGCACCACCGCAACTCCCTGGCTCAGCATCCCCTACTGTGAAGGTGCCTTCTCCACCAGTCTAGCTGCTCTTGGAGGACAAGGCCTAGGTTTGGCCCATTTCTGAGACCCCAGTATTGCCCAGCACAAAGATTGGGGGATATTGCAGGAAATACTGGTGGAATTAACAGATGGTTTATCCACTAAAGGACACTAACTATTCATGCAGGGTGTCAGGAGGGCAGCAGGGCAATTCTGATTCTGGAGAATCATAAACGGTAAATAACAGTGAGGCCCAGCAACTTCAGACACTGTATCTTCCAAGCCCTGCTGAGGATGTGGGGTACAGGGTGAATGAAGGAGTAACCTGGGCTTGGCCTAATCTCTAACCACTTCAGGCTGACTTGGCCTGTGGCATCTACACCAAGCTGACTGCTGCCAGCCATACACTCAGAGACCAAATCCTTTGGTTTCCACTCTTGATGCTACAACTGCTATTAGGATTTTCCACAACTGCCTTTTCAGTGGGGATTCAGTGTGCTGGTGTGTGTGTGTGTAAATTGATTTTAATTGTTCTTTAAATTGTTTCTCTTAACTTTCATCCTTCTCCTCTCTGGGCCTTAGCTTCCTATTTATGAAATGACCTGAAAGCACACTCTAGTGGTACGTATCCTGCAAGACTGAAGATGGTAACACCTTCAAAACACTGTGTGCTCCCTTCCCTATGGGTCTTATTATCAGTATTCCGATAGACCAGATTCCAGACACAATAGGTACATACCAATATGTGGCTCTCAGAAAATGTGGTGACTATGGGTTTTCCTGGTTCCTCAGGCTTCAGAGACATCGCGAGTTCTTGGCTTGCTCTGACTTTCGAGCTGTTTTTTGCTCTGATTGCTGCAGCTTTCTTCGCCTGCTTCTTTCTGATATGTTTTACTCTAAGGAAATAAGCTTTGGATTGGTTCTGGCTCTCCATCTCCCTGAATCCCGACACGGGCTCTACCTTGACCAGAACTTCTGATTTAAAGCCTCAACAACAGTACCAGCTTGCTGTATGACCTAGGGCAAGCCACACATCCTCTCTGGGAATTAGTTTCACACCCTGAATAATGGGGATACCCTGCTTATTAGGCTGTGGGGCTCAGATGAGGTCAGCTATGAAAGAGCCTTGCAACTGGCAGAGAGATTGTTACTGGTCTTCAAGTCCAGTTGATTATACTTTGAAAATAGCTCCTCAGTTTGCCCTGCCACCTCACTCCTCATCTTTGTCTCCCCATAGCCAGCCATGCCCAAGTCCCACCTCTCTGGCTGCCCCTCATCACGTGCCCCAGGTCAGGCCTTCTATTTCCTGCTTAGTCTGCTGTACCAGCTTCCTGCCTGGCCTTTGACCTTCTGTCTCTCACTCTCTCTAATCTGTGTCCCACCCCAAGCTCAAGCTTTCCTTCACAGCTTAGCACTCTTCCTAACAGTGCTCCCAACTGAGGATTCAGTCCAAGCTGTCTGGACAGGCTCCCCTGCCTGACTCTCTGACCTGACTTCCTGCAACTCAGCCCTTCCCACTCTATGCTTCTAGCTAATACATGCAGCTAAGTTTTAACACCCTGTAAACCAACACCAAGGACGTCTTTCAACCTCATTTTTAGCCATTACTGGCACTCTCAATGCACCTGACATTACACAAAGACACTGGAAATGCCTCAAACATGCCTCCGGGCATCTGCATACAAAGGTTAGGTATCCCTTATCTGAAATGCTTGGGACCAGAAATGTTTCAGATTTCAATTTTTTTTTTTTTTAGATTTTGGAATATTTGTTTATACATAATGACATATCTTGGGGATAGGAGCCAAGTATAAAAACAAAAGTCAGTTATGTTTCATATACACCTTATACACATGGCCTGAAGGTAATTTTATATAATACTTAAAATTATTTTGTGCATGAAATAAAGTTTGTGTACACTGAACTATCACATGAGGTCAGGGGTGGAATTTTCTACTTGCGGCATTATGTTGGTGCCTCGAGAACTTTTGGATTTTGGAGCATTTCGGATTTTGGATTTTTGGATTAGATATTCAACCTGTACTATTAATACTTTCCACCAAGCTAATGAGTACTTAGCTCTGCAGGCCCGCCACAGCCAGCACCCCGGGGACTCGCTGCTGCCTTCTCCAGGGCTGCCAAGCCCTTTCTTGGCTTTCTCCTTTATAAAATGTGTTGAAAGTGTCTGTTTTATGATACAGTTTTACGGCTCTGTGGAGTCCTCATGGTCCTGGATTGTGGTGACCATGTTTGGTCCCTCTTTCCCTCTTTAGACCCTAAGCTCCTTGAGGGGAGGGGTCCTGTCTTTGCCCTCTCTGTGCCAGGGCTGCAGCCAGGACCTGCCAGGTGGTAGGCTTGCGGGTGAATTTTAACCCTAGTACTCACATGAGAGGGAGGAGGCAGAGGAAGAGCAGCGCAATTACAACTCCCGCATAGATAGCACCCTGGATCAGCCCTTTCACGAAGGCCTGGGAAGCCAAAGAACTCTTTCCTGGAAGCAGAAAGCATGTGAGAAGTTTGGCATTGGAGCCAAAACTCTGCTCCATTCTCTAGCCCCAGTAACTGTCCCCATCCCACTTATTGTCCTCACCCAGTCACCCAGCCCCCTCCACCCTCACTTGACATCAGTAGGATGCTCAAAGCGTGGGTTCTGTTTTGGTTCTTCCCCTCACAGAGAAGTCTCATGCCCATTTCTGGCTCTTCGGTTAGGCTGATGGTGCTGTTAGCCCAGGGGCCAAGCACGGTGGAGGTCACTTGGAGGCTGCCGTCCATGCCATCCACACCCACGGGGACTCCTCCCATCCACCACTGCACAGAGGGTGTGGGAATCCCATGGAAGGAACAGCTGCACTGCAGTGTCTTCTCCAAGGAGCAAGAAGAGTTGAGCAGCTTAGCAGGTACTGTGGGGAGGAAGGGTCAGGAGTCAGCAAGGCATCCTGACTTCCCTCTTCCAGTTTCTCCAGGATGCAGCCTTCTCTTTATTTGCTATTCACAAGGAGTTTCCGAAGGACTTTCTGGAAGCCCACAGGATTCAGGCCTCACAGACTAGTTCCCCTCTATCTTCTCCCCTCATCTGGCCTGAACCTGATCGCTAGACCTTCTTGAGGGGTGGCCAGTACATTTTCTGAGGCTCTACATTGTGATCCCTCACCTACCCCACAAGGCTAGATGTCCAAGCCAGAGCTCCTACTCTGCTTCTCTTCTTCCCACCCGCAATGTTCCTCTTAGGGTCTATGATCAGTTCTCCCTCCATCACTTACCGTCTGGATGCTGCTGGGCAAGTCACTCTTATCATTGCTGTTTCCTAGCCTGAAAAATTGGGATATTTGCTGAACCTATCTCATATTATCATTGTTATAAGAATGAATACCCCAAGATTTGTAGTGCACCCAGCTCGGTGCGTAGTGAAGTGTTACCCATTCAATAAATAGAACACCTTTCTCAATTTCCTTCTTCCCGGTCCCAAGTGGCCTTTGGTGGAATATTCACTGGAAGCCAAGAGTACTATGGTATCTTCTGTGTAAGAATGTTGGAAACTGCCTCGCTTTACTTAGAATAGGTAGGACATGGTGGCCATTTGATGAATATCATGGATTAGGAAGGAACGGTCACATCCATCAAGGTCTCCAATAATGAGGAATCTGTCTTCAGCGTTGACACACACTTTTTCTTTGAAGTTTTTTGAGGTTACTGGAAGAAAGGGGTAATTTTCCCCTAACCAGTAGCTCCTGATCTTGGTCTCTTCACATGAGTCACTTGCGGGGTGCTGTTGAGGAATTTGTGGGGGACTCTCATGCACGGCTCCCTCTATGGCTGTCCTCTGAATTGTCTTTTCCATCTGGCAAAGTGTGCCCATGGAAACGCTGAAAAACTTAACTTCAGGGCTTCCAGTAATGTCTGAAACAGCTCTTAGTGCTCTCATGCCTTCATAGCACCCGTACCCTCAATCCCTCTCCCTTGCCCAATTTGCTATTTGCTTCAGACACCCCAGTCCTGTCAAAATCTGACACACAGAAGATGTCTAATTCACATTGATTATTTGGTACTTATGCCCGTTATGTTCTCTTTCTCTGTGCCTCCATAGTCCATCCTCTGCCCCCGCCAACACCCAGGCCCTAGAGTCTTGGCTTCCAAACACCCCTCCAGTGCTGCTTCTCACCTTACTTACCCAGCTGTAGCAGTGGAAGCATCACTTGCAGCAGCAACAGTTCTCAGGAATAGCAGAAGTTCTTTACTACGCTGCCTCTGACATCAGAACCATATGGTTCAGAAGGAGAGAGGTGATGGGTAACTGAAAGAGGATGTGGGGATAGGGAGAGCAGAAAGTATCTTTAGCCAAGTCAGGGGCTTCTGTCTCTGGTCAATATGAAGGCCTGTTCACCTGGAGAAGCAGGAATTATATGGGATGAGATGCTCATGAGCATGTAGGGACAGTGAGGCAACTAAGATAGTCTGTGAAGCCTCAGTGTCATGTCTCCTTAATTCTTTATTTATTCATTTATGCGTTTACTTTTATTTATATTTACTTATTTATTTATTTATTTATGTATTTTTTTATTTGACAGAGTCTCACTGTGTCGCCCAGGCTGGAGTGCAGTGGTGTGATCTCAGCTCACTGCAAGCTCCGCCTCCCGGGTTCACGCCATTCTCCTGCCTCAGCCTCCCGAGTAGCTGGGACTACAGGCGCCCGCCACCTCGCCCGGCTAGTTTTTTGTATTTTTAGTAGAGATGGGGTTTCACCCTGTTACCCAGGATGGTCTCGATCTCCTGATCTCGTGATCCACCCGCCTTGGCCTCCCAAAGTGCTGGGATTACAGGCATGAGCCACCGCGCCCAGTCTATTCTTTGTTTTATTTTTGTTTTTTGAGACAGAATCTTACTCTGTCGCCCAGGCTGGAGTGCATTGGCTCGATCTCGGCTCACTGCAACCTCCGTCTCCCATGTTCAAGCGACTCTTCTGCCTTAGCCTCCCGAGTAGCTGGAATTGCAGGTATTCACCACCATGGCCAGTTAATTTCTGTATTTTTAGTAGAGATGAGATTTCTCCGTGTTGGCCAGGCTGGTCTCAAACACCTGACCCACCTTGGCCTCCCAAAGTGCGGAGATTACAGGCATAAGCCACCATGCCCGGCTTGTTTTTGTTTTTGAGACAGGGCCTTTCTGTCTCTCTGTCACCCAGTCTGGAGTGCAGTGGTGTGATCACTTAAGATAGAAAAGTGTTGACATTTTTGGCACAATGTTCCTGTTTATATCCCATGTAGATATTTATTTAATAAATTTGTTCTCAGTAAATTTCTATTAAAAAAAGAGACAGCACGGGACCCTGTCTCAAAAAACAATGGCCAATTCCAATTCCTACTGGATATCATGACTTAAAAAGCCATAGTAATTCCAGCCGGGGCAACATGGTAAAACCTCGTTTCTACAAAAAATACAAAAATTATCTGGGTGTGGTGGTATGCACCTGTAGTCCAAGCTACTTGAGAGGTTAAGGTGGGAGGATCACCTGAGGTGGGGAGGTCAAGGCTGCAGTCAGCCGTGATCACGCCACTGCACTGTAGCTTGGGCAACAGAGTAAGACTCTATCTCAAAATAAGTAAGTAAGTAAATAAAATACATACATACATAGTAATTCAGAGAGTATTGTATTGACACGAGGATAAATAAAAATATCAGTGGGACAAGCTATATGGTTGAGAAAAATACCTATACATACATGATCACTTGGTTTAGGATAAATACGGCACTGCACAGAAGTTGTTGAAGGACTCTCTTTTGAATAAATTGTGTCAGAATAACTGGATGGCCATACATTGAAAGGAAATAAGACCTCTACCTCATGTCATACATAAAAATAACTTCTAGGGACATTGGGACACTGTTCTAGAACTGTGCTGTACGAAGAAATATAATGTGAACTATAAATGTGGACTACATGTATAATTTTAAATTTTCTAGTAGCCACATTAAAAAAGAAGAAATGGTTAAAAATAATTTTAAGATGTTTCATTTAACCTACTGAAAGAAACCTAGGTTATTCACTAGGTTATTCATATTGCACCTAACCCAATATTTCAACATGCAATCAACACACAATTGAAAGATTTGGTACATTCTTTACACACTCTTCAAAGCCTTGTATATATTTTACACTTACAGCACACTTCAATTCAGACTAGCCACAATATAAGGGCTCAATAGCCATATGTAGTTAGTAGCTACCGTATTGGTCAGCGGAATTCTTGAATACAACATAGGAGAGTATCTTGGTAAGTTTTAGGTAAGCAAAGATTTCTTTAAAAGGGCCACAAAGCACTAGCTATGAGGAAATATGGATAAAATAGACTATATCAGAATTAATTTCTGCATCAAAAGACACCATTAAGAGAGGACAAATGCAAGTTACAGGGCTGGAGAAGACACTTGCAACACATACAACATGCTTGCATCCAGAATATAGCAAGGATAAAGAGGGTAATGAATGGTGTAGTACATGAGTGGAGTGTTTGGGGTGTTGTTAATGTTCTATTTCTTGACCTCAATGATGGTTACACTGGCCTGCTCCCTTTGTGATAATCTGATTGTATGCTTACTATCTGTAGTAATACTTCTCTGTATAAATTGTACTTTGATTTAAAAGCTTGTTTGAAAATAAAGACAGAGAAACAAACAGAAAGGATACAAAAGGGAATATAGAACAGTTGGGACAAGTAGAGATCATGTACCTAGATGTTAGATTTAAATTCCAGTACATCAATGATTTAACTAAATATAAATGGCTTAAAATTATCCAGTTATGAATCTAAGATCACCATATTGGAAAAAAGAACCAAAGCCAAACTCTATGCTGTTTACAAAAGACACAACCAAAGCATAAATGTAAAGGACAGTTAAAAACCAAAGAATGAAAACATATACCAAGCAAATACCAACCAGAAAACCAGGTAATGTAGACATACCTACATTAACATCCCACAAAGCAGACTTTAAGCAAGAGGCATTACCAAAGATAGAATGGCATATCTCCTAATGATAAGAGGACATTAACAGGAATAAAGTATATATTTAACATTTGTGTTTGCCTACTAACATAGTCCAAAAATATATAAAGCAAAAAAAATCTACAAAAATAAAAAGAGAAACAGATATCCACAATACTAGTGTGGCATTTTAATCACTTTTCTCTCAGAAACTGATAGAACAAACAGACTATTGGAATATATAAGGATTTCAACAACTTCATCAGCAAATTTGACCCAAAATATATAGAGAATACTGCATTCAATAACTGCAGAATACAATTTCTTTGTAAGCACACAGAGAACATTTACAGAAATTGACCATAGCTGGATCATAAGACAAACCTTAACAAAATTTCCATGAAAATATTTAAAATCTCGGCCGGGCGCGGTGGCTCAAGCCTGTAATCCCAGCACTTTGGGAGGCCGAGACGGGCGGATCATGAGGTCAGGAGATCGAGACCATCCTGGCTAACACGGTGAAACCCCGTCTCTACTAAAAATACAAGAAAATTAGCCGGGCGAGGTGGCGGGCGCCTGTAGTCCCAGCTACTCGGGAGGCTGAGGCGGGAGAATGGCGTGAACCCGGGGGAGCGGAGCTTGCAGTGAGCCGAGATCGCGCCACTGCACTCCAGCCTGGGGCACAGAGCAAGACTCCGCGTCAAAAAAAAAAAAAAAAAAAAAAAAAAAAGAAAATATTTAAAATCTCATTAATAACCAGCAAAATGTCTGTTAAAACCATGAGATACCAGTACATATCTAGCTGGATATTTTAAAAGACTGACAGTATATCAAGTCTTGGTGAGAATGTGGTACTCAACTTTCACACACTATTGATGGAAATATAAATCAGGGCAACAAAGTTATCACAGTAGAAGATACACATACTCTATGACCCCCAAATTCCACTCCCAGATATATAGTTTATAGAAATGTTTGTGCATATGTATGCCAAAAAATCATGCAAAAATGTTTACAGTGGTATTATTTAAAAATAGCTAAAACGATAAACAATCCAAATGCCAGTAAACACAGAATTTTAAAAAATGAGATACTACACAGCATCAAAAACCTATGAGCTAATGCTAGATGCAACAACATGGCCCATTCTTACAAATAAAATATTGAATTAACAAAGCCAGACACAAATGAGTAATAATGTATGGCAGCATTTCTTTAAAATTTGAAAAAAACTGGGCAAAATCAAGTGTTTGAGAACACAGGCACAAGTAGTAAAAATCCTTTAAAAGTTGCCAAGAAATGTCCAGCATAAAAGGTAGGATATTAATTGCCTTTGCGGGAGGAAGGAGGTCTGTTTCTCTTTTTACTTTATTATTTGTAAGGGGTGTGAACAGGTCTTTTGAGATACTGGCTATAGTGAATTCCATAAGGCTGTACCCTATATAGGCGTCCTTTTAATAGTACAGTTTTCCATTGCCCATCTGCCTGACCATATGGCCAGGCCATTGGCCACTGCCCATGAATTGGTAAAAACCCAAACATAGAGGCAATTCAGCCCACTGAAGTGACTTGTTTTTACCTTCCTCAATACGAGTGTCAGTCTTCCAAACAGGATGCTGTTAATTCACTTTGGAATTGCCATCCATAAATCAAACAGCTCTTAGTTGGTCAGTGGAGACCTATTAATAGACATCATCCAAGTAATAATAGGATCTAGCAGCTCTTCAGTAGGGAAAAAGAGGCCACCTGTTCATAAACATAACGAGCACCTCCTTGCATTTCTCTGGTAGCATGTTCCTGTATCAACAATTTCCATTTTATTATGAGACTCTTTTGGGCATGGCCTTTCTTATCACAGTGTTTTTCCAACATTACAAACACATCATGAGTATTTCAGGTGTCAGGATTATTATGTCCTTCCATGACAGGGCAGACTCAAAGCCCAGTAGGCTAGTTGTCTGTCAAACGGAAATTTTCTGGCCCCAAATCCCAGCATTCACCACTGGGTGGTGCTCACTGGCCTTAGCTCCAGTCTGCCTAAATAAACCAAACATTAAGCTTCTAACATGTTTTGTCCACCAGATACCCCATAGTGTTTCAAATGAACAATTAGTGTGGGCTTAGGCAATCTTATTGGTTCCTATTTGGCATATTCAATCAATATTGGTTGAAGGGAAGATTTACATGCCTTCTGTTTTATAATAGTATGTAGGGGAGCTCTTCCCTAGTTGGACACAATATCCTTTCTCATAATACATTTAGATAAATACATTCACATAATACATTCACACAGTCTGTCCAAACATTCCAATTTTCATCCAAAGTTTCACCTGAATCTCGTCCACTTGTGCAATCCTATGTCTTCGCAATCTAACCATAGATGCTATTAGAATTTCACCAACCTTTTTGGAATCACAGTGTATAAGGCTCCCACATGAGTCCCAGAAATATCTCTTATCCACCCCCTGACTATTTTACCGCTAATGTGCCTATGACTTTGGGTCCTCAGTTAGGGGTCAGGCCAAGCAACCCAGGCCCTTTTGTCATTTATCTTGATTAGATCACATGTTCATCCCCTCAGGAGATCTGAGGTCAGATTTCTCATTGTCATGTTTGCCTTCTGGCTTTTAAAATTCCTCCAAACTAGGGTAAATATAGCAGACTTGATGGGGGCCCTTCGACACTGGAGGGCCAGTCTGGGTTCTCACTGCTCCACCTATTTTCTAAGAGTGCTCCATTGAGACCTTTGTTTTAACTCCCTCAATGTCTGCTTAACTCATCTCATTTCTTAATAACTGTTTCAAGATTTCCACCCTCTTGGAAATGTTCATCTTTTCTCACTCTCTGGTGAATCACTCTCATTTTCTTTGCCATCTGTCATTTCAGCCTAACTTTGCCCGTTAGCAGTAGCCCCGAGGCTAGCAGCTGTAGCTCAATTGGGCCAGCATCAGGATCCGCCTCAGCCACTTTCATTTTAACCATTACAGATAAAAATAGCCAAGGGATTGTCTATTTGGTTTGTTTCCTTATGCATCCAGTGGGTCAGTTTCTTAGGGGTTGGATGCATTGTATTGAAAAAGCAGTGGTAACTTTTAACTCCTGTAACTGTTTGCAGAACAGCTGCATTTCTCTATGCACGGTAACTGCAGGACAGTCCAGGAATCAAAGGCTCATCATCTTGACTTCACATCCTTCCTCTTCTCAAACCATATGTTTCAGTGAGTCAGGGCTGTTCTGGTGAATCCCATTTCTGATACAACTGAAAAGTTAGGGAATGGTCCACAAGATCCCCTCATTTCTGACACCAACTGAAGATATCAAGGATCCCTGATTACCCTCATTTCTCAAATCATTTGCAGGTTTTTGGAGCCCCAAGACTATCCTTAGGTTTGGTAATTTACTAGAAGTACTCACAGAATTCACTGAAAGTTGTTACACTTATGATTACTGTTTACTACAACTAAAGGAAAGAGATTAAAATCAGCCAAGGGAAGACACACAGGGCAGAGTCCTGAAGTCCCCCACACAAAGCTTCTAGTTGTCCTCTCCCTGTGGCGTCATGGACAGCGTAACTTAATTTGCCTATTCCAGCAAAATTATCTTTTCGTTTTTATCATTGAATAATATTCCATTGTATGGATATACCACATTTTGTTTATCCATTCATCAGTTGATGGCATTTGGGTTGTTTCTACTATTTGGCTACTGTGAATCAATCCTTTTTTTTTTTTAAAGAGATGGAGTCTCAACCCTGTCACCCTGGCACCCTGGCTGGTGTGCAGTGGTACAATCACAGCTCCCTACAGCCTCGAACTCCTGGGTTCAAGTAGTCCTCCTACATCAGTCTCTTGAGTAGCTGGGACTTTAAGGGCTCACCAATAGACCCAGTTAATTTAAAAAATTATTTTCTGTAGAGAGAGAGTCGAGTCTTGCTATATTGCCCAGGCTGGTTCTGAACTCCTGGGCTCAAGCAATTCTCCCACGTTAGCCTCCCAAAGTGCTAGGATTACAGGCATGAGCCACTATGCCCTGCTGTGAATCAATTCTGATTTGACTGAATCATGCTATGACTACTAACTACTTTTTTGGTTAACATCTAATGAGAAACTATGGTTACCATTTACAACTCTAGAGAGACATAGAAATTTTATCTAACTTTTATATTAGTCTCAAGAACGCTGTGAGGTACATCTCATTATCGACACGTCAAAAAGGAAGGCAGAGCTCCACAAAAGCACTATGACTGCCCCCAAGATATGCAGCCATTAGGCTGATAGATTTCAGACTCAACCTTTGACTACCAATGTGGTGTCTTTTTCGTGATTCTATTTTGCCTTAAAAACTGCTGTATAAGCATGGTGAAGTTCATTCTCCTCTCCAAGTCCATTTCCTCATGAATAAAATATAAGAATAAATCAGCTAGCCCTGATGTGACACACAGTATACTCAGATTTTTCCTGGAAGTGGACCAAAAGTCAGAAGACCTAATCTTTGTCGCCACTTTCTGGGTGATTCTGGGTAAGTCACTTCCCTCACTGTCAGCCTGCTTCAGAGACTAAAAACACTCATAAATGAGTTTTGTTTGGCCCACAAATGTTTACTTTTTAAAATTAACTTTTAAAATGAGATAACATTTAATAAGCAGGGCACTTCACAAAAAATTCAAACAACCGGCTTCTCTCTCTCTCTTCTTTTAAATTCAAGTCAAATTGCCTAGATACGAAGGTTAGCTGTTTTATAGTGTGCAAGTGGCTTTACCTCTCTCTAGGCCTATTTGCTCATTTTAAAAACATGGATAATAATATCACTCATGTTAGAGTTGTTGTTAAGATTAAATGAGTCAGTAGAACAGAACCTCACATTTGGTAAGCACTCAAAATATGTTATTTACTATGTATTAGGTTCCCTGCTTGGCTCCTATCAGCATTTGACTTGGAACCACTTTTTCATTTTTTTTAAATACAGGGTCTGGAGTGCAGTGGCACTAACACGGCTCCCTGCAGCCTCAACTTTCCAGGCTCAAGTGATCCTCCCACTTCAGCCTCCAGAGTAGCTGGGACTATAGGCACAAACCACCATGTTCAGCTAATTAAAATTTTTTTTTGTAGAGACAGAGTCTCACTATGTTACCTAGGCTGGTCTTACAAACTCCTGGACTCAAGCAATCTTCTCACCTCAGCCTCCCAAAGTGCTGGGAGTACAGCCATGAGCCAACACACTCAGCCTGGGACCACTCTTGACCACCCCTAATCCCTTCCCAGAGTTCTGGAACCAGCCCTCTCCTTTCCTATTCCATATTTCTACATGTTTTACAGGACCTCTCTGAGTGGTCTGTGCTCCCAACCCTTAGCTTCCAGACTGACTGCCCTTTTTCCTTCTCACATAAAAAAGATGTTGCCCAGGTTTCCAGGTCGTTAAATGCCTCTCTCCTTCACGCCACATATCCACTTTCTTTCTGCATTGTCAATTTTTTTTTCCTTCTCCTTTCTCCCATTTAAAAGCCCATGTTAGATGGTCGGAATGAGCCTTGCCTAGGTCCTGGCCCAGGATTTGCCAGTAAAGCACTGAATAACTGTGGTCAAGTATTTTACCCTCCTCTTATTTCCTCATGTGTAACATGAGTGGGTTTTACTGCTGGAGATGTAATGATCCATTTAACTACAAAATTCTGATTTCTTCTTTCTTCTCTCCATCGGCTTTAGGGCATACATGTGATGACTCCTCATGTACCCATTATATTTTCCTTTCGTTTCTTTTTTTTTTTTTTTTTGAGACAGAGTCTCGCTGTGTTGCCCAGGCTGGAGTGCAGTGGCATGATCTTGGCTCACTGCAACCTCTGCCTCCGGGGTTCAAGTGATTCTCTTGCTTCAACCTCCCGAGTAGCTGGGACTACAGGCATGGGCCACCACACCCGTCTAATTTTTGTATTTTTAGAAGAAACGGGGTTTCACCATGTTGGCCAGGCTGATCTCCAACTCCTGACCTCAAGTGATCCCCCGGCCTCAGCCTCCCATAGTGCTAGGATTACAGATGAGAGCCACTGCGCCCAGCCTATTTTCTTTGACCATCGCGTCTCTCAATTTTCCTTCTGTCTCTTGTTCCAAAGGGCTCCAGGATATTCTCTGTTCTCAGCACACTTCCGTCTGTGTATTTCCTTAGCAGGGTGTGAGTGATGCAAAGGTGTTCAGCTTTCTAAGGGAAGGGCTGACTTACTAATGACTGACCTATTTATGGTGAGGGAAACGATTTTCTAGGGAAACCAGGATGATTACCAACGAAACCGATAGACACACACGGGATAACTGTGTGATTAATGACTGGGTGCCTTGCAGGGGTGTAACTTACCAAGAGACGGACTTAACAGGAATCTAATTAAACAATGAACAGGGCAGGCTCTGAAGGGAGTGGATTTTCTCATGAACTGATTTTCAAAGGGACTAACCATCGACTCATAAGGGCACTGACCTGATTGTGAACCCACAGGCCGTTTGCTTACCTTCTTGGTAGACGGATGGCGCCCCAGCTGCCCTCGGGCTGACCAGGTGACTGACGTGGTGGAGGCTGAGGAACGCGGTCACTGGCTCCTGGCGAGCTCCCTGACTATGCTTAATCTCACCGCCTGACTGATCCAGATTTGGCCTCTGTCTGTTCAAAGGGCTCTCAGGGGCCTCACTGGCACGAGAGCCGCCCTGGTGGCCTAACCGACCTGTGGCTGCCCCACGGCCCAAGGATCCGCTGACTGATGCTGACTGGAAGCCCAGTTAGTGCAGGTTCAATGAAGGAACCCAACAACCGCCAACAACTGCCAGGGACCCAACAACCGCCAGAACCCAACAACGGCCAGGGACGGCCTTGTGCGACTAGGGATCCTCAGAGATAGCGGCTTGAGGGGCGTGATAGTCGGCTGCACAGAGAGAGCGGCCTGAGACGCTGCATAGCAGCCACAGGACTTGCTAGCTCACATCCTTAGGTGAGTGCATCCACCCCGCAGCCAATCAGTGGCTGCATGGGCTCACTTTACAGCCAATCAGAGGCTGCATGAGCTTATTTTACAGCCAATCAATGAGGCAGAAGAAGCATTGCCTCCACAGGCTTGTGCCTCTGGGAGCTGATGCACAGCTGCCAGAGGCAATCAGGAACTGCAACTGCAACTCCCGCCTCCAACCTTTGTGCCCAGTTGGATCTTGAGGGCTTGAGCCAATCCGCAGCCGGGGGCAGTGCCAGGGTAGTTGTGGGTGCCAATTTTCTTCTCAGCAAGGCCTTTCCAGCCCATGCTGATGAAACCACGCTCCTCTCCAACCCTGAGGACTCCGTTCCTGTTGTTTAACCCTATTTATTTTTTTCTCACACTTTTTCCGTCACGCACTTTTTTACCCATTACGCTTTCAAAATGACAGAGGCATTTGAGGTAGAGCAACTCCATCTTGAATAGGAGCTGGGTAAAATGAGCCTGAGACCTATTGGGCTGCATTCCCAGAGGTCTAAGGCATTCTAAGTTACAGGATGATATAGGCGATCAGCACAAGATACAGGTCATAAAGACCTTGCTGGCCGGGCGCGGTGGCTCAAGCCTGTAATCCCAGCACTTTGGGAGGCCGAGACGGGCGGATCACTAGGTCAGGAGATCGAGACCATCCTGGCTAACACGGTGAAACACCGTCTCTACTAAAAAATACAAAAAACTAGCCGGGCGAGGTGGCGGGCGCCTGTAGTCCCAGCTACTCGGGAGGCTGAGACAGGAGAATGGCCCGAACCCGGGAGGCGGAGTTTGCAGTGAGCTGAGATCCGGCCACTGCACTCCAGCCTGGGCGACAGAGCGAGACTCCGTCTCAAAAAAAAAAAAAAAAAAAAAAAAAAAAAAAAAAAAGACCTTGCTGATAAAACAGGTTGCAGTAAAGAAGCCAGCCAAGGCTGGGTGCGGTGACTCACGCCTGTAATCCCAACACTTTGGGAGGCCGACGCAGGCGGATCACCTGAGGTCAGGGGTTTGAGAACAGCCTGCTAACACGGCGAAACCCTGTCTATTAAAAATACAAAAATTAGCTGGGCGTGGTGACAGGCACCTGTAACCCCAGCTACTTGGGAGGCTGAGGCAGGAAAATCACTTGACCCCGTGAGGTGGAGGTTGCAGTGAGCCAAGATCGCACCACTGCACTCCAGTCTGGGCAACAGAGTGTGACTCTGTTTCAAAAGGAAAAAAAAAAAAAAAAAAAAAGCCAGCCAAACACCACCAAAACCAAAATGACAACGAGAGTGACCTCTGGTCATCCTCACTGCTACACTCCTACCAACACCCGGACGCTTCACAAATGCCATGGCAACGTCAGGAAGTTACCTTATATGGTCTAAAAAGGGGAGGCATGAATAATTCACCCCTTGTTTAGCATGTCATCAAGAAATAACCATAAAAATGGGCAACTGGCAGCCCTCTGGGCTGCTCTGTCTATGGAGTAATCATTCTTTTATTCTTTTACTTTCTTAATAAACTTGCTTTCACGTTACTCTATGAAATAGCCCTGAATACTTTCTTGCGTGAGCTCCAAGAACCCTCTCTTGGGGTCTGGATCAGAACCCCTTTCTGTAACAAAAACACTCTTTGCTAAATATCATTTGCTAATGATACTTTGGTTTATGGTTTTGTAGCAGGACGAGCCGCAGACAAAACTCCTCAGACGCCGAGTTACAGAAGGAAGGGGTTTATTCGGGCGGGGGCATCGGCAAGACTTCTGTCTCAAGAGCTGAGCCCCCCGAGTGAGCAATTCCTGTCCCTTTTAAGGGCTCACAACTCTAGGGGGGTGCATGTGAGAGAGTCATGATTGATTGAGCAAGCATGGGGTACGTGACTGGGGGCTGCATGCACTGGTAATTAGATCGGAACAAAACAAGATAGGGATTTTCACAGTGCATTTCCATACAATGTCTGTAATCTATAGATAACATAACCGATTAGGTCAGGGGTCCATCTTTAACTACGAGGCCCAGGGTGTGGTGCCGGGCTGTCTGCTTGTGAATTTCATTTCTGCCTTTTAGTTTTTACTTCTTCTTTCTTTGGAGGCAGAAACTGGGCATAAGATGATATGAGGGGTGGTCTCCTCCCTTAGTTTGACTGTGCCACTAGAATAGAAGCTCACTTTTTGGTTTTATTTTGTGGTACATAGGAGACCTCCACTGCCTATTACAACAGTCACCACCTCCCTGTTGCAGTAGTTCCCCTTCCACTCCTGCAAAGGTTCTTCTCCCTTTATTGGAAAAATTGTTTTGGATAAAATCTTGCTTTATTTATGTGCTTTTTTTTTTTTTTTTATGTGACAGACTGAAGGATGATGTTCACCCTCCAGGGCCTTACCGCATGGTCCTTGCAGAGCAGGCCCCAGATAGACTTCCCGAGAGGGGACCTGACTTTGTTCCCTTTACCGTAGCTGTGGCAGACTGACTGCTATCACCCAAACATCTGCCAGGCCCTCTTCTATCTCCTTGCTTTGTAACTGAAATTATCAATACTTAAACTGTAATGCCCAGACCGTTTGTTCCCCAAAGAAGACCACCAGAGTCCAGAGTCAAAGCCAAGCGGCAAGGATCTTTTACTGCAAGTTCGAACTTGGTCCCTCCATTCCACAGCATACAAGAGGGCCCCGAACAATGCGAGTGCTTGCCTTTTATAGCCCGATGTAAATAAGATACGTAAAGTTACAGAGGAATAAGGGAATTCTTTTGGTTACAGCACTACAATTGGTTTACATTTTAAGTTATACATTTAGTAGTTTTTCTATTGGTTCCCGCGCTTTCAGTAAAACCTCAAACGCTGTGTCCTTATCGGGGATTTTCCAGGTGGTGTTTGTCAGGAAATTGAGAGATATATGGTGGGATATGTTTGTACTGGGCTCAGGAAGTTGAGAGATATATGGTGTTTGTACTGGGCTCAGGAAGTTGAGAGATATATGGTGTTTGTACTGGGCTCAGGAAGTTGAGAGATATATGGTGTTTGTACTGGGCTCAGGAAGTTGAGAGATATATGGTGGGATGTGTTTGTACTGGGCCTGTTTGTGTTGAGCCCGGGGCTGAGGAGTGTGCCTGATTTCTTTCAAAACTGCTTTTCTTCTCTTCTCTGCTTGGCCGGCTCTTGCTTTCCCTTCAAGGTGCAATTAGAAAGGAGCTTCCTCTGAGAAGCCTTTTCTAACTTCTTTCCCATCCCGGAAAGCTCTTGCCCTTGGGTCCCCAGACCCTAGGCCATAATTATCCTCATAATTTATATCCCTTGCCATCTTTATAGGAACCTTATCATACTGTGTTTTAGTAAGTTACCTATTTCTGTCCCTTTCCCAAACCTTACCCCATGAACTTGAGCTCTCCCAATTATCAAAATAACTAATTGGGAAGTCATTAGGCTGAGATGGCTCCAAGACCTTGGTTTCCAAGTAAGCAAATTGGAAGCTAACTCGAAGTGAATGGTCGTATCCTAGAAAAATGAAACTTAGGCTTAACCAATCGAAACTGCCTACTAACCTCTGAGTAGATACTTTACCAATCAGAAACCGCCAGTTGACCTCTAATTACAAACTTTAAGGCTACTGTTCTCCTTCAACCAGGTGAAACTATTTTCTTCGTTTTGATTTCAGGAACACCTTATAAAAGTTTTCCTTGTGTGCCCACTAGGTGGTCTGGCACTTCTAGGTTCATGAATGTCAGCTCCAATAAGCTCTTTAAAATGTTAATATGCCCGAGTTTATCTTTTCATATGAGCCAGGGACTGTATCTTCTTCCTTTTGATATTCCTGGGGGCACTGAAGCAGCTAGGTTGCCTGGGGTATAAACCTGGGGTTCCGCTGGCACATGCCAGGGAAATTTAGGACATGGAAACGCACGAGGATTTTAGGAGTGGAGGTTTAATAGGTAGAAGAGAAAAGAAAGAGAAACTGCTTCCTCTATAGAGGAAGGGGTCTTGGAACGGAGAAAAAGACTACCTGGTGGTGAACACTGCGAATTTTTTTTTTTTTTTTTGAGACGGAGTCTCACTCTGTCCCCAGGCTGGAGTGCAGAGGCCGGATCTCAGCTCACTGCAAGCTCCGCCTCCAGGGTTTATGCCATTCTCCTGCCTCCGCCTCCCAAGTAGCTGGGACTACAGGCGCCCGCCACCTCGCCCGGCTAGTTTTTTGTATTTTTTAGTAGAGACGGGGTTTCACCGTGTTAGCCAGGATGGTCTCGATCTCCTGACCTCGTGATCCGCCCGTCTCGGCCTCCCAAAGTGCTGGGATTACAGGCTTGAGCCATCACGCCCGTCCCAATGCTGCGAATTTTATAGTCCGGTTTGAGGAGGTGGCGTCTGATTCATATAAGGCTCATAGATTGGTTTGATCAGGTATAATGTTCACATATCGCACAAGGAAGGATGGTATCCCCACCCTAATCTTTTTATGCAAATGGCCTTTCCAGTTGATTGATGCCATCTTGTCTGCTCCTTACAGCACACGTGTCTGACAGAGAAGGGAGCGGCCATCTTGAAAATGTCTAGTTCTTAGTTCCTGCCCTCATTCACTCAGGTAAGCTCCCAGCTTGCAGGTTGCTCTTTGTTAGAAACTGATTTGGGGCTGTGATCCGTGGCTCACGCCTATAATCCCAACACTTTGGGAGGCGTAGGCGGGTGGATCACCTGAGGTCAGGAGTTCGAGACCAGCCTGATCAACAAGGTGAAACCCCGTCTCTACTAAAAATACAAAAATTAGCCGGGCGGGCGTGGTGGCAGGCGCCTGCAGTCCCAGCTACTTGGGAGGCTGAGACAGGAGAATTGCTTGAACCGGGAAGGCAGAGATTGTAGTGAGCCAAGATCATGCCAGTGCATTCCAGCCTGGGCTGTGGAGCCAGATTCCATCTCAAAAAAGAAGAAGAAGAAGAAGGAGAAGTAGAAGGAGAAGGAGAAAGAAGAAGAAGAAGAAGAAGAAGAAGAAGAAGAAGAAGAAGAAGAAGAAGAAGAAGAAGAAGAAGAAGAAGAAGAAGAAGAAGAAGGAGAAGAAGAAGAAGAAGAAGAAGAGGAGGAAATTGGCAGTTTCTTTTCTTGAAAAGAAGAACTAGAGAAAGTTCATTTTGTTCAAGTATCTACGTGAATACAGAGGAGGAGGGCTGTAATTCAGTGTTTCTCAATTGGGTGCTTTTTTGTGCCCTGATAGACAGCTGAAAATGTCTGGAGTCCTTTTTGGTTGTCAAAACTGGGCTAGGGGAGCTACTGACATCTTGTGTGTACAACCTACAACCCAGAGATGCTGCTCAACATCTCACAATGCACTCTTGTTCCCAGACCAAACCAAGGGTCAGGGAACAAGAGTTCTCTTAGCCCAATGACAAGATACAGGTGAACTGGGAGAGAAGGGAGTTTATTTCTGTAACTGGGTACAGGGAGAAGACCTGGAAAATATTGCCAGACCAACTCAAAATTACAAAGTTTTCCAGAGCTCCTGTACCTTGTAAGCTATTTGTCTACAGGTAAGTGTGCATTCATCTAAAGACGTAAGCGATTAACTTATTCCAATCCATAGCTAAGATCTCAGTCCTGAAGATCTTCCTGTGGAGCCTCAGTAAATTTACTTAATCTAAATGTAGCAGGACGAGCCGCTGACAAAACCTCTCAGACGCCGAGTGGTAGAAGGAAGGGCTTTATTCAGCTGGGAGCATCGGCGAGCTACTGCCTTAAAATCCGAGCTCTCCGAGTGCACAATTTCTGTCCCTTTTAAGGGCTCACAACACTGAAGATTTTACATGAAAGGGTCGTGATTGATTTGAACAAGCAGGGGGTATGTGACAGGGGCTGCATGCACCGGTGGTCAGAGTGAAACAGAACAGGGCAGGGCAGGGAGTTTCACAATGTTCTTCCATACAATGTCAGGAACATCGGTTTCTAAGTCATGAGTTGATTTTTAACTACTGGGTTTAGGCCAGGCAGACCTGGGCCTGGTTTCGGGCCTGGCACTGGGCTGCCTGTCTTTGGTTTTACTTCATTGTTTTTTCTTAAAACAGGTACTGAGTATAAAACAATATGAGAGGGTCTCTGTCTTTCCTCATAAATGGGTCCAGGTGCTAGGGTGATTACCCTTATCTTGTCTCCTGCTAAATCATGGAGGTTTGGGGAGTTCCTTCAGACTGTTGGAACCGAACTGTCGATTCCTTCCTGGGCAGGGGTCGCCGCGAAGGATCACCGACACGAGATTCACAGCAGAGAGTTATTTATTACTAGCGCGCTAGGGTCCCAAGCTCTAAGTTGGCCCTGGGACCCCGAGTGCTTGTTACAGGTTGTTTATATAGGCAAACACAAGTTCAAACACAGCTTAAGGCGCGAAATTCAAACAAAGCTTTAGGCGCGTGGTAATTGGGTCTAGCTATGGCCTGAGCAAGATGTCTTGTTCTAATTGGTTAGAGCAGGACCTTATGAGGTTTTTTTCTTGGAGTTGTTGATTCCGGGAACTTCGAGGCAGGGTGGGACCCCCGGAATTGGCAGGGTGGGACCCCATGAGGTTGTTTCCCGGAATTGGCAGGGTGGGACCCTATCAGGGTGGGACCCTATCGAGGCAGGGTGGGACCCTATCCAGAGCCACCTGGTGTTAAATTTTTTTTTTTTTTCTATATGAGGCCTAGTTTCTTAGTTTTATGAGGCCTAGTTTCAAGACCCCCCAATAAACTCATTTGTGGAGGCTCGAGGAGTTTCTTCAGACCTCCAATAAAACTTGTTTAATCCTAAACAGGTCCTGTCAAGAATTCCTTCATTATCTTGTCATGCTCAAGGCCCAGAAAAGGCCTGGGCAAAACTCTTCGTGGGCTTTTGTTACATTCCAGCCTTTGTATGAGGGCACTGGCTCTGTCAGCTTTTAATATTTAACTTAACCACTCAATCAGTGCTGAGACAGTTGTTATGGAGGCCTGCCTGTTCAGCCATTAGGGAGACGTGGCCTGCCACACCCTCCCCTAACCACCACCACCAAAGAATTATTCAGCCCCAAATGCCAGATTATGAATAGCGTTGAGGTTGTGAGGCAGGGTAAGTAAGGTTAGGAGGCCATACTGACTTGTCTTCTTATGCGAAGCCCCGTGGATCCCTTTCCAAGCAGGTTCCTTTGACTTGCACCCTAGTGAGTCGGGACCTAACTCTTTTGCAAGATAAACAGTCCTACAGGATACCAGCAGACCACCAGATGGTTGCAAGTTCCTGTTACTCAATATGGCCTGGGAAAGAGAACAAAAGCTACTTATTCACGATGTAGTTTCCCCAATCTCCAGCCAATCAACACCAAAACCCAAGAAGCTGAGAGCTGCAAATTCCTGCCGTGGGGAAGCTGGGAACTTCTCCAGGGTCCTGCATGTGCAGCTAGGCTCAAGGTTTAGCTTATAGTGACCTTTTCCTCATTTTAATAGTAGAAAACGCACCCCTACATGGAGATTTTATATGCTAATAACACATGCAGTGCGTGTTAGAGCGCATAGATGCTGAGTGCTTACTTTTCATGCTTGACTCGCCAATATTTTATGAATGTGTATGTATAGCTCCCGTAAAAGGAATTACCTTGAGATGCCAGAGGCTGTCTCTACCTCCCTCTGCCTCTCAGGGTGTACTTTCGCTTTGCAATAAACTTCTTTGCCTACTCTTACTTTGGATTCCCTCTCAAATTCTTTTGTGCCACAAAGTCTAGAACCTGAACTGACGTACCAATAACAGTTGATAAACTCTGCTCTAATCCAAGCTGTGGGAAAGTATAGGGGCTGGGAGAGGGGAGAGGGTAGGCAATGCAGCTTACCTGAGGAGGTGATATCTGAACCAGCTCTCAAAGGATGAGTGTGTGCTGCAAAGGAGGAGGGCAGGGGACAATATTGCAATGAGACAGAACCACATGTATGAAGCATGGAGACGCACAGAGGGACACGTGATCTCTAGGCTGAGATGTGTGAGGGATGGTGGCTGACGGTGAGATTGTAAAAAGTTTTTTTTTTTGAGAAAGAGTCTTGCTCTGTCGCCCAGGCTGGAGTGCAGTGGTGTGATCTCAGCTCACTGCAACCCCTGCCTCCCAGGTTCAAGCGATTCTCCTGCCTCAGCCTCCCAAGTAGCTGGGACGACAGGTGCAAGCCACCATGCCTGGCTAATTTTTGTATTTTTAGTAGAGACAGGGTTTCACCATGTTGGCCAGAGTGGTCTCAAACTCTTGACCTTATGATCTGCCTGCGTCAGCCTCCCAAAGTGCTGGGATTACAGGTGTGAGCCACGGCACCCAGCCTTTTTTTTTTTTTTTTTTTTTTTGACAAGGTCTCACTCTATTACCTAGGCTAGAGTACAGTGGCATGATCTAGCTCACTATAACCTTGAACCCCTGGGCTCAGAGGATCCTCCCACCTCAGCCTCCCAAGTAGCTGGGACTATAAGCGCATGCCACCACACCTAATTGTTCTTTGCTTTTGTAGAAACAGGGTCTCTCTATGTTGTCCAGGTTGGTGTTAACTCCTGGCCTCAAGCAATCCTCCTGCCTCAGCCTCCCAAAGTGCTGGGATTACAGGCATGAGCCACTGTTCCTGGCCTGAGAAAAGTCTTGAATAACTCTCACTTAGAGTCAGAACGTCATCTTGAGGTAAAGGGGCAGGTGTGGGAGGATATTTAGAAAGAGAGATACAGGGTTAGAGGTGAGTATCAGAAAGCTCCCATTGCTGATGGTTTTGGTGATGGACTGGGTGGGGTGAGACTGGAGCCCAGAGGCTGGGGAAGAGGCTTTTGTTATGTTCTGGGGAAGAGAGGTCAAGATGGGACCTGGATCTGAGAGTAAGGGGAAGCGTACAGGCCAGGAACTTGGTGACTTACAGGAATGGGTGAAGAGGGAAAGGGAGAAGTGAAACAAAACTCTGGCCATGGAGACTTAAAATAGGCTTTATATGGCTGGGCGAGGTGGCTCACGCCTGTAGTCCTAGCACTTTGAGAGGCCAGAGTGGGTGGATCGTCCAAGGTCAGGAGTTCAAGACCAGCCTGGCCAACATAGTGAAACCCCGTCTCTACTAAAAATACAAAAAATTAGCTGAGTGTGGTGGCAGGCGCCTGTAATCCCAGCTACTTGGGAGGCTGAGGCAGGAGAATTGCTTGAATCTGGGAGGCAGAGGTTGCAGTGAGCTGAGATCACTCCATTGCAGGCCAGCCTGGGCAACTAGAGTGAAAAACTCTATCTCAAAAAAAAAAAAAAAAAATAGACTTTATACTTATCTTTTGCTATCTTGCACATCACTTTTCCCCGTGACCAGAGGGTCACCCATGTAATCAGGGCGTAAATAGGAAGCCTGGTGCCACAAGGATATAGCTGGAAACCTGTAGGTCATTTAGTGAATCAAATCATTACCTTGAAGAATTTGGCCGGGGGCTGAGTTCACTTTGACCAGCCCCCAAGAGCTGGGGACTTGGCATGCATCAGCCACTCTGTCAAGCATTGATTCATTGAATTCTCAGGATGAACCAATGAACTAAGTGGTGCTATTATCCCCATTGAACAGATAAGCAAATGGAAGTAGCAGGAGGTTCAGTGGTGAGACAGGTGTTCAGATCCTGGAGGTCTGCCTTGAAAGCTTAAATTATTATTATTATGTTTTATTGAAGTAAAATTTGTATTACATACAATGAACCATATTAAAATGAACAACTCAGTGGCATTTAGTACACGCACAATGTTGTGTAACCACAACCTCTATTTGGTTCTAAACATTTTCATTGCTCCAAAAGGAAAGCGTGTACTCACTAAGCAGTCACTGCCCTCCTCGAAGCCCCTGGCAACCACCAATCTACTTTCTGCCTCCAGAAATATACTTCCTATTCTAGACATTTCATATCAATGGAATCATATGATACGTGATCTTTAATGTCTGACTTCTTTCACTTGGGTGATGTTTTTGAAGTTCATACACGTTGTAGCATGTATCCGTACTTCGGTCCTTTTTTTAATGACTGAATGATATTGCATTGCGGGAATATACCAGATTTTGTTTATTCCTTCATTAGTTGATGGACATTTGGGTTGCTTCTAATTTTTGGCCACTGTGAAGGAAGTGAAAATTTTAATTGCTGCCTTCGTTAAGACAGTTTTAACAGATTCTAGATCCTGGGATATAGCTGTGGTCGAGAGATGGATGGGAACCTGTGGGATCCCGGAGGAGGGAGTTTCAGATTTGTCCCAGGGTAATGCAAAGTTGAAGGATGTTTCATACTGGAGAAGACCTTGTATTTGGGCCTTGAGGTATTTCATACTGTGGCCAGTGGAGCTCACAGTCCCCAGAGGAGAAGGAGCCGGAAGAAGGGAGGAGGAGGACAAGGTATAAACTCATCAGATTTCAGGAAGTGGTTCAAACAGTGATCTTTTAGAGGAACAGGCAGAGAGGAACCTAAATTGGGATCTGAGAGATTGGAGAAGGGCAGGAGGCCTGTTTCACAAGAAACCATGAGTGTAGGCCAGAAACTGTGTCTTTAGACAGGTTAGAACCAGGCACAGGGGTGTGATGCTGTCCTTGCTCAATGAGATAGACTGAATGCTTATGTCCCCCCATATTCATATGTTGAAGCCTAATCGCCAGTGTGATGGTATTTGAAGGTGGGACCTTTGGTAGGTGATTAGGTCATGAGGGTGGAACCCCCATGAATGAGATTAGTGCCCTTATAAAAGTGACCTCAGAGAGCTCCCTTCCCTGCCTTTCCGCCATGTGAGAACACAGCGAGAAGGCATTGTCTGTGAATCAGAAAATGAGCCCTCATCAGACATGGAATCTGCTGGCCCCTTGATCTTGGACTTTCTAGCCTCTAGAACTGTGAGAAATAAATTTCTATTGTTTATAAGCCACCCAGTTTATGGTAGTTGGCTACAGTAACCCAAACAAACTAAGACACCCAGGCATTGCATACTAAGTGCCATGACTGTAGATGGGAGTCCTCACCCCTCTGGATGGGGAACCTGGAAGACAATCACGCTTAAGGAAAGATGAGTCCAGTTTGGGGTGCATTGAAAGCATGGAGCCTGTAGGTCATTCAGGGAGAGATGTGCAGGAGAATATAGGAGATTAGAGCTTAGGAGAGAGGCCTGGGCTGGAAATGTAACTTTTGAGGCCTCATCAGAGTCCAACCTTGTGGTTCCCACCTGGATGGAGTTCAGGTCATGTCAAAGATTTACTGGAGTACACTTCATGTGCTGTGTTCCAAGGCTGGGCTCTAAAAATACAGGGTTGGACATAGTACAGTTCCTGACCTGGGGAAGCTGACGGTTTGGAGATCAGAACTAGATACTAATAAGGATAATCTTATAAAAATATAAATGTAAATTTCATTGAAGAGTAACATTCATGTAGAAAAGGGAACACATCACAAGTGTTTTACTAAAAAAATTTTCACGGAGTGATGACATCTGGGCAATTAGTAGCCAGATCAAAAAAAAAAAAAAAGATCCTGGGCTGGGTGCAGTGGCTCACACCTATAGTTCCAGCACTCTGGGAGGCTGAGGCAGGAGAATTGCTTGAGCCCAGGAGTTCAAAACCAGCCTGGCCAACATGGAGAACCATGTCTCTACACAAAATTGAAAAAATTAGTTAGGCGTGATGGTGCACACCTGTAGTCCCAGCTACTCTGGAGGCTGCCGTGGAAGGATGGCTTGAACCAGGGAGGTCAAGGCTGCAGTGAGTCATGATGGCACCACTGCACTCCAGGCTGGGTGACAGAGAGATTCTGTCTCAAAAACAAACAAACAAAAACCCCCCAAAGAACAGATTCTTACCAGAATCTCCCAGAACTCCCTAATGTCCCCTTCTAGTCGTTACTAACAATGAGCCCCTGACCTCCGCCCCTCTGGTCACCAGTGTCTAGACTTTGAACACCAAAGATTAGTTATGAGTGTTTCTAAACGTTATATCAAGTACATCACATAGTATGTACTTTTTGTATCTGGGTTCCTTCACTCAACATTATATTTCTAAGATTCATACGTGTTGTATGCAGTCATTATTTGCTTCTTCCATTGCAGAAATAATCCTTAATTTATTTATCTGTGTTACTGTTGATTGGTATTGGGTAGGTATTATTTTCAGCCGTTACAATTAGTACTGCTATGAACATTCTTGTGTATATTTGAAGAACATTTGTATGTATTTCTGTTGGGTATGCACCTCGGAGGGGTTTGTAACCAGAGGAAACCTGTGCTGCTCCAGCCCCACCTCTGACATCTGCAGGGCTGTCCCCTCCCCAACACACTCACCCTCCCTCCCCAGGATGGGTCAGGTCCCTCAGCCAGCAGTGCCCTCACTGCCCCTACACCCTGGGCAGTTGCCTCCCATCTATGGGGCGGAGCCGCCTGGGGGTCTGGGCTGGGTGAGGTGGACCCTGGAGGGGCACCTGCCACTCCCATGGGCAGGGGAGGCAGAGGCAGGCACAGCCTGGCGGGGTCGGGGCTTGGCCTCCCAAAGTGTTGAGATTGCAGGCGTTAGCCACCGTGCCTGACCCAGGCATGCATTTTTTTTTTAAGCAACACTAGAATCTTCCATTTGTTTATCTAAAGGGCATTATGAGCTTATGGCATAATGCTTTCACCCCCCATCATGGTTTGGGTGTTGCTGATGAATTTGGGGCTGGTTTTCTTAAACTGATTTTTATCATTTTAACTGGGCTTTTTAGGAGGATGATTGTGAGCTTCTTCTTTCTGCCGTCTCAATTTGGACATCTACCTCTGAGGTCATTTGGAAGGATAAAAATATGGTAGCCTGATGATGACATGGTGACAGCCCTTCTTGGAGAGGGCATGTGGATTCAAACAGACAGGGAGGAGTGCATCAGAATGGCGTCCATAGAGTGTAGGGTGTGGCAATGGAAGAGTAGACTGAGCGGGATTCAGAACAACATAGAATAGAGGTCAGCACACCACAGCCCGTGGGCTGCCTGTTTTGATAAATAGCATTTTGTTGGAACATGGCCATATCATTCATTTTCAGATTGTCTGTGGCTGCTTTGGAGCTACAATGGCAGAATCAAATAGTTGCAATTGAGACCATATTGCTTGCAAAACTGAACATGTTTACTATCTGGCCCTTTGCTAGTACTGGTTGACCATCTCTGACTTAGAATGTCACATTGAGAAGCTTCAAATTATTCTTGTGGGTTGGGGATCTAGGGAACTATTTTGACTATGGTCAGCTCTGAGTTTTAGAAAATTCCCCAAATGCTAATATGTGATTTTCCCTGTAGCAGGACATAAAGAAAGCAGAAATCTTAGTAGGGGACAGGTGGGATGGAAAGGGAAGATTCAGGAGTAGAGAGAGATGATGTTGGAGGGCAAGTCAGTGAAGAAATAGATGGTGGGGATTTGAGCAGCAAGTGAGATAGACATGTTGCTGATATAGTTCCAGGGATCAAATATCACTAATGACTTCTGTTCAACGGGGAAGGAACCAGTATGCACCAAACTCTCACTACACAAGGACTGGCGTTTTCCACATGCACCTTTATTTAATGCTCACAGCATCCCTGTGAGATAGGACTTCTTGTACCTATTTCACAGAGAAGTAAATGGAGACATGGAAGGTTAAGGAGCTTGTGTGACATCATACACTTAGCAAATGAAAGAGCACAGATTTGATTCCACGACTCTCTGCTTACAAAGTCTAAGATGATGTCAATATAGCAGGAAACTCACATAATGTCTATAAACCCATTGCCTGTGGGGTGTTAAATCTCCAAGAATCCGCCTTTGGTCCCCGACCTGTAGAGGATGTGAATCTTCTACGTGAGCCCGATGCTTTTGTGGGTTCCTCACTGGGTCCTGACCTCTGAGTATTCGGTGGAGGTGTCCTCAGAAGGATTCATCCCATGAAAGTTGAGGGAAGCGTAGTGCAGCTCCTTGTCCATCTCCACAGTAAGGGTGGTACCTGAACAGCCTGAGGTTTCAGTGGGGCCATGTAACTTGGACTTCTTCTGGTGTTTCTTATGGAGAGGAAAGAAGGGGGTTAGAGCAGGGCAGTGAGGAGGAGGACCGGGAGAAGGCAAGGAGGGTCAATGAAGTAAAATGAACATTTATTCACTCTTTCATTCTTTCATCAAATGTTTATTAATTAAGGCTTTACTTATTCGTTACCTAACACATGTAGCATGTATTGATTGATTCCCAATTCTCTTCAATATTCACAGAGACTAATGTGGAAAAATTATGGCCAGCTACACTGACATCATCTTTGGCATCTATTATTTTGTCCATTTTACAGACCAGGAAACTAGCTCTCAGAGAGCTTAGGTAATTTCCAAAGTCACACATCTGTTGACCCTGAACTCAGTCCCAGGTCTCTGGGACCTCCTCTGTGCTGGGAACTGGATCCTCAGGAGGGAGCAAAGCAGAGCAGGAGCCCTGTGATTTCCAGTACTGCAGGGGATGAAGACAGAAACAGACTGGTAATTGCAAATTGTGACAGTGTGCAGCTGAACAGGAGAGAGTAGAATGATGGAGGTCTGATAAAACTCAGCCTTTTCCTTGTGGAGCTCACGGTGTGGTAGGTGGAACTATGGGAATGTAGTTAGTTCAAGTGGTGCAAAGCTCTATACAAACAGGGAACATGGTATCCCGAGAGACACAGGAGCAGATGCTGGAGAATTGGCAAGTCTACAGGGTACAACCATTTTCTGGTGCAGGCCCATTGCTTGTTTCTAGATTTGGTGCAGTGTTTCTCAAAAGAGTCCTTCAACTCACAGATTCTGCCTCCTCTCTTCCCATTCTCTCTTGAACTCTCTCTAGTCAAGGGATTTTTCTCCAGTAGAAGATCAGATCTGCTTTGCTGTCATATCGCTTAGCTACATTCAAATAGCCATTTCTCAGATTGTATCTTACCAGACTTACCAGCGTTTGAAACAAATGACCAACCTCTCCTCCGTGAAGCCCCATCTTCCTTTGGCCACCAACACTAGAGTCTGTAATTTCCTGGTCATTGGCTCCTACTCATTCTCAGCTTTCTCACCATTTACACCTCATCTCCCTAACATTCGATGCTGGAGGGTTCCAGGGCTGTGTCTGTGGACCTCTTCTCTTCTTTGTAGATTCATCCATTATTGGATGTTGATATGGAAGCCCCCAACCTCTGTGTCTCCCACATGGATCCCTCTTCTGAGTTCCAGACACTTGCCTGCTACTTGTCATCTCCACATGGATGTCTCAGAGGCACCTCAAACTTACAGTAACCAAAATAATGTTTGACATACACTTGAAAATATACTTCTCTTTCAAGGTTGGTGATTTTCATCATTGGCAGTTTGATTCTTTAAGTTTGAATTCTGAGTAAGTCACGTGAACATCATCATTGGCATCTATAGACATCTATAGGGGGTCTTCTTGGACATCCATGACATCTATGATATCTGTGGAGCCACCTAGGACATCTGAGACCCTTACCGAGCAGAGCCCATGAGCTATCTTTGCTCCTGCCTTGCATGCACTCCATCACTGCATTTGCAAATACTGTTGACTCCACCGTCAAGACGTATCCGGAACCCAATTTCTCCACACCAGATTCATCATTCTTACTTGGGACTAAGTCTGAGTCAGTCATCTCTTGGCTTGATTATCCGTGTATCCTCTATTCTGGTATCTTCTCTTCTATGCTACGTACTAGAGTTTCTCGCAGAGCAGCCAGAGTCACTCCCACCAAAATGAGTGTCAGTTCATGTCACTCTTCTGCTCTAAATGCATCGATAACTATGATGGACTTAGGACCCTGCAATATTTGCAGCTTCTATGTCTCTTCAACTTCATTTCCTACCTGCCATTGTTCAGTCCACACCCCACCCCCGACACTGCCTTATCCACACTGTCCTACTTTGTTTCTCTAAAACGTCAGATGTGCTCCAGCCTCAGAGCCATGGTACTCGCTGCTTCCTCGATGATTCTCTACTGCTCACACTGTACCCATTTTCTTCCTGCAGCTGTTTGCCCAAAGGCCACTCTTTGGCCCCCAGGACTGTCCAATCCATTCTCCCATTTCATTTTCTGCCATAGCACTTATTTCATGCCTATTTCATGTATATTTGCACTACTTATTTGTTCATTATTTTCATCCCTTTTCCCAATAGATGTTAAGCCCCTGATAGGAGGAATACTTTATATTTGTAAAATACATGTTTATAAAAATACAGAATGGCACAAGGGCCTAGAACAACTGGCAAATGGGATTATATAGATATTTGCAGAATGAATGAGTGCTTATTGACCCTGTGTTAAAAAACTTTACTGTGGTGTTCACTTTAGTCAGAGTTAAATAAATTAAAAAAAAAAAAATCAGAGCTTGAAGGATGCACTGGGGTTGGGCAGGTAGCTACTAGGCATATGAGGAGGAAGGAACAGCTCAGCAATGATTCTGAGATGAAAAAGCTTGCTCTGCTTGAGGTGATTGAGTGGCTAATGTTGGGGGAGCGTAGCACTGAAGGGGACTCTGGTTTTCCTGCTCCAAATGCCAGACCAAGTTGTTGGAATGCCAACCTTTCAGGAGTGTGGAGAAGCAGTGCATTTCAAACTTGGGAATGAGGGGACGATGATCTTTTAGGGAGGTAATGTTCTGGAGAGGAGAAATGGGAGGTGAGGCTGCAGCAGAATAAGGAGTAACAGGGGATCTCAGCTCAGAAGGAGTGATTGTGTTAAGCTGTGTTCAGAGGAAGCTCAGACATGCATCGTAGCATACTGGCACAGGAAGAAGAGATGGAGGACTGGGGCAGGAGGGGGCCATGTCTCTGGTTGGGTAATGGGGACAAGAGTGCCATTAGTGAGACAGAGAACCAACCAGGAGAAGTATATTTAGAGGTGTGTCAACCAAGTGTTCCTGATGTTCCGACATCTGGGGCATTGCTGAGCCTTGAGAGACTACCTCTCCCAGGGATAGTAGATTTCTAGAGCTGATAAGGGGCTTGCATATAAGTGCACGTTTCGTGTGCAAACCAGTCAATCTAAAGCCCACACTACCAGCTGGATCCTTTATTGAGCTCTTACACTCCAGGCCACAATCCCCCTTAATAAACCCAGGGCCACGTACCAGACAACTAGACACAACTCCTATACCCCAGAGTCTGCTGAAATTGTTCAAAGTAGCCAATCCTAAACCTGCCTAGCTTGCTTACCCTAGTCTTACCCATTATTTTCAATGAAAGCCACAGTAAAGGCTCTTGTCCCATTTTCCCCTTGCTCCCTCTGCTTCCTGACTGACCCTGGTGCTTTTCTATATGGTCTTGCATGGTGTGGTGCACCCTCTCCTCTTGGGAACAGTGAATAAGAAACTATCTTTTTTTTTTTTTTTTTCTTTGAGAGAGAGTCTTGCTCTGTTGCCCACGCTGGAGTGCAGGGGCACGATCTCGGCTCACTGCAAGCTCTACCTCCCGGGTTCACACCATTCTCCTGCCTCAGCCTCCCAAGTAGCTGGGACTACAGGTGCCCACCACCATGCCTGGCTAATTATTTTGTATTTTTAGTAGAGATGGGATTTCACCGTGTTAGCCAGGATGGCCTCAATCTCCTGACCTCATGATCCATCCAACTCAGCCTCTCAAAGTGCTGGGATTACAGGCATGAGCCACTGCGCCCGGCCAAGAAACTGTCTTTTCAATGGCCATAATCTCCTGATCTGTTGGCCTCAACATACCTGAATAACATTAAAACCTACACTGTTGGGGCCAGGCATGGTGGCTCATGCCTGTAATCCCAGCACTTTGGGAGGCCGAGGTGGGCGGATCACGAGGTCAGGAGATCGAGACCATCCTGGCTAACACGGTGAAACCCTGTCTCTACTAAAAATACAAAAAATTAGCTGGGCATGGTGGTGGGTGCCTGTAGTCCCAGCTACTCGGGAGGCTGAGGCAGGATAGTGGCTTGAACCTGGTAGGCGGAGCTTGCAGTGGGCCGAGGTTGTGCTACTGCACTTCAGCCTGGGTGACAGAGCGGGACTCTGTCTCAAAAGAACAAAAACAAAACAAAACAAAAAAACCTACACTGTTAAACAGGAGGAAAGACAATAAGCTCAGTTCTGGAAATGCTGAATGGGGCATGACTGTGGGCCATGTTGGGAGGAGGTGTCTGCAGGGCATCCTGGATGCCAGCATGCCCCATCACTCACCGAGGATGTTGGCCCTGTGGCGGGGTGGGTGCCGATCCTGCCCACTGCTGTCCTGGCTGCTTTCCTCCTGTGAGTCTTCACTCTGATGGGAGACACCAGGGTCTTTGAGCCTGGTTTTCTCAGGCTGTGGGGCCATTGTTATGAGCCTGGAATGAGGGACTTTGGCAGGTAAGGGGTGGAATTAATCCAGGAGCCTTCAAACAAAACTTAGTAACAAGGTCTTCCTCTACCTCCCACTCCTTGGACATCTGAGACCAGGGCCCTAGCATAGACCCATGCCTAGCCCAGTGGCTACAGGCTAGATTCTGTAGATTACCACACCCCCTGCCCTTTCTCCAGCCCTCACAGCCCCTCCAGGACCCTTCTACACGAGGTCCATCCTCTCCACCTCTGGTCCACGCCTGACCCAGAGAAAATGCTCACGTGAAGAAGATGAGGCAGAGACAAAGAGCGAGCAGGACTGTGACACCAGCTCCCCCGATGGCTCCCTGAACCACTCCTTGTTTCCCTGCAGACAAAAAAGACATGGGGTGAACTCTAATCTGGATAAACAGGTATGTGTATCCTCCTCTCCAGCATGTAGAGAGGGATGACTTCACCTCCAAAATGGGGTTTGGCTCCTAGATCCTCCCATCCATCATAGACATGAATATTGACCATGACCGTGAGACGAAGTACACAGTACACCTGACACCTCTTGTCCCACCCTCTCTCTCCGGTGCACAAAACACCATCTCTCCTAGGACCCAGGTTCCTCTCCACCCTCGGTCTCTCTGAAATGAACCTCAGAAATAGCCACTGAAGGACTGTGAAGCTCTGAGCCTCTTGGATGACAGAGAGAGAGAGAGAGAGAGAGAGAGAGAGAGAGAGTAAGCACTGGAATGCTGATAGGCCTTGTCTCTTCTTTCTTCCCACTGGCCCCATCACTCAGGGTCAAAGGTGCTCCTTTTGGCCTTCAAAAGTGCCTGGAATCAGGGTGGGGCAGGGAGGTGGTTCTCAGACCTTCTTAGACCCAGATAGTTCTCCTGGACCTGCCTGGCTGTACCTTCTAGATCCCAACACTCAGAGTCAGGGGCGTTTCTCTGAGCATCATCTGTCAACAGTTTGATGACAACTACTGAGGGAACTATTCCTGCCCTCACTGGGTTCACTGTCCTCTGAGGGACCAGGCCATTATTAATTGGAATAAGGCAGTGGAGTGAGCACTTTGGACAGAGGTCAGGGGTAAGGGTTGAGATATGGACAATAGAAAAAAAAAATGCCCTAAAGAGATTTTTGGGGAAGTGTGACTATTCTATATGATACTCTCATGGTGGATTCATGTCATCATACATTTTTTAGAAACCTGTAAAATGTACAACACCAACAGTGAACTTTAATGTAAACTATGGGCTTCAGGTGACAATGATATGTCAATGTAGGTTTATTGATTGTAACAAATGTACCATTTTGATGGGGGATGCTGATGGCCAGGGAAACTATGTGTAAGGGTAGAGGGCATATGGGAAGTCTTTGTACCTTCTGCTCATTTTTTTCATGAAAAATAAAGTTCATTTATAAATGCTCCCAAGATGTTCAGCGACTAGAAGATTCCACTCAATTTTGCTGTGAAACGAACACTACTCTGAAAAATAAAACCTATTAAAAAAATGCTCCCATTGGAGCAAAATGGCTGACCAGAGGTGCCTGGAACTCATCCTCCCCCATCCCCCCAGGCAGGAAAGGGCCAAGGCAATGAATAAACAGCAGAGATTTGAGTGGAGTGTCGAAGGCAGAGTACTGTAGTGCAGCAGGGGAGTGGAGAGTTACCTGTGGTAATTGGAAGCCCAGGAGGGCAGCATGGAGGCACCCAGACTTTGCAGCTCCCTCTCCCCAGCCCAGATTGGTTTGTCCCAGAGACAGGAAGGATTTCCCCTTGTAGGGAAATGAGAAGCAGAAGAAAACAACCAACCCCCAGTGCCCACTGCAGATACCTACATTCCTTACTACAGGTTAATCCTGCAGTCCTCACAAGCTCTGAGCACAGTTGGAAGAGCTGCCAGGAATTCATGCAGCTGCATGGTTCTGGATTAGGAGCACACGGTGTGCACTCCCAACTCCCTAACCAGCCCCTGTGGGCAAGCTGCTGCGACACAGTACCATCTCGAGACCACAGCCGTCTCTGGAGTGCACCCTCCTCTGGGGGCCAGTGGCCACACACCTCTTCATCACTGTAACTCCATCTTCGTTCCACTAAGCCTGCAGTAATGGCTGAATACCACAATTAGAGCTGCATGGAGCCTGGGCCCAGGATTGGCTGGAACTCTGGTCCTGAACAGCAGAGAAACCAACCCCTGCTGCCTGTACTTCCAGCTGGAGGAAGAGTCTTATGGTCCCACTCAGTCTCTTCAATAAATGATGCTGGAAAAACTGGTGCCATATGCAGAAGAATGAAACTAGACTCACACCTCTCATCCTATGCAAAAATCAATTCAAAATGGATTGAAGACCTTAATGTAAGACACAAAAATATAAACATACTAGAAGAAAACATAGGGGAAATGCTGTAGGACATTGGTCTGGAAAAATATTCTATGAGTAAGACCTCGCTAGCACAAGTAACAAAAGCAAAAGCAAATAAACAAGATAATGTCAAGCTAAAAAGCTTCTATGCAGCAAAGGAAACAATCAACAGAGTGAAAAGGCAACCTACAGAATAGGAGAAAATATTTGTCAGCTATTCATCTGACAAATGATTCATATACACAATATACAAGGAACTCATGCATCTCAATGGCAAAGACACCCAATCTGATTTAAAAATGGGCAAATTATCTGAGTAGACATTTCTCTAGAGAAGATATACAGATGGCCAACAAATATATGAAAAATGCTCAGCATCACCAATCACCAGGGAAATGCAAATCAAAACCACAATGAAGTAACGTCACCCCAGTTGGGAGGACTATGATAAAAAAAAAAAGATGAAAATTAACAAATGATGGTGAGGATGTAGAGAAGAGGGAATTCTTAAATGCTTTTGACCAGAATGTAAACTAGTATAACCACTACTAGTATATGTAGTTTTTTTTCCTCAAAAATATACAAATAGAACTACCATATGATCCAGCAATCCCACTACTGGGCATTTATATAATGGAAAGGAAATCAGTATATTGAAGAAACGTCTGCACCTCTGTGTTTATTGCAGCACTAACCACAATAGGAAGATATGAAATAAACCTAAGTGTCCAACAACAGATGAATAAATAAAGGAAATGTGGCATATATACACAATGGATTATCATTCAGCCATAAAAAATAATGAAATCTTGTTATTCACTATAACATAGATTGAACTAGAAGACATTATGTTAAATGAAATAAGCCAGGAACACAAAGTTAAATACCACATGTTCTTACTCATAAGTGGAAGCTAAAAAAAGTTGATTTCATGGAAGTAAAAAGTAGAACAGAGAATAATAAGGGCTGGGAAGGTTAGGGGAACAATGATAAGGAGAGAGATTTGTTAAAAGATACAAGATCACACTTGGAAAGGAAGAGTAAGTTCTGGTATTCTATACCACTGTGGGATGACTGTGGTTAAAAATAATAGATAGTTTCAAATAGCTAGAGAGGGGATATTGAATGTTTCCAACACAGTGAAATGATAAATGTTCAAAATGACGGATATGCTATTACCCTGATCTGATTACTATATGTTATTAGTATTGAAACATCACTATGCCATCCATAAATATGTACTATTATTATGTATCAATTAAAAATAAAATACCCCAAGACATTCAGTGACAGGAGGGAGACAAAGAGCATTATTTGGATGGGCAAGGAGGAAGTTGCTAGTCATCCCCAAATATCCTTATCCAAGGTGTCCGATGTCTACCTGTGTCTAACTGCAGGCCTTGCCTCTGAACATTTGACTCTGAAAGTCCAGATCTGACCAAACGTGACACAGACTCAACCCAGTAACAGCCTCAGGCAGGGAGGCGCCTTCCTACCTGAGCCGTCTCCTAGAAAGATATCAGTTCTTGGGTTCTGTGAAGCATCTAAGAGAGGAAGAGAGGATTTCCTTCAGTTGGGAGTAGAGATGCAATAAGGGTAGGCATTTCCCCTCACTCCTGCCAAAGCCACAGAAATGCAGAAGGGACAGGGCTCATGTCCTTCTAACTGCCGAACTCAGCCAGGTCCCCAGGACACGAAATGTCCCCAGCACCAGCCCATCCTGTCTCCCCTACGCACTCAGGGACCCAAGCATCCTGGCCCAGCACTCACAGGAGACATTGAGCTGGATGGTTCTCTCCGTGGTCACGCCAGCTCCAGGGAACTTCACCTGACAGGTGAGGTTGGTGCCGTGGTCCTGGGGCCGTGGGGTGATTATGAGCACCGAGGAGTGAGTGGTCCTGAGGCCCAGGGAGGTGGGGGCAGCTGACATCCAGGAGAAGATTGGAGGTGTTCCCTGCTCACAGGCCCAGGGCACAGAGCAGGTCAGGTTTTTGGAGTGGTCAGGGTCTAGGGCTCCAGGGATGAGGATTTGGGGCCTGTGGGTCAAGTCTAGTGAGAAGAAGCAGAGGGGGGATGCAGAATCAAGAGGGAGCGTCCAGGTGAGGGCCTGAGAGAAGATCAACCTCTGGTCAAGCTCCCCTGCTAAGCATGACAGGCTTTACCCCTAAATCCCTCCCAGTACCAGGGTCCCATCCCAGCCCTGCCCTGTAGTACCCATGACCTTCCCTTGTGACCACTTCTGGAGCCTGTGCCTCACCTGTCACATGCACAGAGAGCTGGGTAGATTTGTAACTGTATTTGGTACTTCCTTTCTCCATCCGAAAGAAGTATGAACCGTTATCCCTCCTCCTGGCATCTACGATGCTCAGGGAGCAGTTGTTCCTACTGGGATCCCCAAGGAGGCGGAATCGGCCCTGGGTCTCCTCCTGTACTTCTTGATCTAGCTTGTTTGTGGCCACTGGAGAGTCCAAGGATACAATGGCTCCTTCCCGGAACCAGTAACCATGAACTGGGGAATTCCTGGTGTGGTAGGGTACGGGATGGAAGAAAGTGCAGGGCACAAGGACGCACAAACCCTCCTGTACTGTCACTGACTCCTGCACTTCCAGCCTGACTCTTGGATCCATAGCCAGGGCCCCTGTGGGGAAATGAGGGTCAGCTTGGCCCAGCCCGACAACCCCCCTCCCAGCAGTCACTCACCTGCCCACAGCAGGGGCAGCAGCAGCAGCGGCATGTCTGAGGCTGAGGCTTCCTGGGCTCCCTGTGTGAGCAGAGAACAGGAAAGGAGTGGAGGAGAAGGGCTAGGGGGCCGGATAGGAAGCTGGGGAGGAGCAGGAGACCTCAGCCCTGCATGGAAGAGGAACCTCAGACCTACACGTGCTCAGAGCTTGTCCCTTCCACACAGATTGAACCTCATGGGCCAGAGATGCCAGAGATCCGCCCAGAGAGGGGAGGAGATGGAGCAGAATCTGAGTCTTGCCTCCCAGGAGCACCAGAGCCTGGACCGGTACCTCCGGGGCCATCTGAGACATGCAAACCCCATGTCTAAAATCCTTCCACTCTGAGGTACTTTTCTGTGAACAACTGTTTGCATGGGGGCTGGTCACTGCTGGCCTGGCCCGAGTCACAGGCTCGCCTAGATCCATGGGGTGATTTGTCCAGCAGGATATAGGATTCTATAGGGTCTGTGTGAGTGTCTGGGGCAGAGAAACAAAGAAGAGTCCTAGGTAAAGTGAAGGTGGCAGCCATTCATTTCTTCATTCATTCACTAAAGACATAGTGAGTGACAGAGCAGGACCACTGTCATCTCGGACAAACACCGCCACTTTAAGTTCCAACTCCCTTTCTAGCCTCATGCATTTCAAGGAAATCACTTCTCTGCTAACTACAAGCAGCCAGAAAGAGCAGACCGGTGAAACACGGATAAGACAGCTCAGGCACAGAGGGAGGTTGGGGGGAAAGTCTCTTGAGTTATTGCCAAACTTCACTCTCATCCAATGGGCCCTAGTAAAACAGTGGGCCTTAATAAGCACATTCCTTTGCCATCAGGTGCACTAAGTTGGAAAGCTAAATGCAGACTCAGTGGGTATGCCTGCAGCTGCAAAAAGATGTATGGGAACAGATACACAACTCTCCCTCCCAGATAAGCACAACAAAGAGACACAGAAGCAGTCCAAGCCTCTGATAAACCCTCCCACCCTAAATCCTTAAAAACTCTTAGTCTGTAAGAGAGTGTGCCTCTACCTAACTCAGCCAGAAACTCCTCTCAGGTTTGTTTTCTCTAAAACCTGTCTTGACTGGCGAGCCACCATACATGTTTCTTTCTTCTTTCTTTAATTCTTACATTGAGCCTTTGTGTGTAGGTGGGGCTTGAGAAGAGATGCCACTGACCTGATTCCTGCCCTTGAGATGTTCCCCATCCATAGCCTCATGTCCTCACCACACACACACATATACTGTCTGGATTTAGAGCTGTGAAAAATTGGGAATTTGCCATGTGTCATGGGAGCATATTGGAAAATTTGAAAGAAATTTGACTATAGAATTTTCCCCTGGCAGCTAGTACACTGCTTTGCACAGTGTCGATGACATCTCCAAAATAAGAACCATGCAGCATCTTCCTGTAAAACAAAAGGGAGAACACATGTTCGTTCTATGAACCAGTGCAGAAAAAAACTTTTTTCTGTTCATGCTGCTATTTGGTTCAGTATGGGCAGAAGCAAGTTTTTTTAGAGGCTCATGATATGGATCAACATTTTCATGTAAAAATCTGCTTCTCACAGTTAAATATGGCCCAAAGACATAATATTTCCAGACAACATGAGTGGAATGTACAGAGAAAATTAAACTTTAGGTCCAGCTACGTGGTTGTCCATATCACTCTGTGTAGTATGCATCCAGCAACCCTTGATCCCTGGGACATATTAGTACTTGCCACCTTACCTTTGTCAAATCTCTACACACAATAGTATCTAGATAACTCTTAATTCGTCCTTACTAATAGAGAGGTAGAATCCTCGTTTGATATACAACAAATTAAGTCTCCAGTAAATAATATCTGTTGTAAGTTATTTAGCATGTGGCACATAATGGAAAATTCAGTACATTTAGTGCTTTTTTTTTTTTAAGACAGGGTCTTGCTCTGTTGCCCAGGCTGGAGTGCACTGGCATGATCACAGCTCACTGCAGCCTTGACCTCCCAGGCTCAAGTGACTCTCCCAGCTCATCCTCCCTAGTAGCTGGGACCACAGGCTCATACTACCAGGCTGGAGTAATTTTTTGTTTTTATTTTTAGGAGAGATGGGGTCTTGCTATGTTCCCCAGGCTGGTCTTGAACTGCTGGGTTCAAACAATCCTCCCACCTTGACCTCCAAAGTGCTTTGACTATGGGCGTGAGGCACTGTGCCCAGTCACATTTAGTTTTAACAATAAAGTCATACTATGTTCATGGACCAGAAGATCAAATATGAATATGTGAGTCTTACTGTGTTTCTTTAATGAATTTAATGAAGGCCCGAGAACCAAGAGCAGATGGATTTCCCAGCTCCAGAAGAAGGAGCAAGCTCATGCTTCCCTCTAGCTCTTTCCTTCTACGATTCTGTCATCTGATCCTTGGCCCCAGCAGAGTCCCCGCTCCCTGGCTGGAGCCTGAAAGAGAGAGAGAGAGGATGGGGAGGAGGGACCTCTCCTGGGCCCTGTCTCCAACATCCTCCATCCCCACATAACAGCACATCTAAGAATAAAGCGCATGCTCAGTGCAGGTCTACACGAATGAATGCTTTAATAAATGGTGGGGGCTGTTTCCCTACCTTCTTCCTAATTCACACTGCAAAGCTGCCCCTGATGAGGCGTCCCTCGTCCGTCTTTTTCTTACGGATGCGTCTGCTTCCTGCGGCAACCCCTGCCGAGGCTCCCACGTATGTCTGTTTTCTCTCACTTTTCAGGAGCTCTGAGCGGCCTGTATGTGTGCATCCGTGCTGCCTCATACCAGGTAGAGCCGCAGTCTATTCTCTTCTGCAGACGGAAGAGCAACGTGTGTTTGATTTGAATGCAGGAAGTACGTTTGCTCCCATGTGCTGAAAGATTTTGTTGTAAAACTTCCCTGTAGTGTGGCGCCAAGGGAAGCCCTCTTCTCTCTCTGCAGCAGTTCGTGGGATGACTTTTTTGTTTTTACCAACCTCCCATCCAATACGGAGCAAGCCACGGGAGAACCTCCTGTGATCCTCAACACACGAGAAATGAATGAGCGAGTACGTCCTCCACCGTCGGGACCAACTTTTACGGGGATTTGTAGAGGCTGTAATTCACAGTATGGCCACCAGAGGGCAGTCATAACCCTTCACTTTCCAGTCCTTTCACACCAAAGACACATCAGGTCAAACGTCATGTGAGACTTGTGCAAACAGCTGGAAATAGTTTTTTTTTAATTGGAGAACGCTGTTAGTGAGCCTTTAGTATTAATTAATTATTAATTTATTATTAACTGTTCTAAATCCTTTACCTACAATAGATCTTTTGAACCTTATGAGAATATGAGAGACAAAAAACACATCACCCCAAGATATGGCTGTAGGAGACCAAAATACGCCACCCCAAGATGTGCCTTTTTGGCATAAAGATTATTTCAAGAGCCTGCAGACACAGGAGACGCTCTGAGAACCAGGGAAGAAGTTCCCTTTTTTATTTTTATTTTTTATTTTTTATTATTTTATTATTTTTTTTTTGAGAAGGAGTCTCGCTCTGTCGCCCAGGCTGGAGTGCAGTGGCCAGATCTCAGCTCACTGCAAGCTCCACCTCCCGGGTTTACACCATTCTCCTGCCTCAGCCTCCCGAGTAGCTGGGACTACAGGCGCCCGCCACGTCGCCCGGCTAGTTTTTTGTATTTTTTAGTAGAGACGGGGTTTCACGTTGTTAGCAAGGATGGTCTCGATCTCCTGACCTTGTGATCCGCCCGTCTCAGCCTCCCAAAGTGCTGGGATTACAGGCTTGAGCCACCGCGCCCGGCGAAGTTCCCTTTTTTAAAGGGAAAATCACATCTACAAAGGAATCTCCAACAGCGAAGGGGTCTCCCTCTGTACCTGGCAGAGAAGACGACTCACTCACGAAACTCTTATCAAGGGAAGAGGCACCCATGTGATCTGCAAAACAAGCCTCGCTGTTGTTTCCTGGTGTGTTTCCCTGTTGCCTTCCGATAACTGGCCTGCCCACACCCTTCTTTCTTTGCTTCTGTGGAAGATGCTGTTTAAGCCTGAAGTCAAAGCCACCTCTTTGAAATTTACTCTTTTTCCCTGGGTGTCTCCCATGTGCACATGAGGTATACAGGTTGCTAACCTCTGTTTTTCTTTTAATAAACTTTTGTTACTTGGGTTCTTCCCAACGGAGGACTTTGAAGTTCTGTCACTCATAGTTTCGAAAGATTTTCTTCTTATTTCGAAGGGAAACTTAAACTCCCCACCATCCTAAAAAGAAGTACATGATCTTTTTCTTCCCCCCGCAAATGGCCTGGTTAGCAGGGGAACATATCCAACTCCTGTGGCAGATGGTATTGGGAAGCTGCTGATCGCCAGTTTCAGGTGTTTTCTATCTATTGGGAGATGGCCGTTCTCTGGCACCAGCTGCGACCAATGATTATTTTAGAGAAACAGTGTAACAACCACCTGACTGTCAGCAGATGGCCACCTGACATTGCCGGTAGTGGAGGAGGCAGCCCTCTCCTGCCCTGCTTGTGCTGACTAGCTACCTCCTGTAAGAGCCTTAGTAAATGTAATCCATAGAACATACAACCGACCCATGTAAAGTGTACAATTCACGGGTTTTTTAGTATCATCACAGGATGGTGCCTCATACCAGGCAGAGTCGCAGTGCATTCTCTTCTGCAGAAGGAAGAACGACGTGCGTTTGATTTGAATGCAGGAAGTACGTTTGCCCGACATCACTACAAACATTTTTTTTTTTTTTTTTGAGATGGAGTCTCACTCTGTCGCCCAGGCTGGAGTGCAGTGGCCGGATCTCAGCTCACTGCAAGCTCCGCTTCCCGGGTTCACGCCATTCTCCTGCCTCAGCCTCCCGAGTAGCTGGGACTACAGGCGCCCGCCGCCTCGTCCGGCTAGTTTTTTGTATTTTTTAGTAGAGACGGGGTTTCACCGGGTTAGCCAGGATGGTCTCGATCTCCTGACCTCGTGATCCACCCGTCTCGGCCTCCCAAAGTGCTGGGATTACAGGCTTGAGCCACCGCGCCCGGCCACTACAAACATTTTTAAAACTTTTTCATGACCTCAAAAAGAAACCCAGTGCTGATTAGTAGTCACACCCCAATCACCTGTTCCCTCCCAGCCCTGGGCCACTGGACTTTCTGTCTCTATAGATTTGCCTATTCAGGACACTCCGTATAAGAGGAATCGTGCAATTTGTGGTCTTTTATGTCTGTGTGTCTGGCTTCTTTTACGTAGATGATGCGTCCAAGCCTCATCCATGTTGTAGCGTGTGACGGTGCTTCGCTCCTTCCTATGGCTAGATACCTATGTAACAAACTTGCACGTTTAGCACATGTATCCCAGAACTTAAAGTAAAACAAAATAAAATAGTATGTGTTATTATAAAAGCGAAAGAAAAATATATTTCCAAGTACTGCTTGTGATACCCTGTGAATTGAACATTTCTGAGTGGCTCTTTCTGCCTTTCTCCTTCTCTATCTCTCTTTCTCTCTCTGTTATTTCTCAGTCTGCAACACATCATCACATCCCTGCACACCTCGACTCCCCCTCCACGAGCTCCTGTCTGCACAAGTCTGCCCCTGTGCTTCTAACCCGCAGCGTTATTCCTCTAAACAAATGTGAACCTGAATGAGCCTCTCCTTCAAGACGGATCCTGAGTGGCTGACTGGGCCTAAGTTTAAAATAGAGGCAAGCGGCCAATTACTGACTACAGGTCACCCACCTACTCTGACTTCCCTAAAAACCCACACCTTTTTCATCTTCGGGACTTTCAGAGATCACCTGAACCAACCAATCAGAGCTCAGCTGTGTCCACCAATGAGAACTCAGTAAGTTTCAATCCTTCATTTGCATAAACAGACCTGATTGGGAGCCTGGACAGGACACTAAACCTGACCCTTCCCTTGGCTTGATGGAACACACCCTTCATTTTACACTGGAGTCTCTCTGGTTTGCAAACTGTTAACTGGAATAAAGTCTCTTTCCTGCAAAATCCTTTTCAGAGAACTTTAGTTTATAGTCCTAATAGTGAATGTAGGAATAACCTAAAACTCCAACAAGGACACTGGTTATACGAACTTGGGTTTAGGATTTTACCAGCATGCCCTGCAGCCATCGAAAATGGACTTGCTGAGGAATATTTAATGGTACAAGGGAAGAGTACCCTGTTGAGGGGAAAAGCAGCCGGTCTTAAAACAGGACCAGTAATTTTAAAACTGGGTGAGACTTTCGGGGGCCGCTCTGGGCTCCAGCGTCTGCTTGGTGGCCGCCTCCCTCTAACTGGCCAGTGGCATGGAAGGGACAGAGCCGAGCCCCCGGCCCACTCTGGCCCATCCAGGAGTGCAGCTGCATGATGCGTCCCAGTCTTGGCAACTGCAGCAGGCAGGGAGGAGCTAGCTGCAGCGCCCGCCGACGCCTCCTGGGCCTCAGATCCTGTCACACAGGACAGCATGCACCTTAGATCCTGAAGAAAAGGCACAAAGTGTTCGAGTGATGTTTAGAAATCATTTGCGAGTGGATCTTACAGATTTGGTGCTAAAGCACCCAAGCGTTATGCATTAGATCCCAATGTGCACTCCTGGGAATTCTTGCACGGCCAGGGTCAGGTGTCCGTGGGTGCCCATCGAGCATCCTCCTCTCTTGACTGAAAATGACAATAACGACTCTTCATCATCCTCCTCTTTCTCTGAGGCTGATGTGGCAAATGGGGTCTGGGTCATTGCAACTGCTGTGGCATGATCTGCGCTGTCATGACGTGGCTGCTGGTCTGCTGTGCAGACTTTGAGGTGACGCTTGTCATGCTGCTGCCTTCCAAAGACTTCCGGTATTCTGTGGTCAGTGGCGGTGCTTGCCTGTTGTCCTAGCTGGGAACCACGCTCACCGACCCCAGGGCGGTACCCAAAGGAAAGGCTACAAAAGAATACACGGAGAGTGTGCAGCTGCAGCCCCGAGAAGCGATCTACACCTGCTCCAAGTGCTGCTGTATCAAGCAGAGATAGGTTAGACAGGCGGGTCACAGCCTCCCTTAAAGGGAAACAAACTTGCTAAATAGACGGAGAGAACAAACCGCCCGACATCGCACAAACCGCATCCTGGGCTCGTGGCCAAAACATCCTGCAGCAAGGAGGTAGAAGGGCAGAAGGGAAAGTCCCCAAATTCGTGCAAGTGCGGAAACCCATGCTGAGTTAGTGTCCTCGGGCTGATCTATGCTTATTATAATAGTGAAAACACACCCCCGCGTGGAGACTTAAGGTGCTAATGAGACAGCGAGGTATGCACTAGCGTGTACAGCCACTGCGCATGCGGGCCTAAGAGACCACCCAGAACATGCTTAAGAGCAACACCGTCCCACCCCCGCATGAGTAATCACGGAAGAGTCCCCTAAAGGGAGTTTCCCCAGCGTCAGTCAGTGCCCGTCTCACGTTTGAGCAGCCGCTCTGACCTGCTGTCAGAGTGCACTTTCACTTTGCCATTAACTCTCTTGCTTGCTTTTACGTTGGACTCACTCTCAAATTCTTTTGCCTAGCGAAGTCAAGAACCTGAACTGGCCCACCAGCCTACAAAGCCAGAGCGTGCTCACCACTGCTGTTCTTGCAAGAGATGTGTTTGCAAAACGGGTCACCACAGCCTGAGGGTGAGCAGTGGTGTAGGGGATAAGAATCTGAGTTTTCCGTGCTCTTTCCTATGTGGACAGCTCCGTCTTCAGCCCACGGTCTGATTCTCTGTGGATTTCAGTTTATCTCCTATGTCCGGGGGCAGCGGACTGAATGCAGTGAATTCTTACCTCCAATAATTGTCATCCTGCCGACCTTCCTGTGCCTTGAGGGTTGTCTGTTTTCACTTTCACTGCAGTTGTTTGGCTACTGAATCCACTCCATATGCAACAGACAAGACAGAGATCAAGAGATGGAAAAGTGAGAAGTCCACGTGGGAGCAGAGGCTGCCATGGGAAAGGGTGAAGGCTGTTTTTAGGGGTCCCCTTATTCCTTTGGATGAATCTCTTCTTCAGCTACCGATTTAGGCGACTGCCGATGATACCTGGAAAGGAGGCCTGGAGTTCTCTCTGGGAGGCCCCTCTCATCAAGCCGGAAATTGCTAACAGACTTTCACTTATTTACTTGGGGTCTGAAGGGAATAAACAGCTCACCTGGGACCAACAGGGCAAATGGAACCTACACAAACAAATTGCTTACAGCAGGCAGAGTGTGATGTATTTACAGTCACAGACTGAAGATTTTCCAGTTCTCACCTGTACAGCTAAGGAAAGGTACACGGCCGCCTGTTGAAGCCAAACGTCATTAACATTCCTGCAGAGTTAGGATTTTTAAGAATACTTTGCTGTTTTTTTTTTTTTTGTTTGTTTGTTTGTTTGTTTTGAGACAGAGCTTGCTCTTTCACCCAGGCTGGAGAGTACAATGGCGTGATCTCAGCTCACTGCAAACTCTGCCCCCCGGGTTCAAGCGATTCTCCTGCCTCAGCCTCCTGAGTAGCTGGGATTACAGGCATGCATCACCACACCCAGCTAATTTTTGTACTTTTAGTAGAGATGGGTTTTCAGTATGTTGGCCAGGATAGTCTCAATCTCTTGACCTTGTGATCTGCCCGCCTCAGCCTCCCAAAGTGCTGGGATTACAGGTGTGAGCCACTGCTCCCAGCCTTTTTATTTATTTATTTATTTATTTATTTATTTATTTAAGACGGAGTCTCACTCTGTCGCCCGGCTGGAGTGCAGTGGCACGATCTTGGTGCACTGCAACCTCCACCTTCCAGTTTCAAGCGATTCTCCTGCCTCAGCCTCCTGAGTAGCTGGGATTACAGGCACATGCCACCACACCCAGCTATTTTTGTATTTTTAGTAGAGACAGGGTTTCACCGTATTGGCCAGGCTGGTCTCAAACTCCTTACCTCGTGATCCTTCCGCCTCGGCCTCCCAAAGTGCTGGGATTACAGACATGAGCCACTGCGCCTGGCCAAACAAGCTACTTTTTAAGAAACCGTTTCGGGGAAGAGGGAGAACTGCTCCAGGTTCCTCCCCGTGGGTTACTATGAATACACTGCAGAACATCTTGATCCAATGAACAGCCGTTCCTGTGTGGTCCTTTGTGCCTCTCCTGTTTTAATTTTGTTTCAAAAATCTTGAGTGTGTGAGGGCCTTGGAACTGATTTTTGTTGTTGTTCCAGTGAAATTAGCACTGTAAACATAGCACCTGCATGAGAGAAGAGCAGCGTCTCAGTGGCCTGATATTAATACTTTGGGCAGCTCAATGCTGATGGTGGTGTGGGGGACCAGGGGGCTGCCAACCTAGCCCTTGGGCACCCCTGGGAAGGCGCAGGGATCACAAGGCGGCCAGCCCCTGGCAGGGTAGACTGTGTGGGCCGCGGTGCAGGCAACACTCATGCCGGGAATGGTCAGGATGGCACCAGCTTGTTGGATTTTTTTGTTGGCATTTGTGTTTGTTTCTCACCACCCAAGTGATAAAATAGGATCCTTGGTGCAGAACTTAAATTATCCCAGAAAGCCAAGAGTTCCCCGCCTTGGGGACTTGTCTTAAACTCACCTGGTTTGTACGTTTCTGGCCGGACGCATGAAGAAACAATCTGTGACAAGTCTGAGGGTCTTCCTTTCAGCCTGCCTCCCACGCTAAAAAAAGTCGGTGTTTCCCTCCCGGAAGCTGTTGTGAATTTCTCTTTATCTGGGAACTGTTTTGGTTTTGTTTTTAGTTGCTCTGTGCTCCCTCTGAATCAAAGCTTCTAGCACTGCCGGTGAAAACCACAAAGGGTCCTGCTTGAGGCGCCATCCTGGCCAAGAGAGCAAACCTGCAGGAGGTTTGGAAATGGACTCGGTCTCTGCAGAAGCGTGTGCACTATTAGGGGATGAACCGTGTCACAGCCAGGGGGACAAAGCTCATATCATAGGCGATCCAGGAGACGTGAGTTCCCAGAGCTTGTTTGGCGCATTCACGTGCACACTGTTGTCGGGGTTGGACTTGTGTTTCAGGCTTCGATGTGAGGCTTGTGATATGCATTTCCTGTTTATCAATAAAAAAATTATCGAAATGGTTGAATCCTGTGAGTTGGCAAATGTGTACTAATCCAGTGCACTTGACTCTTCAACCCCTTCTTTCAATATCATTTTTATAAGAAATAGGTAACCTACATGACAACTCTTAAAAATAAAATAAATTGGGCGAGGTCCTAAGTAGGAAAACCAAACCAAACGGAAACAGGACACCTGGAAATCTGAGGCTTTGCTGTGCTTTTCCGTATTTCCCAATTGTCCCAACAGTGAGCTGTCTTTTTTGTTTGTTTGTTTGTTTGCTTGCTTGCTCGTTTGATAGCCAGGTCAAAATAAGGTAAACAAATATGAAAATAAGTAAATAAATAATAAACTAAAGGCAACATAAAGCCATAAAGATAAGGTTGGGCTCACAAGCGCCATCCTCCCCAGGCCCCACCCGTGCCGGTCGGAGTTGACCCTGGAGAGGAAAGGCTGCCCCGAGGGCTGGGAGATGAGACCCGCAGCCTCTGTGCCAGGAGACACAGGTCTGGGAGGGAGCAGAGCTGCATCTCTGGAGGGACCCCTCTTCCTGGAGGACCCCAGTAGCTCACGGACCTTTCCAGACCCAGATGGAGGCTGCGGAGGGGGCTCTTCCTGGTGGGTAAGAGAAGCTGGATGCTGGATGAGCTTCCCAGGGCTGAGGGAAGAGCAACTGGAAGCAAAGGAGGGGAGGAGGCTGGGGCCATCCCCATCCAGGGGCACAGCCGGAAACTCCCAGAGCAAGGGTTGGGGAGAGGGGAGGAGGCAGGACCCTCTGCAGGTCTTTCATGAGGTCACACACCTGGAAATGTCTTACCCCTAGACACAGCCCTGCACAGCCCCACAGATGTGGTGTTACACTCACTCAGACATACACACACACGCGCACACACGCGCACACACACCATGCGTTTCTATCCACGTCCAGGTGCCAGGACCTTGTACCTCCACCCTGAGGTTCCCGTACTGACTTTCCCGTGGGTGTGAATATTGGCCTCTGTCATGTTCTTGCTGTGTGATTTTGGGCAAGTAACTTCACCTCTCTGCACCTCCGAATTTCTTCATCTGCAAATGGGGTTAAAGTATGTGTCTTGCTTGGCTGCTGGGAGGGTTAAAGTAACCCTGTCATAGTGCCTGGCATATAGTCGGTGTGAAGTAAATTACTACTATCATCCACATTGTTATACTATCCCCTGGTAGTTAGTCCAGCAGTGCCAACTCCTTCCTCAGCTTCACCTGGCGGCCTCTTTCCCCCACACAATGGCATCTTCCTCCAGTGCCCTCGGAAATCTTTAAAAGTATGGAGATGTTGAGGACTCTTGGTGCAGAGGTGAAGCCCCCAGACCATCTCCTCCACCTCCTAGGGTCCCACGTGGGGAGGGATTGGGCTTGGACTTGGTGGGAAGTTGGGCATCTTCACCTCCCTCTACCCAGGACTCTCCCGTGTTTCTTATGGACCTGAGATGTGACTTCTTCCCTGATTTCTCCCCATAGGGCACATCAGCCTCCATGACTGTCCACCCCAGACCTAAGGACAAGACCAGAAGGGCAAGCAGGTGAGGAGAGGAGAGGGTGATGGAGAAGGGCTGGGGGTCTCCATAGGACCTGTGAGGCCGGAAAGGGTCCAGGGTCTTTCTGGAAAGGACTGGCAAGAGAGGGACCCAGCCCAGTCACACCAAGGTCTGGAGATGGGGGCTCCTGGGGGAGGTCTGCAGACCCAATCGGGGCCCTGGGGATGAAATCATGGGCAGCATGGTCATTGGAGGCTCTATCCACTGATCAGAGCTATGCAGGCTGGGGCAGGCCATGCGCAGAGCTGGGCTGTAATTTCAGGCGCCTCCTTTCTCAGAGAGCTCTGGCATGTCCAGGTTCTCAGATTCCTTCACCAGAGGCCATGGAGTCAACAGAGATGCTGCGAACTTATGGCTAAGGGGTGCCCAACCAGTGGTTGCTTTACTCAGTGCCAGGTGAGAGAAGATACCTCAGAATCAGGCAGGGATTAAATTCCAGCCCTGCCCTGAGAACCTGAGTGACCTGAACGCAGCCCCAGTGAGGCTCCCTCACCTGGATGCACCATGGAACCACCAAGTCAGCATGATTAGCATATGCGTCAGCTCAAATATTTATCTTTTTTTGTGTGTGTGACAACATTTAAACTTCTCTCTTTTAGTTTTTTTGAATTATTCAATACATGACTCTATGTCATTTGAAACAACACAGATGAACTTAGAGGATGTTATGTTGAGTGAAATGAGCCAGGCACAGAGAAACAAACACGTTACGATCTCATTATATTTGGAATCTAAAATAGACATCCTCAGAGAAGTAGAGAGGAGAATCATGGGTACCAGAGGCTGGGGCGGGGAGTGTGGACTGATTGGACGGGGAAAGGCAGGCATGCATTTTCAGTTAGACAGGAGGAATAAGCTCTGATGTCCTATTGCACAGCTTCGAGGGCTGTTAATTCTACAGGAATCGGCCTCGGACTCCTTTACTGGAGGGGTTGTGAACCCTCAAACAAGCCCAAGTCTCTGCAGTTTCTCACTTGGGGATCTTGATCTCTGAATACTCATTGTTGGTGGCCTCTTGTCCCCACAGGTCCTGAGGCCCCACCTTATGGAAGCTGAGGGATGCATACTGGATCTCTCCTTCCTCCCCTGAGGTGGGAGCAGCCAGTCCATGGTGTCGGGGGCTGTCATCTGCCCAGGACTCAATCAAGGTACCCTGAATGGAGAGAGAGAAGGGAGTCAGAGCAGAGCAGTGGAAATAGGATAAGGCAGGGAGAGTCACAAGTTGTTTGATTGGTTGGTTGGTTTGGACATATCGCTCTGTATAGAATTAAACTTCATGAGTTCCTGCCTCTATCCCATGTTCATATTATAGAAATCTCCTTCATTTATACTTTCCTGCAATATTTAACCCTTAAGGAGCACCTCGTTTGGTGTTTATTAATCTTATTAACTTCCCACAACAATCCCATGAAGAAAGTAGCGTGCCCAAACTCCCTGTTATGCCAGGACCCAATCCAGTCCATCCCTTCTGACCCCAAAGCCTGCAGTCCTGCTGAGGCCCTCTGTATGTGAGGCCCTGAGCCAGGTGCTGGATGGACTGTGGTGGACATAGTAGTGTTGGCCCTGACCTCCTGAAGCTCACTTTTTAATTGAGGGAAGTTGGCAAAATGACTGTCAAACAAATGAATATCTATGTGTGAATTATAAGATGCACAGGAAGAGGGTAAGTGAGAGAGAATCACAGGGCCTTGATTTGGATGGGGCCCCTGCCCTTAGGAAGCTCACAGTTTGGTGGTGTGGGGAGGATAAGTCAGTCAAAGAAATTATCAATGATAGAATGGATAAAGAAAATATGGTACATATACACCATGGAATACTGTGCAGCCATAAAAAAGAATGAGATTATGTCTTTTGTGGGAACATGGATGGTGTTGGAGGCCATTATCCTTAGCAAATGAACACAGGAACAGAAAACCAAATACTGCATGTTCTCACTTATAACTGAGAGCTAAATTATGATAACTCATGAACACAAAGAAGAGAACAACAGACACTGGGGCCTACTTGAGGGTGGAGGGTGGGAGGAGAGAGAGGAACAGAAAAAAATAACTATGGGGTACTAGGCTTAGTACCTGAGTGACAAAATAATCTGTACAACAAACCCCTGTAACAAGAGTTTATGTATGTAACAAACCTGCACATGTACCCCCAAACCCAAAATAAAAGTTTTATAAAAAACTGTCACAATTACTGAGATTTTTGGCACCTTCTTAAATTGTGTACGCTAGGCCAGAACCTCACTCATCTCACGCTAATTCCAGCCCTACTGGAGAGGTAGATGTTTAAGAGATGAGAATGTGCAGGGCTGCAGTTATGAAGTTTGGGCTTTTTCTCTAGGTTAGAGCTTGTCAAACTAGAGCCCTTAGGACAAATTCAATCCACTGCTTGTTTTTATAAATAAAGTTTTATTGGCACACAGCCAGCTAACCACTTACACATGGTCTATGGCTAATTTCCTGCTATAAGAGTAGAGTTGAGGAGCTGCAATGAGACTGTGTAGCCCAGAAAGCCAAAAATATTTCCTATCTGGCCTTTCCAGATAGTGTTTTCTGGCTTCTGCTCTAGACAGTGTTGGAAGTGGGAACAGCCATCCAAATGCAAAGAAACTGGTCAGTGATGGCTTCTGAACAATTCCTCCCATCAGGGCAAGAGACACAATAGGCAGGGAGGTGAGGAAGTCCAAGACAGAGATCCTCAGTCCTCAGCATTGAGAGGGTTTAGGATTCTTGGGGGTGGGAGCAATGCTAGCCATTCTTAGGGAGGAAGAATGCACAAGATTTGGTGAATGTGGGGCCATAGAGAAGACAGGGAGGACAGAGAGGAGAAAACTCTGTCTCCATGCCTGGCCTGAGAGAAAGTAGGTAGGAGGGACTGTCACGCAGTTAGCAAGATGGGGAATCCTGCAGGGTCCTTTTATGTATGTTTGCTTTTCTTCGCTTCCCAAGGTTGCTAAATCTCTAGCCAGCATCTACCTTTTTCGGGGGGAAGGGGTGGAGGTGAGGTGAGGTGGGGACAGAGTCTCACTCTGTCACCCAAGCTTGAGTGCAGTGGCATGATCTTGGCTCACTGCAGCCTCAACCTTCTGTGTTCAAGCGATTCTTCTGCCTCAGCCCTCCTAGTAGCTGGGACTACAGGCACCCGCCACCATGCCTGGCTAATTTTTGTGTTTTTAGTAGAGATGGAGTTTCACCAGGTTGGTCAGGCTGGTCCCAAATTCCTGACCTCAAGTGATCCGCCCACCTTGGCCTCCCGAAGTGCTGGGATTACAGGCATGAGCCAATGCGCCTGGCCAGTGTCTGCCTTTTTGATGGTTAAGTATGTTGCTTAGTTACTTTGACCAATCCCATAATTTTAAGTACATGGATAATATGCAGTCCATATGCATGAGCTTTAATGAGCTGATTATCATACAGGGTCAGGTTAAGGATACTTTTTCTCTCTAATGCACATGTCCAGTTCTGAAGAACTGCCCCTTGCTGGTTTGGTCCAGATCCTGCTGGCCACGGGGGTCCTTGCTTGCTTCTCTATCTTACTTTTTTTTTTTTTTTTTTTTGAGACGGAGTCTCGCTCTGTCGCCCAGGCTGGAGTGCAGTGGCGCGATCTCGGCTCACTGCAAGCTCCGCCTCCCAGGTTCAAGCAATTCTCCTGCCTCAGCCTCCCAAGTAGCAGGGACTACAGGCATACACCACCTCACCTGGCTAATTTTTGTATTTTTAGTAGAGATGGGGTTTCACCATGTTGGCCAGGCTGGTCTTGAACTCCTGACCCGAAGAGATTCACCTGCCTCAGCCTCCCAAAGTGTTGGGATGACAGACGTGAGCCACCACACCCAGCTCGCATATGATTTTTTTTTTTTAATTTTTTGAGATGGAATCTTGCTCTGTCACCCAGGCTAGAGTGTGGTGGCACGATCTCGGCTCACTGCAAGCTCTGACTCCCGGGTTCACGCCATTCTCCTGCCTCAGCCTTCAGAGTAGCTGGGACTACAGGCACCCGCCACCACACCCGGCTAATTTTTGTATATTTAGTAAAGACGGGGTTTCACCGTGTTAGCCAGGATGGTCTCGATCTCCTGACCTTGTGATCCGCCCACCTCGGCCTCCCAAAGTGCTGGGATTACAGGCATGAGCCACCGCGCCCGGCCGTGATTTTAAAAAAATTGTTCCTTTGTACTTTACAGTTTTTTGATGCTGCCGTAAATGGGCAAGAGTCCAGATTTAGGGAAGTGTTAGTGCCTCCTCCAGTCCTTTGATTCCTTCTCATCAGGGCTACTGTTGTGAGACGTTCCTTTCCTCGTTCGGGTGCTGCACGTAGGTGAATTTTTTTGGGTCATGTTTAATTTGCCAGATGATCCTTTGACTCTTTGGAAACGTTTCTCATTCCCTGGGTCTGGCTTTAGACGAGGGAGATCATGAGCTGCTGCTTCACTGTCTCCCTCAGCTCAACCCCGAAGTCCAATCCTTGAACTCCATTTTCAAAGACGGAGGCAGATGAAGGCCCAGGAGGAGGGCATTCTAGGAGGAGGGTCCCCAGTGTTCAAGGACTGAGGTATGAACCAACAGGACATGTTGCAAATGATTTGGAAAAGGCCAGAGGGACCAGTGGGTTCAGTGGTGAGGATGGAGGAGTGGACTGAGGTTGGAGAGTGATGTCATGAAGAGGATGTCATCGGAGGTTCAGGATCCAGGAGCCATGGATGGGCTGTGAGCAGCGCAGAGAGAGCTCAGTGTGTCCTAAAGACTCCCACTGGACTGTGCACAATACGTAGACTACAGAGAGCAAGGAGGCCTAGCAGTCACAAGGAGGGGAGATGAGGCCGAAGAGGTGGGCAGGATCCAGATGCTACCCAGACCTGATTTGCAGGCTGAGGTCATTTCCTGGAAAATTGCAGAATCACTATTTTGCAGGCAAGTGACACAGACATATAGGTACGAGTTGCCACCAGAATCAGGAGAGGTTCCCAGCAGGACCTTTGTGTTCAAAGCACAGCAATTCATCAATGCTCAGCATACACCTGTGCCAGGAGCTCTGATGGGATGTGGCTCCTGGAATGATCACCACAACCTTGCAAGTAGGGCTTCTCACTCCTGTTTTCCAGAGCAGGAAACCAAGGTACAGAGAGGTAGGAATTTGTCTGTCTTTTAGTCAAAAAAGTAAAAAGGACGGCACAGTGTGGATTCAGGTTGGCGATACTTTGACTCCAAAGCCTGTGTGCTTTTCACTACGTGCCTAGCTCATCACTTTGAGGGCTGTTAATTCTACAAGAACCAGCTTCTGACTTCTCCCTTGCCTGGAGGGGCTGTGATCGCTCAATCAGGCTGAGTCTCTGCAGTTTCTCATTTGTGGATCTTGATCTCCGAGTACTCGGTGTTAGTGGCCTCCTGTCCCTGCAAGTCCCGAGGCTTCACCGTCTGGAAGCTGAGGGATGCATACTGGAGCTCTTCTTCCCCCACTGAGGAGCGGGCAGAAGCTGGGGGAGGCTGGTCTGGGGGACTGTCTTCTGCCCAGGGTTCAGTCAGTGACCCCTGAGACATGGGAGAGAGAAGGGAGTCAGAGCAGAACAGAGAGGCTGGGCGCAGTGACTCACGCCTGTAATCCCAGCACTTTACGAGGCTGAGGCGGGCGGATCGCTTGAGGTCAGGAGTTCAAGAGCAGCCTGGCCAACTTGGTGAAACCCTGTCTCTACTAAAAATACAGAATTAGCCAAGTGTGGTGGTGGACACCTGTAATCTCAGCTACTCAGGAGACTGAGGCAGGCGAATCGCTTGAACCTAGGAGGTGGAGGTTGCAGTGAGCCAAGATTGTGCCACTGCACTACAGCCTGGGTGACAGAGTGAGACTCCATCTCAAAAAAACAAAAACAAACAAACAAAAAAATGCACTTGAGGCAAGAGCCTCACTCACTTCACCCTTGTTCTTGCCCTAGTGGAGAGGTAGGTGCTTAAAAGGTCAGAATGTGGCCAGGCACGGTGGCTCACGCCTGTAATCCCAGCACTTGAGGAGGCTGAGGCGGGCGGATCACAAGGTCAGGAGATCGACACCATCCTGGCTAACACGGTGAAACCCTGTGTTTACTATAAATACCAAAAAATTAGCCAGACGTGTCGGCGGGCGCCTGTAGTCCCAGCCACTCCGGAGGCTAAGGCAGGAGAATGGCTTGAACCCGGGAGGCAGAGCTTGCAGTGAGCAGAGATCGCGCCACCGCACTCCAGCCTGGGCGACAGAGCAAGACTCCAACTCAAAAAAAAAAAAAAAAGGTCAAAATGTGCACTGCTGCAGGCTATAGAGTTTGGGATTTTTACGCTAGATCAGGAGTTGTCAAACTACAGTATTTGAGTTATATCCAGCCCACTCTTTATGTTTGTGAATAAAGTTTTATTGGCACACAGCCATATGCATTTCTTTACACAGGGTATATGGCTTCTTTCTCGCTACAACAGCAGATACGAGGAGCTGCAATGAGACTGTGTGGCCCATGAAGCCAAAAATAGTTTCTATCTGTCGCTTACAGATAATATTTGCTGGCTTCTGCTCTAGACGGTATCGAGGGGTCGGGGAACAGCTGTTCAAATGCAGAGGAACTGGACGATGATGCCTTCTGGACAGTCCCCCCAGTCAGGAAAGGAGAGGTGACAGGCAGGGAAGTGAGGGAGCAAAAGACAGAGATCCTCAGGCCTCAGCAATGAAGGGTCAGGATGGGGATAGGGACAATGCAAGCTGTTCTTAGGGGAGGAAACCAACCAAACATTGTGAATTTGGGGCTACAGAGAAGAAAGGAAGAACAGAGAGGAGGTAACTTTGGCTGTGCCCAGCTGATTAGTCCTGGGGGTCATCCTGTGGGAGGTGTCCAGGCTGGATGCTGGCTGTGGAGAGTCCACAGCACTCACCTGAGAGGCTGAGCCCCTGACGGCGTTTGCATCCTCTATGCCCACATCCCCCATGCCCGCGACTGGCCTTGCTGATTTCTTCCTGCAGGACCTCACTCTGAGTGAAGAGACCAGACAGCCTTTCAGTGTGGTCAGATCGGGGTGCAGTGGGCAGACCAGGTACCCCCCATGTGTTTCCTATTAAGAGACTGCAGGGGTGACTGAGGTGGGAAAGCAGTGGTCCAGTCTTAGAGACCCCAAGTTTGAGAATAGAGACACTCTTCTCCTGGACAGTGGGTACCAAGGTTTGCCACAGACTCAAAGCTCCTCAAACACAGGCCCACATGGAATTCTCACCATGCACCTGTGACCTCCTTCTTGCCCCGAGCTCTTGACCCATCCGGGTCCCTCCAGCTCTGGCTTCAGGGATCCAGCTCCCAGCCCGCCCTCCCCCAGGGCTCTCCCTCCCTTCCTAAGGTCCACGCTCACACGACGAAGATGATGCAGAAGGACAGGAAGACCAGGGCTGTGGCTCCAGCTCCGACCGCCCCCTGAGTCAGTCCCGATGTGGCTTTACCTGTTGACAGATTGGAGTTATTTTTGTGATATATCACAGAGAATTGGGTCTCTTCTCCTCCTCCTCCCACTTCCTGTAGGGTCCTATACGTCTATTTCCACTTCCCCTTCCCAGACACAAAGAACAGAAATGAGAGAGAGGAGGACATGGAGAGACTCTCCCTGAGGCCAGTGAGGCATGCAAGTGCCAGCCATTCCTTTTTTTTTTTTCTTTACGATGTTAATATTTTATCCATCAATGAATTTGTTTTGCATTCAATTTTTACTGTTTTTAAAAGATGATTGCATTGCAGTATTATTTCATTTGATTGCTAACTTGTTGGGCTTTTTCTTTTTTTTTTTTTAATTTGATGCTCAAGGCAAGTACCTCAGTTGTGTGACTCCAGTTCAGCCCTGCAAAGAAAGGCGCTTGTCTCCCTAAACACACCTGTCCAGGCCCCATCCTCTCCCCTCTGAGATCCACACCTGCCCTCTCCCCACCCCACAACACTTCCCTGACAGGAAGAGGACAGTGGTGCTGTGGGTCCCAGGAAAGTGCTCACAGCTGAGCACAGACCAGAGCGGAGCTCCTCTCTGAAGGTCAGGGGGCTGCTCAGTGGTCACTGAGGGTGGAGAAGGGGTGTTCTCCTCCTCCATCCCCTCCCCAGCACACCGGTGCACTCACTCTGCAGGGAGACGTTCAGGGAGACCTGCTGAGAGCCCAGAAGGTTCTGAGCTCTGCAGGTGAATTCCTCTTCCTCCCTCAGGTGCACCCGAGGCAGCTCCAGCACCCCCGGGTTTGAGGGCTGTGAAGGGCACAGGGTCAGGCCTCTCCAGCTCAGGCTCAGCCTGGCAGGCGGATTGCTGTCAACTGCACAGACCAGGCGCAGAGACGGGCCCTCTGGGACTGAAAGAGATGAGCCATTTCCCAGGACTGTGGATACTATAGAAAAAGAGACAGAGGGTCAGAGAAGTACATAGATCTGGAGAAAAAGGAAGGATACAGAAAGAGACTGATGACAGCAACTGACACACAGACATAGACTGAAGTTCCAGACACATGCACTTCCACCACTCACTGTCGGGAATGTGAACACATAACGTAGCTACATTTTGCTTTTAGGAACTTAACCCACAGACTTAGATATTCCTGTGGAAGTAGATACAAGATTGTTCATTGCCGTGTTCCTGCCATAGGATAAAATGAGTGCCATGATCTTCCATTAGGAGATGCCGCAAAATCAGAGTCCATCCGTGCAGCGGAATCACACACAGCCCTAGAGGAGGGTGCGGACCGTCTCACTACGGACACCAAACCGCCTCTGATCCTCCAGGTGCACACACCAAGGCTCAGGGCAGCCTGGATGGACAGTGGCTGGTTCTGGGTAGGGGGCAGGCATCGGAGGACAGACTCTGCTCTGCAATTTGAATTTTTGCCCATGGGCATTTATCACCTGTCCAGAAGTACTTATATCAGAACTATCGGAAATAAACAGGTAAGGGTGGAGGTGCATTCAGGAGATGCATGAGAAGGAACCTCAGAGCCTGGCCCTGCTGTGTGAATGCCACCCTGTTCTTGTTTGAGGCCGAAGGGAGGTGTGTGTGTGGGGGGTCCAAGAGTGGTGATGGGAGGATGGGAACAGGCGGCCTTGGGGCCTAAGGACACAGAGGGGCCCTGAGTTCACCCACAAGGGCATCTCTGTTTCCCAAAGTGAGTTCAGGTTGAGGAATAACCCAGCCCCATCCTGACCTGAAGGCCCTGCACCTCCAGCCCCAGGGAGGGGGCTCCATCCTACCTGTGTCATTTCCTTGGAAGACAGTCATGGTCAAGTTCTGAGGGGGGTCTGGGACAGAAAGATATGGAGACCCGCATCACTGTGGGCTGGGAACACTGGCCCTGTCTGTCCCCAGGAGCCGCATAAACAGGGAAGACAGAGCCATTGTCCTCCTGACCCCACAACCAGCCCAGATTCCGGGACCCAGCACCCTGTGTCCAGGCTTGACCCCATCAGGGACCCAGGCGTCCTGGCCCAGCACTCACAGGACACGTTGAGGTGGATGGTCTTGTTCGTGGTCACACTGGCCCCAGGGAAGGTCACCTGACAGGTGAGGCTGGTGCCGTGGTCCTGGGGCTGTGGGATGAGGGTGAGCACCGAGGAGCGGGTGGTGGAGGGGTCCAGGGGAGACACGGAGGTCCCCATCCAGGAGATCATAGGGGGTGTCCCCTGCTCACAGGCCCAGGGCACAGAGCAGGTCAGATTCCGGGGGCAGCCGGACTCTAGGGTTCCTGGGAGGAGGATGTTGGGCCTGTGTGTCAGGGCTGGTGAAGAGAGGGGGACTCAGGATCAGGACGGAGGATCCATGGTGCAGCCCTGGGGGGAACTCAGACTCTGGTCCAGCTCCTGCCCTGAGCCCAACTCACTTCACCCTCAGCCCTCTCCCGGGGCAGGGGCCCCATCCCAGCCTTTCCCTGCCGCCCCCATGACCTTTCCCTGTGGCCTGTCCTGGAGCCCGTGCCTTACCTGTCACATGCACAGAGAGCGGGGCATACTTATAATTCCACTTTGTCTTTCCTCTCTCCACACGAAAGAAGTACGTCCCTGCATCACTGCTTCTGGCATCTCTGATGCTCAGGGTGCAATTCTTGGTCTGTGGGTCCCCAAGGAGGTGGAATCGGTCCCGAGTGTCCTCCCGCACTGCCCGAGCTGGGTTGTTTGTGGCCACTGGAGCGTCCCGGTCTGTATGGGCCCCTGCCCGGAACCAGTAGCCATGAACTGGGTCAGAGGAAATCCAGCCATACCAGGGGTAGGAGAAGGAGCAAAGCACATGGACACACAGGCCCTGCTGCACCGTCACAGACTCCTGCATCGTCAGTGGGTAATTCTTCTGGTTATTCCTCTGTCCCTCCACCCTCTCCCTCCCCCAGAGCAGGGGCAGCAGCAGCAGCAGCAGCAGCATGTCTGGGGTTGGAGGTGCCAGGGCCGCCAGGGAACGTCTGTTCCTCAGGGCTCTTCTCTCAGGAAGTGAGAGCTCAAGACTTAGAGGAGGCCCCACAGGAAGACAGGGGAGAGGTCAGAACAGTGACCTCCCCAGAGGAGGAACTTCACACACAGACACTGTCAGGCCTGGGTCAGCCCTGGGAGATCCACCGTCCACTACCCCATGTTCACTCCTGGGCCCCTGAGGCCAGAGCAGGAGACAGACTCGCCCAGATTCCCACCCCATGCAGGGCCCACCCCACTTCCTGCCTGACTCTCAATGCTCTTCCCCTTAGGTGACATTTTCTGCAGGGTGAAAATGAGTCCCATCTGGCCAGACCCCTGAGTCACAGGCTGTGGATGTCTGTGTAGCTCGGAGGTGGGACTCGGGGCCATGAGAGACAGGGGTGCAGGTGGGGTGAGCAGGCAGCCTCTCATTCCCCCTGCCAGCAGGTACGAGGTGGGCACCCCCTTTCTGCACAATGAGGTCAACACAGCAGAGCCGGACACTGTCCCCAAGGAGTCACTGTGCAGAGGAGACACTGAGGCTCCTGACTTCTGAGCTGTCCATAGCAGGAGCTTCAGTGGGGGGCACAGGCAGGATGGGGTCACTCTCCCCTAGGTCGGGGGTTCAGTCTCAGGGGGACCGAGCAGAGGGACACGGGGCTGTGCAGGTGAGGATTTCGCCTGTTGATACACGCCAAGGACACAGAGGAGAGCCTGGCTCGCAGGAGGTCTGGGAAACTGAGACTGTGATTGTTGTACTGTGGGGTTTGGAAGGGAGGAAATCCAGAAGGGAAGGGGCAGATTTCAAAAGGGAAGATACTTCTCCTTTCCTCACTGCTCTCTCAGCGCCACGAAGGATTTCTTCACCACCGATGTCTCGCTCAGCCACACTTCCCTGGTTACTCCAGAACACGAGGGGTCTGCCGGCCCCGGGGCTTTGCTCCTGCAGGCTCTGCTCCCGGGGGTCCAGGTGAACAGGAGATGTGGAGCGAGGACACCAGCCCTGGGGCGTCCACCCTCAGCGACGGGCAGGATTTCATGACAGAAGAAACGTGCCCCTGAATTCAACAGAAGATTTTTTGTAATTGTGTGGCTGGGCTGGGAGGAACTGGGAGTATCCTGTGTGGTGGAGCCTCCTTAGACCGATGTCAGTTTTCTAGAAATAGTTTTGGGAGAAATATAAGCCATGTAGATAAAAATATCTTCCCCCCAAGAAAACAAATCTCAGTGGTTTACACACATGAACACGCTTAGAGAAACAGAACACTGGGGACACCGCAGCACCTCCCCTTTGTTACCCCACTTCCTGTCAGCCACACCCCCACTTTCTACGGAAGGAGCCCCAGCCTCACTTTAATGCTAATGGTCTCCAGGCTTTTCTTTCTTTCTTTCTTTCTTTTTTTTTTGAGACAGAGTCTCGCTCAGTCGCCCAGGCTGGAGTGCAGTGGCGCGATCTCGGTTCACTGCAAACTCCGCCTCCTGGGTTCACGCCATTCTCCTGCCTCAGCCTCCCGAGTAGCTGGGACTACAGGCGCCCGCCACCTCGCCCGGCTAGTTTTTTTGTATTTTCAGTAGAGACGGGGTTTCACTGTGTTAGCCAGGATGGTCTCGATCTCCTGACCTTGTGATCCGCCCATCTCGGCCTCCCAAAGTGCTGGGATTACAGGCGTGAGCCACCGCGCCCGGCCTGGTCTCCATGCTTTTCTATGTAGTTTTATCATCTGTGCATGTTGCCGGGAGTACTGCAGGCCCCCATGTTTGCCCAATCACTCCCTCCCAAGAGGGGAAGTTGCAGCATTTCAGTGGTCAGAAGGGCTGAGCCATGACTGACAGTGATGTCCTGCATCTGTCCCGCAGGGCTGGGTGTCCACATCTGAGTTCTATCTTGAGCAGGAGGTGCTCAGTCAGGCCTCTCAGCCCTGCTCCCCTGAAGGCCTGCGCACCTGCAGAGCCAACACGGGCCTCAGATTAGTATCGGCCACTTCAATTCTAACTCAGGCAGGACAGGACAGCTCAGCCCCACCTGGAACTCGGGGGCCAATCCCTCAGCTTCCCTAGAGAAGAGCAGGCCTGCTCACCTGGAGTAGTAGCCCCAGGTGAGGCCATGGGGGTGGGAGAGGGAAGCCAGTGCCCGTGAGGGCGCCTGATCAGGTGAGAACCAGGGGCCCGGAGGCCTTTTCACTCACACATTTGCAACCAGAGGGGCTTCCTGGGAAAGGGTAGAAGAGTATGAGATTCTGTTCCCAGGCCTCCACCCCTGTGACAGCCCAAACACCCAACCAGGCTGCCTGCCCCAGCACCCGTCCTGCAACTCACTCTACTCAGAGGCTCAGGGAAATGTGCTGAGATCGCAGTGGGTGATGAGCCCAACAGGTCAATTCTCCTCCATTCCCAGCCTCTATGTGAGGCAGCTCCAGGCCCCCGGGTGCTGAGAGCTGGGAGGAATTCGGTGTTCTTCCCTCTCAGGACCCGCTCAGCAGGGCAGGGTGGGGAGGCGGGCTGCTGTCAGCCACACAGACCACGGGGACTCTCCCTCCAGGACAGGCCGTGATGTGCCATTGTTCAGTGTCTTTGGGGCTGGATGAAAAAAACAGAGAAAGCAGGAAGGGTGGCCCTGAGAGGTCAGTTTATCCCTTACCTCCCATTCAGAATTAAACAGAAGACACACGACGGTTTGACTCACGCTCTTTTTGGTTTTTTTTGAGACCGAGTCTTGCTCTGTCACCCAGGCTGGAGTGCAGTAGCGCGATCTCGGCTCACTGCAATCTCTGCCTTCCAGGTTCAAGCAATTCTCCTGCCTCAGCCTCCTGAGTAGCAGGGATTACAGGCGCGTCCCACCATGCCAGGTTAACTTTTGTATTTTTAGTAGAGATGGGATTTCACCACGTTGGTCAGGCTGGTCTCGAACTCCTGACCTCGTGATCTGCCCGCCTTAGCGTCCCAAAGTGCTGGGATTACAGGCGTGAGCCACCAAGCCTGGCCCGGCTCATGCTCTTATGTACACAAATCCTAGAGTCCACACTAGCTGACAGACCCTGGAGGGAAGGAGGCTGAACTGAGATTGGAAGGGGGAGTGGGTCATATTGACGCATGACGGACGGGCATCACAATGAAGGACGAGGGATGTGCAAAGGCTCTGAAACAGCCTGGCAGATGAAGGGACCTGCACATATATCTGGGGTCTTCCAAGGGGACGTGGAGGTGTTGGGGCATGACCAGCTGAGGAGCTTGGACTGAGGGTGCCGAGGAGTCTCAGGGGTGGGCCAGGAAGGGGTGGGGCTAGTACTGAGTGCAAGAAGGTCTTTCTTGGCTTGTGCTGTCAGGGGCACAGCATGGAGGGAAGATAGGAAGCTGGGGAGGGGCATGGAGCAATGATCAAGACAGCAAAGGGGCTGGGTACGGTGGCTCACATCTGTAATCTCAGCACTTTGGGAGGCCGAGGCGGGTGGATCATCTGAGGTCAGGAGTTTGAGATCAGCCTGACCAACATGGTGAAACCCTGTCTCTATTAAAGGTACAAAAATTAGCCAGGCATGGTGGCACATGCCTGTAATCCCAGCTACTTGGAAGGCTGAGGCAGGAGAATCACTTGAACCCAGGAGGCGGAGGTTGCAGTGAGCCAAGATCCTGCCACTGCACTCCAGCCTAGATGACAAGAGTGAAATTTCATCTTCAAAAAAAAAAAAAAAAAAAGACAGCAAAGGACCTGGTCATGCCGATGGAGGGGAGGGGACTAAGCAAGGAGGGCATGATGGGAGACATTGTTCAGGAAGTGAAGTTACAGCACCCACTGGCTTATGAGTGTGGTGGGTGAAAAGGGTGACATTTGCAGGAAGTGCTGCATCCCAAATGGGGTAAATGGGGGAAGAGAGACGCCATGCATAAGACGAGGATCAAGGGGCAGAAAGTAGGGGAGGCATCGAGACAGAGCTCAAAGCCTCAGTTTTTTTGAGGACTTAGGTTTGGGGACCCGGGTCTCAAGGATATCAGATATCTGAGTCCTTAGACTCCTTGTGCCCCGGCATTTGAGTCTCCGGGGACTTCAAGGCCCTTGGGCCTTGTGGGGAGGGTGGAGGCCTCCAGGTCCCTGTGTCTCTAGGGTGCAGACGGTAGTCTCCAGGTCTACTGGTTCTCTCAGGTGCTTTGGTGCCAGGGGTCTGCGTATTTAACGCCCTTAGTCTCAAGGGCCTGAGTCTCTGAGCGTCTGGGCTCCTGGGTTAGGTGAGAAAGATCTTTGGATCCTTCTGTTTAGATGTTTAGAGTCTGGGTCTCCAGCACACGCATCACCACCGCCCACGCGTGCGCGCGGAGTTCCGCTCCAATCCTCGAAGTCTGCTCTGCGGATGCGCCATCTGCGCCTTTCACACTAGCGACCAACCCCTGCAGTTTCACCTTCAATTCCCACCCGCAACCCCGCCTCAAAGGGCAGAAATCACAGGCCCTATAATCCCCTTAAAATCCTATAATAATCCCACAAAACCAGTTAATTAGAATACAACTACTTCGTCCATCCAGCAACCTGCTGGTGACAGCGCGCTGCCATGACAACAGTACACGCGGCTCCGCAGCTCCCTGCGCCCGCGCGCAGGAGGAGAAAGTAAACAGAGGGTAGTGTACTTTGGGAGCAGCTGAAAGAGCAATGCAAGTGTTTCTGGGAGTTGTAGGCCAAGCGGGATCCCGGAGCCGCAGGCGCATCCAGCGGCCCTGTCGCATGGGCTTCTGGGAGTTCTAGGCAAGAAAGCCCCAAGACCTCATGGGAGTGGTAGTCTCTGAGTCACTTCCATGCCAGGCTTCCGCGTGGTGGGCAGTGTGGGCGTCCCAGCACTGAGTTCTGCCCGGGTGAGTACTTCCTCCTGCGGTGGGTCAGCATGTGGACCCCGGCTCTTTGTTGCGGTGCCGTGGGAGGGTTGGGGGTCTCTCCGAGCGTAAGACGCCTCTGATTTCCCAGGGCCTGTGTCCCTGAGGCCTTGTAGCCAGGATTCCCACTTTGGACGCTGCGGTCCGGCCTGTCTCTTACCGGGCCACCCCCTTCCCCAAGACAGGATAAGACCATCTGCTTGCCCCCGCCCCGATGTCCATATATGCCTGTCCCCGCCCCCATGCCACACATTATCTGTCCTTTTGATAAGGCTGCAATCCAGAGGCATCCCTAGGGTCCGCGGCTGCTCTTCTGGGAGCATTTATTATTCCTTGATCCTACAGATATTTACTGAGCACCGACCCTGCGCAAGGCAGCGGGGGAGAGGGCACCAGACCAACCCTGTCCCTGCCTTGAAGAAGCAGAGAGGCAGACCTGTCACTAGTGAAGCTAGTCAGGATCAGGGCCCGTATGGAGCTGCATACGTGCAGTTCTGGGGGCCCTGGTGGAGGCGCTCGACTCAGTGACTGGGGTCCATAAAGTCTTTGAGGGAAGACGCTTACCATGCATGTCAAACCTGACGTGTCCAAATGGAATTACTGGTCTTCTCCCCTCACAAAATGGCCCCACCATCCCTCCAGTGCTCAGACCAGAACCTCAAAGTTACCTTTCATCACTTTCTCTCGTCATTGCTCCAGTCCCCAATCAGTCTTATACATGTCCTATGGGCTCCACCTTCAAAGTAGATCTGAAATTTCATTTCTTCCCACCTCTACTGCCACCACTCCTGTCTAGTGTGCTGACCTCCAGCCTTCTGTCCTTCTCCCTTACAACAGTCCTCACCACACAGCAGCCAAATGAATCCCACCTTTTTTTTTTAATTTGAGACAAGGTCTCACTCTATCACCCAAGCTGGAGTGCAGTGGTGCAATCATGGCTCACTGCAGCCTTGACCTCCTGGGCTCAAGTGATCCTCCTACTTTGGCCTCCTGAGTAGCTGGGACTACAGGCCTGCACCACCAGGAGCAGCTAATTTGTTTATTGTTTTTAGAGATGGGGTCTCGCTATGTTGCCCAGTCTAGGAATCCTTTTAAAACATGTCAGATCGTACCTCTTCCCTCTTCAAAAACCTCCCATGGCTCCCATCTCCTCCTGAATAAACCTAAAATTCCACATCATGGCCTATTAGGCTCTGCTCACTTGTGCAGCCTTGTCCCCTGCAAGGGTCTCCCTTCCTCAGGACGTGGATCCCCAGGACTGGGTGACTGTAGATTTAGGGGATGAGGAGAGATTAGTCCAGGGTGACATTATGTCCTGTCCTGCAGATGTGCTGGATGAAAAGTGGTGGCTGCTCTCAGAAGAGAGGGAACAGATGGGCAAGAACAGGTTTCTGCCTTTTGAGGAAGGTTGTCTGGGCACTTAGGGTCTGAACATCTGAAAGGTGACGCAGCCATGTGGAGGACCAGCCAGAGGGACATCTGAATATCATGATTCATAGGCGCTCACAAGAATGGAAAGACGTTGGGCACAGTGGCTCACACCTGTAATCTCAGCACTTTGGGAGGCCGAGTCAGGTGGCTCACTTGAGGCCAGGACTTCAAGACCAGCCTAGCCAACATGGTGAAACCCCATCTCTACTAAAAATACAAAAAAAAAAGAAAAAAAATTAGCCAGGCATGGTGGTGCATGCCTGTAGTCCCAGCTACTCGGGAGGCTGAAGCAGGAGAAACGCTTGACCCTGGGAGGCAGAGGTTGCAGTGAGCCGAGATTGTGTCACTGCACTCCAGCCTGGGTGACAGAACAAGACTCCATCTCAAAAAATAAAAATAAAAAATTTAAATCTCAAAAGGAATGGAAAGAGATGGGTGCTAGGCAGGACCTAAGGACATGAAGAGGCCTCCCCAAAAGAGAATTGAGCAGGAAATCCAGGAGCACAGAATGAATGAGTCAAAGTGGGGGGAGGAAAGATTCCAAGGGTTGCTGCTCAGCTGTGACAGATGTGCCTGATGGTCACTGCAGATGGGTCCTGAGGGCTGCTTCTTGGGCCCAGTGGCAGGGAAGAGTACTCAGGGCAGAGGGGAGAGCCAGTGCAAAAATCTGGAGAGGAGCGTTCCTCAGGTGTCAGAGTAAACGCCATAAAGGCTGAAGGACAGGAGGTCAGAGAAACAAGGAGTCAGACGTGTAGGGCCTCATCGGCCATTAGCAGTTATTATACTAAACTGAGATGGGATCCAAAGGAGGATGCTGAGAAGATTCAGGGCACGATCCCACTGGCTGTTCTGTGAAGGAGTGTTTGTAGAGGAGGCGAGGCAGGAGTAGGAGACCTGTGAGGAGCCCCAGGCAACTGTCCAGGAGAGAGACAGACCAGACTAGGGTGCTGCCGTGGAGATGGTCGTAAGTGTTTGGCTGTTTTGAAGCTACATTCAAACAGGATTTGCTAAATTTCCTTTAGGTACCTGGAGTTTGAAAAGGTGTGGACTTAGCCTTGCAATTTGGTGCCACCCACTGGGAGCATGACAAGTGTAGTGAGAGGAAGAGCAGTCCAGGGTCCTGGACCTCAAAGCTTCTGGCCTGAGCAGCTGGAAGGATGGAGCTGCCCTGTACTCCAGGAGAAGCCCGTTAGGTTAGAGGAATCAGGAATTTGGGTTTTGAGATGCCTAGTAGACATCTGAGCCGCACTGGTCTCTGTCCTCATAGAAGTTAGAGATGGTAAATATATAGTCACATAAAATAATTCCACCCATTGTGGTAAATCCTAGAAGCAGCGTGGCCTGCTCTGAATGGCAAGGAGGTGACTGCAGCAGTCCAGGCTGGAGGTGAGGGTGGCTTGGGGAGGGGAACTGAGCCTGGGGAGTTTTTATGGGTTCACCAGGCAGGCAGGACCAAGATTTGACTGAAGGGTTGGAGTCTTGGCTGGGTGGGGAAGGATGAGGTAGGAAAGATAACAGATGAAGGTCAAAGATGGGCCGATCCATGTCTTAATGAGGCCACAGAAGCTTGTGGGGGATTCTGATACCAGAGCTGAGTTGAGTTCAATCTTGGAGGCCCACACATTCTCTCACCCTCAAAACGGGTGCAGCCCCAGCTGGTCTCCCGAGAGGTGTGATCCAGGCTGCCTATGTGTTCCCTGGAGAAGGTGATCACCCTGCCTTTCATAGGATGCAATCAGAACCCATTCCTGGAGAGCGTATCCCATCCCACAAAGCGAAATCAATTGGCCTTTCCTGTTTTCCACCTCCCCCTGAATACAGCTTCAGTCCCCTGGCCTCTCTCTGCCCTTACAGTTATAAACCCCTCACCTCCCAAGCGCTCTTAACAGCCCTGGTGGCCCAGGCCAATGATATCTACCTTGTCCTTCTGATCAGGGCTGTAACAAGGGTGGCCTCCCTGGAGGTTGTGACAAATGGTCCTTAATATACACCCTCATCCCTCTGGACAGGATACAACCTAATCCTGGGTATAACCTGCTCGTCGCTCCCTCTCTTTACCCATGAAGCCAGCTTAAGCTACTTCTCTTCGTGCATAATGGGCGCAATCCAAGAAGCCTTCCCTAAGGCAGTGGCTTCCTTACAGTAGGACCTGATTATAACCATTCTGTCCCCAGCGCTAGAAGAAGCTACCCCACTCCCGCACGCGTCTCCCTGGTCTATTCTGGGCAGAGGTGCAATCCAGCCAATCTCCCCGAAGGCAAGGACCCTGCAATCCGGAATCCACGTGTAACCCACCTCCTCTCTCTCCCTGTCTAGGAGAAGCCGACCCCTCCCGCAATGCCCGCCCCGCCGTGCGCCTCCTGCCATGCCTCACGTGCCGCCCTCCGCCGTCCGCGCTCGGGCCAAGCGCTGTGCGGTGCCTGCTTCTGCGCCGCCTTCGAGGCCGAGGTGCTGCACACGGTGCTCGCCGGCCGCCTGCTGCCGCCGGGCGCGGTGGTGGCTGTGGGCGCCTCGGGCGGCAAGGACTCCACCGTGCTGGCGCACGTGCTGCGCGCGCTGACGCCGCGCCTGGGCATCTCACTGCAGCTCGTGGCCGTCGACGAGGGCATCGGTGGCTACCGGGACGCGGCGCTGGCGGCCGTGCGGCGCCAGGCGGCGCGTTGGGAGCTGCCGCTCACGGTCGTGGCTTACGAAGACCTATTCGGGGGCTGGACGATGGACGCCGTGGCCCGCAGCACAGCGGGCTCCGGCCGCAGCCGCTCCTGCTGCACCTTCTGTGGAGTGCTGCGGCGCCGGGCGCTGGAGGAAGGGGCGCGCCGCGTGGGAGCCACGCACATCGTGACAGGTGAGTACAGGCGTGGCGCAGAGCGGCACTCTCGGAGGCAGTGGGGAGCATGCACGGGCGAGGAGGCGGGGCCTGGAAGGGGACTCAGGCCCATGCTCCAGATGCGGGCGAGGAGACCCTGGTGGCTTAACTGGAGGATCCCCATAAGGAGATGCGGAAGTGCGCATGCTCCCGTTTGGGGCTGGGGACCTTTGAAGGTTCAAGACGCTGGGGAGAAAAAGGGGCCAGGCAGTGATCACAAAAGCTTTTGGGTCTTGGCCACCGTCTTGGTCTCCACAGATTGCCAAAGGGGTGGGAGGTGAAAGTCTCTGGAGATTAGATCTCTGGTTCTTTACTTATTTTTAAGTGTTTCTAACATGCTTGATCTCTTACGGTTCACCTTTCAGAATCCAGCTGTGTCTAAAAAGTATCTCCATCTCTTAATTCCTTTTCTTGGTTGGCCTCTCCTCTGATACTTTTTTTTTTTTTTTGAGACAGTCTCGCTCCGTCTCCCTGGCTGGAGTGCAGTGGCGCGATCTCCGCTCACTGCAAGCTCCGCCTCCCGGGTTCACGCCATTCTCCTGGCTCAGCCTCCCGGGTAGCTGGAGCTACAGGTGCCTGCCACCATGCCCGGCTAATTTTTTGTATTTTTAGTAGAGACGCGGTTTCACCGTGTTAGCCAGGATGATCTCGATCTCCTGACCTCATGATCCACCCGCCTCGGCCTCCCAAACTTGTTTATTCTCTCTCTTTCATCCATTCCTTCAACAAACAGATGCTAAGTTTCTGCGATCTGCCGATCCCAACTGTGGCCATACCAAAGTTCTTAACCACTCTGTACTTCTGTTCACCCCATCCCTAAAACAGGACTATGAATGGTACCCAGCTCATAAACTTGTTATGACAATTAGATGAGTCAGTAGAAGTATAATGTTATCTATATTATAGTTATGTTACATAACCTGTATGATATAGTATAGATTACACATTTTATACATGCTATTATCATCATCGTTGTCGGGCTAGGGCTAAGAATACAGTTATGCACAAGTTTCTACCTTTGCATGGTTATTGGGTACAAGATTATAAACACTATACATGTTATTGACCGTGCATGGACATGTTATGGACTATGTGTACACACAGAGAATCCTATGGCATGGAAGGAGTGGGGTCAAGGAACTATTTTGAAATCTGAAGGCTCATGGTGAAGAGGTAAAGGGGGTAAGAATTGGGGAGCGGTTATTGGTCTGTGAAAAGCCAATCTGGGCTGCCCTAAGAAGTCTAGTGTGGCTGGAGCCCAGAAAGCAAGGGCAGGGAAGGCTGGAGAGGTGGAAGAGGTCAGGTCTCACCCTGTAGGCTGTGGTGGAACCAGTAAAAGTGACATGAAGAGAATTTCACTTTGAAAAGCTCACCCATACCATGGTGAGGAACCTGGGTTGGAGGGGCAGGGACAAAGGCAAGGAGACCAGTCAGTGGGAAGCCAGCTGTGGTCATGGAGGTGAGAGATGATAGCTGGAGAGAATCAGCACACTCAAAGGATAGGAAGGCAAAAGTAGTTCCGAGTCTGTTGTCTGCCACCGTGCTAGGGTCACTGGCTCTGGGGAAGGCTTACTGAGCTTCATTCACTGGTGTGGCCCTTTCCTTACTGAGTAACTTTGGAGAAATCCCTAGATGTCTGTGATTGAAAATGGGAAGAATAATCCTTTCCATACAAGAACAGGCAGTGTATGGAAAGAATGAAATGCTTGAGCCGGGCACAGTGGCTCACACCTATAATCCCAGCACTTTGGGAGGCTGAGGCAGGTGGATCACAAGGTCAAGAGTTCGAGACCAGCCTGGCCAACATGGTGAAACCCCATCTCTACTAACACTACGAAATTTAGCCAAGCGTGGTGGCAGGTGCCTGTAATCCCAGCTACTTGGGAGGCTGAGGCAGGAGAATTGCTTGAACCCGGGAGGCGGAGGTTGCAGTGAGCTGAGATCGCACCACTGAGATCGCACTAGCCTGAGTGACAGAGCAAGAAAAAGAGAATGAGAGACTGTCTCGGGTTTTAAAGTTAATTTGATAGAATAATTGTACTTCTAAAAGTAATGAAGGCTTCCAGAAAAATCCCTAACTTGAAAGGTGATTTTTACCCTTTGTTTATGTACTCCATTTTCAAAGGCATAGTATAATAATTGTTGTAATAATTATTACAAAATCGGGAGCTCTTAGGTAGGTTTGTAATGACAAGGTGTGGAGCAAATCCAGTCTCCCCTAGTTAATGTGGTTTACAACTTTAAATCAATAAACATTTAACCAGATGTCGTTTGCAAACATGCCTGATCTCAAGGTCACAGGGCTTGGCAGGTCTTTGGAAGGTAACCATTACTACAAACACAATTAGAGCCAGGTTCTTGGGGGATTTTTACCATATAGACCAGGGCCTCTCAACTTCGGCCCTATTGATATTTGGGGCCAGATAATTTGTCATTAGGGAGCTGTCCTCTGCGTTATAGGATTTTAGTAGCATCTCTGACCTCTACCGACTAGATGCTATTTAATAGTAGTGCCCCACCCCCAACCTGACAACCAGAAATGTCTCCAGCCATTGTCAAATGTCTCTGGAGGAGGGAAGGAGGGCAGAATCATCCTAGATTGAGAACCACTGATACAGACTCAAGTACAACTTGACAAGACACAGAACAAGTATAGCTTCAATTTCATGGTGACCATATTTCTCACTGTTATTTCTTTTTTTTAAAATTATTTTTTTATTTTTATTTTTTTTTTCTCACTGTTATTTCTAAACAAAGATAACACAAAAACACTGCAGTTATTACAGGGGTGGTGGCTCATGCCAGTAATCCCAGCCACTTTGGGAGGCCGAGGCAGGTGGATCACTTGAGCTCAGGAGTTCAAGACCAGCCTGGCCAACATATGGAGAAACTGCATCTATACAGAAATACAAAAATTAGCTGGGCAGAGTGGCACACATCTGTGGTCCCAGCTACTCTGGAGGCTGAGGAGTGGGGATCACTTAAGCCCTAGAGATGCAGGTTGCAGTGAGCTGAGATCGTGCCACTGTACTCCAGCCTGGGCACTAAAGCGACACCCTGTCTCAAACACAGACACACACACAATAAAACAAAATGAAAAAAAAACATAAAAAACTACAGTCTGTGTTGTCAGAGGCTCTGTGTCAAGAATCATTTGTTTTCTCTGGCTGCTGTAACAAATTACTTCAAATTTCACAGCTTTAAACAACACAGATTTATTATCTTGTAGTTCTGGAAATCAGAAGTCTGGGAAGTCTCGCCAGGCTAAAATCAAAATGTCAACAGTGCTGCGTTTCTCCTGGAGGCTCTGGGGCAAGGGGGTCCATTTTCTTGCCTTTTCCAGCTTCCAGAGGCTGCCCACATTCCTGGCTGGCCCCTTCCTCTATTTTCTTTTCTTTTCTTTTTTTCTTTTGAGAAAGAGTCTTGCTCTGGAGCCCAGGCTGGAGTGCAGTGGCACGATCTCGGCTCACTGCAACCTCCGCCTCCCAGGTTCAAGAGATTCTCATGCCTCAGCCTCCTGAGTAGCTGGGGTTACAGGTGCCTGCCACTATACCCTGCTAATTTTTGTATTTTTAGCAGAGATGGGGGTTTTGCCATGTTGGCCAGGCTGGTCTTGAACTCCTGGCCTCAGGTGATTCTCCCTCGGCCTCTCAAAGTGCTGGGATTACAGGCATGAGCCACTGTGCCCGGCTCTTCCTCCATTTTCAAAGCCAAGGATGACAGGTTGAGTCTTACACCGTTTCCGTCACTCTAACCTTGCTTCTGCCCTCATACCCCCATATGCAGTAGGCGGGTGGCAAATGAGGTATCCCCAAGTTCCCCAGGGAGCTTGTGTATGTTCCCCTCTCGATTCCTGCTGTGTGCACCTCCGGCCACCACCTGGCTACACCACAGTGCCCAGGGGTCTCCATGGCCCAGTCTCCCTCTCCCGGTCTCTGGGTCCTAGCTGTCCTATGGTGCCCAGAGGGGCGCCATAGCTCAGGCTCCCCCTCCCTATCTCTCTCTGGGTCCTGGCTGCCCACTATGTTCAAAGGTCTCCATGGTCCTATCTCTCCCTTTTCAGCCTCCCTCCTCCACTCTAAGGGTCTTTGTGATTCCCTTGAGCGCGCCTGGATAACGCACCAGACTGTCCCTGTTGTAAAGTCAGCTGATTAGCAGCCCCAGTTCAACTTGCAACCGTAATTCCCCTTTGCCCTGCAACCAAACATACTAACAGGTTCCCAGAATTAGGCCATGGACTCCCTAGGCGGTAGGGGAGAGCGCAGCCTGCCTACCCCAGCAGCTCTCTTGAGAATCTTGGTTAAGTGCCTTAAACGCCATTCTGATTTTTGTGTACAGTTTGAATTGCGGTTTTAACTGAGGCTGATAAGGTTATTAGCAGCATAATGCACTTTTACTTCCTATATGAAAGGGCAACTAGCATAAGGTCCACTATGCAGTAGGCGGGTGGTACATGAGGGCACCCCCATGTTGCGCCAGGGGAGCTTATGTTTCTCTTTGATTTTTTGTTGTGCCCACCTCCAGCCTGCACCTGGCTGCTTCACGGTTCCCGAGGGGGTCTCCATGGCTCGCTCTCCCCCTCCTCGTCTCTCTCTGGGTCCTGGTTGCCCACAGTGCCCCAGGGGTCTCCATGGCTCTCTCTCCCACTCCCTGTCTCTGGATCCTGGCTGTCGCACGTTGTTCGGGGGTCTGTCTCCATGGCTTGCTCTCCCTCTCGCCGTCTCTCTCTGGGTCCTGGCGGCCACACTGTGCCCTGGGTCTCCGTGGGTCTCTCCTCCCAGTCTCTCTCTGGGTCCTGGTGGACCCTTGGTTCCCCGGGGGGGGGGGGTCCCTGACCAGCAGCGCCCTCCACGCCCCACCTCACCCGCTCCCGTCTCTCCCCACCAGGTCACAACGCCGACGACATGGCGGAGACCGTGCTCATGAACTTCCTGCGGGGCGACGCGGGGCGGCTGGCCCGGGGCGGGGGCCTGGGCTCTCCGGGCGAGGGGGGCGCCCTGCCGCGCTGCCGCCCACTGCAGTTCGCCTCGCAGAAGGAGGTGGTGCTGTACGCGCACTTCCGCCGCCTCGACTACTTCTCCGAGGAGTGCGTCTACGCGCCCGAGGCCTTCCGTGGTCACGCCCGGGACCTGCTCAAGCGCCTGGAGGCGGCGCGGCCGTCGGCGGTGCTGGACCTCGTGCACTCGGCCGAGCGCCTGGCGCTGGCCCCGGCCGCGCGGACCCCGCGCCCCGGCGCCTGCTCCCGCTGTGGGGCCCTGGCCAGTCGCGCGCTCTGCCAGGCCTGCGCACTACTGGACGGCCTGAACCGCGGCCGGCCCCGCCTGGCCATCGGCAAGGGCCGCCGGGGGCTGGACGAGGAGGCGATACCGGGGACACCCGGGGATCCGGCCCGGGCCCCCACCTCCAAGGCCGTCCCCACCTTCTAGCGACTTCAGGCCTCCTGCCGGGATCTGACCCCCCCCCCGGGTGGGGGCTGCCTGTAAATGACACTGTGAATAAACCTGTTACCTTACCGGGCCTTCCACGTGGGGTTGGGAAGGAGATGGCGGCCTGTTGACCTGAAACCCTGAAGAAGCTAGGACCCCAGACTTTGGGGTCTTAGGGCGGACGGCTCTCGAGTTGGGCTTCTGGCTCTGAGGGAGGAGGGGGCTGGGGGACCATCCTGCGTCTGAGAGAGGAGAGGGCCAGGACTAGGCCTAGAAGAAGTGGTGCTAGGGACCCCAGGCATCATCTGTGGTTGAGGAAGGAGGACCTGGGATCGTGGACTCCTGGGTCTCAGGGAGGAGGGGACTGAACACCTTGTGATTCCTGAGCGAGTGGAGGTTGGTTGGGGCCTCCTGCCCAGTGCCTCTGCTGGTTCTGGGTGCGCTCAGGAGGGTCTTGACCTGATGTTTCCTGTTTGCCCACAGTGGGGTAAGCAGAGTGACATGACTTGATGGACACACGCCATTCACAGCCCCCATCACGATGCCTCCCTTCCAGCGCTTCGTGTGCAGTGCACGCTGCACCTTCATTTCGTCTCCACCACGGCCTCACTGGCTATAGCCTGAAGTGGTAAATGGCCCTAAGACAGCCAGTCGGAAGGGGTCACACCGAGGGCTCCCTCCAAAGCTCTCGAGGATTGAAGATCGTGGAATTGGCCCTCCCCCACCCCACCCCTCCCGAATCTTTCCTAGTATCTCTGTCACGGGTGAGGAGGGGCTGGATGGGTTCCCCAAACCTTGGACTCTGGAAGCAGGGTTGTGAGCCTGTCGGTGACTTAGCCTCTTTCATCTCCCATTTCTCCTCTGAAAATGGAGTCAGCCCCCTTGCCCGCGCCCCCCCCCCATCTCCCCGCATCAAGGCACCATTGGGAGGAAGCGGAAGATCAGAGAAGTTGAGGTGCTCAATAAATGGTGACCACTTGGACTTGGTCGTTCGTGTTACTGTCTGCCCACCAGGGGGCGCTGGGTTCAGGGTTGCTGTCCTGTAGGTATGGGGAGATTGTGAGAATCTCAAGCTTCCTAGGGAGATGGTGCTCTCAGTCCCACCTCCAGGACTTGTTGGGCTGGCTTCTTGTCAGAAATGCCCCTTCTTCCCATCGCTCTGCTCAGATCCTCCAGGGTCCTCCTGGAAGGCTTCTCAATTGTCTTCTCCCACCTCCCAACCCTGGGCTTGGTATTCTCCCAAACCCCTGCTTCTCAGTCCCGTCCTCACTGTGTGGCCACCCAGACTTGGGCTGGAGGGCAGGGATTCACTCAACACATGTGTATGAGCACCTCCTTTGCATCAGGCACTCCTCTGGGTTCTAGGAACACGGCAGTGAGCAGGAGACAAGTCCTTGCCCTCATGAAGTTCAGTCTGGGGGAAATGGACAGTAAGCACATCAATATGTAATGTCAGATAGTGATGAATGCTACAAATAAAAAAAAATGATGAGAGACAGAAAGAGCTCGTAGCCATAGGGGTCAGGGAAGGAAGGGCCTTAGAGGACGTGACGTTATGCACAGACCTGCAGAAGCAAAAGAACGAAGCTTTGAGCCATTTGGGGGAAGAGCTTTCCTGGTGGAGGGAACTGCCAGTGCAAAAGCCCAGAGGTGGGAATCAGCTTGCAAGTGCAGGGAACAGCACGTCCACTGTGGCGGGAACAGAGTGGGTGAGGAGGAGAATAGCAAGAGATGAAATGAGCTGGTAAGCAGGGATGGGCCATGCATGGTCTTCTGTTGGCAAGAAAGACTTGTGTTTTAGGAGTGATGGCAGGTCTTTGGAGGGCTTTGGTTCCAGCAGTGTGTCTAATTTCCATTTCCTAAAAGTTACTCCAACTGCTGTGAGGAGAATGAGCTGTAGGGGGTGCAAGATGATCAAGATCAATTGCATAGGATGACGCTTGTGTGCCAGTCCTGGTGCCAAGTGTGCCTACCTTCCTCATTAGCTCAGTGACATGAGGAATGGGTTTTCAGCAACAATGTTTTTTTAACTGGTATGTAGAAGGAAAAAGTTTATTTTTTATTTTTTAATATTATTTTATTTTTCCATAAGTTATTGGGGTACAGGTGGTATTTGGTTGCATGAATAATTTCTTTAGTGGTGATTTGTGAGATCCTGGTGCACCAATCACCTGAGCAGTACACACTGCACCGTATTTTTTGTCTTTTATCCCTCGTCCCCCTCCCACTCTTCCCCCCAAATCCCCGAAGTCCACTGTATCATTCTTATGCCTTTGCATCCTCATAGCTTAGTTCCCACATATCAGTGAGAACATAGGATGTTTGGTTTTCCATTCCTGAGTTACTTCACTTAGAATAATAGTCTCCAATCTCATCCTGGTCATTGCAAATGCTGTTAATTCATTCCTTTGTATGGCCGAGTAGTATTCCATCGTATATATATATATATATACCACAGTTTCTTTATCCACTCATTGATTGATGGGCATTTGGGTTGGTTCCTTCAGCACCAATTTTATGAAGGATGAACTTACAACCCAGAGAGGTGAAGTAAGTTGCCCGGGGCCACACTGCAGCAAATCAGCAAAGGAGCTGGGGCTCTGGACACTTTGGCTGGGCTGCCTGCTGGAAGCCAGGGGACCTAGGTTCCTATTGCTGATGTGCCAGGGATTTACCATGTGGCTTTGGCCAAGGGACCGCTTCCCTTCTGTTCGTCGGAGTTTCTCCCCCTGCATGGGGGGGTGGGCAGTGGGTTAGATTTCTTTTGTGGTTTAAGGCACTCTCCAATTGAAAATGCAAACCGTATGTATAATTTAAAATCTTCTCATAGCCGTATTTTTAGAGAAGGGACACAAGTGACATTTAAATAAATTTATTTGACCCACTTATACACAAATTATAATTTTAATATATAATCAGTATGTTAAAACTTAAGTGAGTTTTGTTTTGTTTTGTTTTGTTTTGTTTGAGATGGAGTCTGGCTCTGTCGCCCAGGCTGGAGTGCAGTGGCCTAATCTTCGTGTAATCTCGGCAAGCTCCGCCTCCCGAGTTCACGCCGTTCTCCTCCCTCAGCCTCCCGAGCAGCGGGGACTACAGGCGTCCGCCACCACACCCGGTTAATTTTTTGTATTTTTAGTAGAGATGGAGTTTCACCGTGTTAGCCAGGATGGTCTCCATCTCCTGACCTTGTGATCCACCCGCCTCGGCCTCCCAAAGTGCTGGGATTACAGGCTTGAGCCACCATGCCCAGCCGCGAGATGTTTTATACATGTTTTTTCATATAGAGTGTTCGAAATTCAGTTTGTATATTACACTTCCAACCCATCTCAATCCAGACTCCCCACAGTTCAGCCGCCACATGGGACTCGTGGGCGCCCCACTGGACTGCGCAGGTTTGCAATGTGCTTCTTAGACCCAGACTGCCTGAGTTCAGAGTCAAGCTCTGCCGGGCGAACTGTGTGACCTTGAGCAGGTTCCTCGGCTGTACAGTGTGGGGAGGAATGGTACTTCTGCCCTGTGGTTATTGTTAATGAATACATACCAGTGCTTAGAAGAGCGCCTGGCATTTAGTGAGTGCTTGCCATCCCTCTTAGCCTGGGCTTGCAGCCTTGCTTATGGGTTACTCTGAAGAGCTGGGGTACTGGATGTGGTGGCTAACACCTGAAATCCCAGCACTTTGGTAGCTGAAGCAGGCAGATCACTTGAGGTCAGGAGTTCGAGGTGGAACCCTGCCTTTACTAAAAATACAAAAAAATACAAAAAATTAGCCAGGCGGGCTGGCAGATGCCTGTAATCCCAGTCACCCAGGAGGCTGAGGCTTGAGCCCTGGAGGTGGAGGTTGCAGTGAATCATGATCTGGAGATCTGGCCACTGCACTCCAGCCTGGGCGACAGAGCCAGGCTCCGTCTCAAAAAATAAAACAAAACAAAACAAAACAAAATAAAAATAGTCAGGCGCAGTGGCTCACGCCTGTAATCCCAGCACTTTGGGAGCCCCAGGCGGGAGAATCATGAGGTCAGGAGATTGAGACCATCCTGGCTAACACGCTGAAACCCCGTCTTTACTAAAAATACAAAAAATTAGCCGGTGTGGTGGTGGGCGCCTGTAGTCCCAGCTACTCCGGAGGCTGAGGGAGGAGAATGGCGTGAACCCGGGAGGTGGAGCTTGCAGTGAGCCGAGATGGCGCCACTGCACTCCAGCCTGGGCGACAGCAAGACTCCGTCTCTAAATAAATAAATAAATAGATAAATAAATAGATAAATGAAAATAAAAATGCTGGGGGAAGGTGTTCTTTTCGTCTCTGGCCACAAGAGGTCGCTGTGACCTCACCTGTGCAGCCGGTGGTCATTGACAGCAAAGCCAGGTCTCCCCTTCCCCTGCCCAGACTGGGAGCTCAGGTGTCTCCGGCCACCTGTCCGTTGGTCTCTGAGCCAGTCCTCAAGGGTGAGAGACAGGTTGGCAGAGATTTAAGGCCCCGTATAAACACCGGACACTCCTTGACCTCAAGACCCCTGTGTCATCCACTCAACAAATACTTTTTGAGCATGTGATTTGTGACAGCAGTGAACAGACCAAAATCATGCCCTGAAGGGAGAGACCAAAAAACACTCAGAAAAATAAGTCAAATATGTAGTATGTTAGATGGTGATAATGACTTCTATTTAAGTAGGAGGGACAGGGGAGGCTTCAAGGAGGAGATATTCAGGGAAAGGTGTAGGGTGAGGCAGAGAGCACGGGGGTGGGGGGTCTCGGGGGAAAGTGCTCCTGGCAGGAAACAGCAAGTGCAAACTCTGAGATTGAGGGAAAAAGCAGAGGGGGCAGGTGGAGGAGAGAGGTGAGAGGGAGAGGCGACTTTGGCCTGGCCTTTGGTTCTGAGCAATGCAGAAGCCATGGAGGATATTTGGGCAAAGGAGGGATACTGATCACCCCTTTATTCACACAGCAAACATTTCCTGACACCTCCTTGGAGCTGGCGGGCCCTGCGCAGGGCGGTGGGGCAATGCAGCTGAGTCAGCCCTGGTCCCTGCCCTCAATGGGCTCCCTGTCTGGCAGCAGAGGCGGGCAGGGACACTGGCAAGTCAAGACCCAGAGGGATACGTGCCACGGTGGGGCTTAGGAGGAACACAGGGGAGGCCCAAGGTGGGGCTTCTAACTCAGCGTGGTGCGTCATGGAATGCTTCCTGAAAGAGGTAATGTTTAAACCGGGAGCTGGAGATGAGTAAGAATGAGCACAGGAAAGGCGAGATGGGGACAAACGTGCAAGGCAGAGAGAACGGCAGGCACAGAGGCCTGCAGGCATGGGAGCCCCGAGTCCCTGCGAGGCTTTGCCGCTCCTCCTCGTGCAGGGTGGTGGAGGGGGTGGCCAGCCCTCCATAAAGCACTGGAATTCTTCTGGCCGGGATGGGGCCCTGGGGAGGGTTAGAGCAGACAGGGCCGGCTCTGGGTGTCAGAAAGATCCCTCTGGGGCCATGTCCAGGAAGGACTGGAGTAGGGAAGATTCTGAGCCAGGAGGTCAGGGAGAGGGCTGGGACAAAGGTCTGGGAATGGATTTGGTAGCCAAAACTGGGGCAGTGGCAAGGGTGTCAGGATGGTGAGAACGGATGTGAGGGCTATTTAAGAAGTCCTCACCAAGAGCTGGGAACCCTACTGAATGCGGAGAGTTACGTGTACTCAAAGGCAGTGTAAATCCAAGAGACGTTTCTCCCAAGCAGGCTGAACAAAAACAACAACAACAAAAAGATGTTCGCCACGTATGCCAGTGGCCATGGTAAACCCGGGAGATTCTTTTGCTGAAGGAGGAAGGTTTAGTAAATATGGAGGGCAGGGGCAGGGAGCTGCTGAGGCTGGAGGCCCAAGTGAACGCAGACGGTCCTTTAGCTAAACAGGAGGCCCCAGTCTTCATGGGGACAAAGGGACTTTTGCTGTGGCCTGTGTTCTCGGCAAACACAGCCCCTACATAAACACAGCTGAAGGTGGCAGTGGAGCGAAGCACCAACGTCTCATCCCATCGGGTCCGAAGCATTCTCCCTGCTGCAGGGATGTGGAGCCCAGTCTCGGAAAGACCGGCTTCCCCATCTTCCACCTGTGTGCTCTCCGGGGGCTGAGTCACTGGAGATCACTGTCAGGTCTGAGGAGATGGGAACATTGAGTGCAGAGATTCTGGAGAAAAGCAGAGATTCCAAACAGGCTCTGAGATCATCTTCCTCCTTCAGCCTGTTTTCATAGAGCCCCTGCCACATACCAGGCAGCAGACGTGGCACCAGGGATTCAATAACAAGATAAACAAGGTCCCTGCCCTCGCGAAGCCTCAGTTCTAATGAGAGCCGTCTCTTCCTTCCACAAAGGTTTACTGAGCACCTCCTATGTGCCAGGGCATAGGGGCAGGTAAAGCCGGTGAAAATCCCTGTGCAGTCAGGGTTGGCACTCAAGCTGTGGGAGAGAGACGACGTAAGAGTAAGAAAGTAAATAAATAAAACATGAGAGACATCCGACAGTGATAAACACCATAGAGAGGAAGAAAACCAGCAATAATAATAAACAAGGAAGCAAACGGATAGAGCAATTACAGATCGAAATAAGGTGTAGGAAGGAAACCCACAAGAAGCTGAGATAGAAACTGGAAGGGAATATGCCAGCTCTAGAGAAGGTGGTCAGGAGATGACCTTTAAGCTGAAATCCGAAGGAATATCACAGGCAGAGTGGTGGGAAGCGTGTCCCAGGCAGAGGGAACAGCAAAGGCCAAGCCTCTAAGTTGGGAAAGCACCTCCTGTGTTAAGAAGATGGAAGATGTTCAAGGGGAGCAGAGGCACAGTACACAATGGGGTGATGAGGTTGGAAGGATGGACAGAAGCCAGACACCGAGTGCCTTGGAGGCATTTGGGTTTTATTATAATTGCAGTGGGGACTCACGGATGGGTTTTAAGCAGGTTTTAACATGATACTGTTTTAAGATGACGTTGGCTGCCAAGTAGAGAATGGACTTAGCAGGGCGAGGGAGGGAGGGGTTGGGGGTCGAGGCTGGAAGCAACGAGACCAGTTTGGATGCTCTTGCACCTGTGTAGGTGAGAGATAAGGGTGACTTGGAAGAGGGTGACTGAGAGGAGACAAGTGGGCGGATTCTTTTTTTTTTTTTTTTTTTTTTTTTTTTGAGACGGAGTCTCGCTCCGTCACCCGGGCTGGAGTGCAGTGGCCGGATCTCAGCTCACTGCAAGCTCCGCCTCCCGGGTTCACGCCATTCTCCTGCCTCAGCCTCCCGAGTAGCTGGGACTACAGGCGCCCGCCACCTCGCCCGGCTAGCTTTTTGTATTTTTTAGTAGAGATGGGGTTTCACCGTGTTAGCCAGGATGGTCTCGATCTCCTGACCTTGTGATCCGCCCGTCTCAGCCTCCCAAAGTGCTGGGATTACAGGCTTGAGCCACCGCGCCCGGCTCGGATTCTTTACTGTGTACTTTGGAGCTAAGTGACAGGAGCTGCCAAAATGGGAGATGAGAGCAAGGGAGGAATCAAGGACGCTCCCAGGCGTCTTTGACCCAAGCACCTGGGGAGAGGATGCTAACTTAGAGGAGACACAGGGGGAAGGTTGGGGCACACCATGGAGCTTAAACAGAAATAAATGGGGGGTAATAGAGGTGGGATGGGGGGCAGGAATGTTCACTGCCCATCGGCCGAGCCTCAGGGGCCTCCAGCTTTGCACACAGAGGCTGCCTGGCACAAAGCAGTTTTCAGTGCCAGCTCAGAAACGTCTGAGAGATTCACCCGGAGAGAGTTTGGATCATCAACAACACACATGAGATCAGAAGCAGAGAGGCATCAAGTCAGGCTGGCTGGGGTTCAAATCCCAGCCCTTCCATGCCACGTTAAACAACTGACCTCATTTCTCTCCACTTCATCATCTGTAAAATGGGTGTCATCGTGTCTCATAGGGCTGGTGGGAGAATTAAGGGAGACATGGCACACAGCAGGGACTAGGAAAGTTGCCAACCAAAAGCCCATCAGGACCCGAGGGAAGACAGAGACGGGGGTCTGTCCACTCATCCCACGACCATTCACGGCGTGCACACTCACTCCAGGCCGTTCTAGGAGCTGGGGACCCATCAGGGAACGAGGCAAACAAAACTCTCAGCCCTCGCTGACATGGAAACGGATCTGCAGACAGAGTGGCATGGTGTCTAACAGACGAATGATCTGGGTTTGAGGCCTGGCTGTGCCACTTGCCCAGGTTACTTGTCTAAGGCCCAGTTTCCTCATCTATAACATGGTACTAATGAGAGTCCCTCGCCCCACGGGGCTTTCACGAGGATTAAATGTGAGAAGATGTATGTGAAGCCCTTGGTGACCGGCCCCATTGCTATGATAAGTGGACAGAGGGACAGGCACTGGCTGACACACGCAGTGGGGAGCTTCAGGAGAGAGGACCCCCCCAACTTTCAAAGATAGGACCCCCCCAGCTTCTGCATCCCACTACCTCCACGTGGCCAGAGACCACCTCCCCCGCCATTGTTCCCACAGTCACACCCAACCTCTATCTCCATCCGGAAGGGCTCCACCTCTGAAACCACAAAATCCCACAGCCCACAGCCTCCCGTGCCTCTGTGCTGTGGTTGTGGGCGCCATACCTGTTCTTCCACCTTAAAGACGTCTGACCCTCCTCAGGCAGCCTCCCCACCAAGCCCCCTTGTCTCCACCCCCTGAGAACTTTAGGCTGAGTGCAATAAGCAGGTCACAAGAGGACAACTGTAATATGATTCCTTTGGGCCGGGTGCACTGGCTCACACCTTTAATCCCAGCACTTTGAGAGGCCGAGGCGGGAGGAGGATCACTTGAGCCCAGGAGTTCAAGAACAGCCCCAGAGTCCCCTCTGCCCTGGCGACCCTCAGCTCCCCAGTCCCAGCATCCCTCCCGCCATCACCCAGTCCTGCAGGCGCCTTCTCTTTGTCTACATCCAGGAAGTTGGAGGAAAAAAAAATCCACCAACTGCTGAGAAGGTGCCCCTTGAAACATGATCCTCAGCATCACCTGGGCCCCTTCGCCGCCACCCTCAGCCTTCCAAGCCCCACCCACCAAGGCCCCTTGAGATGAGCCGACTGACGTCTCCTGGGAAGAAACAAGCCACAGGACAGACCAGCCTCGACTTCCTGCCATCGGGCCCACACCCTACCCGCACCTGACCTGCCCTTTCCTTCTTCCTTCCTGAAACAATGGAAGAGGCATCTTTCCCCATGTCTGGGGCTGATCCCACCACATCGCTGGTTGCACCATCCACTCCTTTGTTCTTGAACATTTCGTGAGGTGATTAAGAGCTCCCCACCTGGGTTCAAATCATGGCGCCCCCATTCAGCGTTGTGTAACCTTGGCGAGTGGCCGAGCATTTCCGTCCAGGCTTCCTCCATCTGTACAATGAGGGGAGTAACAATACCGGAGGTACTCGCGAGCTCTCCCATGGCTAGGGGAAGGTGTCAGCGAGTTAATTCTCATGAAATTGTTCAAATCGTGTTGGACACACACATCGGTGTGCAAATGAACTTGATAGTGGCCTTGGGAGACAACAGAGGAAGAGTTAAGACCGTGGAGTGGAGGTTCAGACAGTCCTGGAGTCTCTGCTGCCTCCTGCACCTACCAGCTGTGGGACCCTGGACAAGCCACCTCCTCTCTCAGCCTCAGTTTCCCTGTCTGTAAAATGGGGACAAGACAGTGTCTCTCCTGAGGAGTCCAGACTTTCCATGACCTCACAGCCTTCATTGTTTATTCTCCCCTCACCCACTCAGCCCCCTACTGGCCGTCTTGCAGTTCCCAAACCTACAGACCCCTTTCACTGCAGGGAGGCCCTTGGTGCCACCTTTTCATAGACCCGCATAACTTGTAATGTCATATATTGTATTTATTTACTTTCTTTTTCTTCCAGAATATAGAGATCAGTAGGGCAAAGATTTTTTTTGGAAGGGGTATCTTTTGTGCTCATTGCTGTATCCTCTACAACTATGAGGGTGTACACAGTAGGTGCTTGATAAATATTTGCTGAAAAGAGGTGGGGGAGAAAAGGAAGGCAGATGGGAGAAGAGGGAGGGATGAAGGGAAAGAGGGAGGAAAACAAAGGGAAAACACTAACCCAGATAAAGAACTTGGCTGGTTAAACAGAATCTGGTCTATATACACAATGGAATAGCATTCAGCCTTAGAAAAGGAAAGAAATCCTGGCACATGCTACAACGTGGATGAATGTTGAGAACATTAGGTTGAGTGAAATAAGCCAGTCACAAGAGGACAAATATAATATGATTCCTTTTGGCCAGGAGCAGTGGCTCACACCTGTAATCCCAGCACTTTGAGAGGCTGAGGTGGGAGGAGGATCACTTGAGCCCAGGAGTTCAAGACCAGCCTGGGCAGCATAGGGAGACCCCATCTCTACAAAAAAGAAAATTTTAATTAGCTGGGCATGGTGGTGTGCACCTGTAGTCCCAGCTACTCAGGAGGCTGAGGTGGGAGGATCACTTGAGCCCAGGAGGTTGTGGCTGCAGTGAGCTATGACTGCACCACTGCACCACTGCAGTCCAGCCTGGGTGATAGAGTAACACTTATCTCTTAAAAAAAAAAAAAAAAAAGGCTGATTCCTACTGATTCCTATTATGTCAGGTACCTAGATCTAGAGTAGTCAAATTCATAAAGACAGAATGTAGAATGATTGTTGCCAGGGGCTGGGGGACGGAGAAGCAGGGAGCTATCATTTAGTGGGTGCACAATTTGGGGACAATGAAAATGTCTGGGGGAGTTAGAGAGTAGTGATGGCTATACAGCAATGCGAATCTGCTGAATCCCATTGAACTGTACCTAAAAATGGTTAAAATGCTAGATTTTACGCTTTTTTTTTTTTTTTTTTTTTTTTGGTAGATATGGAGCCTCACTCTCTTGCCCAGGCTGGAGTGCAGTGGTGTGATCCCGCCTCACTGCCTGCCTCAGCCTCCCAAGTAGCTGGGACTACAGGCGCGCGCCACCATGCCCAGCTAATTTCTTTTGTATTTTAGTAGAGACAGGGATTCACCATGTTGCCCAGGCTGGTCTCAAAACTCCTGAATTCAGGCGGTCCGCCCTCTTTGGCTTCCCAAAGTGCTAGGATTACAGGCGTGAGCCACTGTGCCCGGCCTATGCTATGTTTATTTTACAACAATTAAAAAATGGTGAAATTTTCTTAAAGTTTAAACATTTTTAAAAAGGTCTCATCTGTCAGGCACAGTGGCTCACACCTGTAATCCCAACACTGGGAGGCCAAGGTGGGTGGATCACCTGAGGTCAGGAGTTTGAGACCAGCCTGGCCAACATGGTGAAACCCCGCCTCTACTAAAAATACAAAATTTAGCCAGGTGCGGTGGCGGGCGCCTGTAGTCCCAGCTACTTGAGAGGCTGAGGCAGCAGAATTGCTTGAACCCAGGAGGCAGAGGTTGCAGTGAGCCGAGATCCCGCCACTACACTCCAGCCTGGGTGACAGAGTGAGACTCCGTCTCAAAAAAAAAAAAAAAACAAGGTTTCATCACAGTCCCTGGCTTTGCTGAGCACAGAATACATGTGACCGATTGTCTTTGTTCCAAGTGCTATCCGGGTTTTCCTTTCTCATAAACAGCCATCACTGTCAAGCTCCCTTCTCCTCCCCTAACAGCCAAGAGCTGTCTGCACCTGTGGTCTCCTCTGCTCCTCCCAGCTTCCACCCCTAGCACACCACAGAAAACCTTTCTCTCCAGAATCACCCATCACCTGTCTTCCTTCCACAGGCATCTGGCCCCGCCCCTGCCCCCGCCACTCCCTCATTTAAAAAATGCTCTCTGGCTGGGCACAGCACGCTGGCTCACGCCTGTAATCCCAGCACTTGGGGAGGCCAAGGCAGGCAAATTGCTTGAGCCCTGGAGACCAACCTGGGCTACATCGTGAGACCCCGTCTCTACCAAAAAAATACAAAAATTAACTGGTTGTGGTAGCACGTGCCTGTAGTCCCAGCCACTCAGGAGGCTGAGGTGGGAGGACTGCTTGAGGCCAGGAGTTCAAGGCTGCAGTAAGCTGTGATTGCACCACTGCACTCCAGCCTGGGCAACAGAGTGAGACCCTGTTTAAAAAGAAATAAAAGCTCTCAACTTTCCTGACACTGCTCCCTCCTGGTGTCCCTCTTAGCTCTTCAATCACTCCTACCCCTGGGGTAACTGCTTCTCATCCCCTGAGCTGTGAGTCTTCAGTGGGGTCCTCTCACCGTATACCCTCTCCCTAGGTGGGCTCCACACCGCTGGTGTCCAGTGCCATCTGTGCCATGACGCCCCATCACTCTGAGCTCCAGACCCGAGTATCCCAAAGGATTCTGCTCTCCCCTACTCAGGATCATGCCACCACCCCCCATTACCCTTGGAGTAAAATTCTCACCCCTGCAGCACCAGGGCCCTACTGGTCTTGGCCACTCCTCTCTCCTATGCTCTGAGCTCTCTCACCATCCTCCTGCCCCACCATCCCTACTGGAAACCACTCACCTCCCTGCTACCCTCTCCTCACACTGTCCATCCTCCCTGGCAAACTCCTATTCATCTGCAGAACCTGGCTAAGACAGCCGCTCCTCCCGGAACCCTTTCCCACACCTGGGGCTCCATCCAGCCCCTCAGCCTCCTCCGGGGGAGCACATGTGACACCAGATGGAGTTTCCTGTGGCCCCGCTGGCCTGTCTCACCAGACCGTGAGTTCACACAGGAGCAGCGACTGAGGCCCTGTGTTCATTCATTCGTCAGATCTTTGTCGATGCCCATGGCACAGCAAACAAGACCATGCCAAGCAGGTGGTGGAGTGGTGGAGCGAGATACCCCGGGAACCTAGAATGTGGTGGGAAGAGGACCCAGCAACCCGGCCACGGCACGATGGGCATTGAGGGCCGGGCTGGGGGCGGCGGGTCCTTGGGAGCCACGGGCAGTGAACAGGGTCTCATCGGCTACATCTCCAGCTGTGTCCCTACCTTTGAGCTGAAGGCCTTGGGAAGCCTTCCAGGCATTCTGTGCCCTGGCTCAGGCTCTGCATAAACACAAGAACCCCCTCTTTATTTATTTGTTTGTGTGTTTGTTTGTTTATTTATTTATTTTGAGACAGAGTCTCACTCTGTCACCCAGGCTGGAGTGAAGTGGCTCAGTCTTGGCTCACTGCAGCCTCTGCTTCCCGGGTTCAAGCGATTCTCCTGCCTCAGCCTCCTGAGTAGCTGGGGCTATAGGCACCCACCACCATGCCTGGCTCATTTTTTTTTTTTTTTTTTTTTTGTATTTTTAGTAGAGATGGGGTTTCACCATGTTGGCCAGGCTGGTCTTGAACTCCTGACCTCAGGTGATCCACCTGCCTTGGCCTCCCAAAGTGCTGCGATTACAGGCGTGAGTCACCGCGCCTGCCCACCCTCCGCCCACCCTTTAAAGAAAGGATTCTCTTGGATCCCAGGGAAAGAGTGGCATAAAGGAGCCGCTCTCGGGCTCCTGGGGGTTGACCAAGGCCTTCTGCTTAAATAGAGTTTCTTTTTAGGAACAAGGAGACCTTGTGTTTACTAGGAAATTCTGTTTTATTTTTAACTTTTTCCTTTGAGATAATTACAGACCCACAGGAGGCTACACACACAGTGTCGGGAATCTCCCTCACCTCCTTCCCCCCGTGGCGACACCTCGTGTAACTGTAGGTCCAGAATGGAAACCAGGAAATCAGCACAGAAACCAAACTATTAACGAGACTGCAGATCACACTGCGGGTTCATTTTTCACACGCGCTTCTTTGCACATGTGTGTGTGTGTGCACACGTGGGCTTCTGTGTCTCTTTATCTCATGTGTAGAATCGTGTCATCACCGCCACATCCAGCGCAGAGATGATTCGTCACCACAGAGCGGCTCCCTCCTGCCGCCCCATCCCTGGGTCCCAAGAGAATCCTTTCTTAAAAGAGGGGGTTCTTGCCGGGCGCGGTGGCTCACGCCTGTAATCCTTGCACTTTGGGAGCCCAGGGAGGGTGGATCATTTGAGGTCAGGAGTTTGAGACCAGACTGGCCAACATGGCGAAACCCCGTCTCTGGCGAAACTAAAAATACAAAAAAATGAGCCAGGCATGGTGGTGGGCGCCTATAGCCCCAGCTACTCAGGAGGCTGAGGCAGGAGAGTCGCTTGAACCCGGGAGGCAGAGGTTGCAGTGAGCCGAGATTGAGCCACTTCACTCCAGCCTGAGCTAAAGAGCGAGACTCTGTCTCAAAAAAAATATATATATAAATAAATAAATAATTTTTAAAAGTAAATAAATAAATAAAACATGAAGAGGGGGTTTTTGTGTTGACGCAGAGCCTGAACCATGGCAGAGGAGGCCGGGAAGGCTCCCCGAGGCCTTCAGCTCACACAAAGCAAGACGGCCTGTAGTTAAACAGAAACAGTTCGGGAATCACAGAAAGGCACCTGGGGAGAGATGGGCGTGTGCATCCAGATGCAGGTGCACAGACAGTGCGTCCCCAGGTGCAGAGACAGATCCAGGCCAAGTACCAGCTCAAAGCGCCAACCTAGGTGGGTGTCCAGGTAGAGGGAGGCTGAGTCAGGCTGAGGCCGGGGTAACAGTTGGGGTAGCCGAGGGAGGCAGGCAGCCTCCTGAGTCACCACGTGGTCCAGGTATGGGGCTGCCCAGGCCCACAGACAGACACAAGCATTGGGGAATGTAAGGGGCTGGGGGAGGGGCTGAGGAGGGTAGGCCCTCCCCCAAATGAGGATGGAACCCCCCCAACTCCAGAACCCCTCTGCAGGCTGGCCAGATTCCTTCCCCACCTCATTCACTCTCTCTCTCCTGTTCTCTACCCTCTACCATTTTGAATTTCCGACCCCATCTCTTAAGACTCTGTCCTTCTGTGTCTGAATCTCTGTCCCCTTCTCTTTCTGGGTCTCTGTCCCCCTCTCTGGGTCTCTGTCACTCTCTCTTCGCATGTCCAGCTCTCACTTTGTCTCTGTACCTAGCTCTTCCCCACCCCTCTGCAGATCCCAAGTTGGGGAACGGCAGTTCTGGCGCCAACCTTCCTGCTCCCTGCTGGGGCCTCTGCTCCCCCATCTCTTAGGAGTCGAAAGTGAGAAAGCAAGGTGGGCAGCTCTGCTCCAGGTCCAGGTATCTCCCACCCACCTCCTGCCTGTCTTCCATCCCACCCCGCCTCTCCCTCTCTCCCTGGCGCTGCCATCTCTCATCTCTGCCTCTGTCTCCTCTGTTATTGTCCCCATCCCCTGTAGGTGCCCATCCTTCCTGTCTCCCCTCTGCCATCAGCCTGCCTGTCCTGTCCTCTTTCTCCCACCATGTCCCGTTCTCTTCCACGTCTCATGCCCACACTGCCTTCATCATCATCATCGCTGTTGTTCTGTGTGTTTGTGGTGAGTGCCTCGTGGTGGGGGCGTCTCAGCCTCTCTCCCCTCTCTCCACTGTTTTCTCTTTCTGTGTGTCTGTTTGCATTCTGTCTCCACCTTCTTGCCTCCGCCTTTTGCTTTTCTCTCTCCACTTCTCCACACCCGTCTCTCTCTGCACCTCTGTGTCTCCCTCTTCCTCTGTCTTTTTTTCCCACCATCTGCCTTTCCTGTTCCCTGTCACAGCCAGCTTCCACCTCTTTCTCCACCTCTCTCCTCCGTTCCTCCTCTCATGAGCACATCTCCCTCTGTGCTCGCATTCCTGGACCCCTCTCTCCACTGTCCTATCTTCTCATTCATTTTCCCAGCCTCTCTCTCCACTGTCCTATCTTCTCATTCATTTTCCCAGCCTCTCTCTCCACTGTCCTATCTTCTCATTCATTTTCCCAGCCTCTCTCTCCACTGTCCTATCTTCTCATTCATTTTCCCAGCCTCTCTCTCTCCCCCTGCCTCTCCCTCTCTCTCACTCTCTGTCTCTGTGTGTGTGTGTGCGTGTGTCTATGTACCTCTCTGTCTGTCTCTGTCTTTCCATCTCTCTCTGTCTCTCCATCTCTGTCTCTCTATCTCTGTCTCTCTGTCTCTGTGTCTCTCTGTCTCTGTCTCTCTGTCTCTGTCTCTCTATCTCTGTCTCTCTGTCTCTGTGTCTCTCTGTCTCTGTCTCTCTCTCCATCTCTCCCTGTCTCTCTCCGTCTCTCTCTGTGTGTGTCTCTGTCTGGCTCTCTGTCTCTCTGTCTCACTCTCTGTGTCTCTCTGTCTCTCTGTGTCTCTCTGTGTCTCTCTCTGTGTCTCTGTCTGGCTTTCTCTCTGGCTCTCTGTCTCTCCATCTCTTTCTGTCTCTCTCTCTCTCTCTCTCCCCTACTGTGACTCCCTCTCTCAGTGCCTCTCTTCCTCCCTCTCTCAGCCCCTTCTTGCCCTTTCCTCTGAGGCTCCCCACCCTGGTTTCCTGACTCCACCACCAGATCCACCACCTCCAGCAACTGAGAACCCTCCCGTGCCCACCCTGCCCTGGGGTCCCCTCCCAGGATTCCTTCTAGATTATAGCATCTTCCGGGGGCGGGTTCTCATGAACAATTGTGGCTGCTTTTTTGGCCAGAGAGGGGAGGGAGGGGATGGGATCAGGGAGTTCTGGAATGGGAACTAGGCAATAAAAAAAAAAAAAAAAATCAGAAGCAGGGCAGCAGGAGGTGGGGGCAGGGCCAGCTGTCCTGACCAGGGATAAAAGGCTTTGCCAGCGTGACTAGGAAGAGAGACACCTCCCCTCCTTCCTTCACCAAGACATCAAGGAGGGACCTGCGCCCTGCTCCTCATCCTCCCGCCTGTCGCCCGCAGAGCCTGCAGGCCCCGCCCTCCTGGTCTCTGGTCCCTACCTCTCTGCTCTGTCTTCATGTCGCTGAGGGTCTTGGGCTCTGGGTAAGTGGCCCTCGCTGTCTCTGCCTCTCAGCCCCTGGTTCTGTTGAAGGTTCCTTCTCTCTCACTTTCTCTCTGCATTTGACAGAACCTGGCCCTCAGCCCCTAAAATGTTCCTCCTGCTGACAGCACTTCAAGTCCTGGCTATAGGTAAGAGAAGGGTTGGGTATGACACAAGGGGCTCCCCTGGAGACTCTGAGAAGAGATGGGGAATGGGTCCTTGGGGCCCCTGGATGCTCATGGTGACCTCGTAAGAAAGAGCCGGGAGTGGTCTGGGGATCATGGCGGGGGAGCGTGCTGGAGGCCTAAATTCCTAGTTGTGGAGGTGCTGGGAAATGGCGGGACTGGGGAGAGAGGTGTTTATAAGATCTGGTGCAAAATAAATAAGGAATCGTAGAGAACTATTAGGTCCTGAGTGGGTCATAACAGAAAGATCACAGGGTTCTACCTGACTGTGCTAGGAAAGAAAACGTGGGAAAGATGTTTTGTTGTCAGAGGGAAGGTGGAGAAGGACGATGGGGTGGCGGGATCGTGCTGTGGGGTGTGCGAGGTGGCTGGGGGCAAGTGTGGGGCAAGAGATGGTGGATCCTTGGGGTCCCACTGAGTGGGAACTTTGGGGAAGAGACAGGGAGGCCCTGGAATGTGTTGGGGAAGGACTCACAGGGGGGAAATGTGGCATATTTCGAGAAGTGATCACAGAAATTATGGGAGCGTAGAGCTGAGGGTCGTAGATGTAGCAAGGTCCTGGATAAGGTGGCCATGGCACAAAATAAGAGATGCTACGGAGGTGACTTGGGAGATGAGTCAGAAAACTCTCTGTGTTGGGGCAATAACGGGGTCACTATGGGACATGTCTCACCCTGGGTGGGATGGATAGAAGTGGGCGGTTTAGGGGTTAGACCAAAAGGAAGGGGATTTGTCAGTTCTGGAATCCTACAAACTTGCGAAGTGGAGAGTGTTTGCTCATCTACTTTCCCCACCCAATCCTGTCCACTCCTAGACATGACACGGAGCCAAGAGGATGAGAACAAGATAATTGGTGGCTATACATGCACCCGGAGCTCCCAGCCGTGGCAGGCGGCCCTGCTGGCGGGTCCCGGGCGGCGCTTCCTCTGCGGAGGTGCCCTGCTTTCAGACCAGTGGGTCATCACCGCTGCTCACTGCGGCCGCCCGTAAGTGACCCCCTCCCCTGTCCCTGTGTCCAGTGAATTCTAGAGTCTAAAGCCCTAGAACTGAGCTGAGAACCTGGATCTCTGTGTAGAACCCAATGTAGTGGCTGGCTCCTGGTTTGAGGTCTAGAGAAGAGCCTGGAACCAAAACCACAGCTCGGGATGTGGACTCCTCCGTAAATCTCGAACTCAGCGTAGGTTCTGAAGGCAGATGGGCAGCTTGGAACCCGTGGGCCTGCTGAGAACCAAACATCTAATCCAGTGATTCATCCAGAGGCCACGCATTACATCAAGACCAAGCTTAGCCCAATCCAGATTGGTGGCTGAATTCAGGACCCCGTCTACATTCAGAAACTAAGGAGACTACGTAGAACTCAGAGCCCAGTTCAGGACCTACAGTCTAGCCATAAATCCAGAACTGAAACCCTGCTCACAGCTGGAACATACAACTCTAAGAATAGAGGCAAAATCTGGAGGCTGTTCCACATCCAAGGTTTCGTTCAGAGTCCAGTCTATAGCTCCGCTATGAGCAGCCTAGAATACAGACTTCAACCCAGTGTTTAAAGCCCAGAATGTGCCTGGCGCAGTGCATGCCTGTAATCCTAGCACTTTGGGAGGCCGAGGCAGGCAGATCACCTGAGGTCGGGAGTTCGAGACCAGCCTGACCAACGTGGAGAAGCCCTGTCTCTACTAAAAATGCAAAATTAGCCAGGTGTGATGGTGCATGCCTGTGATCTCAGCTACTCGGGAGGCTGAGGCAGGATAATCACTTGAACCCAGGAGGCGGAGGTTGCAGTGAGCCGAGATCGCGCCATTGCACTCCATCCTTAGCAACAAGAGTGAAACTCCATCTCAATAAATAAATACATACATAAATAAACAAATCCCAGAATGGAGATCCTAATCGGAAGCCCCATATAAAACCTAGACCCCTCCTAAATTCTAGATCTGAACTTACAACCCAGACCCCAGCCAAGAAGTCAAAATACCTATAAGCCATGTCTATGCCATAAACAGAAGGTCAGTCTAGAACCTAGAGATCAAAGCTCAGGCCAGAGTCTAGAATATAAAGGCCAGAATGCAAATCAGACTCTAGAATCTTGGATCCAGGCCATAACCTGGAGCTCCAACTAGAACCCAGAGCCCAACCTGAGGTCAAGGGCTCAGATCAGAGTCCAGAACCAAGAGCCCTATAATCCAATATGAAACAGACCTGTAGAATCAAGAGCTCAGACCAGTGTTGAGAGCCCTGACCCCAGCTGGCGCACAGAGCTCATACTGTTGTCTAAGAACGGCTCATAAACCAGAGTTTAATAAGGAACCCAGAGCACCATCCAGAAATCGGAGCTATCAATGTGTCCAGAACCCATAGCCCAGGTCTTAATCCATTGCTCAAAATAAAACCCTCAGCCTATCCCAAAACAGAAACCCAACATCAGACTCTAGGAATTAAGTCACAGCCGGGCACGGTGGCTCGTGCCTGTAATTCCTTTACTTGGGAGGCCGAGGGGGGCGGATCAGTTGAGGTTGGGAATTCAAGACCAGTCTGGCCAATATGGGTGAAACCCCGTCTCTACTAAAAAATACAAAAATTAGCTGGGTGTGGTGGTGGGCACCTGTAGTTCCAGCTACTCGGGAGGCTGAGGTGGCTGAGGCGGGAGAATCACTTGAACCAGGAGCTGGAGGTCGCAGTAAGCTGAGATCGTGCCACCGTACTCCAGGCTAGATGACAGAGCGAGACTCCATCACAAAAAAAAAAAAAAAAATCAAGTCATAATCCAGGTTAGATCTAGAATCCTGATCTTAGCATAGAGTCAAAAGTCTAAGATGTCTAGAACCCAGAGCCCAGACTAGAAACGGAATGGAGCCTACTCCAGAATATCAGTTCTGATTTACAGCCTAGAGTCATAATGCAGTTTCACTTACAACTCAAAGCACAGAGCCCAGCACAGACCCTGGAACGGAGCCAAGCTCTCCCAATCATCACCTTCTTCCCAAGCCAGGAGCTGGAGCTCAGCCCAAGAGCAGAAGGAGAGGCAGCTGGGGCTGGGCCGAGAGAATGCCCTGGTCATGGGGAAGGGCACAGGAGGCCAAGAATGCTCGGCCGCCGTTAGTGAGAAGCAGGCTAGACCTCAGGGAAGACTCATCACCTGGCCAGGGAATCGGGCGGGAGGGTGGGGAGGGGTCTCCGGCTCAGACACTGAGCAGCACTTCTCTTGGGGGTCGTGGCCAGGATCCTTCAGGTCGCCCTGGGTAAACACAACCTGAGGAGGTGGGAGGCCACCCAGCAGGTGCTGCGCGTGGTTCGCCAGGTGACGCACCCCAACTACAACTCCCAGACCCACGAAAACGACCTCATGCTGCTGCGGCTCCAGCAGCCCGCGCAGATCGGGAGGGCAGTCAGGCCCATTGAGGTCGCCCAGGCCTGTGCCAGCCCCGGGACCTCCTGCCGAGTGTCAGGCTGGGGAACTATATCCAGCCCCATCGGTGAGGACTCCTGCGTCTTGGAAAGCAGGGGGCTGGGCCTGGACTCCTGGGTCTGAGGGAGGAGGGGCTGGGATCTGGACTCCTGGGTCTGAGGAAGGAGGGGCTGGGCCTGGACTCCTGGGTCTGAGGGAGGAGGGGCTGGGGGCCCGGACACTGGGGTCTTATGGGAGGGTAGACCCAGTCATAATCCTGCAGTGCTCCCCCAGCCAGGTACCCCGCCTCTCTGCAATGTGTGAACATCAACATCTCACCGGATGAGGTGTGCCAGAAGGCCTATTCTAAAGCCATCACGCCTGGCATGGTCTGTGCAGGAGTTCCCCAGGGCGGGAAGGACTCTTGTCAGGTAAGGCTCAGGATGGGAGCTGGGGGAGGGATTATGTGGGACTGGGATTTAGGCAGACAATGTCAGGAGCATGGAATTCTGCAGAGGTCTTCAAAAGAGAGTGAGCTGCAGGGATGGAGAGATTCCGATAGCCAGGCTACCCTGCTTCCTAGCCCTGTACCCCCTGGGTAATGGACTCAAAGCATTCATGCCTCAGTTTCCTCATCTGTCAGGTGGGGATAACCCTCTTAGGGTAGTTGGTGGAGTAGGATGAGGCAGGTTGGGGAAAGATCGCAGAGTGGCATCTGCTCATATGGGTCTGGGAAAGGCTGTGCTGAGGCTTCTAGAAATCTGAATGCATCCTTGAGAGAGGCAGAGACGGGGAAATAGAAAAAGAGAGACACACAAGTGTTCTACAGATGGAGCGAACAGAGAGGGGCCCGGTGAGACTCAAGGGACAGGCAGGTGCACACAGAGACAGAGCCAGACCCAGTGGAGGGGGAAGGAAGTGCCCTGACCTCTGGGATTGAGACCTCAGAGCTGGGGCAGGACTGTGTCCCTAACTGTCCACCCCAGAGTCTCTTCCTGTCTCCCTGACTATCTCTGCTTCTTGGGTTCTCTGTGCCATGGCTCTAGCCACCTGTCCATCGGTGTCTCTATCTCTGTTCCTCCCCCTCAGGGTGACTCTGGGGGACCCCTGGTGTGCAGAGGACAGCTCCAGGGCCTTGTGTCTTGGGGAATGGAGCGCTGCGCCCTGCCTGGCTACCCTGGTGTCTATACCAACCTGTGCAAGTACCGAAGCTGGATTGAGGAAACGATGCGGCACAAATGATGGTCTTCACGGTGGGATGGACTTCGTCAGCTGCCCAGGCCCTCCTCTCTGCACTCAGGCCCCAGTCCCTCCTCCCTCAGACCCAGGAGTCCTGACCCCAGCCGCTCCTCCCTCAGACCCAGGAGCCCAGGCCCAGCCCCTCCTCCCTCAGACCCAGGAGTCCAGGCCCCCAGCCCCTCCTCCCTCAGACCCAGGAGCCCAGGCCCAGCCCCTCCTCCCTCAGACCCAGGAGTCCAGGCCCCCAGCCCCCTCCTCCCTCAGACCCAGGAGCCCAGGCCCCAGCCCCTCCTCCCTCAGTCCCAGGAGCCCCAGTCCCCCGCTCCTCCTCCCTCAGACCCAGGAGGACAGGTCCCAGCCCCTCCTCCCTCAGACCCAGGAGTCCAGACCCCAGCCCCTCCTCCCTCAGACCCAGGAGTCCAGGCCCAGCCCCTCCTCCCTCAGACCCAGGAGTCCAGGCCCAGCCCCTCCTCCCTCAGACCCAGGAGTCCAGGCCCAGCCCCTCCTCCCTCAGACCCAGGAGTCCAGGCCCCAGTCCCTCCTCTCTCAGACCCAGGAGTCCAGGCTGCAGCCCCTCCTCCCTCAGACCCAGGAGGACAGGCCCAGCTCCTCCTCCCTCAGACCCAGGAGCCCCAGTCCCCAGCAACCTGATCTTTACTCCGGCTCTGATCTCTCCTTTCCCAGATCAGTTGCTTCAAGCGTTTTCTCCCCACCATGCCCCCACCCTTGCTGTGTCACCATCACAGAGGAACAGAGGGCAGGAGCACAGACACCTTAAACCGGCATTGCATTCCAAAGAAGACAATTTTTAACATGCTTAGTGTCTCTAAAAACCGAATAAATAATGACAATAAAAATGGAATCATCCTAAGTTGTATTAATTCATCCATTTATTTATTTTTTATATTTTGAGACAAGGTCTTGCTCAGTCTCCGGCTGGAGTGCCGTGACACAATCATGGCTCACTGCAACCTCAACCTCCTGGGCTCCAGTGATCCTCTTACCTCAGCCTGCCGGGTAGCTGGGACCACAGGTGCCTGTCACCATGCCTGGATACTTTTCAAATTTTTTGTAGAGACGAGGTTTCCCTGTGTTGCTCAGGTTGGTCTCGAACACCTGGCCTCAAGCGATCCACCTCCCTCAGTTTCCCAAAGTGCCGGGATTGCAGGTGTGAGCTGTCGCGCCCAGCCTCATCCATTCATTTAATTACTTCAAGAAACAGGTACACAGTGGCCTCACCATGCCCAGCCGGGAGCTGTGTACTGACAAGTGGCTGCCTCCCTCTTTGCGTGGTTTTCCTCGGGAATCCCCCGTCCACCCCACTGTATCAGGTTTCTAGACGGTAACACCTCAGCCCTGCAGAGTGACCTTGAGCACGACTGCCTTCTACCAGCCTCCTCCCTGGAGCCCCTGTGGTCCAGGGCAGAGAACTAACTGCCTTGTTTCCTGGAAAATTCTATGCAAATGAAGATGTCCTCTTTTTCCTAATCAGATCTCAGGTGAGGAGAGTTGAGTTAATCACAGGCTTCAGTTCCTGTCCAGGCAAAGCCTTTCTCTCGTTTTATTAATTTATTTCCACTCTTCATCTCTGGCTGTGCTCCCCTCCCTTCCCACAGGCACCGACACAGATGACTTTGAATGCCCTGCATCCTTGGAAAACAACGCAGTGTCACGGTGTTGTTTCTAATTTACATGAAACCATTGTGTTAGGAATCTCATTCTCTTTCTTACTTTCACTCATCAACAGCTATTGAGTACCTACTACACGCCAGGCATTGGTCTATTTATTGGGCATCTGCTATGCACCTGGTATTGTTCTGGGTGCTGGAGGAAGCGCTGTGAGCAAGCCAGTCAGAATCCCTGCCCTCACAGAGCTTATATTCTAGCAGGAGATGACAGACAAGAAGCCATAAACATAATTTTAAAATAAAGCAGAGTCTCTGTGAGTAACGAGGTCAATAAACGTGGGCTGGGCGGCAGGCCCAATGTGTGCCAGGACCAGCTCATACATGCTCGCAGGAGTCTACCGGCAAATTTTCAGGAATTTCGAGAGCTGGTTGCTAAATGCAGCCATTATTAAAAATTAAATTACATAAGCTTATAATTACATAATTGATTGAAAAAATTGTCAGTAAATACTCAAAACTCAACTGTTGCTAATTATTTCAATGAATACCTATGCTTGGGAGTGAGGTATGTCTCTTGTACTACGTCTGTAATGATGAGCTTCTGTACATCTCTTTCCAGCTCCCCAACTCTGTATGCACCAGTAGCTTGACAATAGCCAAAGTAGGAGTATTTACTGCACTGAAATTGAAAAACACTAGAGATAGGGCTTTGCTGGACAGTCATTGCCAAACCTTTACCAGGCACCCTTGGATGGGTCTGCCTGGGAATGACCTAATGATCTTAGTGTCTGTCTTCTCAAAGTTCTGTGCTTGGATACTACAGAGTACAGATAAAATAGAATGTTGTACTCACCTTATGTTCTATGGAGACAGCACAGTATTGGGGAACCCGAAGGTGGCAGGTTTGGGACATGCACGAAAGATTGCTGGGAAGTAGAGGCTGCCTCCTTTTTCCTCATCCTCCCACCCCTTCCCCCAGCTTCTGGTAACCACCATTCTACTCTCTTCTTCTAAGAGTTTGAGTTTTTTAGATTTCACATATAATTGAGAAATTACATGTGATTTCACATATAATTGTGAAATTATATGTGATTTCACATATAAGTGAAAATATAATTATGTATGATTTCACATATAACTGAGATCATGCAGTATTTGTCATTCTATGTCTGACCTATTTCACTTAACACAGTGTCCTCCCGGTCCATCCATGTTGTCACAAATGACAGGATTTCTTTCTTTTATAAGGTAGAATAATATTAAATTATACTGATATTAATATATTACATTTCCTTTATCCACTCATCCATCAACAGACACACAGGTTGTTTTCATATCCTGATCATTATGAATAATGCCACCACGAACATGGGTGTGCAGATATTACTTTGAGATACCAATTTCATTTCCTTGCACCAACTTACATTCCCACCAACAGGGTACAAGGATTCACTTTTTTTTCCCCCACATCCTTGCCAAGGTTGTTATTGTTTGCCTTTTCTATACTAGTCATTCCAAAATGTGGGAGGCGATATCTTACTGTGATTTTAATTTGTGTTTCCCTGATGATTAGTGATAGTGAGCACCTTTTCATATACTTGATCCCTTGTATGTCTTCTTTGGAGAAATGTCTATTCAGGTCCTTTGCCCTTTTTTTTTTTTTCCCGGAGACAGAGTCTCCCTTTTGTCCAGGCTGGAGTACAGTGGTGTGATCTCAGTTCACCGCAACCTCCACCTCCTGGGTTCAAGCGATTCTTCTGCCTCAGCCTCCCAAGCAGCTGGGATTACAGGCATCTGCCACCATGCCCAGCTAATTTTTGTATTTTTAGTAGAGACAGGGTATCATCATGTTGGCCAGGCTGGTCTCAAATTCCTTACCTCAGGTGATCCACCCACCTCAGCCTGCCAAAGTGCTGGGATTTCAGGCATGAGTCACTGCGCCTGGCCCTTTGTCCATTTTTTAATTGGGTTATTTGTTTTCTTGCTGTTGAGTTTTTGCATTCCTTATATATCTTGGATATTGACCCTTTATCAGATACATCATTTGTAAATATTTCCTCCCATTCGGTAGGTTGTCTTTTCACTCTGTTGATCATTATCTGTTGGTTGTTTCCTTTGGTGCACAGAAGCTTTTTCATTTGATACAACCCCATTTGTTTTGTTGTCTGTGCTTTGATATATTTTATTATTTAGATATTTTATATCTAAAATATTATTGCCCAGACAAATGTCAAGAAGTTTTTTCCCCAGGTCTTCTTCTTATCATTTTACAGTTTCAGGTCTTATGTTTAAATCCTTAACCCATTTTGAGTTGATTTTTATACATGGCATGAGATAGGAGTCCAATTTTATTCTTCTCCTTGTAGGTATCCAGTTTTTCCAACAGCTTTTGTTAAAAAGAATATCCTTTTCCTTTGGGTTAAAGATCAGTTGGCGGTAAATGTGTGGATTTATTTCTGAGCTCTCTGTTCTGTTCCATTGATTATATGCCTGTTTTTGTGCCAGTACCATGCTGTTTTGGTCACTATAGCTTTGTAGTATGTTTTGAAATCAGACAGTATGATGTCTCCGGCTTTGTTCTTCTTGCTCAAGGTTACAGGGTCTTTCATGGTTCCATATTTATGATTATTTTTTCTACTTCTGTGGAAAAAAAATGCCATTGGAATTTTGATAGGGATTGCAATGAAAATGTAGATAGTTTTGGTTAGTATTGACATTTTAACAGTATTAATTCTTCCAATTCACAAATATGGGATATCTTTCCATTTCTTTATGTTGTCTTCAATTTTTTTCATCAATGTTTTATAGTTTTCAGTGTACAGATTATTTACTTCCTTGGTTAAGTTTATTTTTAAGCATTTTATTGTTTCTGATGCCATTGTAAATTGAGTTGCTTTCTCAATTTTTTTCTAATAATTCATTGTTAGGATGTAGAAACACAACCAAATTTTGTATCTTGCAACTTTACTGAATTCATTTATGAGTTCTAACAGTTTTTTGGTGGACTCTTCAGGGTTTTCTGCATATAAGATATGTCATCTGCAAACAGAGGTAATTTTACTCTTTCTTTCTGATCTGGATGCATTTTATTCTTTTTCATGCCTAATTACTATGGCTAGGACTTCTAGTGCTAATGTTGAATACAAATGGCTAGAGTGGGCATCCTTGTCTTGTTCCTGATCTTAGAGGAAAAGCTTTCAAGTTTTCACCCTTGGGTATGATGTTAGCTGTGGATTTGTCATATATGGCCTCTACTGTGTGAGGTACATTCTCTCTATACCTAATTTGTTGACTGTCTTTATCATGAAATGATGTGGTATTTTGCCAAATGATTTTTCTGTACCTATTAAGATGATCATATAATTTTTATCCTTCATTCTGTTGAGGTATATCACGCTTTGTGATTTGTGCATGTTGAACCATCCTTATATCCCAGGGATAAATCCCACTTGATCATGGTGTATGATGTTTTTAATATGCTACTGAATTTAGTTTGCTAGTGTTTTGTTGAGGATTTTTGCATCTATATTCATCAGAGATATTGGCCTATCATTTTCTTTTCTTATAGTGTCCTTGTCTGAGTTTGTGGAGGTTGCATCTTCTGTGTCAAGGTGATAAACACACACTGTGGGTTTAATACACAGCAGTCATACAAGCCCTATAGGAAAAAGGAGACAAAAGAAGCTGTGTACTTGAGTAGATTTGGGCCCCCAGTGACATGATATAACTCACGCTATAATTCTCATCCTGCATCCTTCTACAAAGCTAAGTAAAAATAGTTTAAAGATTACTTTAATCATTTTTGCAACTCAAAGTTCCAGTTGTGTTGGTTGAGCACCATATTTTGTTGATTTAAAGACACATTCTTTTCATATTTTTAACATCTCTGAAATTAGGAGGCATCTCACATCTTAATTCAGCGTGATGTCTTACATGTCATAATTTAATTGACAACTTCTTTTTCTTTCTGAGTGGTCTACAAAATAACAGTGCAAATATAATCAACAGTATTTTACATTCAATTAAATAGTGTGTGAAGGAAGGCAAGTGTAGGTGAGGAGTCAGTTTGTATTATGAAATAGGTCGTCTGATTTTGTCAAATAATCTTCTAACGATCTATCTGCATCATTGTTTGCTCATCTAGTTCATTGCTTCTAACTGCCCCAGAGTCTTCTAGACATATGTTGTCCAATATGGTAGCCATTAGCCACAAGTGGTGTGGCCATTTAACTTTTGATTAAAATTAATTAAAATTAGATACACCTTAAAATTCCATTCTTTAGTCATACTCACAACATTTCAATAACCATATGTGGCTAGTGGCTGCCATATTGGACAGCATAGATATATTATAGATAGAATTATTTCCATCATCACTGAAAGTCCCACTGAACAGCACTACTCTAGTTTTCACCCTTGTTTCACATAGCGTGGTGCAGAAAATAGCAGCTTCTGAATCACCTGGAGCTTATTAGAACTGGAGTCTTAGATCTCACCCAGACCAACTGAATCAGAATCTGCACTATATATAACAAGATTGCCAGGGCATTCAGTGCGTGTTAGGATGTAAGAAGCACCACTGCATAGTATACATCCACCATGTTTAGTAACCCGGTCCTCCGATGATGGATACCTAGGTTACCTTCACTTTGAGTGTGCCACTTATACATCTATATAAGACTCCTCTTGACCATTCACACAGGAGTGGGACCAAGGGGCCTAAAGGCCTATTATTAATCAATTTCACCAAATATTGGCAAGTTTTTGTCTAAAAAAGAAGTGTTTGACCAGGTGCGGTGGCTCACGCCTGTAATCCCAGCACTTTGGGAGGCCAAGGTGGGCAAATCACGAGGTCAGGAGATAGAGACCATCCTGGCTAACACGGTGAAACCCTGTCTGCGCTAAAAATACAAAAAATTACCAGGCGTGGTGGCGGGCGCCTGTAGTCCCAGTTACTCAGGAGGCTGAGGCAGGAGAATTGCTTGAACCTGGGAGGCTGAGGTTACAGTGAGCCGAGATTGCACCACTGCACTCCAGCCTGGGCAACAGAGAGAGACTCCATCTCAAAATAAAACAAAACAAAACAAAACAAAACAAAAATTAGGGTTCTTCCCTCTCCATGCCTGCAACAATATCCATATTTATTCATTCAGTAAAGAAGAGTTTTTCCCTTTCCACACCTTCAACAATATCCATATTTGCCGTTGACGGTTCCTATGGAAGTGAACAAAGGGGGACGAATGCAGAAATAAAGACAAAGACAACAGATCTGTTTTGAAAGAAGGGGTCAGGGGGCTCCTTGCTTCTGGTGAGCAAAGGCAGCCTTGAGCTTCTACAGCCCTTCATTTATATTAGGTAGAAAGAGCAGGGAGGGAGTGGTAACGGTTGGTCAGCTGCTTAATTTATCACAGGTACATATAACTGCTTTCTTTGTATAACAGCCTTCAGATGTTCCTTCGGATAATCACAAGGAACACTGTGCTTAGCCCTCAGCACCTTTTCAGGTGGCAGATGCAGTTGTCAGTTTTCCAACATCCTGCTTTCATGAGAACAGTTTTCTCTTTGCTCATACAGCCTCCAGTGGTAAACTGAGTTGGTCACGACCCCCATTTTCTCGGCCTGTACCACATATTTATTCATTCAGTAAATATTTAATGCCTATAGTTCATTTACTTATTCAGCAAATGTTCATTAAATCTGATTGTGTACCAGGTATTGTTCTAGGAGTAAAATATTTAAACATTTCTTCCCTCAGGGAGTTCACATTCTAGAGGGGAGGCAGACAGAAACAAATGAATAAGTAAAACATAACGTCTGATGGATGGGAGTAAATGCCATAGAGTAAAATAAAGCAGAGTAACAGGATAGAGAATATCAGAGGAGAATTGCAATTTTATGTTGGGTGGTTGTTCAACCCAGCAGGCTTGGACTGTCCAAATCTTGCACACTACAACGAATCCTGCACACTCCACAAACTCAGACAAGGACACTATAAGAAAAGAAATGAAACTTTTGTCCCTTGCCTGGCTTCTGGGAGATAGCTTCTGTGGTCTTGGAATATCCTGCCGAGTAACAGAATCTTTGTCTATCTGGGGCTTGAGCCATGCCAGATAATCTATGATAACAATGTGACTTATGGTAGGGACCTAGGGACATGTTGTGTCAATTTGACCTCTAGAGGATCTGGAGCTAAGGTCAGCCACACAAGTGGGCAGTCATGTCGATATGACTGACCCCCAATATAAACCCCGGATACCAAGGCTTGGGTGAGCTTCCCTGGCTGGCGATGCTCCGGCATGTTGTCATACATTATTGCTGGGGGAATTATACACTGTCCACAAACTCCACTGGGAGAAGACAGGTGGAGGCTCATGCCTGGTCTCTCCTGGACTCTGCCCGATGCACCTTTTTTCTTTGCTCATTTTAATCTGTATCCTTTCACTGTAAGAAACCAAAACTATAACAACTTTTCTGAGTTTTATGAGTCCTTCTAGTGAATCACTGAACCTGTCCTGGAGACTCCCAAGTATAGTGTTCAAGAAGGCCTTCATGAAGAAGACGACAAGAATACAGGGGACCATGCAGACATCTGGGGGAAGAGGGTTTCAGGTACAAAAGCCATGAGATGGAAGCATGCCTGGCATTAGAGGGACAAGAGAAGAGAAGATGGCAGAAGATGACATCAGAGGTGGATCAGAGGCCATTTGGTCTTGGGTCTTATATGCCAACCATAAGGAAATGCCACTTTCACTTGGAGTGCAGTGGACGCTACTGCAGGGTTTTGAGAAAAGTGACCTGCTCTGACTTAAAGGTCATTCTGGTAGCTGCATTAAAATTAGAGTGTAGGGAACAGGGACAGAAGCAAAGAGATCAGATAGGAAACTCGCAGTAATCCAAGTGAGAGATGATGCAGGCTGGGTGGGACCAGGGTAGCAAGGATGGAAGGTGGTAAGAAATGGTCAGATTCTGGATCCACCCTGAAGGTAGAACTGATGGAATTTGGTAACAAAATGTATGTATGGTGTGAGAAAAGGGATTCAAGGGTGAGACTGAAGTATTGACCAGGTAATGAAAAAGATGGTGTGAACATCCACTGAGAAACCCAAGACCACAAGAGAAGTATGTTTGGAACATGGGAAGGGCAGAGAACAGGAGTTGGTTTTGAACATGGAGATGTTGAGTAGGCAGCTGGATGTTAAGTGGAGAGTTTGAGAGTCAGACCTGGCTGGAGACATAAATTTGGGAGTCGTCAGCATGTAGATGGTATTTAAAGCCACGAGACCAGATGAGATCACCAAGGGAGTGAATATAGACAGAGGAGAGAAGAAGGCCAAGGACTGAAGCCTGAGGTGCTCCACCATGTAGAGATTGGGGAGACAGGAAGAAACATCTCCAGACACGGATGAGAATCAACCAGTGAGTGATGAGGAAAACCAGGAGAGTATAGTGTCCCAGAAGCCAAGGAAAGAAACAGGGAGTAGTCCACTTGTTAAATGCTGCTGATAACTCAAGTAAGATAAACCCTGAAGAGATGGCCCTTGGATTCAGCACCATGGAGGTCACTGTTGTCCTAAAATGGGGCATGGTTGGTGCAGCAGCGGGAGAGAAAGCCTTCATAGTGTGGGCTCCAGGGAGGACGGGAGGACAGGAATTGCAGGCAGTGAGCTTAGCCAGCTTTTTAGGGAAGGATTGCAGTTGTATGGAGCAGAAAACGGGCCAGGAGCTGAAGGAGAACATGAGAGTGGGGAGAAAGTTTTTGTTGGTTGGTTTTCAAATTTTAATGAGAGATGGGAGAAACTGTAGTATATTTGCATGCTAGTGGGGCTGCTCCTTGGAGAAGAAGAAAAATATGTTGCAGGAAAGAGAACAGAGAACTGCTGGCTGGAGCAATGCCCTCCAGAAGGCAAGAGGGGAACAGGATACCAGCACCAGTGGAGGCGTCTATCTTAGTCGCAGGTGCAGACTGTTCACCTAGAGAAATGGGAGAGGAGACAGAGGATGTGGGCATGCAGGTAGGTGGCAAGACTGACCTTTCTAATTTTTGCTATTCTGATGGATGAAAGTGATGTGTTGTTGATGCATGGGATGCGTGATGACTGGAGCCACATCCTGAATAACACAGATCCAGCTCTAAAGAAGAATCCATGTTTCTCAACTCTCTGTGCCTCTTTCTCACCAAGATTCTGCTTCTCACTGGGCATCTCTCTCTTTCTACCTCTGTGCCTCTGTCCTTCTCTGCATTTTCTCTGTCCTCTCCCACCTGCCCCATCCTTCTGTCTCTGTGTATTTAGCCCTTTGTGTCTCTCGGTCTTCCCCTCCCTTCATGTTTGCATTGGGGCCCCTCCTCTGGGCCTGGGTGTGGGGCCTACTTTCTCATCCCAGCTAGCATTTCCAACCAGAAGTTCCAGTTCCTGCTTGACAAAGAATCCCATTTTGAAGCCAAGTTAGGGAGGGGCCTCCCGGAACCGTCGGATGCCTCCATCTTAAGCTTTACTTATTTAACAAGAGCATTGTGGCCCTTGGTCCATGCCACACTCTCTTCGAAGCATTTTCATGTATTAATCCATTTAACCTTTCTCCATAAGGCAGGTGCTATTGATTGTGCCATTTTACAAATGGGGATGCTGAGGCACAGAGCGGTCACATCACGTGAACTCAGGAAGTCTAGCTCCAGAGTCTGAGGTCAGAACCACTAGGAACACCATATCTTTTTCAGATCCTTTCTTCTTTCTCCAGCCCAACTCTCTGTGGTGGAGGAAAGACCTGCACTTGTGACAGAAGTGCACTTGGATTTGGTCCAGTTTGTGTGTGACTTTCAGCCGTGGGTTTGCTCATCAAGTGAGGGGGTGGAAGTTGCCCAGCCCTTGGTGGGCCCATGACCTCACTTCGACCAGAGCTACCCATCCCGTGTTCGGCCAATCATAACCCCTAACATCAATTTGACCTGGCACTCACCCCTCAGCAAATGACAAGGCCAACCACCCTCACTCCAGGCTCCAGCCCTTCTCAGGTGAGAAAGGCTTCCCTGGAAGCATGGACCCAGGTCACAAGAGGGCACAAGTACCCTGATTTCCCACACAAGCTGGTTGCCTCATTTAACCTGGCATCCTCCCTCCAGCCACACCACCTGAACACAACTCCACTCAAAAAGTGAACTCAGACTCCACCCTGTGAGGTGGGAGAAGTCCAGGATGGAGAAAGACGATGACTTTTCTTCCACCTTGAGAGGTGGGGTATGACCCAGCTCATCCCCCAAAACCTACGGCATCATAGACACTCAACCTCATGGCTAGTCCTCATCACCAATGTCAACCCACAACCCCAGATCAGCCACATCGCAACATTTCCCCATCCAAAACCTCAATCTTGGTTCCATCTTCAGCCCCAACCCAACAGTACCCCATCACCAAATTATCCCTAGATACCTCCCATCTTACAATCTAATCCTATCCCAAAACCAACACAACTACCACATCCAACTCTATACCCATTCTCATCCAATTTTCATTCACCTCCCCAAACTCATGGCATTTCCAATGCTGTCATCAGGCCCATCCTTAACCTAACCACAAACTCTACTCATTTCCTATATTAAGCCATATTTTTCTTCTCAGCAAAAGACTTTGAAATGGACCCAACATTGGACATTGAGGTGTCCCCAATGCAAAGTTAAATGGGTTATCTGATTTTATGAGGTCTCTGTACCCTTTACTGTCTTTGAACTACTTTATGGCTCTAAATTGTAGATATCTGAGAGCAATGCAAATAATTCTTGTCCATAACTGTTTAAATGAATTTTGCCAGGTGGAAGTACAATGGATTTCCCTCCTCCTCCCAGGGTGGAATAGCCAGTTTTGCATCTATTTGTAAATGCATTTCAGCATTCCTTGTTGTCTGTGTGCATATGGCTCTCTTACTGGCTCTGCCATTTATTAATGAGTCAAGATACAATCTTTGACATATGTTCATTTCATATATGTCAGAGAGTCATGGTAAGACCACGTTTTAAAAGTTACCCTTTGACACTAGATTTGATCTCCACATCCAAACCTGAACTCCATCAACAAGGACTGTATGAGTTTCCATGTGAGCCCTTGCCCCAGCCATCTCTATTCCTTATCCTCATCGTGACACCTCCACTCTCTCACTCTTTGCAGACTTCATCTGGTCCACATCCCTGGTTTTCTTCCAAACTCTGACCCCACCTCAGTCCTTCTTAATCCCTAATCCTGTGCCCTCCACCCCCTAGGATTAACTCAGGGCTCCACCCAGTCATAGTTCCTGGAGACACCTACTCATTCCCAAAACACCACCCCTTCCTCCTTCCTCTCCCCCACCCCCAATCTACGTCTTCAGAGTTTTCCGACTCCTGCTTTTTCCTCTCCACCTACGTCCCGTGACTCCCTAACCCCCTCCAGCTCTGCTCTTAAAAGGCCATTTCTGGAAAATGTTGCTTTCTCAGGTCCTATCTCTGCCCCCATCCAAATCCAAGGGCAGTTGACTTTCTATCCACCCAGCTGATGATTTTCTTCTTGTGTCTGATGGTTGGTAGGAGCAGGGAGGCATGATGATGGGATAATTGTAGGTGTCCTTGGGTCTTTCAAAAGAAAAAGGGTTGAGATGAGACTGGGAATTGGAACCTAGATGTGTTGAGAGCTAAACCTGAGATGAGGTTGGAGATGGGACTGGGGTTGAGGAACAGGCTGGAGTACCGGGTATGGTTAGGGATGGATAGGGAAGTGGGAATCCGGTAGAACATGGCCATTTGGGGGCTGACTGCGTATTAGGAATTATGAATGGGGTTGGAGAAGAGGTTAGAAAACTGGGTGCAGAATGGGTTGAAGTTAGGGATGGGCATGGAACTCGGTGGGGCAGGGGGAAGGAAATGGAATTTCCCCTTACCCTTGTTGGGTCCTGGTGCCTGAAAGTTCACAGTGGGTTCAACTCCGGCTTGGGCGGGGTCAGATCTAGGTCCCAGCACGTCCTGGAAGCTCCGCCCCAAGCAGAGGGCCAAGCCCAGGCTGGGGGTGCCTGGAGACAGCCCGCTGAGCCACCGGGGGTGGAGAGGGGGAGGCCGGGGACCAGGAAATGCTGAGTGAGCTGGGGGAGGGAGTTCAGGGGTTAAAAGCCATGGGTCGGGGCCGAAGCTCTAGGCAGCTGGCGGCTGACACTCCTGGCGGGCCCCTCACTCAGGTAGGGTCTGCCTGGGGTGGGGGCGGGGAGCGGAGGAGGGCAGGAAGGGGAGAGAGGAGGGGATAGAAGGGATGGGGAAAGCAGAAGGGCAGCTGAGTCAGGGAGAGGGAGAGTGAAGCTAGAGTCTCAGATCTAGAGAGAAACCTGCAGAGACGGAGAGAGGCGAAGGGAGCAGACAGATAAGAACTTGGGCTAATACCAAGCGTGGGGACAGACCTAGAGGGGTAGAATGGAAGGCTGACTCTGGAGGAAAAGGGCGAGAGTGCATGGACTACCCAGCTCGCCAGAGGGCAGGGGGGAAGGGACGGCTTCCCGGGGTGAGGGGCTGCACGCCGGAGCCCCAGGGGGTTGCACATTGCTCCTCCCACCTCGCTACTGCACCCCTTCCAAGGATGCAGTTGGGGGTGGGGGGCAGATTCCAGGGTCAGAGCTGTCAAGAGTGAATGAGGGGAGGAGAGATTTAGGAGCCGAGAGGTTTCAGACGCGGAGGTTCCGGGCACGCCCTCGACACCCCCTTCACCTTCTCCTCAGGCCCCGCCCACCCTGCCCTCCCGATCCCGGAGCCATGTGGCCCCTGGCCCTAGTGATCGCCTCCCTGACCGTGGCTTTGTCAGGAGGTAAGAATGCGCGGGGGTGGAGGCGCGGCGGCCACTCGGGACAATGGTAGGAGGGGTCAGGCCGAAGGGGGAGGGGGCGTGGAAGCCGCAAGCTCCGCCCCCCACCCACTCGGACTCGGGTCCCGTGGGGACAGCCCAGAGCTCTTCCTGCCTGTCCCTGGGTGACCTGGTTTCCCGGCTGAGGTCGGCCCTCTGACCCCAGACCCCTCACCTCCCAAAATACCCTCTCAGCAGCCTCTTCCCCCCGTTCAAGGCTTCCTATCCTCTCTGGAAAGCTGAAGGACACGGGTTCGTGTCCTGACGCTGCCGCTTTGAGCCAGTAGCCTAGCAGCTGCTTTGTGCCTAAATTGGCTTCATCTGGAAAATGGGCTCAATCTATAAGTGCTTATCACAGAAGGTCACTGTGAATATTGAAACGAGGTGATGCGTCGAACATGCAATATGTCGCAGATAGAAAGGACTTGAAAGTTAGCCACTTAGCCGTTATTACTTTATTAGTAGTAGTCTCTTTTTTTTTCTTTTCTTTCTTTCTTTCTTTTTTTTTTTTTTTTTTTTGAGATGGAACTTTGCCCTATGGCCCAGGTTGGAATGCAGTAGCACGATCTCGGCTTACTGAAACCTCCACCTCCCGGGTTGAAGCGATTCTCCTGCCTCAGCTTCCCGAGTAGCTGGATTACAGGCGCCTGCCACCATGCCCAACTAATTTTTGTATTTTCAGCCGAGACGGGGTTTCGCCCTGTTGGTTAGGCTGGTCTCGAACTTCTGACCTCAAGTGGCCCGCCTCAGCCTCCCAAAGTGCTGGGATTACAGGCATGAGCCACCGAGCCCGGCCTCTAGTATTCTGTCTTCATACTCAGTCCCTTCCAGAACCTTCCAGATTGTTCTTTTCATCCTTGGGTTGACCCCAAACCTATGTGACTTTGCCGCAAATTGGTAGTCCTTAAGATCCCTATGGATCTTTCCCATCTTTCCCTGCCATTGTAAGCAGTTTCTCTGGAAACCCCATTCATACATAATTTAGTCATTCAACAAACAGCTATTAAACACCGGCCACTGTGCAGACACAGTCCCTGCTCTCAGCACCTGGAGTCTAGCGGGGACAGACGCAGATGTTATTCAAACAATTATCCAAATAATTAGTTAATAATTATCTTGACATGAGGTGAAGACTTCAAGGAGCCAAGCCAGGGGCCTAGAGATGTAATGGCGGCTCCCCAACCAGAGGCCTTCCCAAAGGGCTTGACCCTTGAGCCAAGACCTGAAAAAGGAGGGGTCTGTGGGTGCCTGGCACCTGGCACCATCCTTGGCCTGAAGGTGGGGTGGCTTCTCTCCTCTGGCGACACTCCCTGGATTCATGCCCGTGCCTCTCCTGAGTGCCACACCCTAGGCTAGGAGATCCACATGCTACGCCTTGTGGAGTCCTCAACAACCTGGCGAGGTAGGTGCACTGTAATTACTCCAATTTCACGGCAGAGAAACCTAGGACTCAAAGACAGAAGGCTCCTGCTCCAATGACACCAGCAATGCCTGAGTCAGAATCCTAATCAAGGTTGTCCGCCCTGTCCTCCATATCCTGGACTTGAGGCTCTGAAAACCATTTGTATAACTTTTGACCTAATAATTTGCTTAAAGTTAGCTTTTTTCTTTTTTCTTTTTTTTACTCAAACAAAAGTGTGTTCAAGTTTATATTACTGTCCTGAAGAGAGAACAGATTTCTTTGTCATAAATAAAAGGTGAGGAATGAAATAAACCCTGCACAATGAAAAGAAAATAATGTTTATTGGGTTGGACCACCTGAAATTGCTGATACTTGAACATTTTTGATCTTCCTAAAACAGCTTTTGCAGATGTTTCAACATGATAAATGTTAGGTGGCCTGATGAGGCTTCTGTGTCCTCTTGGCTTTAAAAAGTGAGCTCAGTGAGGATTAGGGAGGTGTTAAAACCGTATTAGCACCACCTGAGACTTTATCCTTGACAAAATCAGGATTAAAAGAGAACTGGATGCTGACTCAGCGTCTGAGTGTGCGATTTAATGTTACTTATATCTCATCTCTCTACCACCTAAAATGATCCTCTGCTCACCAATAACTTCTGTCCCGAACTGAAAACCACTGGGCTAATCCCACTGCTTGCCCTGTAGTTGGGGAAGCTAGATGGGGAGGCGGAGGGACCTCCTGCTGTAGCTAATAATTAATAATAACATTGCCCACTGACTGAGTGCTCTCTGTGCTACCTGCTGTGCTGTATGGTTTGAAATGCGGGATCATCTTGAATTCTTCAACTGTGCAATGAGAGATGAACTGTTACTTTTTCTACTTGACAGCTGGGGAAACTGAGGCAGGTAATTTGCACAAGGTCACACAGTCACAAAATGGCATGCATGTTCAGGATTGGATTCTCCCTGTCCCATGGACCCCTGCTGTGCTTCCAATACCAGACACAGTGCCTGGCACACACAGCATTTATTTATTGAGCCCCCACTGTGTGCCAGGCACTGTGTTAGGTCCTGGGAATATGGTACTAAATAAAGCAGTTAAGGTGCCTGTTGTCAATGGAGCTTACAGTCAAAGTGGAGAGATTTTTAAAAATGAATGTATACAAATGTAAAGAGAAATGAATAGCAATCATTGTTTTGATAAAAACCAACCAGAAGAATGTAATGGGGGATGAGTGGGGACCAGGAGAGTCAACATTAGACCAGGTGGTCAGGGAAGGCCTCTCTGAAAAGAAGACATTTACCTGACCTCTCAGAATTAAGAAGGACCCAGACATACAACCTCTAGATTCTGAGGGTCATCCAGTAGAATATTCCATATATATGAAATGTCCTATATCTGTGCTGTCCAATTATCCACTAGCCACTTTAGGCTATTGAACGTTTGAGATATGGCTGGTGTGACTTAAGAACTGAATTTTTAATTTACTTTTACTTCATTTTAATTAGTTTAAATTTAAATAGCCACATGTAGCTAGTGGCTACCATATGAAACAACACAGGTCTGGAGAAAGGACTGTCCAGAGAGAGGAAATAGTAAGTATAAAATGTCTAGTATGGGGGCATCCAAGATGATTTAAATTCTTTTTTTTCTTTAAATGCCTGGTGTGTTTGAAGAACAGGTCCATGAGGCTGGACCAGAGGAAGTCAGAAGAAAGAGGTTGGAGATGGGGTCAAAGATGCTGGCAAGGGCCAGACAGCAAAGAGTCCTGCACACCTTGGGAAGGCTTTTTGGATTTATTTTAAAGGAAGTCAAGCCTGGGAACAACATCTGACTTTCTTTGTTTGAAGAGTCCTCAGCCTGCTTTGAGAAGACTGGATTGGAGGGATGTAAAAGTGGAAGGATTTAGGTTGATGTAGTCATTTGGGCTAGAGAAGATGGGGCATGGACCAAGATGGTGGCAGAAGTGTGGAGATAACTGGATATTTGGGAGATAAAACCAATAGGAATTGGCTGTGAGTGATGAAGGAAAGAGGAGAAGCAAAGATGACTCCAGTTTTGGAGCTGAGCACTGAGGTGGGAAATACTGGAGGGAACAGTTTTGATTGACAAGGATCAAACTGGGAATACAAAGCTTAAGATGCCTGTAAAGCATTCAAATCAACAGTGTTTGAGATTTGAGCTTAAAGAAGAGTTCAGGGCTGGAGATGGTTAGCCTGTAGCTGGTATTTAAAGCCATGGAGGCAACCAGTATATATGCAGTGAAAGCAGAGAGAGGTAGGTGGAAAGATGGTTGGATGGATGCATGGATGGATATATGGATGGATGGATGGATGGATGGATGGATGGATGGATGGATGGATGGATGGATGGATTGGATGGATGAATGGATGGATGGATGGATGGATGGATGGATGGATGGATGGATGGACAGATGGATGAATAAATGGACCAGTGGATGGAGGGACAGATGAGTTGATGGATGGATAAATGGATGAGTGGGTGGATGGATGGATGAATGGATAAATGGATGAGTGGATGGATGGATGGATGGATGAATTGGTGGATAAATGGATGAGTGGATGGATGGATGGATGGATGGATGGATGGATGGTTAGATGACTACCTAAATGGATGAATGGATAGATGGATGAGTAGATGGATGGACAAATCAATAGGATGAATTGGGGATGGATGATTGGATAGATTGATGGATGGATATTGCCTAGGTGGATGTGTAAGTCAGTCTCACTTCTACCTCCTGAAATCCATCCTCTGGTAGAATGATATAAAAAATGCATGTGGAGAGAAAGTCAATCTCCTGCTTACCTATCAGTAACATCCTCATTTTGTGAACTCTTCTGTTAACCCCCAGTGGGGTTAACAGATTTGGTACTTATTTGGAAAAGAATGTCACCTCCTTGCCCTAACTCATCTCCACTTGGTCAAGAATAGCAACTGCCAGAAGTCGGCAAATTCGTCTTCAGTTCCTGGTCACCCAGGGCAATAGTCTGACCCTTTCCCTAAGCCCAGGAACCACAACTCCAGGGCTCCTCTGCACCCTGGATCCCAGTTTTCAAACAATCTCTCTTCTTTACCAGGTATCTCCCAGGAGTCTTCCAAGGTTCTCAACACCAATGGGACCAGTGGGTTTCTCCCAGGTGGCTACACCTGCTTTCCCCACTCTCAGCCCTGGCAGGCAGCCCTACTAGTGCGAGGGCGGCTACTCTGTGGGGGAGTCCTGGTCCACCCCAAATGGGTCCTCACTGCTGCACACTGTCTGAAGGAGTATGTAGGGGCCAGGGGAGCATGGGGTAGGGATGAGAATGGGACTGGGATTATGGATGGGATGGAGTTGGATTTAAGAATGGAGTTGGAGTTAGGGTTGGGGATGGATATGGGGGTGAGAATGAGGTTTGGGGTTGAGATATGGGGATTGGGTATGGGAATAGAATCAAAGTAGAGGATTTGGATGGGATTGAAGTTGAGGATAGGGGAGATATGTTTGGAGATGAGGAAGGTAGGATGGAAAAGAGGTTAGGCTGGGGATGGGAAGAGGTTGGGGCTGGGATGGGGATGGAAATGGGTTCCTCTTCTTTTCTAACCACCCTCTTCCTGCACCCACAGGGGGCTCAAAGTTTACCTAGGCAAGCATGCCCTAGGGCGTGTGGAAGCTGGTGAGCAGGTGAGGGAAGTTGTCTACTCTATCCCCCACCCTGAATACCGGAGAAGTCCCACCCACCTGAACCACGACCATGACATCATGCTTCTGGAGCTGCAGTCCCCGGTCCAGCTCACAGGCTACATCCAAACCCTGTCCCTTTCCCACAACAACCGCCTAACCCCTGGCACCACCTGTCGGGTGTCTGGCTGGGGCACCACCACCAGCCCCCAGGGTATGCACCCACACAGGTGGCCTGAGGCCCCACAGGAGTGGCTGGGGAAACAGGGGCGAGATGGGAGGGAAGGTCTGAGGTAGATTCTTTTATATATAAAAATATAAATTACTAAATAAACATATTTACTATTTATATAACAATTTATATACAGTTATAATTATATACAGTTAGCTGTATCCTTTATATAAATGTATATAAATGCATGAATATATAAAAATATAAATAGATCTAATATATATGAATATATTATATGATGTATAGTGTATTATATAGCAATATATTTATATATTATACAAAAATTATACAAATTAAATGTATTTTATAATTATAAAATTTATCAATTATGTATTTTAAATATGTATTTCTCCATAGTGTATATATTATAACTATATCATCTATATTTAAATTATATATTATAAATGTATTTTATAAATGTATACATTTATATATTTATATACTGTAAATGAATTTTATCATTTATAATATATAAATCATACATTTATATATTATAAATGTATAAATTTAAATATAAATACAAAAATATAAATATAAAATTTTAATATTTCTATAATTTATAAAATGTTTAATATGTTAAATATGCTTATTAATGAAATTTCTAATAATTCAATTTAATAATTATATATCATTACTTATTAAGTATAGTACATTGTATATGTGAATATAAAGTTGATGTATATACCAACAAGAGCCCTTTGCATCTCTTTAGCAATCCCTTACTCTCTCCCAGACTCATGTTTGTACCTTTCTCCTCAACATGCCTCGTCTCTCTTCCTACCATTCTATCCAACTCTTCCATAACTCTTCCCATCCCTGTTCCTGCCTTTCCCATCTTTAGTTCTCTATTTCTGACCATCTCCCTATTCCAACTCCCTCTCTCTAACTTTCTGTCCCCACCACTGGCTCCACCACTCTCCTTATCAACCTCCCATTCTCTTGTCCCTTCTCTCCCTGTCCTTCCTTCCACTTTTCTCCTCACCTCTCCCTTTGCCTCTCTGCCATGTCCCTCCATATTTCTGTCACTTCCATTGCTTTACCCAGATAGGTGCTCATCTCTTCTCCCATCTTTCTCTTCCCATCTCAATTTTCTACCTACTCTTTACCCATTCAACTTGCATATTTAACCTTCATCCTATATCCTATCCAGGTCGGATACCTTAGACCTTCTCTTTCTTCTCCCCAGTGAATTACCCCAAAACTCTACAATGTGCCAACATCCAACTTCGCTCAGATGAGGAGTGTCGTCAAGTCTACCCAGGAAAGATCACTGACAACATGTTGTGTGCCGGCACCAAAGAGGGTGGCAAAGACTCCTGTGAGGTGAGGCCAGGAGGCTGGTGGGTGCCTAGGACAGGATAGAAAGCCAGAATGGAAGTGACAGATGCTGGGGAAAAAGCTTTGTTTCCAGCATTAGGGGAACCAATCTTTATAAGGTACAATGCTCCCTCACATAGGAGGTCAAGACAAAAAGAGGCACCCAGGGATGGCAGGAATAATTCATCATAAGCCCCAGCTTTGACTGAGTGGCTGCCCAGATCCCTGTGTTGAGATACATAAAAGTTGGTATTCTTTCAATTGTGACAACCAACTCAAACTGGCTTAAACAAAATGCTGGCTTTTGTAACTGAAAATCCAGGGTGTCTGACTTTAGGCACAGATGGATCCAGGTATGCAAATTGTGTGTTTGGAATTCTGTCTTTCTTTTAACTCTCAGCTCTTCTTTATTCTCTTTTGGCTTCATTCTCAGTTAGATTCTTCCCATGACAAGACGGCCCCAGCGGCTTTGAGCTTACATCCTACCCCCTAGGCAACCCTATTAGAAAGAGAATCTCTCTTTTCCAATAGTTCACATAAAAGTTTTGAGCATGATTCTCACTAGGCTGACCTAAGTCATGTGTCCTGAGCCATAAGTCCATCAGAGCTGTGGGATTCTCTGATGGGCCAAGCCTGAGTCACATAGTTAACTGTGGGTGCTGGAGAGGGGCAGGGACAAACGGCATGGACTGGGAGTGGAGAAGGGCAGTTCCCCAAATGAAAAAGTCAGGAGTGGCTGTTACCAAAATAAGGGGAAATGGCCAAGTACAGTAGTTCATGCCTGTAATCCCAGCACTTTGGGAGGCTGAGGTGGGAGGATTACTTGAGCCCAGGAGTTTGAGGCCAGCCTGGGCAACATAGTGAGACTCTGTCTCTACAAAAAAGAAAAAAAATTTTTTTAGCCAGGTGTGGTGGTATACACCTGTAGTCCTAGCTACTTGGGAGGCTGAGGCAGAAGGACTACTTGAACCCGGGAGCTCGATGCTGCAGTGAGGTAAGATCATGCCACTGCACTCCAGCCTGGGTGATCAAGCAAGCCGCTGTCTCAAAAACAAAAAGAAGGCCGGGCACGGTGGCTCAAGCCTGTAATCCCAGCACTTTGGGAGGCCGAGATGGGCGGATCATGAGGTCAGGAGATCGAGACCATCCTGGCTAACACGTCTCTACTAAAAAATACAAAAAAAAACTAGCCGGGTGAGGTGGCAGGCGCCTGTAGTCCCAGCTACTCGGGAGGCTGAGGCAGGAGAATGGCGTGAACCCAGGAGGCGGAGCTTGCAGTGAGCTGAGATCCGGCCACTGCACTCCAGCCTGAGCACAGAGCGAGACTCTGTCTCAAAAAAAAAAAAAAAAAATTAATTTTTTTAAAATAAGAGGAAATGGATACTACATGAGCAAAAAAAAAAAAAAAAAAAAAAAAAAAAAAAAACAAACAAAAAAAACACCAACCTGCATCCAATAAAGAAGTTGAGATTTGATTCAGTGAGAAAGAGTATGATACTATATTAATGATATGTGCCTTGATCCGCTAGTGATGTCTGCCTTGGGCTCAGGAAGAGAAATAGATGTACACGTGTATTGCATACCCTGCCCAGATGTGGATGGGTTCACTCAATAGTGAGAGGCACAAAGGAGTCCTAAAGTAGGAACAGGGTCAGCTGGTGTGGGGCAGGGGGTGCAAGTTGGGATTTAGTACCAGGGAAACAAAAATGGGTATGAAGTAAGTTGTTACCATTTTAATGAAACTGTGGAACAGAGAAAGACACAGAAATTTCTCTGTGTCTCTCTTTCTCTGGGCCTATCTCTGTCTTTCTGTCCCTATTTCTGTCTCTTGCTCTCTGTCCCTCTGTGTTTGTCTTCTTGTCTGTTTCTCACTGTCTTCATTGCTTTCTCTCACAGTGTATGTGTCTGACTCTGCCTCTCTGAGTCTCCTTCTCTGTGTGTGTCTCTCTCCATCTTTCTCTCTCTCCCCACATCTCCCTGTCCCTGCCTTGTTTAGCCCCAGCAAGGACCCATCTCTCTCTCTCTCTCTTTCTTTCCCAACTCAGGGTGACTCTGGGGGCCCCCTGGTCTGTAACAGAACACTGTATGGCATCATCTCCTGGGGAGACTTCCCATGTGGGCAGCCTGACCGGCCTGGTGTCTACACCCGTGTCTCAAGATACGTCCTGTGGATCCGTGAAACAATCCGAAAATATGAAACCCAGCAGCAAAAATGGTTGAAGGGCCCACAATAAAAGTTGTGAAATATACCGGCTTCCTTCCTTTCACCATGATTTCCTCATATTGTCTGCTTAGCCCTTCTCTGCTCCTTATTCCCAGTGTTCCATTTGAACCAGTGATCCGTGTCCTGAAAAATGCTCAATCCCAGTTGACATTCCATGTTTCAGAAGCATTCAGGCACTGCCAGGCTTGCAGTCTCCCAGATGTTGCATCCCAGAAACATCTCAACAACCTGAATGTCCCAACCCAGACAATGGCCCAGGTCTCTCAACTGCATCAGCATGGCTTCTATGAGCCCACCTGAATGTTCTGTCTGCGGCACATTCTTAAATATTTCCATCAGCCCATCTCAACAATATATGTCCTATAAATGGACCATCCTTGACAACATCCTCTAACTCTTCAAGTATTTATTCAATGCCAGTATCCTAGACCTTCTATTTTTTGCACTCAAGAAGGCTCTAGACTCCCATGATAGTTCATCCTGAAAATATTATCTTATGCCCACAATCTTCTGCCCTGACAACATTCTATGTACCTCTGTGACTCACCACAGCTAACATTGGATCCTCAGAATGGTTCATTCTCACACTGTTATGGTTGTCTCAGATGTCCCAACCCAACCTACATCCCACATTCTTCCAATACCCCACCTCTGCCAACATTCCCTCTCTCTGAATCAACGGCACCCTAAGTCTCTAGAGTTATAGGGTTCAATATACCAAAGGGTCTCCTTGCCTGAGCTATATTGTCTACCAAATATTCTGTCCTGTATCCCCGCCATGAACATGCTTGTTCAGTGTCCCTTGCTGTTACATCTTTGTCCATGACCCTAAAATGTAGTGCAAATCCTTGCTTTGGACAAGTTATAAAACTCACAGTCTCTGTGCTTTCTCATCTATAAAGTGGGTTCATGACTTTTTGGAATTGTAGTATTATTACAAGGATAAATGTCAAGCATTTATCATTATTATTATTTGCATGATTCCCATAAAATATTACCTTAGAATGTTAATAACAGCCCTTCGAATTTGCAAAATGTCCAAAAAAGGTGTTGCACTCATTTATTTTCCTCAGGAGACATTTATTCAGTGTTGACTATGTGCAAGCATTCTCCTGGGTGTTGGTAAATATAGTTTATTTATTCAACAAACATTTGTACCTATCATGAGCCAGGCACTGTTGCAGACACAAGTGATAACCAATGAGTTAAACAGATAAAAATTTCTGCCCTTGTAGAACTTACATTCTTTTCAGGAAGTCTCCATAACAAAAATGAATAAAGAAATAGGCTGTCAGGTGGTGCCACAAGCCATGGCAAGAAATGAAACAAGGGCCATGTGTGGTGGCTCATGCCTGTAATGCCAACACTGCGAGGCCAAGGTGGGAGGATCGCTTGACACCAGGAGTTCAAGACCAGCCCGGACAACATAGCAAGATCCCATCTCTACAAGAAAGTTTAAAAAATTAGCTGGACATGGTGGCACGAGTCTGTAGTCCCAGCTATTCAGAAGGCTGAGGCGGGAGGATTGCATGAGCCCAGGAGTTTGAGGTTGCAGTGAGCTGTGATTGCGCCACTACACTCAAGCCTGGATGACAGAGCAAGACCCTGTCAAGAAGAAGGAGAAGGAGAGAAACAGGAAGAGGAAGAGGAAGAGAAGGAAGAAGAAGAAGAGGAGGAGGAGGAGGAAGAGGAAGAGGAGGAAGAGGAAGAAGAAAGAAGAAGAAGAGGAAGAAGAAGAAGAACAAGAACAAGAAGAAGAAGAGGAGAAGAAGAAAGGATTAAGAATTGGGAATGCAGGGTTGTATATGTGGAAGGGATGGCATTACAATTTAAACAGCATGGCCAGGGAAGAGGACCTAACTGAGATGGTAACATTTAAAGAAAGACCGAAAGGAAGAAGGGAAGAAGCAAAGCACATATCTGAGGAGCAGCCACTGGAGCAGGGGATACAGCTGTGCAAGGGCCCTGAGGCAGGAGCCTGTTTGGTGTGTCTGAAGATCAGTGAAGAGGTTAGTGTGGCAGGAGCTGAGTGAGCGAGGAGGAGAGGGTGGGAGGTGAGGGCAGAGAATGAACGGAGCAGACTGCATTGGGTCCTGTGGGGCACAAGGAAGACTTTGTTTTCCTCTGAGGGAGCCAGGAGATATGAGAGGGCTCTGAGCAGAGGAGGCTTTGATTTGAATGTGCACAGGATTCCTCTGGCTCCTCCATGGGGAACAGACTCAGGGAGGCCAGAGAGAAAGGGACTACATTAGCCCAGGCAAAAGGTGATGGTTCCTGGACCAAGGTGATGGCCTTAGAGAAGGCGAGAGGTCAGATTCTGGATCTGTTTGATAGGACTGTTGGACCATATCTGCCGACATCAGATGGGGAAGTGTGAGAAAAGGAGAAGTCAAAGATGACTCCAGAGATTTGGCCTGAGCAACAGGAAGGATCGAGCTTTCATTTACAAAAATGTAACAAACTGAGAGGAACATGTTTTAGGGCAGAGATTAGGACATTTTGTCTTGAACTGTTTATTAGACACTCAAGTGGAAATAAACTGTTCTCTGAGAATTTGTAGAAAATAAACAACTATGGCCAGGCACGGAGGCTCACACCTGTAATCCCAGCACTTTGGGAAGCTGAGGCAGGCGGATCACTTGAGCTCAGGAGTTCAAGACCAGCCTGGCCAACATGGTGAAACCCCGTCTCTACCAAAAATACAAAAATTAGCTGGTGGTGGCAGGCGCCTGTAATCCCAGCGACTCAGAGGCTGAAGCAGAAGAATCGCTTGAACCTGGGAGGCAGAGGCTGCAGTGAGCCAAGATTGCGCCACTGCATTCTAGCCTGGGCGACAAAGTGAAACCCTGTCTCAAAAAGAAAGAAACAACTACACAAACTAAATAACTGCAGATTGTGATGATTTCTGTGTGATGATAATAACAAATGCAAACATTTCCATGAAGGATACAAGCAAGGATTTGTGTTAGAGAATCAAGAAGGAGGCTGTTTTGAATAGGGTGATCAAGAAGGGCTTCTTGGAGGAGGTGGCATGTGGCCAAAGGGTTAAAGGGAGCCAGTTTAGCAAAGAATGGGGGAAATACCTCTGATAAAAGGAGCCACTGGGCCAAAGTCCTTGAGTTTAGCCTATTCCAGGATCTGAGGGAAAGCCAGCATGACTGTACAGTAATGATGAAGGAGTGATTGGGTAGGGAATGAGATTGGAGGATTCTGCTGGAGCCAAATATGTGGAGTCTTTTCAGCTGTAGTCAGGGAGGTGGTCTTTCTCCCATTGCAGTGGGGAAGCTCCTGGAGAGTGTCAACAGGGGAGGAATCATATCTGAAATCGGATTATCACTCTGATTGCTGGGTTACTGGTGGAGACAAGGTGCCAGGAGGGAATATTGGAAGCCAGGAGATGAACCTGAAGCCTCCTGCAGTAATCAGTGGGTAAGATGATGGCTGAGCCAACAGAGATGAAGATGGATTAGAATGAGAGTTTTGCAGTCACATTGAGGAAACTTAGCATACAGTCAATCCTATTTCTCACAGTAGTTACGTTCTACAAAGTCACCTCTAACACTGAATTAGCAACTACTAAAGCATTGCTTCTAGGGGGAAACATAGGGTTTAAGTTCCTTCAAGCCTCTGGTCACAATGCTTTTGTCACCTGATCAATATATAACCTTGTTTTAGGTGTGTTTCTCTTTAAAGACAACTTAATATATATGCATTGAACTCACAGCCGATGGTGATGTAACTCATGCCTGAATGAAGCTTCTCTAACATGTATTTTCTTTTTAAATTTTTCAAAATTTATTTTATTCATTTTATTTTCTTGAGACAGGATCTTGCTCTGTTGCCCAGGCTGGAGTACAGTGGTGCAATCGTAGCTCAGTGCAGCTTTGAACTCCTAGGCTCAAGTGATCCTCCCACCTCAGCCGCCTGAGTTGCTGGGACTACAAGCATGCACCACCATGCCCAGCTAATTTTTTTTTTTTTTTTTTTTTTTGAGATGGAGTCTCCCCCTGTGGCCCAGGCTGGAGAGCAGTGGCCGGATCTCAGCTCACTGCAAGCTCCGCCTACCAGGTTTACAGCATTCTCCTGCCTCAGCCTCCCAAGTAGCTGGGACTACAGGTGCCCGCCACCACACCCGGCTAGTTTTTTGTATTTTTTTAGTAGAGACGGGGTTTCACCACGTTAGCCAGGATGGTCTCGATCTCCTGACCTCATGATCCGCCCGTCTCGGCCTCCCGAAGTGCTGGGATTACAGGCTTGAGCCACTGCGCCCAGCCAGCTAATTTTTTTTTTTTTAATTTTTGTAGAGATGGGGTCTCACTCTCCTGCCCAGACTGGTCTCAAACTCCTGGACTCAAGTGATCCCCCCACCTTGGCCTCCCAGTGTATTGGGATTGTAGGCATGAGCCACCACACCTAGCCTTGTGTATTTTCCTATAAGGCACACCACAGCCTTCTTGCACTTAGGACGCTAGATGGGACATTTTAAACAGCGAAATCAATGAAAACGTGCAAAACGTGGCACTAAGTAGACCACAGAAAGGACGCTTGTTTACAGAATGAGAGCTGAAATAAGGGAGAGCATTACCTTAATCGACCTCACCTGGGAGCGTGCACCTCGGGCAACTCAAATTGTTCACCACTCTGTGCATCTTTGCAAACAGCTGCAAAAGTCCCAAGGGTATTGGTTTGGGGTTACCCACAGCACATTCCATGAATAATGAGGATCAACTGTGTCCGTAGGGGTGAGGGCGAGTGTTGAGGATGATGCCTGCGTGATTCCTGTGTTTTTCAGGGGAGACTATAGTTTAGTGTTCAAACACACAAAGGGTGGAGTCTGAAAGATCTGGTTTTGCCACTTTATCTCTTGGGAACCTCAGTTCCTTAATCTGGTAATAACAGGCCCTACTGCTCAGGGCTGTTGGGAGGACAGAGTGAAAGGTATTTAAAGGCTCTGCACACAGCAGCTTCTGAATCACCGATCCTCGTCAATGGAGAACCAGCATGACATAGTAGCTATGGAACACAGTTTCGGGGGCCAGGCTGCCTGGGTTTGAATGCTAGTTCTGTCACTTGTTGAACTGTATACTCTTCAAGTTACTCACCTTCTGTGTGCCTCAGTTTTCCCATTACTCAAGTACGTATAACAATGGCGCTTAACACCAAATGGCTTTAAGACCTCAAACTACAAAGGTCAAACTACAAAGTTAATAGAAGATAATGGCAGAGGCCAGGCGCTGTGGCTCATGCCTGTAATGCCAGCACTTTGGGAGGCCAAGGCAGGCAGATCACGAGGTCAGGAGATTGAGACCATCCTGGCTAACATGGTGAAACCCCGTCTCTACTAAAAATACAAAAAATTGGCCTGGCATGGTGGCGGGCGCCTGTAGTCCCAGCTACTCTGGAGGCTGAGGCGGGAGAATGGTGTGAACCTGGGAGGTGGGGCTTGCAATGAGCGAAGATCACGCCACTGCACTCCAGCCTGGGGGACAGAGCGAGACTCCGTCAAAAAAAAAAAAAAAAAAAAAAAGATAATGGCAGATAACATTTTTGTGATTTGGGGATGAGGAAGGACTTTTCTTCCTCCTCCTCCTCCTCCTCCTCTTTGTCTTCTTCTTTTTTTCTTTTTCTTTTTCTTTTGAGACAGGGTCTCACTCTATCGCCCAGGCTGGAGTACGGTGATGCAATCATAGCTCACTGCAGCCTCAACTTCCTGGGCTCAAGCAATCCTCCCATCTCTTAGCCTGCCAAGTAGCTGGGACTACAGGTGCATGCCACCACGCCCGCCTAATTTTTGTATTTTTTGTAGAGACAGGGTTTCGCCATGTTGCCCAGTCTGGTCTCAAACTCCTGGGCTCAAGCGATCTGCCCACCTCAGCCTCCCAAAGTGCTGAGACTGCAGATGTGAGCCACTGTGCCTGGCCTGAGGAAGGATTTTTTAAAACTTCAGAAAGACAAATCTAAAGGCAAAATAATGTTTAATTTCATTACATCAAAGTTAAAGATTTCTGTTCATCAAAAGACACAACGGACAAGGTAAATCAACATGTAACAGCTTGAGAAGGTGACATTTGCAGTCTGTACTATTGACTTAAGATTGACATATTGACCCAAATATGCAAGGAAGTCCTGCAAAAATAAATGAGAATAATAAGCAAAGGGTATGAACAGATTTATAAAGAAGGAAACCCAAAAAACTCATACAAAATATGCTCAGACTCATTAGGTATCCAAGAAACACAAATACAAATAACAAATTGCTTTACATTTGTTAGATGGATTTAAGAAAATTTCAAAGTTAAGTAATCCCAAGTATTAGCAGAGATGTGGAAACACAGGAACGCTTATGGACGGCTGGTGTGAATATACATTGGTGTGGTTATTTCAGAAACTAATATGGCATTGCTTGGTTGAATTAAATATATGTACATCCTAAGACCCAGTAGTTCCACTTCTGGGTGTCTACGCAAAGGTAATAATTATGCATATCACAAAGGGGCAGATACAAGCTCTCTGTCACAGAGTTTTTTGCTGTGGTGGAAATTAGAAGAAACCTGGTTACCTATTAATGGGGGAGTGGATGATAGAATGTGGTGGATCCCTCATGGAGGACTTTGCAGCAGTTAAAAGCAACAAACTAAAGACAGCAATAGGAATCAAATCTTAAAGGTATAGTGCTACCAACTACAATGGTGAAAATTTAAAAGACAGACAATACTAAGTGTTGACAAAGATATGGGCCAACTTGAACTGGAACCACACTACTGGTGGCAACACACAATTTGTAAGGACATATACTAATAAAAAGATCTATAACGTTGTGATTGTACTAAACGCCACTGAACTGTCCACTTTAAATGGCTAATTTTATGATTTGTGAATTTCAACTTAATAAAAGGCTACTCAATAATAAATACAACAGCAAAAGACACAGGATAATAAGGATAATAGCAAAGGAGACAAGATAGTAAAAATAATTACAAAGGATACACAATAATAAAAACAATAGCAAAGGATACACATTAACAAAGATAATGGCAAAAGGTACACAATGATAAAGACAATAGTAGAAGTGAAAGGAAACAAAAGGGAACAAAATAAATAAGGAAAACAAAAGAGGGATCCTGTCTAAATCACGAATGAAAATGTGTCACCAACTAATTCAACTCTTTCCACCGGAGGACCTTTCCACCCACAGGTATCCATAAACTTTTTAAAATGAAAAAGAACAGCACTGACTGTAGAATGCTTTTGGGAGGATTAATTGAGCTCCTGTGAAAAGCTCAGAAGAACACCACGAACAGAGTGAGAACTCAATAAGTGGTAGCTGTCATTATTTTCATTATTGTTGTTGCTCTTATTATTAGTGTAATTACGAGGCTGTCTCCAAGGTCCCAGTGCCAGGGGAGCTACGTTGAGTGACAGCTGTGGATTTTGGAGAGTAGGAGGTAGCCACCCAAATCCTTCCTATGGAACAGAAAATAATGACATAGCTGGGCTGGAGATTCTGACTATCAACAACACCTCGACTCAGGAAGGCTGGCCAGGTGGTGAGCTACTCAGCGTTCCCTCCCTCCTCCCTCTTCTGGGATTTCTCAGCCACCTGCCCTCCTCTTCCTGTTTTTTGCCCAGGGGAATTTTAATAACAATGGAAGCCTGCACTGGAAAGAATTTGGAGAGAACTGGTGGAGCCAGGAAATGGAGAAGGCTTGAAAAAGGGGGAGAAGCCCGGAATGGTGGCTCACGCCTGTAATCCCAGCACTTTGGGAGGCCAAGGCCATTGGACTGCCTGCGCTCAGGAGTTCGAGACCACCTAGGGCAACACGGTGAAACCCCGTCTCTACTAAAAATACAAAAAATTAACCGAGTGTGGTGGCATATGCTTCTAGTCCCAGCTACTTGGGAGGTGAGACAGGAAAGTCGCTTGAGCCCCAGAAGCGAAGCTTGCAGTGAGCTGAGACTGCACCACCACACTCCAGATGAGGCTACAGAGTGAGACTCCGTCTCAAAAAAAAAAAAGCAAGGAAGAGAGAGAGAGAAAGATGGGGGGGAGGGGGTGGAGAGAGAGAGAGAGAGAAAGAAAAAGAAAGAGGACAGAAAGGGGGAGAAAAGCAAAGTGGGGAATCAAGGGGGATTTTGTCAAAAGACGAACCAGGCTTTCTGGCGTTTGTCCAGGTTGGCACAGCACTGGAAGTCCTTTTATTCCATTCTCCCAAGCCCTCAGCTGGGTGGCATGTCACCTTCTCCATCTTACAGAATGGACCTACACTAAGGAAAATCGCGGGTGATTTAACCCTATCCTGGTTAATGGAACCCCATCTTCGATGGCCCCACGGACTTCACCTTGTTAGCCCAGAGGGTCAGGCCACGCTCAGCCATTGCCCCGGGGTGAGGCTTTGTACATGGGTCCCCGTGGAACTTTCCAGGCTATTGAGGGCAGTGGGGAATATAAGCCTGTGGTAAAAGAAAAACTTCTGCCGAATTAAATGTAAAGGAGTTTAATTGAGCAACGCACATTTCCCGAATGGAGCAGGCCCCAGAATCAGGGCAGATTCACAGAGACTCCAGCTCAGCCACGCGGTGGAAGATATGTAGACCAAAAAAAAAAAAAAAGAGAGAGAGAGAGAGAAATGATGTACAGAAATTGGTAATGAGGTACAGAATGGCTGGATTGGATACAGCTCAGCATATGTCTTATTTGTTTTATCTTTATTATTATTATTATTTGAAATGGAGTTTTTCGCTCTTGGTGCCCAGGCTGGAGTACAATGGCGTGATCTCAGCTCACTGCAACCTCCGCCTCCCGGGTTCAAGCAATTCTCCTGCCTCAGCCTCCCAAGCAGCTGGGATTACAGGCATGTGCCACCACGCCCAGCTAATTTTGTATTTTTAGTAGAGACGGGGTTCGGGGTTTCTCCATGTTGGTCAGACTCCTCTCTTACTCCCAACCTCAGATGATCCGCTCACCTGGGCCTTCCCAAGTGCTGGGATTACAGGCCTGAGCCACCGTGCCCGGCCTCGGCATATATCTTATTTGAACACAGTTTGAACACTCAGCCGTGTGTGAATGGTTGAGGTACGGCCGCTGGGTTGGCCAAGACTTAGCCGATGTGACAGGTGCATACTACTAAGTTAGGTTTTCGATTCTGCCTGCCTATTAAGCTAGGTTACAGTTCATCCACAAGGACTTAAATAGAGAAGTACGGAGTCCTTCTCAGGCCGTATTTAATTTGTGTTAACAACTGTAAACTAAAAATAAAAACCTAGGCCAGACATGGTGTCTCACCCCTGTAATCCCAGCACTTTGTTTGGGAGGCTGAGACAAGGAGAATCACTTGAGCTCAGGAGTTTGGGACCACCCTGGGCAATAATTTCCAAAGGGAACATGGAGGCCTCATGCTGGAGCAGGTGGAAAGCCGCTGAGTTGAGCTCTTTCCCCTTCCGCGGAGGAGAATCATGCGGCCTGAGCTCAAGTTCCAGCTCTTCCCTGGCTGGTTAGAGGATCTTGAGGGCGGTCCCTTGTGATTTGAGAGGCTTTGGTTTCCTCATTCTGGAGCAGAGAGCATGAAAATTATTTAGCAGGATTGTGAAGACAATTCAATGAGATAATGGGCCAGGTACCGTTGCTCACACCTGTAATCACAGCACTTTGGGAGGCTGAGGTGAGTGGATCGCTTGAGCCCAGGTGTTTGAGACCAGCCTGGGCAACATAGCAAGACCCTGTCTCTACAAAAAATAAAAAAAATTTTCCGGGTGTGATGGCGAGTGCTTTTAGTCCCAGCGACTCGGGAGGCTGAGGCAGGAGTATTGCTCGAGCCTGGGAAGTTGAGGCTGCAGTAAGCTGTGTTCACGCCATTGCACTCCAGTCTGGGAGACAGAGCAAGACCTTGTCTCAATAAATAAATAAATAAATAAATATTCTAAGCCCCTCACCAACTGAAAGGACCCCCTCTTGGCCAACGGGACCCCAGGAAAAAATTTAAGACTTAATTCCCGGCCATGATGGAAAGGGAGGTCAGACAAGCCTCATTGTACCCTCTGCCTTTTGGGGTTTAGGCACAACTGACCAGCATTAATGTTAAAATTGAGATTATGGCTGAGGAAATAAACTCTTTGTGACCTCAAGATACCAAGTTATACACAGGACCTGAGGCCATGCACCGTGCAGGTCGCTCTGACCTGGTGGTTTAGTTAACAGATTTCCTTATGTTAACTAAAAACACTCCCTTCTGCTGCCTCCGAATTTTTAGACACAGCTTTACTCCCTTAATCAACTGCAAATTGAAGAATGTCTGAGGCTGGGCGCAGCGGCTCACACCTGTAATTCCAGCACTTTGGGAGGCTGAGGCGGGTGGATCACAAGGTCAGGAATTCGAGACCATCCTGGCCAACATGGTAAAACCCTGTCTCTACTAAAAATACAAAAATTAGCTGGGCATGGTGGTGGGGGCCTGGAGTCTCAGCTACTCGGAGGCTGAGGCAGGAGAATCACTTGAACCCGGGAGGCAGAGGTTGCAGTGAGCCGAGATCACGCCACTGCACTCCAGCTTGGGCAACAGAGTGAGACTCCATCTAAAAAAAGAAAGAAAGAAAGAAAAAAAAGAATCTCTGAACCCACCTATAACCTGTAAGTCCATGTTTCAAGATCTCCTGCCTTTTCAGGACAAACCAATGTATGCCTTCCATGTATTGATCTATGACTTTGCCAGTAACTCCTGCCTCTAAAATGCATACAACCAAACTGTCATCCAACTCCTCAGTGTGCACTTGCTCAGGACCTCTTGAGACTGTGTTCCTCAGGCCATGACCACTCCTATTGGTTCAGAATAAATCTCTCTAAAATATTTTACAGTCTGGCAAGCCCAAGTTTCCATTCTAAGAAGTTAAGTGATAAAAAGAGAGAAGCAGACGGGTTGTAGGAGCAATGAGGAGGCAAGAAACCCAGGTCAGGCTTTCTGGAGGAGGGGACTTTGGAGTTGAACCTTGAAGGCTGATGCTGTGGCCATCTGCAAAAATGGGATGAATCTCCCCATCCGAAATTTGGTTCAGATGTCAAGACCGATGATGCCACACACTCACCGAAGGGCCCTGTTCTGCCTCTGTGGGGCGGCTGCACAGTCGGTGCTGTGAGCAGGGATCTGGGTGATGACCACCACCAGCGCCACCACGAGCACCAGCACCAGCACCAGCACCAACACCAGCACCAGCACCAGGGCCTTTCTTCTCTTGCCTTGCTGCTCACTGCACTGCTGCCAGCTAGGGGGCATGCTCTTTGAGCTGGATGCTACATTTGCTGAGACCTACTGAACCCTCTGCTATAATTTAACTGGCCTGACTCAGAAGTTTCAAAAGCTGGTGTTTAGGAACTAGAGTAAAAAGCTGCAACCCTGTTTCCAGAGGCCCTGCATGCTGCATCTGGGCCCAGACCTCTCTCTGTGTCTTGAATTGAGTCATGCATCCTAATGACACCATCAGCTCTCAGAGGAAGGATCTCATTCTCTGACTGTTGCTTGCTCTCAAGCAGGCATTAGCTCCCTGTTCAGGGAGCACTCTGGGACCAGCAGGTTTTTTTGTTTGGGGGTATACAGGATCTCCCTCTAAGCTGGAGTGCAATGGCTCAGTCACGTCTCACTGCAGCCTCAATCTCCTGGGCTCAAGTGATCCTCCTACCTCAGCTTCCTGAGTAGCTGGAACTACAGGTGCACACCACCATGACTGGCTGATTTTTCAAATTTTTTGTGGAGATGGGGTCTCACTATGCTGCCCAGAGTGGTCTCACACTCCTGGGCTCAAGCGATCCTCCCACCTTGGCCTCCTAAAGTGCCAGGATGATAGGTGTGAGAGCCACTGTGCCCAGCCAGCAACTTCTTATAAAGTTAAACGTATGCTTATCGTACAATCCAGCAATCCCACTCCAAGATGGCTTCCTAAGAGAAAGAAAAACATGTCCACATGATGATTTGTACATGAATGTTCATAGCAGCCTTATTTGTAATTGCCAGAAACTGGAAGCAATCCACATATACAACCAGTGAATGCATAAACAAGTTGTGGTGTTCCGTACTATGCTGAAATCTTTTTATCTTTTTTTTTTTTTTTTGAGGCTTACTGAATATATTTTGGGGTGGGAGTGGGTCCTCTCTACCCTGTTTATATTTATACTTGATTTTTTTTTATCCTCCAGAGAACCTCAAATCAGTGTTATCACGGTTAGGGGCCTTCCCCATGGCAATGGTGGCTTTATTGGGTTTAAAGGCTCCAGGGGTTAAGTCAAGCTTAGATTAACTGCTTGGCAGCCTGGACAACATCATGAGACCGCCATCTCTATGAAAAGTTTATGTTCATTCCTTTCTTTTCTTTTCTTTTCTTTTTTTTTGAGATGGACTTTCACTCTTATTGCCCAGGCTGGAGTGCCAAGGCGCGAACTCGGCTCACCGCAACCTCCACCTCCTGGATTCAAGCGGTTCTCCTGCCTCAGCCTCCCGAGTATCTGGGACTACAGGCATGCACCATCACGCCTGGCTAATTTTGTATTTGTAGTAGAGACGGGGTTTCTCCATGTTGGCCAGGCTGGTCTCGAACTCCCGACCTTAGGTGATCCGCCCACCTCGGCCTCCCAAAGTGCCAGGATTATAGGTGTGAGCCACTGCGCCCAGTCCTAAGTTCATTCCTTTCTATTGCTGAGGAGTATTCCATAGTATGGAATACCACAACTTGTTTATCCATTCACCAGTTGTATATTTGGGTTGCTTTCAGTTTCCAGCAATTACAAATAAGGCTGCTATGAATATTCATGAACAAATCATCGTGTGGACATATGTTTTCCTTTCTCTTGGGAAGACACCTTGAAGCAGAATTTCTGAATTGTAAGATAAGCATATGGTTAACTTTTTTTTTCTTTTTTTTGAGACGGAGTTTCGCTCCTGTTGCCCAGGCTGGAGTGAAGTGGTGCGATCTCGGCTCCCTGCAACCTCTGCCTCCCAGGTTCAAGTAATTCTCCTGCCTCAGCTTCCTGAGTAGCTGGGATTACAGGCTCATGCCGCTATGCCCAGATAAATTTTTGTATTTTTAGTAGAGACAGCGTTTTACCATGTTGCCCAGACTGGACTTGAACTCCTGACCTCAGGTGATCCACCTGCCTTGGCCTCCCAAAGTGCTGGGATGACAGGCATGAGCCACTGTGCCTGGCCAGCATACGTTTAACTTTGTAAGAACTTGATGGTCAGGCGCAGTGTCTCACACCTATCATCCTAGCACTTTAGGAGGCCAAAGTGGGAGGACTGGTGAAGCCCAGGAGTTTGAGACCAGTCTGGGTAACATAGTGAGACCCTCATCTCTACTAAAAATTTGAAAAATTAGCCGGACATGATGGTGTGCACCTGTAGTGCAGGAGGAATAAGTTTAAGAGATTTACTGTATTAATACAACATGGTAACTCTAGTTAATAACAATGTACCATAGACAGCAGTCCCTCCTTATTTGAGGTTTCCCTTTCTGCGGTGCAGGTACCTGTGGTCAACCGCAGTCCCACAACAGGTGGGTATAATACAGTACAATAAGATATTTTGAGAGAGGGAGACCACATACGTATAATTTTATTACAGTGCATGGTTGTAATTGTTTTATTGTATTATTATTCATTATTGTGGTTCATCTCTTACTACGCCTAATTTATAAATTAAATTTTATGATAGGTATTCTCCATGATCTTGGAACATATTTTCCCTGGATAAGCAGGGACTACAGGCCTCAAAAATTGCTAAGAGAGTAGATTTTAAGTGTTCTCACCACATTGCACACAAAATAAGAATGTGAGGGATGCATATGTTAATTAGCTCAACTTAGTCATTCCACAATGTATATGTATTTCAGAACATCATGTACCAGCCCAGTGAGGCGGCTCACATATGTAATCCTAGCACTCTAGGAGGCCAAGGTGGGAGGATCAAGGATCGCTTGAACTCAAGAGCTCAAGACCAGCCTGGACAACATAGTGAGACCTCCTCTCTACTAAAAATAAAAATAGAAATAATTAGCTGGGCATAGTAGTGTGCATCTGTGGTCCTGACTACTCGAGAGGCTGAGGCAAGAGGGTTGCTTGAGCTCAGATCAAGGCTGCAGTGAGCTATAATTGCACTACTGCACTCCAGCCTGAGCGACAAAGCAAGACCCTGTGTCAAAAACAAAACAAAACATCACATACCCATTAAAGCCCCCACACCCAGGATGACTTTCCATAGAATCAGCCACTGGCACATTCTAGCCTGTGACCCAGGCTAGAGTGCAGTGGTGTGATAATGGTTCACTGCAGCCTCGACCTCCTGGGCTCAAGCGATCCTCCCACCTCAGCCTCCCAAATAGCTGGGACCGCAGGTGTGCCATTCCGCCACGCTAACTTTTTTTACTTTTTGTAGAGATGGGGTCTCACTATGTTGCCCACGCTGGTCTTTTCTTTTTTTTTTTTTTTTTTTTGAGACAGAGTGCAGTGGCACGATCTTGGCTCACTGCAAGCTCCGCCTTCTGGATTCACACCATTCTCCTGCCTCAGCCTCCCAAGTAGATGGGACTATAGGCACCCGCCACCATGCCCAGCTAATTTTTTTTTTTTTTTTTTTTTGGTATTTTTAGTAGAGACAAGATTTCACCATGTTAGCCAGGATGGTCTCTATCTCCTGACCTCATGATCTGCCCGCCTCGGCCTCCCAGCGGTGTGAGCCACCGCACCCAGCCTACGCTGGTCTTAATATCCTGGGCTCAAGCGATCCTCCAGCCTCAGCCTCCCAGTGTTGAGAGTACAGGTGTGAGCCACCATGCTTGGCCAGCAAATTTTCCTTAAGCCCATTTATGTTGCTACTTTCAAATCAACCCGGTTTGAATGGGCCCCTCTTCACCCAAAAGCTCTAGAATCTGCTCAAATTGCAACACAACAGGCTCCCCCATCTGGGCTTCACCTCCCAACCTCCTATGGACTCCTTTACTGTAGAGGCTTTGGCAACCCCTCGCATGCTTCCCGGAGTCTCTGGATTACCCACAACCATCATAGATTTCCATGAGTTTCCTTTTTCTTTTTTTTTTTTTTTGAGACAGAGTCTCACTCTGTCTCCCAGGCTGGAGTGCAGTGGTGTGACCTTGGCTCATTGCAAACTCTGCCCCCGGGTTCAAGCAATTCTCCTGCCTCAGCCTCCCTAGTAGCTGGGACTACAGGTACACACCACCATGCCCAGCTAATTTTTGTATTTTTAGTAGAGTCAGGGTTTTGCCATATCGGTCAGGCTGGTCTCAAACTCCTGACCTCAGGTGATCCACCCACCTCGGCTTCCCAAAGTGCTGGGATTACAGGTGTGAACCACTGTGTAATCTGTGCCCAGCGTCCATGAGTTTCTGATGCAAGAGACTGCCCCTCTTGGACCTACACTATATGTCATTAGAAAGGCAATTGCTGGTCCCATATTGGGTTTTCCTGGAAACATAGGAGAGCCTGAGCCTGTGTCCCTGTGTACCCAGCTGCCCGTTATGCCTTGGGTCCTGGAAGCAGCACCCTATGTGATCAGCATGGCTGTGAAGCCTTCCTAACACAGGAGGCAGCCAGCCTGAGCCTCCCAGTATATCCTGCCTGCAGCAGAGGGCGGCCCCCCCATCCCCAGTTTCTTGCCAGATTCCGCAGTGCTGGAGGAGAGCACCTCTTTCTAGGCCCCCTTAGCTACCTAGGGAGCCCCGTGGAAGTAACTGAGTGAATAGCAAAGGGAGTTCATACACTTTATGGGTGACGGTGCCCCCATCACACAGGAGGGAGCTTTCTGGAGAGTAGCTGCCTCTCATCCCTTACTTAGGGTGTCCCTGACCAAGAATGGGTCAGCAAAATTAGCTGAGCTTCAGGCAGTCGTCTTAGCACCAGATGCGCAGGTCAACAATCGGCCACCTGTACACATTTCTAAAGATTCTTGAGCCATTGTCAATGATCTGGCCATGTGGTTCTGCCCAATGGCAGCACTAACAATTCCTCATTTATGGTAGCCCCCTTTGGGGTAAAGAGCTCTGGGAATCTCTTGCCTCACAGATACTCCAAATATTAATCAAGTTCACGCATGTCTCTGCACATACCAAACACATAATGCAAGGCCTCCTTTTTCCCTGTGGAGTTCCAAACATTATTGATAGTGACCAAGGCACTCATTTTACCTCTTAGGAAGCTCAATGCTGAGCTCTTGAACAAGACATTCGATGGAATTTTCACCTCCTTCACTGGATCCAGGCTACAGGCCTCACAGAGCATCTTAATGGCTTGTTGCACATGTCCACAGGCCGGGCATGGTGGCTCAAGCCTGTAACCTCAACACTTTGGGAGGTCAAGGCAAGAGGATGACTTGAGACCAGGAGTTCAGGGTTGCAATAAGCTGTGATTGCATACTGCAGTCCAGCCTATGCAACATAGTGAGACGCCATCTCAGGAGTCAGTAAGGGGTGACCGCTAGATTGGAAAACAAGGAGGTCTCTGGGCATCCAAACAAGAATGAGTAAATGAATGAATACATGAGACAGACAGAGACACTGAGAGAGAGAGAGAGAGAGAGAGAGAGAGAGAAAGGTAGAAAGATGAAGACAGAACAAAGGACAAGGTGTCACTGTTATTCCTTCACACCACAGTGACTCACTCCTGTAATTTCAGCACTTTGGGAGGCTGAGACAGGAGGATCTCTTGAGACCAGGAGTTTGAGACCAGCCTGGGAAACATGGTGAGACCTCGTCTCTACACATTAAAAAATTAGCCAGGCATGGTAGTGCATGCCTGTAGTCCCAGCTACTCAGGAGGCTGAGGTGGGAGGATCACTTGAGCCTGGGAGGTGGAGGCTGCAGTGAGCTGTGATTGCGCCACTGCACTCCAGCCTGAGCGACAGAGTGAGACCCTGTCTCTACAAAAAAAGATTCTATCATCTAAGTCAGCTTTGCAAATTCCTTCTTTATACAGAAACAAACTGATAAGAGCCATTTTGATGATGTCGATACTTGTCTACTTAATATTCCTATCCATCTTTGATTGCCTTGTTTAATGCTCCCAAGAGGAAGCAATGTGCATTTTGCCTCCTCCTGGCCCCATTTTCCAGATGAGTAAAAAACCGAGGTTAGGAAAAGAGAGGGGCCCGTATCTTCCAGAGAATCATGGGAGATAAGTTCGGGTTTCAACTTAGGTCTGTATGATTCCAAAGCTATTCTCTTTCTTTTAAACCCGTAGAAACACTGACCCAATGAGACAATATGTGTATGAATCAATGTGATTTAGCCACTCCATCATGTTAGAGATTTCAAAATTTTGTGATGTGCATCCAAAATATATACAGTTTTGATGTGTTAATTTAAAAATAAACATATGATTTAAATTTAAATATATGATTCATCTACTCGTGTCCATACTTACTAATCCAGTTAGTCATTTATTTGTTCATTGATATATTTGGATAATGATAAAGAATACAGGCTCTGGAGTGGTTCAGCCTCCAGTTCTGACACTTTGAGTGACTGACTTCATCTTTTGAGACTCAACTGAACCTGAAGGGTGAAATTTTTCAGGTAAAAATGACATATTTGTTTTTAAATCAACACTAAAATTGCATATACTTATGGTGCCCAACACAAAAATTTGAAATATAGAACATGATGGAATGGTTACATGAAGCTCATTCATATGTGCATTGTCTCATATGCTTACATTCAATCTTTCTTTTTTGAGACAGGGTCCCACTCTGTTACCCAGGCTGGAGTGCAGTGGTGCAATCATAACTCACTGCAGCCTCAAACTCCTGGGTTCAAGTGATCCTGCCACCGCAGCCTCCCACATAGCTGGGACTACAGGCACGTGTCACCATGCCTGGTTCATTTTTTCAGTTTTTGTTTGTAGAAATAGGGTCTCACTATGTTACCCAGGCTGACCTCTAACTCCCGGCCTCAAGCCATCCTCCCACCAAAACCTCCCAAAGTGCTAGCATTATAGCCATGAGCCACCATGCCTGGCCCCATACTTATATTTACTCGTAGTGAGAACACTTAAACCCTACTCTGTCAGTAATTTTCAAGTACACAATACGTTGTTACTAACTATATACATGGTAATTTTTAATTTGCATGAATGCTCCTTAAAATCGGGGACCCCGCCTTATTTTTTGTATTCAATTTGATTGGAGATAAATTCCACGTCGGTAAACCTGATTCTCTTAAAAATCCACACAAAAAAAGAGAGAGGTTGAATTAGGTCGTTGGTATTTTTGCTTTTGTTTGTTTGCTTATTTAGTTGAGGTTTATTGTAGAACTTGGTACCAGAAAAAGGAAGAAGTGGCGTTTTGGTGCTGTGAGTGCGTGTGAAGTGTGTCCTTTCCAGAGAAAGGACAGTTATGGTGCTTTTTTATCCTCTCTGCCCAAAGAAGGAAAGCTCTTAACAGCCAGCAGGAGGCTTTGTGGGAACCAGGGTTATCAACGCCAATCGCGCTGACCAATGATGTGTTACAGCAGTTAGGTTGTTTCTAAGAGCAAATCAAAAGCTACGGTTCTGTGATTCTGAAAATAAGACATGGACGGAGACTGGAAACCCAGAGAGAAAGTGAAGGACTAAAAGACAGTCGTAGGGTGGGGGCTTGCTCTGCTCTGTTTTGTCCTGGGATTTTTTTGTTTGTTTGTGCACTCTGACTGCTTTTCTTTTTTCTTTTTCTTTTTCTTTTTTTTTTTTTTTTGAGATGGAGTCTCTCTCTGCCATCCAGGCTGGAGTGCAGTGGCGCAATCTTGGCTCACTGTAACCTCTGCCTCCCGGGTTCAAGGGATTCTCCTGCCTCAGCCTCCTGAGCAGCTGGGACCACAGGCGCGTGCCACCACACGCCACCAGCTAGTTTTCGTATTTTTAGTAGGGACAGGGTTTCACCATATTGGCCAGGCTGGTCTTGAACTCCTGGCCTCAAGTGACCTGCCCGTCTCGGCCTCCCAAAGTGCGGGGATTACAAGCATGAGCCACTGCGCCTGGCCCTGACAGATTTTTTTTTTTTTTTTTTTTTGAGACGGAGTCTCGCTCTGTCGCCCAGGCTGGAGTGCAGTGGCGCGATCTCGGCTCGCTGCAAGCTCCGCCTCCCGGGTTCACGCCATTCTCCTGCCTCAGCCTCCCGAGTAGCTGGGACTACAGGCGCCCACAACCGCGCCCGGCTAATTTTTTGTATTTTTAGTAGAGACGGGGTTTCACCGTGGTCTCGATCTCCTGACCTTGTGATCCGCCCGCCTCGGCCTCCCAAAGTGCGGGGATTACAAGCATGAGCCACTGCGCCTGGCCTTGACAGATTTTTCTCTTGGTTTGTTTCTTAATCCCCCTTCCTCTGAGTCTAATTCCCTTTTTGTTCTCATTTTCTCTCTCTGTCCCCTCTCTCTCTCTCCTTCTTTCTCTCCTCCATTCCTCCTAGATGAAGCAAAAACTCAGATAAACCAGCACAGAGGCCAGGCATGGTGGCTTACACCTGTAATCCCAGCACTTTGGGAGGCCAAGGCAGGGAGGTTGCTTGAGACCAGGAGTTCAAGAAGAGCCTGGCCCACATGGTGAAACCCCGTCTCTACTAAAAATACAAAAATTAGCTGGACATGGTGGTGTGTGCCTGTAATCCCAGGTACTTGGGAGGCTGAGGCACAAGAATAGCTTGAACCCAGGAAGTGGAGGTTGCAGTGAGTGGAGATCGCACCCCTGCACTCCAGCCTGGGTGACAGAGCAAGACTCCATCTCAAAACAAAAAAACAAAAAACAGCGCAAAGTTCCCTTGTCCTATGATTCATTTTCTCTCTCTCTCTCTTTCTACCATTTCTTCTTCCCTGTGTCTTTTATTTTCTCTGTGGATTTTATTTAAGCAATAGAAGTTCTTATGCAAAGAAAACTTTACGGAATTAGATTGATCAACTTCATAGGTATATATATGAACTCAGTTCAGAAACTCTCTTCTGCACCTGCCTGATCACCTATTCAGAAGTCTGTTCCTTCATCTCTTCTCTTTCCGGGACTCTTTCTAGCTCGGGCTTCCTGCCCCTCCCGTCCACTCTCCTGCTTTCACAGCCTCTCCTTCCCCCTGCCCCTCCCCTGCACTGCATTGGGATGGGCCCCAGGTGTCCAAGGTCTCCCCACCCTCCTTTGTCACTGGAGTCAGGATTAGAACCCAGCTCCATCGTCACCTTGAGTCATCAGTCCCGGGGCTGCTGGCTGACTTGCAGAGGAGAGAGGGAGTGGGGCCGGGTCTTCCCACTCTGGGTCCTTTCCTCCTTCCCCACTCCATTTAGCTGTAAAGCTCAATTAAGTGCGATTAGCTGAGAAGAGTTTCTGCAGAATTAGAGGACGCCCCACCCCTGTCTTCCTGGTCCCCTTCCCTCAACCCGGAAATTGGATGGGCCAAGACAAAGAGAGTTAAGAGCTTTGTCAGTGGTCTGTCTGGAGCGACAGATGGAAGGAAAGGGACCGGTTGAGCAACATGACAGGTGACTGAGGAGCCAGGTGCAGAGTGGTAGAGTTGGCTGGCGGAGTGGCCAGCAGATGAGATGACAGGCAGGTAGGTGGACGGACAGATAGCAGCGACGCGGACAGGTCGAACAGTGACAGCCACGTAGAGGATCTGGCAGACAAAGAGACAAGGTGAGAAGGAGGTAGGCGACTGCCAATGAGGGAGTGACACGCAGGAGGACAGATAGAGAGAGGACAAGCAGGTCATCCCCTTGGTGACCTTCAAAGAGAAGCAGAGAGGGCAGAGGTGGAGGGCACGGGGAAAGGGTGACCTCTGAGATTCCCCTTTTCCCCCCAGATTTTGGAGGTGACCCGCCATGGGGCCCAGCATGTTTTTGCTCCTGTGTGTTCTTGGTGAGTTCTCCTGGAGCAGGGAGAGGGCAGGACCGGGACTGGGTCCCTCCATCCCCCATGAGGAGGCCCCACCCCCTCCCCATCTCAGCTCTGGCTCCCCCAGCCTGGTGGTGAGGAGGAGAGGGGCTTTCTCTCTGCCTCCATTTAGTTGCAGCTCTCAGGGCACTGCTCACCTCGGTCTCCCCTATCCTGCGATCCCTCTTCCTTTCCGTCCCTCTCTGAATCTCTGCCTCTCCATTTCCCTCCTACGTGTAAGCATCTTTCTCCCTGGGTCTCTTTGGTGTTTCATGGTCTTTTTCTATCACTGGGTCTCTCTCTCTCTCTCTCTCTCTCCTGCCTGTTTCTCTCTCTCTCTCTGTGTATGTGTCTCCATCTCTGTATCTTTGATTCCTCTCTCTGACCCAGGCCCCTGTCTGTCCCTAGGGCTCAGCCAGGCAGCCACACCGAAGATTTTCAATGGCACCGAGTGTGGACGTAACTCACAGCCGTGGCAGGTGGGGTTGTTTGAGGGCAGCAGCCTGCGCTGCGGGGGTGTCCTTATTGACAGCAGGTGGGTCCTCACAGCGGCTCACTGCAGCGGCAGGTAAGCCCCAGGCTGAGTCCCTTCCTGGGGTGGGCGAAGGGAGGACTACGGGAAGGCAAGTGCTGGGGGTAGGATCACAAGGGAGGCCGGTGCCCACTGGGAAGAAGCTGGTCCTGCAACAAGAGAATCTGAGTTTAGACCAGGAGTGGAACTTCTTTAGCAGTGGGCCTGGGGTGGTGCTGGGCAGGGTGAGGTGTGGTGTGTGTGGAGGGCCGAGGAGCGTCCTGGAACCTGCCCTCCTGCCTCTCCCATTCCTGCATGTACCCTTTCTTTCCTATATGACATCTGCCACTCCCCCCAGCCACTCCCTGACCCAGTCTGGGCCCGGGGCCCAGGTCTGACCCAAACTCTTTTTTTTTTTTTGAGACAGAGTCTCACTCTGTCACCCAGGCTGCTATGAAATGGCACGATCACAGCTCACTGTGTCTCCGCCTCCCGGGTTCAAGTGATTCTCCTGCCTCAGCCTCCTGAGTAGCTGGGATTACAGGCACCCGCCATCAGCTAATTTTTGTAATTTTTGTAGAGACAGAGTTTTGTCATGTTGACCAGGCTGGTCTTGAACTCCTGGCCTCAAACAATCTGCCCATCTTGGCCTCCCAAAGTGCTGGGATTACAGGTGTGAGCCACTGCGTCCGGCCAACATGACCCAAACTCTTTGTGCAACCTCAGAGACTATGCCTGGCACCTCTCTGGGCCTCAGTGGACTGATGCTCTGGAATCTTTCTTTCTTTCTTTTCCTTCCTTCCTTCTTTCTTCTTCTTTTCTTTTTTTTTTTTTTTTTGGAGACAGAGTCTTGCTCTTTCTGTCACCCAGGCTGGAGTGCAGTGATGCTATCTTGGCTCACTACAGCCTCAACCTCCTGGGCTCAAGTGATCCTCACACCTCAGCCTCCCAAGGAGCTGAGACCACAGGCCTGCGCCACCACATCCGGCTAAGTTTTAAATTTTTTTGTAGAGACAGGGTTTCGCTATGTTACCCAGGCTGGTCTCAAACTCCTCAGCTCAAGCGATCTTCCTGTCTTGACCTCCCTAAATGCTGGGATTACAGGCGTGAGCCACTGCTCCTAGCCTGGAACTTTTTTGTGAAAGGGGAGCTCAGATGCAAAGAAACAGAGACTCAGGAGAGAGAGAGGGCCAGAAGCAGGATGCAGAGAGGCCACTCATCAACCCACTCGTTCATTCAGTCAGCAGCGTGGACGGCACATGCTCTGTGCCAGGCGGTGGGAATAAGGCGGTGAACAAGGCCCACTGATGTCCCTGTCTTCGTGGGCTTCACTGGCTGAGATCATCAGAAAGACAGGCCCGGCGCAGTGGCTCACACCTATAATCCCAGCACTTTGGGAGGCTGAGGTGGGCAGATCACTTGAGGTCAGGAGTTTGAGACCAGCCTGACCCACATGGTGAAACCTCATCTCTACTAAAAATCCAAAAATTAGCCGGGCGTGGTGGCGGGCACCTGTAATCCCAGCTACTCAGGAATCGGAGGCAGGGAAATTGTTTGAACCCAGGAGGCGGAGGTTGCAGTGAGCCAAGATGGTGCCACTGCACTCCAGCCTAGGTGACAGAGCGAGACTCCGTCTTGAAAAAAAAAAACGGAGAGAGAGACACAGATGCAGGGACATGGGAGGAGAAACAGTGAACACCCAAGATGGAAAGAGAGTGATGGAGGTCGGGAATAAGAGCCTGCAAGAGAGACTTGGAGAATGAGAGGCGCGGGTGAGAAGACAGACAGTGAGAGGCAGAGCCGCGGGGAGTGGCAGCAGGGCCTGGGAGTGTCCGTGGAGGGGTGCAAGGTGGGGGTCTGCCTGTCTGCCACCCGCTCAGCTGTCGCCACCGGCAGCAGGTACTGGGTGCGCCTGGGGGAACACAGCCTCAGCCATCTCGACTGGACCGAGCAGATCCGGCACAGCGGCTTCTCTGTGACCCACCCTGGCTACCTGGGAGCCTCGACGAGCCATGAGCACGACCTCCGGCTTCTGCGGCTGCGCCTGCCCGTCCGCATAACCAGCAGCGTTCGACCCCTGCCCCTGCCCGATGACTGTGCAACTGCTGGCACCGAGTGCCACGTCTCAGGCTGGGGCATCACCAACCACCCATGGAGTAAGGGGCCCGGGGCCAGGGGTCAGGGATCAGGATGGGTACAAGTCTGGGATGCAGGGGGAGAGGTCACATCATGACACCTTAGAGGAAGGATGGGTAAAGGATCAGGGTGTGGGATGGGACATCAGGATCATGGTTTGGGGTCAGAGATTATGGTGGATTGGGGTCTTGGGAGTCAAAGGGGTTAAGGGACTGGGTATGAAGTCAGGGATCAGAGGTCAGAGACATGGTCAGAGGTCAGAGTGTGTCAGGGGTCATCACACTGGAGCAAAAGGCATATTTTTTATATATATATGTAAATAGGATATGGGCCTTGTGGGTCATGGGTCTTGGGTTAGAGGTCACTGTAGAATTAAGGTCATGGGATCCAGAGGTTGTACAATCTGGTTAGAATCTGAGGATGGACATTGGGATTCTATCCGAAATCATATATCTGAGATTGGAGGTCATAGCGTTTGGGGTGTGAGGTCTGAGGTTTGAGGTCGTGGAGGCTGGGGCCAAATAAACTAGGATCAGGGGTCACTGGCGTTGGAAGCAGTGAGGTTTGGAAGATGGGGAGCTGAGGTTGCAGGTTAAGGTAAAGACAGGGACATGGGGTCACGAGACAAGATATGAGATCAAGCTGGGATCATAAGATCACAGTAGTAGGCACTGAAGAGGGTCAGGTCTGGATTCGTTGTCTCTGAGGCTGGAGAGACAAGAAAGGTCTTGAGTTATGCCACTCAAAGTCAAATGTCAAAGACCAAAGAGACTGTCAATCATCTGGGGTCATGATTCATATGAAATTAAGTCATAAATATGTAACTTGGAGGTTTCAGGATTGTAGTACAGGTTGGTGAGGGGCTGGGATATTGACTCAGATGGGCCACATCGAGGAAGAGGGATGTCACCTCAAAGTGGGGAGATTTAGGGGACCCTGCAGCACGCATGTTCCCTCTCCAGACCCATTCCCGGATCTGCTCCAGTGCCTCAACCTCTCCATCATCTCCCACGCCACCTGCCGTGAGGTGTATCCCGGGAGAATCACAAGCAACATGGTGTGTGCAGGCGGCGTCCCGGGGCAGGATGCCTGCCAGGTGAGCGTGCGTGGTCACCAGGACAGAAAGGGAAGGGGAGGGGCTGGAAGCAGGAGAGGAACTGATGGAGGATGAATCAGGGAAAGGGGATGCTGGAGAGAGATGGGGTCAAAAAGGAAGGGAGAGGCTGGGCGCGGTGGCTCACACCAGTAATCCCAGCACTTTGGGAGGCCAAGGCGGGCAGATTACTTGAGGTCAGGAGTTCAAGACAAGCCTGGCCAACATGGTGAAACCGTGAATCTACTAAAAATACCAAAATTAGCTGGGAGTGGTGGTGCAAGCCTGTGGTCCCAGCTACTCGGAAGGCTGAGGCAGGAAAATCGCTTGATCCCGGGAGGCGGAGGTTGCAGTGAACTGAGATCGCGCCACTGCACTCCAGCCTGGGCGACAGAGCCAGACTCTGTCTCTAAACAAAATAATAATAATAATGATGATGATAATAATAATAATAGTAATAATGATAATAATGGAGGAGAGGCCCAGGATAAGGGAGGGAGAGAGACAGGGAGTAAGAGGAAGGACCAGGGAATGGAGGAGGGGGAGGGACAGGGAGAGAAGAGGGAGGAAGGGAACAGAGAAGGAAAGATGGGGTAGGGGGCAGAGGGAGAGGCAGCAAAACAGACAGAGAGAACTGGGAGCCCAGACAGGGAATCCGCTGTTTCTGGGGCTCTAAGTCTTTCCCACACCATCCTCCAGTTGGTGCTGTCCCAGACCGAGAGAGATTTGAGGATGGTGGCCTCTCCCCTCATTGGTCAGGGCCCCAGCCATTGTCCTTGAGAGAACCTCTACCCTTTATGGAGTCCAGCCCTCCTCCCCTGGGATTGGTCATTGGTAATAGTGTTCTCTCTCCTCATTGGTCAGGGCCCCAGCCATTGTCCTTGAGAGAATGTTCTACTCTTTATGTTGTCTTGACAGCCTCCCCTGGGATTGGTCATTGATGACTGTGCTCTCTCTCCTCGTTGTTCAGGGCCCCAGCCATTGTCCTTGAGAGAACCTCTGTCCTTTATGGAGTTCCACCCTTCTTCCCTGGGATTGGCCGCTAGAGACAGTGGCTCTTCTCTTTTGGTTAGCCATTGCCATTGTCCTCTGGGAAAGTGATTATACTCTTTCCTCTTTTGACCAGACTTGGAGCCCTCCCCAAGGCCCAGGACTGGGTTGGAGTGTTGGAGAGGAAAACAGAAATGTCTCCCTTGTTCAGACAGTACTTCTCTTCCTTTCTAGGGTGATTCTGGGGGCCCCCTGGTGTGTGGGGGAGTCCTTCAAGGTCTGGTGTCCTGGGGGTCTGTGGGGCCTTGTGGACAAGATGGCATCCCTGGAGTCTACACCTATGTTTGCAAGTATGTGGACTGGATCCGGATGATCATGAGGAACAACTAACCTGTTTCCTCCACCTCCATCCCTTAGCTTGGGTACCACTCTGACCCTCAGAGCACCAATACCTCCTCCATCGCTTTTCCCGGCTCCATTCTTGTTGGCCTGGGAACTTTTTGGAACTTTTAACTCCTGCCAGCCCTTCTAAGACCCATGAGCAGGATGGAGAGAAGTGTGCAATGGTCTGGAATAAATACAAATGAAGGAGGGGCCATGTCTGTCCATTTGAAGTCCCCATGCTGGTTGAGACTGGAAGAAGGACTCAACAGTTTCCCTAGCTCATACAAGTAGAAACAGAGCTCAAATAAGGCCGGGCACAGTGGCTCACACCTGTAATCCCAGCACTTTGGGAGGCTGAGGCGGGTGGATGACTTGAGGTCAGGAGTTCGAGACCAGCCTGGCCAACATGGTGAAACCCCGTCTCTTCAAAACTACCAAAAAAAAAAAAAAGAAAAAAATTTAGCTGGGCATGGTGGCACACACTTGTAATCTCAGCACTTTGGGAGGCTAAGGCGGGTGGACCACCTGAGGTCAGGAGTTCAAGACCAGCCTGGTCAACATGATGAAACCCCATCTCTACTAAAAATACAAAAAGTAGCCGGGCATGGTGGTGCATGCCTATAATCCCAGCTACTTGGGAGGCTGAGACAGGAGAATTGCATGAACCCATGAGGCAGAGGCTGCAGTGAGCCCAGATCAAACCATTGCACTCCAGCCTGGGTGACAGAATGAGACTTCATCTCAAAAAGAAAGAAAGAAAGAAAGAAAAACAAACAAACAAACAAAACCCAAAAAACAAAGCTCAAATAGGATGAGGGTCTTCCCTGAGTAGTTACTCAGAAATGGAATAGAAAAAGTTACCTATAATAATACAGGCTGGGTACAGTGGCCCACGCCTGTAATCCCAGCACTTTGGGAGGCCGAGATGGGAGGATGGCTTGAGCTGAGGAGTTCGAGATCAGCCTGGCAACATGGTGAAACCTCGTCACTACAAAAATACAAAAAATTAGCTGGGTGTGGTGGCACGAACCTGTAGTCCTGGCTACTTGGGTAGCTGAGGTGGGCAGATCACCCGAGCCGGAGAGGTGGAAGCTGCAATGAGCTGAGATCACACCACTACACTCCAGGCTGGCAATAAAGTGAGAGACCTTGTCTCAAAAGCAAAAATCCAACAATATGAATAAGAGCCATGTTTCTTCATCCAGCACAATAGAAACAGTGCCCAGAGCTTATAAGCTTTTCAAGAGTCCACAAAAGACCCGAGAAGGAAAAAGAAAATTGTTAGCTCCAAAATACGAGACAAAAGCTGCAAAGTCAACATTTATGACCATTTAATCCAATGTCCATAAAGCATAACATTCTTTCCACTACTCAACTGCAGTTTACTTTCTTGTAATCAAGCATACATTGTTTCTTTAATGTGGGACATGGCTTTGTTCTCATATGTATGCAATGACGGAGGGTGGAGTGCAGCCTTGGAAAGCAGGAGGGCTCGGCCTATGTCTTAAAATTCTCCTGCCCACCCCTTGGATTCTGTCTCCACTGGGACTCGGGAGGTGAGGGGAGACCATCTCTCCAAGTGCACTAAAGGGGAATTGGAGGAGGGAGGGGGTGCGGGGTGATCATAACAGTGGAGGCACATTTGCTGAGCCCCCCTGCAGTCTGCTCTTTCCAAACGGACCCTCCTAGAGGCCTGATCCCAACCCTCCCTGCAAGCAGGTCTGTCACCCCCATCTCTCAGATGAAGAAACTGAGCCTCGCAGGGGTGGAGTCCCTTGTCCCCACGTCATAAGGGTAGTCATAGTGGTAGGAAGAGGAAGCACCTAGGTTTGAGGCCAGGGCTGGCTGTTGTCAGAACCTAGGCCCTCCCCTGCCTTGCTCCACATCTGGTTAGGGGAGAGAGGGGAGGAAAGCCAAGGGAAGGCACCTAGCTGAAAACAAACAAGCTGGGCGAAGCAGGAATCTGCGCTCGGGTTCTGCAGATGCAGAGGTTGAGGCGGCTGCAGGACTGGAAGTCATCGGGCAGAGGTCTCGCAGCAGCCAGTAAGTGAACAGCTGGAGTCGGGCTGCCTGGGAGGCAGGGAGAAGCGGGCAGGGGAAGGGTCAGCAGAGAAGCAAGGTCCCAGAGGAGCCCTGGGGTGGAGCGCAGCCGAGGGCTCTGTTCCCTTTCCTGGACTCAGCTTCCACAGGCCCTGACCTGCCTCCCCCACCCTCCGGTCCTGCCCCACCTATGTGACACCCCAGCACCCCCCTCCTTGCAAAGGAGAAGGGAGCGGCCTAGGGGAGGCCAGGGGCCCACCTGGGCTGGGGCTGTGGAAAGGGAGTGACTGGGACAGGAGGAAAAAGAGAGACGGAGGTTAGACGGAAGGAGAGGGATTTCGAGACAAATTGCCAGAGATGCAGTCAGAGAGACTGACTGAGGTAGAAAAAGAGACTGAGACACAAAGATAGAAGGAATTAGAGAAAGGGCCACACAGAGCCAGATGGAGAGAGAAGACTGGAGATGGAGACGGGGATGAGGACAGACAAAGGCAGACAGACACGTAGGGACAGAAAGAGAAAAATCACACAAAGTCAGAATTATTGAGTGACAGAGAATGACACAGAGAGCAAGACACAGATTCAGAGACTCGGGAGGGAAAGGAAGGCTGCAGACAGACAGACAGACAGACAGAGGGAGACTGAGACGCAGGGAGAAGAGGCCTCTTGGAGAGGCAGGCAGCCAGTGCCTCGGAGGTCTACGGGGAGGGCCCCCCACACCCCGCCCTGGGGCATTAAGGCAGGGCGTGGAGGCCAGTCATCCTGGGCCCGCCCGGGGCCGTCCCCCTGCCTGCCCGCCTGCCTGGTGCCTGGCACCTGGCGCTCCAACCCAGCCTACCTGCTGTAGCCGCCGCTGCTGCCTCCGCCGCCACTGGGCCCCCAGAGCCCCAGCCCCAGAGCCCGTGAGTCCAGGAGGAAAGGGAAGCCGTCCCTCCCCGTCCATGTCCAGGCGTCAGCCCTCCCCAAGGACACCTGTCCCGCTCGGGCACCCATTTCTCCCTCTGCTCTGTCCTTCTCTGCTTGGGTGGGGGTTCGTGGCCTCTCTCTGCACCTCTCACCTCCAATGGCTGTCCCCAGCCTCAGTTACCTCTGATCTCCATGGCTTCAGCTGGTGAGCCGGCCCTCTGCTCCCACCCCCGCTGGCCAGGGCAGCTGAGGGCACTGGCCCTCCCCTTGACCAGCCCCGCCCAACTCTGCTTGGCTGTCCTTCAAAAGGGCAGGGGTTTGGCAGGCAGGGGTTCAGCGAGCTGGCTGATGGGGGGCCCAGACATTTTCTGGGGCTGAGCCCCCACTCCCCCCCAGCAGACCTCAAAGGCTCCATATCGCTCTGCTGTGAAGACAATGAAAAAGGGGTGGCTACGGAACGGGGTCTGGTTCCCCTTGTCCTTCCACTCCAAGCTGCTGGGGCCTGGCCAGCTCTCAAGGCAAGAAGGAAAACATCCTCTGACATGTGCCGAGGAGGTCCCATGGCTGACTTGAACGGGGCCAGCCCATGACTTGCCGGTCAAAGCCCCTCCCAACAACTTCCATATGGTTCTTGGTATCTCGGAAGCTTCTAGCTGTGACCAGGCCCTCTCCAAGGCCACCCTCGACACCTAAGATATATTTTAAGTGTTTGGAGATCCGAGTGCTGTGAGAAACAGGGGATTTTCCCAACCTTGTTTCTCTCAAGTGGGGAGCAGGAGCAGGTGAGGGAGAGAGGAGAGGGCATGAGCCAGCCCCTGACTTCCCTGTAAAGTGATGCGGCCCCATGTCCCTCCTTGTTCCCAGAGGAACCTGGGGCCCGCCCCTCCCCCCTCCAGGCCATGAGGATTCTGCAGTTAATCATGCTTGCTCTGGCGACAGGTACGGCAGGGGATGGGGGCAGGGCAGGAGCCTCCCTCTCGCATCTCTGGGATCCCCTAACCCTCTGTGTCCAGACAGTGACAGGGCTGATTCCAAATTACAGAACAACCCATAAGGCATCCGACCTGGGAGCAGCCGTCACGAGGGCCTGGATGCCCTTCCAGATAATCCCTTTAAATGCCAAAGGAGGAGAGGTCAAGGGGGTCCTAAAGGGTCCCGGGAAGGGGCCAGGGAAGCTGGAGTTGGGGGAGCGGTCAGTCAAAGCGCACAGGACAGGGGCTACCAACCAACCAGTATGGAAGTATTTCCTTTTTTTTTCCCCAGAGACAAGGTCTCGCTCTATTGTCCAGGCTGGAGTGCCGTGGTGCCATCATGGCTCACTGCAGTCTTGACTTCCCCGGCTTAAGTGATCCTTAAGCCATCTCAGCCTCCCCGGTAGCAGGGACCACAGGAAACTGCCACCAAGCCAGGCTAATTGTTTGATTTTTTGTAGAGATGGAGGCGGGGGGGGGGGTCTCACTATGTTTGCCTAGGTTGGTCTTGAACTCCTGGGCTCAAGCAATCCTCCCACCTTAGCCTCCCAAAGTGCTGGGATTACAGGCGTTTGCACCCGACCCTATGGAAGTATTTTCATCCTTTAATGCCTGGTCCCAGCATCCAGCGCAACCCAGAGGGACACCAGACCAGGGCCCAGACCACCCACCCTCTTTCTCTCCTCCCCACCCCCATTTCTGGGAGCCCTCCTGGTCTACCACTTCTCCTTCCTGAGCCCCTCCTTTTGCTCTCACTCCCTCCAGGGCTCGTAGGGGGAGAGACCAGGATCATCAAGGGGTTCGAGTGCAAGCCTCACTCCCAGCCCTGGCAGGCAGCCCTGTTCGAGAAGACGCGGTTGCTCTGTGGGGCGACCCTCATTGCCCCCAGCTGGCTCCTGACAGCAGCCCACTGCCGCAAGCCGTGGGTGCGGGGGCTGGGGCGGGGCCGGGAGGGGGCTGGGAATGGGGAGATGGATGGAGCGAAGCTCGGGGATAGGGATGCGGGAAAGGGGATTAGAAATGGGGACGGGTAGTGTCAGCAAGGTTGACGGGCTTGCGTTGGGATTGAAGGTGGGGGGATGAATGGGGTTGGGATGGGGCTATGGCTGGGAAGGGGGCTTCGGTGGGAGACGTGGAAGAGGTTGGAAGCAGAGTGATGTTTCTTCACTCTCAAAGGTGTCACTCACCTCTCCCAACCATGTCTCCCCCGACCTTTCCTCCTCCAACTACCGTCTCTCCCACCTCAGCCGCTACATAGTTCACCTGGGGGAGCACAACCTCCAGAAGCAGGATGGCTGTGAGCAGACCCGGACAGCCACTGAGTCCTTCCCCCACCCCGGCTTCAACAACAGCCTCCCCAACAAAGACCACCGCAATGACATCATGCTGGTGAAGATGGCGTCGCCAGCCTTCATCACCTGGGCTGTGCGACCTCTCACCCTCTCCTCACGCTGCGTCACCGCTGGCACCAGCTGCCTCATTTCCGGCTGGGGCAGCACGTCCAGCCCCCAGTGTAGGAGCTCCAGAGGGGAACCCAGCAAGGGGTGGTGGGGAGGGTGTGGTCATGATTGTGGAAGGGTTCGGGGGATCAGAGATGCGGTTCGCAGTGACGAAGGTGGTATAAGTTGAGAGGATGAGTGGAAAACGTCAGGACAGGGGAGGGTGGGTACCGAAGTTGGGGCCTTGGAATCAGACAGACGGGATATGCAATCATACGTCCATAATCTCCTGGTTGCAGGACCTTAGACAAGCGGCTTCACCTCTCTGAATCTTGATTTTCTTCTCTATAAAATGAGAATAATTATACTCACCTGTCAGGACTGGATTAGAGATAATGTATATCAAGCAACTGGCATAAATCATTTATTGGATAGCAGGTTGGGCACAGTGGCTGACGCCTGTAATCCCAGCACTTTGGGAGGCCCAGGTGGGCAGATCACCTGAGGTCGGGACTTTGATACCAGCCTGGCCAACATGGTGAAATCCCGTCTCTACTAAAAATACAAAAATTAGCTGGGTGTGGTTGTGCGCGCCTGTAACCCCAGCTAATCAGGAGGCTGAGGCAGGAGAATCGCTTAAACCCGGGAGACGGAGGTTGCAGTGAGCCAAGATCACGCCACTGCACTCCAGCCTGGGAGACAGAGCAAGACTCTGTTTTAAAAAAAAAAAAAAATGCTGGATAGCACTGCTGTTGCTATTGTTACAAGAAGAGAGGTGAGTTGGCTGGGTCTAAGGACAGGGATTCACCCAGGGGCTGGGTCACAGCAAGCACTGCATTAGGGGCGGTGGCAGGGGGCTCATTCCCACAGCCCCTCCTGCTGTTTCCACAGTACGCCTGCCTCACAGCTTGCGATGCGCCAACATCACCATCATTGAGCACCAGAAGTGTGAGAACGCCTACCCCAGCAACATCACAGACACCATGGTGTGCGCCAGCGTTCAGGAAGGGGGCAAGGACTCCTGCCAGGTCAGCGGGCAGGGCCTGGGTCTCCAACCACACCCCCATCCCATCCCCAGCTTCAATGACATCCTTACCGACATTCACAATTTCATCCCCAACCTCAACCCGCCTCCCCCTGCAACTCCCAATCCATCTCTTCCCCTGTTCCCATTTCTGATCTCAGCACAAACTTCAGCTCCATCCCCGTTTCCAGCTCCAGCTTTCCCCAAACTCGTTTTTGAGCCTAACCCCATCCTTTATCCCACCCATAATCCCAGCCTTATCGCCAAACCTATCACCATTCCCGGTGCCTCTCCATCCTCAGTCTCGGCCCCACTCCTAAGCACCGTCCCCACCTCCTCCCTGGCGAACACCGTGCTCAACGCTTTCTCTCACCAATGTTCTCTCTCCCCGTGCCCAGGGTGACTCCGGGGGCCCTCTGGTCTGTAACCACTCTCTTCAAGGCATTATTTCCTGGGGCCAGGATCCGTGTGCGATCACCCGAAAGCCTGGTGTCTACACAAAAGTCTGCAAATACGTGGACTGGATCCAGGAGACGATGAAGAACAATTAGACTGGACCCACACACCACAGCCCAATACCCTCCATTTCCACTTGGTGATTGGTTCCTGTTCACTCTGTTAATAAGAAACCCTAAGCCAAGACCCTTTACGAACATTCTTTGGGCCTCCTGGACTACAGGAGATACTGTCACTTAATAATCAACCTGGGGTTTGAAATCAGTGAGACCTGGATTCAAATTCTGCCTTGAACTATTGTGACTCTGGGAATGATAACATCTGGTTTGTTCTCTGTTGTATCCCCAACCCCAAAGACAGCTCCTGGCCATATATCAAGGTTTCAATAAACATTTGCTAAATGAGTGAATCTACTGAGTGCTTACTATGTGCTAGACCCTGATCCACTGGCTTTTATTTTATTTTATTTTATTTTATTTTATCTTAAGACAGAGTCTCACTCTGTCACCCAGGTTGGAGTACGGTGGCGCTCTCTCTGCTCACTGCAACCTCCACCTCCTGGGTTCAAGCAATTCTCCTGCCTCAGCCTTCTGAGTAGCTGGGATTACAGGTGCCTACCACCACATCCGGCTAAGTTTTGTATTTTAAGTAGAGATGGGGCTTCGCCATGTTGGCCAGGCTGGTCTTGAACTCCTGACCTCAGGTGATCTGCCCGCCTTGGCCTCCCAAACTCCTGGGATTACAGACGTGAGCCACCGTGCCCGCCCAGCTTTTATTAATTAAATTAAATTAATTAATCTATTTATGAGACAGTCTTGCTCTGTTGCCCAGGCTGGAGTACAGTAACAATCACAGCTCATGGCAATCTCAGTTTCCTGGGCTGAAGTGATTGTCCAGCCTCAGTCTCCAGAGTAGCTGGGACTACAGGCACATGCCATGAAGTCCAGCTAATTTTTTTATTTTTCGTAGACAGAGGTCTCAGTATGCTGCCCCGGCTAGTCTCAAACTCCCGGGCTCAAGGAATCTGTCCTCCTCAGCCTCTGAAAGTGCTGGGATTACAGGCATGAGTCGCTGTGCCTGGCCTCCAAGCACTTTTAAATGTATCAACTAACTTAATCCTCACAAAACCCTATGAGATCGGTACTGTTTTCATACCTATTTTATAGATGAAGAAAGCAAGGTGATATCTTTTCTTTTTTTTTTTTGAGATGGAGTCTCCCTCTGTCGTCGCTCAGGCTGGAGTGTAGTGGCGCCATCTCGACTTACTGCAAGCTCTGCCTCCCGGGTTCATGCCATTCTCCTGCCTCAGCCTCCTGAGTAGCTGGGACTACAGGCGCCCGCCACCACGCCCGGCTAAGTTTTTGTATTTTTAGTAGAGACGGGGTTTCACCGTGTTAGCCAGGATGGTCTCGATCTCCTGACCTCGTGGTCCACCCGTCTCAGCCTCCCAAAGTGCTGGGATTACAGGCGTGAGCCACCGCGCCCGACCTGAGGTGATCTCTTAACTACCAAGTGTAAGGCTGGTAGTAAGGCTGGAGTAAGGCTCTATTTGTTTCCTTTCCTGTATAACTGTGCATGCAAAAGTATAACACAGTAAGTAAAGTCAGTCAGCTTGCACATTCTAAGACCTAACCAAAGGAGTTTATCATTGTTTTTCTCCAACTTCCATGATAGGTAATTAGGTAGTGGAGACCTCTGCTGGCCAATATGGTAGCCACTAACCGCACATGGCTCTTCCAATTAAAATTACATAAAGCCAGAAATGTAATTCCTCTGTCTCACTTGTGGTATTTCCAAGGCTGATATTTTCACACATGGCTGGTGGTGTCTGGATTAGCTAGTGCATATAAAACATCACTGCAGAAAGTTCAGCTGGGCAACACTGAGTTAGATGGCCTCTGAAGAGGATGTCCCACAGAGAGAATCCAGAGCTCAAGATCTTTTTTTTTCTTTGAGACAGAGTCCTCCTCTGTCATGCAGGCTGGAGTGCAGAGGCACGATCTCAGCTCACTACAACTTCTGCTTTCCAGGTTCAAGCGATGCTCCTGCCTCAGCCTCCCTAGAAGCTGGGACTGCAGGCCCGCGCCAACATCCCCAGCTAATTTTTGTGTATTTTTAGTAGAGATGGGGTTTCACTATGTTGGCCAGGTTGGTCTTGAACTCCTGACCTCATGATCAGCCCGCCTCGGCCTCCCAAAGCACTGGGATTATAGGCATGAGCCACTGCGCCTGGCCAACTCAGGATCTTTTGGGACGGTCGGCTCACCTCACAGGAGAGGTAGGTGGCATGAGCAGTAGGAGCCTAGAGTGGAACCAGGGCCTTCTGGTTGTTAAGTGGACTTGTGTGTGACCTCGTGTGAGTCTGCCCTCTCTGAGCCTCTCACTCCTCACCTGAGATGAGAGAGTTGGCTGAGGTGATGCTGATGCCCCTCGCAGCTTTAACCTCCTGTGATTCAGGGGCCTGTGTGGCACCTGGTGGCACACAGATGGCAGAGAGGATGCGAGATGTCCACACACGGGTATGAGGCAAAGCCACAGCCCCTCAACACACACACGGGCTAGTCACTGGGACACACACAGAGCTCACGGCCACAGGGAGGGCGTGGGTTTCCCTCTTTCCTTGTTTCTGTTTTTCTTAGCCTGGGCGCCTCCCTCCCTCCCCCCCCCCTCTGGCTCCTTTAGCCTTGGTTTGTTACAATCTCCCTTTCCAAGCCAGCCTCTGTCCCTCCTACTCAACCTGCTTTATCTCTAGGCCTTCCTCCTTCCTCTTCCACAGTCTGGCTTCTCACATTGTCACTCTAGGTATGCACTTCCCGTTGATTTCCTCTTTCGCAGTGGCGTCTCATCCCGCCACCCCCAGCCTTCCTGGGGACATGAACCCTCTCCCTGCACCTGGGAAGCCTTCTTGGAACCCGGATCCGGGGAATCCCCACGGAAGCCAGTTCCAAAAGGGATGAAAAGGGGGTGTTTCGGGCACTGGGAGAAGCCTGTATTCCAGGGCCCCTCCCAGAGCAGGAATCTGGGACCCAGGAGTGCCAGCCTCACCCACGGTATAATTAGACAGAGGGAAAGGGAGGGAGGGAGCCCGGGGGTGGGGGTAGGGGAGGGCGGAGAAGCTTCCGGACTCCTCAGGGTTAAAAGGGAAGGTCCGGCCAGGGGTCCCTGGGCAGAGGATACCAGCGGCGGACCACAGGCAGGGCAGAGGCACGTCTGGGTCCCCTCCCTCCTTCCTATCGGCGACTCCCAGGTAAAGCTAGTTGCACCTCACCCGGGTTGGGGTGGATTGCGAGAGGATGGGTGGGGACCCCCGGGCCACAGGCAGCAGCCTGCTTGGAGCCTCGGTTTCTCCACCTGTGGGACGCGGAAGTCCCCCCGCTGTAAGGTTGAGAAAGAGGCTCCCACTGGCTACGAGCCTTGGATCCCCACCCCTCGCGAGAAGGAGGGGGAAACCCCGGGCGCGGCGTGGCTGCAACAGGGGCGCGGAGAGCGCTCCCCTCCAGCACAGGGAGGACGAGGAGATGCTGCGAGGGGCGTCATTAGGGTAATTGCGCTCATTACCGCTGTTCCAGCCCGAATCTCCCATCTGTCCGCCCCTGGGGTTATCGGCTGCAGGTCAAAAGGGTGCTCGCGGGCTGGGGTGGCGCAGGCTGGGCGAATGAGCACGGCGAGGTGGGGGTCTCCAACGGAGCATCTATTTTAACCCGCCCCCACCCCCCAACACACACCCTAGCAGATCCTGGCCATGAGACCCCCGCACCTCCACCTCTCCGCCGCCTCTGGCGCCCGGGCTCTGGCGAAGCTGCTGCCGCTGCTGATGGCGCAACTCTGGGGTGAGGCGGGGGACAGAGGGCCGCGAGAGGCGCGGGTGGAGGCGCGGGCGGGAGGAGAGTGTGCTCCTGTCACCAAGCCCCGCGCACCTCTCCTCCCCCGGGACCGCAGCACCCACCCAGCGCTCCAGAACAGGGCCCGCCCCCAAGTCAGCTGGGCCCTTCTGGCTTGGCCCCTGGCTGTCCCGCCCCACTTAGGCCCCGTCCGATTTCTGCCACCCGGATTCTCGCTCTTCCGTGGACTTTTCGCCGAGTTCTTTCTCCTCCTCTTACACCGCCCCATCCCGGCCCCGCCCCATTTTGCACAACCGTGTTTTATCCTGAGTCTTGCCTTACCGCTTTTTTGCCCTCTCCCCTCCCTTTTTTCCTTCTTTTTTCTTTTCTTTTCTTTCTTTTTTCTCTTTCTTTCGTTCGTTCGTTCTTCCCTTCCTTTTCTTTCTTCTTCCTTGTTTTACTTTCTCTTCTTTCTCTTCTTTCTTTTTTCTTTCTTTATCTCTCCTTTCTTTCTCTCTCTTTTTTTTTTTTTTTTTTTTTTTTTTTTGGACAGGCGTGCTCTGTTTCCACGGCTGCAGTACAGTGGCCCAACCAGAGTTCACTGCAGCCTCGACCTCTTGGGCTCAAGCATGCTCAGCCTCCCAAGTAGCTGGTACCACAGGCATGCACCACCACACCCGGCTTTTTTTTTTTTTTTTTTTTTTTTTTTTTTTTTGAGACAGGGTCTCACTCTGTCGCCCAGATTGGAGTGCAGTGGCCCAATCTCGGCTCATTGCAACCTCCACCTCCTGGGTTCAAGCGATTCTCCCACCTCAGCCTCCCGGGTAGCTGTGACTACAGGGGCATGCGTCCGCGACTGACGCGTGTGTGTGTGTGTGTGTGTGTGTGTGTGTGTGTGTGTAGAGACTGGGTCTCACTGTGTTGCCCAGGCTGGTCTTGAACTCCCGGGCTCAAGCGGTCCAACTGCCTCGACTTCCCAAAGTGCTGGTGTTATAGGCGTAAACCACTGCGCCCCGCCCCTCTCCCGGTTTTCAATCCCGTTTTGTTATTCCCATCCCTTCTCCTCCCTGCTCCCCGAGTTCTATCCCCTCTCCCTTACCTCCCCGCCGCGTTCAATCCCCGCCCCTCTATCTAGAACCTGCGGCGTTCTAGCCAGCTCTCTAGGCACGCTGTGTTCATTCCCTGCCCTCCAGACCCACCCTACTCCACGCTACCCTATCCCAGCTTCCTTCCACTTTCACGCACTTCTTCTCCTCCCATTCCCTTCGGTGCACGCGAAACCCCCAATATTTCCCTACCACCCTCCCGTTCTGGCTGCGTCCCCCTTCCCCGAACGCAGTCCAGTCCCACAGCCCAGCTCCGACCCCAAACCCAGCCCTTGCCCTCCGTGCTCTGATCCCATCTCCTTTCTTTCTCCAGCCGCGGAGGCGGTGCTGCTTCCCCAAAACGACACGCGCTTGGACCCCGCAGCCTACGGCGCCCCGTGCGCGCGAGGCTCGCAGCCCTGGCAGGTCTCGCTCTTCAACGGCCTCTCATTCCACTGCGCGGGTGTCCTGGTGGACCAGAGTTGGGTGCTGACGGCCGCGCACTGCGGGAACAAGTAGGAGGAGATTCATCCCCGAGGACGCCACGGGGGGGCTGTGGAGGCGGCCTCCAGGGAGGAGCGGGCAGGGCCGGGGCTCTCGGAACTCCCACAGCTGGAGGTGCGGTCCCTGGTGTCCTTCCAGCAGGAGGAGAGACAGGGCTTGAGCTGTGGCCGCCAGGGGGCGGTGTGGTCCTTCTCCTCATTTCTGGGCCCGTCACTCTTGTCCCGCTGATTCTCCTTGAGCTTTAGGAGGAAGTGGTTGCCTGCAACAGACAGAAGCCAGGGTCCAGTGTGGTCAGGAATTTAGAACTAAAGGAAAAGGTTCACTTCGTGAGTCCCCACTGAAGGAGGAAGGGCTGGGTATTATCACAGAGAAAATGTGGAGTAGGTCCGGGCTCCCTGACTCACGCCTGTAATCCCAGCACTTTGGGAGGCCGAGGCGGGTGGATCACCTGAGGTTAGGAGTTCAAGACCAGCCTGGCCAACATGGTGAAACCCCGTCTCAACGAAAAATACAGAAAACAAACAAACAAAAAATAGCTGGGCGTGGTGGCGGGCGCCTGTAATCCCAGATACTCAGGAGGCTGAGGCAGGAGAATCGCTTGAACCTGAGAGGCGGAGGTTGCAGTGAGCCGAGATCAAGCCATTGCATTCTAGCCTGGGTGACAAGAGCAAAACTCTGTCTCAACAAATAAAAGAAAATGTCGAAGGCTTACCTAGGTGTCCAGGCCCCCAGCCCCCTCAATTCCTGCAGATCCTTGAAGCTCAAATACCTGATTTCTCCTCCCCACGTCCACTGAGGTCCGATTCTCCCCCAAGACCCTCTTCCCTCAGACCCCTCCTATCTCCGGGCCCCAGTATCTGCCCTCACCCCACTGCCCACGCCCGCTTTCCCAGTCCCTATGAAAGGTTTGCCTTCACATGCCTCTTCCTCCCCCCAGGCCACTGTGGGCTCGAGTCGGGGATGACCACCTGCTGCTTCTTCAGGGCGAGCAGCTCCGCCGGACCACTCGCTCTGTTGTCCATCCCAAGTACCACCAGGGCTCAGGCCCCATCCTGCCAAGGCGAACAGATGAGCATGACCTCATGTTGCTGAAGCTGGCCAGGCCCGTAGTGCCGGGGCCCCGCGTCCGGGCCCTGCAGCTTCCCTACCACTGTGCCCAGCCTGGAGACCAGTGCCAGGTCGCTGGCTGGGGCACCACGGCCGCCCGGAGAGGCAAGAGCTGGGGCCCTGAGGCTGGAATCTCAGGAGGAGGGGGCTGGGGGCCTGAACCCCTGGATCTGAGGAAGGACGGGCTGGGGACTGGACTCCTGGGTCTGAGGGAGGAGGGACTGGGGTCCTGGATGCCTGGGTCTGTGGGTCTGAAGGAAGGAGGGGCTGGGGACCTGGACTCCTGGGTCTAAGTGGGGAGGGGCTGGGGCCAGGATTCTTGAGTCTGAAGGAGGAGGAGCTGGGGCCTGGGATAGAAACAGTCTTGTATCTGGATTCCTGGCTCCCCAAGGATTGGGGGCTGGACCCAGGGATTACTGGCATATTCTCCCTTTAGTGAAGTACAACAAGGGCCTGACCTGCTCCAGCGTCACTATCCTGAGCCCTAAAGAGTGTGAGGTCTTCTACCCTGGCGTGGTCACCAACAATATGATATGTGCCGGACTGGACCGGGGCCAGGACCCTTGCCAGGTAGGGTCTGAACAAGGAGAGTCTCTGACTCCTGGGAGGGGAAGACAGGGAGGTTATGGGAAAAGAGCAGACCCTGTCCCCGCTCCCCAACTCCATTCCCAAACCCATCCTTGATCCCAACTCCTTCCCAGTCCTAACCCCCTCCTCATCCCTATCCTCAATCCCATTTCCATCCTAACCCCACCCCATCCCCATTTCCAAGCCCGTCTCCATCCCTCACCTTCCATGAACTACAATCCTAACCCCAGTCTCACTGCATCTTCATTCCCGTCCCCCAGTCAACCCCCCATAACCTGAAGTCAACCTCCCTTCTCACCCTCCAGCCTCATACCTAATTCCTACCCCATCCCAACCTTGTCTTTATCCCAACCCAACCCCTTCCTTCCCCACCTTCAAGTCCACAGGCTGTGCCTGAAGGAGTCAGAAAAGGCTTCTCAATGAGGGGACATTTGTGTAGGGGTTTAAAGGATAAGTAGGAGTTCACCAGTGATCCTTCTGGGATCACTTTTGCCCCAGATCCCAAAGTGACAGTTCTCATGTTGGCACATTTATTTGATCTCTCCTTCCTGCCACCCCCAGAGTGACTCAGGAGGCCCCCTGGTCTGTGATGAGACCCTCCAAGGCATCCTCTCATGGGGTGTTTACCCCTGCGGCTCTGCCCAGCATCCAGCTGTCTACACCCAGATCTGCAAATATATGTCCTGGATCAATAAAGTCATACGCTCCAACTGATCCAGATGCCCAGAGGCTCCGTCGTCCATCCTCTTCCTCCCCAGTCGGCTGAACTCTCCCCTTGTCTGCACTGCTCAAACCTCTGCCACCCTCCACGCCTCTAAACATCTCTCCTCTCGCCTCATTCCTCCACCCATCCCCATTCTCTGACTGCACTGAAGCTGAAATGCAGAGAAACATTATTCCAGAAAAGCAAGGAAGCCGGTCATCGCCCAGTCTCTGAGAGCAGTTATTGGGGTCACCCAACCTGACTTCCTCTGCCACTCCCTGCTGTGTGACTTTGGGCAAGCCAAGTGCCCTCTCTGAACCTCGATTTCCTCATCTGCAAAATGGGAACAATGACGTACCTACCTCTTAGCCATGTTGTGAGAAGACTATGATATAACGTGTATGTAAATCTTCATGGTGATTGTCATGTAAGGCTTAACACAGTGGATGGGGAGCTCTGACTAAAGGTTACCTGTTGTCATGATCTGACCACATCCCAGTGAGAGCATTTCCAGGGAAGAAGTGCACGGGGTAGCCCCCAATCCCAACCCTGGATCCCCATCCCTTAGGGATGATGGAAGAATCATTTTCCCCACCCTAGTTCCAAGTCCCAGGAACCACCTTTTAACCACTTCCTTCTCATCTCCCACTGTTTCCCACTTCTGATTCCATCCAACACCAGTTCCTCCTGTCTTGGTAGGAACTAGGCTGGCCGTGAGTCATATAGCACCTTCTCTGCCTTCATGGGGCCGCTGGAACTCAAGGGACCTCACCTTGCTTCCATCCTAACCTCTAAGACCAGAGGACTGAGGGGGTAGTGAAGATTGGGGAACTCTTGCCACCTCAACTGCCAAGTTTGTGCCAAGAAACCTCCCTCTGACATTTAGGGGAAAAATCTTTGGTTTGTCTGTTATTAATTGGCTGTGAGATTTTCATCCTGAAAACTTGGGAGGAGGAATTTTTTGACTCTCCCTGAAATTGGGGGAGGGGAGGGGAGTTAATACACAGAGTCCAGGTAAAGCTAATAGAAGTTTGAGTGTCTACTGGGTGCGGTGGCTCACGCCTGTAATTCTAGCACTTTGGGAGGCTGAGGAAAGTGGATCATCTGAGGTCAGGAGTTCAAGACCAGCCTGGCCAAAATAGCAAAATCTCATCTGTACAGAAAATATAAAAATTAGCCGGGCATATGATCCCATCTATTTGAGAGGCTGAGGCAGGAGAATCACTTGAACCTGGGGGGGCGGAGGTTGCAGGGGGCCGAGATTGCGTCATTGCACTCCAGCCTGGATGAAAGAGCGAAACTCTTTTTTTCTCAGAAAAAGAAGAAGTTTGAGTGTCTCAGCTTATCCTGAACTTTGAAGCAGTAACATAAGCTAGCTGAATATAGGCACAATAGAAATTTCCCATTAAGCACTGGTTTGTTTGTCCTTTCAGTCACCAATTTATGGAGCATCTAGTATGTGCCAGGCCCGGTGCTGGGTGCTGCGGACATACGTAGGGGTGATCACAAGGTCCCTCCCGCTGCAAAGCCCACAGGAGGTTGATGTACAAAGTCTGAGCACAGAGTCTGGTACATAGCTCCCTTCCGTGGCCTCTTTCCCATTCTGCCCCCATTAGCACACCCAGGAAATGTCAGTCAGTCATATCAGCTGGGTTTGTCATCCAAGGATCAGAAGCGAGGTCAGTGCAAACTTGAAAACTCGATTCATTTTTAAAGGCAACTCACCCATCCCTTTAGTCACTCCACAATGTTTATTGAGCCACGTCTTATGCCAGGCCTCAAAGATGAATCAGACCAGGCACTACCCTCAAGGAGTTGCTAGTTAGGTCGGGGAGACAGGCCAGCCTTACATTCCTGTCATTCGGGTGTCACTCAAAAGTCACCTCCTCCAGGAGGTCTTCCTGAATTGCCCAGGCTAGAGGAGTCCACTTTTGGTCACCCAGTCCTGATGCTCCGTTTATTTTTTTATAGCACCTTTATACCTGCAATTATCTCATTTATGTTTACTTGATAATGGTCTATGTCACCCTTCCCCACAAATTCTGTGAGGGCAGTGATTCAGATATTTGTTCACTGTGATTTTCTAAGCACCTGCATTGTGCCCGGCACACAGAAGTCACCCCCATTGCTATGTGAACACAACACAAATAGATCAGTGCTGTAACAGAAGGGGGTATGGGTGCCCCACATCAAGTCCACAGGCTGTGCCTGAAGGAGTCAGGAAAGGCTTCTCAATGAGGGGACATTTGTGTAGGGGTTTAAAGGATAAGTAGGAGTTCACCAGGTAGAGAAGGAAATGCATTTCAATCACTTTGCTGTATGACTTTGAGCAAATTACTTGAATGCTCTGTCTTCCTCAGTTTTCACTCTGTGAAATGGAGACACCTGCTTAATTAGACGCTCGTGAGAGTTAAATGAGATAGGCTGGGTGCAGTGGCTCACACCTGTAATCCCAGAACTTTAGGAGGCTGAGGCAGGTGGAATGCTTGAGCTCATGAGTTTAAGATCAGCCTGAGCAACATAGTGAAACCTCATCTCTACTAAAAAAAAAAAAAATAGCCCTGCATGGTGGTGCACACCTTGTAGTCCTAGCTACTCAGGAGGCTGAGGCAGGAGGATTACTTGAGTCCAGGAGATTGAGGCTGCAGTGAACTATGATCATGCCACTGCACTCCAGCCTTGGCAACAGAGACCGTGTGTCAAAAAATAATAATAATAATAATAATTAAATGGGGTAATATACATGCAAAGTTTACCTAACACCAGGCACTGATAACACAGTTGGTAAAGGTAGCTATTAAAATGTTCCTTTCTTTCTTTCTTTCTTTCTTTTCTTTTCTTTTTTTATTTTTTATTTTTATTTTTATTTTTTTTTGAGAGTCTCGCTCTGTTGCCCAGGCTGGAGTGCAATGGCACAATCTAGGCTCACTGCAACCTCCGCCTCCCAAGTTCAAGCAATTCTCCTGCCTCAGCCTCCTGAGTAGCTGGGATAACAGGCACCTGCCACCATACCTGGCTAATTTTTGTGTTTTTAATGGAGACGGGGTTTCACCATACTGGCCAGGCTGGTCTTGAACTCCCGACTTCAAGTGATCCACCGGCCTCGGCCCCACCAAAGTGCTGAGATTACGGGTGTGAGCCACTGCGCCCGGCATGAGCCACCGCACCTGGTCTAAAATGCTCTTAATAGCAGTTAAGGTGGCACTTAGCACATACTGGATACCCAGTCCCCAATCTCAAGGGCTTCCCTGTCTGGAAAGGGAGTGGGACAACTGCAGGCAAGGGTGAAATGCGCTATGATAAAGGCACCACAGGTTTCTGCAGGGGATGGATAGACATTGAAGGCTTACCATGTGTCAGACACCGTTGTGCTCCATGTGTGTAAATGTGCTTAATCCCCACAACAACCCTCATTATTACTGCTACTTAACAGATGGAGCAGGCCGGGCGCGGTGGCTCACTCCTGTAATCCCAGCACTTTGGGAGGCTGAGGCGGGCGGATCACAAAGTCAAGAGTTCGAGACCAGCCTGGCCAACATGGTGAAACCCTAGCTCTACTAAAAATACAGAAATTAGCTGGGCATCGTGGCACACGCCTGTAGTCCCAGCTGCTTGGGAGGTTGAGGCAGGAGAATTGCTTGAACCAAGGAGGCAGAGGTTGCAATGAGCTGAGATCGTGCCACTGTACTCCAGCCTGGGTGACAGAGCAATACCCTATTTTGGAAAACAAAAAACAAAAACAAAACAAAACAAAACAAAAAAAACAGATGGAGCAAACAGAGAGGTCTGGTGACTTGCCCAAAGTCACACACCTCATCACTGATCACACCTAATCACTGAGATTTGGACACATGTGGTTCAGTTCCAGAGTCCGTGCTCCAAACCATGACAACATAGTGAGAGAACATTCAAGGGGAGCCCAGGCCCAGCTTCATAACCAGGCCTGTGGGCAGGAGAAAGTGGAAGGGATTGTAAGTGCCCAGGGGAGGCAAAGATGGACTCTGCCTGAGGAAACCAGAGATTTCCTGGAGGAGGGAGCATTGAGGTTGGGTGTTGAAGGGTGAGTAGGAGTTCACTAGGAAAAGAAGGATATGGAGAAAGACATTCACTCATTCAATGAACATCTCCTGAGGACTTCTGTAAGTCCTGTTCCGCCTGGAACTGGGTGATGCTGGGACACAGAGATGACTCAGACCTGAGCCCAGCCCTCCAGAAGCTGTCCACCTGGTGAGAAGGAATGATGAGGAGAGAGGCAGGGAGGATGAGGTGATGGAAAGGACAATGGGGTGGGGGACAGGGAGATGGATGAAAAAGATACATAGCAAATGTTCTCAGGATTTGGCAAAGATCAGGATGTACTAAGAGAGAGCACAAGGCACTTGCTTCCTGGAGGGTTGGGCAGCTGGGTCCTTGGGTGGTGGAGCTGTGGGGAAGGGGGCAGGTTATGACAAGAGTGGGTTAATCCAGATGGAACCAGATTTCTCAACATTCTAGGAGAGGGCCTTGTCCTTGTGGGAAGAGGCCCAAATCCCCAGGGCAGGGAAGGTTCTGCGAGGTGTGTAAACCTGTGCAGCTGCCTTGTGGTCTCTGCCTCTCTCCACCTGGGTTTCCCTCAATCTTTCTCGTGTTCTCTCTCCTCCTCCCGCCCCTCCTCTCACCTGGGGTCCTTCTGTGCCTGTACCTCCCTCTCTTTGTATCTTCTGCTCTTGTGTCTGAGTCCTGACTCTGTCTCCCACCCCTAGCCTGCTTTCTGGTGGTCCTCCTGCACATCCCTCCAGCCTGCTCTGGGAGGTTGGTCTCTGCACACCACTGCTTTGTCCAAAATACACCTGCTGCACCCCAGGACCTTAGGCCTCAAGGATCTTCCTACTTTTCCAGGACACAAAAGATTCTGTATCTTGTAGCCCAAGGTGATGAGGAATGAGGGTTCCCACTCTGAAGACCCCAGAGGAGGTGCCCACAACCTCTCCACACCCCCAGCACTCCTCCTCCATTCAGTCAAGCTCTGGCCCAGCAAGGCACCAGTTCATCCCAAAAGAGGGTCCCCCTGCACTTACCTCCTCTCCCAAGGCCCCTGTCACAGCCCCAGGGCTTCCCCCTCCCCCAGGGACATTTCCCAATCCCGATTAATCACAGGGGCGGCCCTATGAAGGAGGAAGGAGATGGCATGGCTTACCATAAAGCAGCACTGGGCGCCGGGTGCACGTTCTGGGATCCAGGTGCCCGGGGGTCATGAAGCTGGGACTCCTCTGTGCTCTACTCTCTCTGCTGGCAGGTGAGGCTCCGGGCTGGCTGCCCCTTCACGGCTGTACTAAGGTCATCTTGCTCTTCCCTCCCGTCCTAGGCTTCTGCCTCCTGCCCCCTAGGCTTCTCAGCATCCTCTCCCTGCCCTCCCAGCCTGCTCCTCGCTGACCCCTTTGTCCGTCGTCCCCACCCCAGGGCATGGCTGGGCAGACACCCGTGCCATCGGGGCCGAGGAATGTCGCCCCAACTCCCAGCCTTGGCAGGCTGGCCTCTTCCACCTCACCCGGCTCTTCTGTGGGGCGACCCTCATCAGTGACCGCTGGCTGCTCACAGCTGCCCACTGCCGCAAGCCGTGAGTGACCCGGGCTGGCCACGCTGGGGAGGGGCGGGGGCTGGGGGTCAGGAGAGAGTGAGGGGTGCTATAGGCCGGAAGTGTAGAGCCTCCACTTCTGATACCAAAAGTTCAACTCTTAGAATTAGAAAGGGTAGCCTCCCAAATCCTAAAATTCTAGAGTCTCACAACATCTCGTTTGAGGAGTGTAAGATTCGAAACTTAGGCTCTTCAAATCCTAGACTGACCCAGAGAAATCCAGAATCGTAGAGTCCTAAAATCTTGAATTTATGAAATTCTGCAATAGCCTCCACAAATTCTAGAATCATAGATTCGCAGACTATTAGAATCTTAGCAGTCTGGGTCAGCACTGCCCCAAGGAATTATGATGCCAGTCACGTGTGTAAGTTTAAATTTCTGGTGGACACATTTAAAAAATAAGGAATGAGTAAAATTAATTCTAATAGATTTAACTTGACACACTCAAAAACTTATTTTGACATGTAATCAATGTTTAAATAAGTATGAATGATACAGTTTACTTTTGTTTTGGTACTAAGCCTTCGAAATCTGTTCTGTATTTTACACATAATAGCCTGTTACAAAATGGACTAGCCACATTTCAAGTGTTCAATAGCCATAATGGCTAGTGTGATCCTACAATCTTAAATTCAGAGCTTTCTAGATTCACTGAATATTGAAACTCACAGTACTAGAATCTTTGATACACAGTATCCTAGAATATTGAGTTTCAGAGAATTCTGGAGCCTTAAACTATTTGAATCCCAGACTGTTAAATTTCTAAGGTTATAGATTTACAGAATTATGAAATTCTAGTCATTTTTTTTTTGAGACGGAGTCTTCCTCTGTTGCCCAGGCTGCAGTACAGTGGCACGATCTCAGCTCGCCGCAACCTCCGCCTCCTGGGTTCGAGCAATTCTCCTGCCTCAGCCTCCTGAGTAGCTGGGATTACAGGCATGCACCACCACACCAGGCTAATTTTTTTTTTTTTTTTTGTATTTTTAGTAGAGACGGGGGTTTCACCCTATTGGTCAGGCTGGTCTCGAACTCCTGACCTTGTGATCTGCCCTCCTTGGCCTCCCAAAGTGCTGGGATTACAGGCATGAGCCACCGCGCCCAGCCAAAATTCTAGTCTTTTTGTCCCAGAATATTAAAATTCTAGGTTCAAGTCTTAGATTTAATTCAGATAATGTTAGAATCCTGGAGTTTTTTGATCCAGGGGAATCTGGAATATTAGGATCTTGGATTCATAAAACTCTAAACCTTGAGCCTCAAGATTGTAGAATCATGGATAATAGGGTGTCAGAATCTGAGAATTCGAGAATCTTAGATTCTGGGCATTCTAATAGAATCCTGGAAGCTACCTGATGCAGGAATCCTCTCTCCATTGCCTCTAAAAAGTGACCATCCATACTGTTCCCATTTTCTTCCCTCTGGGAATAAAGCACTGATGCTGGTAAGAGATGCTGTGTGGGAATTTCCCATCATGCATTGCTCCATGATGGGCCCTCTTTTAACTTAGGCCTGTACATCAGGCTGGGACAACAATGTTCAGGTTTCAGCCGAACATTGTTCCATTGTCTCCAAACAGGAGACATGCAGAGATATGAAGGTGGAAGAGAGTCAGAGGCAGGGGAAGGGTAGGGGGATGAGGGGATATAGGGTTGAGGACTATTTTCCCAGATCCAGAACCAAGACAGCAAGAATGATAGAGAGAGACAGAGACAGATATCTCTGGTTCCCCAACCATGAATTTGCAGTCATTAGCCTGCTGCCTAATGTCAGAGGTTAGAGGCTGGGGAATAGACTTGTCGACCCCAAAAGGATCCCAGCTGTCTAGGGCATGGGCCACAAGGGGAACAAGTGGGCTGGAACTGTGGTAAGGGCTTAAGGTTAGACACCAGGAAGACATGCATTGAAAGGTGAAGGATATGATAGACAGGAAAAGCTAAGGCCAGAGATGACCCCCAAGTCGGGGATTTTCCATATCCCATCCCCTTTCACACATATGCACACATATACACACACACCACTCAGACACACAGAGCCACTCCCACAGAAGCCACCAGACCTGTGGGGGCAGGGGTGGGGCTGTTGTTATGTGGTAGGTGGGGCCCCCCGTGCCCACACCGTTCCTGGGGACCCAAGTCACCACCAAGGCTCCAGGTGAGGAGGGAGGAAGGTGGCTCACTCAGCCTGGAACTAGGAGGGGGTGCTCTGTGGGGACAGCTACAAAGGTGGGGGCACACAAAACATCAGAGTGAGGACCAGGGACACAGAGGAGGTGTGTGCCTTGCTTAAAATAACAGTACCCTGGGCTAGACATAGATGACGAGGGCCCAGAGAGGGTGTGTGGCTTCCGTAGGGTCACACAGCACCCTGATGGACAGGAAAAGAGGGCTGGGACTGAAAGGACCTTTACCTTCACCTGGCTTGACCTCTGAGGCCTGTCCCAGCAGGTATCTGTGGGTCCGCCTGGGAGAGCACCACCTCTGGAAATGGGAGGGTCCAGAGCAGCTGTTCCGGGCCACAGACTTCTTCCCCCACCCTGGCTTCAACAAGGACCTCAGTGCCAATGACCACAATGATGACATCATGCTGATCCGCCTGCCCAGGCAGGCACGTCTGAGTCCTGCTGTGCAGCCCCTCAACCTCAGCCAGACCTGTGTCTCCCCAGGCACGCAATGTCTCATATCAGGCTGGGGGGCCGTGTCCAGTCCCAAGGGTATGACCTGGCCCAAACCTCTCTCTGAAACCTCTTGCCCGGGATCTGGCTCCCTCACCTCTCTGTCTCTGCCTTTTCATCTCTATCTTCTTCCTTTCTCTCTCCTCTCTCTGTCAGTCTATCTATCTGCCAATCGATATATTTAATCAAATCTAAGATGCTATAATTTTTTTTTTTTTTTTTTTTTGAGACGGAGTCTCGCTCTGTCGCCCAGGCTGGAGTGCAGTGGTGCGATCTCAGCTCACTGCAAGCTCCGCCGCCCAGGTTCACGCCATTCTCCTGCCTCAGCCTCCTGAGTAGCTGGGATTACAAGCGCCCGCCACCACGCCCACTAATTTTTTGTATCTTTAGTAGAGATGGGGTTTCACCGTGTTAGCCAGGACGGTCTCGATCTCCTGACCTCATGATCCACCCCCCTCTGCCTCCCAAAGTGCTGGGATTACAGGCATGAGCCACTACGCCTCGCCGATGCTAGAATTTTTAAGATGTGCCATTATTTTATGAACTGCGAAGAAAGAGAAAGGGGAGAAGGAGGAGGAGGAGAAGAAGAGGAAGAGGAGAAGGAGGAGGAGGAGGAAAGATCCTATTGATTATATAACATCATTTTCTGGAAGACACATTCTAATTTCAGAGTTTTTGTTTGTTTGTTTGCTTGTTTGTTTTTGAGACAGGGTCTCGCTTTGTTGCTCAGGCTGGAGTGCAGTGGTGTGATCACGGCTCACTGCAGCTTTGAACTCCTGGGCTCAAGCAATCCTCTCTCTTCAACCTCCCAAGTAGTTGGGATTACAGACATACGCCACCACACCCCACACCCGGGTCATTTTTTTATTTTTAGCAAAGATGAGGTCTTGCTATATTGTCCAGGCTGGTCTCAAACTCCTGGCCTCCCAAAGTGCTGGGATCGCAGGGGTGAGTCACTGTGCCTGGCCCAGAGATGTTTAAATGTGAAAATACATTCATCTTAGAATGGGAATAAAGCCATGTCTCTCAGAGTCACGGATCACTGACCCGTTAGCCAAATTGGGTCAGTGGATTGCAAAAACAGTTGCTGCCAATATCTAAATTTGTTGCTGAATTTGTTGCTGCCAATATCTAAAACTTGGAAGGTTTTATACAAAAGCCAGTTTCTGGATTCACTTGAAAAAGTTTGAAGAACTCACATTCCCAAAATAGCAAGCACTGGGCTGAGTCAATAGAGGCTGCCCCCTTCAGCCAAGACAAGTTCTCTGATCCACTCCAATGGACCCCAATGGCTCCTGTCTCCCTGCACAGCCGCCATCCCCAACTTCTGTTTCCCAATTCTGTTTATCATGTCCCTTGATGCAGCTGAGACTGTGCTCATGTCTTATATAAATGCACATATGTATTATATATCCATATCCACATCTATACTGACTACACTGTGTCGGGTATTTCTGTCTATGTCTCTGTCTCCATCAGTGACCATCTTCCTGTGAATCTTTTTCCCTTTATCTCACTGCCTTCCTTCCACCCCTTGAGGTCTCTGGGTCTTTCTCTATTTCTTCCTTTTTTATTTATTTCTTTTTTTTTAAGAGATGGAGTCTCACTCTTGTTGCCCAGGCTGGAGTGCAGTGGTGTGATCTCGGCTCACTGCAACCTCCACCTCCTGGGTTTTAAGCAATCCTCCTACCTCAGCAATCCTGGGACTACAGGTGCGCAACAGCACGCCCAGCTAATTTTTTGTATTTTTAGTAGAGATGGGGTTTCACCATGTTGGCCAGGATGGTCTCAATCTCTTGACCTTGTGATCCGCCCGCCTCAGCCTCCCAAAGTGCTGGGGAGTTATATATGCATCTCCTCTTGGCTCTTGGCTCTCTGCATGCATCTTTCTGTTTCTCTTCCTTTCTTCTTCTTTTTCTTTCTTTCTTTTTTTTTTTTTTTTTTTTTGAGATGGAGTCTCGCTTTGTCTCCCAGGCTGGAGTGCAGTGACCAGTCTCGGCTCACTACAACCTCCACCTCCCATGTTCAAGTGATTCTTGTGCCTCAGCCTCCCGAGTAGCTGGGATTACAGGCGCCTGCCATCATGCCAGGCTAATTTTTGTATATTCAGTAGAGACAGGGTTTCACTATGTTGGCTGGGCTGGTCCCAAACTCCTGACCTCAAGCGATCCGCTGGCCTTGGCCTCCAAAATGTTGGGATTACAGGTGTGAACCACTGTGCCCGGCCAGCCTCTCTCTCTTCTTGGCCCTCTTCCTCCTTGTCTCCATTTGTTTCTCTTGCATGCTATGACTGTCTCTTTGTCACCGTCTGTTGTCTCTGTCTTTGAGAGTCCTAAATGTGGCTCCATGGGTCCTTTGGAAAAGCTGCAGGGAGGACTCAGGGCGGTGGAGTGCTCAGTGTGTTGGAGACAATTGCGGATCCTTGACAGTTCTCTTCCCTGACAGCGCTGTTTCCAGTCACACTGCAGTGTGCCAACATCAGCATCCTGGAGAACAAACTCTGTCACTGGGCATACCCCGGCCACATCTCGGACAGCATGCTCTGTGCAGGCCTGTGGGAGGGGGGCCGAGGCTCCTGCCAGGTGAGACCTTATTCTAGGGAAAATGAGGCTGTCCTGCCAAGCTTTCTAGGATTTAGGGGAGCAGAGGGGTCGGCCCCCAGCCTTCCTGGGTCAAAATGAGAAGGAGACTGGGAAACCTGGTTCCTGGGAGAGGACGGGACCAGGGCCTGGACTCCTCAGTGTAAAAGAGAAGAGGTCTGGAGCTCCAGACTTCTGGATCTGCAGGAGTGGGCTGGGCGTCCAGAGTCTGAGTCCTGGGGGAGGAGGAGGTTAGGTCCTGCGGGCAGGTGGGGGCTCTGAGCTTTTACTCCTGGGTCTGAGGGAGGAGAGGCTGGAGATGGGGGACTCTCAGATGTTGGAGGAAGAAGGGGCTGGGGCCTTTCTGGGAAGGAGGAAGTGGCCTGTGTAATTGTCATGAGCAGAGTGGCCTAACAGTTCCTCTGCCCGTCTCTCACGTACAGGGTGACTCTGGGGGCCCCCTGGTTTGCAATGGAACCTTGGCAGGTGTGGTGTCTGGGGGTGCTGAGCCCTGCTCCAGACCCCGGCGCCCAGCAGTCTACACCAGCGTATGCCACTACCTTGACTGGATCCAAGAAATCATGGAGAGCTGAGCCTGCGAGCCACACGGGCACCTTGGAAAACCAAGAGAGGCCGAAGGGCACGGGGTCGGGGGTTCCCGCAGGGTTCCAGCCTCAATGGTTCCCGCCCTTGACTGCCATCTGCCCTGAGACTCCCCTCTGGACACTGAGGCTCCGCCCCTGAGGCTCCGCCCCCTCACGAGGTCCAGCAACACACAGTCGCGCCCCCTCGGAACCGAGCAGGGACACGCCCTTCAGAGCCCGTCTCTATGACGTCACCGACAGCCATCGCCTCCCTCTTGGAACAGCACAGCCTGTGGCTCCGCCCCAAGGAACCACTTACACAGAATAGCTCCGCCCTTCGGAACTTTGCCCAATGGGACTTCCCCTCGGGACTCCACCCCTTGTGGACCCGCCTCCTTCACCGGAGCTCACTCCTTCGTGACGTCAGGGGCGCAGTAGCTCCGCCCACGTGGAGCTTGGGCAGTGTCGAGCTCAGCCCCTTGTGGCCCCGTCCTGGGCGTGTCCTGGGTTTGAATCCTGGCGGGGACTTGGGGGGAAAATTGAGGGAGGGTCTGGATACCTTTACAGCCAATGGATGATTTTACAGTAAACGCGGGAAACCGCACCTTCTTTCTGCCTGAGCTGTGAGACGGGTGGAGGGCAAACGGGTGGGCAATGAAGGGCAGATGAGGGCACCGGTACCGGCTTGAAACTCCCCGTTAAACCCCTAGTAAGTCCTGCCTAAAGTCTCTCTCCATCAGCCCTGTTGCAGCAAGACTCCTGGGTTCTGCTTGGGTTGGTCTTGCCGCCTCCAGGGGAAGGGGAAACCAGGTCACAGTGCCTCCCAAACCTGCCTTCCCAGATCCCGGACCTCTCAGGGGGCAGCGGGCGGGGCCTGATCCACCCTCTGGTTTCCGACCCAGGAAGACCTGCCTTTCTTCGGTTCCGGGTTACTGGCAGCAGCCCCTCCTCCCACAAAAGATCAGGTTCCAAGCTGCTCCTTTTAAAAGTACTTAGAATTTAGCCCCCAGCTCCCTCCTCCCTCACACCCAGGAATCCAGGCCCCCAGCCCCTCCTCCCTCAGACCCAGGAGTCTCAGCCCCTAGCAGCCCCCTCCTCCCTCAGACCCAGGAGCCTGGGCCTCCAGCCCCTCCTCGCTCAGACCTAAAAGCCCAGGTCCCAGCCCCTCCTCCCTTAGATTTAGGAGTCCAGGTCCCCAGCCTCTCCCTCAGACCCAGGAATCCAGGTCCCCAGCCTCCTCCCCTCTCAGAACTAAAGTCTTGGCCCCCAGCCCTTTACGTTTCAGATCCTAGAGTCTCAGCACCGACTCCTTCCTCTCCCTAGCCTCAGAAGTCTGAGATTCCAGCCCCTCCTCCCTCAAGATTTCACATTCAGCCCCCTCCGCCCCTTCTCACTCACACCCAGTGTTCCAGTTCCCAGAAGCTCCCCAGGCTCTAGTGCAGGAGGAGGAGGAGCAGGAGGCGGAGATTCCCAGTTAAAAGTCTCCAAAATCGAGCTAAAAGCCTCCAGAATCGTGTACCAGGCAGCGAGAACTGAAGTACTGGGGCCTCCTCCACTGGGTCCGAATCAGTAGGTGACCCCGCCCCTGGATTCTGGAAGGTGAGGTGCAGAGAGAGGTACTCAGACACCGACATCAGGCCCCGGACCCTCCTTCTCCAGATTCCAGGACCTGAGCCTCAGATGCCCTTCTCTCTCCAGACCCAGCAGTCTGGACCCCGGCTTCCTCCTCTCCCAAATTTAGGAGTCCCAGCTCCCAGCTCCCTGTTCCCTCAGACCCAGACATCCAGGACTCCCTTCTCCCTTGGAATGTGGGAATCCAGTCCCCCAGCCTCCCCCTTCCTCCAGAGAAGCCCAGAACAGCTCCAGATATTCTCCGCTCCCTTCCCCATCCCCAAATCCAGAACTGGGATTTCAGGCTCCTCCTTCCTGTCTACCGGCCCCGCCCTCTCCATTTACCAGACCTCACCATGGGACGCCCCCGACCTCGTGCAGCCAAGACGTGGATGTTCCTGCTCTTGCTGGGGGAAGCCTGGGCAGGTGAGGAGGGTTGCGGAGGCCTCCGGAGGGCAGGGCTCTGAAGGCAGCAGTGGTGCTGGGGAGTCTGTGGGAATGCCGTGGTGGTTATGTGGGTGCGTGTGCACAAATGTGAAGAGTATGATATAATGCAGGAGCCTCTGTGGGCTTTCCTCAGGGTGGACAGAGGCAAGAAACAGGTAGCAGCAGGTAGGAGGAGGTTCGGTGATGCTGTAAATTGTCTGAATACCTACAGACTGTAGGGGGCTGCTTGCTTGGGGGCATAGATTCACATGGGAGTACAGGGGGCATGTAGACTCAAGTGGAAGCATGTGGGGGCATTCTGGGGTGTGTGACTCTTGTATGATGACACACGGACTGAAATGAGTCTGCCTGTGTGGCAGTGTGTGGATGCCTGGACCTCCCTCACTAAGTTGTACGCGGAGAACTTGCTGTGTGTCCATTTGAACCCACAGTGGCCTTCCCAGCCCTGGCACTGCCCCCAGAGGGTGGCGATCCAACCCTCTCCCTCCTGCTGCAGGACACTCCAGGGCACAGGAGAACAAGGTGCTGGGGGGTCAGGAGTGCCGACCCCATTCGCAGCCTTGGCAGGCAGCCTTGTTCCAGGGCAAGCAACTACTCTGTGGCGGTGTCCTTATAGGTGGCAACTGGATCCTTACGGCTGCCCACTGTAAAAAACCGTGAGTGGATGACGGGTCCCGAGGTCGGCTGAGGCTAAAAGGAAAGAGGGGGCTGGGGTTTCGACTCAGGAAGAAGAGAGCTGAGGACTGGACTCCTGGGTCTGAAGGAGGAGGGAACCGGGTTCAATACCACTGCCTGGGTCCCAAACTATTCCCGCCATTACAGGAAATACACAGTACGCCTGGGAGACCACAGCCTACAGAAAAAAGATGGCCCAGAGCAAGAAATACCTGTGGTTCAGTCCATCCCACACCCCTGCTACAACAGCAGCGATGTGGAGGACCACAACCACGACCTGATGCTTCTTCAGCTGCGTGACCAGGCATCCCTGGGGCCCAAAGTGAAGCCCATCAGCCTGGCAGATCATTGCACCCAGCCTGGCCAGACGTGCATCATCTCGGGCTGGGGCACTGTCACCAGTCCCCGAGGTAGTGGGCTTGTCCACTAATGGGAGGGAGAGGAGGATCTGGTTGGCTCAGTGGACCCCAAGCTATTGGCAAATCTTGGTCCCCCAGAGGGAGACAAGGAAGGGAAAGTGATCATGATGTTGAGATTCACAAGCAGGAGTCATATTAGAAGCCTCGAAGACTAGACTACTAACAAGAGTGGTGAGAGAAAGAGGACCAACTAGCAGATTGCTAAGCAGGGCCAGAAAAGCCTCCTTTATGGCAGAGAGCACTATCCTATGAGACCTTTGGTTGTATAGGATTTTATATAATCTTAACACACTTGGGATATTTGGACTTCTCAGAGGCCCAGGAAAAGAGGCTCCTAAGCACCTTCCCCCCGACCCTCCTCCTTTTTTTTTTTTTTTTTTTTTTTTTTGCTGGGGGAGACAGTTTCACTCAATTGCCCAGGCTGGAGTGCAGTGGCATGATCTCAGCTCACTACAATCTCCGCCTCCCGGGTTCAAGTGATTCTCGTGCCTCAGCCTCCCGAGTAGCTGGGATTACAGGCACTCGCCACCAAGCCCAGCTAATTTTTGTATTTGCTATAGAGATAGGGTTTCGCCATGTTGGCCAGGTTGGTCTCAAACTCCTGACCTCAAGTGATCCGTCTGCCTCGGCCTCCCAAAGTGCTGGGATTACAAGCATGAGCCACTGCCCCCGGCCTTTTTCTCCTTCTTGAACCCAGGAAACCTGGGCCCTGGTCCCCTCTTCCCTCAGAACCAGGAGTCTAGGCCCTTCTTCTCCCAGGCTCCAGCAGTCCTAGCTCCCTCTTGACTCTGGACCCCAGAGTCTGGACCTCCAATGAAGCTGTCCCTTTGGGACTCCAGAATCCAGACAGCCCCTCGTCTTCCTTCACAGTGAAAACATTGGGACTCAGCTCAGACAGTCAAGGAACTTCTCCAGGAAGTGGCAAAATTGGCATTCGGGTCCCTGCCTGCCTCGCTCCTGCTCTGAATGCTTCGGATGAGACAGTTTGCTGCTGTAGAAACACACATGCTCGCAAATCAAGTAGATCAGTTCAAACTATCGCTCTGCCCCTTCTCCCTGGGCAAATTCCTTTCCATCTCTGAGCCTCACTTTCCTCATCTGCAAAATGGGAATCACTAACCAATAGATTTTTTTAGCTACGTGAGGGTTCAGGTTCCATCAGTTTTCTTCATTGTGTTCTAGTGCTCAGAATGGTGCCTGCTACATGGTAGATGCTCAATAAATATTTGTGGAATGGATGGCTGGATCAATAAATAATGAAATGAATGAATGCATCCCTCCTTCAAAGCGATGTTGGGAGGATTAAATGAGATTATGAGCATATTGCTTTTGGCACGTAGAGATGCCAGATGGAAGTTTTTCCCCCTCAGAGAGGCTTTGAAGAAGTCTATTCCTCAAAAGAGGTTAATAAAAAAGATCAATTCCACTTTCAATCATTAATTCAACTCTTGTTTATTGAGCACCTATTATGCCCCAGGTGCTGTTGCAAGCACTGGATACACAGCCATGAGCAAACTGTACAAAGTTCTTGTCGTTATGGAGTTGCAAGCTAGGTAGGAGAAACAGACAATAAGCAAATACACATAAAATAAAATATTAGATAGAGTTAAGTGCTGTAAGGAAATATTGTGGAGCGTAAAAAGATAGGGAGTAATGCAGGGATGGTATTTTTTAATTCGAGTGATCAGGGAAGGCTTCCAGGAGGAGGTGACATTTGGAAGGAGCAGAATTTAGCACAGATTGAGGACCTGGCTGTCTGACGGCAGGAAGACTGGAAAGAGAGGCTCAGAGGTGTCATAAAGGGGCACCTCCAAGTAACCCCCCTGCCCCTTGATTTGAAATTGGCTCAGGGCAAGAAAAAACATGTGAGATCTGAGGGCTCCTCTTTAGATGGAGAAAGCCCAATAGCAGCGAGTACAGCTTTGTTTCATGTGGTGAGAAGTGAGGTCCCCTGTGCAGAGTGTCAGAAAATTCCCCCAGGCAGCTGGAAAACTCCCCCATTACATCCTGGAAAGAAAGGGGTTCGATCCAGACAGGGATGAAGGCAAATGGCTGCTCTCTCAGGGAATCTTACAACCTCTTCCCCCTCAGAGAATTTTCCTGACACTCTCAACTGTGCAGAAGTAAAAATCTTTCCCCAGAAGAAGTGTGAGGATGCCTACCCAGGGCAGATTACAGATGGCATGGTCTGTGCAGGCAGCAGCAAAGGGGCTGACACGTGCCAGGTGAGCGATTTCTGAGATCTTCCTCCTCACTCATCCCTCATTGCCCTCTAGAGGTTCAAGGCTTGGATGGGGGTGGGGGTGGTAAGGGGAGTGACCCCAAAGACTTAGCACCCGGAGTGGTCGCCCCTATCTCTATGGAGTGGGAGCCAGGTTCAGAGAAGGCCAAACTTTCTCTGAAAGTCACACCGCATAGGGGTTAGGAGCATTTAATTGCTTCTGTTTTCTTTCGAACCTTTACCTACAGGACAGGGTGCAGAGTTGGGGGCTATAGACGGTGGGGTAGATGTCCAGGAAGGAGAGAGTCTGAGGCTAGAGGTTAGGCGAGTTCCCTGCTCTCGTTCCCAGCATTACATCATAGAATTTGTGCCGACTTTACCACTGGCCAGGTGATCAGCCACTTTTCTTTGAGACCGGGCTAGAATCCCAAGGCTGGTTCCCTTCTGTGATTGGTTCCTTGCGAGACAATGGTGTCTTCCCAGTTGGCTGGGGGAAATGGTGCCATTGACTTCAGTGCCTCCTCAATGAGCTCCCATCCCTTCCTCTTGGGACTGATTATAGCTATAACTCTCTCTTCTAACCGCAACTTCGCTGTTCCTAGCACTTACCCCTGGCTTTGTCCCCTTCCTGGAAGCCCCACCGCCTTTGCCAATGATTGGTCCCTAAAGACAATGCTTTCTTCCCCATGGGCCAAGAATGGAGTCATTTCCATCAGCGATACTGCCATGAAAGCGAGTCTCTCTGGATTGTTCTATAGAAACAGTGGTGTCTTCCACAAAGATCTCAGCCATTGGCCCTTGGGGATATGGGGGGTGTGTGTGTGTGTGTGTGTGTTCACAAGAATCTTGATCCTTTCTCCTGTGTTTGGCAACTGCAATCAATGATGCCTTCACTATTGACCAGGAATGGAGGAAACTTAAGCTCAGTCCTCTACATGTAATCCCTACCGTCTTCTCCCTGGATTGGACCCTCGAGAACTTTTTTTTTTTTTTTTTTTTTTTTGAGACAGGGTCTCGCTCTGTCCCCCCAAGCTGGAGTGCAGTGGCACAATCTTGGCTCACTGCAGCCTCTGCCTCCCGGGTTCAAGCAATTCTCCCACCTCAGCCTCCCGAGTAGCTGTGATTACAGGCGTGCACCACCACGCCCAGCTGATTTTTGTATTTTTAGTAGAGACAGGGTTTCACCATGTTGGCCAGGCTGGTCTGGAACTCTTGATTTCAAGTGATCCGCCTGCCTCGGCCTCCCAAAATGCTGGGATTGCCGGGGTGAGCCACCAAGCCTGGTTGGGATTTCATTCTTTCCCCTCTTCTGTCAGTGTTTTGACCACTACCCTTAGACACCACGTCTGTCTGTACATGGAATTCCCAAGCCCTGTCCTGACTGGTCTCAGGGGACAATGCTTTTACCCCCATTGGCTACAGGGGACCAGTCATGTTAAAGAATTGGTAAAACGCTGGCACAGCAGGAAAAGGGATGTTGTGGACATCTCAGATGCAACCCTGTTCTCATTCTCCCTGTCTAGGGCGATTCTGGAGGCCCCCTGGTGTGTAATGGTGCACTCCAGGGCATCACATCCTGGGGCTCAGACCCCTGTGGGAGGTCCGACAGACCTGGTGTCTATACTAACATCTGCCGCTACCTGGACTGGATCAAGAAGACCATAGGCAGCAAGGGCTGATTCTGGGATAAGCACTAGATCTCCCTTAATAAAACCAGCCATCTCTGGTTCCTCGCCTGTCTGTGTTTTGGCCCTGCGGGGAGGGCTGGATGGGGATCCAGGGTTGTTCCTGCTGGCAGGCTAGGTGGGGATCTGCAGAGACCAAGTTCTCATCGTCACTTTGGCCATCACCACTGCCTAAAGTGATCCCTCATTTTCCTGGAAGAACTTGGGTAAGAGCTTTATTTCACGGGAGAAAACACACAGGTTTTCAAACATTCAGTGGGTTGGTATGTGAAAGACAGTTTTGAAAGAGTTTGTGTTTAGTTTTCCTGAGCAAAGTGTTCGAAAGCTTTGGAGGTAAAATTTTCCACGTTTAAAAAAATAATTGGCCAGGCGCGGTGGCTCAAGTCTGTAATTCCAACACTTTGGGAGGCCAAGGCGGGTGGATCACCTGAGGTTAGGAGATCGAGACCAGCCTGGTCAACATGGCGAAACCCCGTCTCTACTAAAAATACAAAAATGAGCCAGGTTTGGTGGTGGGCGTCTGTAAACCCAGCTAACTCAGGAGGCTGAGGCAGAAGAATCGCTTGAACCCAGGAGGCAGAGGTTGCAGTGGGCCGGGGATTGTGCCATTGTACCCCAGACTGGGTGACAAGAGCGAGACTCGGTCTCAAAATAATAGTAATAATAATAATAATAATAATAGTGCCGGCTATGGTGGCTCATGCTTGTAATCCCAGTACTTTCACAGGCTGAAGTGGGAGGATCACTTGAGCCCAGGAGTTCAAGACCAGCCTGGGCAACAATGTAAGATCTCACCTCTATTTTATTTAAAAAATAATAATAACAAAAAAGGAAAGAGAAAAAATTGTGAGATATGCATAGAAAAGAGTGCAGAAAATATATGAAGAGCTTAAATATTCACAAATGAACAACCATGAAACCACCACTCGGGTCAAAAATCTTGAGAGCTCCCAAAAGTCCAGATAGAACTCTTTCTCACAGCCTAGATCCATCTGGTGGTGTCTGCTGTGGTAGAAGGAAATGAGTGGTGTGTGCAAATTGAAAGGGCATTTTGGGAAGTTTTCATTAAAGCAAAGGCTTAACATAACTTGTTTTAGGGAAAGATGAGTGTGAAGGAGGTAGTTATTACAAGGATATAAATAGTCACTCTCCTAGTGGTGCAGGTCAGGTGAGCCCAAAACTGGAGCACTGCCCAAAAGTAGCAGAGGCACTGCTCCTTGCAGAGCAGGGCTACCCCATAGGCATTGAGCACAAAGTAGCAGCTCAGGGCCAGTTCTGTAGTCATATTTAGTCCCATTTTCAATTACATGCAATTTAAGGGTTGGGTTATTCAGAAATTTCTAGAAAAGGGCTGGTAAATTCTGAGTGTTGTCATGGCAATGGTAAACTGTCATGGTGCTGGTGGGCACATCTTATGGAGAGGTGCTTTTGGTGCCTTTTCCCTGTTCCAGCAGTCTTCAGTCCAGAGTCAAACCCCGCCTCCTCTTTCACTAGGATCTCTCAGATAATAGTCTCAGGAAAGAGAATATGATCCGTCTTGCTCACCTTTTCTTCTTCAGCCATATCATTGGTCACTGAATGGCCAATCATTTGATCGCATCCCAGTCAGGTGACCAAATCTTAGCCAATCAGTGGCTACTTGGAGTCATGTGCTATGAAACAGGGCCACTTAGTGCTATGAGAAGGCAGTGCCCCACAAGGGGCCTGGGTGTGTGAGATACCTTGCATTCATCAATCTCCCTGATGTTTTATGACAGTTTCCCCATACCAGAAATTCTGAGGAAGCCTTTCAAGCATGGCATTAAACTTCTGATGCCAGGGATGCATTTCTGGGTGGACATCTCCACTCAAAGAATTGTTTTATAATTTTTATTGTGGAAAATTTCAAACATATGTAAAATAGAATAACATAATGTATCTTCATATACCACCATCCAGCTTCGATAATGAATGCAAGGTCTGGTGCAGTGGCTCCTGCAACCCCAGCACTTTGAAAGGCCGAGGCACGAGGATTGCTTGAGCCCAGGAGTTCAAGACCAGCCTGGGCAACATAGGGAGGCTCTGGTCTCTACAAAAGATTAAAAAATTAGCCGTGCATGGTGGCATGCATCTGTGGTCCCAGCTACTCAGGAGGCTGAGGTGGGAGGATCACTTGAGCCTGAGAGGTTGAGACTGCAATGAGCTATGATTGTACCACTGCACTCCAGCTTGGGTAATGGAGTGAGACCCTGTCTCAACAAAAAAAGAAAAAAGAAAAAAAAAAGTTAATGCAAAACCAATTCTTGTTTCACCTATACTCCCACCACACACTTCCCTAATGCCAGAATATTTTGAAGCAAATCTCAGTCATCACATCATCTCATTCTTAAATATTTTAGTATGCATTTTTAATACAGGGGATGGCAAATTACAGCTGTTGGACCAATTTCCCTGCTCTAAAAATACTTTTTTTTATTTTTTGAGATGGAGTTTCGCTCTTGTTGCCCAGGCTAGAGTGCAATGGCGTGATCTCAGCTCACCTCAACCTCTGCCTCCTGGACTCAAGCAATTCTCCTGCCTCAACCTCCTGAGTAGCTGGGATTACAAGCTTGCACCATCACGCCCAGCTAAAATTTTTTGTATTTTTAGTAGAGACAGGGTTTCTCTAGTTGGTCAGGCTGATCTTGAACTCCCGACCTCAGATGATCCATCCACCTCGGCCTCCCAAAGTGCTGGGATTACAGGCATGAGCTTGATAAGGAATAGTAACAAAAAAATTTGTACTAAATTATCATTACTACATTTTGAATTTCATCAATTAAAAATTGTGAATTTTTTTTCTCTCTTGCTATTAAATATCTACATAGTAGCTTCCATTTTTCTCTCTTAGTCCACATAGGCTAAAGTATTTACCGTGTGGCCCTTTATTTTAAAAATTTGCGAATCCTTGTTCCAAAAGAGATTCGTTTTAAACATAACCAACTTACATTATCACACCTTACACAGTTGATACTTTCTTAGTATCATCCAATGCCCAGGAGATTTTTTTCTATTTTGAGACAAGGTCTTACTCTGTTGCCCAGGTTAGAGTACAGTGAGCATTGCACAAACAATGCTTAAGGCAGTTTCTACCTCCTGGGTTTCAGCCATCCTCCCACCTCAGCCTCCTGAGTAGCTGGGACCACAGGCATGTGCCACCACGCCCAGCTATTGTTGTTGTTGTTTTTTTTTTTTTTCGGTAGAGCTAGGACTCTACCATGTTGCCCAGGCTGGTCAAGGAGAACTTTAATGTCTCCAATGGAATATAAGCCTGAAAAGACTTGGTGATTGATTTATTCAATCTTAGGTACTAAGGAGGGGCATGGAGGGAACATAGCAGCTACTAACAGAAACAAAAATCTCCTTTCTCTTGGCATCTTGATATTAATCCCAGGGAGGAACTCTAATTGGTCCAATTTGAACTGGGCCAACCCCTTGAATCTGTCATTGTTGCCAGAGAGAAAACACTAATCTTGTTGGCTTGGCCTGTGTCATTTCTCCACCTCAGTGGGTGGGTGGAGTTGGAGAACTATAATTGACAGTTTCACCGCGACTATAAGAAATAAGGCGGCATCTCCCCCAAAAGAAATGGGGTTCTGCCGGGAGGCGGAGGTTGCAGTGAGCCGAGGTCGCACCCCTGCACTCCAGCCTGGGTGACAGAGTGAGACTCTGTCTCAAAAAAAAAAAAAAAAAGAAAGAAAGAAAGAAAGAAAAGACAAAAGGAGGAAGAGAATCCGCGAAGTATGAAACAATGGGCCATCAGAACCCATGGGCTGAGTCAGGAGGTACGAGGGTCACAGTGTTCAGAATCCCTCAGGGAAGGGCACAGCTGGCAAGATTGTCAGATGCTAGTTCTCAGGTGTGATCATGAGCTGGAAGATGAGTCATTTAACAAAGGCTCAGGACATAGGTCTGAGGGCGACAGAGATATAGGGCTGGATGTCTGGGTGAGACTTAGCAACAGGTGCTGAGACTAAATGCAAAGGGCACAGGGGGCCTGGATTTGGGCCTCTCTCTGACATGGGGGTATGCATCATTAATAGACCAAGGGTGATCCAAGTCTGTTTTGAACCAAATGAGACTCAGAGGGTACATGTGGATGTAACAGGGAAATTTCCTTCTCAGAGTATGGATTTGTGCAGTAGTGATACCACGGGCCTTTGAATCCCAATGGTCAAATTCTGACTTTCCTTTTTTTTTTTTTTTTTTTCTTTCCTGAGATGGAGTCTTGCCCTGTCACCCAGGCTGGAGTGCAGTGGTGCAATCTCGGCTTACTGCAACCTCTGCTTCCTGGGCTCAAGTGATTCTCCTGTCTCAGCCTCCTGAGTAGCTGGGAGTATAGGCACGTGCCACCACATCTGGCTAATTTTTTGTATTTTTAGTAGAGACAGGATTTCACCATGTTGGCCAGGCTGGTCTCGAACTCCTGATCTCAAGTGATCCACCCACCTCGGCCTTCCAAAGTGTTGGGATTACAGGCTTGAGCCACCGCACCTGGCTGAATTCTGACACTTCTGACTCCTTAGCTCTGTGACTTTGCTCAAGTGATCTAGCCTTTTTTAAAATCTCCATTTTCTCATCTATAACATAGGGATGATGGGGCAAGGGGCAAAAAATAAAAGTGAAATGGAGATAACAATCCTCACCTGGACCGATGTGAGGAAAACAGACGAGGTCTACGAAGCACCTGACACACCACACTAAATATAGGGGGAAAATAAAAATGGGAGCTGCTTCTTCATTCCGTGGGTGATGGGCTGAGGGAACTCTTGTTAATTCAGTACCTGTTGCGTGCCCATCAATTTCCCATTCATAATTTTATTTAATCCTCCCATTTGCCTCGATAAATAGGTTTTGCTCTCTTCCACTTTGGAGAGGGGCAAAGCCAGACTCAGAAAAATGAAGTCACTTACCCGAAGTCACAGGGTGGGCAACCAGGATTCAAATTTGGGTTGAAGGTCCAAGTTCTTTCTAGTTCTTTCTGTCACACCGCATGGTGGAATGGCTCAGGGATCAAGGCGAGACTGAATCTAAGGCCTGTGGACCTGTAGATGCCAGAGGTTTGCAGACTAGTATTTATTTAAGTACCTCCTATGTTCTCCGGTCAGGGCGGGGTGCTGGGAAAAAAAAAAAAAAAAAAAAGAACCCCACACACATTTCCTCTGCTTGTGTTGACCAGTGTTTGGCAACAAAATCAGGTTAAATAATTAGGAATATAATTTACAGAATGATAGATGATGAAAAGCAGAGGATAGACGTTTTGGTGACTTAGGAGTGAATAGCAGGGCTCTAGAGTAGCCCGGCTCCTTCCTCTTTCTAATAGGTGCTGAGGAGGCAGAGGACTGAGGGAGTAGAGAATCTAAGGATGAAGATGCAGGCAGTAGATAATACACTAGAAGTCTTGCTACCATTTCTCTCTTTGAGAAGCCGGAAAGATACAGATTGCTGAGTCATGGAGCTGTGTGGTCAACTGGGCTGCAGTCTGCTTCTCCTTGATTTGGGGGCCCAGGTCAGGAATGTTGACACCCTTCACGATCAGAGTCCTGCTGTGGAATGGGCAGGGCTAGATGTCCAAGTTCTGGGATCTAATTTTCGATTTGATGAGAGTAAATGTGTCAGAAGATTTTGGGACTCGGCTTGAGTTGGGTATTATAGCATCAATGTTAGCAAGGTTGGCAGACTTTATTTTAGAGTGTTTGCAAAATGAAGGGTCAAAGTTATGTGGGGAGCTGGAGAAATAAAAACAGAATTGGGAAAAGAATTGGGGATGGAAATGAGAATGGGATGTTAGGTAGCAATTGGATTAAGGATGAGAATAGGGATGGGACCGGGGTGAGAGTGTTAGAACTGGTGTTAGATGTGAGGGGATGGGTTCATGGGGGAGGATATGAATGTGGGCTTCCTAGAATATGATGGGAATGGAGACTAGTGTCTGGATTATCCTGGGGCAGGTTTGATACTCAGGCTATGGTGACATTTACTGCTCAGGTCACGGTTGAATTTGGCTTGTGGCTAAAGTTTCAGGATTCAGGTCAGGAGGGTTAAGGTTGGTTGAGGTCTGGATCCTAGCCTGAGTTGATATTTGCAGTCAAGAACTCAGTCAAGGTTTAGGTTATTGGTTGAGATACAAATCGGAGTTGATCAAGGATAAAGCAGAATTTGAGGTTCAGGATTGGGTACAGATTAAGGTTTGGGGTTAAGACTGGAGCTTACTAAAAAGTCAAAAAAACAATAGATGTTGGCATGGATGTGATGAAAAGGAAATGCTTCTACACTGCTGGCGGGAATGTAAAGTAGTACAACCTCTATGGAAAACAGTATGGCTATTTCTTAAAGAACTAAAAGTAGATCTACAATTCAATCCAGAAATCCCACTACTGGATACCTACCCAAAGGAAAAGAAGTCACTATATCAAAGACACATACACATATATGTTTATCACAGCACAATTCACAATTGCAAAGATATGGAACTAAACTAAGTGCCCATCAGCTGATGGGTGGATAAAGAAAATGTGATATGTATGCACCATGGAATACTACTCAACCATAAAAAGAATCAAATAATGTCTTTTGAAGCAACTTGGATGGAGTTGGAGGCCATTATTCTAAGTGAAGTAACTCAGGAATGGAAAACCAAATGCCTTACGTTCTCACGTATAAGTGGGAGCTAAGCAGTGGGTACACAAAGGCATACCAGGTGGTATAATGGACATTGGAGACTCAGAAGGGGGAGGGTATGAAGAGAATAAGGGATAAAACACTATAAACATTGGGCACAATGTACACTACTTGGGTGATGGGTGCACTAAAATCTCAGACTTCACCGCTATACATCTATGTAACCAAAAGCCACTCATACCCCAAAAGCTATTAAACAAACAAACAGACTGGGGCTTATGTCAAAATACGTGTTCGGAGTTGTGTCAAAGTAAAGGTTGGAGTTAGAGTTCTGCTTGAAGTCAGGGTCTGAGGTCTATTCTTACCATTTCAGAACCATTTGACCCTATCTCCCATGTCTCCTCAATGAATGGCGTCACTGTCCATCCAGCAAGAGACTTTGAAATCTTAACATCTCCCACTACCTCAACACAACCCTCGTTCTGTCTATCACCAAGGCCTGTTGGTTCTGTCTCCTAAGTGCATTTTGAATCCATGTACTTAACATCGTCTCCACCTTTCAACCACCTGTATCCAAGTCACCATCTTCCCTCGTCTAGACAACAACAATGACTTCCCCCTATGATTGCCCAGTATCTTCACATCCCACCCAAAGCCAGATTTCACACAGCCGCCAGGTTGATGTTTTGAAAATACAAATCTTGTTATGTTATTTCCCTGACTAAGGTTCAAATGGTTCTTCATTATCCATAGGATAAAGCAAGACTCACAATGACATACAGAGCTTGTCATTATGTGGTCCCAGTTAAGCTCTGGCCTCTGAGCTCCAGCCATAATGCCTTCTATCTTGGGCCTTTGCACATGTCGTTTTCTCTACACAACACACTCCCCATTCTCCTCCCATTTTCTTCTGGTTACCAGGAGAAATTTTCTTCTAGTTTACTATTTCTAGTTACTAGAAAATTTATTCTAGTCTACTTCTAGTTACTAGAAGATTTCTTCTAGTTTACTATTCTTTCAAATCTCAGCTCATAGTCAATTCCTGGGTCAAAACTCTCTGGAAGTGCCTTCGTAATACCTTGCACCTTTCTTTCAGAGCATGCCTTGTTGTTGTAATTTTACACTTGTTTATGAATTATTTGACTGTCTTTTATATGAAACTATCAACTCCTTGAGGGAAGAGACCCTATCTAGATTTGTACGCCATTATATCCTCATTGGTAGATAGCTACCACCCAATACATATTTGTTAAATATATAAAGGATTAGTGTTAAAATATTGCACAAACAATCAACAACTTTTCATTAAAAAAAAAAAGAAATGCACAGTATAGAAGAAAAACTAAGAAAAAAATAAATTTAGATAAGAGGTAGTCAGGTATATGATCAAAATTACTAATTTTTTTAAAAAAGACTATTAATCTAAAAATTAAATTGGCCATCTTCACATTAACAATGGCCAAGATGGGATATGGGCTGAAATGGGACACGGGGATGAGGGCTGGGAAGACAGCTAAGACTGGAGGCATGGTTGAGTTTGTTGATTTATGTGACTTCAAGATATGGAATCAAGTAGTTAGAATTGGATGTGGATTTATGGCTTGGAATCAGATTTGGGATCTGAGTCAAGATTCTGATTCAACATTGAGGTCTTACAAAGATGATTTTGGCTACAAGGACCAAGCAACTCTAACCAAGAAAGGGAATCTGAAAAAGTTTTGACATGAAGAGGCTCCATCGTTGGTTAATTCACCAGCTCAGTGACTTCATCAAAGACCCAGCTGATCCTCACCTCTCTGGTGGGCTACCTGCAGTGTTTTGACTTGGTCCTCTGGTCACTTCCCTCTGTGGTCCCTGGAGTGCTGGCACAGTCCAGAATTTGCATCCAGAAAAGACACCATCTAGCAGAAGAAAAAAGACCCCTTTCAGTGCCTCTTTTTGAAAATGAGAAAGTCTTTCCCAGAAGTGCCCCAGTGGTCTTCCCCTCCTTCTCATTGGCCAAAAGAGCAGCACATGTCCATTTGCAAACTAATCAAGCAAACAAAATATGGCTTTGATGCTTGGTTCATCGAGGCTTATAGTCCTGATGAGGATAAAGTATTATCCAAACAAAATGGAGCCTCTGATAGAAAGGCAGAAGGAGTGAATGCTTGGGTACACAACAAAAATGTCTACTATTATGGGTCAAATGTAGAATTGAGTTGGGGTGCCAGGCGCGGTGGCTCACACCTATAATCCCAGCACTTTGGGAGGCCGAGGTGGGCGGATCGCCTGAGGTCGGGAGTTCCAGACCAGCCTGACCAACATGGAGAAACTCCATCTCTACTAAAAGAAAAGAAAAAAAAATTAGCCGAGTGTGGTGGTACATGCCTGTAATCCCAGCTACTCGGGAGGCTGAGTCAGGAGAATTGCTTGAACCTGGGAGGCGGAGGTTGCAGTAAGCCGAGATCGCGCCATTGCACTCCAGCCTGGGCAATAAGACCAAAACTCCATCTCAAAAGACAAAAAAAAAAAAAAAAAAAAAAAAAAAAAAAAAGATTTGAGTTAGGGGTCAGGATTGAGATAAGGTTTAGGTCCGGGGTAGAGGAATAAATCCCATTTTGGGGATCTAATTTAGAGGTTGAGGTCAATTCTAACTTTAGGAGTGTGTCCAACAATGGTTCCTGTCTTACTCAAAATAAAAGCCAAAGACCTTTCAGACCCCATGTCATCAGAGTCCTGTTATATTTCTGGCCTCATCACCTGCCCCCATCTCCTTTGGTCACTCTGTTCTGGTCGCAGTGGTTTGTCTGCTGGGGCACTTCAGACATGCTCCCTGGCTAACACACTGACCTGCTCGCTTTGCCTGGAACTCACTACCTTCAAGCAGCCACCTGGATCCCTCCACCATCTCCTTCAAAATTTTGCTCAAATATCACCTTCCCATGGGGTCTTTCCAACCAACCTTCCCGATATCATAACCTCAGGAATCCTTGAGGGTAGAGGGAGTCAGTAACTCCCCAACCCTCTTCCTTGCTTAGATTTTCCCTCATAGCACTTACAACCACCTAACAAACTCTACATTTTATATGCTTATTTTTGTACTGACCTGACAGTCCAAAACAAGAGCCTCTATGAAGACAGGAATATTTTCTATCTGTTTTATCACTGCTGTGTCTCTGAGAGCCTGAATAGTTTCTGGCACAGAGTAGATGCTCAATGGATGTTGTTTGAATGAATACAATGAACGAAGATGAATGTACAAAGAAGTTCATCTCCGCATTATTATAATTAAAACTATCCAAATGTATTTCAATTTGAGGCAGATGACATGCACCATGATACAAGCATAGTATGGAATATTACATAACCATTATAAAGGAAGAAAAAGCAATCTAAATGTACTAAAAAATAAATGTTATTGCGTATATTTAAAGTGTACAATATGATTGAATGTGATGTATATACATAGTACAATGATTACTATAGCTGAACAAATTAACATATCCATCATCTCACATAGTTACCCATTTTTCTCCCCTGTGGCAAGAGCAGCTATAATCTACTCATTTAGCAAAAATCCTCGGCTGGGCGCGGTGGCTCAGGCCTGTAATCCCAGCACTTTGGGAGGCCGAGGCCGGTGGATTACCTGAGGTTAGGAGTTGGAGAGCAGCCTGACCAACATGGTGAAATCCCATCTCTACTAAAAATACAAAAATTAGTTGGGCATAGTGGTGCACACCTGTAATCCCAGCTACTCAGGACACTGAGGCAGAAGAATCACTTGAACCCGGGAAGCGGAGGTTGCAGTGAGCCAAGATCATGCCATTGCACTCCAGCCTGGGTGACAGAGCCATATTCCATCTTAAAAAAAAAAAAAAGGGCCGGGCGCGGTGGCTCACGCCTGTAATTCCAGCACTTTGGGAGGCCGAGGCGGGTAGATCACAAGGTCAGGAGATCGAGGCCACGGTGAAACCCCGTCTCTACTAAAAATACAAAAAATTAGCCGGGCGCGGTGGCGGGCGCCTGTAGTCCCAGCTACTCAGGAGGCTGAGGCAGGAGAATGGCGTGAACCCAGGAGGCGGAGCTTGCAGTGAGCCGAGATCGTGCCACTGCACTCCAACCTGGGTGACAGAGCGAGACTCCGTCTCAAAAAAAAATAAAAAATAAAAAATAAAAATAAATAAATAAATAAATAAAAAGAAGAAAGGTTCTTCTCCTCCATGTGTCCATGTAGTCTCATCATTTAGCTCCCACTTGTAAGTAGCAAGTTGCCACATTTGGTTTTCTGTTCCTGCATTGGTTTGTAAGGGTAATGGCCTCCAGCTCCATCCATGTCCCTGCAAAGGACATGATCTTGTTCTTTTTTATGGCTACATAGTATTCCATGGTGTATATGTACCACATTTTCTTAATCCAGTTTATTACTGATGAACATTTAGGTTGATTCCATGTCTTCGCTATTGTGAATAGTGCTACAATGAACATATATGCGCATGTGTTTTTAAACAGGATGATTTATACTCCTTTGGGTATACACACTGGGGCCTATGAGAGGGTGGAGGGTGGGAGGAAGGAGAGCATCAGAAAAAAATAACTAATGGGTACTAGGCTTAATACCTGGGTGATTAAATAATCTGTGTAACAAACCCCCATGATGCATATTTACCTAGGCAACAAACCGGCACATCCTACCCATGTACCCCCGAACTTAAAAGTTAAAAAAAAGAAAAATAAATATTTGCTTAATAAATTCATAAATGAAGCCCTAAGAAAAGGTTCTATTAGATAATGTTTAGTACAGACATTTTTGTTATAAATAAATAATATACAAAGAAATCTATGTATAACATGATTAAAATGACCATGAGGACATAGATCCTAAATAGGGCAAATATTAGTGGGGTAGAGTTAGGGAAAGCGTTATTTTTAACTTACACCTTTCTATTAGAGTTGGGAATGGGTTCAGGCTTACAGGCACGACTGGGATCAGCTTGGACAAGTTCCCACAGGCAGGCCAGAATTAGGATGCAGGGTCTAGGCCACCCCTGAGAGGGGGTGAGGGCAAGAAAACAACCCCAGAAGCTGGGCGCGGTGGCTCATGCCTGTAATCCCAGCCCTTTGGGGGGCCGAGGTGGGCGGATCATGAGGTTGGGAGATCGAGACCATCCTGGCCAACATGGTGAAACCCTGTCTCTACTAAATATACAAAAAATCTGGGAGTGGTGGTGCATGCCTGTAATCCCAGCTACTCGGGAGGCTGAGGCAGAAGAATCGCTTGAACCCAGGAGACAGAGGTTGCCTAAATCATACCACAGCACTCCAGCCTGGTGATAGAGACTCCGTCCAAAAAAAAAGAAAGAGAAGGAAGGAAGGAAGGAAGGGAAAGAAAGAGAGAGAGAGAGAGAGAGAGAGGAAGAGAGAAAGAAAGAAAGAAAGAAAGAAAGAAAGAAAGAAAGAAAGAAAGAAAGAAAGAAAGAAAGAAAGAGGAAGAAAAGAAAGAAGGAAGGAAGGAAGGAAGGAAGGAAGGAAGGAAGGAAGGAAGGAAGGAAGGAAGGAAGAAAGAAAGAAAGAAAGAAAGAAAGAAAGAAAGAAAGAAAGAAAGAAAGAAAGAAAGAAAGAAGAAAGAAAGAAAGAAAGAAAGAAAGAAAGAAAGAAAAGAAAAAAAGAAGAAAGAAAGAAAAGAAAGAATTAAAGAAAGAAGAGAGAAAGAAAAGAAAGAAAGAAAGAAAGAAGAAAGAAAGAAAGAAAAGAAAGAAAGATGGAAAGAAAGACAGAAAGAGAGAAAGAAAGAAAGAAAGAAAGAAAGAAAGAAAGAAAGAAAGAAAGAAAGAAAGAAAGAAAGAAAGAAAAAAGAAAGAAAGAAAGAAAGAAAGAAAGAAAGAAAGAAAGAAAGAAAGAAAGAAAGAAAGAAAGAAAGAAAGAAAAGAAAGAGAATCCAATCACTCCGGACGCTGAGACAGGAGAGGCCCCAAAGGACTCAGCCAGAGCCTATTCCCTGAGCTCAGCCGGTCCTTGAATCCCGCTCCTGCCCCTCAGACCCAGCGCACCGGGTGCCTCCCCTGAGAGCCGCCAGGAGGGACTGTGGGACTGGAACGTGCGGGGGCGCAGGAGCTGGGCACCGCCCGTCCTTCGGAGGGAGGGTGGAGATAGAGTGCAGTGGTGCCAATTGCTCTCGCTGCGTCAGGGGTTCCAGATAGCCAGAACCGCAAAAGCAGGCGGGGGTGTCCCAGAGTCAGCTCTGCCTGCACCCCAGGGCACTGGGGCCGGGCGTGGGGCGGGGGCTGGTATAAGAGGACCGCCCAGCAGACGGCTGGGGATCTTGGAGCCCAGCTGTGTGCCAGCCCAAGTCCGAACTTGGATCACATCAGATCCTCTCGAGGTGAGAAGAGGCTTCATCAAGGGTGTACCTGTAGGGGAGGGGGCGATGCTGGCTCCGAGCCTGACTCTGCTCCCGAGAGGCAGGGCCTGCAGCCTGGACTCCCGGTCCTGAGCAGTGAGGGCCTGGAAGTCTGCAGTTTGGGGCCTTTTAGGGAAAAAGGAACTACGGACTCAGAAGTTTGGGTTCCATAGGGAGGAGCAAGATCGGAGCCTAGATTCCTGGCTCTCTAGGGGTCTGAAGAACAGGACTTTTGGGTCTGAGGGAGGAGGGGCTGGGGGCCTGGACTCCAGGGTCTGAGGGAAGAGAGGCTGAGAGTCTGGACTCCTGGTTCTGAGAGGAGGGACTGGGACCTGGACTCCTAGGTCTGAGGGAGGAGGGCGATGAGGGTCTGGACCCCTGGGTCTGAGGGAGGAGGAGGTTAGGGGTCCGGAGTTCTGAGTGTGAGGAAGGAGAGGCCAGAGAAATTTCTGGGTCTGAGGGAGGAGGGGCTGGGCCTGAATTGCCTTCTCCTTCTCAGCTCCAGCAGGAGAGGCCCTTCCTCGCCTTGCAGCCCCTGAGCGGCTCAGCAGGGCACCATGGCAGGATCCCTTCTCCTGCCCCTGCAGATCCTACTGCTATCGTTAGCCCTGGGAACTGCCGGACAAGAAGGTGAAAACTGGACTGGGAAGCTTGACCTCACCTCGGGGCCCCCACTGACCCTCTCCAAGGAGTCCCTGAGTCAGAACCCCTCCCTCCTCAAACAGCTTCCATCCTGGGAGGACCAGACTGTCGGATGAAGCCCCTGCTCTTCCTGCTTCTGCTGCCTCAGGGGTCTCTGTCCCCTCCAGGCCCTGCCTCCTGTGCTCAGTGTCTCTCTGTGGTTCCCCCAATGCGATGCCCCTCCTGGGTTTCTGAGTGGGCTCCTTCTCTGTCTCTATCCCTGTCTCTTGCTTTCTCTGTATTTCTCCACGCGTTTCCATCTGTCTCTCTCCATCTCTGACTCTGGGAATCCCTGAGGTGCAGCTTCAGCCCTCCCCTGAGGCTGGCTACCCACATGCTCCTCCATGTCTCCATCCAGCCCAGGGTGACAAGATTATTGATGGTGCCCCATGTACAAGAGGCTCCCACCCATGGCAGGTGGCCCTGCTCAGTGGCAATCAGCTGCACTGCGGAGGCGTCCTGGTCAATGAGCGCTGGGTGCTGACTGCCGCCCACTGCAAGATGAAGTAGGTGCCGCCCAAGGCTCTGCTGGAGGTGCGCCAGCATCTCCAACTCCCTGTGGAGAGGTGGGGGGCGGGGGCGGCTGTCTTTCTGTGCCTACGGCTCTATCCTCCTCTCTCTGGGTCTCTGTCCTCCTCTCTCCCTGGCTCTCTGTCTCCCTCTCTCTGGGTCTCTGTCCCGCCTCCTCTCTCCCTGGCTCTCTGTCTCCCTCTCTCTGGGTCTCTGTCCCGCCTCCTCTCTCTGGGTCTCTGTCCCCCTCCTCTCTCTGGGTCTCTGTCCCCCCTCCTCTCTCTGGGTCTCTGTCCCCCCTCCTCTCTCTGGGTCTCTGTCCCTCCTCTCTCTGGGTCTCTGTCCCCCCTCCTCTCTCTGGGTCTCTGTCCTCCTCTCTCTGGCTCTCTGTCTCCCTCTCTCTGGGTCTCTGTCTCCCTCTCTCTGGGTCTCTGTCCCCCCTCCTCTCTCTGGGTCTCTGTCCCGCCTCCTCTCTCTGGGTCTCTGTCCCCCTCCTCTCTCTGGGTCTCTGTCCCTCTCTCTCTCTGGGTCTCTGTCCTCCTCTCTCTGGGTCTCTGTCCCTCTCTCTCTCTGGGTCTCTGTCCCCCCTCCTCTCTCTGGGTCTCTGTCCTCCTCTCTCTGGCTCTCTGTCTCCCTCTCTCTGGGTCTCTGTCTCCCTCTCTCTGGGTCTCTGTCTCCCTCTCTCTGGGTCTCTGTCCCTCTCTCTCTCTGGGTCTCTGTCCCCCTCCTCTCTCTGGGTCTCTGTCCCCCCTCCTCTCTCTGGGTCTCTGTCCCTCTCTCTCTCTGGGTCCCTGTCCCGCCTCCTCTCTCTGGGTCTCTGTCCCCCCCCTCCTCTCTCTGGGTCTCTGTCCCGCCTCCTCTCTCTGGGTCTCTGTCCCTCTCTCTCTCTGGGTCTCTGTCCCGCCTCCTCTCTCTGGGTCTCTGTCCCCCCTCCTCTCTCTGGGTCTCTGTCCCTCTCTCTCTCTGGGTCTCTGTCCCCCTCCTCTCTCTGGGTCTCTGTCCCTCTCTCTCTCTGGGTCTCTGTCCCCCCGTCCTCTCTCTGGGTCTCTGTCCCCCCTCCTCTCTCTGGGTCTCTGTCCCCCCTCCTCTCTCTGGGTCTCTGTCCCCCTCCTCTCTCTGGGTCTCTGTCCCCCCTCCTCTCTCTGGGTCTCTGTCCCCCCTCCTCTCTCTGGGTCTCTGTCCCCCCTCCTCTCTCTGGGTCTCTGTCCCCCCCTCCTCTCTCTGGGTCTCTGTCCCCCTCCCCTCTCTGGGTCTCTGTCCCGCCTCCTCTCTCTGGGTCTCTGTCCCTCTCTCTCTCTGGGTCTCTGTCCCCCTCCTCTCTCTGGGTCTCTGTCCCCCTCCTCTCTCTGGGTCTCTGTCCCTCTCTCTCTCTGGGTCTCTGTCCCGCCTCCTCTCTCTGGGTCTCTGTCCCCCCACCCTCGGGTCTTTGCACACCCTCTCTGTCACAGTGTCTCTTCTGAATCTCCGAATGTCACTCTCTCCTCCCAGTGACTACACCGTGCACCTGGGCAGTGATACGCTGGGCGACAGGAAAGCTCAGAGGATCAAGGCTTCGAGGTCATTCCGCCACCCTGGCTACTCCACACAGACCCATGTTAATGACCTCATGCTCGTGAAGCTCAATGGCCCGGCCAGGCTGTCATCCACGGTGAAGAAAGTCAGGCTGCCCTCCCGCTGTGAACCCCCTGGAACCACCTGTACTGTCTCTGGCTGGGGCACTACCACGAGCCCAGATGGTAGGTGGCCTCAGTGACCCAGGAGTCCAGACCCCATCCCCCTCCCTCAGACCCAGGAGTCCTGACCCCAGTCCCCTCCTCCCTCAGACCCAGGAGTCCTGAGCCCCCAGCCCCTCCTCCCTCAGACCCAGGAGTCCAGGCCCCAGCCCCTCCTTCCTCAGACCCAGGAGTCCAGATCCCCAGCCCCTCCTCCCTCAGACCTAGGAGTCCAGATCCCCAGCCCCTCCTCCCTCAGACCTAGGAGTCCAGATCCCCAGCCCCTCCTCCCTCAGACCCAGGAGTCCAGGCCCCTGCCCCTCCTCCCTCAGACCTAGGAGTCCAGGCCCCCAGCCCCTCCTCCCTCAGACCCAGGAGTCCTGGGCCCCCAGCCCCTCCTCCCTCAGACCCAGGAATCCAGGCCCCCAGCCCTCTCCTCTCTTAGACCCAGGAGTCCTGGGCCCCCAGCCCCTCCTCCCTCAGACCCAGGAGTCCACACCCCAGCCCCTCCTCCCTCAGACCCAGGAATCCACACCCCAGCTCCTCCTCCCTCAGACCCAGGAGTCCACACCCCAGCTCCTCCTCCCTCAGACCCAGGAGTCCAGGCCCCCAGCCCCTCCTCCCTCAGACCCAGGAGTCCAGGCCCCAGCCTCTCCTTCCTCAGACCCAGGAGTCCACACCCCAGCTCCTCCTCCCTCAGACCCAGGAGTCCAGACCCCCAGACCCTCCTCCCTCAGACCCAGGAGTCTGGGCCACAGCCCTTCTGGCCCTCACCCCATCCTCTCTGACTGACAGCTCTCCCTGCTCCTCCCTGCAGTGACCTTTCCCTCTGACCTCATGTGCGTGGATGTCAAGCTCATCTCCTCCCAGGACTGCACGAAGGTTTATAAGGACATGCTGGGAAATTCCATGCTGTGCGCTGGCATCCCCAACTCCAAGAAAAACGCCTGCAATGTGAGACTCTCCCCCTCAATTCCTTCCCAGTCCTGGGTGCCCTGTCTGCATGCCCCAGGGGCAGAGCTTGACCCAAGTGACTGGGCACTGAGCCTGGCCTTGCCCTCCCCCCAGGCCTGGCCTCCTCAGCTTTTTTCACCTCATTCTCTGCCTAGGTCAGGGGTGGGAGCTTACTTAGGGGTCAATGTGGCCCTAGGGATGGGACAGAGAGTTTAATAAGGGTGAGAAAGTGGGGGCGGGACCAGGGAAGGAGAGTGAGGTGCTGGTCCCAGGCCCAAACCTTAAGGGGGCATTGAAAACCTCAGTGATTGAGATACATCATAATGCAATATTTAAAAATAAAAAATAAAATTAACGCAGAAGCCCACGATGGATAAAATGTTTCCATTTTAAATAAAGAGCAGGTGACTCTTACTGAATTTTCCCTCGCCGTAGGGGCCAGCGTGGCTCAGCACAGCGCTGTACTGGCGCTGTCTTCATTTCAAATGTGGATACGATGTCCATCATGCAGTTTTGTGAATTACATTTGATTTTGTTAAATACTGTACTGAAGTATGATGTATTACAGTTACTGAGATTTTGTGCCTGAAGCTGATGACTCACTCAACTGACCCTGGTCCTGGTCCCGGGGAAAACACTGCTTCCCTCCACCTCATCCCTGTTCCCTCTTCCTGGCCTTTTGTCATCCCCTCTCTGTTTCTGAACAGTCTTCCCCCGTCTCTCTTTGTGACATAATTTCATTTCATCCTTTTCCTCTTTGTTCTTTCTCTGTGTTGAGCTAGCTTGCTCTCTCTCCCTTGCTGTCTCTCCACGCACTCCTCTCTGCTCTCTCTTCTCCCTCTTTCTCTCGCTTCTCTCTCTCCCCTCCCCTGCCTCTCTCTCCTCTCCCTGCCCCCCTCCTCTCTCTTTTTTCCTGTCTCTCTGTCTCTTCTCTGGCCCTCTCCTCTCTCTCTCCCCCCAACTTCTCTATCTCTCTTCATCTCTCTCCCTCTTCTCTCCTTGCCCCCTCCTTTCTACTCTGTCTCTCTCTCTCTTTCTTCTATCTCTCCTCTCCCCACCTGCTCCCCCATCTCTGTCTTTTTTTATTCTCCTCCTCTCTTCCAGTCTCTCTCTCCTCTCCCCACCCCCACCCCATCTCTCTCCCCACACCTTCCCCCCTCCCCCTTCTCTGTCTCTCTCTTCTACCTCTTTCTTCTCCACCCCCATCTCTCTCTTCTCCTCTTCCCACACCCTCCCCCTCTCCCTGATCCCTTTGTCTCTCTCTCTTCTCCCTCCTTCTTCTCCACCCCCATCTGTCTGTCTCTTTCTCTCTCCATACCCTTTCCCTCTTCCCCATCTCTCTTTGTCTCTCTCTCTTTTCCCTCTTTCTTCTCCACCTCCAACTCTCTCTGTCTCTCCACACCCATCCTCCTTGCTCACATCTGCACCTTCAGCTCTCAGGGGATGTGGGATAGTGAGTGTTAGGGATAGAGGTGATGGTAGAGAGATGACTGTCCTAGGGAACAGGGTGTTCCCCTTCTCCCCTGGTAAGGGCCAGTTCCATGAATGTGCAAGCTCTGCACTGACACAGAGCCCCACACTCAGAAGGGTCTCAAACTTAGTCTAATGCATTCCTGTTGTTGTCTTGAAATTCTTAATAATTTTTTAACAAAGAGCCCTGCGTTTTCATTTGGCACCAAGCTCTGTAAATTATGTAATTGGTCTTGACCCTGGTCTCCGAGACCATCGTGTCCCCCTTTCCCGTGCAAGACGGCATGCATCCACCCTTTAGAGATGATGTTTCTTCTCCCACTAGCTTGGAGCAGGGTCCTTAACATTGGAAAATAAAGAGTGCTCTGATCCGGAAACCCCACCCCTTCTCTGCAATTGCTCTCATTGGCCAAGGGTGAAACCAGTGTCTTCAAAGGACCTAGTGTGTTCCTAGCACTAGCTCTCCCACTGGTCCCCAGAGACAATGAGTCTCTTCTCATTGGCTGTGGGGTGGAAGTCCATGATCTGCAAGACAAAGACCGATAACTGAGGAATGTATGATAATGAGTTGGGTTTTTATCTGAAGCCAAAGTTAATCTCTGGCTGTATTCCCTCTAGGGTGACTCGGGGGGACCGTTGGTGTGCAGAGGTACCCTGCAAGGTCTGGTGTCCTGGGGAACTTTCCCTTGCGGCCAACCCAACGACCCAGGAGTCTACACTCAAGTCTGCAAGTTCACCAAGTGGATAAATGACACCATCAAAAAGCATCGCTAACACCCCACCAAGAGTTAAATAACTGTGTGCTTCGAACAGAAAATGCACAGGAGTAAGGACGCTGATGACCCGTAAAGTCATATTTGACTTTACCTTTCCTCAGAGATATACTTAAACCTCATGCCCTGTTTGTAAACCAATCAAATTGGTAAAGACCTAAAACCAAAACAAGTAAGGAAACAAAACCCTCAGTGCTGGAGAAGACTCAGTGAGACCGTCACTCTCAAACACTGGAAGTGGACGTTCTACAATCTTGATGGAAGACAGTTGGTCAACGTACACCAAGACCCTTATTCACCACCTTTGATCCAGTAACGCTAGTCTTAGGAAGAACCTACTAAAAAAAAAAAAAAATCCAAAATGTAGAACAAGACTTGAATTTATCATAATATTATTTATCACAGAAATAAAGTGAAAACATCAACATGTTCCAAAAGTACTGGATGGCTTAAATAATAGTCTGGTTTGGCACAATGATTTTTTTTTTTTCTTTGAGACAGAGTCTCACTCTGTTGCCCGGGTTGCAGTGCAGTGATGCAATCTTGGCTCACTGCAACCTCTGCCTCCTGGATTCAAGTGATTCTCATGCCTCAGCCTCTGAAGTACCTGGGACTACAGGTGTGCACCACCACACCAGGCTAATTTTTTGTGTATTTTTACTAGAGACAGGGTTTCACCATGTTGGCCAGTGTGGTCTCGAACGCCTGACCTCAGATGACCCACCCACCTTGACCTCCCAAAGTGCTGGGATTACAGGCGTGAGCCACCACGCCTAGCTCACAATGATATTATAAACCTATTAAAAATGATTCTTAGAATTGTTAGTATTATGCAAGAATGTTTAGGCTATATGATGCTAAATGACAAAAGGAAGACAAAAATATATATGTATGTGAACTTAACCATAAAAAATAAAATATTCACAGAATCAAATCTGAAAACACATGTCCCAGACTGCATACTGGGGTCGTCATGAGGTGTCTCCTTCTTTCTGTGTACTTTTCCTTGAATGTACGCTTTTATAACATGAAAAATAAAGGCGGGAAAAAAAGTCTGAAGATCTGCGGTTGGAGAGAGACCTTTCAGGAAGGGAGCCTAGAAAGAAAACTGTGACCGGTTTTGAGCCCTGGTCCTGCCCGCCCTGTTCCAGGGTATAGTTCCGTTTCCCGGATCTCAGTTTTTCCTTCCTGTAAAATGGAAGAGAGAAGAAAGGATGGAAAGAGGAAGAAGGAGGGGAGGAGGGAGGAGAGAACAGGCCCACTTCATTACCGTGGGAAGGGGTGTGAAATTGTTTCTGAGTATCTCACGAGTGACAAGTGAGGAGGGAGCCAGGCGAGTTTCAGAGGGATTGGGATGGTGGTAGACAGGACACAGGGGTCCCACAGGGGTCTGCCAGAAGTGAGCAAACAGTGCTGGAGGAAGACGGTGGCACCTGCTCCCCAAGAAGGGAGGGAAAGGAACCTCGGGAAGGGGGTAGGATGAGGGAGGAGTCCTCTGTGACTCAGAGCCTGGCCACACCCCCAGCCTTCTAACATCAAAGATCCTCTGTGCCGTCACACCTCAGACGCTGCTGACCGAGGAGCCACTCTAGCCCAGGACGCGCCCCTCCTATCTGTTCTTCCTGTTTCTCTCCCAGAATTCTGCCCCCACCAACATCCTCCAGATCCTTCCTCTCCTTATCTCATCTCCCTCTGAGTCTCTCCTAACCCAGGCACCCCAGCCCTGTCATATTGCAGAAATTCTGCAGCCACTAATTCTGATTCTCGCATGTAGGAGGCTAACACACAAAACACAGGAGTCCAAGATCCCAGCCCCTCCTCCCTCAGACCCAGAAGTCCAGGCTCCCCAGCCCCTCCTCCCTCAGACCCAGGAGTCAAGGTCCCCAGCCCCTCCTCCCTCAGACCCAGGAGTCCAGGTCCCCAGCCCCTCCTCCCTCAGACCCAGGAGTCCAGACCCCCCAGCCCCTCCTCCCTCAGACCCAGGGGTCCAGGTCCCCTCTCAGCCCCTCCTCCCTCAGACCCAGGAGTCCAGACCCCCCAGCCCCTCCTCCCTCAGACCCAGGAGTCCAGGTCCCCAGCCCCTCCTCCCTCAGACCCAGGGGTCCAGGTCCCCTCTCAGCCCCTCCTCCCTCAGACCCAGGAGTCCAGACCCCCCAGCCCCTCCTCCCTCAGACCCAGGAGTCCAGGTCCCCAGCCCCTCCTCCCTCAGACCCAGGGGTCCAGGTCCCCTCTCAGCCCCTCCTCCCTCAGACCCAGGAGTCCAGACCCCCCAGCCCCTCCTCCCTCAGACCCAGGAGTCCAGGTCCCCCGGCCACTCCTCCCTCAGACCCAGGAGTCCAGGTCCCCTCTCAGCCCCTCCTCCCTCAGACCCAGGAGTCCAGACCCCCCAGCCCCACCTCCCTCAGACCCAGGAGTCCAGACCCCCCAGCCCCTCCTCCCTCAGACCCAGGAGTCCAGACCCCAGCCCCTCCTCCCTCAGACCCAGGAGTCCAGGTCCCCCGGCCACTCCTCCCTCAGACCCAGGAGTCCAGGTCCCCTCTCAGCCCCTCCTCCCTCAGACCCAGGAGTCCAGACCCCCCAGCCCCTCCTCCCTCAGACCCAGGAGTCCAGGTCCCCAGCCCCTTCTGTTTCTGGGCCTGTCAAGTTTAAAGAATGTCAAACATTTTCGACCACTCATTCTCCTGAAGTTTTATCAACATTTTCTCTCTCTTCTGCAAACCACTCCAATATTCAATCTAGAATTTTTAAAAGTAACAAAACATTGCCTTTGCACTAAGTCAGCCCGGAGATCCCCGGCCCTGGCCCTCTGCTCTCCTATATGCAAGGTACAGGTAGATTGGTTTGCAATGATTGAGATGGTACTAATGTTGATTTTTTTTTTTTTTAAGTAATTCATTTTTCTTTGGGTAAGGAGTATAGTGTGGTAGTTAAGGGATTAGCTCCGAATCCTGGCTTCTTAGGTTGGAATCCCAGTTCTAGCCCCTACAAGCTATTTTCCTTTAAGCTCATTAGTTCCCCCGTCCCTGTTCCTTCATCCTTGAAGTGGGAGAAAAAGCACCTATTTCTAGGGTTATTACAGAGATTCAATAAGTTAATATACAGAAAGCGCTCAAACATTTTATGGCACAGGGTAAGCCTTCAATGGGCATTGGTTTTAGTTTTTGTTTGTTTTGTTTTGTTTTGTTTTTGAGACGAAGTCTTGCTCTTGTTATCCAGGCTGGAGTGCAATGGTGCGATCTCAGCTCACTGCAACCTCCGCCTCCCAGGTTCAAGTGATTCTCCTGCCTCAGCCTCCCAAGTAGCTGGTATTACAGGTGACTGCCATCATGCCCGGCTAATTTTTGTATTTTTAGTAGAGATGGGGTTTCACCATGTTGGTCAGACTGGTCTCAAACTCCTGAGCTCAGGCAATCCGCCCACCTCGACCTCCCAAAGTGCTGGGATTACAGGCGTGAGCCACCGCAACTGGCCTAGGCATTGGTTTTTATTGTTTATGACTTCTGGCACTTTTTTCTGCTTACAGTCTCATGAAGTTTCCTTATAAATTTTTTTTCTTTTTTTGATATAGGGTCTTGCTGTATCATCCAGGCTAGAGTGTGGTGGCATGATCATAGCTCACTGCAGCCTCAATCTCCTGGGCTCAAACAATCCTTTTGCCTCAGCCTTTTGAGCAGCTGGGACCACGCCTGGCTGATTTTTTTTTTTTTTTTTAGAGATGGGGTCTCACTATGTTGTCCAGGCTGCTCTCTAATTCCTAAGCTCAAGTAATCCTCCCACTTCAGCCATCCAAAGTGCTGGGATTACAGGTGTGAACCACTGCACCCAGACAAAAGAATTTATTTATTGAAGATTTTTGCAGAGCAAGTCAATCTGGAGCAAAATATCCAGTAAATAAGCATTCAAAGTATGCAGAGATGGCAAACCATGAAGGTCACCAGAGAAGTGGTAGAGTTAGGAATTTCTTTCTCTTCAAAGTCCCTCCACTCCCCACAGCCTAACACCTCTCTTCTTTCCCCACCCAGCTCTCAACAATTCCTCCCGAGTTCACTCACCTCGTACTGTCATAAGATAGACCCAGCCAGGCTACCGAGGGATGGGCCACATCCACTGCCGTGTCGGAAGTTGAGTTCCCATTCAGGCTCCACCATTTCCTGGATGTTTGATGTTGAGCAATGAACTTCCTGTTCTGAGCCTCAGTTTTCTTATCTGTAAAATGGGAGTGGGTGTGATAAAGTCATTTAGTCATTTGATCAGTCTTTCCTAAGGCTGATTCTGGGCCAGGTCCTGTGTGGTTGCTTGGGACACAGGGATGAGTCAGTCCCGTACCTGCCCTCAAGGAGCTCATGGTCCAGTGGAAGAGACGACGAATGTCAATCCAGGTGGCCCCCGTCCAGGGTGAGTTGAGGGAGACACCTGCTGTGGGAACCTACGTGAGAGAATGAGTAGGTGGAAGTTGGGTGGTGTTCAGGGAAGGTTTCCTGGAGGAGGTAATGTCCAAGCAAAGACTTGAAGGACAGGTTATTGCCAGGAAAAGGTGGGGAAAACATGCTAAGAAGAGAGAATAGGCCGGGTGCGGTGGCTCACACCTGTAATCCCAACACTTTGGGAGACCGAGTTGGACAGATCACCTGAGGTCAGGAGTTCATGACCAGGCTGGCCAACATGGTGAAACCCCATCTCTACTAAAAATACAGGCATGGTGGCATGTGCCTGTAATCCCATCTGCTTGGGAGGCTGAGGCAGGAGAATTGCCTGAACCCAGGAGGCAAAGGTTGCAGTGAGTAGAGATCACGCCACTTCACTCCAGCCTAGGTGACAGAATAAGAGTCCGTCTCAAGAAGTAGAGGGAATAGCATTCAGTGAAGGGCCAGAGGCCAGAGGGCATGGCATGGGTCAGGGAAGCTTGATGTGTTCTAGAAAGCTGGAGCCACATGGAGATGTAGGCATAGCTGTGTCATGCAGTGTGAGGGCCACTCACCACTCAGGACTCTTTTTAAAAAAATTTTTGACAGGATTTGGCTCTGTCACACTGGAGTGCAGTGGCATGACTATGGCTTACTGCAACCTGGGCCTCCAGGCTCAAGGAACTATCCCACGTCAGCCTCCTGTAGAGCTGGTACCACATATGTGTGCCACCACACCTAGGTAACTTATTTATTTATTTATTTATTTATTTATTTTAGAGAGATAGGGTCTCACTATGTTGCCCAGGCTGGTCTTGAACTCCTAGGCTCAAGTGATCTTCCCACCTCTGCTTCCCAAAGTGCTTGGATTACAGGTATGAGCCACCTTGTCCAGCCATGTCCAGGGCTCTTGATGGCTTAAAATGAGCTCCAACTGAGACATCTGTAAATATATATGACACAACAGATTCCAAACACTCAGGGTGCCAAAAAGGAAGAAGGGCAAATAATCCCTTTACTAATTTTCTTATTTTTATTTAATATGATAATATTTTGGATATATTGAATTCCATGAACTATTAGAATTAGCTGCTCCTGTTTCTTTTTAATTTTTACTTTCTTTTAAATTTATCTATTATTATTATTGAGTCAGGGGCCTCGCTCTGTTGCCCAGGCTGGGGTGCAGTGGCACAGTCACAGCTCACTGTAGCCTCGACCTCCCAGGCTCAACAATTCTCCCACCTCAGCCTCCTGAGTAGCTGGGACTACAAGTGTGCACCACCACATCTGGCTATTTTTTTTGCTTTTTGCAGACATGGTTTCTCACTATGTCGCCCAGGCTAGTCATGAACTCCCGGACTCAAGCTGTCTACCCACCTTGGCCTCTCAAAGTGCTGGGATTACAGACATGAGCCACCACGCTTGGCCTTAAATTAATTTTTTAATCGACAAGTAAAAATTGTATATATTTCTGGTGTATAACATCATGTTTGATATATGTATGTATACATTGTGGAATGGCTAAACCAAGCTATTTAACATATGCATTATTTTACACCCTTAGTTTTTGTGGTAAGGACACTTAAAAAATCTTCTGACTTAAAAAAAAAGTGTGGTGATTGGAAAACATAAATGTGCATGCGTGCTTGGCATCACATTTCATCGGCCAGGGCTTCTCTGGATGCTAAAGGTCCTCAAACGCCAGGCTGGGGGGCTGGGACTTGGTCCCAAGAGAGATGGGGAGCCAGGGCAGGGCTGTGAGAGGAGGGGGAAGGTCAGCACAAGGCACAGGAAGGCCTCTGTGGGGTCAGGCGAGGGATACAGAATACAGAGGGATCCTGGTCCAGGTGGGAGAGGGTGCAGCTCTGAGTTGGGGTTGGGGGTGTGGGACAGAGAGGAAGGGATGCCCCAGAGAGAGGAGGCAGAGGGATAGGGCCTGGCCACTGGGCTGTGCAACATCAGACCTGCTGTCTATGAGGATGGCAGGTCCTGAGAAGAAGATGCTGAGGTCAGTGGGGACCAAGTGTGAGAGGGAGCACCCAGAGAGGATACTGAGCACCAGAGTAGTCTTCTTTCCCGGAGTGATGGGGGCTGGGCAATGCAAGATGACAATTAGATTCAATGCAAAAGAAATAAAAGGGTTAGCTGGAAGCAGGGGCTCACGCCTGTGGTCCCAGCTCTTGGGGAGACTGAGGTGGGAGGGTCGCTTGAGCCCACGAGGGTTGAGGCTGCCATGAGCAAGGATTGTGCCACTGCACTCCAGCCTGGGCAACAGAACAAGACGTTGTCTCAAAAGAAAAAAGAATTTTTTAAAAAGTGACCTGTAATGCCCAGGCCAAGCAGGTGCTGAGCCAGACTCATTCCTATCACTGTCCTTATTACCCAGTGACATCCCCCTCCTCATTTCCCTCCACTCTGCCACACACACCCTCACCCTCCAGCCCATACCAACCACCCCAACCACTGCCTGAGGTTTCCCATGTGCACCCAGGCCAGGCATTTTCACAGCCTCTCCTCCTGACCTACGCCTGGCTCAGCTTTCTAGGCCCGAGTTCAAAGGCACCTCCCTAAGTCTTCCCGGATTCCTCTGCCGCTGCCCAGCACCACCATCTCATCACAGCCCCGCGTCGTTCCCAAGTGCTCTCCGATTTCCGCTTAACTCCACGCTCCTCACTGTGTGTCTGCATCTCATCAATAAGTCCTCAAGTCCTCCTGCACCCTGCTAGCCTCCTCATCGCTCGGGAATCATTCCCACTAGTTCCTGGGGAATCTGACTCCCTTCTGGGCACACACAGTGCTTCCCCCGGGGAAATCTAAGAAGAGACCCAGGAGAAGATAAACATGGAGAGTCAGAGAATCAAGGGGAAAGAAAGGGAGAGAGGCCGGGCACAGTGGCTCACACCTGTAATCCAGCACTTTGGGAGGCCAAGGTGGGTGGATCACCTGAGGTCAGGAGTTTGAGACCAGCCTGGCCAATATGGCGAAACCTCTTCTCTACTAAAAATACAAAAAAACGTTTAGCCAGGCATGGTGGTGGGTGCCTGTAATCCCAGCTACTCGGGAGGAGGCTGAGGCAGAAGAATTGTTTGAACTCAGGAGGCAGAGGCTGCAGTGAGCCGAGGTCACACCACTGCTCTCCAGCCTGGGCAACAGAGCAAGACTCCATCAAAAAAAAAAAAAAAGAAAAGCAAAAAGAAGGAAGGAAGGAAAGAGAGATGAAGGGAGAGAAAAAAAGAGAGAGGGAGACAGGGACAAAATAAAGTGGAGAAAAAAGTAGAGAGACACAAATACAGAGACTGAGAAGGGAGAGAGAGAAATGGAAGCCCCCTCCCCTCCACGGCCAGCGAGACAGATGCAGCGAGAGACCTCAGGGGTGGGCAGGCTTGGAGGAGCGGGACCAGGAGGATGCAGAGTGCCGAAATCTCCAGTCAGGGCCGGGTGGGCAGTCAGAGACTGCAAAGGAGGACTGTCAGACAGGGACAAAAGGAAGCCATTGATGTAACCGCCCTCCCGCCTGCCCGCCGGAAGAGAGGTTGAGGCGCGGAGCTGCTGGGAGCATGGCACTGGGGTGCTGGGGGCGGACAAAGCCCAATTGTTCCTGGGCCCTTTCCCCATAGCGCCTTGGCCGGCTCCCCAGCCCGGGGCAGGGGCGGGGGCCAGTGTGGTGACACACGCTGTCTCCCTGCCGGGCTGGCTCGCTCTCTCCTGGGGACACGGAGGTCGGCAGGCAGCACACACAGGGACCTACGGGCAGGTGTGTGAGTCACCCCAACCCCACTGAACCTGGGCAGGCTGGTTCCCAGTGCCCGAGGGCTCTGGAGCCCGGAGTGAGGGCCTGCAGGTCCCTGGGTGGCACAGAGAGTGCTGGGGGTGCAGGGAGGCCTGGAGCACCATCTGCTTGCCCCAGAGGCCGGAATTTGTCTTCAGACACTTGCTTTCTCCAAGACCTGGAGGTCTAAGGACTGAGCCGACTAGAACTTCCTCTGCCTCAGATTCAGGCCCCAGTCCCTCCTCCCTCAGACCCAGGAGTTTAGGTCCCAGCCCCTCCTCCCTCAGACCCAGGAGTCCAGGCATCAGCCCCTTAGACCCAGGATTCCAGGTCCCCAGCCCCTTCTCCCTCAAACCCCACAGGCCCAGGAGTCCAGGCCCCCAGTCTCTCCTCCATCAGACCCAGGAGTCCAGTCCTCAGCCCCTCAGACCCAGGAGTCCAGGCTCCCAGCCCCTCCTCCCTCAGACCCAAGGGTCCAGGCCCCCAATCCCTCCTCCCTGAGACCCAGGAGTCCAGGCCCCCACTGCACTCAGGGATCAGTGCTCCCCTCCCTGGAGGCCTGGTCAGGGGTCACCAGGAGCAGAGGATGGGGGCGGGAGGAATGTGTGTGGGAGGCCTGGGTAAGGAGGAAAAGGGTGTAGCCAGTCTCCTTGCTCAGGGACCTGAGAGACAGGGGTTAAAAGGACGTTCCAGAAGCATCTGGGGACAGAACCAGCCTCTTCCAGGGAGGCCTGGGAGCTGGGGGTGTGTGTCTGGCAGTCCCTGCAGCCCTGGGCTCCGCGGCCCCTGCGTCCTCCGCTTAGCTCTGCCACTGCATCTGAGTGTCTTCTCTCCCCACGGCTCCCTGCGTTTCTAACTCTTTCTGCCTCCTCGCCTCGAAGCTGTTCCTTCCCCGCACTCGAGAATCCCCAGAGGCCCGGAGGCCTGCAGCAGGTAAGATCACAGGCACCACAGAATCTGCCGGGTGGGCGGGGTGGGTGACCGCTGAGCACAGAGCCGGGTTCAGAGGAAAATCTTCCTCTGAATACAGAGGAAGAACGCTAGGGCCCCCTAGGGTAACCCTCTCCTGTCTACAGGAAGGCAAATCAACGCCCAGTAAAGTAGAAAGATTTAATCAGAATCTCCCCATGAGTCACTGGACCAGTGGACGGAGGTCTGAATTCTCTTTGGCACTGTTTTCGTGGGCTCCTCTGATGGAAGACATGGGCTGGGGAAGAAGAAATCAGCAGGTTAGACGAGAAGGACAGAGGTCAAGGCAGGACAGCGTAGCAGGCCAGGGAGGAAGGAGAGGATGCGGAGGGCGCAGACAGAGGGATGTGGGGAGGGTCGAGGCAGTGACTGATGGACCATGTGGCTTCCCCTCTCAGGAGCGACCATGAAGAAGCTGATGGTGGTGCTGAGCCTGATCGCTGCAGGTGGGGAAAGGGCATTTGGATGGGGGAGGCTTACAGGCAGGACTGGGCTTGTTGATGGAGAAGAGGCTGGTATTGGGGATGGGGATATGCACAGGGTTGGGGTTGGGGGGCTTTGAAATGAGGAAGACATTGGGGATTAGGCTAAGGGTGGGGAATACAGACGGGGAGGGTGGTGGGAGGTGGTCTTGAAGATATGAGGGTTTGGGGTGGGGGTGGCTTGAGGGATGGGGATCTAAATGCAGAGGTAGGAGGTAGGTTAGAAAGTTGGAGAAAGCCCGGGGATAGGGGAGACAGTTGGGTTTGCAATGGGAATGGGGTAAGTTTGGGAATGGAAATACAGAGAAGCTTTTTTTTCTTTTTCTTTTCTTTCTTTTTTTTTGGAGACAGGGTCTCGCTCTGCCACCCAGGCTGGAGTGTAGTGGCACGATCCATACGATCCATAGTTCACTGCTGACTTCAACTCTTGGGTTTCAAGCAACCCTCCCACCTCAGCCTCCCGAGTAGCTGGGACTACAGGTGTATGCCACCATACTCTGCTAATTTTTATTTATTTTTATTTTTATTTTATTTATGGAGACGAGGTCTCAATGTGTTACCCAGGCTGGTCTCAAACTCCTGGGCTCAAGCAGTTCTCCTGCCTCAGCTGGGATTACAGGCAGGCAGAAGCCACTGCACCTGACGGATCTTGACTGCAGTTCATCTTGAGGGGGATGCGCTTGGTTTCTCCAGAACTCCTCTCTGACTCAGATCCTCTCTCCCTCAGCCTGGGCAGAGGAGCAGAATAAGTTGGTGCATGGCGGACCCTGCGACAAGACATCTCACCCCTACCAAGCTGCTCTCTACACCTCCGGTCACTTGCTGTGTGGCGGGGTCCTTATCCATCCACTGTGGGTCCTCACAGCTGCCCACTGCAAAAAACCGTGAGTCTACGCCATAAATGAACAGCAGATGCGACTGAACCCCGAGGGTGTCTCGTGTCTTGTAGATGTCAGGCAGGAGGTGATACAGGCATCCCCCCATCCCAGCACGAGGCCGTCTGATAGCCAGGTGCATTCGGCCATTGCTTAATTGAGTACTTAATGTGTGCCAGGCCCTGCGGGCATAGCAGTGGAAAAGAAAAAAAAAAACAAGCAAAATTGCTGTCTTCATGAACTTACCTTCTAATGGGGGAATCGGATCATTTGGGAACCTGCAGGGCATGATGGGCATTTGGATTTAATTCTGAGCACAGTAGGAAGCCACTGGGCAGTTTGTTTTTGTTGTGTGTTTTTTGAGACACAGTGTTGCTCTGTCACCTAGGCTGGAGTGTAGTGGCATGATCTCAGCTCACTGCAACCTCCGCCTCCCGGGTTCTAGCAATTCTCCTGCCTCAGCACCCCAAGTAGCTGGGATTACAGGTGTGCACCACCTTGCCCGGCTAATTTTTGTGTTTTTGGTAGAGACAGGGTTTCACCATGTTGGCCAGGCTGGTCTCAAACTCCTGACCTCAGGTGATCTGCCCACCTCAGCCTCCCAAAGTGCTGGGATTACAGGTGTGAGCCACCATACCCGGCCTGATTTACATTTTTACAAGCTACCACGTGGAACGTGGACTGGGCAAGAGAAGAGGGAAGGAGGCCCACGTGGGGGCTGTTTCATCTGGCGACATGAGAGGGTGGCTTGAACCCAGGCGGTGGCAGTGGGGATGGAGGGATGTTGAATATCTTGGGATGTGGAATTTTGTGACTGAGCCAGCAGAATTTGGCAACAAGGAACAGGAGGGAGAGGAAAGAAGCAGGGCTGGATTCTGGGTATTTGTCCTGAACAACTGGGTGTTTTGCCATGTCTTTCTCTGAGCTGGGGGAGAGGGAAAGAGAAACAGGCTGGGTGTGGGCAGGGGAGCATCTGACATTTTGCTGTAGCCCCGGTGAGTTTGAGACACCTGGGAGATGTCCCAGCAGGGAGGCCGGGGCGGCCTCTGGAGCTCAGAGGAGAGGTCAGGGCTGGAGGTTAAAATGAAGGCATCGTCAGCAAACAGGTATATTTAAAGCCATGGGACGAGATGAGATCATCCAAAAAGCTGGCATAGTTGGAGCAGCTGGAGGGCCCAGGACGAAAACCGCAGGCGCTGATTCTCACGAGTTAGATTCACAAAAGCTGCCACTTGTTTAATGCTAACTACCAATCAGGTGCTGAGTGAAGCCATTTACACACCTTTCCCAGAATGCCCACCACAAGGGACTCTTGGCACCATTTTGCAAATGAGGAAACTGAGGTGCAGCGAAATGGCAAGTGACAATCCCTGGGATGGTTCCCCCAACCCCAAGGAGACCTGGGATGACTCTCACCACCAACATTCATTCTTTTGATGCATATTGACTAAGGGCCCCGCTAAGTCCCACGTTCGAGTTGGGCAGTGGAGATTCAGCAATGGATGAGACATCATCATCCCTGCCCTCGGGAGCACAAGGACAGAAAGGGGCAGACAAGCAGTTATTTAAGAAGCAAAGTGGGGGCCGGGCACGGCGGCTCATGCCTGTAATCCCAGCCCTTTGGGAGGCCGAGGTGGGTGGATCACCTGAGGTCAGGAGTTTGAGACCAGCCCGGCCAACATGGCGAAACCCTGTCTCTACTGAAAATACAAAAAATTAGCCAGGCGTGGTGGTGGGCTCCTGTAATCCCAGCCACTTGGGAGGCTAAGGCAGGAGAATCGCTTGAACCTGGGAGGCAGAGGTTGCAGTGAGCCGAGATGGCGCCACTGCACTCCAGCCTGAACGACAGAGCAAGATTCTATCTAAAAAAAAAAAAAAAGGAAAGAAAGAAGAAGCAAATTGGGCTGGCCGTGGTGGCTCATGCCTGTAATCCCAGCACTTTGGGAGGCCGAGGCGGGTGGATCACTTGAGCCCAGGAGTTCAAAGCTGCAGTAAGCTGTGATCTACAGAGCACCACTGCAGATCCAGCCTAGGCGACAGAGCAAGACCCTGTCTCAAAAAAACAAACAAAGAAGCAAACCCTTCAAAACCCCATACAATTACAAATTATGGAGGAAAAGAATAAGGGTATCTACTTTAGATGGAGGAGGGTCAGGAAGGACTTTCTGATGACATAAAATCCAAGTGGAGGCAGGAAGATGGGAAAAGAGTGTTCAGGGCAGAGGAAAGGCAGTGAAACACCCCTGAGGTGAGAACCGTCTTGAGTATTCTCAGAAAAGAAAGTTTCCCGTTCACTGGGGGGCAGAAGGTGCTGGGAGGTAAGATTGGAAAGTGACTACAGCCAGATCCACACAGGGTCTCCAGTGCCAAGTGGAGGATCCCAGGCTTTATTCTTAGGACAATGGGAGCCATGGGAGACGTCTGAGCAAGGGAGTGACTCTCTGTTTGTTTCAGGAATATGTATCAAATACCTATCATGTGCCAGGTGCTGATCAAGGCACTGGAGATACTATATCTGAATAGAACAAAAATCCCCATCTTAACATCCTAGAGCTGCACTGTCTAATGTGGTAGCCATCAGTCACATATAGCAAATTATATTGAAATGAATGAAATGGAAAATCCGCAAGCCACATTTCAAATACTCAGCAGTCACCTGCAGCTTGTGGCTCCCCCAGCCACCTCTGGACAGTGCAGATAGAGAACATGGCATTGTAGCATTTAGTGGACACCATTGCTCTGCAAGGAGGAGAAACAATACAATGAGTAAATATTTAACGATAAAGATATAGCATGTCAGATGATTGCGATAGGTTCTCTGGTGGAACAGAAAGCAGTGGAGGGAGATAGGAATTGCCCACTGGAATAGGTATTTGTATTTTAATTGGGCCACTAAGGAAGGCTTCCCTGAGAGGCGACATTTAAAGGCAGTGAGGGAGTGAGGTATGCAGACACTTGGAGGACAGACTTGCTGGCAGAGGGAACAGCAGTGCAAAGGCCCTGGGGTGGGAAGACCACTATTGTGTTCAAGGCAAGACGGGGAAGCTGGTGTTTGGCTGGAGCAGAGGGAGGGAAGGGGAGAGTGTAAGGAGAAGACGTCTGAGAGATGATGGAACGGTGCTTGCAAGGCCTGGTGCACCACGTTGAGAACTTTGGCTTTGATTCTGAGTGAGATGGGAGTCATAGGAGGGGCTGAGCAGAGGAGGCACGGGACCAACTTATGTTGTTAAAATATTTCTGGTTGTTTTGTGGAGGATGCACTGTGGGGGGCCAGAGACAGAGCAGGGAGCCCAGTGAGGAGGCTACTGCTCTAGCTCAGGTCAGAAGTGAAAAGGCAGCTCAAACCAAAATGGTAGCCATGGGAAAGGTAAGATGTGGTCTGATTCTGGATATGCTTTCAGAGGGGCAAAACATTTCTGGACAGCTTGGATGTAGGGCATGAAATAAAAAGAGTGAAGAATAGCCCCTAAGATTATTCTGAAAGGATGGAATTGCTATTTACTCAGCTGGGGAAGACTGTGGGAGGAGCAGGCCAGCTGATTCATGACTTCTCAGCCCTCTCTGAAGCCTCAGCTGTAGCCCAAGGGCTCCAGGTGAGACCCAGCCCTCTTCCTTCCCAGGAATCTTCAGGTTTTCCTGGGGAAGCATAACCTTCGGCAAAGGGAGAGTTCCCAGGAGCAGAGTTCTGTTGTCCGGGCTGTGATCCACCCTGGCTACGATGCTGCCACCCACGACCAGGACATCATGCTGTTGCGCCTGGCACGCCCAGCCAAGCTCTCTGAACTCATCCAGCCCCTTCCCCTGGAGAGGGACTGCTCAGCCAACACCACCAGCTGCCACATCCTGGGCTGGGGCAAGACAGCAGATGGTCAGTAGTGGGAGGCTGGTGGGGAGCAGGCTACTGCCTACTGGGGGAAGTGAGCCAAAAGATAGAGGGTGGGACAGCTGGTGAGGGGCCATGGGAAGATGGGCTAATGGTAAGGACCAATGGGACAAGGTTTCAATAGGAGAAAGGTCAAGGGGGAGGGAGGGTGAATTTGGGAGCTGGGACAATGAGTGAATAGCCAATGGAAAATGTAGACCAATGGGTGAAGAGCATGGGAGAGATGGAACATAAGATGAAGTTTCAATGAATAGGGAAGGTCAGTGGGGAAACTCTAATCAGGAAGGAGGCCAGAGGTCAAAGAGGACTGATTAGGATTCACTGAAGAGCAGGAAGGAATAGTGGAGAAGAAACTGATAGAAGAAGAGAAACCAATAAAGCACAAGAGCAGACTGAAGGATGTGAATTGAGACAGTAAATGGGGGTAGAGCTGATGGAAGAGGGACTAAAAGGAAAGGGTCAATGGTCCAGAGGAGTCACTAGAGGAAAAAACAGGTGCAATAGATCAGCAGGAACCATGAAGGTGGGCCTGTGTGTGAAGGGCCAATAAGAAAGGTGAACCACTGGATGAAGGGCCAATGGGAAGGGAGAGCCAGTGGGGTGGGGGATGGGGCAAGTTAGAAAAGGACCAATGAGGGAGGTGGACCATTGGATGAAGGGCTAATAGGAAGGGAGAACCAATGGAGGATGGTGAGGCCAGTTAGAAAAGGACCAACGAGGGAGGCAGACCAATAGGAAGAGAGACCCAATGAGGGAGGGCAGGGCTAGTTAGGAAAGGACCAATGAGGAAGGTAGACCATTGGATGAAGGGCCAATAGAAAGGGAGGACCTATGAGGGAGGGTGGAGACACTTAGAAAAGGACCAATGATGGAGGTGGACCATTGGATGAAGAACCAATAGAAAGGAAGAACCAGTGGGAGAGGACGTGGCTACTTAGGAAAAGACCAATGGTTATAGAGTGGCCCATCAAGATGAATCAATGAGCAAGAAGTGTCCAGTGAAGAATGGACTACTGAGCAGGAGGGGTACAGTAGAGAAGGGCCTAATAGAGGCAGAGACCTCCAGGTCAACTGAAACTACTGAAGAAGGTGGGACCAGTGGAAGAGAGAAAAGTGGAGGAGGGACCTAAGAGAAAAGGAAAACCAATAGGAAATGAGGACTCCTGGAGAAGAGACTATTAATGAGGAAGACAGCCAATGGGAGGGAAGAATGATAGAAAGAGGGACCAATTAGGAGGCAGGTATGATGGAAATGAGCTGTAAGAATGAGAGACAAACAGGAAGAGGAGAACCAATGGAATAGAGGGACCAGTAGGGGGTGGAGGACTTATAGGGGTTGGGGGATGGCTGGGGAGGATGTGGGGAGTGCAAGGCCTGGGCTGAGTATGGCGCATCTCTCTCCTTACAGGTGATTTCCCTGACACCATCCAGTGTGCATACATCCACCTGGTGCCCCGTGAGGAGTGTGAGCGTGCCTACCCTGGCCAGATCACCCAGAACATGTTGTGTGCCGGGGATGAGAAGTACGGGAAGGATTCCTGCCAGGTGAGGTGACCAGGACTTGCCAGTTACACAGGACAAAGACACAAAAACATGGCCAGACACAGCAAGAGAAAGACACAGGCTAAAAGAGAGCTTTACAGAGACAGAGACAGGCTGAGGGAGAACCCAAGCCCTGAAAAGAAGGAGAGACTTAGTAAAGATGGGGTGTCACCATGTTGGCCAGGCTGGTCTCGAACTCCTGACATCATGATATGCCCACCTCAGCCTCCCAAAGACACACAGAGACACAATCGGGGACATGCAGAGATATAAAGACACAGCTGGCAGAGATAGGAAGTGCAGAGATAAGGATGGAGGTGGAGGGGTCAAGAATCAGAGAGAACAGGCGTGGTGGCTCACGCCTGTAATCCTAGCACTTTGAGAGGCCGAGGTGGGAGGATCACCTGGGGTCAGGAGTTCGAGACCAGCCTGACCAACATGTTGAAACCCTGTCTCTACTAAAAATACAAAAATTAGGCCGGGCACAGTGGCTCATGCCTGTAATCCCAGCACCTTGGGAGGTTGAGGTGGGTGAATCACCAGTCAAGAGATTGAGACCATCCTGGCCAATATGGTGAAACTTCATCTCTACTAAAAATACAAAAATTAGCTGGGTGTGGTGGTGGGTGCCTGTAGTCCCAGCTACTCAAGAGACTGTGGCAGGAGAATCACTTGAAACCAGAGGCGGAGGTTGTTGCAGTGAGCCGAGATCACGCCACTGCACTCCTGCCTGGGTGACAAAGCAAGACTGTGTCTCAAAAAAAAAAAAAAACAAACAAAAACAAAAATTATCCAAGTGTGGTGGCACACACCTGTAGTCCCAGCTACTCGAGAGGCTGAGGCTGGAGAATCGCTTAAACCCGGGAGGCGGAGGCTGCAATGAGCTGAGATCGCGCCACTGCATTCCAGCCTGGGGACACAGCCAGACTCTAACTAAAAGCAAAAAGAACCAAAGAGAGGCAGTAAGGAGGCAGATGGTATGAGGGGACTGTCCTTCCTCAAACACAGCCCCCACTTCTGCTCAGAAACGACCAGGCTCTGGAGGAGGGAGACACTAGTTGGGGAAAGGGGACTCCCTCCTGAATACTTTAACTTGGGTTCCCTCCATTGTCATCCATCCAGGCTCTCCTCTTTGTGCCAGAATGACTAATGCATTGAGGGATGTGCAGAGACCAACCAAGAGGGAGACTGAGGCAGAAACAGAGAGAGAGACAGGGAAAGCGATACATAGCAACTTGGATGCAAAGAAAGGGCAGGCGGGCAAGACTGTCCTCAAGACACAAGGTGGAGAGGTGTCCCTGGACAGAATAGTGCCAGGCATATCTCTCCCTGGGCCTTCCCTACCTCTCCCACCTGGGTCTTATCGTCTCCTCCCCCTCCCTCTCCTCCTCCCCCTCCTCCCCTTCCTCCTTCTCTTCCTCCTCCTCCCCTCCTCCCCCTCCTCCTCCTTCTCTTCCTCCTCCTCCCCTTCCTCCTCTTCCTCCTCTTCTTCCTCCTCCTCTTATTCATCTTCTTTTCTTCCTCCTCCTCCTTCTTCCTCTTCCTCTTCCACTCCCTCTTCTCCTCCTCTTCCTCCTCCCTCTCCCTCTCCCCCTCCCCCTCCTCCCTCTCCTTCCCCTCCTCCCCCCTCCCTTCTTCCCCTTCCTCTTCCACTCCCTCTTCTCCTCCTCCTCTTTCTCCTCCTCCCTCTCCCTGACCCTCTCCCCCTCCCCCTCCTCCCTCTCCTTCCCCTCCTCCCTCTCCTCCCCTTCCTCCCTCTCCTCCCCTTCCTCCTCCTCCTCCTTTGTCTTCATCTTCATCTTTTCTCTGTCTCTCCATCTGCCTCTACACCTCTGCCTCTCTCCACACCTCTCAATCTCCATTCTTAAATTGTTTCTCTTTCTTGCTCTCCATGTTCCTCTGCATCTTGGTGTTTCTGTCTCCGTGTCTTTGAGTCTCCTTTATTTTCTCTACCATCCTCTCTCTGTGCCTTTGTGTGTCTTACTGTCTCTCTCTCTCTCTCTGTCCTTGAGTCTTTCTCTCCATCTTTGAGTATCTCTGTCCCTTTCTCTCTCTCTGTCTCTCTCTCAGTCTCTGGGTTTCTATCTGTATCTGACTTTCTCCCTCTTTCCTGCAGGGTGATTCTGGGGGTCCGCTTGTATGTGGAGACCACCTCCGAGGCCTTGTGTCGTGGGGTAATATCCCCTGTGGATCAAAGGAGAAGCCAGGAGTCTATACCAACGTCTGCAGATACAGGAACTGGATCCAAAAAACCATTCAGGCCAAGTGACCCTAACATGTGACATCCACCTCCCGACCTACCACCCCACTGGCTGGTTCCAGAACGACTCTCACCAAGACCTTGCCTCCCCTCCCCTCCTGCCCAGCTCTGACCCTGATGCTTAATAAACGCAGTGACGTGAGGGCCCTGATTCTCCCTGGTTTTACCCCAGCTCCATCCTTGCATCACTGGGGAGGACTTGATGAGTGAGGACTTGGGCCTAGCTCTGACCCCCACGGCTAAGAGAATACAGGAAAATCCCTTCTAAGCATCTCCTCTGCCCGACCATTCCACACATTTGATTTCTTCTGCAGAGGCCCGGCCGCATGTCTGGAATCCCAGCTCTGCCGCTTACTATCTGTGTCCCCTTGGGATGTGCCTTCCTTCACTGTAGATTTCTGTAAAATGAAGCTAAGGATGACACAGTCTCCATAAGGCAGTGGCTGTGGGGAAGATTTAAGGTTTCACACCCATGACATACACAGGACAGCGCCTGGCCCGCCATGCACTCAGTAAAGAATGAATTTTATTATGAGTGGAGCTTTTTGCTTTGATTTGACTTCCACCTTTCTGAAATCTAGATATTTTCAGTTCTCCTGTACAGCCCTATTTGATTTTTCCTCCCCTTCAGGAAGGCACCCTTGATGCCTCCACCTTGTGCCACATCAAAGATGGCTCTTGCCCCTAAACTTTTCTTTTTCCTCCCCAAGACGGAGTCTTGCTCTGTCACCCAGGCTGGAGTGCAACAGCGCCATCTCGGTTCACTGCAACCTCCGCCTCCCGGGTTCAAGCAATTCTCCTTCCTCAGCCTCCCGAGTAGCTGGGATTACAGGCACGTGCCACCACGCCCGGCTAAGTTTTGTATTTTTAGTAGTGACAGGGTGTCACCGTGTTGGCCAGGCTAGTCTCGAACTCCTGACCTCATGATCTGCCCACCTCAGCCTCCCAAAGTGCTGGGATTACAGGCATGAGCCACCGTACCCAGCTTAAACTTTTGTCACAGCAAAACCAGGAAGGTTGGAGGGTAGGAAGACCACCGTGCATGGTTAAGGGTGATGGAAGAGAAGGGCAAGGATCAGGTCTCCAAGAACCTCAGATGCCAGCGTAAGAGGCTGGGACCTTCTGAGGGCACTGGGGAGCCATGGAAAGTCTGTGAGCCAGGACAGCCCTGGGGCCATGTGCAGGATGAACCAGAAGGGAGACACTGGAGGCTGGGGTTGGGGAGGAGGTCGAGGTGATGATGCAGGGAGAGAAGATGAGGGTTGAGGTGGGGCTGGGCCTGGGAGGGCTGGAAAGGAAGGCTGGATATGAGTTCACCCTTTGGAGAAGTTTGGGTGGGTGGCATTCTCACAGAAGGAACAACATGTAGAAAAACCTGGGGGTGTGAGGACACCTGTGAAATGTCCTGGATGGTGGAGGCTGGAGTTTGAGGTGGGAGAAATGAATGACGTGGCCGGAAATGTAGGTCAGCGGAAGATGATGTCACTGAGAGCCAGGCAGAAGAACTTGGACCCGATCCCGAGGGCCTGGAGAAAAGGAAGGACACGGTCAGATCTGGGCTTTAGAAAGACCCTATAATCTTTGTCTTAAGAATCAAAGAAATGCAACATTTTATCATGGGGGCGTGAAGAATCAAAGAAATGCAACATTTTATCATGGGGATGTGATGGAAGGAAGTGGCTGATTTGTGAGCTGATGGAATTATGAAGTCATGTGAATGGCCTGGGCCCCCCTTGACCAACCTTCTCTGGACAAGCCGTGAAATTCACCAGGGTCACCAAGAGGAACCCAGTCAATGACGGTCAAGACCAAAATCAGCTGCAGTTAATTGAGAGAAAATTGGTTTTCTTTTTCTTTCTTTTTTTTTTTTTTAACGGAGTCTCAGAGTTTCACTCTGTCACCCAGGCTGGAGTGCAATGGCACAATCTCAGCTCACTGCAGCCTCTGCCTCCCGGGCTCAAGCAGTTCTCCTGCCTCAGCCTCCTGAGTAGCTGGGATTACAGGCGTGTGTCACCACACCCAGCTAATTTTTTTTTTTTTTTTTTTTTTGTATTTTTCTTTTTTAGGAAAGACAGGGTTTTGCCATGTTGACCAGGCTGGTCTCAGACTCCTGACCTCAAGTGATCCATGCATCTCGGACTCACAAAGTGTTGGGACGGCAGGCGTGAGTCACTGTGCCTGCTTGAAACTGGCTCTCTGAATGGATAATAAGAATAATGATAGTCATGACAACAATAATAATAATAATAATTTAAAATACACTTATCAGCACTTGCCAGGTACATAGCTTAACTAATTTGTGCCTTACATATATTAACTTATTTGATCCTCATTGCAAGCCTGTGAGGTGGATACCATTATTGTTCCCATTTTACAGACAGGGAAACCAAGGCACAGAGTGGGTCCATGGTGTGACCAAAGTCTCACAGCTAGTAGGTGGCCGCACCAGAATTTAAATGCTAGGGGCTGGTGCCACAGTTTGGGCTTCTAACCACTCTTCTGTACTGAAGTCTTCTTGTAATTCTGATATGTTTCAGAACTGAGCATTAAAAGGTTTAGACATCCAACCCTTCGTATGAATTTTATTTTATTTTTTGAAGCAGAATCTCTACACTTTCGGTATTTTAGGTGATTGTGTGTCTAAGAGAATTTCACCTGTTATAAGGAAAGCCTTGTGACTTCAGCTTTAAATGTGTAATAATTGAGCTGTGATTTTTAAGATGGCGTTACACCAAGTTAATATCCAGCATTGGGATATCTGAAAGAATGCAACATGGATCGTATTTATGAGTTCATCTGTACACTCAGATGTACAAACTAATTTCAATGCTTTGGAAGTGTTGCCTAAAAATCAAGGGACTTCCAGAAGAGATTGAACGTGTTGGTTTTAGAAATGTAGTTTAAAATGTCTGAAGGTGTTTAGTTAACTTAGTTTGTCAATAGGACCAAACATTATTATAAGGACCCCATAGGCCAGGCGCGGTGGCTCACGCCTGTAATCCCAGCACTTTGGGAGGCCGAGGTGGGCGGATCATGAGGTCAGGAGATCGAGACCATCCTGGCTAACATGGAGAAACCCCGTCCCTACTAAAATACAAAAAAAATTATTAGCCAGTATGCCTCCTGTAGTCCCAGTTACGCGGGAGGCTGAGACAGGAGAATCGTTTGAACCCACGAGGCAAAGGTTGTATTGAGCCGAGATTGCGCCACTGCACTCCAGCCTTGGCAACAGAGCGAGACTCTGTCTCAAAAAGTAAATAAATAAATAAATAAATAAATGCAACAGATGTCTAAAAGTAAGAAAAAAAAGATTTATCTAGACCAAAATGGGTTGTAAATAACTTAAAAGACTAAGGAAGAAGTAGGTCACTGGTTTTGTCACTTAATTAATTAATTAATTAATTTGGAGATGGAGTTTCACTCTTGTCTCCCAGGCTGGAGTGCAATGGCGTGATCTCAGCTCACTGCAACCTCCACCTCCCAAGTTCAAGCGATTCTCCTGCCTCAGCCTCCTGAGGAGCTGGGATTACAGGCATGCGCCACCATGCCCGGCTAATTTTTGTATTTTTAGTAGAGACGGGGTTTCACCATATTGGCCAGGCTGGTCTCAAACTCCTGGCCTCAGGTGATCTACCCACCCTGGCCTCCCAAAGTGCTGGGATTACAGACGTGAGCCACCACACCTGGCCATGGTTTTGTCACTTTAATGAATGAAATATTAATTCTCGTAATCAAAATAGACCCCAGAATAGGTTTTTGTTACTTTGGGGGTTTTTTGTTTTTTCATTTTGTTTTTTTTTTTGCTGTGCACTAAAACCAGTCTTGAGTGCTCTAAAATCTCCCCTTTAACAGAATTACAGATGTGAGCAACACAGCTTGGTTTGTTTTTTACCCTCAAGGAATGAGGGCTCAAAGAGGACAGTATGTTCAGGAGTCTTTGTCATCTTGTTCACGGACACCTGAGTCTGATTGTTCACGGACACCTGAGTCTGATTGTTCATGGACACCTGTGTCTGGCACATCACAGATGAATGTTTAGTTAGTTCTTACTTCCTAGTGAGGACAGAGACAAGGAGACACGAAGACAGATGCAAAGAGCTGGCAGCAGACGGAAAGAAAAACTGGCGTAGAGACAAGGTCAGGAGAGGCGGCCTCAGATGGCCTAGGAGTGGAGAGGGAGAAGCCACCTTTCGGGTTCCCCACCCAATACCCATTTCCCAAGCCATCTGCCCCTTTCCTGGCCTCTTGATCTATTTTCCCATCAACAAGTAGCCCTGCCCAACGTTCTCACCCATGCCTGGCCACACCAGCCGAGCCACGGCACCTGTGGGTTCCCAGACTGGGTCCCTGCCTCTTTCTGGGCCCAGAGTGAAGGCAAGAGAAGGAGTTGAGGGCTCCCTGTGCAAAGTGGCTTGGGTCTTCCCTGCCCAAAATGCAGGGAGAGGGAGGCAGAAAGACAGGGAAGGAGGAAGGGGTGGGGAAGAGAGAGAGACAGAATAATACAAATACAGAAACACAGAGAAAACACACAGAGAGCCTGGGACACAGGGGCACACAAAGCCAGAGAGAAAAGAGAAGATACAGAGAGATACAAAGGGAGACACAGAGGTCTAAAGAAAGAGAGATTAACAGAGAGTCCCAGATACACGCAAAGGGGCAGGAGCATGGTTTTCAGGGTGGTGTCTATGATCATCCTCTTGATTATGGTGATGGTGTGACAGGTACCTAAAGCCATCAGACTCCACCCTTTAAATATGCAGTTTGGGCCAGGCATGGTGGCTCATGCCTGTAATTCCAGCACTTTGGGAGGCAGAGGTGGGTGAATCACTTGAGGCCAGGAGTTCAAGACCAGCCTGGCCAACATGGTGAAACCCCATCTCTACAAAAAAAAAAAAAAAAAAAAAATCAGCCGGGCATCGTGGGGCACCTGTAATCCCAGCTACTCCGGAGGCTGAGGCATGAGAGTCGCTTGAACACACAGGAGGTGGAGGTTGCAGTGGGCCGAGATCACAACACTGTCCTCCAGCCTGGGCGACAGAGCAAGACTCTGTCTCAAATAAATAAATAAACAAACAACCAGTTTGTTATACCTTAGCTATACCTAAAAAAAAAAAAAAAAATGCTGTCAACAGATAGAGCAGAAGTGAAATAAAGGAAAATAAACGGGCTGAGAACTCTAAGGTATATTTGACAAATCACTCAGAACCTTTAAAAAAGAGAGAATCACAGAGGCATAGAGAGACAGAGGGCGAGGAACGGGGAGACAGCACCACTTGTGGCCCAAGGAGAGAGAAACAAGGCTCCTAAGACAGACAGAGAGAGAGAGAGAGAGAGAGAGAGAGAGAGAGACAGCCAGAGAGAGAGAGACAGAGAGACAGAGAGGCAAGAGGGAGAGAGAGAAAGAGAGAGGGGTGGGGTGGAGAGAGACACGAGATATTGAGACAGACTCAAAAAGACAGCCCTGGGAGAACCACAGAGCGATGGAAGAAGACTCTGAAAAAAAAAAAAAAAGAAAAAGACAGAGACAAAGATGGAAAGAGGAGTATCGAGCGAGAACAGACAGTGGTGGAATGAGCAAAACGCGGAGAAGAAAGCAAGCAATCCAGGCGCCAGGAACAGTGACACAGAGTTGGTGAGAAGCCAGATCCCTAAGGCTGGGGGAGGCAGGGAAGGGGCTGGCCTGGCTTCCGGAGACCCCTCCCCATCCTCCGATCCAGGGAGGTAGGGAGTGGTATGTGGGATGGGGTGGGGGGTGCTCTGGGGGTGGAGATGGGGGGAGCAGGAGGAGCAATTGCTAAGGCCCAATAGGCACCTCATGGCCCGGGAATGTGCCCCAGGGAGCAGTGGGTGGTTATAACTCAGGCCTGGTGCCCAGAGTCCAGGAGGAGGCGGTGGCCAGGAAGGTGCAGGCCTGAGAAATCCGCGGCTGAACTGGAAGCGAATCCCCCACCCCCTACCTGGGGGACAGGGCAGGTGAGACCTGGGGAGGGTGGCTCAGCAGGCAGGGAAGGAGAGGTGTCTGTGCATCCTGCACCCACATCTTTCTCTGTCTTCCCTCCTCGCCCCGTCTGGAGGTTGCTAGACTCCTATCTTCTGAATTTCATAGTGCCTGGGTCTCAGCACGGTGCTGATGGCGGCACAGCATCCTTGTGCTTCCTCTCTACCTGGGGAAATAAGGTAGGGGAGGAAGGGGAAGTGAGTTAAGGGCTCCCGGGATCGCCTGGGCCTCCCAACCGTCTGACATCCCCCATCCAGGTGCAGCGGCCATGGCTACAGCAAGAACCCCCTGGATGTGGGTGCTCTGTGCTCTGATCACAGCCTTGCTTCTGGGGGTCACAGGTAACCAGAACTCTGGGGTGGGGGGCGTGGGAGAGGGAGGACTGCCTCTGCGTCTCTAGAGTGCCTGTACCCTGGGGAACTGTGTGAGCCTGGGCGTGACTCCGGGACTGGGTGAATGTGAGTCTCGGTCTGTATTTGTGGTTGTGCGATTGTATGTGGCCCTGTGACTGCCACGGTGTGTGTCGGGGAGGGGGATGCCTTTTCCCATATCAAGTGACTGTGCGGCAGGTGGCACTGACCCTTGGAGGCTGTATGTGTGGTTTTGTGATTGTGTGTGCATTTAAGATTGTGTGTGGCTCTACAGTGATGTGGGTGAATGCATGTGGCACTGGGGGTGTTTACTGTGTGTTTGGCTGTGTGTGGTGACTTGGCTTTGTGTATGACTGCAGGGATCTGCAGTTCCTGTCCCTGAGGTACCGGGATTTCATGCAACAAAAGCGGTCATCACCATGAAAATGTGTGACTGTGTGCTTGCAGGCGATTATGTGATTGTGGCTGAGTGCAACATTATGGGTGCTTGTATTTGTGACCTTGTGACTACCTGAAGCTCTATGTAGGGGTGACTGTACGTGACTGTGTGTGTCTGTGTGAGGCGGTGTAAATACTACGGTATGTGTGATGGTGCAGTTGTGTGTCTGGAGTTTCTGTCTGCCTGGAGGGATAGAGGGTGCAGGGATGGCTGTCTCTGGGAGATGGGTGCTAGGTGACCGACTTGAGGTGTGTGCCTGTGTGCAGAACAGTATGTGGCAGTCTGAACATCTATGCAAACACGGCATCTTTGCGTGCACTGAGACACTGTGGATGAGGGTGTGCGAACCCGCAAGGCTGCCCAGGAGCGTATGTACCTGGTGAGCGTGTGTACCTGGAGACAGAGCTGTACTGTCAGCTGCGCCTGTGGAGGCAATGCGTGCCTGTCTGCAGAACCGCGTGCACGCTTGGAGGTTACTGCTGTTGTGTGCGTGGTTCTCCGGGTGAGTTCGTGAGTGATGGTGGTGCCAGGGCCATTAGCAAGGGTAAGAACCAGGCCGGGCGCGGTGGCTCACGCCTGTAATCCCAGCACTTTGGGAGGCCAGGGAGGGAGGATCACCTGAGGTCGGGAGTTGGAGACCAGCCTGGCCAACATGGTGAAACCCCGTCTCAACTAAAAATACAAAAAATTAGCTGGTGTTGTGGCGCATGCCTGTAATCCCAGCTACTCGGGAGACTGAGGCAGGAAAATCGCTTGAACCCGGGAGGTGGAGGTTGCGGTGAGCCGAGATTGCCCCATTGGTCTCCAGCCTGGGGCAACAAGAGCAAAACTCCATCTCAAAAAGAAAAAGAAAAAGAAAAAAAGGAGTAAGAACCAGTGAATGGGCGTGGGAGGACTGATGAGGGAGTGGGGCATGTATGTAGTCTGTAGGTACATGAGAGGAGGGGATTGACAGGATCCAGGAGGCAAGGTTGTATCCGAGAATTCAGAAATCTATGCCTGCTCTTCCCCTCCACGTGGCCCCTTAAGCTGAGCCCTTCTTTCCTGGTCTAGCTTTGGGAACCTTAGCTCCGCCCATGAGCTCTGACCCCACCTACTTTCCTCAACCACGCCCCTAGGCCAGACTCTAGTTGACCCCGCCTCAGGCTGCACCCCTCTGAGCCAGGCTCCAGTCCCTATTCTGTGGGAACGTTCTAGAACCCCCTTCAAAGTCAGAGTCAGAAGTCAGAGGTTTTTTTTTGTTTGTTTGTTTGTTTTGGAGACAGAGTCTTGCTCTTTCTCCCAGGCTGGAGTGCAGTGGCGTGATCTCGGCTCACTTCAACCTCTGCCTCCCGGGTTCAAGTGATTCTCATGCCCCCACCTCCTGAGTAACTGGAATTACAGGCGCGTACCACCACGCCTGGCTAATTTTTGTGTTTTTAGTAGAGACGCGGTTTCACCTTGTTGGCCAGGCTGGTCTCGAACTCCCAACCTCAGGTGATCCGCCCGCCTCAGCCTCCCAGAGTGCTGGGGTTACAGGTGTGAGCCAGTGCACCCCGCCCAAAGTCAGAGCTCTTTATAGGAAACTCTAACATGTAACCCTGGCCTTGGCCCTGACCAAGTCGATTCCAAACCCCTTCCTGCCTCCAGCCCTGACCCCACTCACTGAGGCCTGACCCCACTTCCTGAGACCAGTTCCATCCCTAAAGCCCTGGTCTCCCTCCCATCCCGAGGCTCCAGCCCCCACAGCCTTGGCTCTACCCCTGAGCTTGTCCAGGAATCCTGTACCCAATTTTATCCTCCCATTTAGTTCTAGCCAATTCCAGGAATCTGTGAGGTCCAGTTAGACTCCAGTAACCCTACCTGAGCCTGGGCTCTGTTCTTGAGCTTGAGCCTGGTCTTGAGCGGTGCCACTCTTATTCTCCAGGCCCCGCCCCTAACCCCTGGCCCCGCCCCCTCAGCAGGTCAGACCCCCCACCCTCTAGCAGGTCTGGCCTCTTGAGTCTGAGACCCACCCCGAGCCCAAGCCCCGCCTCTGAGCCCCGCCCAACCCATTTTCCGTCCTCAGAGCATGTTCTCGCCAACGATGATGTTTCCTGTGACAATCCCTCTAACACCGTGCCCTCTGGGAGCAACCGGGACGTGGGAGCTGGGGACGATGCCCGGTCGGATGACAGCAGCAGTCGCATCATCAACGGGTCCGACTGCGATGAGCACACCCAGCCGTGGCAGGCTGCGCTGTTGCTAGGGCCCAACCAGCTCTACTGCGGGGGGGTGCTGGTGCATCCACAGTGGCTGCTCACGGCCGCCCACTGCAGGAAGAAGTGAGTGGGAGTTCCAAGAGGAAGGCTGGTGGGGAGGGGGAAGTGGGGTTGGGGGGCATGGAGGTGAGGGCTGGTGGGGATGGGTTGGGAATGTGGGAGCAGCAGGAGGTCGAGTTGGGGATAGGACTAAGGATGGAGTTTTGGGGGAGAGTAGGGTGGGAGGATGAGGTTGCAGAGGGGCGAGTGTTGTGGTAGGGAACAGGAAGGAGATCAGGATGGGTTGGATTCGGGGTTAAGAGCGTGTAATTGTTGAATGGTTTGGGATGGAGGTGGAATTGGGGTTAGGGGCGTATATTGGTCGAATGGTTTGGGATGGAGGTGGAACTGGGATTGGCTTTAGAATTGGGGGTGGGTGAAAATCGTGCTGGGGTGGAAATGAAGATGGAATAGAGATAGTGTTGGGATTGGGAGCAGATATAGAATTGAGGGTGGGGATTGGAATTGGGGTTGGGGTTGGGGATGGTTGGATTTGGGCTCGAGAATGCATGTGTGATGGCTTCTGGGTAGGGAAAGGATTTGGGCTGGGAATGGGATGGGTTTGGAATTGTGATTGGGGTGGGGACAGGCATGGAATTGGGGACCAAGATAGAGTTGAGGATGGTTTGGGGACTAGGGGTGAGGGTGGGACTGGGGCTGGGGCTGGGTGTGGGGTTGGGATTGGCGTTGGACATGGAGATAGAGATCAGGGCTGGTGGTGACCTGCCCCATCTTCCTCAGAGTTTTCAGAGTCCGTCTTGGCCACTACTCCCTGTCACCAGTTTATGAATCTGGGCAGCAGATGTTCCAGGGGATCAAATCCATCCCCCACCCTGGCTACTCCCACCCTGGCCACTCTAATGACCTCATGCTCATCAAACTGAACAGAAGAATTCATTCCACTAAAGATGTCAGACCCATCAACGTCTCCTCTCATTGTCCCTCTGCTGGGACAAAGTGCTTGGTATCTGGCTGGGGGACAACCAGAAGTCCCCAAGGTGAGTGTCCAGGTTCTTCTCGATACCGACCCATCTCTGCCACCTTCCATCTTTCTCCACCTCTCATTGTGTTCCTGTTTGACAGTGCACTTCCCTAAGGTCCTCCAGTGCTTGAATATCAGCGTGCTAAGTCAGAAAAGGTGCAAGGATGCCTACCCGAGACAGATAGATGACACCATGTTCTGTGCCGGTGACGAGGCGGGTAGAGACTCCTGCCAGGTGAGGACACCTCTCTCTTTATTCAGCAGATGCACACTGAGTGCCAGCTCGATAACATGAACTTTGCCAAGTTCTGAGAATCCAGCCATTGCCAAGACAGTCAGGACCCCTGTTCTCACAGAGCTCAAACCCTAGAGTAGTGGTATTTAGTAGAAATAATGCTGAGCTGCTTATGTCATTTCCAATTTTCTAGTAGCCACATTAAAACAAGAAGAAAAGGCCAGGCGCGGTGGCTCAGGCCTGTAATCCCAGCACTTTGGGAGGCTGAGGCGGGCGGATCACCTGTGGTCAGAAGTTCAAGACCAGCCTGACCAACATGGCAAAACTCTGTCTCTACAAAAAAAAAAAAATACAAAAATTAGCCGGGCCTGGTGGTGGGCACCTGTAATCTCAGCTACTCAGGAGGCTGAGACACGAGAATCACTTAAACCCAGAAGGTGGAGGTTGCAGTGAGATGAGATCGCGCCATTGCACTCCAACCTGGGAGACAGAGTGACACCTTGTCTCAAAAAAAAAAAAAAAAAGAAGGAAGGAAAGAAAGAGGTGAAGTTAACTTTAATAACCCAATGTATCCCAGATACAATCATTTCAAAGTTTAATTAATATAAAACAATTATGAATGAGATACTTTACGTTCTTTTCTTGTTTTCATATCAAGTCTTTGAAAGCGAGTATGTATTTTATACTGACAGCACATCTCAATTTGGACTAGCTACATATCAGGTGCTCAGTAGCCACATGTGGCCAGCAGTTACTGTATTGGATAGCATGGGTCTAGAGGGAAAGATCAAGGCTGTTTTGTACGGTTGGGCAGGTTGTGCACTGCATAAAGATACCACATTTAATGGGGGCACTCCATGTTACAGACATCAGTTTTGGCAGTTTTCAGGCATGTGGTAGTGAAGTGTCTTGTTTCAACAAAATCTGTCATATGACAGTTTTCCAGCAAGTGCTGGTAAAATATCTTGAGGAGGAAAAAGAGAAATCTGGTAGGTATTTTTACAAGAGAATATTTAATACAAGGGATTTATTACAAAGCTGCTGGAAGGGCTGGAGGAACAACAAGGTTAAAAAATAAAATAAAAAACTCCGTGGTCAAGAATCTGCATAAATAGGGCATATTCAGAGAGCAGTAAGGGTTAACCCCAAAACGAAACATGGTTTTAGGATAGTAAACAATAAGGGCAAATATTCAAAAAGGTGGTCAGGGGAGCCTCCTTGGAGAGGTGGCATTTCAGCAGAGAATGGATGACACAAAGAAGCTAAACTCGTGAAGTTTAAGGGGAAAGAAAAGGCATGTGCAAAGGCCCTGAGGCAGAAAGGAGTTTGACTGATTCAAAGAAGAAAAGGAAACCAATGAAAATGGAGAACAAAAGTGGGGGGAACAGTAGGAAGTGAGGCTGGAGGGGTAGGCAGGGGTGAATGTTCTACCAGTATTTACTGGTCACCAGCACAGAGCTTCCCTATGTTCTAATGGAAGCTGTATCTGCTGAGGAAGACAGAATTTAAAATCAAACTGTTACATCAACCAACACCCTCCTTTGTAAGGGATCTAGAGGGACATAAGTTAACAAGCTCTCATTGGCAGGGTGTGCATTTCAACAGTAGATAGGAAGCTGAGGATTCAGGAGTACTCCAGTCCCATGGCTACAAAAAGCTCCCCCCAAAATTGTACAAACCTGACAATTGCAACAACTTCCCAGCTCTCCCAGTTTCTTCTCTGTGCCCTGGGTGTAGGGGTGGGTGGCGATGGGGGAGACTTTTAACAGAAGAAAGCACATCTCGGCCGGGCGCGGTGGCTCACGCCTGTAATCCCAGCACTTTGGGAGGCCAAGGTGGGCGGATCACAAAGTCAGAAGATCAAGACCATCCTGGTTAACATGGTGAAACCCCATCTCTACTAAAAAAAAAAAAAGTAGCAAGGTGTGGTGGCAGGCACCTGTAGTCCCAGCTGCTGGGGAGACTGAAGCAGGAGAATGGTGTGAACCTGGGAGGCGGAGCTTGCAGTGAGCTGAGACTGCGCCACTGCACTCCAGCCTGGGCGATGAATGACACTCTGTCTCAAAAAAAAAAAAAAAAAAAAAAAGACACATCTCATTCAAATGGTAGCATTTAAAACTATTTAGCCTTTCTGTAGGCAAGGTTACTGTCTTGTTTTTCCAGACCTCAAGGTGTTTTTTTGTTTGTTTGTTTGTTTTTTCATACCGGTGTGTGGTCTGAGTGTGACCACTAAAAGCTGCAAGCAAGAAATAATAGCAACAACAACAATACTAATACTAATAGTATAAAAATAATAGCAATAGCATCTGGCTAATTGCTGGACACTGTTTTAAGTAGTTTGCATGCCTCCACTCACGAACTCATTCACCTGTTATTATGAGCCCTATTTTACAGACAAGGAGCCAAGGCTCAGAGCAGTTAACTAACAGCCTCTCAAAAAAAACTCTGCAGAGGTGTTAAGTTTAAAAAATAATGAGAGAAATGAAACCACAAGAAAGTTGAAATTTAGAGGTCCAGGCAGCTAAGCTGGTTTGCCTTGAAACAGTGTCTGCTACTGAGAAAAAGGCAAGTCTTGGCGTTCCTAATAATTGATTCCAGGACTCTCTCATTATTCACATTTTGCATGCATATAAATAAGAAATGAGGCCATGTGCAATGGCACATGCCTGTAATCCCAGCACTCTGGGAAGCTGAAGTAGGAAAATCACTTGAGCTCAGGAGTTCAAGACCAGCCTGGGCAACTAATTTAAAAAATAAAAATACAAATTGTTTTTATTTTAGTAGATTTTATTCATACTGCTCACATAATTATTGTAGTATGTACATATTTATCTCTAACAGAGATAGATATTGCTTTTCTTTTCTTTTTTTTTTTTTTTTTTTTTTTTGAGATGGAGTCTCACTCTGTCACCCAGGCTGGAGTGCAGTGGCACGATCTCAGCTCACTGCAGCCTGCACCTCCCAGGTTCAAGCATTTCTTCCACCTCAGCCTCCCAAGTGGCTGAGTTAACAGGCACCCACCACCATGCCCGGCAATTTTTTTTTTTTTCCCGTAGAGACGGGGTTTCACCATGTTCACCAGGCTTGTCTTGAACTCCTGACCTCAAGTGATCTGCCTGCCTCAGCCTCCCAAAGTGCTGGAATTACAGGTGTGAGCCACTGTGCCCAGCTGGGAGATAGGTATTTCTCTCTACCTCAAACAGAGATCCATTCAAGCTACTTTTCATTTTCTTCATAAATATTAGCCAAGTGTCTATTTTGCACCAGGAATGGTTCCAGGTGCTGTGGATATGGCATCGGGCAAAACAGACCAAAAACTTCCTGCCACATGGACCTCATGTTCCCCAAGTGGGATACAGGCAATAAAGAGTAGATAAATATGTACTAATTTTTTTTTTAATTAGCTAGGTGTGGTGGCTTGCACCTGTAGTTCCAGCTACTTGGGAGGCTGAGGTGGGAGAATTGCTTGAGCCCAAAAGTTTGAGGCTGCAGTGAGCCATGATTGCACCACTGCACTCCAGACAGCAGCCTGGATGACAAAGCAAGAGCTTTTTGTCACAAAGAGAAAGAAAGAGAGAGAGAAAGAGAGAGAGAGAGGAAGGGAGGAAGGGAGGAAGGGAGGAAGGGAGGGAGGGAGGAAGGAAGGAAGGAAGGAAGGAAGGAAGGAAGGAAGGAAGGAAGGAAGGGAGAGAAAGAAAGGAAGAAAGAGAGGAAGGAAGGAGGGAGGGAGGGAGGAAGGAAGGAAGGAGAGAGAAAGAAAGGAAGAAAGAAAGAGAGGAAGGAAGGAAGGAAGGGAGGGAGGGAAGGAGAGAGAGAGAAAGGAAGAAAGAGGAAGGAAGGAAGGAAGGAGAGAGAAAAAAGGAAAAAAGAAAGAGAGAGAGGAATGAGGAAGGAAGGAAGGAAGGAAGGAAGGAAAGGAGGGAAAAATGACTGTTGAAGAGCAGTGAGTATTATTATAGGAGGGTAATTATAGGGAGGTATGGGGAATTGAGGACAGGAAACACAAATTAGTCAGCGCGAATGGATTTCTACTGGGAGTGATTCTGCCCCCTAGGAGACATTGGCAATACTAGGAGACATATTTGGTTGTCACAACTGCGTGGAGGGTCATTACTGGCATCTAGCGGGTAGAGGCCAAGGGTGCTGCTCAACATGCTATGATGCACAGGACAGGCCTCCACAACAAACCATTATCCAGCTTCAGATGCCCACAGTGCCCAGATCGAGAAGCCCTCATCCAGGGGCTGAGAACTGTATTTTTGTAGAAGGGAGGTATAAGGATGGATTGGTGGAGAGTGAGGAAGGAAGGTGTGTGTCCAGTAAGAGAAATAAAGCCTGCACAGTCCGGAGGGGAGAGTCAGAGAGAAAGAGAGGTGGAGACACACACGATGAGGGAGACAGGCTGGAACATAAAGTAGAGACAAAGATTCGAGATGTGGAGAGGCAGGGTCACAGACCCCCCAAAATGATGTGTGGACAAGAGGAATCTGGAAGAGGAAGAGTGAGTGGAGAGTGACCAATGGGGTCTAAAGGTTGAACTTGGAGGCCGGGCATGGTGGCCTACGCCTGTAATCCCAACACTTTGGAGGCTGAGGTGGGCGAATCACTTGAGGTCAAGAGTTCGAGACCAGCCTGGCCAACATGGTGAAACCCCGTCTCTACTAAAAATACAAAAAATTAGCCAGGCGTGGTGGTGGGCGCCTATAATTCCAGCTGCTTGGGAGGCTGGGGCGGGAGAATTGGTTGAACCCAAGAGATGGAGGCTGCAGGGAGCTGAGGTCGGGCCACTGCCCTCCAGCCTGGGCAACAGAGCAAGACTCTGTCCCCCCCACAAAAAAAAAAAAAAGTTGGATTTGGGGTGAAATAGTAATAACATTCTCCCTCTCTTTTTGCCTGCGTCTCCATCTCTGTCTTTTTCTGCACTCTTCATCTCTGTACTTTCCATCTCTGTGTGTCTGTCTCCATCTTCTCCATCTGTGGGCATCTCTGGGTCTCTCGTGTCTCCTTCTGCCCACCTTGCCACATCTCTGCCTCTCTCGTGCCTCCCTTTCTCTCCCGCAGGGTGATTCTGGGGGGCCGGTGGTCTGCAACGGCTCCCTGCAGGGACTCGTGTCCTGGGGAGATTACCCTTGTGCCAAGCCCAACAGACCGGGCGTCTACACCAACCTCTGCAAGTTTACCAAGTGGATCCAGGAAACCATCCAGGCCAACTCTTGAGTCATCCCAGGGCTGAGCACACCGGCGTCCCCACCCGCTGCAGGGACAGCCCCAACACTCCTTTCAGACCCTCATTCCTTCCCGGAGATGTTGCAAATGTTCATCTCTCCAGCCCCGGACCCCGTGTCTCCTGGACTCAGGGTCCGTTTCCCCCACGGTGGGCTGACCCTGTTTCCCTAGCTGAACCTTGGGAACAATTTCCACAACTGCCCAGAGTGGAGGTTGCATCCCAATCTCCCTGGGGCACTTTCATCCCGAAGCTCAGGGCCCATCCCTTCTCCGCAGCTCTGCCCCAAATTTAGTCCCAGAAATAAACTGACTGAGAAGTGGACTCTGCGTGTGTCTCCTCCCTGTGCAGGGTGGCTGTGAACAAGTCACATCTCCCTCTCCAGGCTCATGTGTTTTGCCTATGCGGTCACTTGCGTTACGAGAAACAGAGGTCCGGTCGGACTACTTTTCACCTTCTTCATAAATATTGGCCAGGTGGCTATTTTTTATTTATATTTATTTATTTATTTTTGTCTTGCGATGGAGTCTCACTCTGTCAACCACACTGGAGTGTAGTGGCACAATCTCAGCTCACTGCAACCTCCACCTCCCAGGTTCAAGCGATTCTCCTGCCTCAGCCTCCCAAGTATCTGGGATTACAGGCGCGCACCACTACGCTCAGCTAGTTTTTGTATTTTTAGTAGAAACAGGGTTTCACCATGTTGGCCAGGTTGGTCTCAAACTCCTGACCTCAAGTGATCTGCCTGCCTCAGCCTCCCAAAGTGCTGGGATTACAGGCATGAGCCGCCACCCCTGACCCCAGTGGCTATTTTGCACCAGGAATGGTTCTAGGTGCTGGGGATAAGGCACTGGGCAAAACAGACCAAAAAATTCCTGCCTTGTGGAGCTCACATTCCAGGAGTGGAAGACAGACAATAAAGAGAGATGATTGGGAGGCCGAAGCGGGCGAATCACAAGTTCAGGAGATCGAGAACAGCCTGGCCAACATGGTGAAACCCCCTCTCTACTAAAAATACAAAAATTAGCTGGGCATGGTGGTGCGTACCTGTAATCCCAGCTACTCAGGAGACTGAGGCAGGAGAATCGCTTGAACCTGGGAGGCGAAGATTGCAGTGAGCTGAGATCACACCACTGCACTCCAGCCTGGCAACAGAGTAAGACTCCATCTCAAAAAAAAAAAAAAAAAAAAAAAAGAAGAGAGAGAGAGAGAGGTGCCATAGCAGTTATGTAAGTAACATGAACACAATGAGAGCAGGGCATGAGGCAAGAGAAGAAATGTCATGGGTAGGGAAGTCTCTGCATTGGATGATCAAGGAGGGAATGGGAGGCAGCATAATGCCTCCCTCCCACTTCAAAATGCCATCTTAACTTCTGGAGCTTGTGAATATGTTACCTTCTATAGCAAGGGGGCTTTGCTGATGTCACTAAGGGTCTTGAGATGGGGAGATGATCCTGGATTACCTGGGTGGGTCCAGCGTGATCAGAAGGGTCCTTATAAGAGAGAGACAGAAAGATCAGAATGAGAGACTGGAAGATGATATGCTGCTGGCTTTGAAGACAGAGGAAGATAAGCGTGGTGACTCACACCTGTAATCCCAGCACTTTGGGAGGCCAGGAGTTCAAGACCAGCCTGGGTAACATAGGGAAACCCCATCTCTTAAAAAAAGAAAAAAAGAAAAAAGTTTTTTAAAATTTGCGGGGAGTGGTGGTGTGTGCCTGTAGTCCCAGCTACTCGGGAGACTGCGGTGGGAGGATCACCAGAGCCCAGGAGTTCAGGACTGTAGTGAGCCATGATTGCACCACTGCACTCTGGCCTGAGCAACAGAGCAAGACCCCATCTCTAACAATAATAATAATAATGAAGATGAAGGAAGGGGCATGAGCCGAGGAATATGGGCAACCTCTGGAAGCCAGGAGGACATGGGAATGGACCCCCCAGAGCCTCCAGAAGGAACCAGCCCTGCCGACCACCTTGATTTCTGCCCAGTGACATCTTTAGGACTTCTGACCTCCCAAACTACAAGAGAATAAATCTGTGTTGTTTTAAGCAACTAGACTCTCAGTGATTTGTTACAGCAGCCACTGTAACAAACACAAAGGGCCTCACTGAGGAGGTGGCATTTGAGACTGAGAGGATAAAGAGTGGCCAGCCCCAAGCAGGGTGCAGTGGCTCACGCCTGTAACCCCAGCACTTTGGGAGGCTGAGGCAAGTCGATCATTTGAGGTCAGGAGTTCGAGACCAGCCTGGCCAACATGGCGAAACCCTGTCTCTACTAAAAAATACAAAAATTAGCCGGGCGCGGTGGCTCAAGCCTGTAATCCCAGCACTTTGGGAGGCCGAGACGGGCGGATCACGAGGTCAGGAGTTCGAGACCATCCTGGCTAACACGGTGAAACCCCGTCTCTACTAAAAAATACAAAAAACTAGCCGGGCGAGGTGGCGGGCGCCTGTAGTCCTGGCTACTCGGGAGGCTGAGGCAGGAGAATGGCGTAAAAACTCGGGAGGCAGAGCTTGCAGTGAGCTGAGATCCGGCTACTGCACTCCAGCCTGGGCGACACAGCGAGACTCCGTCTCAAAAAAAAAAAAAAAAAAACAAAAATTAGCCGGACGTGATGTCACACGCCTGTAATCCCAGCTACTCAGGAGGCTGAGGCAGGAGAATCACTGGGAAGCGGAAGTTGCAGTGATGCAGTGACCCAAGATGGCGCCACTGCACTCCAGTCTGGGTGATGGAGGGAGACTCCATCTCCAAAAAAAAAAAAAAAAAAAAAGGTGGTCAGCCCCGTGAACATCTGGGGCACTGGTGTTCCAGACAGAAAGGAGGTCAAGTGCCAAGTGCCGAGATGGGAGCATGGAGCATGCTGGACATTCTCTGGGAGCTGAAAGAAGACCTATAGAACTGGACACTTGTTTGTTTTCTCTGAGAAGTTGGGGAGTCATTGGAGATTTTTCAGCCAAATCTGATTCATTCACAAAGGAGATCATTCTGGCTCTTTGTGGAGAACAAACTGGAGCTGCTTGTTGGCCAGGGTAGAAATGGGAGGTGGGTTATTGTATTAGTCTATTCTCAAGTTGCTGCAAAGATACTACCCAAGACTGGGTAATTAATAAAGGAAAGAGGTTTGATTGGCTCGTAGTTCAGCATGGATGGGGAGACCTCAGAAAACTTATGATCATGGCAGAAGGGGAACCAAACATGTCCTTCTTCACAGCACGGCAGAAAGGAGAAGGGTAGCATGAAGGGGGCAAATTATAAAACCATCAGATCTTGAGAGAACTCACTACTGTCACAAGAATAACACGGGGGGACCGTCACCTCCCATGAGATCCCACCCCCAGCACGTGGGGATTACGATTCAGGTTAAAATCCAAGATGAGATTTGGGTGGGGACACAGGGCCAGGCCATATCAGTTATCGAAAGAATATTCACGAATTTAAATTGGAAAATGTCAGGGCAGAAGCAGCTGCCTGTGGGATCTCTATCCCTTCTTCCCTAGTTATGTGTCTTTTACAGTCGCTTTCTTCTCATCCCGCCTCTGTTTTCTCATTACATTGACTGCCTGTTGCCTGTCAAAGCATCTCCTGTCTCCCCCATAACTGGCTGCAGTTATTGGTTTTCTTAGTTCATAGCCCCTAGAGAAAAAAAAAAATTTGGTTGGCTGTCCTAGGGTCAGATGCAGATTCTGTCTCCAGTCTGAAAAGCGGGTCCAGAGTGCAACATTGGATCCCCCAGCCACCCCTTCATCCACAGCAGTGGGCAGGGCAGGGCCCCTAAGAAGGTTGTGGGCATGGTAGTCATTGAAATGGACAACACATCAACGGACAGATATTTTAGTCTTCAGCACTTTCTGAGTGACCTGTGTAAAGGTCATTTGTACTTTTACTGGACCTCAGTTTTTCTGCCTGTAAAATGGGAGGATTGAAACGTCATGATCTCCACGTGCCAATCCAGCTCTAAGATTCCTCAAGATACTCAGGGGTGGTCATAGAGAGTCACTCCAGGGAATGCTTTGGAAATTGAACACTCTAGAAAAGGAATTACACTAGAAAATTTTGTCAGTAACAATATGCCCAACTCAAAGTGGATTAAGAAATAAGCATGTGGGCCGGGCGCGGTGGCTCACGCTTGTAATCCCAGCACTTTGGGAGGCCGAGATGGGTGGATCACGAGGTCAGGAGATCGAGACCATCCTGGTTAACATGGCGAAACCCCGTCTCTACTAAAAATACAAAAAATTAGCCGGGCGTGGTGGGGGGCGCCTGTAGTCCCAGCTACTCGGGAAGCTGAGGAAGGAGAATGGCGTGAGCCCGGGAGGCGGAGCTTGCAGTGAGCTGAGATGGCGCCACTGCACTCCAGCCTGGGCGACAGAGCGAGACTCAGTCTCAAAAATAAAATAAAATAAAATAAAATAAATAAAAAGAAAGAAGAAATAAGGATGTGTATTATTTCACATAAGAAGAAGCCCCAAAAGAGGGAAGTACTGTGGTTTGGTGATTCCTACATTATGTCCTTAGGGACCCATCTTTCTTCTCTACCGCCCTCTGCATTCATTCATTCATCCATTTATTCAGCTCATGAGCACCTGTGAGAGCCAAGCAATATTATAGACACTTGGGATAGACTGATTAATAAAGCAGACACCAAACCCCTGCCTTCCTTAAGGTTATGTTCTGGCAGGAAGAAGAAAATATGTCAGCTTTCTCCTTCAGGCTTGTAATCTCGTGGCTGTAAAATGGCTGCCACAGCTCCAGGCATCACATTCTCATGCACCATGACAAAAGGCAGGAAGGAGAGACTGCTGGCAGAGCTCTCTTCAGTAGGAAAGAAAGTCTTTTCCAGAGTCCCCCCACACCCCTGGATCTGTTCTTGGGTTGAGCTTAATGGCCACTCATTGGCCACAGCATTGTCCCAATGCTGACACTCTAGCTTCAAGAGAAGCTGGGAGAGTGAGTTTCTGACATTTCTCTGTCACGTCTTATTCCTTACCAGCAAGGAAGAAGAGACAAGAAGTGTCTACCTGATGAACAGTCGACGATGTGAGAGAAGGACACATACATCAAAATGATACAATAATTGTCACCGTTATCTTCCCCTTTGTGTCCAGTCACTTACAAGTCCTCACAACTTTTTAGGGGAACATTCCAGAAAGGCTGGGGTGCCAGGGTGTGTGGTATGGTGTGAAAATAGGGGCAGATAGTACTGGGTGACAGTTGTAATTCAATGATTTTTGTTTGTTTTTGTTTTTTCTTCAGACAGAGTCTCACTCTGTCACCCAGGCTGGAGTGCAGTGGCATAGTCTTGGCTCGCTGCAACCTCCGCCTCCCCGGTTCAAGCCATTCCTGTGCCTCAGCCTCCCAAGCAGCTGGGACTACAGGTGTGCACCACCACGCCTGGCTAATTTTTATATTTTTAGTAGAGACAGGGTTTTGCTATGTTGGCCAGGCTGGTCTTGAACTCCTGATCTCAGGTGATCCACCCACCTCAGCCTCCCAAAGTGCTGGGATTACAGGTGTGAGCCACTGCACTGCACCTCAATTTTTTTTTAATATTAAAAAAAATCTAGATAGGAGCAGAATCCTAGCTAAGGAGCAGTCTTGAGCACATTTTCCAAAATGATATTTCTGGTTAAGCTGCTTTGAGGAACAAGTAAGAGAAGATTCATGCTGTCTTCAATAGTAAATAAAGTTTTAATTTCACATATCAAGAAATCCAGGTAAAGGCAGCTCCAGACACAGGGCGTCAGGGCTCCCTGCGTCTCTGTTTCTCTCTGCTTCTCTTGGTTCTCCTTGGTGGGGGGTCATCATTCTTAAGATCAACATCTGTAGTGGGTCTGTCTTTGAGAAGGATGATGCTTTTCCAGAAACCACCCCAGCAGAATTTTATCTTATTCTTACTGGCCAGAATTGGGTCACATGTCCTTTGCTAAACCAGTCACAGACTGGTGGGACAGGGCGGGGAGGGAGGTGGAGAGGTTAACATGGTTGATTTGAACCAAACAGGATTATTCTTTTCAGGGGAGTGGAGGACCTCCCCTAAAGCATGTGGAGCTGCTCCTTGAGAGAAATCAGGATTCTGTCATCAAAGGAGAGGAGGAGAAACCAATGATGTCTGCCCCATGGATGCCGTTGCAGCAATGTTTTAAATTAACTTTTATTGAAAGACAATGAGCATAAAGAAACGTGCACAGGGCCGGGCACAGTGACTCACGCCTGCAATCCCATCACTTTGGGAGGCCGAGGCGGGCGGATTACCTGAGGTCAGGAGTTCGAAACTAGTGTGGCCAATGTGGCAAAACCCTGTCTCTAACAAAAATACAAAAATTAGCCGGGCTCGGTGGTGGGCGCCTGTAATCCCAGCTACTCGGGAGGCTGAGGCAAGAGAATCGCTTGAACCTGGGAGGCGGAGCTTGCAGTGAGCCAAGATCCTGCCATTGCACTCCAGCCTAGACGACAGAATGAGACTGTTTCAAGAAAAAAAAAAAAAAAAAAAAGAAAGAAGCACAGAAGTATCATAAATGCCAGTGAATTTTCACAAAACAGAGCACACCCTTGTAACCAGCATTCAGAAGGAGCCATGGAACATAAGCAGCTCCCCAGAAAAACCAGTGGGGTCGTCCTTGCAGTCACTACCTCCCCCGCCAAGTGTAGCCAGTTCCACTACTACCTAACTCCCTCGCCTGCAAGGGTAGCGACTTTCATGACTTCTCCCCAAGTGTAGCAACTTTTATAACTTCTATCACCATAAATTAATTTTGCCCATTTATGAACAACATATAAAAAGAAGTGTATTTATATAGATAGAAATATAATATGTTTATATAAATAAAAAATAATCAGATCTTGTGAGAACTCACTATATTATTTTGCGTTTGGCCTTTTTTTTTTCTTTTTTTCTTTTTCTCAATATTACACATTGTGTGGTTCACCCAGGTTTTTGTTTATGGTTGTAAATGTTTTATTCTCAATTATTTTATTCTCATTGCACAGTATACCATTGTGTAAATGTACTCTGGTTTATTGATCCATTTTTTTTAACTACGAGGAGACATTTGGGTAGTTTCTAGTTTCTTTAACAGTTGTAAAGGTAATACACTGGTGGAACAATTGCTAAAACCGTGATGAAAAGAAGAGAGGCCGGGCATGGTGGCTCACACCTCTAATCCCAACTACTTCAGAGGCTGAGGCAGGAGGATTGCTTGAGCCCAGGAGCTTGAGACCAGCCTGGGCAACATGGCCAGACCCTGTCTCAAGAAAAATAAACAAAGAGTTTAGGAGAAGCAGTGTGCTTCGTTCTCTGCCCACCAAAGATGCGAGCACTATCCCCACACACGCTGATTGTTGCTAATGGCAGAGCCTGGATGCATTTTCCCATCAGGTTCAGGCTCAAGGGCAAACAAGTGAACAGAGGGGAGACGTGTGTGGACTAAGAGGCAGAGGTTGGTGTTTTGTGACTTGTCTGACTTGGCACAGGGCAAGCTGGGTGCAACTGAGATCTACTTATCATTCTTCCCACTGCCTTGCCAGCAAGCCCAAGTATTGCTCAGGTTGGCACATGACCTGGATACATCCGGGTGGCTATGTGATCCAGTTCTAAGCAATAAGACAAAGCTGGAATTTCTGGGGAAGTTTTTGTTTTGCTGATAAAAGAGAGAGAGAAGGCCGGGCGCAGTGGCTCACGCCTGTAATCCCAGCACTTTAGGAGGCTGAGGTGGGCGAATCATGAGGTCAGGAGTTCGAGACCAGCCTGGCCAACATGATGAAATCCCATATCTACTAAAAATACAAAAATTAGCCAGGTGTGGTGGCGGGCGCCTGTAATCCCAGCTACTTGGGAGACTGAGGCAGGAGAATTGCTTGAACCCGGGAGGCGGAGGTTGCAGTGAGCCGAAATCACACCATTGCACTCCAGCCTGGGCAACAGAGCAGGACTCTGTCTCAAAAAAATAAAAAATAAAAATAATTACATAAATAAATAAATAAGAGAGAGAGAGAGAGTAATGTTTGGCCCTTTGGACCTTCCACCTCTTCTCACCTGGAATATGGGTGCCTGGAGGCAGACCAGCCACCTTGCATGATGAGAATAAGAGCCGCAGGATAAAGACGGGATTACAAAAAGCAGCTCACATTTCTGATTATTTCCTTAAGAGCTCCATGCATGGACTTCCTACATCTGGGCTTGGAACAGGCAGAATACAATCTCGGGTGTCTGAGCTACCGTAGTTGGTTTTCTATGTGCCAACATAGAGAGGATGGTATGGGAAATGAAGCTTCTAGAAACTGAAAGATGAGCTAAGACATTGTGCAGATTTTCCTGGGCAGCCTTGACTTTCTTTTCCTGGATGAGGATGCCTTTTTTTTTTTTAACACGAAGGCTGGATCCAGAACCAGGAAGGGACAGATGTCTGTAAATCATTCCCATTAAGGGTGGAGGAGATCAGTGTATTTCCTGCATGGTGATGTAAGTGGTGAGAAAAATAGGGCTGCTGTGGTGCAAGAAATAAACTCCTTGCCCTACTAGATATTAAGACATGCTACAAAACAAAATTAATGTTTTTTAAAAAGGGTGGGATCAGTGCAAGAACAGACAAGTAGACCAGAGAGGCAGGAGAGAGGTCCCAGAGAGAGAATCACAGGCAATTGATGTATCATCATATCATATATTAGGGAGTTAATATAAGATAAAATAGCAACACAAATTAATGGGAGAACGATGGTATATTTATTTAGTAAGCGGCATTAGAAAAGCTGGTGTGCTGTGCAGAGAAAAAGAAACCTAGATTTCTACTACTACACATGAAAGTGCATTCCAGGCCGGGCGCGGTGGCTCACGCCTGTAATCCCAGCACTTTGGGAGGCCGAGACGGGCGGATCACAAGGTCAGGAGATCGAGACCATCCTGGCTAACCCGGTGAAACCCCGTCTCTCCTAAAAAATACAAAAAACTAGCCGGGCGTCGTGGCGGTGCCTGTAGTCCCAGCTACTCCGGAGGCTGAGGCAGGAGAATGGTGTAAACTCGGGAGGCGGAGCTTGCAGTGAACTGAGATCCGGCCACTGCACCCCAGCCTGGGCGACAGAGCAAGACTCCGTCTCAAAAAAAAAAAAAAAAAAAAAAAAAAAAGAAAGTGCATTCCAGCTGTGTTAAAGACCACTGTGTGAAAGATAATATTATAAAATTAATAGAAAAATCATGGTGAATATATATTTATTTTATTTTATTTTATATTGTTTGAAGACAGAGTCTCACTCTATCATCCAGGCTGCAGTGCAGTGGCATGATCTGGGCTCACTGCAACCTCTGCCTCCCAGGTTCAAGTGATTCTCATGCCTCAGCCTCCCAAGTAGCTGTAACTACAGGCACATGCAACCATGTCCAGCTGCTTTTTCTATTTTTTGGTAGAGATGGGGTTTTTGCTATGTTGGCCAGAAGCTGATCTCGAACTACTGACCTTAAGTGATCCGCCTACTTTGGCGTCCCGAAGTGCTGGGATTACAGGCATGAGCCACCACACCCAGCCTATTTTTGAATCTCTGTGATAGGGGATGACTTCTTAAGACCTAAAAAAACACACATCGTATGACAAAACATTGATTAGTTTGATTAATTAAAAATTAAACATTTTGGTTTAAGGGAAGGTAAGGACCATTGGTAAATATTTATCAGAATGGGAGAAGTTATTTGTAATATTCAAAATGGACAAAGAACTAGAACCTATAATAGGCAAGAAGTACCTGTGAATTAATGAGAAAAAAGATGGATATCCTTATAGGTAAACGGATAAAAGCTACAAACAGGTGATTTGCAGAAGCAGAACTCCAAAAGCTAACATGCTCAAAGAGATGGTCAAGGCCGGGCACGGTGGCTCATGCCTGTAATCCCCGCACTTTGGGAGGCCGAGGCGGGTGGATCACTTGAGCTCAGCCGGTTGAGACCACCCTGGGCAACAGGGCGAAACACGGCCTCTAAAATATTAAAAGTTAGCCAGGTATGGTGGTATCAGCCTGTGGTCCCAGCTACTTTTGAGGCTGAGGTGGGAGGATCACCTGAGCCTGGAAGGCTGCCGTGAACCGTGATCGCAGAGTGAGACCTGGTCTCCAAAGAGAGAGAGAGAGGGAGATGTTCAAACTTTTTAGATACTGAAACAACAGTGTGATGTGACTTTCCATCAAGTAGTCTGGAGAAAATGAAAAGGGCGGACAAGGTCAAGGGCTGTCAGGGATGTGTAGACATTAGAATGTTCAAGTACAACTGGGTTGAGTGTGGTGTCTCCAATTATGAAAACGGAGCTGACGTTATTTCATCAAACAAGTATACACACACCCAATGACTCAGCGATTTCTCTCCCAGCTATACATCCCAAAGCAATTCTTACACACCCACAAGGGGACACGTACAAGCTTGTGCTTTGCAGTGTTCTTTGCAGTGACCAGAAACTGGAAGTCACCAAGTACCCATCAGTACGGGAATTGTGTAAACGTGGTGGACGCCCCACCATGAAGTTCCGATGCAACAGTCAGATGCAACAAACACATGTATGAACATGTGACAACACAGGTGGGTCTGAAAAACATAGTGCGATTTGCAGAGTGGCTTAGGATAGAGTAAGAATATCATCCAATGCCAATGATGTAAATTAAAGTCCACACACACATAAGAACCACACTGCGGCCGGGCGCGGTGGCTCAAGCCTGTAATCCCAGCACTTTGGGAGGCCGAGACAGGTGGATCACGAGGTCAGGAGATCAAGACCATCCTGGCTAACACGGTGAAACCCCATCTCTACTAAAAAATACAAAAAACTAGCCGGGCGAGGTGGCGGGCGCCTGTAGTCCCAGCTACTCAGGAGGCTGAGGCAGGAGAATGGCATAAACCCGGGAGGTGGAGCTTGCAGTGAGCTGAGATCCGGCCACTGCACCCCAGCCTGGGCGACAGAGCAAGACTCCGTCTCAAAAAAAAAAAAAAAAAAAAAAAAAAAAAAAAAGAACCACACTGCACATTTTGTAAGACTGAGGGAGAGTAGGAGAGAGGAAAAGAAGGCAGGGAAAGAGAGAGAGAACATGAAGAAAGGGACCGGGCGCGGTGGCACGCCTGTAATTCCAGCACTTTGGGAGGCCGAGGTGGGCAGATCACCTGAGATCGGGAGTTCGAGACCAGCATGACCAACATGGAGAAACCCACCCTTTACTAAAAACACAAAAAATTAGCCAGGCGTGGTGGCGCATGCCTGTAATCTCAGCTACTTGGGAAGGCTGAGTAGGAGAATCGCTTGAACCCATGAGGCGGAGGTTGTGGTGAGCCGAGATTGCACCACTGCACTCCAGCCTGGACAACAAGAGCAAAACTCCATCTCAAAAAAAAAAAAAAAAAACAAAACGGCCAGGCACAGTGACTCACGCCTGTAATCCCAGCACTTTGGGAGGCCAAGGCAGGCGGATCACGAGGTCAGGAGATTGAGACCATCCTGGCTAACACAGTGAAACCCCGTCTACTAAAAATACAAAAAAAAAAAAAAAAAAAAGCCAGGCATGGTGGCAGGTGCCTGTAGTCTCACCTGCTGGGGAGGCTGAGGCAGGAGAATGGCATGAATGCAGGAGGTGGAGCTTGCAGTGAGCGGAGATCATGCCACTGCACTCCAGCCTTGGCAACAGAGCAAGACTCCATCTCAAAAAAAAAAAAAAAAAAGGAAAAAAGGAAAAGAAAGAAAATGAAGAAAGGAATCTATGTGAACCAGTGATGATAATAATGCATTTAATACTCAACCTCTTCACTTAACCTATAAAGGGAGTAAAAGGTAGCTTGTCAAATTGTCAAGCCATAGCTTGCATGGATGTTGACCTGGGGCTGAGCCCCCTGTGAGACTAGAGTGTGTGTGTGTGTGTGTGTGTGTGTGTGCATGTGTGTGTGTGTGTGTGTGTTGTGGTTCCTGCTCACTGTGGCCACCTTCGGATGCTGTTTTATATCCCTGCCTTGTTAAACCAGACACTTAATGTAACCCAGCGGTAGCTGATTCCCACTTGAATACATATCTCTCTGAAATGCACAGAACTGTGGCTCACACCTGTAATCCCAGCATTTTGGGAAGTCAAGGCAGCAGGATGGTTTGAGCCCAGTAGTTAAGGCCAACCTGGGCAACATAGTAAGACCTTTCTCTAAAATAAAAAGAGAAATAGATAAATAACTTTTTTAAAAAGAAAAAAAATGAAATGCACAGAATTGGCTGAGGTTCTCAGAGAGGCTTTGACTGAGGGCGAGAAGTGTCAGCGGGTGTGGCTCAGAAAGCTGGCACATTCTCCACCCGGTCCTCGCTCTTGGGGTGGTTGATCCTGGCGAGAAACCGAGGTCAGGGAGTGGCCCCAATTTTATTGGTGGGAGGACCCTCCCGCCATGCATTCCACATGCCAGATAAGCATCTAATTGTTGGCTACAGAGAGGCTGGCTGTGGGTTACCTTTTATTAGTAATAATAATAATGAGGATGATGACAACAGCTACCATTCATCCAGTGCCAGACACCTCACTGCATTCATCGCATGCTTATTCCTCCCGGTCCTGACAGAAACCTTAGGCGCGAGGCCCTCAGCCAGCCAGGAGGCTGAGGAGCAGGGAGGTTTGGTGCATTTGGCTCCATTTCTGCAGCTAGTACTTGGCAGAGCTGGAATCTGAGTCAAGGGTGTAGGAGTCCTGAGCCCGTGCCCATAACCACAACACTAGATGGAGCCAGCGAAAGCAAACATAGGTACATAGGGCCAAAGCCGTAAGGATGTGAGGTGAAGGGGTAGGAAGCGGGGAAGGAGGGAGACTCTGAGAACTTTTAAGAAAGAAAGATTCCGCCAGGTGCGGTGACTCATGTCCGTAATCCCAGCACTTTGGGAGGCCGAGGCGAGCTGATCACCTAAGATCAGGAGTTCAAGACCAGCCTGGCCAACATGGTGAAACCCTGTCTCTACTAAAAATACAAAAATTAGCCGAGCATGTTGGTGGGTGCCTGTAATCCCAGTTGCTCAGGGGGCTGAGGCCAGAGAATCACTTGAATCCGGGAGGCAGAGGTTACAGTGAGCTGAGACTGCACCATTGCACTCCAGCCTAGGCAACAGAGCGAGACGGAAGGAAAGAAGGAAGGAAGGAAGGGAGGAAGGAAGGAGAGAAAGAGAGAGAGAAAGAAAGAAAGGCTCAAAGAGATGTAAAGACAGACTCAGAGAGAGATGGAGAGAGACAGATTTGGAGGGGAGAGGAAGGAGGGAGAGAGGAAGGGAGGACTAGGAAGAAAGAGAGGAACACAAAGATATACTGGAATAGATTTAAGGCAGATGGACTCAGAGAGACTTAAAGAGAGCAATTTGGGGAGACAGAGACAAACAGACTCAGATTTTTTTTTTTGAGAAAGAATCTTGCTATGTTGCCCAGGCTGGACTCAAACTCCTGGACTCAAGGGATCCTCCCACCCCAGCCTCTGGAGTAGCTGGGACTGTAGGCTCACACCACCGCACCAGCAAGACTCAAGTTTAAAGAGACTGGGGGCGGGGAGGGGACAGAAAGACTCAGAAAGAGAGGAAGAGCTAGCTTTGGAGACATTCAAAGAGACAGAGAGAGACTAAACACTGATCATAGAGAAAGTAATGGAAGAAGGACATAGGGAGAGTAAGAGGGATTGAGGAAGGAAAGGTGGGAGAGAGGAGGGGAGATGAAGAGAAAGAGACCCAGAGACAGACCTGGAAAGAGAAGGGCAAACAGAGAGGGAGAAATGAGAGAGAGAGAGAGAGAGAGAGAGAGAGGATTCTTTTGGTGAGAGTTGTAAGGGAGGTAGTGCAGGATCTGGGCTTCCTTTGCAGATTTATTATTATTATTATTATTATTTGAGAGGAGTCTGGCTCTGTTGCCCAGGCTGGAGTGCAGCGACGCGATCCCAGCTCACTGCAACCTGCGCCTCCCGGGTTCAAGCAATTCTCCTGCCTCAGCACAACGCCCCCCCACCCCGTCAACCAGTAGCTGGGATTACAGGTGCTCACCACCACGCCCAGCTAATTTTTTTGTATTTTTAGTAGAGACGGGGTTTCACCATGTTAGCCAGGCTGGTCTCGAACTCCTGACCTCAAGCAATCTGCCCACCTCGGCCTCCCAAAGTGCTGGGATTACAGGCGTGAGCCACTGCGCCCGGCCCTTTGCATATTCTTGATCTCACCCTTCCTCCTAATCCCTACAATCCCGCTGCCTAAGGAGCCTCGTCCCCCCGCTTGGCCTTGCAGCCAATCCCCCAGAGCCCGGGCCTCTCTTCCCCCATGCCTTGGGCTGAGTCCCCCAGGGATGGCATATATTCTGTAGGAAAAAGGGAAGGGGTGCAACAGACACAGACTCGTTCAATTCTACCTGTTTCCTATTCTGTAAAATGATGCTACTTCCTAACACTGCCTTGAGCATTAAAGGAGAGAATGCACATAAAGGCAAAGACAGGAACACAGAGGCCGGCACAGAATAGACATGTGGAAATGGTTGTTTCTGTGCCTGTGAGGAACATCATCGTTATTGTTCTGGAGTTGGCTGCCTGCACAGGTGTGGCGAGGGCTGTGGATCCCACTGAATGAAGCTCTTGCTGCTCAAAGCTGAAGCAACATGCCCTGGGAGCGTATTAAAAAACACAGCTCCACTCCAGATCAACTGAACCAGACCAACTGAACCAGAAGAGGCATTTCCATAAGATCCTCTGGTGTTTCGTGCGCACGTTCAAGGGCCCCACCCTGCAAGCGTCACGGGAAGAAATTGCAAACCCAAGTTAGCGGAATCCACCATTTGCTCTATCGTGCCACCTGGAGGCCTTTGAAAGAACTGAGCTGGGACAGAGGAAAGTTGTGGGAAGGGCATGAAATTTGGAGTCCAGGGCGGGGCGCGGTGGCTCACGCCTGTAACCCCAGAATTTTGGGAGGCCAAGGCCGGTGGATCACTTGAGGTCAGGAGTTCAAGACCAGCCTGGCCAACATGGCGAAACCCTGTCTCTATTAAAAATACAAAAAATTAGCCAGGCGTGGTGGTGGGCGCCTGTAATCCCAGTTACTTGTGAGGCTGAGGCAGGAGAATCACTTGAACCTGGCAGACAGAGGTTGCAGTGAGCCAGGATCACACTGCTGCACTCTAGCCTGGGTGACAGAGCGAGACTCCGTCTCAAATAAAAAAAAAAAAAAAAGGAAAAAAGAAAAAGAAAAGAAAAAAAGAAAGAAAAAGAAATTTGGAGTCCTACAATCCTGCGAGCCATTCCCGGCTGTCTAGTTTTGGGCAAGTTCCTTGACCTCTCTGAGCCATGGTGCATAGGTCACATTCTTCACCTGTAACACCAAGATGACAATCCCACCTCATGCACAGTGCCTGCCCCAGACTTGTCACAGACCAATTTGGTTTCGCTTTTTTTTTTTTTTCCCCCAGACAAAATTTCGCTTTTGTCGCCCAGGCTGGAGTGCAGTGGCACGATCTCAGCTCACTGTCACCTCCACCTCCCAGGTTTAAGTGATTCTCCTGCCTCCGCCTCCTGAGTAACTGGGATTACAGGTGCGCGATACCATGCCCAGCTAAGTTTTTTGTATTTTTGGTAGAGACAGAGTTTCACCATGTTGGCCAGGCTGGTCTCAAACTCCTCACCTCAGGTGATCCACCTGCCTTGGCCTCCCAAAGTGCTGGGATTACAGGCGTAAGACACCATGCCCAGCCTGGTTCCACTTTTATGTAACAAAGTTGTCAGTTGTTTTTCAGTTGCCGTGGTATTTCAGGTCATATAACGTGAGCACACCCAGATGAACCATGCATGCAACCATAGGGGGAACCAAAGCGCTCAGATGGAGGAGCAGGGACTGAATTAAGAAGCGGACACTGTATGGCAGGATCGAAGATCCAATCAGATTTGAGTCTTGGTGTCACCCCACCATGGCAGGATCCAGTCAGATCGTGCTTCTCAAGCATCACCTTATTGCAAGATCCAATCAGATCACACCTCCTTACTCCATGCTTATAAAACCTGCTCCAGCCCCAGCTCAGGGAGACAGATTCAAGTGTTTCCTCCTGTGGCCTTTTGCTGGTCAACTTGCAATTAAGCTTTTCTTTTCTCAAAAGCTGGTGCCATGGTGTTGGCCTCTATGCACATGGGGCTGTGAGCCCACTAGTTGCATGGTAACACTACCACTTTTGGAGGCATCACCGATGCATCTGAGATGTAGCCTAGAGCCTGGATATTATTTAAAGGGCAGGCTACTGAATTACTGAATCCATAATGTTATAGGTTGAAGTGTTTCCCCCACAAAAAGATATGTTGAAGTTCTTTTTTTTTTTTTTAGATGGAGTTTCGCTCTTGTCACCCAGGCTAGAGTGCAATAGCGCAATCTTGGCTCACTGCAACCTCCGCTTCCCACGTTCAAACAATTCTCCTGCCTCAGCCTCCCAAGTAGCTCAGATTACAGGCGTGTGCCACTACACCTGGCTAATTTTTGTACTTTTAGTACAGATGGGGTTTTGCCATGTTGGCCAGGCTGGTCTTGAACTCCTGGCCTCAAGTGATCTGCCCACTTCGGCCTCCCAAAGTGCTGGGATTACAGAGGTGAGCCAGCACGCCAGGCCCCATCATTATTGATCATTCATATTTCGCAGATGATAATAATAAACCTACGCTCACCAGGGAGCTTCAAACAAATGAACGATCCAGGAGTTAATTTTGTGATGGCAAAACATTGAATATAAATACATCCAGCCTAACCAAGATCTTCATCCCACCTGGTGAAATTGTTTTATTATTGCCGTTGTTTCTCTTTGAATCTTAATAACTGGTTCGAATATACTTTTCAACCATCTACCTTATCTTTTCAACAAAGGAGGACGCCCACGCTCCATATTCCCAAGGCGCTTAATCAACCTTTTCCCTCCTAAACTTCCTCATTATGTCCCATCCTAGCATGTGGCCTGAGGTTTGCTTTCATTGCAACTAAGCCTGGATTAAAGCAGCAGTTGGATCTTACAGTGTTGTATTTCCTCGGGACCGAAATAAAATAGAAAGTTTAGCCCAGGGATCATCCAGGAACCTCTGGAAATAGTACAGAAGAGAGAGGCAGGTTGATTCTGATCTTGGCCCCGAAAGCCGTGGGTCTTCACTGTGGGGTAGTGTGAATGTGTGTACGTGGGTATGAGTGTGAGGTCGTGTCTGAGTGTGCTGTGAGAGTGTGAGTGTGGGCTTGTAGGCGTGTGTTTTATGTAGGTCTGTGATTTTGTATGTGAGCGTGAGACGTGCGTGAGTGAGCATGGCAGAGTACGTGAGCGTGTGCTTGTGTGTGTGTCTGTGAGCTTGTGTTAGAGAAACCCCACACTCAGCACCATGGTCAGAGGCTGAATTCTAGCCTGGACAGGGGCCTCCCCTTTATGGGGTAGCCGACCGCCCGTCCCGCTTCCCTCTACATGTAAAAGCTGGGTTTAAATTCCATGAAAGCATTTCTGATCATAAAAACCCCAGCCTGGGCCGGGCGCGGTGGCTCACGCCTGTAATCCCAGCACTTTGGGAGGCCGAGTCGGGTGGATCTCTTGAGGCCGGGAGTTCGAAACCAGCCTGGCCAACATGGTGAAACCCTGTCTCTACCAAAAATGCAAAAATTAGCCAGGTGTGATGGCGGGAGACTGTAATTCCAGTTACTGGGGAGGCTGAGGCAGGACAATCGCTTGAACTCTGGAGGCGAAGTTTGCAGTGAGCCAAGATCGCATCACTGCATTCCAGCCTGAGCGACAGAGCAAGACTCTGTCTCAAAAAACAAAAATGAAAAAACACCCCATGGTGTCACCAACCAAAGGAAACCAATGTTGACATTTGTGTGTGTGTTTGTGTGTGTGTGTGTGTGCTGCACACAGGATAGCAGAGCAGCTAGGCACACAGCCTTCCAAGCCAAAATGCAAGAATAATAGTACAACCTCACAGAGCTGTTTCAAGGATAATGGGTTACTCAGCAAAGCTTTGGATTTGGATTTGGGTTTCAAGAAAGACTGTCGAGAAACCACTCTACCAAAACACCCCTGCAAGGCAGTGGACGAAGATGAGTGAAATTGTTCATCTTCACGATTAGGAGTTTGTCCTGAGTTTTTGTAGCTTTTTAAAACCGTGCACCTTAAGAAATAAGCCAGGGCTGCATCATTTATCTCCACTGATAACAATTAAGGGAGTCATCACTAGTTTTCACACTTAGTCACTGTCGTATAACTTACGTAACTGACTAAATGATGTTTCGCAAAGTTTGTAACCAACTCAGAGGCGGTCTTTTGTTTTGTTTTGCTTTTGTAGATAAAGTTTTATTGGAACATAGTCATGCTTATTCATTTACGTATTGAGTATGAGTTTTTCAATGAAGCAGAGTTGACTGGTTGATAACAGAAACCATAGAGTCCACATAACTTAAAATATCTTTAACTTTGGGAGGCCGAGACGGGCGGATCACGAGGTCAGGAGATCGAGACCATCCTGGCTAACACGGTGAAACCCCGTCTCTACTAAAAAAATACAAAAAACTAGCCGGGCGAGGTGGCGGGCGCCTGTAGTCCCAGCTACTCGGGAGGCTGAGGCAGGAGAATGGTCTAAACCCGGGAGGCGGAGCTTGCAGTGAGCTGAGATCCGGCCACTGCACCCCAGCCTGGGCGACAGAGCAAGACTCTGTCTCAAAAAAAAAAAAAAAAAAAAAAAAAAATCTTTAAAATTGTAATTTAAAAACATTTCCCTTATTTTATTTTATTATATTTTATTTTTTAGAGTTGGAGTCTTGCTCTGTTGCCCAGGCTGGACTACAGTGACATGACCTCAGCTCACTGCAACCTCCACCTCCCGGGTTCAAGCAATTCTCCTGCCTCAGCCTCCTGAGTAGCTGGGATCACAGGTGTGTGCCACCACACCTGGCTAATTTTTGTACTTTTAGTAGAGACAGGGTTTCACCATGTTGGCCAGGCTGGTCTCAAACTCCTGATCTTGGATGATCTGCCCGCCTCGGCCTCCCAAAGTGCTGGGATTACAGGCGTGAGCTACCACACCCAGCCTTATTCATTTTTAAGTGTATACTTCAGTATTGTTAAGTGTATTCACATTGTTATGCAACCAATCTCCAGGACCTTTTCATCTTGCAAAACTGAAAATCTGTATTCACTCAATAATTCCCTGTTTTCTTTTCCCAGCAGCCCCTGGCAACCACCATTCTACTTTCTGTCTCTATGAACTTGATTATTTTAGGTACCTCATATAATTCTTGTGCTTCAGCCTCCCAAGTAGCTGGGATTACTGATGCGTGCCACTACACCCGGCTATTTTTTGTATTTTTAATAGAGAAGGGATTTCACCATGCTGGCCAGGCTGGTCTTGAACTCCTGACCTCAAGTGATCCACCCACCTCAGCCTCCCAAAGTGCTGGGATTACAGGCACGAGCCACCACACCCAGCCTGAAAATTTCTTTATGGTGATGAAATAGTTCTGTATCCCAACTGTGGTGATGGTTACCTTCATCTATAGAGCTACGAGAACTATATACATGAAAAAAGAGACAGAGATAAACAGAGACAAACAGACGGTGGGGATAGGGGTGGAGAGAGAGACAGAGAGACAGAGAGATGTAAAAAATGATGAAACCCAAATAAGGTCTCTATGTGAGTTAACAGCATGGTATCAACGTCATTTTCCTAGTTTTGACAGTGTACGATCCTTCTAAAAAGTGTTACCATTGGGAGAATCTGGATGACGGGTACACCGGCATTCTCCACAGTCTTTTGCAACTTTTTGTGAATTTTGAACTATTTCAAAATAAAATGTCATAATAAAAATGTCTGGCATATCGGAAGTGCTCAGTAAAAAATGTTATCATCCCCCTAGATCTCTCTGACTGCATTTTCCCTTCTATTTTATTTGCTTTACTGCCAGTGTCTATTTTCTGGCCAGCTCTAATCATTGCAGAATGAGCAATGAGATCCCTTTAAAAAAGAAAAGTCCTGGCCAGGCGCGGTGGCTCAAGCCTGTAATCCCAGCACCTTGGGAGGCCGAGATGGGCAGATCCTGAGGTCAGGAAATCTAGACCATCCTGGCTAAAACGGTGAAACCCCATCTCTACTAAAAAAAATACAAAAAACTAGCCGGGCGAGGTGGCGGGCACCTGTAGTCCCAGCTACTCGGGAGGCTGAGACAGGAGAATGGTGTAAACCCGGGAGGTGGAGCTTGCAGTGAGCTGAGATCCGGCCGCTGCACTCCAGCCTGGGTGACAGAGCGAGACTCCATCTCAAAACAAAAAAAAAGAAAAAAGAAAAGTCCCTCCCACTGAGTGCTCCCAGGCTGAAAGACTCTCTAGCAGAAAGCTTGACGGCCATATGTATAATTATGAATCATCTGTAATTTTCACACCAGCTATTGTTTTATAACTTGTGTAGTTATCCAAACAGTGTTTCACAAACCTTGACACTAACCAGGCATTACAGGTCTTCAATGCTCGTAACAGGAAAGAGAATTCACCAAGTGTTCTAAGCTCCGGGAGACGCCTTTCTTGGTGCCGAACCCAGCCAAGTGGCTAAAGGCAAGAGAAAAAAAAAACAACAACACATCTTTGTGTGTGTTTGTACATGTGCCACAAAACCCTGGAAGATGACCCAAAAAAAACATATTCTAGTTTTTGAGTTTTGAAGAGGGGTAAAGAGAGGATAGGTAGGGAGCAAAAGATGGAGGTTTTTCACTCTGTATTTTTTATAAACATATTTTGGTTTTTTACCATGTAAAAATATTTTCTTTTTCTTTTTCTTTTTTTTTTTTTTTTTTTTGAGATGGAGTTTCACTCTTGTCGCCCAGGCTGGAGTGCAATGGCGCGATCTCAGCTCACTGCAACCTCTGCCTCCCAGGTTCAAGTAATTCTCTTGCCTCAGCCTCCCAAGTAGCTGGGATTACACGCATGCACCACCATGCCTAGCTAACTTTTGCATTTTTAGTAGACATAGGGTTTTGCCATGTTGGCCAGACTGGTTTCAAACTCCTGGCCTCAAGTGATCCGCCTACCTTGGCCTCCCAAATTGCTGGGATTACAGGTGTGAGCTGCCACGCCCAGCCAAAAATATTTTCTATTCAAAAAATTAAATAGAAATGATGTTACACACACACACACACACACACACACACGTGCCGGAGTCCCAAACCTGGTTGCTTCTTACTGTGTGACCTTGGAAAATGATTTAAACTTTTTTTTTTTTTTTTTTTTGAGACGGAGTCTCACTCTGTCGCCCAGGCTGGAGTGCAGTGCCGCCATCTCGGCTCACTGCAAGCTCTGCCTCCAGGTTCATGCCATTCTCCTGCCTCAGTCTCCCTAGTAGCTGGGACTACAGGCACCTGCCACCACGCCTGGCTAATTTTTTGTATTTTTAGTAGAGACGGGGTTTCACCATGTTTGCCAGGCTGGTCTCGATCTGCTGACCTTGTGATCCGCCCGACTTGGCCTCCCAAAGTGCTGGGATTACAGGTGTGAGCCACCATGCCCGGCCTAAACAATTTTTTTTTAATAGAGAAGTAGTCTCACTATATTGCCTAAGCTGGCCTCGAACTCCTGGACTAAAGCAAACCTCCCTCCTCGGCCTCCCAGGATTAAAGGTGGGATTAAAGGTGTGAGCCATGGCACCTCGGCTTAGAAAATGACTTTAATCTCCCTTTGCCTCCATTTACCCCTATTTATAGTGGCGATAGAAATAGTAGCAACCTCCCAGCGTGGCAGGGAATATAAACAAGTTAATTCCTGCAAATCCCTTACAACTGTTTTACAGAGCACACACTTAGCATGTGTTAGCAATTAGAGGCAGTGTTCTCCCCTTTGAGTCAGTGTGGAACCAAAGAAAGATTTGCTTTCTTCTCACCTTTCCCCAATCTAACAAATCCAGCCACTGAGAATTTTACTGAGAAAAGCTGATTTCCTTTTCAAATGGGGAAAGAAATCAATTCAGAAACTATTTGCAGACAACTGTGTGGCAGGTGAGCGTGCTGGGCTTTTGTTGTTTTGTTTTGCTTTGTTTAAAGACAGGCTTATGATTTTACCCTATAAGATTAAGTACAATAACTCAAGTTAAAGAATCTGCTGGGTGCAGTGACTCACGCCTGTGATCCCAGCACTTTGGGAGGCAGAGGTGGGAGAATTGCTCGAGACCAGCCCGGGCAACGTAGTGAGACCCTCTCTCTATTTTTTTTAAATGACTATAGCCACTCAATATATGTGAGTGGTTAATTATTATTACTATCTGCATGGTCGTTATTTGAGTATATGGGTGCACAAAGGAGCGGGAGATGGCGAAGGACATCCAAGGTCACCATGTGACTTCATCATACTCATAGCAATAATTGAAGATACCATTTGCTGGGCTCTTGTGTGTCCAACATGTTGTGTGGACGTCCGCATTGAAACTTCACATAAACCCACGCGATGTCGCTATCCTCAGCTGAGGAAGGCCGACCCGGAGGCCAGACACACACAGCCCTTGCCTGATGTCACGCTTGAGCCCCTCCCTTTACATCTGAGAGACCCAGCGTCAGGACCAGGACTTGGTGTCCCCAGATGGAAAGCTCTGGTGGCGGCCAGCCCTGCTTCCTGCTACCTCTGCTCCGGTTTCTGGAGCCAGAGCCGGATGCAGTGGCCCAGGGTGACTGGCGCAAGAGAACGCTCGCAAGAGAACGCTGGACCCACAACCTTTAGTCCTTCCCCGGTATGTCTCTCTGGCTCCACTAGGTGGCGGTATTGCACAGTGGTAGGCGCACTTGCTCCGAGCCTGGGGACTGCAGAGCCCAGCGCTCTCACCTGTCCCCTCAGTTTTCTGCAAACAACCCCGGAGCTTCTCTGTGACTCTTTCTTTAAATCTATAAAGAATCTATAAAAAATAAACTTTCTGGCCGGGCGCGGTGGCTCAAGCCTGTAATCCCAGCACTTTGGGAGGCCGAGACGGGCGGATCGCAAGGTCAGGAGATCGAGACCATCCTGGATGACATGGTGAAACCCCGTCTCTACTAAAAAAATACAAAAAACTAGCCGGGCGAGGTGGCGGGCGCCTGTAATCCCAGCTACTCGGGAGGCTGAGGCAGGAGAATGGCGTGAACCCGGGAGGCGGAGCTTGCAGTGAGCTGAGATCCGGCCACTGCACTCCAGCCTGGGCGGCAGAGCGAGACTCCGTCTCAAAAAAAAAAAAAAATAAAAATAAAAAAATAAACTTTCTGGCCGGGCGCGGTGGCTCAAGCCTGTAATCCCAGCACTTTGGGAGGCCGAGACGGGCGGATCGCAAGGTCAGGAGATCGAGACCATCCTGGCTAACACGGTGAAACCCCGTCTCTACTGAAAAATACGAAAAACTAGCCGGGCGAGGTGGCGGGCGCCTGTAGTCCCAGCTACTCGGGAGGCTGAGGCAGGAGAATGGCGTGAACCCGGGAGGCGGAGCTTGCAGTGAGCTGAGATCCAGTCACTGCACTCCAGCCTGGGCGACAGAGCGAGACTCCGTCTCAAAAATAAATAAATAAATAAATAAATAAATAAATAAATAAAAAATAAACTTTCTAAAAGATCCGAGACCTGTCTCATAGTTTCAGGATTCACAAGTTCTCTGGACCGTATTTTCTCGCTCCTTGAGTGTGTGCTGAGCTCAAGGTGGACACAATAGGAATCTTCCAAAGTGTTGCTGAGGTTTTTAATCTCTTTGGAACTACATACGAATCTCCTATGCTTGGGTTTGCATCACGTGTTGTTAAATATCATTTCAGATATTTGCAGAATAATATTAATAATGACAATGAAAGCTAACGCTTCTGAAGCACTTCCTTTGCACCTGGCAGAGTTAATAGTTCCTACCTCATAGGATGTTGAGGAGATTAAATGAATTCACATGTATAAAGAGTCCAGAGTAATGCCTGGCACAAGATAAGAGTACGTTACAAGAGTGGCTGTGATGATGATGACGTTGATGATCAGGGGATGATGGATGACTCCTTTTGTTGCGGTGTTTTGTTATTTGTGACTTTCTTTCCCTCTGATCTCCTTATATCCATGTTTCTGTGTATCCCTGCCTCCACTTTTTTCTCCACCGAGGTCACAAACTCAGCCACCACCTGGGGCCAGGCAGGAAGTATAAATGAGGGAAGCTGACTGTGTGTGGGCCAAGGAAAACCGCAGGGTGCCCCCGGGGTGGCCACTCAGCACCTGCTGATGCTGGCTTATGGCCACATGGGAATGCAGGCGTGATGTTGACTGATACTGTGGCCTTTTCCAGAGAAACTTGCCATCTCCTGACCTTTTAATGCTCGTAATCCATTCAAACAAACAAACAAGCAAACAAAAAAGTCCAAATTCTACGAGACAGGCCAGATGTGTCTGCAGCCTGCACGTTGTTCAAGAACCCTCTATGGGTGGCCAGGGCAGAGATCCTAAGAAACTGCTATGAATTTCACTCTGTAACCAGAGGAGCCAGGAAGCGGTTCATGAAAGTTTCCTTTTATGAAACAGAAATGAGAAGGCTCTTTCCTCTCCTTTCAGAAAGAAACCACAGCTTTCCTCTTTAAGAAGGAAATCTGCTTTTAATCAGCAATTATGCAGCTGAATTTGTCAAGCTAGGAGAATGGAGTCCAGACTCAGTTTTGAAATGAGTTTTGAAAGAAAAATAAATCTTGGGGCCCCCAAAATGACTAAGCTAAAGGGAAAAGTCCAACTGGGAACTGCTTAGAGCCAGCCAGATTCCCATTCTATTCAAATCCACTCTCTACTCACTGAAAAATGACTAAGCTAAAGGGAAAAGTCCAACTGGGAACTGCTTAGAGCCAGCCAGATTCCCATTCTATTCAAATCCACTCTCTACTCACTGAGATAAATGCATATCTGGCCGGGGTGCGGTAGCTCACGCCTGTAATCCCAGCACTTTGGGAGGCCGAGGCAGGTGGATCATGAGGTCAGGAGATCGAGACCATCCTGGCTAACATGGTGAAACCCTGTCTCTACTAAAAATACAAAAAAAATTAGCTGGGCGTGGTGGCAGGCGCCTGTAGTCCCAGCTACTCGGGAGGCTGAGGCAGGAGAATCGATTGAACCCGGGAGGTGGAGGTTGCCGTGAGCCGAGATCACGCCACTGCACTCCAGCCTGGGTGACAGAGCAAGTTTCCGTCTCAAATAATAATAATAATAAATAAATGCATATCTGATTGCCTCCTTTGGAGAGGCTAATCAGAAACTCAAAAGAGCCGGGCGCGGTGGCTCAAGCCTGTAATCCCAGCACTTTGGGAGGCCGAGACGGGCGGATCAGGAGGTCAGGAGATCGAGACCATCCTGGCTAACACAGTGAAACCCCGTCTCTACTAAAAATACAAAAAAAAATTAGCCGGGCGAGGTGGCGGGCGCCTGTAGTCCCAGCTACTCGGAGGCTGAGGCGGGAGAATGGCGTGAACCCGGGAGGCGGAGCTTCAGTGAGCAGAGATCGCGCCACTGCACTCCAGCCTGGGAGACACAGCGAGACTCCGTCTCAAAAAAAAAAAAAAAAAAAGAAACTCAAAAGAATGCAACCGTTTGTCTCTTATCTACCTTTGACCTGGAAGCCCCCTCCCCACTCGAGTTGTCCCACCTTTCCAGACCAAACCGATGTTCATTTTACATATGTTGATTGATGTCTCATGTCTTCCTAAAATGTACAAAACCAAATTGTGCTCTGCTGACCTTGGGAACACGTCGTCAGAACCTCCTGAGGCTGTGTCATGGGCGCACGTCATCAACCTTGCCAAAATGAACTTTCTAAAAAATCCGAGACCTGTCTCATCGTTTCAGGATTCACAAGTTCTCTGGACTGTATTTTCTCACTGCTTGAGTTCGTGCTGAGCTCAAGGTGGAGACAATAAGAATCTTCCAAAGTGTTGCTGAGATGTTTAATCTATTTGGAACTACATACAAATCTCCTGTGCTTGGGTTTGCATCACGTGTTGTTAAATATCACTTCAGATATTTGCAGAATAATATTAGTAATTACAATGAAAGCTAATGCTTCTGAAGCACTTCCTTTGCACCTGGCAGAGTTCTAACTGCCTTGTATGTACTAATTCATTTAATCCTTCTAACATTCTATGAGACAAGTACTGTAACTATCCCCATTTCACACATGAGAAATTGAGGCACACAGACAGTACAATTTGCCTAAGGCTGCCTGGCTCGTGAATGGCAGAGCAGAGATTTGAACTATGACGGTGTGCCTTCCAGAGTCTGTCTCCTAATCAGTGTAAAACACAATGCCGATTTCAAAACGGTTTCTGTTACTGTAAATAAGTTGTTCATTAAGAGCATGAATTTTTCTGTCCTTGGAACATTTGTCCTCAATAAATGGTTTTGTTTTGTTTTGTTTTGTTTTTTGAGACAGAGTCTCACTCTGTTGCCCAGGCTAGAGTGCAGTGGCATGATCTCGGCTCACTGCAAGCTCCACCTCCTGGGTTCACGTCATTCTCCTGCCTCAGCCTCCCAAGTAGCTGGGACCACAGGTGCCCGCCACCAAACCCAACTAATTTTTTGTATTTTTAGTAGAGATGGGGTTTCACCATGTCAGCCAGGCTGGTCTCGATCTCCTGACCTCGTGATCTGCCCGACTCGGCTTCCCAAAGTGCTGGGATTACAGGCGTGAGCCACCGTGCCTGACCAGTCCTCAGTGAATGTTTACTGATCAACTACTATGTGCCAGGCATCGTCCTTGGCATTGGGGATACAATGGTGACCTTGAGAGGGTCATGTTTTGTTCCTCATGGAGCTTACGGTCTAGGAGAGGCAGGCACAATAAACGAGCAAATCACTGAATATGCCGCAATTTTTGAGTACACAGAATAATGCCCCCTCTCCAAGGATGTCCATGTCCCAATCCCCAGAACCCGTGCATATGTGACCTCACGTGGCAGAAGAGACTTTGCAGATGTGATTAAGTGGAGGATCTGGAGATGGAGAGATGATCCTGGGTTACCTGAGGGGGCTCCAGGTGATCACAAAAATCACCTTGATCACCCATACGAGGGAGACAGAAGAGTCAGTCAGAGAAGGAGGGTGAGTACACGAAGCAGAGGTCAGGATGATGCATGTGACCATTGGCTTTGAAGATGGAGGATGTGGCCGCCAGCCAAGGCATGCAGGTGACATCTTAAAGCTGGAAACAAGGGGGAAACAGAGCCTCCTCTGAAGCTTCCAGAAGGAATCAGTTCTACTGACACTTTGACTTTAGCCCACTTTAGACACTTTGGACTTATGACCTCTGGAATTGTAAGAGAACGCATCTCTTTTGTTTTAAGCCACTAAGTGTGTGATAATTACTACAGCAGCAATGGGAAATGAATACAGACTTATATACTTGATAACAACAAAATCAGGGTAAAAAGGCGGAGCCATTCTAGACAGGGGGTCAGGAGGGAACATTTAAGAAGAAACCTGGACCAGGTGCAGTGCTTCACGCCTGTAATCCCAGCACTTTGGGAGGCTGAGGCAGCCACATCACTTAAGCTCAGGAGTTCAAGACCAACCTAAGCAACTAGTGAGACTCTGTTTCTATAAAAATAAATAAGAATAGGCCGGGCGCGGTGGCTCAAGCCTGTAATCCCAGCACTTTGGGAGGCCGAGACGGGTGGATCACGAGGTCAGGAGATCGAGACCATCCTGGCTAATACGGTGAAACCCCGTCTCTACTAAAAAATACAAAAAACTAGCCGGGCGAGGTGGTGGGCACCTGTAGTCCCAGCTACTCGGGAGGCTGAGGCAGGAGAATGGCGTAAACCCGGGAGGCGGAGCTTGCAGTGAGCTGAGATCCGGCCACTGCACTCCAGCCTGGGCGACAGAGCGAGACTCCGTCTCAAAAAAATAAATAAATAAATAAATAAGAATAATAAAAAATAAATTAATTAAAAAGGAAAAAGAAACAGGTAAAATTAATCGTAGTAACATATTAAACTTGATATATCCAAACTTGTCATTTCCACGTCGCCAATGTAAAAAAATCAGTAAGAGAATTTACATTCTTTATTCCACACCAGTTCTTCGAAATCCAGGGTATATATTTACGCACACAGCACACCGCAATTTGGATGCTAAGTTTTTTTCAGAAATATTTGATCTGCATTCAGAGCCCAGAAAGTTTAGAGTTAAAAAAGATGATTCGCGCACCCAGGTTGTTCCAAACGTACTTAGTTAAAACTCTCCCAGTAACTGCAACAAGTGTCGGTGTTTACATTTAAATTAATTAAAACTAAATAAGGCCAGGCACAGTGGCTCATGCCTGTAATCCCAGCACTGTGGGAGGCCAAGGTGGGCAGATCATTTGAGGTCAGGAGTTCGAGATCAGCCTGGCCAATATGGCGAAACCCTGTCTCTACTAAAAGTTAGCCGGGCGTGGTTGGTGTGTGCCTGTATTCCCAGCTACTCGGGAGGCTGAGGTAGGAGAATCTCTTGAATCCAGCAGGTGGAGGTTGCAGTGAGCCAAGATCACACCACTGCACTCTAACCTGGGCGACAGAGGAAGACTCCATCTCAAAAAAAAAAAAAAAAAAAAAAAAACCTCAATAAAATTTAAAAGCCAGTCCTTTGACGACACCTGCCCACTATGGCCTGCACAATCAGATCTTAATTTATTTCAGTCTGCTCCAGGTCCACTGCCCCGTCCCCATCTGCCTGGCAAGAAATGTCACAGCTACTTTGGGATCCCACCATCCTCCATCCTCCATAGAGTGACGTCTGATGACTCAGCTTGGTTGGTGCTAGAAAGATGGGGGATGCCTAGGCCTTTGGTCAATGAGGTCACTATAATAACTTCTGCTCCTTTGGCTTTTGTGGGGTTTTGGGGTAATTTTTTTTTTTCTTGTGAGTGTGTATGTGAGAGACAGAGTCTCACTCTGTCGCCAGGCTGGAGTGCAGTGGCACGATCTCGGCTCACTGCAATCTCCACCTCCCAGGTTCAAGTGATTCCCCTGCCTCAGCCTCCCAAGTAGCTGAGATTACAGGTGTGCGCCACCACGCCCGGCTAATTTTTTGTGTTTTTAATAGAGACAGGGTTTTGACATGTTGACCAGGCTGGTCTCAAACTCCTGACCTCAGGTGATCCGTCTGCCTCGGCCTCCCAAAGTGCTGGGGTTACAGGCGTGAACCACCACGCCCAGCTTTGTTTGTCTGTTTTTGGTCTCACAGGCTGGAGTGTAGTGGTGTGATCTTGGCTCACTGCAGCCTTGAACTCCTAGGCTCAAGTGATCCCCCTCCTGGCTTAGCCTCTCGAGTTGCTGGTACTACAGGTGTGTGGCGCTATGCCTGGCTAATTTTTTTTTATTCTTAGTAGTGACGGGGTCTTGCTATGTTGCCTAGGCCAGCCTTGAACTCCTGAGCTCAAGTGATCCGTCTGCTTCAGCCTCCCAAAGTGCTGGGATTACCGGCGTGAACCACTATGCCCAGCCCTCCTTTACTATTTACTGGGGTTCTTCTACTCGCTGCTGCAGAGAGGCTGGGAGATGCTCCCCAGAGTGGTCCCCCCAGCCCACAGCCATCCTCCCATCTTGCTGGCAAACAGGCTGTGTTCTCTCTGTCTTCCCGCACCTCCCTCACGCTGGAGTGAGCTCCATCTCTCCTTCTCCCAAAGTCCCTCTCTCCATCCTCCCCACTTCTGGAGGGGACCCCAGGATTGCACCACTCAGTCCCAACCTCTCTCTTCCGAAACAGGAGGAGGAAAAGGAGTCACTCACACCAGGACCTGTGAGTTCTCTTCCTACTGAATGTCCCATTGTCCATACTAAGGAAAGAAAAGAGTTTTCTTGTGTAATATAATCTACCCCAAGGTAGCCTTATGTTATTGAATAAAAGGCAAGGATGGGCCGGGCGTGGTGGCGTGTGCCTGTAATCCCCACTATTCGGGAGGTTGAGGCAGGGGAATTGCTTGAAGCAAGGAGGTGGAGGTTGCAGTGAGCCGAGGTCACGCCACTGCACTCCAGCCTGGGCGACAGAGCGAGACTCCATCTCAAAAAAAAAAAAAAAAAAAAAAAAAGCAAGGGTGATGCCTTCCTTCCACCCTTGAGGTTTGTTCAGATCCAGCCTACAGGAGTTCCCTGAGGTTACCGAGGAAAACTCAGGGGTCAGGTCCCTAAGGGCTGCACTGGGCACCCCAGCAGAGACGGCCAGGGCTGCCTTGGGGCCTTAGTGCAGCAACTCCACTGCAGCCAGAGATTCATGCCTCTTCTGGCTCAGCCAGCCCTCAGGGGGATGGGAGGCAGAAGGGGCTTGTTCTTCCAGTTACACAGTAAGAGTGGGCTCTCTGGGAGGGCCGGTGGCCCCGTCTGCTGCCGCATTCCCTCCCCTCCCCAGCAATTCTCCCTGGCTTCTCTGGCTGAGACTGCATCTCATCTGCAGGTGGGGGTGAACTCAGATGACTCAGGTGACAAACAGTGGGCCAGGGTGGGCCCCCATGACCTGTGTATCTTCAGGAAGGCACACCTGTCCTTCAGCTTCAGCTTCGGTTTCCTGACTTACAGAGAGAGGTGGCATACAGAGAGTTCAAGATATGGGCCGGGCGCGGTGGCTCAAGCCTGTAATCCCAGCACTTTGGGAGGCCGAGACGGGCGGATTACGAGGTCAGGAGATCGAGACCATCCTGGCTAACCCGGTGAAACCCCGTCTCTACTAAAAAAATACAAAAAACTAGCCGGGCGAGGTGGCGGGCGCCTGTAGTCCCAGCTACTCGGGAGGCTGAGGCAGGAGAATGGCGTAAACCCGGGAGGCGGAGCTTGCAGTGAGCTGAGATCCGGCCACTGCACTCCAGCCTGGGCGACAGAGCGAGACTCCGTCTCAAAAAAAAAAAAAAAAAAAAAAAAAAAAAGATATGGGCTCTGGGATCAGGCAGCCTAGGTACATGGCTGCTTTGCTGTGTGACCTCCAATAAGTAGCTTGACTTCTCTGTGCCTTCATTTCCTCTTTCATCACATTGGGAATAAAGATGAGTACTTCAGGGAGTTATGAAAATTAAAACGAGTTAACTTGTATAAAACTATTACCATGACAACTAGAAGAGAGGTGATATATAAATGTTAGATATTTTATCATTATTATTATTATTTGTTTGTTTGTTTTCTGAGCTGGAGTGTCACTCTTGTTGCCTAGGCTGGAGTGCAATGGCACGATCTCCGCTCACTGCAACCTCTGCCTCCCAGGTTCAATTAACTCTCCTGCCTCAGCCTCCAAAGTAGCTGGGATTACAGGCACCCACCACCACACCCAGGTAATTTTCGTATTTTTAGTAGAGATGGGGTTTTGCCATGTTGGCCAGGCTGGTCTCAAACTCCTGATCTCAGGTGATCCACCCACCTCGACCTCCCAAAGTGCTGGGATAGCAGGCGAGAGCCACTGCGCCCGTCCCGATATTTTATTATTTTTAAAATGATTATTATTCCTAGTTCCTGAAATGTCTCTCTTTCAGTGTCTTCCTCTCTTTTTGGCCACATCTCTCAATGTGTTCCCAGCTCTCTCCTATTCTCCATCTACCTGCCTCTGTCGGTTCTTCTCTTTTGGCCTCAGTCTTTCTGTGACTGAGGTAAACTACTTACCCCTCTGTGCCTCAGTTTCCTCATCTGTCAAACAAAGCTCATAGCAGCATCTACTTATATTTTTTTGAGGAATACATGTGTTATTGCATTTAAAATACTTAAAAGAGGGCCAGACATATGGTAAGTCCTTGACCTCCTTACAATTAATTTAACATATTCTAAAGGTTAATTAATAGTAAGCTACCATTATTGTCTGTTGTTATTTTCTCTCTCTATATCAGCCTTTGTCTCTTCCTCTCCTGTCTGTCTCTCTGTCTTTTTATCTCCCTTTATCCATCCACTCAACACATCTGCAGTGAATAGCTCTCATCAGTGAACACAGCAGACACCAGCCCTGTCCCCAAGGGGCTCCCACACTAGTGAAAGAAACAGCTACTAGAAAAACAAAACACACAAGCTGGGTGTGGTGGCTCTCACCTGTAATCCCAGCACTTTGGGAGGCCAAGGTGGGCGGATCACCTGAAGTCAGGCGTTTGAGACCAGCCTGGCCAACATGGTGAAATCCCATCTCTACTGAAAACACAGAAATTAGCCAGACTTGGTGGCGGGCACCTAAAATCCCAGTTACTCAGGAGGCTGAGGCAGGAGAATTGCTTGAACCCAGGGTGTGGAGGTTGCAGTGAGCTGAGATCGCACGCACCACTGTATTCCAGCCTGGGTAACACAGTGACTCTCCATCTCAAACAAACAAACAAGAAAAAGAAACACACAATGATACGTGTATACCTTGTACCAAATGCTGTAAAGGAGCGTGTAGGATGCTATAAGATGAAAAAACAAACAGGGGAGTGAAGACCCTGAATCAGACTGGGGAAGGGCTCAGGGAAGGCCTCTGAAGAAATAACATTTGAGTTGAGACAGAATGAAGACAGCGAAGGGAAAAGTGTTGGAAGCGCGTGGAAAACAAAGACGGAGCGACATGAGAGAAGACAGGTGGAAAGGGGAGACAGAAAGATGGACAGAGACGCACGTGTGGAGCCACAGACAGAGAGAGAAGGCGAGGTGAGACAGAGACAGGAGGAGAGAGAGACACACGGGCTGAGAGACACAGACAGAGATCGGAGGGTCACAGACAGAGGTCAGAGGGTCACAGACAGAGGTCGGAGGGTCACAGACAGAGGTCGGAGGGTCACAGACAGAGGTCAGAGGGAGAGCAAGAGAGACGGGGTCAGAGAGAGAAAGGGACAAGGACAGGGGAAAAGAGAGACAGAAACCTGCCAGAGCTTCCTATTCTGTGGCCCCAGCCTATGTCCTGTCCTGCCCAGAGTTATTTGGGGGTGCACAGGCCCAGGACAGAGTGGGGGGAGGGTCTCACTTGGGAAGTTTCCAGCCTGGCAGGTGAGAGAAACAGAGACAAGGTGGGGAGAGAGACAGAGATGGGACCAGAGAGACAGAAGAAAAGAGAGCCCGAGAGAAAGAGAGCCAGAGACACGCGGTGGGGTGTGGGGGAAAGAAGGAAAGAAGGAGAAAGAATGGATGTTAGAGAGACAGAGACGAGACCTAGGAGAGACGGAGAGACACAGAGACATTTCTGTCTCATCGCGGTCATCTGCGGGCACCGCCCCTCACTCGTGCCGGCGCTGCGGTCTACACCCACCCACTCCTTGGGTGATCTCATCCGGCCTCGTGGCTGTAAACGCCACCTCTCCCCTAATGAGTCCCCACTGTTTCTCGGCAGTCCTGACCGCGGTCTGCCCCTCCGCGCACCCTCCGCGGTCTACCGCACCCTCGCGCGCCCTACCCCCTTCCCGCACCTGTGCGTCTCCGCAAGATCCGTAGAGCGCAAGCCAAGGGACCAAGCCTCCACGCCGTCCTTGGCTCCTCTGCTCCCGACCCCCCACTTTTCATCCATCGGGCAGTAACTTGACTCCACATGCAGAGGGGACCCCGGGTCCATTCACCTCTCTTCTCCCTTGACCGGGTCGCCTCCCACCTGGGCCGTTGCCACCGCCCCCCGCCCCACCCCCACCATCACTCTCCACCCTGGAAGTTTTTAAAAAGTAAATAAGATGATGTCACTCCATCCTCGTGCTTAAAATCCATTGCACTTAAGTAAAACCCAAACTCCTTAACCCTGGTAGGTAAACAGGGCCACAGACAGAGAGACAGAGACAGACAAGGAGACAGGGGCCTGCAGGCCGACTGGGTTCCTGGTCTGCCCTCCTGCCCGCCCCGCCCTCCTCTGGCTGGAGTCAAGTTCTTCCCTGCACCCCACAACCTCCCCTGCTGCGTGGACCCTCCTCCTCCTCTCCACTGGGTTCTCAGCTTAAATGTTCCCCTTCTCTGACACTCCCCAACACAGCACAAAGACTCACCACCTCATATGCTGGTCTGCAGTTTTCCTTTATTATCTGTGCCCCCCGGTAGGACGCGATCCCCAGTGATGAGGGCTTTGATGGTTCCTCCTGTGGCCCCAGCACCTGCCGCAGAACTGGGAGTGTGGTAGGCGCTCAGCTGCTTTTCACTGAGCGAGGCTTTTTACTTCTCCCACTCACCGCAAGCCTACGATGCACCTGGCGCCCTGTGCCTTTCTCTGAATGACCTCTTTGAATCCACCTGGGAAATGGGGCACAATGGTCACTCTAGTTTTATGGTTGGAAAACAGGCTCACAGGGGTGCAGTCACTTGCCCAAGGTTCCAAAAATAGTGTGTGATGTAAGCTGGATTCGAACCCGGGGTAATTTGCTGGAGAAGCACAGCAAGAGAGGGATAAAGGAGGGGAGAGAGAGAGATTTAATTTAGAAAGAGAAAGAACACGAGAGAGAATGGGAAAGAATGAGAGGAAATGAAAGAAAACACGAGAGAGAATGAGAGAAAGAAATAAGAGAAAGAGACAATGAGAGATACAGGTGAGAGAGAAGGATCTCATGAGAGAGAACAAGAACATGAAAAGTGATAGAATAAGAGAGAGAGAAAGAAAAGGGAGAGTGGAGTCTAGGATCTGGGGAGGGGTCTCCTCGCTGGGCCCCGGGCCCCTGGCGCCTGCCGCCAGCCCCACCTGGGCCCCCAACCACTGCCTGGTCAGAGTTGAGGCAGCCTGAGAGAGTTGAGCTGGAAGCTCACAGCACCTGACCCCTGGAATGCATCCCCTGGGGGGCAGGCCAGCCCAGACAGAGGACGCTTATAAGCCCCAAGGAGGCCCCTGCGGGAGGCAGCAGGCTGGAGCTCAGCCCAGCAGCGGAATCCAGGAGCCCAGAGGTGGCCAGGTAAGAGGCCTGGTGGTTCCCCACTAAAAGCCTGCAGTCTTCGTGATCCGAGTCTCCCTCCAGCTCCATGTCGCTGGATTCTCAGCCTCTGTGCCTCCTATCTCCACATCTCTCCAGATAGATCCCTCACTGTCTCTAGTTAGGAGTCTATCTCTTTCTCTCTCTCTCTCTGGGTATCCCTTAGCCTCTCTGTCTCTCTGAATCTATATCTCCGTGTCTAACTCTCAGACTGTCTCTGAGGGTATCTCTCAAACACTGTGTCTCCGGCTCTGATTCTCTGTGTGTCTTCCCTCTGTGCTTGTTCGTGGATGGCTGGACACCATCTCTCCCCACTCGTAGACAGCTAGATGCTCTCTCTAGACTTTCCTTTCTACCTAGTTCTCTGTCTCTCTCTCTCTTTTCCCATCTCTCTCTCTCTTTTTCTCTTTCAGCCTCTAAATCTGTCTCTCTAGGTTCTGGGTCCACGGATGGGAGTGGGGGTAGATGGTCTAGACTCTAGCCTACGTAACAACATCCCAGAGGGAAGAAAGCGAGGGAGAAAGAGAGAGATGGAGAGACTTGGACTGAAGACCCCCAGATAGGGCTAAGTCTCAGTCCTCATCCCCAGGTGCTGACGTGATGACCACAGCAGGAAGCCCCTGGGGCTGGCTCCTGGGGTACCTCATCCTCGGTGCCACAGGTATCTGAGTATGCATGTGTGTGTGACTGTGCTTGGGGCCACAGTGTTTGTTGATGTTCGGGCGTGATTCAGCGTCCTCCTGCTCGTGACTGCAAAGCTGGCTGTGAGACGATACCATGTGATCCGCCCCCCATGGCTGTCCCCCTGAATTGTGTGTGGCAGTGTGCCTGGGTGTGTGGTTGGACCTGTGAGACACTGACAGTTTGTGCCTCTGAATATCTGGTGGAGTGACAACACTGTCATGATGATGTAGGGACAGGGGAAGCCGAGGGTGCAGGAGATTGTGCTTCCTGGGGACTAATCCATTGCTGGGAATCTGTGCCTACTTCCTGGGTCTTCAGTCCTGAGATCCCCCTCTCCCATCCCCAAGGAACTCACCTCACAGGACTCTATAATGATGTTTTGGTGTGAATGGGCTTGTGGCTGGGTGTGACTGTGAGTAAGGCTGGGAGAGGATAGGACTGACTCGGTGCAGGACTCTGAGCATCAGTCTGTGCAGACAAGTGACCCGATCTTTGCTCCCAGCAATAACTCCACCCCCTGAGCTTTAATCCACGCCAAACGACCCGATCCTACTGCTATGAGCCTAGACTCCCCTGCTGAACCCCTGACAGTGGCTTTGCACCGCGATGGCACCAGTATCACCTCCAGAGCCCACCCCAGAGCCCTGACTCCGCCCCAGGAGCCCTGACTGCGGCCCAGAAGCCCTGATCCCACCTTCTGAGACTGCCCCTATCCATAACCCGGCTCTTGAAGCCCTGACGGCGCCCCTGCGCTGTAACCCCAACCCTAGGAGCACTAATCCCGACTTCTCAGCCCACCCCCATGTCCTGACTCCCCTCCCAGAAGCCCTGACTACCCTGAAACCCTGACCAGGCTCCCGCACCGTGATCACCGCCCCTGGGAGCCCTAGGCCAATACCCTGGACCAGCCCTTGAAGCTCTGATCATGCCCCCTGCACCATAACCCCACCCCCAGAAGCCCTGGGTCCGCCCCCTGGGCTCATCCCCAGCCCTGACTCGGCCCGCAAGAGTCCTGACTGCTCCTGAAGCCCTGACCGCGCCCCTGCTCAGTAACCCCACCCCCAAAAGCCCTGGGCCCACCTCCTGAGCCCGCTCCCAGCCCTGACTCCACCCCGAGGAGCCCTGACTGCTCCTGAACCTCTGACCACGCCCCTGCTCGGTAAGCCCACCCCCAGGAGTCCTGGGCCCGCCTCCTAGGCCCGTCCCCAGCCCTGACTCCGCCCTCAGGATCGCTCGTCTCTGGTAGCAGCAGTCGAATCATAAACGGCGAGGACTGCATCCCGCACTCGCAGCCCTGGCAGGCGGCACTGATCATGGAAAACGAATTGTTCTGCTCGGGCGTCCTGGTGCATCCGCAGTGGGTGCTGTCAGCCGCACACTGTTTCCAGAAGTGAGTGCAGAGGTAGGGCGAGTGGGCAGGGCCTGGGTCCGGGGGCAGGGCCTGGATGTTACTTTGGCTGAAGGCAGGGGCCTATCAGGTTCATCCTGGGGTGCTCCGGGGGAAACAGCGGTGAAGGCTCTGGGAGGAGGACGGAATTAGCCTGGATCCGGGGAGCCCAGAGGGAAGGGCTGGGAGGCGGGAACCTTGCTTTGGAAGGACTCAGAGAGCCCTGGGTTGAAATCTCAGCACAGTGCTGAGTCTCTAGTGAACTAAGGCAAGTTCCTGTCCCTGAATTTTTGTGAATGAGGATCTGAGACCATGGTTAAGTAGCCCTTAGGGTGTTTAGCGAAGAGGGTGGGGTTGGGGTTAGGGAATGGGGATGTGAACGGGGTTGAAGATGAGAATGGAGATAAGGATACAGTTGCCACAAAACTGACCTGCCGTCCGTGGCCCTCAGGTCCTACACCATCGGGCTGGGCCTGCACAGTCTTGAGGCCGACCAAGAGCCAGGCAGCCGGATGGTGGAGGCCAGCTACTCGGTGCAGCACCCAGAGTACAACAGACCCTTGCTCGCCAACGACCTCATGCTCATCAAGTTGGACGAACCTGTGTCCGAGTCTGCCACCATCCGGAACATCAGCCTTGCTTCGCGGTGCCCTACCGCGGGGGACTCTTGCCTCGTTTCTGGCTGGGGTCTGCTGGCGAACGGTGAGCTCGGGGGTGTGTGTCTGCCTTCTTCAAGGGGTCCTCTGCCCAGTCGCGGGGGCTGACCCAGAGCTCTGCGTCCCAGGCAGAACGCCCACCGTGCTGCAGTGCGTGAACTTGTCGGTGGTGTCTGAGGAGGTCTGCAGTGAGCTCTATGACCCGCTGTACCATCCCAGCATGTTCTGCGCCGGTGGAGGGCAAGACCGGAAGGACTCCTGCTACGTGAGAGACGGGAAAGAGGAGGGCAGGCGACTCAGGGAAGGGTGCAGAAGCGGGAGACAGAGATACACAGGGCTGCATGGAGAGATGCAGAGATGGAGAGACACACAGGGAGACAGTGACAACTGGAGAGAGAAACTGGGAGAAACAGAGAAATAAACATAGGAATAAAGAGAAGCAAAGGAAGAGAAAAACAGAAATAGACACACGGGGAGGCAGAAACACACACACATAGAAATGCGATTGACCTCCCAACAGCATGGGGTCTGGGGGCGCTGACGTCCACCCAACAGAAAATCCTTGTATAACTTTTGACTCCCCAAAAATGTGACTAGAAATAGCCTACTGAAGGCCGGGCGCGGTGGCTCACGCCTGTAATCCCAGCACTTTGGGAGGCCGAGGTGGGCAGATCACGAGGTCAGGAGATCAAGACCATCCTGGCTAACACGGTGAAACCCCGTCTCTACTAAAAATGCAAAAAATTAACCAGGCGTGGTGGCGGGTGCCTGTAGTCCCAGCTACTCCAGAGGCTGAGGCAGGAGAATGGCATGAACCCGGGAGGCAGAGCTTGCAGTGAGCCAAGATCCCGCCACTGCACTCCAGCCTGGGTGACAGAGCCAGACTCCATTTCAAAAAAAAAAAAAAGCTTACTGTTGATGGGGAGCCTTACCAATAACATAAATGGTCAATTTATGCATATGTTTTATGCATTCATGATATACCTTTGTTGGAATTTTTTTATATTTCCAAGCTGCACAGTTCATCTGTGAATTTTTTTAAATTGTTGCAACTCTCCTAAAATGTTTCTAATATATTTATTGAAAAAAATCCAAGTGGACTTGTGCAGTTCAAACCAGAGTTGTTCAAGGGTCAACTGTGTACCCAGAGGCAAACAGTGACACAGACTCACAGAGACGAAACACGAAGAGAAACAGGAAAAATCAAGATTGTACAAAGAAGCTGGGTACGGTGGCTCACGCCTGTAATCCCAGCACTTTGGAAGGCGAGGCAGGCAGATCACTTGAGGGAAGGAGTTCAAGACCAACCTGGCCAACATGGTGATATCCCGTCTCTACTAAAAATACAAAAGTTAGCTGGGTGTGGTGGCAGGCGCCCGTAATTCCAGCTACTTGGGAGGCTGAGGCAGGAGAATCACTTGAATATGGGAGGCAGAGGTTGCAGTGAGTCAAGATCGCACCGCTACACTCCAGCCTGGGCAACAGAGTGAGACTGTGTCTCAAAAAAAAAGACTTTACAAAGAGATGCAGAAACACTGAGACAGACAAACAAGCCACGAAGGAGACAAAGAAGGAGAGACAGAAACAGACAGACAACAAGCCCAAGAGAAGCCGCCAGCATTCAGGACATAGGACATCGGGACGCAGGATTAGATGAGGTCAGGGATCTGGAATGGGACTTCCAACAGATATGTTGCTGGGCTATGTTGTTGTTGATGATGGTTCTGTCTTTGTTTCTCAGTCTCATTTAGTTCCTCTCTGATCCCACATCCATTTCCACCTCTCTGTGTTTCGGATTCTGACTCTCCCTCTCTTCACAACAGGGTGACTCTGGGGGGCCCCTGATCTGCAACGGGTACTTGCAGGGCCTTGTGTCTTTCGGACAAGGCCAGTGTGGCCAAGTTGGCGTGCCAAGCGTCTACACCAACCTCTGCAAATTCACTGAGTGGATAGAGAAAACCGTCCAGGCCAGTTAACCATGGGTACTGGGAACCCATGAAATTGACCCCCAAATACATCCTGCGGAAGAAATTCAGGAATCTCTGTTCCCAGCCCCTCCTCCCTCAGGCCCAGGAGTCCAGGCCACCAGCCCCTCCTCCCTCAGACCCAGGGATCCAGGCCACCAGCCCCTCCTCCCTCAGACCCAGGAGTCCAGGCCACCAGCCCCTCCTCCCTCAGACCCAGGAGTCCAGCCCCTCCTCCCTCAGAGCCAGAAGTCCAGGCCCCCAACCCCTCCTCCTTTAGACCCAGGAGTCCAGCCCCTTATCCCTCAGACCCAGTGCTCCAGACCCCCAACCCCTCCTCCCTCAGACTCAGAGGTCCAGGCACCCAAGCCCTCCTTCCCCAGACCCAGAGGTCCAGGCTCCAGGCCCTCCTCCCTCAGACCCAGCCTTCCAAAGCCACCTAGACTCTCCCTGTACACAGTGCCCCCTTGTGGCAAGATGTTGACCCAACCTTACCAGTGTTAGAGTTGGTTTTTCATTTTTTGTCCCTTTCCCCAGATCCAGAAATAAAGTCTAAGAGAAGCGCAGGTTCTGTTTGTAGTGTCCTCCTTGCTTCCCCTTCCATTCAAGAGATTCCAGCAAATGGCTTTTCCTCCATGGGTCTCAGTTTCCCTATCTGGGAAATGGGAGCTTTGACCAGGAGGGCCACAGGGTTTCAGAGGGAGGGGCCATTCCCTGGGTAGTTAAGAGAAACCAGTGCCATGGCTGTTGTCCAGTTTCTGAAAAGTCAAGTCAGCAAATGGTAACTGTAGAGATTTTCTTGCTTAGTTTAACGATTCAGCTTCAGTTGATCTATATTTGTTTTTGTCTTCTTAACTGCATTTCAAGAATTTTTAACTTGCATCTGTCTCAGGACTTGGCTGCTGCAGCTGGAGGCTGGTGGGAAGAATCGTGGAGAGGGTTACTGTGAGTGACAGCTACAGAGACCAAGGAGCAGAAAGAGGGGAGGTTGAGGGCCAGAATGGGGCAACTGAGGGGCAAGGAGATGGGAGACTGGATAAGTATATAGATAATTTGAACAATACAATTAACACATTCTATTTAATGGTCAGATATGGAAAGTTGCACCCAGTACCTGAAAAATATAGAATCATTTCAAAAGACATACAGCTACCAGAATGGCTAAAATTGAAAAGAATAACAGCATCAAGTCTCGGTTATATCTACAGCAGCTGTAACTCTCCTACAATGCTGGGGGTAGGGGGTAAAATGGTACAACCACTTTGGAAAACAACTTGGTAAATTCTTAGAAAGATAGGCATACATCCACATGATCGCTAGCAATTCTACTCATAGTATTTATGTAATAGCCATAAAAAGACTTCCCTAAGAAGAATGTTTATAGTAGTTTTATTCATAATAATGAAATTGGAAATGAAGCAAGTGTCTATCAGTAAGTGAGTGGATAAGCAAACTGTGATATATCCATACCATGGATTGCTACTCCGCACCAAAAAGAAATAAACTATTGATATAAGCAACAACATACATGTATCTCAAAATCATTATTCTGGCTGAGCGCGGTGGCTCAAGCCTGTAATCCCAGCACTTCGGGAGGCCAAGACGGGCGGATCACAAGGTCAGGAGATCGAGACCATCCTGGCTAACATGGTGAAACCCCGTCTCTACTAAAAAATACAAAACAACTAACCGGGCGGGGTGGTGGGCACCTGTAGTCCCAGCTACTCGGGAGGCTGAGGCAGGAGAATGGCGTAAACCCGGAGGCGGAGCTTGCAGTGAGCCGAGATCACGCCACTGCACTCCAGCCTGGGCGACAGAGTGAGACTCTGTCTCAAAAAAAAAAATCATTATTCTGAGTGAAAGAAGCTAGACACAAAATATGATACACTGTATGATTACATTTATATGAAATTCTAGAACAGGCAAAATTAATCAATGTTGCCTGGCTGCTGGGATGGGAGAGTGGAGTAGGTATAGAAACAGATTTGGGTCAGGTGCGGTGGCTCACCTGTAATCCCAGCACTTTGGGAGGACAAGGTGGGCAGATCACTTGAGGTCAGGAGTTCAAGACCAGCCTGGCCAACATGGTGAAACCCTGTCTCTACTAAAAATACAAAAATTAGCCAGGCATGGTTGCAGGTGCCTGTAATCCCAGCTACTCGGGAGGCTGAGGCAGGAGAATCACTTGAACCTAGGGGGTGGAGGTTGCAGTGAGCCAAGATCACACCACTGCACTCCAGCCTGGGTGACAGAGCAAGACTCTATCTCAAAAAAAAAAAAAAAAAAAAAAAAAAAAAAAAATTTAGATGGATGTGTTGGTGAGTGCCTGTAATTCCAGCTACTCTGGAGGCTGAGGCAGGAGGCTTGCTTGAACCCAGGAGGCAGAGGTTGCAGTGAGCCGAGATCACACCACTGCACTGCAGTCTGGGCAAAAGAGTGAGACTCCGTCTCAAAAACAAAAACAGAAACAAAACAGATTGGGAAGAAGCGTAAAAGAACTTTCTCGGGTGATGGAAATTTTCCGTAACTTTACAGGAGTGAGGATTACATGAGTGTATGCATTTGCCAAAACTCATTGAATTGTAATGCCACACTGTGCATACCTCAATAAAAACTTCACCTCAGTTTAAAAACCACACACAGCATTTACAACCATGAACCTGTTACTGAGGTACGAAGCAAGTCTCAACACATTTCCAAGTTGGAATATATAGAGTATGTTGTCTGACCACAGTGTAATTAAGCTAGAAATCATAATAACCAGAAAATCTTCATGTGTTTTCAAAATGGTCTTAGGGAGTGCAAGTGCAGGTTTCTTACAGGGATCTGTTGTGTGGTGGTGAACTCTGGGCTTTTTACTGTATCCATCACCCAAGTAGTGTGCACTGTACCCAGTAGGTCATTTTTCCTCCGTCACCTCACCCCCCTCTCATGCTTCCACCTTCTGGAGTCTCCAGTGTCTATTATTTCACTCTATGCCTGTTTGTACCCACTGTTTAGCTCCCATTTATAAGACAGAACATGTGGCATTTGACTGGCTGTTTCTGAGTTATCTCATCTGCCACCACACCCGGTTAATTTTTTGTGTTTTTAATAGAAATAGGGTTTCACCATGTTGGCCAGGCTAGTCTTGAACTCCTGACCTCAGGTGATCCACTCGCCTCTCCCTCCCAAAGTGCTAGGATTACGGGCGTGAACCACTGCACCTGGCCAAGATATGCATATCTAATGCCCAGAAATTTCACTCCTGAGTATACGCACTAAAGAAACTTATGCAGGCCGGGCCCGGTGGCTCACGCCTGTAATCCAGCACTTTGGGAGGCCGAGGTGTGCGAATCACGAGGTCAGGAGATCGCGACCATCCTGGCTAACACAGTGAAACCCCATCTCTACTAAAAAAATGCAAAAAAATTAGCTGGGCATGGTGGCGGGCGCCTGTGGTCCCAGCTACTCGGGAGGCTGAGGCAGGAGAATGGTGTGAACCCAGGAGGCGGAGCTTGCAGTGAGCTGAGATCGAGCCACGGCACAGCCTGGGTGACAGAGCGAGACTCCGTCTCAAAAAAAAAAAAAAAAAAGAAACTTACGCATATCTGCAATATATATGATATATATAGTGATTTAGACTCTATATATGTGCGTCTATATATATGTTCATGGAAACATTTTTTTTTATAACAGCATCTAACTGGAAACAACCAACCCAACAGGCAAAACCAGTAAATTGGATAAGTAATTTGTGACATATTCATAACAATAAATATTCAGTCATAAAAAGGAATAAAATACTGAACATGGATGAACTTTGAAAACATGAGGCTAAGCGAAATAATTCAGCCACAAAGGGCTGAATTATTCCATTCAACGTTTTGCGGCTGAATTATGCTTCCGTTTATATGAAATACAGAATAGGTAAATCTATAGAGACAGAAAGCAGGTTAGTAATTGCCAGGAGCTGGGGATCAGGGGGAGTGGGGGGTGATCGCTAATGTGTACAAGGCTTCCTTTCGGGGTAATAAAAATGTTCTGGATTAATAGTGGTGGTGGTTGTACATCGTGAATGTACTAAATGTCACTAACTGTAAATTTTATATTTTGTGTACCTAACCACAATAAAAAAGAATGAAAATATGTTTTCATAACACTATTAACCTATTTATACAATTTCTACACATAGAAATCTAAACCTAGCCCACTGTGGGAGGCCAAGGTGGGCAGATCACCTGAGGTCAGGAGTTCGAGACCAACCTGGCCAACATGGCAAAACCCTGTCTCTACTAAAAAAACAAAAATTAGCCAGGCCTAGTGGCACACGCCTGTAATCCCAGGTACTCAAAAGGCTGAGGCAGGAGAATTACTGGAACCCAGGAAGTGGAGGTTGCAGTGGGCCAAGATGGTGCCACTGCACTCCAGCCTGGGCAACAGAGTAAGACTTCATCTCAAAAAAAAAAAAAGAAATTCACGGGGACCAGGCACTGCAGCACTTTGGAGACTGAGGCAAGAGGATTGCTTGAGGCCAGGAGTTTGAGACCAGACTGGGCAATATAGCAAGACTCTATCTCTACAAAAAAAATGTTTTTAATTAGCTGGGTATGGTAATGTGCACCTATAGCCTCAACTACTCAGGAGACTGAGGCATGAGAGTTGCTTGAGCCCAGGAGTTCTTGGCTGCAGTGAGCTATGATCACTCCAGTCTGGGTGACAGAGCGAGACTCTGTCTCTAAAAGAAAAAACATTCATGAGACCTCAGGGGATGAGTGGACAGTTCGTATGACCTTAGTGAATGGACGGACAGATCATTTTACTCATCTTAGGTTTACCTGGATAGACATGAACTTGATCAGTAATTGTGCCTCAGATGGTTCTACAAGCAGCCTGGAGGGGTTGCCTCTAATAACAAAATGGTGACACCTGGGCCCCTGCAGCACTCCTTGCTCTGAGGAAAAGACAGACAGTTCAGGTCAACTCCATAGGATGATGTCAGACCTCAGTTAGTTGGATAGAAACATGTCCAATCACAGGGAGCAGGCGGGAGGCCCCAGTGGTAGGAAGGGCAGGCCTCTCTCTGTGTTATACGGACAACTAGTCCCAACGACTTTTCATGATTATCCAGGCAATGTTTTATAAAGGTCAGGCGGGAGACTGGCAAGGCGTGTTTTCTGGTCACAACCCTGCTGACCAAAACAAGTTCAGACAGGACAAAATGTTAAAAAAGAAAAAAAAAAAAAAAACCCAGCAGGAATGACCAGATGAAGACAAAAGTGATCCCTATCTGCTCTCATTGCTCATTGGTATAGAACACCCTCACCAGTGCCATGACAGTTTACAAATGCCACGGCAATGACCCAAAAATTACTTCCCCTTTCCATGGCAATGACCCAGAAGTTAACTCCCCTTTTCATGGCAGTGACCTGGAAGTTACTGCTCCTTTCCATGCCGATGACCTGGAAGTTACTGCTCTTTTCCTAGAAAATTCTAAATAAACGACCCCTCAATTTTTGCATTTGTGCATTACTTAACTTCCATGTAATTGAAAGTGGATTTACATGAGTATAAACATAGTTGCCAAGAGCCCATAGATGGCTGACTCTGGGCACACTGCCTACGAGTTAGCCCTGCTTTGCAAGGAACAGCACCACTCCTAAGATTGCTGTCTCACACCACCAGCTCACCCTTGAATCCTTTCCTGGGTGAAGCCAAGAGCCCTCCCGGGCTAAACCCCAATTTCAGGGCTAAACTGTCCTGCAATGAAGTGACAGTCTTTTGTGATCTACATACAAAGACTCTTAACTCCAAAATGAAGATCTCAGTCACCAAATTCAGATTCTAGACTTTGAGCTTCATCTTCCTGGAAATCAGACTGGTGGTCCAAACTCCAGACATCAGACCGGTCTTTGGACTCTAGAACCAAGACTTCCATTTCTGGATTCCATTTTCCAGGTTTCAGTTTAATCAAAAGGAAATAAATTGCGCCTGCAGGCCAAATCCAGCTGCTGTGTCTTTTTGTAAATAACATTTGGTTGGAACATAGATTAATTCCTTCACGTGTTGTCTATGACTGCTCTTATGCTGGGACGGCAGAAACGAGCAATTACAGCACAGACTGTCTGGCCCACAAAGCCTAACATAATTACTTTCTGAACTTTTACAGAAATAGTTTACTGATGTCTGGTCTAAATTCCAGATGCTTCACTCCAAACCCCAAAAGCCCAGAATTCAGATTCCAAGCTCTAGATTCCACAGCACAAAATGGAGATTCTGAAGGTTGACTCCAGACCTCCGACCCAGGCTCCAAACTCCATTCCTCTGCTCTAGATTCCCAACTCCAGAACCCTGACAAGACCCCAACCACCCTCCAGAGACCCAGAGATCTCTCCAGTGAGAGATCTAGTGAAAGAGACAGGAAAGAGTGATGGAGAGAGCGTCAGCCACTGGGAGACAGAGAGAGAGAGTGAGAGTGTGTGTGCGTTAGTTGTCTCTCTCAATGGCAGACGGAAACAGTCAGACAGGCAGTATCCTGATCGAGAAGCTCAACTGAGAAATACGGTGACAGAAATAGTTTGTGGCCATCCGTTCATTCTCATTTACTCAGTAAGTACTTATCACGTACCTACTATGTGCCAGGCACTGTTTTAGGGGCTTTGGATAAACCAGCGAACAAAACTGGCAAAGATCCTTGTCCTTGTTGTAGCTGAGAGATACAAACAATAGAAAATAAACCCAATAAAATAAATCACAAATTAGATATACATTTATATGTGTTAATATAATATTGTAAATTCGTACAAATCATATACAATAAGTTAAATAATAAGGAAGATTGGGGAGAGGGAAGTTTGCAGTGTTAAAGCAGTGACAGATGTTCCATAAACGGGTGAGTAGACAAATAAACTGTGGTGTATCCATACAATGGAATCCTATTCAGCAGTGAAAATGGAATAAACCACTGATAGCTGTGTGACCTTCGGCAAGTTACTTAACCTCTCTGTTACTTAACTCTGTGAAATGGGGCTAATAACGAATCTTCCAGGCAAGATTCCTATGAAAGTGAATTACTGCATGTCAAATGCTTAGAATAATGCCCGGGCACATAGGCTGTACGCTGTAAGTGTTTGCTGTCAACACCTTTCCATCTCCATACCTTTCAGACTCACTGACCCTGAGAACTCTTTGTGCCTGTGTTTCCATCTTCCCCATCCTAGCTTTCTGACTCTGTCTCCCCTCGCCCTCATCTTGGTGTCTCTGTATCAGTGTCTCTGTGTCTCTATTCCTATCTACAGGCTCATGCCTGTAATCCCAGTACCTTGGGAGGCCAATGTGGGTCGATCACCTGAGGTTGGGAGTTCAAGACCAGCCTGACCAACATGGAGAAACCCCGTCTCTACTAAAAATACAAAATTAGCAGGGCGTGGTGGCACATGTCTGTAATCCCAGCTACTTGGGAGGCTGACTCAGGAGAATCACTTAAACTCGGGAGGCAGAGGTTGACGTGAGCCAAGATCGTGCCATTGCACTCCAGCCTGGGCAGCAAGAGCAAAACTCTGTCTCAAAAAAAAAAAAAAAAAGACATGGGTGTACGTGTGCATGCACATGCACACGTGCACACACACACTAACGTGAGCTTTTGGACCCAATGTTCCAGATGCACACACTTGCACACAAGGTCTGAACATATAAGGTGGGGGCCTTAGTAAAGGTACACAGGAGAGAGATACTGATATGCAGTGTCAGGTTTGACTTTGAAGGGACATATCCTGAGTAGTCCCCCAAAACCAATTCGCAGACGTGGGTCTATAGTATGGTGGTTGTATCCAAAAGTATGACCACCTGGGATCAAACATATTGGTTCTGAATCTTTGAGAAAATTATATGACCTCAGTGTCTTTCCATTTCCTCATTTGTTCATGGGGGTTTTCTTTTTCTTTTTTTTTTTTTTTTTTTTTGAGACGGAGTCTCGCTCTGTCGCCCAGGCTGGAGTGCAGTGGCCGGATCTCAGCTCACTGCAAGCTCCGCTTTCCGGGTCTACGCCATTCTCCTGCCTCAGCCTCCTGAGTAGCTGGGACTACAGGCGCCCGCCACCTCGCCCGGCTAGTTTTTTGTATTTTTTTTTAGTAGAGACGGGGTTTCACCGTGTTAGCCAGGATGGTCTCGATCTCCTGACCTCGTGATCCGCCCGTCTCGGCCTCCCAAAGTGCTGGGATTACAGGCTTGAGCCACCGCGCCCGGCCGGGGGTTTTCTTAAGACTTAAATAGAAAAATGTGTTTCTGTGTATATGCACATGTATGGGTGTGCATGATAACGGCTGGCACACAGTAATTGTAATGCATAGTAATAAATATCAGTTATTTTCATCAAGGACACATGACTTAGTTATAGTACATACATGTGGCTGTTCAGACTGTGAAAACAAACACGGCCAAAATCTTACATATGTGCAGACCCAGATAAAGTTAGTCAAGGCTAATACTGTGATTCATCCATAAAGCCACTTAGTGGTGATTCCAAGTTGTAGACAGCAACCCCAAGGGCCAGATACTCAAATACAGGCTCATAGATTAGATTCCAGGCAACTCCCAGACACACAGTTGGGCATTTATGGGGAAAGACATATTCTGGAGACACAGGCAGTTGGGACAAGAAAGATTTATCCTTCTCTAGATCGTCCCCCAAGTCAGACACTTGGTGTTGAAGGCTACTCATCAGTTTTCCCATATGGGGACATGGCTCACATGTGTGGGCAGGTAGTGGACAGTAGGGCCTTGCACACCCACCACATACACATGTGCATGCACATACACACACACACACACGCACACAGAACTGCACTACTCACAAGTACCAAACATGGACTGTTCACAGTCAGAAGACCATGAGCCTCTACACTGGGAAACGTGGATATGTCCCCTCAACATCAAATCCACACATAAACAGACAGCAACAATAGGGCAGCAACAATAGGGGATATCCAGATCGGATCCCCATATTTTTCCTGCCATCATGGGGAACTGGGCCTGGAACACTGGTGAGGCTAGGGTAACAGATGTGGCAGACAAGGGGTGTGAGGAAGAAAGTATAAGCTTGTTTTGCAGGGAATTTTAGAGCATTTACATTATGATTCTGAGAGAAAATTCTCCATGGGCCTTTCATGTTTCTACATGTCTTCAAAGCAAAAAAAAAAAAAAAATTGCTTTGGACGGTCAAAGATGTTTGGCTAGCAAGCAATCTTGCAAACGGTATTTTCAACAAAAGAGCTTTGATTACCGACCAGTGTAATAAAGATAATGTGTCCCTTCAAGCAGATTTGTTTAGTGTTCAGTACAATAAATATAATATGTTCCTCCAGAGCAGGTCTGTTTGTGGTCGGGATAACGAAGAACGTGTCTTCCTCTTGGACAAACATTAATAGTCCCCCTATAAGATTCAGGATTCCTAAGCTCGGGTTTCTCAGCTGTGGGTCAAAGCACCATGTGCACAGAATCCTCCTAAACTTCTCCGATCATTCCTGTGGGACTTAGTGTCAAGGTGAACTGATGTGAACACAAAGTTCATGCTGCCTTCTGTGCTGTGAGTAATAAAGACCTTTGCCTTTGATCCAGAATCCAGTGTGTTCTGCCAGTATCCATAAAACTGTGGCAGGCTAATTTATTTGTTTGCAAATTGGCAAAATATCAGCCCCTTCAGAGTTTTTGACAAACAGTTGGGCACTAAGGCTGCACCTATCCAGCTAGAGATGGAAGGGTGGGAGGTAGGAGGGGCCCCAGCTGGGCACAGCCACATGACAGAAGAGGGACCAAGGCTAGGTTGAACTTTTCTGAGGGCAGCGTAGGCCAAGCTGAAGTTGAACCTTCTTGGCCCTTGGAGTTAGGAGGGGCCCCGGTTGGGTGCAGCCAAATGACAGAAGAGGGAACAAGGCTGAATTGAACTTTTCTGGCGGCAGCGTAAGTCAAGCTGAAACCAAACCTTCTTGGCCCTACACCCATCCTTCCAGACACAAATTCATCCCACCTGTGGCATAACAAATTTCCTTTCGCCATTTGTCTCTCCTCCTCCCTAACATGCTCTTCCTCTTGGATTCTCCCTCTTGGGAGAGTTCACTGCTTCCTCAGGCACCAGGATAGATGCCAAGTGCCCCACATCCTGCCAGACACTGGCCACATTCTATCTTCATTTTTATTTTTTATTTTTTATTTTTTTGAGACGGAGTCTCGCTCTGTCGCCCAGGCTGGAGTGCAGTGGCGCGATGTCGGCTCACTGCAAGCTCCGCCTCCCGGGTTCACGCCACTCTCCTGCCTCAGCCTCCTGAGTAGCTGGGACTACAGGCGCCCACAACCGCGCCCGGCTAATTTTTTGTATTTTTAGTAGAGACGGGGTTTCACCGTGGTCTCGATCTCCTGACCTTGTGATCCGCCCGCCTCGGCCTCCCAAAGTGCTGGGATTACAGGCGTGAGCCACCGCGCCCGGCTCTATCTTCATTTTTAAATGGATAGAATCTTTTCTATCCTGGATCTTCATTTTTAAAGCCTCAGGCTACGTCCTCTAACTAGACCCTTCCCCCAGCCTCTTGACCATAATCAGAGTCTTCCCATATGTCTTCATTCCAACTTTTGGGATCCCTGCCCTTTCCAATTATGCCTTCACTTTAGTGGCAGACAGTATGTATGCTGACAATTTAGTTAGCACTGTAGTTCAGCCACTCACACAATAAGATTCTAGGTTTGATTTTCAGAAATCTCAGCTCTGTGGCTACAGGAGATAAAGGTTTCTTTCAACATAGTCGTAGACATAGCAACTTTGGATTATTTCTTCAGTCTGAGATCTGGAAATTTAAAGTCCTGTGCTCATTCTTTTCTTTTTCCACTTTTGCCAACACAACTAGAAGCAACCATCCAATTTCATTATGCTTGTTACTTTAAAAAATATTCTAAAGTATCATATACGTGATCACCCTGGACATTGCCCCTTTATTTGATTAGGACTATCCAGTGGTGATACTTTGCATACCTCTATTGCCACAGCACACCATGGACTTTTATTTCTCTTTGTATTACTGAAAATAGAGTTACTGGTGCCTTTAAATTTATTCACATTACAGAACCAATTCCAAAAACTAGAAATGCCAGAACTAATTCAGAAAGCTCATCTTTGAGACTTCCTTCCTCTGGAAGAACTAGTAAAGTTTGTCTCAGACAGGATTTTTAGAGAAACAGAAAAAATAAGATGTACACACACAAATACACACATGCAAAGAGACAGACAAAAATGGAGACAGAAAGACAAGGACAAGAAGATGGAATCTGAGCTAATGGCAGAGACATGGAACCAGTAGAGAAGAGACACACTGTCTTCAGAGAGTGCTGACCAGGAAGGGGAAGAGCCTCCAGGACTGGATCAGGCGTCTGTCCCCAGGTCCCCATTCCTGACACTTCTCCTGCCACCCTGATATGGGTATAGCATCAGATTAGCTGGTTTGGCTGAAAAAACTGCAAACTTGGGAAAATGTCCCCGTCCATAGGAGCAGGACATCCCAGACTCAAGAATCTCATAAACCCACAAGCACTCTATCCTTTACCTCCCCACCACAGCCTCCTACCCTCCAGTTCAAGACCCCAAATCACCCCACATACTTTGCTCCCAACCCAACACCTGCTCCAGACAATGTCTCATGTCTTCTACCCTAATTCTTGGGGTTTGCCCTGCTTTCAGAGCAAAGTCTCCCCACAAGGAACAGCCACCAACCCATGACCCCATGGAATGGTCCAGAATCTCAGGCCCTTCTGTGTCCCTGGATCCCCAGCCCTGGTCCTCTGCCCCCAGGTCCCTTCAAACCCACAGCCCAGCTCCCTCTCTTAGCCCAGTCCCTGGCCCCTCCTGCCAAGCCTGCCTTCCCTGACCTAGCACTCCTTCTGCAGATACTGTGATTGCCATCCAGTCCCAGACTGTGGGAGGGTGGGAGTGTGAGAAGCATTCCCAACGCTGGCAGGGTCGCACCATTTCAGCAACTTCCAGTGCAGGGATGTCCTGGGGCACCCTCAGTGGGTGCTCACTGCTGCTCACTGCATCACCAGGTGAGTGGGAACCTGGGGTCTGGGCAGGGGTGTCTGTGCCCCACAGGGATAACAGTTGGGCATTTCCCCTCAGATGAGGCTGGGGACAGAGGGAGACAGGGAAGGTTCTGTTTCAGGTTGCATGAACAGGCACTGGGGACCACCTTCCCCTGGGGGCTGCCTCGGTCTCTCACCATATCTCTGTCCATCTGGTCTCTCTGTGTCTCTTGGTATATGGCTCTGCTGTGTCTCTGTGTGGCTGTGTTTTGGTCCTTTATCTCCCTCTCTCTTCTCTGTCTCCCTGCCTCTGTGTCTCCCCATCTCTGTTTTTCTCTGCATCTCTCTTGGCCATCTGTCACTGGGTGTCTCCGTCCCCATCTCTCTGCCCATCTCTCTCTCTCTTTCTTGAGCCTCTGTCTCACCTCTCCCCCCCCACCCCACCTGCCCATTGCCATCCTGAGCCTCTGCAGGAGGGAATAGAGGATCCCTGAGAATAGAGACTTTTTCCTATGTGGCCACACTTCCCAGTGCCCTGCAGTACCTACATACGTGAAAACCATTCACATATGCTTTTCCCACAATTTCTTCAGAAATCTCTGGTTTTCTTGGGTTTGTTTTGTTTTGTTTTGTTTTGTTTTGTTTTTCTGAGACGGAGTCTCGCTCTGTCGCCCAGGCTGGAGTGCAGTGGCCGGATCTCAGCTCACTGCAAGCTCCGCCTCCTGGGTTCACGCCATTCTCCTGCCTCAGCCTCCCGAGTAGCTGGGACTACAAGCGCCCGCCACCTCGCCCGGCTAGTTTTTTGTATTTTTTTTTAGTAGAGACGGGGTTTCACCGTGTTAGCCAGGATGGTCTCGATCTCCTGACCTCGTGATCCGCCCGTCTCGGCCTCCCAAAGTGCTGGGATTACAGGCTTGAGCCACCGCGCCCGGCCAGGGTTTGTTTTGTTTGCTTTTTTGTTTTGTTTTTGAGATGGAGTCTTGCTCTGTCACCCAGGCTGGAGTGCAGTGGTGCGATCTCGGCTCACTGCAACCTCTGCCTCCCAGGTTCAAACGATTCTCCTGCCTCAGCCTCCCGAGTACCTGGGATTACAGGCACGTGCCACCACACCCAGCTAATGTTTTTGTTTGTTTGTTTGTTTTTGTTTTTTGTTCTTTAGTAGAGACGGGGTTTCACCATCTCAGCCAAGATGGTCTCGATCTCCCGACCTCGTGATCCGCCTGCCTCAGCCTCCCAAAATGCTGGGAATACAGGAGTGAGCCACTCTGCCTGGCCTCTGTTATTTTTATTTTATTTTTATTTATTTTTTTTTTTGAGACGGAGTCTCGCTCTGTCGCCCAGGCTGGAGTGTAGTGGCCGGATCTCAGCTCACTGCAAGCTCCGCCTCCCGGGTTCGGGCCATTCTCCTGTCTCAGCCTCCTGAGTAGCTGGGACTACAGGCGCCCGCCACCTCGCCCGGCTAGTTTTTTGTATTTTTTAGTAGAGACGGGGTTTCACCGTGTTAGCCAGGATGGTCTCGATCTCCTGACCTAGTGATCCACCCGTCTCGGCCTCCCAAAACGCTGGGAATACAGGAGTGAGCCACTCTGCCTGGCCTCTGTTATTTTTAAAGTACTCTCCTCTCTTTAGGTTTTACAGCTGCAGCCTGTTTTTCCAGAACTTCTCGCTTCATCTCCTACCCCACATGCGATAGGTTCCTCCTGAGAGAGGAGAGACAGAGACAGAGAGAGAGAGAGAGAGAGAAGGGAAGTGAAGGACCAGAGGGCACAATTCCCTTTGTGATTGGAGATGGAGACAGGTTCACTGGATACAGATTTAGACAGAGGGTTGCACTGATATGTCAGAGACCTCAAAATAGACTTGTCCATTCAATATGTATGGTAGAATTATTGGCCTCAGAATCTGGAGCTCTAAGCCAAACTCAGCATGCTAGGGAAGGACACATATGTGACCACACAAGGTCATGGCCATACATACAGGCACAAGATGGTTTCCAGGCTTAGATACATATACAGTGTGCCTTAAGCAGAAATTCATGTGCACGTACATGTGGCTTATATAATAACAGCCCAAGTGATCACATGTGCATATAAATATGGACAGGCGTGGGTGTAAGCACACACACACACACATACACATTCATAGACACAGATTTGGACATAAGAGCTCAAACCTAAATTCATAACCTCCAGTGTGGCTCTGGGTGTGCAAGGTCACATGGGTACACACTTGCACACAGCGTCTGGACGTACAAGGTTGGGTGCTTAATAAGATTACAAAGGGAAGAGACAGGGATACACACTCAGGGTCCCAGACACTGATTCACAGATATGAGTATGGTGGTTACACCCAGAGTCTGACCACCTGCATTCAAAAATATCAGCTTTGAGACTTTGAGAAAATTCTTTGATCTCACTGTGCCTCCATTTCATCTGCAAATTGGAGGTTGCTGTAAAGGTTAGATGGGTGGAAGATACACAGCATATAGTAAATGCTTAATAAATATTAGCATAAATAAATTTAATGTAAGATATAGGGATTTAGGCCGGGCGCGGTGGCTCAAGCCTGTAATCCCAGCACTTTGGGAGGCCGAGACGGGAGGATCACGAGGTCAGGAGATCGAGACCATCCTGGCTAACACGGTGAAACCCCGTCTCTACTAAAAAAAAATACAAAAAACTAGCCGGACGTGGTGGCTGGGCGCCTGTAGTCCCAGCTACTGGGGAGGCTGAGGCAGAAGAATGGCGTGAACCCGGGAGGTGGAGCTTGCAGTGAGCCGAGATCACACCACTGCACTCCAGCCTGGGCGACAGAGCGAGACTCTGTCTCAACAACAACAACAAAAAAAAGATATAGGGATTTAGGAACACGTATGTGTGGATATTCAGATTTGAGAGACAAATATGGCCCAAGTCATTCAGACATAATCACAGGACCGGATATGAGAGTCAAGGTCAACCCTGCGATTCATGCACAAGCCAGTGTGTGGTGGTTCAAAGTTACAGGCACAGACCCAGAGGCCAGGCATTCGGATATGGACCCAGTAGAGCAGATTGAGACATTTGAGACATTTAAAGAGACATTGTCTCTTTAAAAAATAAAAGCCAAAGGCTGGGCAGGTTTGCTAGCACCCCCTTATAAGACTGAGGATTCTGGAACTCAGGATCCTCTGCAGTGGCACAAACCACTTTGAGCACAAAATCCACCAATCCGCCTGGACTGCTCTGGTCACCCTATAGGACTCGGGCAAGGTGAACCCATATGTACATGAACCTCACGCTGCCGGCTGTGCCAAGTAAATCAAGTCCTTTGTCTCTGACCAGGTTCTGGTGTGCTCTGCCAATACTTTTTGGTTTTAAGTTAGTAAAATGTCAGCCCCTCAGAGTTCTTGACAAACACGTGGGCACTGAGGTTGCACCTGGGCAGCTGGATAGAGATAGGAGGGGATTCAGCTGGGTGTATCCACATGACAAAGGAAGGACCGGGGCTGGGTGTAACCACTGGTCCCTCCTTTGCGGGGAGTGTAAACTAGGGTGAAGCCGAACCTTCCTGGGCCCACCTGAATCTCTCCAGATACAAATTCATCCCAACTGCTGCGCAAAAACCTTCCTTTCACCACCCTTGTCTTTTCCCCTCCCCAACACGTTCCTCCTCTTGGTTTTCATATCTCACATCTCCAGATGATCTGTTGTTCCCTCAGACACTAGGACAGACCCTTGGGTGCACCACAGCCCATCAGACGCTAGCCACATCCCACCTAGCCCCTACATCTTCTCCAGCCCCAAAGACTCACCCGTAACCACACCCTCTATCTGGCCCCACTCCCAGCCTCCCACTCTGAATCCCAGCTTCCAGTCCAACCTCCCATGGACCCAGAGAGCAACTCAAGCCTAAAGCAAACCTAAGAAAATAAATAATAAAAATTATGGCAGAAATGGGTGAAATTTAAAACAAGTAACCTATAGAGAAAATCAACTAAAACAACTGTTTATTGTAAAAGATCGATAACATTGGTAATTCTCTAGCCAGGATGACAAAGACCAAAAAAACAGAAGATACATGTTAGAAAGATCAGAAGTGATAGCAGATGCATCATCCCTGAGACACTCAGAGGACAGTCATTGATAATAAAGCCTTGCCGGTTGAAAACGAACTGCTGCTGGTTGCCTTTATTCACAGATTTTGAGGTGGAAACAAAAAATTTACCAGGTCAGTGACTGCATATGAGGTACCAGGAGATGTGTTATTTGCTCAAGCTATGAAGCCACATGAACAGCTGTAATGAAATGCACTCCTGGTTATACTTAGGATAACCCTCTGTCATCCCTGAAGATCTCTCTGTTTTCAGCATGGGCCAAATAGGTGAACTGGATGTGAATGTAGTGGGAACCACCAACCCTGCGTCCTTCAGTCATTGACAGTGTCACCAACCTCCGTAATCCCTGTAGAAATGCAGTCTTGCTTTTGGTTTATGATTTCCCTAGGTGGGGGTAAGTCCTGGTGACTTCCACCTGGACTTGTCTGGTGTAACATCCCTTATCCACAGGTCTGGAAACCCATGTGGAAATTCTGTCACTTCCTCAGCATGCCTGTCCCAGTTATGCATTATTCTGTAACTGATGAAATACCCAAAGGGTAGGGTCAGGGACCCACGGGACCCACTGTGAGATGGGCCTCGGCCACAACTGCTGACCACCAGGCACTACACTGATTGTTGGACTACAGTCGTGTTTTGGGTCTCTTGTAATTAGTGTCAGTTAAGAACTAGGGTCCAATAATCACCAAAACATCTGAAAACTGACTCAAGTTTATGAATTGAACGATGGGCCAGGATTCTTTGCTTTTATGATTCAAATTATACTTCTCTTCACTGGACCCAATAAGTCTTCTGATTACATAGAAATAATTTAGTCTTTTCCTACCTATTTCTCTTCCAGGAACACCGTGATCAATTAGCCAGCACCACAGGTCTCTGAAGTCAGACTATCATGATTACTGTGTTGACTGTGCTGTCCATTGCAATAACCATGCCCACATTTTGGTGAAATTAGCATCACTTGGCCCCAACCATCTTGGTATCCAAGTATCCTCACTGAATTGAGATTTCCTGCTTCAGTGTCAGCCATTCCCACATAATTTCTGACCTACACAGATGAGGGATCATACAGCTCTTCAAGGATGCTGGTACTCCCCTCACAAATTCATTTCTCCTGTTGTAGTGAAAAGTGCGCCCTCTGGAGCCTCCCAGGGTTGGTGTGCAGGTCATAATGATGAATGTATGATCAAGTTCCCATCACCCAAAGCCTTTAAATCCCTCGTGCCCTGTACACCAGGGCAGGTCTAGCACTTCTTCATTTAGTGTATGCCGTCCATTCATGCAACCACCTCAGGACTCCTGGGTTCTCTGCCTGGTTGAGCTCCTGCATGCTGCCTCCTTGGGGAGGAGAGGGAGAGGACCCATGGGTCAATGGAATCTGTGCAGTTGTGACACATTAGGTGCTTAATAAACAGAAGCTGTGATGTTAACCACGAGGGGACGCTGTCTTCCTGTTTGCCTGTGTCTCTCTGTGTGTCTCCAGCTACCTTGTTTTTCCTCTTCCCAATTTTGTCACTGTCTATCTCAGATTCTATCTCCTCTGCTGTTTCTCCATCTCTGGTTTTCTCTTTGTGTTCTTGTGGCAGTTTCTTTTTTAAAGCCCCACCTCTGTCTTGGATGAAACATAATCCTCGTTCACTACACACACTATTCATTGGTATGAATATGCCATTTATTTTTCCATTATCCTATAGATAAACATTTGGGTGGTTTCTGGTTTGAGGATGCTATGAACTTTCTTGTATGAGGATTTTTATGAAAATATGAAGTGTTTCTAGGGGGTATATTTCTAAGATTGATACTGATAGGTCATGCATATATTCAGCTGCAACACATACTGCTAAATCATTTTCTAAAATGAGGATACCAACTTATACTCCCTTAAGCAATGTATGAGAATGTTGCATTGTCTAAAAAAGGCTATTGATACACACTGCCAAACTGTTGGAATGAATTTATATTCTAGTTCTACATTCTTTTCCTTCAATATTTCTAATATCCTTTCTCTCCAGGGCTTTGTCAATGACAATTCTAGTTTTCTTTTTTGTCTCGTAGCCTTTCCTTCTGTTGACTCAGTCACACTCTATGGATTCTATTGATCTGAGATTGTTCGGATATTTTAAATTCCATAAAACCTACCTTCAGTCTGGGCACGGTGGCTCATGCCTGTAATCAATCCCAGCACTTTGGGATGCCAAGGCAGGCAGATCACCTGAGGTCGGGAGTTCGAGACCAGTCTGACCAACATGGAGAAACCCCGTCTCTACTAAAACTGCAAAAATTAGCCAGGTGTGGTGGTGCACACCTGTAATCCCAGCTACTAGGGAGGCTGAGGCAGGAGAATCGCTTGAACTGGGAGGCAAGGGTTGCAGTGAGCCGAGATCGTGCCATTGCTCTCCAGCCTGGGTGACAAGAGCAAAACTCTGTCTCAAAAAAATAATAATAAATAAAAAATAAATAAATAAATAAATAACCTGCCTTCAGTGTTTAGTCATGAGTTTCCTCCTCTCCTATTTTTTTCTCTTCCTGAGTCTTTAGTGTCAGTATCTACACTTCCAGCACTCACATCATTCAGTATTTCTTTGACATTTTTCTTTCTCTGTCCTTCAATCTGGTCTAAAATGTCACTATTGCGTTCTTCACTTCTATCAGATTCTATTAATCCATTTTTTTTTTACTTTTTTCAACTATCATATTTTTCCTACCTAACATTTCCTACCTACTTTTTCTCATATTTTATGTATGTTAGCCTTGCTCAATATTCCTAGTATCTTCTCTTATCTTTCAGCATACTTATTAAGTTAACTTCTAATTCAATATAAATCAATCGGGTTTCTTTCAAATAGCTCATCATTGCAGAGATAATTCCATGGGCTATTCAATCACAAAACCAAACCAGTCCCACAGGTGCACTCATTATCCCCTGTCTTTCCCTGACCCCCTGTACATTACTAAATATCCATTTACAATTACACAGTATAAGGTCAGAAAACAAGATTCAATTTTATTTGCTGCCTCAGTATATCTGTAACCAGGAGTGCCACAAAATCTCCTACTCTTGCCAGACATGTCCCACACCCACTGGAAAAGGCTCCCACCTGGCTACTTCCTCCATCAGCTGAGTCAGCTGCATCCACAAGGTTGTCAGTCTAATGAGTCTCACTACCTGCCAGTCTCAAAACTTAGTAACGCAAGACCATGACACTCCCCCATGGAAATCAGAGTTCACCCCACCCTCTTGTTACTCTAAAGCCTGCCTCTCACAGTCCTTGCTTCTTCATGCCAATCCTGAGCGCATCCCCCATGTCATCCTGCATGGTGTGCAGTGTCCTCTTGCTCTAGGCTGTGAATCTCTGTGGCTAAGAAACTGTTGATCTCATATCTCCAGTGCTATGTGTGGGGTGTTCAACCATCTTCATAACCCCAGGGTGGGAATTCCTCCCTCACCGATGGTGTGAAAAGAAGGCAAATAAAACAATGATTGAATGCTCTTTGAGTTCAGTGTCATTCCTCTATTTTCCCCTATTTCTGGATTCTTCTTTGTAGGGATAGCTCCATAGATCACCTGATCACAAGACCACACCAAATCCCCAGGGGGGGTTCCTTATCCTCTCCCTTTTCCTCACCCCCTCCACAGTAAAAGGTTAACGCAGCAGCCCTGCAGTGCTCAAAACCTGTACATTCCAAGTAAAGGGCTCATCCTTGAATAACTCCTGGGAGATGATATTTGATTCCTTGGACTGTTCTGCCCAAGTGCCTTGGTATACTTGGGGCCTTGGGCCATGCCAGACGCTTCATGCTAAAAATGGGATTTGTGATGCATGCCTGTTTTTGTACATCTGGGACTCTGGGCCGTGCTGTATCTGTTTGAACTCTAGGGAACCTCAGGTCTGAGGACTTAAGGTCAGTTATTCAAGTACTCCATACTCATCCTACAGACCCCCGGTAAAAACCTTGGACACTAAGGATCAGGTGAGCTTCCTTAGTTGGGATTACTTCATACATATTATCATGTATCCTTGCAGGGAGAATTATGTGCTGTCCCTAAGACTCTACTTGGAGAGAATAACTGTCAGATATGCCCTCCATCCAAAGGGAAAGGCCCCCACCTGGCCAGTTCCTTTATCAGCTGGATCAGCTACACTCCACAAGGTCCTCAGCCTAATAGCTTTGACTTCCTGACAGTCTGAAAACTTAGTAAAGCCAAGTTGCTCATCTTCGTAACTGCAAGTTTTCCTCTGTTTTCTCCACACTGTAATCTATACGTCTGTTTTGTTTGCTGATTTCAATAGGTATCCTATCGATGTAACAAACCATAATAAACCACGGCATGATGCCTCTTTATTTCTGGAAGTCCTGCTAGGAAATCATGAAATCTGATGGTGGCTGGGGGACCTGAACACACCTCCTGTAATTAATCAGCTTCCAGTTTCTCCCCTTAGTCCCTCCTTCAACAACACAGGAGGACCCTCCCCTTCTTTCTGCTCACGGTCTTCTCTAGGCTTCCCAGTGCTCCCAGGACAGAGTGGGTTACGTTTTCAGTGTCATCCTTGCTGTGCGCGTGCCTCATACGTTGTGCCTCCAGCTTATGTTCAGTGATCTGTAGAGAGTGTCCACCTTGTGTCACTGTCCGCTCTTCCAGGGTGGGCCCCACCCCTCCCGTCTCTGTACCCCACAGACAACACGGTCACCCGTGTCCTTGTGTGTGTCCTCACTGAAACTGAGTGAGAAGTCTCCAGACACAGCCAGTGTTCCAAAGGAGAGGATGAAATTGCACGAATCTCAGAAACACTGGCCTACACCTGTGTCTGCCCATTCCTTTTCCTAGCGGCCCTGGAATCCACACCAGAGAGCACAGGTCAGTAGGACTCAGGAGGCTCAAGCTTTGGCCAGGTGACTTCCAAGCTTCAGGTGTCCAGCATCCAGAAAGGCCAAGTGATGCCAGAACGTGAGGTGGACTTAAATCTACTAGAGGTAGGGGTAGGACGGGGGCACTCGGGGGTTGGCTGCGATGGTGTCCTTGATCCACTTCCAGTAATGCACCACCTTGGTGTACACAGCAGGCTTTTCAGGCAGGGCACAAGGCTCAGGGCCCCATGACGTGATACCCTGAAGCACACCATTACAGACAAGGGGACCCCCAGAATCACCCTAAAGGTAAAGGGGGAGAAACACAGTGAGAAAGATTGGCCCCAATATATGCCTAGGCAACTCCATCCCTCAGAACTGTGCAGGTAGATGACTGAGAGCAATTCCCCAGCTCTCAGGGACAGAGAGAAATGTCTCCAGAACCCACTCCCACAAGAGTATGGGCAGGGAGTCCAACAGAGGGAACAAGGCTCCAGTCCTGGCCTATGGGGAAGGGACTTCAGGATCCAGCTCCTGCACAGTGGGCAGGGTCCAGGAGGACAGTCCCTGCAGACAGGTCAGTGGGAGGAGGAGCAGGAGCATCTGCAGGTGCATCACAGGGTCCACCTCTCCAGGACTACTCTCTGACTAGATGTCCCCTCTCCAGGGCATCCGGGAGCCACGGAAGGCCACAGGCAGGGCTGGCCATGGTCAGTTCAGTGATCACAATGACCCACTGGGGCCAGGTGGAGAATGGAGTGGAGGGGAGAGACTGAGGGCCAGGAGACTGAGGGAGGCTGGGTGAGGGCCCCGGTGGGGACAAGGCCTGGAGCCACCCCAGGTCATCCTCATCATCACTTCCCCAGCACCCCGGCTGCCCTCCCTCCCTGCAGTCTGATCCCACAGGGAGGCCAGCAGCAGCCTCTGGACACCTGAGCCAGGCCCTTTCCCGCTTCTGTCCAGCACCATCCCTAGCTCCTGACTCCTCTGAGGAAAAGCAGTGGCCTCCTGCGGCCCAGGGGAGGCCCTCCAGAAGGGGCCCTCTCTTCCCCGTGTGAGGCCATCTCACCCCTTATCTCTCACTCCGGCCATGCAGACCCCTCGCTGCTCCTCACACCCTCCAGGCCCCTCCTCCCAGGCCTGGGCAGGTGCTGCTCCCTCTGCTCCCCCAGGTGCCGCAGGGCTCTGCCTTCCCCTGCGGCAGGTGTTTGCTCACTCCTACCTTCTGCAGGATGTCCCCTCCCAGTCACACTCCCCACCCCTCCTCCCTGCCCCAGAGCCCGATCACTTCCTGACACCCTCCAGCATTTCCGCGTCGTGGTCCCCGTCCCTGCCCCTCACCAGCATGGGGGCTGCTCTCTGTTCAGCTGTCTGTTCACTGCTGCTTCCCAGGGCCTATGGCAATGCTGGTCACGCAGCAGGTGCCCAGTAAGCATGTGCTCAACACAGGAATGGGAGAATTATGCTGTGAGAATCACCTGTTGCGTTGAGGGAGTCAGGGAAGCGGGGAGGAGGGTGGCAGATGAGGCATGGGGAGGGGGCGTGGCTACAACTGGGGAGCAGGGGAGGCAGATGTCTGGTTGGTTTTCAGATCCCAGCCCAGAATTAGGGTCTCCACTCACCTTTCCCCTCCAGATGTTGGGAGTAAGGATGACTCACCCCACAAGTGTCTTTACCACCTGTCCAGAGCCCAGCACACAACATGAACGCTGTCACCTTCTCAGAGTAAGCCCCGGCACACATGTCATTGGACAGGAGATGGAGGTTCACACACTGAAGACTCTTTGGGCGCAGGACTACGGGTCAGAGCAAAAACTGAGCTGTGGCCGGACCCCACCTGGTTCTTTGGCCCCACTTCCCCAGACCCAGGCACCTGGGCTCCCAGCTACACCGTCTGGCCCAGGCGTACACTCCTTTGGTTGGATGCTGCCCCAGCCTGAGGCATAGCAGGTGGTCCCCAGTGCTGGCTCCTGGGTGGGCAGGCCCAGGACCTTCACAGCGTCTGTGATCTTGGCAGGCTCCGACAGGCGGAGCAGCATGAGCGCGTGGCTGGAGTCTTCATCCGGTCTAAGGCTTCGACGCTTCAGAAGGCTCATATTGTAGAGCGGGTGTGGGAAGCTGTGGCTGACAGGGGCCCTCTGGCCGGTGTCTTCAGGCTCAAACAGGTTGTGCCGACCCAGCCAGACCTGGCTATTCCTGGGGAGGAAGGGGGTGGATGCATGAGGAGAGAGAAAATGGGGAAAGGTAGATGGGGCAGGGGAGGATAAGGGAGACTCCAAAGGGGAGAAAAAGAAACAGTGAGAAAAACAGGGGTGGGGGAGACAAGTCGTGGTGAAATACAGACAGTGAATTAGAGAACAGGAGTGTGATTGTGTGAGAGGCAGACACAGAAACTGAGAGAAACGAAGTGGAAAAGAGAGAGCACAAAAAGGCAGAGGAATGACAAAAGCAGAGGGGAGAACAGTGAGAATTAGGATGGGCAAAGAAGAGACAGAGACAGTGAGAAACAGACACGGGCAGGAGGAAGGGAGAAGGAACAGAACCAGGAAGGGAGTGAGAGATGGACAAATGAGAAAAGGACACAGGAAGTCAGAGAGAGCAGGAGAAACAGCAGAGAGGAACCCAGAGGTGATACAGTGTAGGAGAGAAAAAGGAGGGAGGCCACGGAGGCACCTGAGGGGTGTGGGGTAGCAGGGGGAGGAGGAGAGGCATGAGGGAGGCTCACCTGAAGCTGGGGCTCAGGGCCGCATCCTCCCTTCTTTCTCCAGCTCCTTTCCCCTTCTTTCGCTTTTGTTTTTGTTTGTTTTTGTTGTTGTTGTTTGTTTTTTTCTGAGATGGACTCTTGCTCTGTCACCAGCTGGAGTGCAGTGGCACGATCTCGGCTCACTGCAACCTCTGCCTCCCAGGTTCAAGCGATTCTCTTGCCTCAGCCTCCCTAGTAACTGGGATTGCAGGCATGCACCACCACGCCTGGCTACTTTTTGTATTTTTAGTAGAGATGGGGTTTCGCCATGTTGGCCAGGCTGGTCTCGAACTCCTGACCTCAGGTGATCCACCCATCTTGGCCTATCAAAGTGCTGGGATTACAGGTGTGGGCCACTGTGCCCAGCCACCTTCCCCCTCCTTTCTTGTTTCTCCTTCTCCTTCCTCCCTCCTCAATTGCGCACCCAGCTGCAGCTGAAACCAGCCTTTCCTGTGTCTCCCCAGGATGGAAGGATGTCCTGGAGAGAGTGCTGTGCAGTGACAGGCACCCCCCCTCACACACACACACACACTGAGCTTAAAGCCCTTCCTTTTTCGGGGTGCTCCCCACCCACTGTCACAGGCCCATCTGGGTGTATTCAGTAGTGATGAGGAAGGGCTGAGGCAGAGACCCAGGAGAAAGACAGGCAAAGAGATGGAGGGTGAGACACAAGGTGACAGAGATGGCTGCAGAGAGATCCAGAGACACACAGAGATGGGGGAGACACCAAGACAGGGAGACAGAAAAAAGAGAGGGAGATAGAGACCAAAACACATACAGACACAACCATACAGACACAACCAGAGCCAGATACCAAGAGACACGGTGAGATCAGACACAGAGAGACACAGGCAGCCATGGGGAGGGTGGTCCAGCCCCAGCCCTGCCTCCCAGTGCAACCTGGGCCAGGACTTTCCCTCTCTCCTTTAGTCTGAAGTCTCACCTAAGAAGTGACCCTGGGGGAAGTATCCAGCTGTTATTCCTGTGGGACACAGACATTCCCTCCCCAGATTCCAGGATCCTACTTACTTCTTTAGACAATGGGCAGCTGTGAGCACCCACTGGGGGAGCACCAGGACACCCCCACAGTGTGCCCATCCATGACTGTACACAGCCGCCTGCCAGGGTTGGGAATGCTTCTCGCACTCCCAGCCTCCCACAATCCGAGACTGGATGAGGGGCCCGGCACCTGCAGAGGGGGTGCTGGGTCAGGGGGATCAGACTCAGAAGAATTGGATAGGGGAGGGAGCTGAGCTGTGGGTTTGAAGAGATATGGGGGCAGAGGACCAGGACTGGGAGTCCAGGACACAAGCAAGGGGTCCTGGGAGGGCTGGGAATTCTGTAGCTATTCCCTGCGTTGGCAGGTTGGTGGCTGGACCAGGTGGGGAGACTTCACGCTCTGAGAGCAGAGCTGACCTGAGATCAGAGTAGGGGACATGGGACAGCATCTGGAGCAGGCATCGGGTTGGGGGTTGGGTCATTTGGAGTGATTTGGGGTCTTACACTGGGAGAAGGGAAACTGTGGTGGAAGCCGTGGGTTCTAAGAGAATAAGGGGTTCCAGAAACCAGGGATAAGTGCCCAGTGGAGAGGTTTAGTTGCTGGGAGAGGAAGGTTTGGGACGGTTTACCATGTCCAAGGTTAAGCAAACCGTTCTGTCTGGGTTGTTTCTCGCTTTGTTTTGTTTTGTTTTTGAGGTTTTGAAAAGGGTGCAGATTTAGGGCATCAGAGAACTGGCCGTTGTGGTTGGGGATGTGGTTGGGGGTGCTCGTATTTTTCCCATGGAAAAGGCTGGCCATTGAATGAAGAGCCTGGGGCAAAGAGTCAGGGAAGGAGCAGTTTTCAGAGCCCCAGTGCCAGACTGGGGGTGGGGGCAGCATTTGTTGTCTTAGGCCAGATAGCCTTGGGGGAAGAAGGAAGTGTCCGGTGGAATCCGGTGGAATCTCCGTTTCCTGGGACAAGGCTGGGAAGCCAGGTGTCAAGGGCCAGGGCACAGGGTTGAATGCTCACAGCTGAACGGGACAAGTCAGCAGACTGTGGTAGGACTGAGGGGCTCAGGAGGCGGCCCGATGATAGGGTCCAAGGAACCAATGGCATGGAGAGAGGTCCTTGAAAGGTTTTGAGCCCCATAAAGAGAAACACAGAGATGCCCGGAACTTGCTCTTTAGTAAAGCGGCTGGGAGCAGGGATTTGGCTGGGCAATGGGGAGAAAGGTCTGAGGTAAGTGGGAGGGAGCGGGGACCTAGTGTGGGCATGAGGACTACTGCCGTGTGGAGGAGTCAGGGGCACATTGTCTGGGATGAACTGTGGGCTGAAGGGACGAGGCCGGGGCGCTGGGTGGGAGGGAAAGGGCTTCAGCATAAGAGTCAGAACCCGCCCCCTTTCCTTTATCCGTCCATCTCACCAGTGCACCCCACAGACAAGGCGATGAAGAGAACCAGGACCCACATGTTGACACAGATGTCCACAGCCAGGCGGTGAGCTTGGGGCTGGGGAGACTCCCTGTAAAGCCCTATAAAGGGCTTTATTCTCCAGGACCCCGCCCCAGCCCTGCAGGCACCTAGATGCTGATCAAGGCCCTTCCTATGAGGCTGGAGGCTGGACAACGCCCTCCCATACCCAGAGCTGTGGAAGGGGAGGGACAGCCAGCACTTGCTGTTCCACACAATACTAGATAAGTCTGGAGGCATTCCCAGGGTGTGAGGCCAGATTGGGCAGGGCCTATGGATCATGGAGACATAACCTAGGGGACAAAGCCAGAGAAGGCAGGCTCAGGATGAAAAGCAACAGGGGTTGGGATAATCACTGATTCTTTTTTAAAAAAAAAAAGAGATTCTGAGACAGAGTCTCACTCTGTTGCCCAGGCTGGAGTGCAGTGGCTTGATCACAGTTCACTGTAGCCTTGAACTCCCAGACTCAACCGATTCTCCTGTCTCAGCCTCCAGGATAGCTGAGACCACAAGCATGCATCACCACATCCAGCTAATCTTTAATCTTTTGTAAAGAGAGAGTGTGGCTATGTTGCCTAGGTTGGTCTCCAACTCCTGGGCTCAAGCGATCCTCCCACTTTGGCCTCCCAAAGTGATGGGATTACAGGCGTGAGCCACCACGGCCAGCCCCGATCATTGATTTTCAATACAAAGTCTCATGTGCCTAAGTCCCAAGTACTTCCTTTGCACCCCAAGACCTAATATGCCCTGAAATATCAGAACCATGGGATTGTGAGACCTTCTGGTCCCTATACCAGTCTAGGTCCAGAAGCTGGAGCTCCAACTCACCATGTTCCTGAAATAGAAGCTTCGGCATTCAGTGCTCTCTGATTCTTGCACTTCCACACTCAGAAAATAGTTCCCCACATATATTTCTCCTCTCATCATAAAACCTTGTGATACCATTGGAGATTGGATTCTCCAATCCAGAAATACGAGTCTCCCAGGCCAAGTTCTCTATTATTTCGAAATCTAATGTCCACTAAACAATATGGGGTTCCAGTGGCTCCTCACCCCTCATTCTCCACACCTGTGCACTCTATTTGTACAACGGGGATTCCTGTTGACCTGCCCTCCTAGGTCAGAATTGTCCTCATGCAAAATCCAATGCCTGCTTCTCACTGAAATGTCTAGCTATCAGGAGCCAGGTTTATACACTCCAAGATTAAGTTGCAAGCCAGGCACAGTGAATGGCTCATGCCAGCAATCCCAGTGCTCTGGGAGGCCAAGGCTGAAGAGTCACTTGAAGTCAGAAGTTCAAGATTAGCCAGGGCAACAAAGTGAGACCCTATCTCTAACAAAAAAATTTTTTTAATTAGCCAGGTTTGGTGGCAAGCACCTGTAGCCCCATCTACTCAGGAGGCTGAAGCAGGAGGATCCCTTAAGTCCAGGAGGTCAAGGGTGGTTCTGTGAGCTATGATCACACCATTGCACTCCAGCCTGAGTGCCAGAGCAAAAGACCCAGACTATGTCTAAAAAAAAAAAAAAAAAAAAAAAAAGAATTTGGGTGGAATTGAAAAAATCTCATTTTGGTGTCTCAGAAAAGAATCAAGAATAAGAGTCCTGGTGTTAATTCTTGTTATAAGAGTCCACTGTTAACTCTACAAGATTTCTTAGATTTTGGAAAACAGAAAATGTGATTTCATCCGTTCAATAAAGCCAGAGCAGCTTACACTGATCCAGACCCAGCTGTGGTAAGAGAATTGCTTGAACCGGGGAGGCAGAGGTTGCAGTGAGTGATATCACACCATTGCACACCAGCCTGGGAGACAGAGGGAGGCTCCATCTCAAAAATTAAAAAAATAATAATAAATAAATAAATAAATAAGGAGACCATTTTACACTCCCTCAGGCGATGTATGACAATAGGGTATTATCTAGAAAACGCTACAGGTGCACACTACCAAGCTGTTGGGATGAATTTATATTCTAGGTTCCACCTTCTTTCCTTCCAATATTTCTGCCATCCTTTCTCTCTAGGACTTTTAACAGTTAAGCTTTGCCAATGAAATTTCTAACTGTCTTCTAGCTTCTTGGCTTTTCCATCTTCCTCTTCAATGGCATGGTATGTATCCTTTGATCTGAGGTCTTTCAAATATTTTAAAATCCATCAGACATGTCTCTACTAATTTACTCTCATACTTCCTCCTTTCCTATTGCTTTCTCCTCCTGAGACTTTAATGTCATTGACTGTACTTCTAGCACTCACGTGGTTTAGCAGTTCCTTAAAATTTTTCTGTCTCTGTCCTTCAATCTGGTCTAAAAAGTCCCTATTATGTTCTTCACCTCTTTTCCATTCTGCTACTCATGCCTGATTTTTTTTTTTTTTTTTTTTTTTTTTTTACTTTTTTCAACTATTATACTTTTCCTACCTAATATTTCACCTTGGTCCTATTTTATATATTGTCTCATTCAATGTACCTAATGTCTTCTCTAATCTCTTTTAGTATGCTAATTAGATTAACTTGTAGTTAAATACAACAGCAATTGGATTTGTAAAAACAATTCCTATGCAACCATAAAAAAGAATGAGATCAGGTCCTTTGCAGGAACATGGATGAAGCTGGAAGCCATTATCCTCAGCAAACTAACACAGGAACAGAAAACCAAACACCGCATGTTCTCACTTATAAGTGGGAGCTGAACAATGAGAACACATGGGCACAGGGAGGGGAACAACACACACTGAGGCCTGTTGTGGGAGTAGGGGAGAGGGAGAGTGTCAGGAAAAACAGCTAATGCATGCTGGGCTTAATACCGGTGATGGGTTGATAGGTGCACCATGGTACACGTTTACCTACGTAACAAAGCTGCACATCCTGCACGTGTAGCCCGGAACTTAAAAATAAAATAAAATAAAATAAAATGTAAAATAAAATAAAAAACAGTCCCATGTCACAGGAAGAGCTCCAAGGCCCCCTGGATCACAAGCCCAAACCAGACCTGAAGAAAATTTCCTCCTCCCCTCCTTTCCCTCACCCCCTGTGCAGAATCAAATATAGCTTCATACTGAAGCAGTATAAAGTCAGAAAATAAGATTCCATTTTATTTGCTGCCTCATTACTTGTAACTGAAAGGATCTCCAAGGTATATCCCCCACCCCCACAATGGGAAAGGCCCCCACCTGGCTACTTCCTTTATCAGTCGGGGCAGCCGCCCTCCACAAGGTCCTCACTCTGATGGGTTTTATTCCCTGCCAGCTTGAAAAATTTGTAACAAGGGAGGGAGGTGAGCGAGTCTGCGGACGCTGTATCCCCTCTTCCACTTACCGCTGCAGCCAATAAAGGCCGTTCCTACCATTAAAAAAAAAAAAAAAGGCCGGGCGCGGTGGCTCAAGCCTGTAATCCCAGCACTTTGGGAGGCGGAGGCGGGCGGATCACAAGGTCAGGAGATCGAGACCATCCTGGCTAACACGGTGAAACCCCATCTCTACTAAAAAATACAAAAAAAAACTAGCCGGGCGAGGTGGCGGGCGCCTGTAGTCCCAGCTACTCGGGAGGCTGAGGCAGGAGAATGGCGTGAACCCGGGAGGCGGAGCTTGCAGTGAGCCAAGATCGCACCACTGCACTCCAGCCTGGGGGACAGAGCAAGACTCCGTCTCAAAAAAAAAAAAAAAAAAAAAAGAAAAATTTGTAACAAGACCATCACATTCCCCCACGGGAACCAGAGTTCACCCTGCCCTCTTGTTACAACAAAGTCCACCTCCCACAGTCCTTGCTTCTTCAAGCCAATCCTGAGTGAAATTCCCGTGTCATCCTGCCTGGTGTACAGTGTCCTCCTGCCCTAGGCTGTGAAGCTCTGTGGCTAAGAAACTCTTGTCAATCTATCTCCAGTGCTATGTGTTAGGTGTTCAGACATCTTCATAACCTCAGGGTGGGAATTCCTCACACCAATGACGTGAAGAGAAGACAAATAAGCCAATCACTGTATCCCCTTTGAGTTCCGTGTGCTTCCTTGACTTTCCCCTATTTCTGAATTCCTCCTTCTTGGGATAGCCCCATGGTCCACTTGACAACAAGACAGAACCAGATCCCCAGGCAGTTTCCTCATCTTCTCCCTTTCCTCACTCCCCATACAGTAAAAGGTTGACTCAGAAGCCCTGCACTGCTCAAAGCCTGAACCTTCCAAGTACAGGGCTCACCCTTGGATAACTCCTGGGAGATGACATTTAATAGCTTGGAATATTCGGCCCAAGTGCTTTGGTATACCTGGGGCCTCAGGTCGTGCCAGATGATTCATGCTAACCATGTGATTCATGATGAATGCCTGTTCTTATACATCTGAGGCTCTGGGCCATGCTGTATCTGTATGAACTCTGGGGAACCTCAGGTCTGAGAAGTTAAGGTCAGCTATTCCAGTACTCCGTGCCTATCCTACAGACCCCCAATAAAAACTCTGGACACTAAGGCTCGGGTGAGCTTCCTTAGTTGGAAATACTTCATACACACGGTCACACATCACTTCTGTGTGTTTTAGGTGCTGTCCACAACACCCCACTAGGAGAAAACAACTGAAACTTTTTCCCTGTTTTCTCCACACCCCCACCTAGATGCCTGTTTCCTTTGCTGATTTCAGTGTGTCTCCTGTCAATATAACAAACCAGAATAAACCACAGTATAACAGCTCTTTATTTCTGTGAGTTCTACTAGGAAATCATCAAATCTGAGGGTTGTCTGGGGGACCTTGACACACCTCTCCCCATGGTGAATCAGCTTCCAGGGAGTCCAGTCCCTCTCCTTACTTCATCCCCATCCCATGCCACAGGAAGACCCTCCCTCCTCAGTTCGCAGCCTTCTCTAGGCTTCCCAGTGCCTCCAAGACAGAGTGGATTATGTTTTCAGCTCCATCCTTGCTGTGAGTGTCTGGTGCGTTGCGCCTCCAGCATCTGCTCAGTGCTTCATGGACAGCATCCAGCACGTGTCACTGTCTACTCTCTCAGTGTGGACCCCACCCCTCCTTCATCTCTGTACCCCACAAACAACACAGACACCCCCATCCTATCTGGGTCCTCAAAGAAACTGAGTGAGATGTCTCCAGGCATGACCAGTGTCCCCCAGGACACGGAGAGGACAAAATTACACCCATTTAAGAAACACTCTGGTCTACACCTGTGTCTGCTGATTTCTTTTCCTAGCAACCCTGGACCCCACACCTGAGGACAAAGGTCAATAGAACTGGGGAGGCTTGAGCCTTGGCCCGGTCATTTCCAAGGTTCCAAGTGCCTGGTGTCTAGAATAGCCAAATGATGCCAGAACTTGAGGTGGATTTTTTTTTTCGCTACAAGTAGGGAGTTGATGGGGTGCTCAGGGGTTTGCCATGATGGTGTCCTGGATCCACTTCCGGTAACGCACCACCTTGGTGTACAGGGAAGGCCTTCGGGGTAGGGCACATGGTTGACTGCCCCATGACGTGATACCTTGAAGCACACCGTCACAGACCAGTGGGCCCCCAGAATCACCCTAAGGGTAAAAGTGGGGAGAGAGTGAGATAGGTCAGCCCCAGTTTCTGCCTGGGCAATCCTGTCTTTCAGACCCGGACAGGCACATAACAGATAGCAGCTCCCAGCTTTGGGAAAAGAGAGAAAGGTCTCCAGAGCCGACTCCCAGGAGAAGGTGGGCAGGGATTCCAATAGAGGGGACAGGGGCTCCAATCCTGGCCGATGGGGAAGGAACTTCAGGGTCCAGCTCCTGTGCAGGGGGGAGGATCCAGGAGGACAGTCCTTGCAGACAGGTCAGCGGGACAAGAGCCAAGAGCAACTGCAGGATGCCGCCCCCGTGGCTCATCACAGAGGCCACCTCTCCAGGACTACTCTCTGACTAGACACCTCCTCTCCAGGCCACTGGGGAGCCATGGAGGGCTGTGAGCAGGGCTGGCATGGTCAGTTCAGTGATCAGAATGACCCACTGGGGCCAGGTGGAAAATGGAGCGGAGGGGAAAGACTAAGGGCCAGGAGCCTGTGAGGGGGGCTGCGTGAGGGCCCAGGTGGGGACAAGGCCTGGAACCACCCTCAGGTCAGCCCCATCATCACTCTGCCCACAGCCCTGCCACCCTTCCTCCTTGCAGTCTGATCCCATAGGGAGGCCAGCAGCAGCCTCTGGACACCTGAGCCAGGCCCTTTCCCGCTTCTGTCCAGCACCATCCCTAGCTCCTGACTCCTCAGAGGAAAAGCATGTCCTTCTGCGGCCCAGGGGAGGCCCTGCAAGAGGGGTCCTTTCTTCCCTGTGCGAGGCCATCTCACCCCCGTCCCTGATCCCTCACTCCAGCCACGCAGCCCCCTCGCTGCTCCTCACGCCCACCAGGGCCCTCCTCCCAGACCTGAGCAGGTGCTGCTCCCTCTGCTGCCCCAGGTGCTGCATGGCTCCCCCATCCCCTGCGGCAGGTGTTTGCTCACTCCCATCTTCTGCAGGACGTCCCCTCCCAGTCGTACTCCCTACCCCTTCTCCCTGCCCCAGAACCCTTTCACCTCCTGACATCCTCCAGCATTTCTGCGTTGTGGTCCCTGTTCCTGCCTGTGCCCCTGACTGGCACAGGGGCTGCAGAAGGGAGGGGCTGCTCACTGCTGCTTCCCAGGGTCTAGGGCAGTGCTGGGCGCATAGCAGGTGCCTAGTAACCGTGTGCTGAATGCAGGGACACATGGACTGTGCCGTAAGAATCACCTATTGCCTTGAGGGAGTCAAGGAAGGAGGAAGGAGGAAAGGAGATGAGGCACAGGGAGGGGGCGTGGCTACAGCTGGGGAACAGGGAAAGCTGATGCCCGGTTGGCTCCTGGACCCCAGCCCAGAATTAAGGTCCCCACTCACATTTCCCCTCAAGATCTTGGGAGTAGGGATGACTCACCGAGCAGGTGCTTTTGCCGCCCATCCAGCTTCCAGCACACAGCATGAACTTGGTCACCTTCTGAGAGTAAACTTGCGCACACACATCATTGGAAATAATATGGAGGTCCACACACTGAAGTTTCTTTGGAGTCAAGTCTACGGGCCAGGAAAAAACACTGTTGTGGGCCGTACCCCACCTGGTTCCTTGGCCCCTCCTCCCTCAGACTCAGAAGTCCTGTCCCCTCCTCCCTCAGACCCAGGTATCTGGGCTCCCAGCTGCACCATCTGGCCCTGGCATACGTTCCTCCGGTTTGATGCTGCCCCAGCCTGAGGCGTAGCACGTGGTCCCCAGCTCTGGCTCCCAGGTGGGCAGGTCCAGGACCTGCACAGCATCTGTGATCTCGGCAGGCTCTGACAGGCGGAGCAGCATGAGGTCGTGGCTGGAGTCATCACCTGGCCTGAGGTATCGATTCTTCAGGAGGCTCATGTTGTAGAGCGGGTGTGGGAAGCTGTGGCTGACCTGAAACACTTGGCCCGTGTCTTCAGGATAAAACGGGTTGTGCCGACCCAGCAAGATCACGCTGTTGCTGGGGAGGAAGCAAATGCAGGAATGAGGAGCGAGGATGATGGGGCAAGAGAGACGGGACAGAGGAGCAAGGGGGAGGCTCCAAAAGAGAGAAAGAAACTGCGAGAAAAACACGGGGTTGGGGAAGACACGGTGAGGGCCAAAAATACAGACAATGAGTTGGGAAACAGCAGTATGACAGGGTGAAAGGCAGATACAGAAACAGAGAAACCAAGGGAAAGAGACAGAATGTACAAGGACAGAGAGAATGAAAGGGCAGAGGGGAGAACAGTGAGAAACTAGGTGAGCCAAAAACATACAGGATGAGAAAGACAGAAACATAGAGAAACAGACATGGGCCAGAGAAAGAGAACAAAATGAGGCAGAAAGTGAGAAATAGACAAATGAGAAAGGGAACCAGGAAGTCAAGGAAGAATGAGAAATAAGTAGAGAGGAAGCCAGGGGTGATAGAGTGTGGGAGAGAAAAGGAGAGAGACTGGAGCTGAGTGGGCACCGCCGGGGAGGGGAGGCCTCAGAGTGGCTCTGCTGCTTTGGCATCGGTTTCCAAGTGGGTAGGTAGCCTCGCCTGCAGGCCCGATGCTGTATTCCCCGCCGCTTCCCTCCCCAGGGTCCTTTCCCCCAAACCCTGTTCTCCTTCCCCCTTCTCCTTCCTCCTCCCTCAATTGCCCATCCAAGCTCCAGCTGGAACTAGCCCTTCTCCGTGTCTTCCAAGAGTGGAGGGATGTCCTGGAGAAGGAATGGAGTGAGAGGGGCCTCCTCATACCCACACACACACAAGCGATAAAACCCTTCCTTTTCTTTTCTTTTCTTTCTTTTTTTCTTTTCTTTTGAGATGGAGTCTCACTCTGTCACCCAGGCTGGAGTGCAGTGACGCGGTCTCAGCTCACTGCAACCTCCACCACCCAGGTTCAAGCAATTCTCCTCCCTCAGCCTCCTGAGTAGCTGGGACTACAGGCTCGCGCCACCATGCCTGGCTACTTTTTTGTATTTTTAGTAGAGATGGGGTTTCACTATGTTGGCCAGGCTGGTCTCAAACTCCTGGCCTCAGGCGATCTACACGCCTCGAACTCCCAAACTGTTGGGATTACAGGTGTGAACCACCATGCCCAGCCAAAGCCCTTCCTTTTCTCAGGGTCCCCCCACGCCCACCCTGTGTGTGTGTTCACTAGGGAGAAGGCATAGGAGAGAGAGACGCAGAGAGAGCCTGGCAGAGAGATAGAGGGTGAGACACACTGGCTGGAGAGGGACCAGAGATGGACAGAGAGAGGGGGGGATATGGAGACTGAAGACAGAGAAGAGAGGGAGAGAGAGAACAAAATAGTCACACAGAGAGACACAACCCAAGCCAGATACCAAGGGACATAATGAAAGTGACACAGAGAGACATAGAGGGACACGGACATGGGGAGGGTGGTTCAGCCCCAGTCCTGCCTCCCCATGTGACCTGAACCAGAACCTTCCCTCTCTCCCCCAGTCCCAAGGCTGGCCTTAGAGGTTATCCTGGGGGAAATGCGCAGCTGTTATTCCTCTGGGACACAGACACCCCCTCCCCAGACCCCAGGCCTCTACTCACCTCCTGATGCAGTGGGCAGCTGTGAGGACCCACTGGGGGTGCACCAGAACACCCCCGCAGACTGCCCTGCCACGAGAGGCCACAAGCACCTGCCAGGGTTGGGAATGCTTCTCGCACTCCCAGCCTCCCACAATCCGAGACAGGATGAGGGGTGCAGCGCCTGCAGATGGGGAGCTAGATCAGGGGGATCAGGGTTCACAGGAGGAACTGGGGTACTCGGATAGGAGAGGGATCTAGGACGTGGGTTTGAAAAGACATGGGGGCAGAGAACCAGGGCTGGGAGTCCTGGGACATGGGCAGGGGGAGCTGGGAAAGGCTGGGAATTCTGTCACTCTTCCCTGGGTTTGCAGGTTAGTGGCTGGGGCTGGTGGGGAGGCTTCATGCTCTGAGAGCAGAGGTGACCCCAGGGATCAGGGTAGGAGACACAGGACAGCGTCCAGACAATATCTTGAGTCTGGGGATCGGGTCCTTGGTGGTGATTTGGGGTCTTGGACTGGGAGAAGGGAAACTTGGTACAAGTTGTGGATTCTGATGGGATAAGGGGTGCTAGGAACCGGGGATAAGTGCCTTATGGCAAGGTTCAGTTGCTGGAAGAGGAAGGTTTTGGAAAGTTTAGGAAGTCCCAGGTTGAGAAAACAGTTCTGGCCTGAGTGGTTTTTTTGGGTTTTTTTTCCGTTTCTGTTTTTGTTTTTAGGTTTTGAAAAGGATGCAGATTTAGGGAATCAGAGAGCCGGCCGTTGTGGCTGGGGATGCTCATGTTTTTCCTATGGAAAAGGTGGGCCACTGAATGAAGAGTCTGGAGCTAAGTCAGGGAATGAGGACTTCTCAGAGTCCCATTGCCGGACTGAGGGACCTGTTTGTTGTCTCCGGTCAGGTAGCCTGGCTAGGAAGAAGGACGTGTCTGGTTGGCATCTGGGTGTCCTAGGGCAAGATCGGGAGGCCAAGCATCAAAGTCTTTGGGATGGGGTTGAACACTCACAGCCGAATGGGAAAAGTCAGTAGACTGTGATGGGACTGAGGGGCTCAGGAGGCAGACCAGTGATAGGGTCCAAGGAACCAATGGCATCGAGAGAGGTCCTTGGAGGTTTTGAGCCCCACAAAGAGAAACACGGAGATGTCCACGAACTTCCCCTTTAGTAAAGCAGCTGGGAGCAGGGAGTTGGCTGGGCAATGGGGAGAAAGTTCTGAGTAAGTGGGAGGGAGCGGGGACCTGGTGTGGGAGTGAGGACAGTTCAATATGGAGGGGCTGGGGGTATAGGTTTGGAGTGGGACTGGGAGAGACAGAAAAGAGCCCAGCACCCTGTCTGGGCTGGGGTGCTGGGTGGGAGGGAAAGAGCCTCAGCTTGCTTCCTGCATCCCCCCAACCCTGGCCCCTCTCACCAATCCACGTCACGGACAGGGTGAGGAAGACAACCAGGACCCACATGGTGACACAGCTCTCCAGGTGCAGGCGGTGAGCTTGGGGCTGCGGAGCCTCCCCGAGGAGCCTTATAAAACCTTCATTCCCCAGGACTCCGCCCCTGCCCTCCCGGCACCCAGATGCTGACCAAGGCCCTCCCCATGCTGCTGGAAGCTGGACAACCCCCTCCCACACCCAGAGCTGTGGAAGGGGAGGGAGAACCAGCACTTGCTGTTCTGCAATTACTAGATCACCCTGGATGCACCAGGCCCCGTAGCTCATGGAGACTTGATCTAGGGGACAAAGGCAGAGGAGACAGGCCCGGGATGAAACAGAAACAGGGGATGGGTACAATCCCCGATTCTTCATACAAAGCCTCACATGCCTAGATCCTTTGCACTCCAAGACCCAATGTGCCCTAAAATACCAGCACCCAGGGGACTGTGAGACTCTCTGATCCCTGTACCACTCTGAGCCCAGAAACTAGAACTTTTATTTCTCATGCTCCTGAAATAGATGTCTTGGCATTCAGTACTCTCTTTTCCTTGCACTTCCAACCCAGAATCCAGTTCCACACATACATTGCTACTGTCATCATAAAAAGATCTTGTGGTCCACGGATACTCTAACCCAGAAATACGAGTCTCCCGAAGTTCCCTAGCATTTCAAAATCCAATGTCCGTCAAACAATGTGAAATTCCAGTAACCCCCCACTCCTTGTTCTCCAGACCTGTGCACTCTATCTGTGCAACAGAGATGCCTGCTGACCGGCCCTCCCAGGTCAGAATCACCCTCATGTAAAATCCAATGCCCCTTCTCCAATAAGATACTTAGCCTTCAGGAGCCAGTTTATGTACCTCAAGATTAAGTGACAGGTCAGGCATAGTGGCTCATACCTGTAATCCCAACACATTCCGAGGCCAAGGTAGAAGGATCGCTTGAAGCCAGGGGTTGAAGGCCAACCAGAGGAACAAGGCAAGATCCATTTCTACCAAAAAAAAAAAAAAAAATTTTTTTTTTTCTTTTTGAGACAGAGTGTCACTCTGTTGCCCAGGCTGGAGTGCAGTGGCACGATCTTGGCTCACTGCAACCTCTGCCTCCCAGGTTCAAGTGATTCGCCTGCCTCAGCCTCCTGAGTAGCTGGGATTACAGGTGTGTGCCAACACACCTGGTTAACTTTTGTATTTTTTTTTTCAGTAGAGACAGAGTTTCACCATGTTGGTCAGGCTGGTCTCGAACCCCTGACCTCGTGATCCACCCGCCTCGGCCTCCTATAGTGTTGAGATTACAGGCATGAGCCACCGCGCCTGGCCCAAAAAAACTTTTAAAATTACCTAGATATGGTGATGGACCACTGTAGTCTTAGCTATTGGGAGACTGAAGTAGGAGAATCTCTTAAGGCCAGGAGTTCAAGGCTCCAGTGAGCTGTGATCACGCCATTGAAATAGAGGGAGAACGAAACATTGATTAAAAAAAAAAATTAAGGTGGCATGCAAAATCACAACTTACAGTCTCAGAAGAGAATCGGGAACTCTTAAGAGCCCTGGTACCTCCGCTGCTAACTCCATAAGATTTCATTAATTTCCAAAAAGTTAGTTATTTCAGCTATTCAATAAAACCAGAGTAGCTCACCTGATCCAGCGCGAACTGTGACTCAAGAATTTGACAAAAGTGGCTGGGCGCGGTGGCTCACGCCTGTAATCCCAACACTTTGGGAGGCTGAGGCAGTGGATCACGAGGTCAGGAGTTCGAGACCAGCCTGGCAAATATTGGTGAAATCCCGTCTCTACTAAAAATACAAAAATTAGCCAAGTGCGGTGGTGCACACCTGTAATCTCAGCTACTCGGGAGGCTGACGCAGGAGAATCACTTGAACCCAGGAGGCAGAGGTTGCAGTGAGCCTCTCCCAGGTTGCAGTGAGTTTGCAGTGAGTCGAGATCGGCCACCATTGCACTCCAGCCTGGGCAATCAATAGAGTGAGACTCTGTCTCAAAAAAAAAAGAAGAAGAATTTGACAAAATCTTCCCCTGTTTCTAGCTGAGTGATCAGATAAACTCAAATACAGTGAGGGAGACAGAAGTGGATATAGATAATCACAACTTAAGACCATCTTACAGCTGGAGTGAAAGGATATACTCAGCCAGTGACCTGACCTCCTCACACATGAATTAAGGTTTCCCTGGATTCATCCTGGAAAGGAAGTTTGTCTCCACTCCAGTGAGAACCTCGTGGATCGAGTGTCCCTAAGCATATCCTCAACTCATCCTCAATCAAAACCTGACCCAACCCAATTTAACACAAACCAATCCAACTGCATCATACACAGCCCCGACCCCATCAACCCAATGCAACTTAACCTAACAAGCCAACCCTTATGTCTTCCCTCGTTGTTTGATTCCCCATCAAACAAAACTCATGGCCACTGTCAAATCTGATAGCTACTTCCATGTCTTCTACCTCCAAAATCAAACCCAACCTCATCCCCAATTCAATCCCCACGGATTTCTGAGCCAACGTCAAAACAAATCTATTTCCATCCCAAAGCCATGCCATCCTAAATCACCTCGACAGTGCCAATCCCAAACTCATCCCAAGCACAATTTTACCCCATCTCCAACCCAACTCCAATCTGACCCTTCATTCTAACTGGTCTTCATGCTCCACTCCTATACCCAGCACATCTAACCAAAGAAAACCAAATACAACCACATGCCAGTTCTCAAGCCTGTCCAGAGCCTCCTCTCCACCCATGATGATGCTCCCTGGGCTGTGACCTCACAGGAGTCCGTGCCTTCACCCCCTACTCCTGCCCAGACCATGGTGTTCATCAGGGTCCTTGGTAGTCCCTTTTACACAATGTGGTGGACATAAGGCTGATGCTGGCGCAGTGCCTCGTATTTGGGAGACTCACTTGGGAGAGCAGTGGACTTGGGGAAGACGCATAAGTTCAGGTCCCTGTGCCCTCCACCCAGAAGCCTTTGGGATTTCATGGATGGTGACGTACAGCCATTCTCTAGCACTTTTGAGTCCTGGATCAAGTCCTAGATCCCTATGGTTTCAGGCTCCCTGTCTGACACCAGGCCCTAGCCTGGCACCATGCAGGCCACTCCCACCAGAGGAGGATGTCGGCAGCTGTACGGTTGGCAGGTGGCTGAAGAGGCGAGCTGCAGGGATAGTTGCAGTAACATGACGTCATGGTGCTGGCCACACTCTCATAGTGTGGATGCTGGATGATGAGTGGATGACATCCAAGGACTCTGGGACATCGCTCATATGCAGATTGTGCTCGCCCCGGGGCACCTTCATGGAGCTAGAAGGGCTGGTGATACCCTCAAGTGGAGTAAGGATTAGGTGGCAAGATGGAAGAATGGGTAACCCTCAATCCTCCGACTCTTGGGGAATCAAGAGATCCCATTACTGTCACCCCAAACCCTGGACCCAGTGGTTCCAGCCTCTGCCCTTCAGGGGCCAAGGAGGGACTCAAGCCACAAATACACCCCCAGAACTCTACCCCTCAGGATTCCAGCACCTTCTTCCTGAGGATATGAGATTCGTAGGCCATTCCCACATCAGTACCTCGGGAGCTGGGATCTTAGCAGTCTCCTCCCTCATAGACCTAAGAGTTCAGAACTGACACTATCCCTGCCCCTGGACCTTCACCTCCAGCCTCTTCCTCCTTTGAAATTCAAGAGGCTGGACCCACTCCTCACTCAAACCCAGAAGTTCTGATCCCCAGCCATGCCCCTTCAGGATCCTGAGCACTGCCTTATTCTGGATTTGGCAGTGGAGTGCTGCCAGACACAGTCAGGATCGGGACTCACAACCTTGGTTTGCCATAAAGAAGCGGGATGTGATAGAAAAAGTATTTAATGGTGGAACGTTGAGATTGTCCTGCAGACAAGGGTGGAAGACTCTGGCTGAACAGTGTTGGGAGGCAATTCTCCATGCTTCTGTCACGTATCTGTGTGTCTTCTGAGCAAACACAGCAACACCTTTTTTTTTTCTGGATTGTCTTTTCAAGAATGTTTGTGTAGCAGGCATCCTTGCAAGATGATATCTGTCTCAGATCCAGGATTGCGTACTGTCCTAGATAATAAAGATAATGTCTCTTACAACAGATTTGTTTACTGTCAAGAGCAATAAATACAATATGTTCCTCCAGAGTAGGTCTGTTTTCAATCCAAGATCATAAAGATAGTACCTTCATCAGGGACAAAGGCTGAGCAGTTTGCAAGTTGTCCCGGTAAAAGATTGAGGATTCCTCATCTCAGGTTTCTCACCGGTGGCACAAACTCTGTGTGCACAGCATCCATCTGGACTGCTGTGGTCACCCTACAAGGTTTTGGGGGGCAAGGTGAACTAATGTGAACATGAACCTCATACTGTCTGCTGAGCTGTGAGCAGTAAAATCCTTTGTCTCTGACTCGGGAGTCTCATGGACTCTGCTGGCATTCACAGAACTCTGGCAAGTTAGCTTCTTTGTTTGCAGGTTAGTAAAATGTCAACCCCTTCAGAGTCACTGACACTGAGACTGCACTGGCCAGCTGGGAATGGAGATAGGAGGGGACCCAGCTGGATGCAGTGGGCAGTGGGTGTCATAGAGGCAAAAGGGTACAGAATGCAATGGGATCCTAGTATCATGGTGGAGGTCAGAAAGAGCCCTAAAAGAGAGGATCAAGGTAGGAGGTTAGTGAAGGTCCACCTCCACCCTCTCCAGGACAGGGACATCAGGTCACAGTTAATTTATCTGCAGTTGGTGACTGGTCGTGGTCTCTGGAGTCTCCAGCATCCAGAGCGTCCCTGGTCTAGTGGTCCCCCCTTTCTGAGCCACAGCTGCTTTCTCCGTCAAATGAGGCCAGTAATACCCACCCCAGAGTGATGCTGTGAGGATTAGATGAGCATCTGTAAGTGCTGAAGATAATGCCTGACACATCCCAACCATTCAGCAGTGCAAGCATACACTTACACGGCACTCCGTACAGCCAGGCATGTGCTGGTGCCTCATGCATGTGACCACATTTGATCCTCACAATGACCCTGTGAGGGAGACTGTGCAACAGAGGACTGACCTCGCCCAAAGACCTCAGGCCTTTGCCGTCAGAGCCTGAGATGTCATCTCTTATTTTTTTTTTCCCTTTCTTTCTTTTTCTTTTCCACGGAGATTGCAGTGAGCCAAAATTGTGCCACTGCACTGCTGCCTGGTGACAGAGCAAGATTCCGTCTCAAAAAAAAAAAAAAAAGAATTATTGGGCCAGGCACGGTGGCTCATGCCTGCAATCCCAGCACTTTGGGAGGCCAAAGCAGGTGGATCACCTGAGGTCAGGAGTTTGAGACCAGCCTGGCCAACACGGTGAAACTCCATGTCTACTAAAAATACAAAAATTAGTTGGGCATGGTGGTAGGCACCTGTAATCTCAGCTACTCAGGAGGCTGAGGAAGGAGAATCACCTTAACCCAGAAGGCAAAGGTTGCAGTGAGCCAACATTGTACCACTGTACTCTAGCCTGGGTAGCAAGAACAAAACTCCATTGGAAAAAAAAATTACTGAGGGCCTTCCTTGGATTTTTGTTTATATTAACTGCCAAGACCAGCTCAGTCGGGGAGACCCTAACCCAGCAGTGCTAGAGGAATTAAAGACACACACACAGAAATATAGAGGTATGAAGTGGGAAATCAGAGGTCTCACAGCCTTCAGAGCTGAGAGCCCCAAACAGAGATTTACCCACATATTTATTAACAGCAAACCAGTCATTAGCCTTGTTTCTATAGATACGGAATTAACTAAAAGTATTCCTTATGGGAAACAAAGGGATGGGCTGAATTAAAGGAATAGGTTGGGCTAGTTAACTGCAGCAGGAGCATGTCCTTAAGGCACAGATCGCTCATGCTATTGTTTGTGGCTTAAAAATGCCTTTAAGTGGTTTTCTGCCCTGGGCGGGCCAGGTGTTCCTTGCCCTCATTCCCATAAACCCACAACCTTCCAGCTTGGGCCTTAGGGCCATTATGAACATGTTACAGTGCTGCATAGATTTTGTTTATGGCCAGTTTATGGCCAGATTTTGGAGGGCCTGCTCCCAACAATTCACTATATCTATTGATACATTCCACAGTAGATATTAAAACTGAGAAATCTTTCAAATATTTTGTTATTAATTTATTTTTAAATAGCAATAATACATATATGTTAACGTAACATATTTTAATGAAAAACAGCTACATTTTAAGACAAACAACTGGTGAGAAAAAACGTTATATGCTTTTGCAAGTCTCTTTAATGTCTGGCTTAATAGAAGACAGCTGCACTCTCATAGCTGCTTTAGGGTTTAATTTGCTACAATATCACATCATGTAGACTCTGGAAAATTCCACCTTGTGCTTGTGAGAGAACAAGAGTGAGAAAGGTGCTGGGCGCAGTGGCTCACACCTGTAATCCCAGCACTTTGTGAGGCCCAGGTGGGCAGAACACCTAAGGTCAGGAGTTCAAGACCAGCCTAGCCAACATGGTGAAACCACGTCTCTACTAAAAACACAAAAATTAGCTGGACATGGTGGCAGGCGCCTGTAATCTCAGCTACTTGGGAGACGGAGGCAGAAGAATCACTTCAACCTAGGAGACAGAGGTTGCAGTGAGCTGAGATCGTGCCATTGCACTTCAGCCTGGACAACACGAGTGAAACTCCACCTCAAAAAAAAAAAAAAAGAAAATAATGTGTATAGATTATTATGAAACTAGTGTTTGACCTTGCATATCCCTGGAAAGGTCTCAGGAATCCTTCCACTCCAGAGTTCCAGAATCCCCACAATGACAGCCTGAGATGGTCAGAGAGGCCCTCCCCCAGGGACAGAGAGGGACACAGAAGGAAATACAGGGAAGAATATGGTGCTTTTCTTCAAGATTACCATCACGTTTTCTCTTTATTGAGTACTACTTCATGCCATACTTCATGTTGATCAGGTTTTCTAAGGTCTTCAGCTTCTTTAAAAAAAAAAACAAAAGATTCTTAATATAAACTTAGGTAGAACCCTGATTATTCTAATGAGAAAAGAAACAACAAATGTAACTAGCAAATCTAAATGATAAAAGGAATAATACAGGAACTATTTAAAAGAGTACACAATACCAAAATCAATGCAAAATTTAGAAGATGTATAATTTTTTAACTTAGCAATTGTCTTAAATGCCTTATAAAGTTTTTCTCCTAGATTATTTTGTCCTCATACTCTCAATTATCTCTGCTTATGATCAAATGATTTTGTAATCTCATTTTCTTTTCTTTTTTTTTTTAGACAGAGTCTCACTCTGTCACCCAGGCTGGAGGGCAGTGGTGCGATCTCGGCTCACTGCAACCTCCGCCTCCCAGGTTCAAGCAATTCTTCTGCCTCAGTCTCCCGAGTAGCTGGGACTACAGGCGCATGCCACCACACCTTGCTAATTTTTGTATTTTTTCAGTAGAGCCGGGGTTTCACCATGTTGGCCAGGCTGATCTCGAACTACTGACCTCATGATCCACTCGCCTTGGCCTCCCAAAGTGCTAGAATTGCAGGCATAAGCCACCACACCCGGCCTGTAATCTCATTTTCTAGGAGAAGAAAAATAGTTTAATTTTTATCATATTTGATCAAAATCTGTTTTTCATTATTAATCCTTTAGAAACATTTCTTTCAGCTTCAAAGATTTTATTTATTTAAATTTCATATGATTTGTCTAGTATTTTTGCCCAATTTGGGGAGAAATAATAGTAAGTTTCTTTCAAATGTCAGTGGAATGATTTCAGGACATTTCAAGTGTTCTGATGTTATGCCCAGACCATTTATTCCCCGAAGAAGACCACCAGAGTCCAGAGTCAAAGCTAAGCAGTGAGGATCTTTATTACAGGTTCGAACCTGGAACTCTCACTCGCTCGTGAAACGAGACGGGCAAGAGAGCTCCCCCACTGAGCCCCGAACAGTGTTATATAGTCTAAGAAAAGTGGGCATAGAATTATTATACAAATCAGATGTATGATTGGCTAGTGTTTGAACAAGGCGATTTGGCTAACTATGATTGGTTCCTGCCATTCCTGATATTTCGGTTCAACCCTTGAGGCGGGAGAGCAGTTTTACACAAAGGCAGTTAATTATATTGCGTCAGGTTGCACAACCGGTTTATGGCAGCATGAGTGTATCTTACTTAAACATGTCTTGTGACCCGGCCTCTGAAAGAAAAACAGGTACTTACAGAACTTACAAAATCTCTGGTACGTGCAGAGATTAGAGAGCAGAACAAAGGGTTTAGCAATAGGGTGTAGCGGGGGAGCGGGTACGCATTTTTGTGTCTTTGTGTCCTTTCACTGATCCACCAACTAATCTAACATGGTTTGCAAGTTAATGACACTAGTTTATTGTTCCTTTTCTTATTGAGGGATGTTATTATGAGTTTATGTTATCTTCATCAAGTCACAGTTGTGACAACTAGCAAATATCAATTAAACGAGAAATTAATGAATAGCTGTATAGATGGGATGAGATACAGAAACGGATGGACAAAGACAGAGGGTTAGAGAGGCTAGAAAATATGGGAGATACCCTTTGTTATCTAACACAAAGAAAAGGCTTCCTGACACAACTTCAGAAGCACAAATCACAGACCAAACTTTGGATGTACTTCATTAAAGGAAAATTTAGAATTACTGCTTAGAGGGCACTGTCGTCCAGAAACTTGTATAAGAATTCAGAATTTCTATTTATAAAAGATGACATATACCTCATTCAAAACCAAAGAGATCACTATTTAGAAGGCACGAGAAACTTCTGACACGAACAAAAGAGCAACCCCTAAAAAATGGACAAAGCATATGAACAGGCAATTAATAAAAAAGAAAAGTCAAAAAGCTAATGTGGGGAGAAAATGGTGGCTAGGAAGCAGGACTAACTTGCAACTCCCACTCAGATGGACAGAGCGGCATGTGGAGATTCACATCTTGAATTTTTGCTCCAAGAACTACTGCAGGAACATACCAGGAAAGCCAAGAGAACCCACAGACCCTTTGAAGGAAGCAAATTGCTGAGGCAGCCTCTAGGAGACAGCTGAAAAACTGTCATTGCCCAAAGTGTGAAAGTGTGAAAGGGGGATCATCCGCTCCTGAACACATATCCTCACTGGGGAATCTGAAGGTCCAGATCATGGGAGAAGGATTTGACCTTACCTGGAGCTGAGATGAATTTAGAGAGCTGAACGAAATACAGGGGTAGAGGAAGCAGCAGGAAGAGCCCTGAGGGTACTCTTGGTCCCCAGGGAAGTCATTTCTGACTTTGTCTCACAGGGGTCCTTGGGGAGAGCTGCCTTTCACGCACGTCCGTGTGAAGAGACCACCAAACAGGCTTTGTGTGAGCAATAAAGCTTTTTAATCACCTGGGTGCAGACGGGCTGAGTCCGAAAAGAGAGTCAGCAAAGGGAGATAGGGGTGGAGCTGTTTTATAGGATTTGGGTAGGTAGAGGAAAATTACAGTCAAAGGGGGTTGTTCTCTGGCGGGCGGGGTAGGGGTCACAAGGTGCTCAGTGGGGGAGCTTTTTGAGACAGGATGAGCCAGGAGAAGGAATTTCACAAGGTAATATCATCAGTTAAGGCAAGGACCGGCCATTTTCACTTCTTTTGTGGTGGAATGCCATCAGTTAAGACAGGAACAGGCCATTTAAATTTCACTTCTTTTGTGATTCTTCAGATACTTCAGGCCATCTGGATGTATACGTGCAGGTCACAGGGGAGATGATGGCTTAGCTTGGGCTCAGACACCTGACACTGCCAATGGAATTGGGGAAAGACTACAGGGAGAAGGAAACTTCCAGCTGAACTGTGCAACAATTTCAACTGAATGCGAAGTTTCCTGTACAGAACTCAGTGGAGGGGGTGAACTGTGAGTGCAGACGTGAGCACAGAAGCTGCAGCAGGTGGGGAGGCATGAAACCTTTAAGCCCTGCTTGCTTTCTCAGCAGGGAGGCTTGCAGCCTGGGGCAAGTTCCCAGCCCTGCTCACTCGCTGCCTGGAAACAAACTGTGCATTGGTGGGGGGTGCAACACAGTGGGAATGAGACCAGCCTTTTGGGCTGCATGGGAGCTGGGTGAGCCCTGAAACTGCTGGCTTTCTCCCACTTTCCTGGTGACCCACATGATGCAGTAGAGGCAGCCATAATCCCCCTGGGAACATAACTCCGTTGTCCTGAGAACCACCCCCTATCCCCACAGCAGCCACAGCGACCCCCACCCAAGGAGAGTCTGAGCTCAGACACGCCTAACCCTGCCCCCACCTGATGGTCTTTCTTTACCTGCCCTGGTAGCCAAAGACAAAGGACATAATCTCTTGGAAGTTCTCTGGCCCCATCCACCACCTGAGAAACCCGAATACTTATCCAGGTGACCCTAGGGCAAGCCGTTTTCCTCCCTGTACTACTGCAGCTGATGCTGTCTTGAAAGTGTCACCTCCTGGCTGGAGACCAACCAACACAAAACCTGCACACGAAAAAATAATACAACCAAGGACCCCCAGCGAGTCTACTTTACTCCCCTCCCACCTCCAACAGAGCAGGTGCTGATATCCACAGTTAAGAGACCTGAAGATGAATCACATCACAGGACTCTTTGCAGACACTCCTCAGTACCAGCCCAGAGCCCAGATGCTCCACTGGGTAGCTAAATCCAGAATCTGAATAGCAGCCCTTGAGCCCCAGATCTTCCTTCTGACATAGTCTACCCAAATGAGAAGGAACCAAAAAACCAATTCTGATAATACGACAAAACAAGGTTATTTAACACCCCAAAAAGATCACACTAGCTCGCCAACAATGGATCCAAACCAAAAAGAAATCTTCGAAATTGCCAGAAAAAAAATTCAGAAGATCGATTATTAAGCTACTTAAGGAGGCACCAGAGAAAGGCGAATACCAACTTAAAGAAATTTAAAAAGTGTTGCAGGATACGGACAGAAAAATCTCCAGAGAAATAGCATAAATCAAAAACAATAAGAACTTCTGGAAATGAAGGACACACTGAGAGAAATGCAAAATACACTGGAAAATCTCAGCAATAGAATCAAACAAGTAGAAGAAAGAACTTCAGAGCCCAAAGACAAGACTTTTGGATAAACCCAATCCAACAAAGACAAAGAAAAAAGAATTTTAAAAAAATGAACAAGACCTCCAAGAAGTTTGGGATTATGTTAAACGACCAACCTAAGAATAATTCATGTTCCCAAGGAAGAACAGAAATCTAAAAATTCGGAAAACATATTTGAGGGGAATAATCGAGGAAAAACTTATTTGGCCTTGCTAGAGATCTAGATATCCAAATACGAGAAGCTCAAAGAACACCTGTGAAATTCATTACAAAAAGATGACCACTGGTCGGGCGTGGTGGCTCACGCCTGTAATCCCAGCAGTTTGGGAGGCTGAGGCAGGGGGATCACAAGGTCAGGAGATCGAGGCCATCCTGGCTAACACAGTGAAACCCCGTCTCTACTAAAAATACAAAAAATTAGCCGGGTGTGGCAGCGCGTGCCTGTAATCCCAGCTACTCAGGAGGCCGAGGCGGAAGAGTCGCTTGAACCCGGAAGGCAAAGGTTGCAGTGAGCCAAGATCGTGCCACTGCACTCCAGCCTGGGCAACAGAGTGAGACTCCATCTCAAAACAAAACAAAAAGATGACCACCTGGGCGCATAGTCATCAGGTTATCCAAAGTCAAGATGAAGGAGCATCAGGTAACCTATAAAGAAAACCTATTAGATTGACAGTAGATTTCTCAGCAAAAACCCTACAACCTAGAAAGGACTGGGGTCCTGCCTTTAGCCTCCTTATACGAAACAATTATCAGCCAAGAATTTTGTATCCAGTGAAACTATTGGTAGAGCACACAAAGACTCCAGGTCAGAGACAAAGGACTTTATTACTCATGGCACAGCAGGTAGCTTGAGGTTCATGTTCAAATGGGCTCACCTTGCCCCCTAGGTCCTACAGGGATGATCGGAGTGACTCAGGCATATGCTGTACTCACATGGTTTGTGTCAATGCTGGGGAACCTCTGTTTACATGTGTTTACAGATTTTCAAGCTTATAAGGGAGAAGCAAGGAAATCTGCCTGACTTTGGACCTCAGGGAGCTATTATCTTTGTTATCTTGGACTGCTGATCCACCTGCCCTGGAAGGACATACTGTATTTACTATCCTAGCCAATAAATAAATCATTATGGAAGGACATTATCTTTATTGTCTAAGACAGTAAATAAACATGTTCTGATGCTCTGGAGAAACACCCATAAAAAGACAGTCTGGAACTAAAAAGTGGCTAATACGTTTCTCAGGAGACAGGCAGAAAGGTAAGAGAGCCATGGATAATTGTATCCTAACACCATTCAGTTCACACTCTTGATGCTTCCCCACAGGATAATCTCAGGCTTCCCAACCAGGCATTCAAAGTGCAGGCATTTGGTCTGGGATACAAAACCCAGCCCCAGTTTGTTTGTTTTTTTTTGTTGTTTTTTTTTTTTTTTTGGAGACAGAGTCTCACTCTGTCACCCAGGCTGGAGTACAGTGGTGTGATCTTGGCTCACTGTAACCTCCACCCCACCGCGAGTTAAGCCATTCTCCTGCCTCAGCCTCTTGAGTAGCTGGGATTACAGGCACACACCACCACACCTGGCTAAATTTTGTATTTTTGGTAGAGACCATGTTGGCCAGGCTGGTCTCACTCCTGACCTCAAGTGATCCACCTGCCTCAGCCTCCCAAAGTGCTGGGATTGCAGGCATGAGCCACCACGCCCAACCCGTTTGCTTTTTTTTCATTCATTTTAGAGACAGTCTCACTCCATTGCCCAGGCTGGATACAGTGGCACAATAATAGCTCACTGTAACCTTGAACTCTTGGGTTCAAGCAATCCTCCTGCCTCAGCTTCCTCAGTAGCTGGGGCTACAGGCACGTGCCACCATGCCCAGCTAATTTTTGTTTGTTTGTTTGTAGAGACAGAGTCTCACTATGCTGCTCAGGCTGGTCTCGAACTCCTGGGCTCAAGCAATTCTCCCACCTCAGCCTTTAGAGTATCTGGGACCACAGGCGTGTGCCACCGCACCCAGCCTCGTTTGTCTATTTCTTACTCACTTCCTCGTTCTGTTCTCTCTCCCTTCCTCTTTCCCATGTCTGTTTCTTACTCTCTTTCTCTCTCTCTTTCTCTTTCTCTCTCTCTTTCTCTTTCTTTCTTTCTTTTTCTTTCTTTCTCTTTCTTTCTCCCTTCCTTCCTTCCTTCCTTCCTTCCTTCCTTCCTTCCTTCCTTCCTCCCTTTCTTTCTCTCTCTCTCTCTTTTTTTTTTTTTTTCTGAGTCTCACTCTGTCATCCAGGTCAGAGTGCAGTGGTGCCAGAATCAGCTCTCTCCAACTTACATCTCCCAGTTTCAAGTGATTCTTTTGCCTCAGTCTCCCAACTAGCTGGGATTACAGGTGCGTGCCACCATGCATGGCTAATTTTTGTATTTTTAGTAGAGATGGGGTTTCACCATGTTGGCCAGGCTGGTCTTGAACTCCTGAGCTCAAGTGATCTGCCCGCCTCAGCCTCCCAAAGTGCTGGGATTGCCAGCATGAGCCACCACGCCTGGCCTGACCCTGTCTGTCTCATGCTATCTTCTCACTCCCCGTTTCTCACCATTTTCTGCCTTCACCATTCCCTCCCTCTTAGATGCCTCTTCCTCACTCCAGTCCTTACTTTATCTCTTCTACACTCCCTGACTCCGCCCTCCTTTGTTTTTGTCCTATTCCTCCAGGCTTCTCTTTCCAGCCTCTTTTCACGTCTCCTTCTCTAGATAGGAAGCACCCATCTAAAAAGGTGAATGCTCCCGCAGTAAACAATCATCTCGAGACCCATCTGGCCAAGGCTAGAGCCCCCACCAGTCCTCCTGACCTGCGTCCTGAGGTGTGGAGTCAGGTGCAGGGGAGAAAGGAAGCTTCAGTGACAGGGATAGACCAGTGGTTCCCCAATGGGGCAAACTCGTCCCCTCCACCCGCCCCACCCTCCTCCACCCTCCTCCACCCACCCAGGGGCACACTGGCATTTTCCGGTAATATCATCTCATTCCGGTTCTGCAAAGACACACATAAGAGGGGGCATGTTATTTGTGGGATGCAGAGATGGAGGAAGAGTGGGGTCCACCCTGGGAGAGTGGACAGTGACACATGGTAATGCTCTCCAGGGACCACTGAGAAGGAGCTGGGGACACAACGTACCACACACACAACAAGGGTGGAGCTGAAACCCGGTAAGAGCCACATTATTCTTTTTTGTTAATTTGTAATTTTTGTGGGTACATAGTAGGTGGATATATTTATGGGGTACGTGAGATATTTTAATACAGGCATGTAATGTGGAATAATCACATCAGGGTAAATGGGGTATCCATTACCTCATTCACCCTTTATGTTACAAACAATCTAATTACATTCTTTTTGTTATTTTTAAATGCACAACTAAATTATTATTGACCATAGTCACCCTGTTGTGCTATCAAATACTAGATCTTACTCTATTTCCTTGTTCGCACTTCCCCACTACCCACACACCCCCACCCTTCCCAGCCTCTGATAATCATCCTTCTACACTCTATCTCCATTAACTCAGTTGGTTTTGTTTTTGTTTTTTGTTTTTTGTTTTTGAGATGGAGTCTCGCTCTGTCTCCCAGGTCGCTGGAATGTACTGGCGAGGTCTTGGCTCACCACAACCTCCTCCTCCCAGGTTCAAGCAGTTCTGTGCCTCAGCCTTCCAAGTAGCTGGGATTACAGGCCCGCCTCACTGCGACTGGCTAATTTTTGTATTTTTAGTGGAGACGGGGTTTTGCCATGTTGGCCAGGCTGGTCTTGAACTCCCGACCTCAGGTGATCCACTCGCCTCAGCCTCCCAAAGTGCTGGGATTACCAGCGTGAGCCACTGTACCTGGCAACTCAATTGTTCTAATTTTTAGCTCCCACAAATAAATGAGAACCTGTGAAGTTTATCTTCTGTGCCTGACTTACTGCACTTAACATCATAACCTCCAGTTCCATCCATTTTGCAGATGACAGGCTGTCATTCTTGTTGATGGCTGAATGGTGCTCCGTTGTGTATATGCACCACATTTTCTGTATCCATTCATCTGTTGATGGACACTTAGGTTGTTTCCAGATCTTAGCTATAGGGAATAGTGCTGCAGTAAACATCATTCTTGGCAATACCACAGCCAGCATTCCCGCACTGGGAGGTGGGGTGTTCCATGATGACATTTTACAAACAATCTCAGCCTGGGCAACACATCAAGACCCCATCTCTACAAAAAAAAAAAAAAAAAAAATTAGCCAGGCATGGTGGCACACACCTGTAGTCCCAACTACTCGGGAGGCTGATACCAGAGGCTTGCTTAAGCCCAGGAGTTTGAGGTAGCAGTGAGCTGTGATTGCACCATGACACTCCAGCCTGGGCAACACAGCAAGACCCCAACTCTAAAAAATAAAAACTAAAAGAAGCTGACAGGATCACGGGGAGAGGGGAGCAGAAACACAGACATGGGGAAAATGAGCAGCAGTCACAGCAGGGAGAAGAGACACATCTCTCCAGCTCTCTCCTCCCTCAGACCCCCCAGCCCCTCCTCCTTCAGACCCAGGAGTTCAGGACCCCAGCCCCTCCTCCCTCAGACCAGGAATCCCAGCTCCCAGACTCTCCTCTCTCAGACCCAGGAGTCCCGGCACCAGCCTGTCCTCCCTCAGACCCAGGAGTCTGGGCCCCCAGCCCCCTCCTCCCTCAGACTCCCCAGCCCCTCCTCCTTTAGACCCAGGGGTTCAGGACCCCACCCCCTCCTCCCTCAGATCCAGGAGCAAACCTCCTATGAACAAATGCAGAAGGGAAGCTTCCAGAAAGGGAGGAGGACGGAGCTGGAAAGTGGGCTGGGGGCTCAGGAATCCGGAGAAGAGGTCTGTGGGTGGGGTGGAGCACACAGAGGAAGAAGCAGGCAGGGCAGGCCTTTCTCTCCCAGCCCCAGAGTGCGGGACCCAGGAGTCCCGGCCCCAGCCCCACCTCCCTAAGATCCCCCAGTCCCTCCTCCCACAGACCCAGGAGTCCAGGCCCCCAGCCCCTCCTCCCTCAGACCCAGACGCAAACCTCCTATGAACAAATGCACAGTTGGTGCCACCTATTGGCAGGACAAAAGAAGAGAAGATGCAGGTTTTTCTGCCTCCTCCCCTCCAGCTTCCCCCAGCACAGCCCAGGAAACAAAGTCTCAGAGAAGAACTCGGCTGTGTGTGGCATTCTCTTTGCTTGACGTCACACTCTCATTCCAGGGTCTCACACATCCATTTCCTCTCCCGGGGCCTCAGCTCCCCCATCTGTAAAACAGGGGTCTTGATAAAGGGGTCACAGGGATTCAGAAAAAGATACCACATCTGGGAGATCAAAACAGTGGCGTCTGGCCAGGCGTGGTGGCTCATACCTGTAATCCTAACATTTTGGGAGGCCAAGGCGCGTGGATCACTTGAGGTCAGGAGTTCAAGACCAACCTGGCCAACACTGTGACACCCCATCGCTACTAAAAATACAAAAATTAGCTGGGTGTGGTGGTGGGTGCCTGTAATCCCAGCACTCAGGAGGCTGAGGCAGGAGAATCACTTGAACCCGGGAGGCGGAGGTTGCAGTGAGCCGAGATTGTGCCACTGCACTCCAGCCTGGGCAAAAAGAGGGAGACTCTGTCTAAAAATAAAAATTAGAAAAAAAAAAAACAAAACCCCACAGTGGTTTCTTCCAGTCCCGAATCTGCTGCTGCCCAACTGTGTCATCTGAGAAACACCCCACATAACCACTGTTCCCCAGCGTTCAGTTCCCAAGGGCTATAGGACAGACTGATAATGGCCCAGCACTCAGTGCCAGGCACAGATTTCAAGCATGAACACCACAAAACGCTCCTACAGAAGAGGGAGGAACAATTATTACCCCCACTTGATAGTGAGGCAGCTGAGGCACAGAGAGGCTAAGTGATTTGCCTGAGGGTGCACAGTATTATGGGACAGAGGCAGAACTCAAACCCAGGCCACCTGGCTCCAGCGGCCACATTTGAATCACGTGCCATGTTAACCGGTCTTGCAAGCGTCAGCCTGATTTTATGATTCGCACACCTGCTCCACGGATATGACCTCATCCAACCCCTGTGAGGTCCCTCCCATTTCCACCCCACCCCAACCGAAGACTTCACAGATGAGCACCTGACACGCATAGAGCTGACGCTTCTCACAAGGGGCACCAGGACCCCGAGAGCCGTTCTCTTGATTCCACTTCTGCAGCCTGGGTGACCTTCACCAATGGCCCCCGCACTCCCATCTGTTCATGTGTAGAATGAATGAATCGTCGTAATTGACTATATGCTCTGAGCTCCTAACACAAACTAAGTTGTTACTCCTCGAAAAACTCTACGAGGGGATCCTCTGATTTTAAGGATAAGAAACTGAGACACAGAGAAGAAAAGACACTTACCAGGGTCTCCCAAAATAGTAAGTAGTAGAACAGAGATCTGCGCCCATGCTGTCTGGATCCAGACCCAGCGCCCTGAAACAGCAGCTTGTCCGGTCCCAGAAAGAACGGAGGCTATGGTGAGAGTAAGTTAGAGGAGGGCTAGCACCTCATGGGGAGCCCCTTCAGGCACCACGAGTCCAGTCCCGCTCCCGAGGTGGGCAGTCTGCAGTCCCCCTGAGAAGAGGGTCTGAGGGGAGGCTGGTTCCAGCGGGGGAATCTCAAAGGGCTTCAAACTGCAGGCTGAGAAGCCGGGACCTTGCCCAGGGGTGACGGGGAGCTGCAAGGGAAGGCTGTGAGCAGGGGAGGGGCGGGGTGAGCTCCAAGTGCAGAGAGACCCTCTGGGGCCACGTGGTGACCGACAGGAGGCTGTCCTCCAGGACAGGAGGGGCGAGGGTCCAGAGAGAGAGAAGGACGTCTGGGCTGGAGCCAGGCCAAGGGGACAGAGAGGAGGGGACGGGGCAGAGAGAGGCAGGGGCCGAAGGCACAAGGCTGGGGACTGATGGGCTGTAGGGGATAAGGGGAGAGATGGGGCAAGGTACGTGCCAAGGGCGTCTGGCCGAATAACTGGGTGGTTGGTGACGCTGCCCCTGAGATGGAGAACATGGAAGAACAGGGAAGGAGGGTTTGGGGAAATAGAGCAATGAGTTGGGACTCGGTGAGTGAGAGGGGCCTAGCAACATTGGTGCAGGGGGGCGCACAGGAGCAGGTGGCTGCCCAAGCCGGAGTTCAGGGTCATATGGAGGAGACCTGCGTGGTTGGTGGATGAACCACGGGAGTTGATGAAAGACTCCTAGAGAATGTTCTCAGGAGGAGGAGGAGTGGGGCAAAGGCGGGACTCAGGCCGTGGTGGGCGGGACCCAGGCCGCGGTGGAGGTGAAGGACATCCGGGGACAGGTCCAGGAGGACATCGATCGCGCGGGCCTGAGCCCGCCACAGCGGGTGGGGGCGGGGCGCTGACGTCACTGCGTGGGGGCGGGGCTGCGGGAGCCGCTGGCTGCACGCCTTTCAGGGAGCTGTGCGCAGACTGGGTTCGCGCCTGGGTTCTCCGCAGCGGGAGTGCCCTCAGTGTCCCCGTCTGTATCAGGGGTACTTCATCAGTACCTGCCTAAGCTGGTTAGGAGGAGAAGCACGTGAGATCGTGACGGAAAGCGCTAACACAGACCTGGCACCGAGGAAATCCCAGGGGCTCGGCTCCTTCCCCTTGTCACCACTGCCCCCCAACAGAGGGAGGCGGCTGCAGGGGGGGCGGCGAACTGGCCCACCCGGCGTTCCGCAGTCGGAACACTGATTCCTCTCCCGCGTGGCCTCTCGCTTCTGCAGAAGCCTTGCTTGTGCTGCCCCCTGTCTGGGCCTCAGTTTCCTCCATATTCAGCAGGAAGCCGTAAGGTTACTAATACAACCACCTCACAGGGGTGCCCGGAGCCTGAGTGAGATCCTACAAAGCGAGCACTTGGCACGGGGGAGTGGCCTGCAGCCGCATTCCATAAACAGGGCTGCTCAGCTGAAGCGGTGGCCCAGGGTGAGGCCGCAGACTTTGAGCATGAATTTGTGGGGAGGGAGGCAAAGGGACATAGGAGTTCTAGAAGAGCTTCCAACCTGGGAATCTATTATGTCTGCCGGTCTGGGCTTGTAGAATGTCTGGAGACCCGACGTTCTAGAATGCATGAGGTTTCTGGGGACTCCAGAGCGCCCAGTGTTCTAAGGTTCAAGAGTGTTTAGAGCTCTGTGGTTTTAGGCTATTCTAAAATCTTATGTTCCAGAGTGTCCTAGACTGCCAGAATGTCTTAGGGCCTGTGATTTTAGAATCTGAAAGTCTGATATTCTAGAAATTCCAGGGGCCTATAATTCTAGAATGGCTGAATCCCATGTGATGACTCCTTCCCATAAAGATGATGGCTTTCCACACATGGGGAGAGACCACGCTTACAACAGGTCCCATCCTTCACTGGTGACCTGAGGTCAGTCCCTCCTGTCTCAGGACCTTCTCATTAATTAAGCCAAAATAGACTCTAGACAATTGCTTGGGGCCCTCTGGGGTTCTGAGACGTTGGAAGCCAGCCTCAAATACCCAAAGCCTTGGGTCATCTCAGTGACGATCTCCAACCTCTGGAATGCAGAATCCAGATTTCAAGCTCTAGAACCCAGAAATAAGACTACAGGACCAGAATAGAGACCCTAGTTTCCCAGACTCTAAATTCAGACTCTAGAGTCAAGATTCTAACAGTCTCAGAATTGTGAAAACCAGGTCCCTGTCTCTCAATCCAGCCTTTTTAAATTTGATGTGTGTGTGTATGTATGTATGTATATATGTATGTATTTTGATTTTTAGTAGAGATGAGGTCTTGCTATGTTGCTCAGGCTGGTCTCAAACCCTTCAGTTCCAGTAATCCTCCTACCTTGGCCTCTCAAAGGCATGAGTCACTGGGCAGCCACAGTCCAGCTTTTAAATGTAAAACACAGATTTGAAACTCCAGACTTTATGCTCCAAAGTCTACCCCTGAAAGCTCAGAGCCTAGATCCACCCTGTAGAATCCAGACCCCAAAGCAGGCATGGTGGCTCATGCCTGTAATCCCAGCACTTTGGGAGGCCAAGGATGGCATATCACTTGAGATGAGTTCAACACCAGCCTGGCGTGAAACCCTCTCTCTACTAAAAATACAAAAATTAAGGCCGGGCGCGGTGGCTCAAGCCTGTAATCCCAGCACTTTGGGAGGCCGAGACGGGCGGATCACGAGGTCAGGAGATCGAGACCATCCTGGTTAACACGGTGAAACCCCGTCTCTACTAAAAAATACAAAAAACTAGCCGGCCGAGGTGGCGGACGCCTGTAGTCCCAGCTACTCGGGAGGCGGAGGCAGGAGAATGGCGTGAACCCGGGAGGCGGAGCTTGCAGTGAGCTGAGATCCGGCCACTGCACTCCAGCCTGGGTGACAGCGCGAGACTCCGTCTCAAAAAAAAAAAAAAACAAAAACAAAAATTAGCTGGGTGTGATGGTGGGCGCCTGTAATCCCAGCTACTCGGGAGGCTGAGGCAAAAGAATCGATTGAACCCAGGAAGCGGACGTTGCAGTGATCTGAGATCACGCTACTGCACTCCAGCCTGGGTGACAAGAGCGAAACTCCATCTCAAAAAAAAAAAAAAAATCCAGACCCCACAATTCAAAATCCCAAATCTACCATTTGTAGTCTAGGCCCCAGGCTTCTCATAGCAGGTGCCAAGCTTTCCAGCCTCGAGTGCCAGATTCCAAACACCAGATTCCAGGCTCCTACTCTGGGCTCTAGATTCGAATGCCCCAGGATCCAGAATCTAGGTTCAAGATCTGTCACTCAAAGGCCCGACTCCAGGATCCAGATTCCAGACCCCAAGCCCAAGAACTCAGACTTTGAAATCCACACTCCAGACTGCAGGTCATTAATCTCCAACTCAAGATCCCCAAATCTGGAATCCGAGACCCAGATCCAGAACCGAAGATCTGGATCCAGAACCCGGGATCCAGAACTCTGCCCCAAGCCCCAGAACGGTGACTCTAGGATCCAGTTTCCACACTCCAGACCCCAAATTCCAGACTCTGTCTTTTGATCTCCTCCTGTTTTTGTCCTCCTGTCCCCTCCCCCTTGAGGAACTGCCCCTGGTGGAGAATTCCTCCTTGTGGACTCAGACAACAGCTTCAACCTAATAAATGCTCATTAGGCCAAGTCTCCCACCCCACCAGCCACCAAGGCGTCTCTGCCTGTAAACCTGACTCTCAGCCACCTCCCACCCCACCCTACACCACCACACCCCCAGACCCAGCTGGGACTGGGAGCTTATAAATTCAGGCATCCTGGTGCCTGCTCCCTTTCTTCTGGCACCCAAGCTACCCTAGATGCTGCTGGAGGACCTGGAGGAGGTGAGAGCTTTGAGACAAGACTGGAGGGAGGGGCAAAGGGGAGATTCACTGTGCCCCGGTCTCAAGGGGAAACGTCAACCACCCTGGGAGAAGTGAGTGTCAAGGGCATGGGTAGGTCCATGTGTCCTTTACCAATGCCCCAAATTGAACCTGAACCAAGAAAATGTCCTGGAGTGGCCAGAAGGAGCTGCAGTGGTGGGGAGAGAGGGGGATGGAGTGGATCAGGAGGACGTCCCTGAAGGGCTTGTACCAGAGCCAAGAACATGATCAGGAGTGATCACGGGTTCAAGTCAGTTCAGCACAACCTCCCGGAGGCCTCCTGTGTACCAGGCCCCAGGCGGGGCAGTGCTGAGGACACAGAAAGAACCTGACCTGAGCCCCATCTTCAAGGCCCCCAGATGGGGAAAAGAACAGGCCAGACCTCAGCAAGTATGGGCCATCTGTGCTATAACGGAGGCAGAATGGGTGCTGTGGGATTCAGGGGAGACATCTGTTAGGTGTTGGGGCCTCCCAGAAGAGGTGGGGGCAGAGTCTCAGAGGACAAAGATGAATTTGGAAGAGATGGGGAAGAAGGACTTTAATTCACTCCCAAAGCTTCCTGAGGTCTCTCGTGGGCAGGGCCCTGCAGTACTGGAGACCCAGAGTGGAGTCAGACCAGCTGCTCCTCGGGAGGGGGAGGCAGACAGCACTGAGGTTCAGGGGAGGTCAGAAAAGGCCTCAAGGGGGAAGCAGGGCTGGAAGGGAATGGCGTTGGATATGTGGTGGGAGGAACAGCCTGAGCATGAAATGGCAGGAGGAAAAATGGCAGCACTGGCTGCGTCTAGGACAAGGTCATGGGAGACCCAGGCAGAGGGGCTGGAAGGGAAGAAGCCACTTTTGTCCTTGAAAGTGAGGCTGGGGCCAGGCAACCCACGCCTGTAATCCCAGCACTTTGGGAGGCTGAGGCGGGTAGATCACTTGAGGTCAGGAGTTCAAGACCAGCCTGGCCAACATGATGAAACTTCATCTCCACTAAAATTGCAAAAATTAGCCTGTCGTGGTGGCACATGCCTGTAATCCTGGCTACTTGGGAGGCTGAGGCAGGAGAATTGCTTGAACCCAGGAAACAGAGGTTGCAGTGAGCAGAGATCATGCCACTCCACTCTAACCTGGGCGACACAGCCTGACTCCATCTCAGAAAAAAAAAGAAAAAAAAGAAAAGGAAAAAAAAAAAAAGAAGAAGAAGAAAAAGAGAGAGAAAAAAAAAAAAGAAATTGAGGCTGAAGGGCTGGACTTTATCCTGGTGGTGCTAAGGGTCCACGGAGGGTGGTGAGCAGGGGAGGGGAGGGGCACAGTCAGCTCCAGATGTGGAAAGATCCTTTGGGGTCATGGGTGGAGGGCAGGCTGGTGGAGGGGACTGGACTGGAGGGGGACCCAAAAGGCCAGATAAAAGGTTAGAATAGGCCAGGCATGGTGGCTCACGCCTGTAATCCCAGCACTTTGGGAGGCCGAGGTGGGTGGATCATGAGGTCGGGAGATTGAGACCATCCTGGCTAACATGGTGAAACCCCGTCTCTACTAAATAAATAAATAAATAAATACAAAAAATCAGCCGGACGCGGTGTTAGACACCTGTAGTCCCGGCTACTCGGGAGGCCGAGGCAAGAGAATGGCACGAACCTGGGAGGCGGAGCTTGCAATGAGCCTACATCATGCCACTGCACTCCAGCCTGGGCGACAGAGTGAGACTCCGTCTCAAAAAAAAAAAAAAAAAAGAGGTTGGAATAGGGGTCCTTGGTGATGGAGAGAGATCCAGGGGCTGGTAGCATGGTGCTGGGGGCTGACAGGTGGAGGAGGGGGGATGGGGTCTGTCCCAGTGGCTAAGGAAAAATAAACCTTCCAGAGATGGGGGACCAAGAAGGAAACGCAGAGTGGGGTTGGGGGAAGGGGTTACCGGTGGTCAGAAGAAATTTATTAACAGTGGGTGGGATAAGTCTGTGTCTGGAGGGATCCTGGTGGAGGCAGAAGGCTCCTGCCTCACCTGGATTCTCTCCCTCCCTCCCCAGACTGCAGCGGAACCCTGGTCCCTCCTCCACAATGTGGCTTCTCCTCACTCTCTCCTTCCTGCTGGCATCCTCAGGTGAGGTGGCCCCAGGAGGGGGCCAGGTCTGTGGGAGCAGGTGCCCCCTTCCCATGCATGTCTGGGCCCAGTGATCTGCCAGCCCCTACCTCACCCAGAGACCACTAAAGATCCTTCACCCTCCACCTCCACCTGCACCAATGTCCCTAAGCTCTTACCGTCAGGGGCTGGTGCTGCTGCTTTGGAGTCGCTAGGCTGCCTGGGGCCTCTCACTGCCCATGACAAGGAACACGGTCCTGGGGTTACACAAACCTGAGCTGAGTCCTAGGGCAGCGGCTTCCTTGCTGTGTGTCCTTGAGGGAACTGCTTCACCTCTCTGGGCTTCGAGTGTCTTCTCTATCAGACAGCACCGCTTGAGACAATAACGGTGAGGTCCCAATAGCATAACAGAGGTAATATACACAGTAAGCAATAGACAAGCGCTGAGAGGCCAAGAGCACAGCCAGACTCCAGCTTGAGTCCCACGCCTGCCACTCCCTGTCTCTCACAGGGTCTTTGAGGGCATTAAACGTGGTTGTGTGTGAGAGAGGAGCACAAGCCTGGCCCAGGTAGTGCCCCTTCAGGTGTGCAAGCCAGGCATGGTGCTTAGAGCTTCCATACAACGTCTATGTGTGGTGGGCACCACCGACCTCATTTGACAAGGGAAGGGGCTGTGGCTCAGAGAGGGACGGCCACATCAAGGTCACCCTGGGTGGCAGGCAAACTCCAGACTGAACTCAGCTGCCACACACCAAGAAATTAATTGTAACCTGATGCCTCTCCTCTGGAGAAATTGAGGGGGGGTAGACTTTCATTAACGTTCTGCCACAAATGACCCTCACTCCTGAGGGCCCCTCAGACCCCCACCCCCCAGCCTCCCCTCTGGCTGTCTCCGTGCACTCACCTACCTGTCTCCCGCCTGCCTGCTGCGCCCAGCTGGGGCCTCCACCTTCCTCTGGCTTGGACTGGTCAGGTGCAGCCTCGGTGCCCAGCTGTTCAGTCCATACCCTCCGCCCTTCGGAGGACGACCTCACCCTTCCTTTGTTAAGCCCCTTGTCTACCACATCCGCATTCCTGGTCTCACGGGGGCCTTTGGCCCAGTTCCTGACTGTGATGGGCAGAGTGTGGGCATTTGGTTTGGCTGTGCAAATCCTGCCCCTGTGTGGGTGGGGGTGTGCATGGCTTCAACCTTGAGGGGACACAACCCCATTGACCAGTGGAAAGGGTCCTGTCCTGTGACCTTGAATGTCTCTAATTATGTCCTTAAGCATAATGCCATTCTGTGTGTGTGTGTGTGTGTGTGTGTGTACATGCACGTGCGCAGTGGGTATACAAGGCCCTGTATGTTCACATCCTCTCCACATGCATGAACCAGGTCCCCATATGTGAAACCCAATCAGTGACCTTGAACGCCACAGATCTGGCTTGGGGGCTGATCCAGAGATGGATAAATATTGTCCTGTCCTGGCTGCCTCTGGCTGCGGCTGCATGTCTTTGACCTTGAATGCCCAGCCCCATGTCTGGGTGCTGCCCCAGACAGCAAGTCCACATGAGAGTTGGCCTTCTGGATTAGTGTCTGCAGCTCTAACTCTAGAAAACGGCTTGTGGGTGAATCACGGTTTTAACCTTGACTTTTTTTTTTTTTTTTTGGAGACAGAGTCTTGCTCTGTCGCCCAAGCTGGAGTTCAGTGGTGCAATCTCGGCTCACTGCAACCTCCGCCTCGCAGGTTCAAGCAATTCTGTCTCCGCCTCCCGAGTAGCTGGAATTACAGGCATGCACCACCACAGCCAGCTAATTTTGTATTTTTTTTTTTTTTTTTTTTTTTAGTAGAGACAGGGTTTTCCACGATGTTGGCTGGGCTGGTCTCAAACTCCTGACCTCAGGTGATCCACCCACCTCGGCCTTGGCCTCCCAAAGTGTTGAGATTACAGGCGTGAGCCACCGCACCTGGCCAACCTTAACTATTTATTATATGTAGGTCTGTGCAGATGTCTGACTTACTTTGGCCATCTTCGGGATGGACCTAAACTTTCACGTGTATGTCCCTATGACTAAATCCAGGTGTCATTTGTAAAAAACAACTAATATTTATTAAGTAGCTACAATGGGCCAGGTATCACTCACCATACATTCACACATGCACACACACATACACATTCCTACCTCATCCTTACAGCAATCCTCATTTTACAGATGAGGAAACAGAGGCACAGAGAGGTCAAATAACTTACTCAAAGTTTCACAGCTAGTACATTCGAACCCAGGCTTAAGGACCCCTTCTTTGTCCAGACCCTATATGCAAGTGTCTGTGACACTGGATGCCAAGACCCACACTAGATATGTTGAATTTAGGTCTGAACCATATCCAGTTCTCTGTGTGTGTTTGTGCATGCGTGTGTGTGTGTGTGTGTATTCGTGCATGCGTGTGTGTATTCATGTCTTAACCATCCATATTCATACACACATATGAACATCTGTGCTGTGATTCTTTTCTTTTCTTTTTTTTTTTTTTTTTGAGTGAAGTTTCACTCTTGTCACCCAGGCTGGAGTGCAATGGAGCAACCTCGGCCCACTGCAACCTCCACCGCCCGGGTTCAAGCGATTTTCCTGCCTCAGCCTCCAGAGTAGCTGGGATAACAGGCACCCGCCACCATGCCAGCTGATTTTTTGTATTTTTATTAGAGACGGGGTTTCACCATATTGGCCAGGCTGGTCTCGAACTCCTGACCTCAGGCGATCCACCTGCTTCGGCCTCCCAAAGTGCTGGGATTACAGGCATGAGCCACCATGCCCAGCCTGTGCTGTGATTCTTGAAGCTGCAACCCATGTGCCTGCAAGTGAATTTCAGCTTCCAGTCCTCTCCATAGCTGCACCTAAGTTTGGAAGCTGGATGTGCATGTATGCATGTCCATGACCTTGTATGGTCACATCTGGGACTCATACTGCACAATGAACTTGGCTGACATGTCCAGACTCTGGGGCCAAGGCTATGTCACACGTACTGAGTGGCCACATCCGTTTGATGTCAGTGACAATTTGGTGAACTTGAAGGATTGGTTTCAAGTGACCCACTGTCTGAACCTGTATCCAGTGCCCCTGTCTCCACCCCCAACCACAGAGGACTTCTTGCCCTCTGGTCTGTTCCCCTTCCTGTCTCTCCCCGAGTCTTATAGCAAATGGGGTGGGGGCTTGAGTTTTGGAGAAAGCAAGCAGCGGTTGTAAACAAACAACAGGGTAGGCCACTGCACTTCAGCCTGCGCAAGAGAGTGAGACTCGGTCTTAAAAAACAAAAACAAAAACAAAAAACAGAGCAAGGTATCTTGAGAAGTTAGAGGAAAGGCATAGGCATATAGTAGTTAGGGTAGGGTGCAAGGAAGGTGTAGGAGGCAATGCAAAGGTCCCTGTCCTCAGGCATCCTCTACCCCTTCTCCTAGCAGCCCAAGATGGTGACAAGTTGCTGGAAGGTGACGAGTGTGCACCCCACTCCCAGCCATGGCAAGTGGCCCTCTACGAGCGTGGACGCTTTAACTGTGGCGCTTCCCTCATCTCCCCACACTGGGTGCTGTCTGCGGCCCACTGCCAAACCCGGTATGAAGGCAGGGCTCAGGGTCCTGAGGGAGCCTGGTGAGGGGAAGAGCTCCTAGGTTTGGGGGAAGACGGAGGCAGACGCCAGAACTCCTGGGTTCTGAAAGACGAGGAGGCTGGATGTCAAGCCTCTGGGTGAGAGGGGAGTGTGTGTTTCAAAGCCTTAGATCTCTGAAGGGGTAAGGAGAAGACTCGTTCCAGCTTTTAAGCCTCAGTTCTAGGGATGTGAGAATCCTGGAATCAGGGAGAGACCAGCAGGGGGCTGGGAGTAGTTGGAGGGGATAGAGTTCTAGGAGTGTGCCTGACTTCAGACTCGTTGGTCCTTGAGCAGCATTTTGGCTTCAGGGTCTTGGGAAAAGGTAATGGGATGTCGAGATTCCTAAAGGGTCGGGGGACCTCGGGCTGCCCACTCTGATCCTTCTGTCCTCTACTTGCGGGTAACCACTGGCGGGAAAACCACTCGCCCGCACAGCTTCATGAGAGTGCGCCTGGGGGAGCACAACCTGCGCAAGCGCGATGGCCCAGAGCAACTACGGACCGCGTCTCGGGTCATCCCACACCCGCGCTACGAAGCGCGCAGCCACCGCCACGACATCATGTTGCTGCGTCTAGTCCAGCCCGCACGCCTGACCCCCCAGGTGCGCCCCGTGGTGCTACCTACGCGTTGCCCCCACCCGGGGGAGGCCTGTGTGGTGTCTGGCTGGGGCCTGGTGTCCCACATCGAGCCTGGGACCACCCGGAGCCCCCAGTCACAAGGTGCGTGAAAGGATGGAGCTGGTTGCGAGGCCTCAAGGAATCCTATGCTCCAGGGCTCTTGGGCGGAGGGGACAAGGGCCAGAATTTATGGATCTGCTCCAAGTCCACTGTCCTCCCCAGTGAGTCTCCCAGATACGTTGCATTGTGCCAACATCAGCATTATCTCGGACACGTCTTGTGACAAGAGCTACCCGGGGCGCCTGACGAACACCATGGTGTGTGCAGGCGCGGAGGGCAGAGGCGCAGAATCCTGTGAGGTCAGAGCCCAGAGGGGCCCTCAGGCGGAAAAAGAGGGATGGAGACAGGTGTGGGAGTTCGGATGGGGTTGTATTTTCTTTGCTTTGGGCCAGAGAAGATGCTAGGGTTAGGCTTGGAGATGGAGGAGGAAGAGAAGTTAGAATAGGGGTGAGGTTGGAGTTGGGGTTATAGGTGGGGATTGCGTTGTTTGAGGTGGATAATGTGATAGTTGGTTTGAGATGGCATATGGGTTGGGGCTGAGAATGGGAATGGTTTGGTTTGATTTTGGGTGGGAAATATGTTAGGATCGAATTGGGATGAGGTAGATTTTATTTGGAATGCAGAAGACACGAAGATTGAGATTGGATTTTGAGATGGGCATGGGTTTGGTTTGATTTTGAATGGTGAGGATGTGGGCTGGGTTGGATTTAACTTAGTTCAGTTGCACTGGGGTTGCATGGGGGTGAGATTGGACATAGGTTGGGTGAGTTGTATTGAGCTGTGTTGAACTGGGGTTGGGGTTGGGTTGGCTTCGTTTGGGATAAACCGGGATAAACTGGGACAATCCCAACTGAGTTGGGTTGGGATTCCCTGGGATGGGGATGGATTGGGTTTGGGGTGAGATTGCAAATGGTGATTAGGATGAGGATGAATGCACTGAATCCAGGAGGTTTCACTCAACCTGAGACCCCATCTTTTCCCCACAGGGTGACTCCGGGGGACCCCTGGTCTGTGGGGGCGTCCTGCAGGGCATTGTGTCCTGGGGTGATGTCCCTTGTGACAACACCACCAAGCCTGGTGTCTATACCAAAGTCTGCCACTACTTGAAGTGGATCAGGGAAACCATGAAGAGGAACTGACTATTCTGGCCTATTACCTGTGCCCCTGACTGAGCAGAGGCCTCCACAGCTGGCCAGCAGCCCCACCTGACATGGAACAGAATGGAGCCATCCCCCAAGACCCTGTCCAAGGCCCAGATGTTAGCCAAGGATTGTCCCACCTGAGGACAAAGCTGGTGCTCAAGGTCACCTGTTTAATGCCAAGATAACAAAGCACTGATCCAAGCTTCTCTGTAGGAATTTCTGTGACTTTTTTCTGGGGTCAAAGGGAAACCCAGAGACACTGTACACTGTTCCTTTTCACCCACCACCCCGATCCCTAGGTGAGGTGAAGCGGCTTGAAGCAGGGCTCCATTCATTCAACACACATGACCACCCATGTGATCTTGAACAAGAGGCCCAATCTCCCTTGGCCTTGGTTTCCCCATCTGTAAAATGAGACCATCTTATTGCTGACTTCAAAGGGCTATTTTGAGGATTAAATGAGATGATTCCTCTGAACTGATTAAAATAGTGTCTGGCACTGAGTAAATACCCTCTATCTCTGGATCTCACTTACAGGACCTAGCAGACACTAGATTACCAACAATGGCTTTTTCTTTAAGATTTTTTTTTTTTTTTTTTTTTTTTTGAGGCGGAGTCTTCACTCTGTCACCTAGGCTGGAGTACAGTGGCACCATCTCGGCTCACTGCAAGCTCCGCCTCCCGGGTTCACGCCATTCTCCTGCCTCAGCCTCCTGAGTAGCTGGGACTACAGGTGCCCGCCACCGCGCCCGGCTAATTTTTTGTATTTTAGTAGAGACGGGGTTTCACCGTGTTAGCCAGGATGGTCTCGATCTCCTGACCTTGTGATCTGCCTGCCTCGGCCTCCCAAAGTGCAGGGATTACAGGCGTGAGCCACCGCGCCCGGCCTTCTTTAAGATTTAGTTCTGGGCTGGGCACGGTGGCTCACACCTGTAATCCCAGCACTTTGGGAGGCCAAGGCAGGCCTTGAACACTTGAGGTCAGGAGTTCAAGACTGGCCTGGCCAACATGGTGAAACCCCATCTCTGCTAAAAATACAAAAAAATTTAGCCGGGCATGGTGGCACATGACTGTAATCCTAGCTACTTGGGAGGGTGATGTGGGAGGATCGCTTGAACTTAGGAGGCAGGAGTTTCAGTGAGCTGAGATTGCGCCACTGCACTCCAGCCTAGTGATAGAGCAAGACTCCATCTCAGGAAAAAAAAAAAAAAAAAAAAAAAAATTTAGGTTCTGGGCTTCCTGGTAGCCATGGCAAAAAGGCAAATACTGTCCTTTTCTTAGCCAGGTCCCTGATACACAGCAGAGGCTGGAACTCTGAGCTGCTTTGATTTTACCAAAAAACCAAGACAACATGTTGGAAGCCTATGGGTTTACCATTGAGGCTGCAGGAATCTAGTTCCTAATTATCTTCAGAGACTACAAAATGTGATGTTCAAGGTAGCTGAACGTTGGAAGTACATGAACCTGGCCCATGAGACCTAAATATTGTACTGATGGAATGGGGGTTGGGGGGAGGGGTCATTGGAATCTGTGGTTAGTCTGATCGTGACCTGTGAGGGAAGGTTGTCCAGATCTCTAGGACTTTGGAGGACAGGACGTTGAGCACCCATAACTGGGAGTAAGAAGTGGGAGGCTCATTGGGACCCCAACATTGTTTGGGAGGGACGTTGGATTTTGTAATGCTAAAGAACTTACCCTGGGAGACCCCTGAAACTTCACATTCCTGGATCTGGAGGCACTAGGAATGCAGTGATGTGTACCCCAAAATTTTATTATAAAAGGAACAGTAGCTTTGGGGACCTAGGTCCTGGGTCTGGAAGTGCAAGAACCAGGGCATTCTGAAGGCCAAGGCTTATATCTCAGGGGGAACTGGCAGCTGAGATGCTAGTATCTTGGCTCTGAGCGGTGCAGGGAATCAGAGCCCTAACTGCTGATATTTGAGGGCACCAGGCCTTGGGGTGCAGGGCCTTAATTGGGACTTAGGTATATGGGGCTTTGTACCGGGGGTCACTGATTCCTCCGCCCTCCTGTTTCTGCTTCCCCTCAGTGCCCCCTTGCCTCACTGGCTGTTCCCCAGAGCAAAGCCCCAGAGCCACAGGCCCTGCCCCATTTGGCTTCAACCCCAGGAATGCGTCCAGCGTGATCCAGGGCCTGCAGAGCAGGTGCTGGCTCTCCCTCCGCGTCCACAGCTCTGGGGATCGGGGCGGGGGGGGTGCGATTGTTCAGCCCCCAGGCAACAGGGGAAGGGCCTTGGCCAACATCTGGGAGCCAGCAGGGCAGGGGTGGGGCTCTGAGGGGATAAGAGCTTTTAAAAGGCTCCCCAGGGAGGTTCCCCAGCTCCTCCACCTGCCGGCCCCTGGACACCTCTGTCATCATGTGGTTCCTGGTTCTGTGCCTCGCCCTGTCCCTGGGGGGGACTGGTGAGACAGTGGGGGGATGTGGGAGGGGGAACGGGCCCTGATTCTCTTGCTGCCCTCACCCCGCCAATAAGCCCTTCCCCTCCAACAGCCCAGCCTCGTCCCTCCGGCCCACAGTCTATCCTGGTTCGGGGTGCCCCAGCTCTTATCTATCTTGCATGGCCCCACCCTAAACTTCCACCCCAGCTCCTCCATGTTGTCACAGTCCTCACTCCCACACCAGATCCCTGCTCCTCCCAGGAAGCCTCAGTACTTTCTTCTCTTCCCTAGCCAATGCCCTGTCCCACCGCTTACCAAAGGGGCAGATTCTGGGCCATCTCTGTCTCTCTCTGGAGGACCCCAACTCTCCCATGGGCTTCCCCAACCCCACAGGACCCCGATCATCCCCTCCTGCCCCCTAGGTTCCCTGCAGCCACCTATTTGTCTCCTGAGTCTACAAATCCCACCACGCTCCAGTGACTTTTTCCATCCAGCTGTCCACTCTCAACTGTGTCTTCCAGACCCTGACATCTGGTCTCCCCAATCCTTCCAGGGTCCCCCAAATTTCACCCGACAACCCTGCTTCCCAAACTGGCATGTGGGATCCCCCATCTGGTATGGGGGGTCTGCAAATGTCCCTTCCCACCCAGCACCCCCAGCTCTCCCAGGAAAAACACGTACACCCTCCCACCACAAGCTCCTTTCCTTGGGGAATTTCCATCCCGGCCCAGTCCCCAGCCCTTCTCCACCTGAATTGTTCCTGCACAGCTCTGGTTTTCTGGAACCCCACCCCAAGGATCCTGAATGCCTTCTCAGCCAGCCCTTCCGCCCTGGCCTCCCCCAAGTCCACCAGTATGTGATTCTACAACCTCACATCGAGCGGGTCCTGCATTGCATTCCCACACCTGCTCGGCGCCTGTTTTGACCACTTCTCTCATCCTCTTCCTGGGATTGAGGGCCCCACATTCCTCCAGTACCCTCAGACCATGAACCCCATCCCCTTGGGAAACAAAGATCCATCCTTCACCCTGTCTGAGAAGGACGGCCACTCACGCCTCCCTCCTCCTGAGCCCCGTCCCAGTCCTGACCCCAACTCTGTTCTCAGGGCCCCAACCTCCCCTCAGATTGCCATTCCCAGTTCACAGGAAGGACCCCAAAACCTCTCGGAAGCCCACCCCTACCCTTAACCATAGCCCTTTATTTTACCCTTTAACCAGGAAGCCCTGAAATCTAACTGTCCCAGCCAAGCTGGCCCCTTCCAACCCCAGTGTAGGGACCCCAAGTCACCCCCAAACTCGTCAGTCCAGATGCTCTTCTTGACCTCTCAGACCCGGTTCACTAAAGCTGCATCCTCTCCTGAACCCCCAAAGCCCAACCCAGATCCTGTTTCCCTAGCCTGGGAGCCCCTTAGCCCTCCAGATTCTTCCTTAGTGAGCCTCTGATCCTGTCTCACCCTTGGCGCCTTGATCCCTGGTTTCCAGAATCCCTTTCCACTCTCCTAACCCACCACCTCCCATCCCCCCGCCCCAGACCCCAAATGACCTGACACCCAGATGCAGTGTCGGCTCCAGACACTGTCTCATGTCTCCTACCCTGATCCCTGGAGGCTGCTCTACTGTCAGAGCATGAAATCTCCCCACCAGGGCCAGCCAGCACTCCAAAAGCCCAGGGAACAGTCCAGAGTCCCAGCCCGTCCCAACACCCCTTGCCCATGTCCCCAGACCTCCAGCCCTGGTCCTCTACCTGCAATGTCCCTTCAGACCCACAGCCCCAGCTCCCTCTCCTAGCCTTGTCCCTGGCCTCTCCTGCCAACCCTCCCCTCCCTGACCCAGCACCGCCTCTGCAGGTGCTGCGCCCCCGATTCAGTCCCGGATTGTGGGAGGCTGGGAGTGTTCCCAGCCCTGGCAGGCGGCTCTGTACCATTTCAGCACTTTCCAGTGTGGGGGCATCCTGGTGCATCCCCAGTGGGTGCTCACAGCTGCCCATTGCATCAGCGAGTGAGTAGGGGCCTGGGGCCTGGGAGGAGGGCATCTATGCTGCCACAGGATTGAGAGGCCAGTGGCATTCCCCTTGGATAACCTCAGGCAAGACGGGGAGGCTGAGGCAGAGAGGAAGGCTCTGGCGCAGGTCGCATGGCAGGGCAGAGCTGGGCTGGACACCCTCCCCAAGGCTCCCCGGGTCTCTTGGGATCTGGTTCTGCTTGTGCCTCTGTGTGACTGTGCTTTGGTCTCTATCTTTCTATCTCTTCCCTGTCTCCTTGTCTCTGCATCTCCCCTGTCTCTGTCTGTCTCTGGGTCTCTCTGTGGCATCTCCGTCACGGTGTCTCACGCTCCATCTCTCTACCCATCTCTCTCTCTCTGGGTCTCTACTTCACCCTCCCCCATCCCTACTAAAAACACACCCAGATGGGCCTAAGGGAGGCCCCAGAGTGAAGGAAGGGCTTTATCCCCAACGTGCGTGCCTGGGAGAGGGACACAGGGAACAGCTGGTTTCAGCGGGAGCTGGGTGGGGCAACTGAGGGAGGAGGAAGGAGGCGGGGCGAGAAACGCGGAGGAGGGTGCTGGGGAGGGAAGGGGGCCTCGACCTTGGACTTCAGGCCAGGCCACCTGTCCCTGGGGAGCCCGCACCACAGCCCCAGCTGCAGCTGAGCTGCTCTCAGGCCTCCCCTCCTCCCTACCTGCCCCCCCCCTCCCCAGGGCCTCCCTCCCTTTCTCTCCCACACTCGGTCACTCCTCCTTCCTCTCTGCCTCTGTTTCTCGTTCTCGCTCTGACTTCCCGCGTCCTTTTTCGTTTGTCTGCTTCTCGCTCCCTTCTGGGTTCTGTTCCCTCTTCCTCCCTCTTCCCTGGGCCTGTTTCTCGCTGTCCCTTTCTTTTCTCCTTCTCACTGACCTCTTTTTTCCTCATCCTTTTCTCATTGCCCTCCCTTCTGCCTTTCTCACCCCTCTGTCCTTTTGAGCTCTTTTTCGCTCTGTCTCTTCATTTACCTTTTGCACTCTCACACTTTTTCATCTTCCCGTTCGCTGTCTGTATTTCTCCATAACTATATCTTTCTTCCTCTGTCTCCGCCCACCCAAGTTTTTTCTCTTTCCCTTTCCCTCTTTGGGGACCCTCCCCCATGCTCCCCTGCCCCATCCTCCTTTCCCCTTCCCGTCTTCTCATCCCTCCATTCCCATCTTTCCTCAGCAATTACCAGCTCTGGCTGGGTCGCCACAACTTGTTTGATGACGAAGACACAGCCCAGTTTGTTCATGTCAGTGAGAGCTTCCCACACCCTGGCTTCAACATGAGCCTCCTGAAGAACCACACCCGCCAAGCAGACGAGGATTACAGCCACGACCTCATGCTGCTCCGCCTGACGCAGCCTGCCGAGATCACAGACGCTGTGCAGGTCGTGGAGTTGCCCACCCAGGAACCCGAAGTGGGGAGCACCTGTTTGGCCTCCGGCTGGGGCAGCATCGAACCAGAGAATTGTATGTGGGGGCAGGCTGTGCAGCCCAAGGCGGGGATGGGGACTCCTGCCTCCGAGGGAGAAAGGGCCAGGGAAGCAGGTGAGGTCGGGCTGCAGCCCTTTTTCTCCCGGGTTCGTAGTCTCATTTCCAGATGATCTCCAGTGTGTATACCTCGAAATCCTGCCCAATGATGAGTGCGCCAAAGCCCACACCCAGAAGGTGACAGAGTTCATGCTGTGTGCCGGACACCTGGAAGGTGGCAAAGACACCTGTGTGGTGAGGCAGCCCTGCCCCAGGCTCTGGAAGGGCTGGGGGAGGGGACCCAGCCTCTGAACTGGCTTCTGAGAGCTAACCAGGCATCTGCTGCACTGCTTCCCAGCTAGCTGTAGCCAGCCGCCCCGTCAGTGCCCCAGGTCCCCCTCCTTTCCCCGCCCATCCAGGGACAACTGCATCTCACCCCACACACCAGAGTTCACCGTTCCTCCTGGCAACGGGTAGTTACTATCAGAGAAAGCTCCCTGGAGAGGTGGCCTCTGCAATGCGCCCGCAGGGGCAGCATCCTGCAGATGGTCGTGCGCCTGCTCCCCGTGACCTGTCTGCAGGCACTGTCCTCCTGGACCCTGGTCCGTGTGCAGGAGCTGGACCCTGAGGCCCCTTCCCCCTTGGCCAGGACTGCAGCCCCAGTCCCCTCTGTGGGAACCCCTGCCCACCTTCCTCTGGGAGTAGGCACTGGAGGCCCTGTCTGAGAGCTGGGGCTCCCCAGGCAGAACTTGGGCCCCGTCGACCTTTCTTACTCTCCCCTCCCACCTTGTGCTCCCAGGGTGATTCAGGGGGCCCGCTGACGTGTGATGGTGTGCTCCAAGGTGTCACATCATGGGGCTACATCCCTTGTGGCAGCCCCAATAAGCCTGCTGTCTTCGTCAGAGTGCTGTCATATGTGAAGTGGATCGAGGACACCATAGCGGAGAACTCCTGAATGCCCAGCCCTGTCCCCTACCCCCAGTAAAATCGAATGTGCATCAAATGTGTGTCACCTGTCTTTCCAGGTTTGGTGCACCTGGACCCACTCGGCTGAGGCTGCGGCCACCCCGGCTGTGTTAATCTTATGCCTGGAGGTCTGAGGTCACCAGCAGGTGGGGAAAGGAAGGGGCTGTGACAGGTGCAGACAGTCAGGGAAGGGCTCAGATTCCAAAGGGTAAGTCAGGGACGCCAGACCAGTTCACTCACACTAGGATGGACACTGACCTGGTGGGGAGGTGGGGGCAATGGAGGGTCCGAGGCTGAGAGGTTAGTAAGTGCTCATGTTTTATTGTGGCGGGGAAGCCAGGAAAGGTACAGAGGGATGTTACTGCAAGCCATGCCTTCCGGGGAGGGGGGGCGTTCCGCAGAAGGGCGGAGTTTGCACCAAATGCTGAGCGGTGCTGTGTCCACCTGGGGACAAGGGTGGATATCGGAGCTGAGGCTGGAACTCCAGGAAAGAAGTTCCATGCAGACCACCCTGGCTGAGGGGGTGGAGAGTGGCTTCAGGGTGTGGCCTGCGAAGGCTAGGCACCAGGGGCAGGGCCACACAAACTAGCCACACTGCGAGCTTAGTGAGGCGCTGGACAAATGTCTGCAGAACGGGAGGGGATGTTGGACCTCTGGGGTGGCGGTGCTGTGAGGACCCAGTGGGCAGGGACAAAGCCGCAAAGGGCAGGCCCTAGAGCCATGTTTGGAGTTTGCCACCAGTCCTCTTAGATCGTGGCCTGATCTAAGGGGGTGGGGCCTGAGGGGAGGTCTAATATCCGGGGCGTGGCCACGCTGAAGGGGTTGGCATGGCCATTGCTACCGGTCAGTGTCCTGAAGAGCTCGGGTGCTATTCTGGGAGGTGCTTGGGTCTCCTTCCTGAGGGCCCAGGGTGTGCTCGGAGTCTGTCTGAGTTCCGCTGTTTGGATGTCCGCCTTGCTGTGCCCTGCTGCAAGGCCCACCCGCGATAGCTCAGCCGCCGCGCATTCAAGGGCTGCCCTCTGCTCCACATGCCCACTGGGCTTAGGTAGGACACGGCTCCTGGGAGATGGCTAGGTGGGCCGCTGGACTCCGAGTCCCACTCTCAGACACCCTCAACAGCACCCTCAAAGTTATCCAAGACACCTCGGTCACCCCAGTCATCTCCAAAGTCACCCTACTTCCGCTCTAGTCTCTGCTCGTCACCCCCCAAGGTCCCCTAGTGGCCCCATTCACATGCCAAGAACCTCCTCAGACATCCTAATGTCATCTCTTGTTGACACCTCAGAGGCTCCACAAAACACACATAGATTTGCACACAAGAAAAACTTTCAAGTCAAACACTCTAAAACCAATGTGCCCAAAAGCTTAGTTCCAGTTTACAGTGGACATTAATCCAACTTAGATTTCCAGCAGAAGAGAGTTTCACCTGTGTCTGAGCTGCTACATCTCCTCCTTTTGGCCCCTTTTCTACTTTGTCTACTTTTCAATAGTGCAAAATTGTTTTAGCCAAATAGGCTAAGACCTCGTCTGCTTTGTTTCTGGCAAACTTCACATGTCTAACACCCAACAAGAAAGAAAAAAGATCATCATATACACAGAACAGTAACAGCACTCTGGGAATTTGGGAAAATATCAGACCTCTTGGTTTTTTGTTTTTGCTTTGTTTTGTTTGTAGAGGTGGGGTCTCACTGTTACCCAGGCTGCCCACTATGCATTTCACCTAACTCACATAACCCTCCACCTAACTCACGTAACCCTGGTTGAGAGATTCTCCTGACAGACGCTGCCCTAGGGGCCACAGAGGTAATCATGTGATTCTGGCTGAGCCAATCACAGTACCCCATGCCGCAGACCCTGCAATTGGCCCAAAGATGGACACATGACCAAAGCCAACCAATCAAGCTCTGCCCCAGGACTTTTTATTAGGAAGCCGTCAGAGAAGAGCAGTCTCTCCTCAAGGATTACAAGCCTGGAGCTGCCTGAGCCTTGGACCCAGCCTCATGGGGAGAGTAAAACTAAGAAGGAAAACAGACAAGAGAAAGAGCATTGAGATGACACTCAAGTCCCTGGCTCTCGTCATTCCAGAGAGCAGCTCACTCTGTGGTTTGGTCAGAATGAGTGGACATTTGCAGCTTACTTGCCTGCTATGCATTTCACCTCCTGCCCATTCCCTATTCTCAGCCCCAGTTACAGGCCAATCAGCAAACTGTACTTCACTGTCCATATAATTGGCTCAGGGTGCTCCTGTACCCCAAGCCACACAGGACCCTTGCAAGAACTACTGGTAACTTTTTTCTACTGGACTCGGCAGTTATTACCAACTGCCAAGTTGCTAACAGCTCTGCCAGTTTTTTGTCTGTCTGTTCTCAGATCCATTCCCCGCTCTGCCCTGTTCTGCACTGCAAGGACCACATTTCCCAGCCTCCTTTGCTCACCATCTTATCACTGTGTTTGGCTAATGGGAGGCACTGGCAGAAGACTAGTTCTGGGAGGAGAGGGCAAGCCAGGGTATTTATCGCCCTGTCTATCTCTGCGTATGGTGGGTCTTCAGTAGTAGCTGTATCTATTCTCTGATTCTAGCCACTTCTGAGCAATCCAACTGTGAGCCTATGCCTTCCAGAGGGCTCCAGTTTCTGGACTGTAGTAATACCACCTCCTCCCTTTGTCCTTCTGGCTGAGCAGCAGCATCCTGTAGTTCCTAACCCCTGGTTTGCCTCATTGTTTCCTATTGGCTTCTCAGCTCCTCTGTTACCCATGAACCAATTCCCTGTATTTACTTCCTTCTGAAGAATCTGGAATGATTTATTTTCCTAACTGGATTCTGACTTGCCACTACCTAGAGCCTTGAGAATGAAGCCAATCCAAGTAGCCAAAAAACAGTAATATCTGATACTATCACTTGGGCCCCTGGATCCAGCCATGCCTGAAGGCATTCCTACCCTTACCATTTTTCGCTCAGGTGATTCTATAAAGGATCACCTAGCTAGTTCAAGTTAGTTCACTCAAGCTAATACAACTAGTTCACTCAAGCTAGTTCAAGTTAAGAGTTTGTGTCACTTGTGGTTGGGCACGATGGCTCACATCTGTAATCCCAGCACTTTGGGAGGCCGAGGCAGGTGGATCATCTGAGGTCAGGAGTTCGAGACTAGCCTGGCCAACATGGTGAAAATCCATCTCTACTAAAAATACAAAAGTTAGCCAGGCATGGTGGCAGGCACCTGTAATCCCAGCTACTCGGGAGGCTGAGGCAGAAGAATCGCTTGAAACCGGGGGGTGAAGGTCTCAGTGAACCGAGATCGCATCACTGCACTCCAGCCTGGGTCAAAGAGTAAAACTCCGTCTCAAATAAAAAAAGTAAAAAAAAAAAAATTTTAAAGAGTTTATGTCACTTGTGACCCAAAAACTCCTGACTAATTCAAGTCCCTTCCTTGGGACAGCAGGGAGCACAGAATTCAATGTTCCCTGCATACCAACTCCAAAATCACAATCAAAACCTAAAAATAAGTAATGAGAATTTAAAAAAACAGAACTGAATGTTCATTAAAAATCTGGAGGGAGAAACTCCCAAAGCCAAGAAGCAATTAATAAAGTCACAGAGACAAAGGTGAAGAAATTAAACTACCTAAAAATTCCAAGGCCGGGCAAAGTGGCTCATACCGGTAATCCCAGCACTTTGAGAAGCTGGGGCGGGCAGATTGCTTGAGCTCACAAGTTTGAGACCAGCCTGGGCAACATGGCAAAACTCCATCCACCTCTACCAAAAATACAAAAATACAGCTGGGAATAGTAGCGTTCCCCTGTAGTCCCAACTACTTGGGAGGCAGAGGTGAAAGGATGGCTTGAACCTGAGAGGCAGAGGTTACAGTAAGCCAAGATCTCATGCCAGTGCACTCCCGCCTGGGTGATAGAGCAAGACTTTGTCTCAGAAAAAAAAAAATTCTAGATTTATGTACCTTAAAAAATAATGATAAGGGCCGGGCACGGTGGCTTATGCCTGTAATCCCAGAACTTTGGGAGGCCAAGGAGAGTGGATCACCTGAGGTTAGGCATTCGAGACCAGTCTGACCAACATGGTGAAACCCCATCTCTATTAAAAATACAAAAAAATGAGCCAGGCCTGGTGGCACCAATTACCTACAATTCCCAGGTCAGTATCCAAGACTCTCCACCAGCCAGGAACAGTCACCGGGTCGGTATCCAAGAGCCTCCACCAGCCAGCAGCAATCGCCCGGTCAACATGCAAGACCCCTTGCCAATTATTCATAATCACCAGATCAGTATCCAAGACCCTACAACAGCTATCAGCAGTCAACAGATCAGTATCCCAGAAACACCAGCCATTACCTACAGCCACCATTTCAGTATGCAAGGTGCTTCACCAATTTTCCAAACTCGCTGCTTCAGTATCCAAGGCTTTCACCTCCTGACTAATCATCAGTTATCCTCAGCAACAAAGATCATGGCCAAAACTACCTGTCAACAACCAAGACTGCCCACTTAAGTGTTCCAACCCCCAAGTTCCAAGCCTGGGCCATTATCAATGTGCCCCCATCACTTACCTACAGCCCCAAGCCCAGTATCAAAAGCATTGAATCAGTTATCTGGGAGTCCCAGGAGAGTCTGAAGGCAAGTGTGCTCAGCTCTGAACTCAACCAAGGTCCTCTAGACAACATCCAAAACCTTTCATTGTGCAGCTCCATTGAGGTCAATTCTGGCAGGTATGAGGCAGTGCCCAGGCCGGAGGCCAGGTTCTGAGCTAGACTTCTGGGGGAGGACTCCTGCCTGCATGAGTATGACCAAGATGCTTGGAAGGCCTGCCCTGTCCGTACCACTCCTGGGACCCATCTCTCCACTTTATCCCAGGGACCCCTTCACCTGTCACAGAACAGTTTCTTCCTTCCCTGCAATGATCTTCACAGGCACTTTATGATTCTCACCACCCCAGGGTGGTCCTCCCAGCCACGGGATGGTCCTCCTTGCCATAGGATGATTCTCACTGACTGAAATGGTCCTCACTGACTGAGATGGTCCTCACTGCCCCAGAGTAATCCTCACTGCCCCAGGATGGTCCTCACAGCACTGGGATGGTCCTCATTGTCATAGGATAGTCCCCACTGCCCCAGGATAATCCTCACCACCCTGGGATGGTCCTCACTGCTCCGGGATGGTCCTCACTGCTCCAGGATGGTCCTCACTGCCCTGGGATAGCCCTCACTGCTCCGGGATGGTCCTCACCGCCCTGGGATGGTCCTCACTGCTCCGGGATGGTCCTCACCGCCCTGGGATGGTCCTCACTGCTCCGGGATGGTCCTTACCGCCCTGGGATGGTCCTCACTGCTCCGGGATGGTCCTCACCGCCCTGGGATGGTCGTCACTGCTCCGGGATGGTCCTCACCGCCCTGGGATGGTCCTCACTGCTCCGGGATGGTCCTCACCGCCCTGGGATGGTCCTCACTGCTCCGGGATGGTCCTCACTGCCCTGGGATGGTCCTCACTGCTCTGGGATGGTCGTCACTGCTCCGGGATGGTCCTCACTGCCCTGGGATGGTCCTCACTGCTCCGGGATGGTCCTCACTGCTCCGGGATGGTCCTCACCGCCCTGGGATGGTCCTCACTGCTCCGGGATGGTCCTCACTGCCCTGGGATGGTCCTCACTGCCCTGGGATGGTCGTCACTGCTCCGGGATGGTCCTCACTGCCCTGGGATGGTCCTCACTGCTCCGGGATGGTCCTCACTGCTCCGGGATGGTCCTCACTGCCCTGGGATAGCCCTCACTGCTCTGGGATGGCCCTCACTGCTCTAGAATGATTCTCACTGCCCTGGGATAGTACTCACTGGTCCAGGATGGTCCTCACTGCCCCAGGATTATCTTCACCACCCTGGGATGGTCCTCACTGCCCGAGATGGCCCTTACTTCCCTGGGGTGGTCCTCACTGCCCGGGATGGTCCTCATTGCCTGAGATGATCCTCACTGCCCGAGATGGCCCTTACTTCCCTGGGGTGGTCCTCACTGCCTAAGATGGTCCTCCTTGCCTGAGATGGTCCTCACTCCCTGGAATGGTCCTCACTCCCCGGGATGGTCCTCACAGCCTCAGAGGGTTCTCACTGCTCTAGGATTGTCCTCACAGCCATAGAGTGGTCCTCACTTCTGGGAATGTTCCTCACTGCCCGCCCCACTTCTCACTGCCCAAGAAGCTGCCCTCACCAACCTAGAGGTAGATCCTCAGTGCTAGAAGTATCAGTCTCAATGTCTCTTCTCTGGAGTCCAATTTAAATTTTCCTAAAATGAGAATAAACAATTTGCAAGAATAGGCCGGGCGCGGTGGCTCACGCCTGTAATCCCAGCACTTTGGGAGGCCGAGACGGGCGGATCACGAGGTCAGGAGATCGAGACCATCCTGGCTAACACGGTGAAACCCCGTCTCTACTAAAAAATACAAAAAACTAGCCGGGCGAGGTGGCGGGCGCCTATAGTCCCAGCTACTCGGGAGGCTGAGGCAGGAGAATGGCGTGAACCTGGGGGGCGGAGCTTGCAGTGAGCTGAGATCCGGCCACTGCACTCCAGCCTGGGCGACAGAGCGAGACTCCGTCTCAAAAAAAAAAAAAAAATTGCAAGAATAAACAATTTACTCCCACACCAACTGGTGACCCTTGTCCCCATGCTCAGAGCCTGGGCCAATCGTGGTGTTCCTGATTATCTTCCTTCCCCAGACTTGCCGGACCTTTCCTGGGCCTTCCTCCTCTTCTCCAGCATCACCAGCTTCTGCCTTTGCATAGCCCTAAGAAGCACCAACCTCTTTACTGGCTCCAACCCATCCGTGCTGGATTTCTTCACGTTCATCACCAGCATCCTGACAGGCACGGCACTTCCCTCAGGAACCAAGGTGAGGAGCACCTCCTCCAGTGCCAATCATGAAACCCAGTCCCATCCCCACCGCACTCCAATCCCATCCCCATCCTCACCATCATCTGCAATCCCAAACCCATCTCCTTCCAAATCTCTAACCCATTTCAATAAAAAACGTCAACCACCAGCCCAACCCTATCTCCAGCCCCAACATCAGCCGCCACTTCAACTCCCATCTCCATCACCAACACATCTCAAACTCATTCACATCCCTTTCCCTCATGTCCCTACTCCATCTCAATTCTACATTCTTTCCAATCACCAAACCATCCTCATTACCATCCCCAACCTCTCCATACATCTCAACAACCAACTTAGCACCAGGCCCAACCATCCTCAACGTATGTTTCAAATGCAAACCAATTATATCATCTGTGAACTTCAATGCCAAACTCAATCGAATCCATTCCCAACTCCATCCTCTTACTCATATCCAATCCATTCTCATCCCCAACCATAACCTATCCTCATCCACAACCCACTCCCATCCCAACCCGCCTCCAACCATAACCCATCCCCACAACAATCCAGTTCTAACCATAACCCAACCCCATCCTCATCCCCGACCACAACCCATCCCCATCCCAACCCACCCCCAGCCAGACCATCCCTGTTCCAACCCATCCCCAACCACAAACCACTCTATTTCAACCCATCCTTACCCCCTAACCATAACCCACCCCCAACCACAACTCACCCCAACTACGACCGACCTTCAACCACAACCCATCCTGACTACAACCCATTCCCAGCACCACTCTCAACCTCGTCCTCTATCACTCAAACTTCAACCTCTACCCAATACCCAATCCTATCTCTCTAAACTCATCCCAAATCCTGTCCCACCATCACCAGCAGCTCTGTGATTTTGTTCAAACTACTTCATCTCTCCAAGCCACAGTTTTCTCATCTGTAGGATTGGGACAAAATTTGCTGCCACGTGGAAATGTACTGAGGATTGAATTAGAAATGTCAGTACTTAGCCGAATGCGGTGGCTCACACCAGCACTTTGGGAGGCGGAGGCAGGCAGATCACCTGAGGTCAGGAGTCCAAGACCAGCTTGGCCAAGATGGTGAAACCCCATCTCTACCAAAAAACGCAAACATTAGCCAGGCATGGTGGATTGCATCTGTAGTCCCAGCTACTGAGGTGGCTGAGGTGGGAGATCACTTGAACCCAGGAGGCAGAGGTTGCAATGAGCCAGCATTGCACCACTGCACTCCAGCCTGGGCAACAGAGTGAGACCCTGTCTCAAAAAAAAAAAAAAAAAAAAAAGGAATAAAAGAAAATGTCAGTACTCAATGGTAGCTATTTAACTGTGTACAAGTTCTTACCACGATAATCCTCCCAACCCCAGCCAAATAACTTAAAATTAATATTCAAATTAGAATAGTTTAGTTTCCATGCATGTGCCCAATCATACTTTAAGAGAGGGTTAATTTGGAAATTAGGGATATTGTGTTCCTGTCCCTTGTAGTAATTGATCACAACTTTTAGTTGCTTCAGGAAAACATTCTTGCAGAGTGATAATAAGGTCAAGAATAGAGAACATTCAACTTCCTATTTCCTTGTTAGTAAAAAGCATCTGGCCGGGCGTGGAGGCTCACGCCTGTAATCCCAGCACTTTGGGAGTCCCAGGTGGGTGGATCACGAGGTCAGGAGTTCAGACCAGCCTGGCCAACATAGTGAAACCCCGTCTCTCCTAAAAATACAAAAATTAGCCGGGCATGGTGGTACATGCTTGTAGTCCCAGTTACTCAGGAGGCTGAGGCAGGAGAATCGCTTGAACCTGGGAGGCGGAGGTTGCGGTAAGCCAAAATTGCGCCACTGCACTCCAGCCTGGGCAACAGACTCTGTCTCAAAAAAAAAGAAAAAGAAAAAAAGCATTTACCTAGTTTATCTAGTAGCGCTTCCTAATTGTTTAAATACAAAGTACAAGGTATAGAACATTGCACAAAAAAACTATGAGATTTTAAAAAAGTATAGAAAACACGTTCGTTTTAAACCATCTATAACAGAACATTTTTCTATAAGAAAATCATTTATGTCTATTTCTCCTTTTAATTAAACAGAAAATACCTTTTATATTATTTTTCAATAACATCAGACAAAACTACCCAGTACTCCACTGTCCAGGGGAAAAAGTCTTTTCCTATTCACAAATTATCTTTTTTTTTTTTTTTTTTTTTTTTTTTGAGACGGAGTCTCGCTCTGTCGCCCAGGCTGGAGTGCAGTGGCCAGATCTCAGCTCACTGCAAGCTCCGCCTCCCGGGTTCACGCCATTCTCCTGTCTCAGCCTCCCGAGTAGTTGGGACTACAGGCGCCTGCCACCTCGCCCAGCTAGTTTTTTGTATTTTTTTAGTAGAGACGGGGTTTCACCGTGTTAGCCAGAATGGTCTCGATCTCCTGACCTCGTGATCCGCCCGTCTCGGCCTCCCAAAGTGCTGGGATTACAGGCTTGAGCCACCGCGCCCGGCCCACAAATTATCTTTAATTCATGTCATTCCAATATATCCAGAATGACCAAGTTCCTCGTCTATTGCTTCAGAAGCCCTAAAGACCCAATACAATGAAAATAATCAATCCCAATCCCAAAGGGCTTGCTGTGTACCAGGAAATGTGCCAACCTCAATAACTCCTCATGATGGCCCAAGGAGACAGGACCTAGGATTGTGCCCACTCTACAGATGAGGAAACTGAAGCTCAGGGATATGGCATGGCTGCCCTAAGTCCAGAGGTAGAGGCAGGGAAGATCCCTGCTATTGGCCTCAGAACCTGTGGTTACAGACTTACCACTGCCTGGTTAAAGCCCAAGGCTTGCACTTTCAGTATCCTCTAGCAGGACACAGTCAGGAGCCCATCGTCCTGCTTAGGAGCAAAGGTGCAGGGTCTGGGAGGTTAAAGAAAGTGGGGAAATAATGAGCCAGAGCCAGGCAGCCCCATGACTATGGGAAGGAGTCCTCACATACCTGATTCTCAGCCTCCTAACACCTGTGCTCATGCAGCAAACCAGCATCATACTGGGTATCCTGTTCTATCTGCTGCAGGCCCACAAGTACCTGCAGGAAGGCGTGACCTACCAGCTGGCACTCAGCTTCTAGCTGACCTGGGCCAGTGTCTTCCTCTTCCTGATGACTGCTGTGGGAGAGGATGAGGTTGGGTTTGGGCACGGGTTCAGGGATGCAGACAGGAATCTTGTGGGATAGCATTTGGGACAGGGGTGGGGTTGTGGACAGGGCTGGATAGGAAGTGATGAAGTGGGAGGTGGGATTGGGGATGCACGTGGGGCTGGATAATGAGGATGGGACTGGGTTGGAGTTTGGGAATGGGTTAGGGACAGTGTAGGGGATGAAGGTGAGTTTCGGTTTAGGGATGGGTTTGGGAATAGGTTAGGGGATAAGATGGAACTGGTGATGGGTTTAAGAATAGTTTTGGGGATGGGGTTTGACGCAGAGCAGGGCATGCAACTGGGCTTGGGGACAGGACTGTGATTGGGATTGGGCAGATGAACTCTGTGTCTCATCTCCTGTGCCCTCTTCCTCTCCACAAGGCTTCTTGTCCTATCTGAATTACATGTACTTCTGGTCTATCCTGGCGCTCCAGCCCATCCGGACCTGAGGCATGTGAATGATGCCGCTGTGGGCTTGCTCCCACAGCACTCTGTCAAGCGTCTGATGACCCTGCTCTCTGGCCCCTCACCCCACCAAGATGTGTCTTTGTTCAGTCCCGTATGACCCGCCTCAATCCTGATTCATAATGTATCTTTTAAAATAATCTGTATTTTCTGCCCAGAATATTCTTTAATTTAGCTCCGAGCCTTGGAAGCATTGGTGGAACTGAAGCCCCTCTCTGGGGCCATGTTTGGGCCCTCTGGGCTACGTAGAGGGATAGGGAAAGGAAGGGAAGGGACTCAAAAGTAAGGGACTCAAGGCACAAGGTCAACCAAGAGGCCAAGCCAATGGTCCCTGGCATACACACAGTGCTTAATCAGTGTTTGCCGAATATCTCATTCTCCCCAAACCCTTTTAGCTTCATCCTTTATTTTTGTGGTCCTTAATAATTCACCCTTCCGGAGGCAAATTTCCCCCTGCACCCACACTTCACCTCCTGCCCTTACCAGTAGCTCCTTCCACCACCCTTTCTTTTCCCCAATGTCCCCCAGTAGAGGACTGTGTAACGGCCCTTTGAAGATGGTGTGGGGCTAACAGAGAGCCATTTCCTGGACAGGGCAGAGTTGCAAGTCAAGTACAAAGTCATATCATTGTCCTACAGGGCCTTGGCCTGGGGCTGCCATCTATCTCCCTCTCCTACAGTGGCTAAGCTGCCTGGCTTTGAGTCTAGGCTCTGTCACTCAGTAGCTCTGTGACCAGAGGCAAGGTGTGGAACCCATCTGTAAAAGGAGAATAATAGTAGTTTAATCTAGATAGGATTTAACACAATGCCTGGCCCATAGTGTGTGCTCTTTCTGTACTATTGCAATAATCCTACCCCGTTTCCTGCAAAAGGCTCCCAAATTTATTTACTTACTTAATTTTGAGATAGGGTCTCTCTGTCACGTAGGCTGGAGTGCAGTGGCGCAACAGCTCATTGCAGCCTCAACCTCCTGGGCTCAAGCGATTCTCCCACCTCAGCCTCCTGAGTCGCTGGCTCCACAGGCATGTGACACCACGCCTGGCTAATTTTAATTTTTTTTTTGTAGACATTGATCTCTCTTATATTGCTCAGTCTGGTCTCAAGCTTCTGGGCTCAAGCCATTCTCCCGCTTCGGCCTCCCAAAGTGCCGGGATTATAGGGTTAAACCACTACTCCTGGCTGCAAATTTCATCTTTAAACACAGATGGGGCTGCAACTATGTGCCAGACACTGGATGGATAGCACTGATCAAACCAGACACAAATCCTTATCCTTATGGAATTGACACTCGGCAGGGCAGCAAAATATGTCCATAAACAGGTAGTTAGGGCCGGGCATGGTGGCTCACACCTGTAATCACAGCACTTTAGGAGGCTGAGGTGGGTAGATGGCTTGAGCCCAGAAGTTCAAAACCAGCCTAGGCAACAGGGCGAAACCCTGTCTCTACAAAAAATACAAAAATTATCTGGGCATGGTGGTGTCCTCTTGTAGTCTTAGCTACCCGAAGGCTGAGGCAGATGGACTGATTAAGCCTGAGAAGTCGAGGCTGTGATGAGCAGTATTATGCCACTGCATTCCAGCCTGGGTGACAGAGCGAGACCCTGTCTCAAAATATAAAATAAAATAAAGCAGATAATAGGTTAGAGGTAAATGTTATGAGGAAAAATATAGGAGGGTGAGATGGGATTGAGAAGAAGAGAGCCTCATAGTCGTATAAAGTGGAGGCAAGGAGGTCAGGGCACTCCACTCCAGGATGACATCTGAGCAGGGACAGGACCAAGGGAGGCAGAAAACCATGCAGATGGGGGAAAACAGTTCCAGGCAGAGGACAGCACGTGCAAAGTCCCTGAAGTAAAAACGTCCTTGGCAGGTTCTAGGAGCACCAGGGAGGCCAAGGGAGAGGAAAGAGATGCAGGCTGAGAGGGGACAGGGGCCAGATCACCAAGGGCTGCATGGGTCACAGTGAGGACTTTACTTTTATGCTGGAGTTAGGCAGCAGCCAGTGACATAAATGTCTCTTATTTCCTTAAGAGAGGAATGTAGGTCTCTTCCTTTTACTTCAGACCACAAGGTTCATGAAAGCAATCTCCTCACTGACCAGGGACCCACTACACAAAACGTGTTCAATTCACACAAAGGAGCCCTTTGATATTGTTTGTTGAATGAGATAATTCTGTATGTACTCATATGGGAAACAACTTATGGGACAAATTAGAGTGGAAAAAAGTATCTTTATTCATTGTGTGTGTGTATGTGTGTGTGTGTGGCCTGGTGGCTCACACCTGTAATCCCAGTGCTTTGGGAGGTTGAGGCAGGCGGATCACTTGAGGTCAGGAGTTCAAGACCAGCCTGGTCAACATCGTGAAACCCTGTCTCTACTAAACATACAAAAAAATTAGCTGGGCGTGGTGATGGGCACCTGTAATCCCAGCTACTCGGGAGGCTGAGGCACGAGAACTGCTTGAACTCGGGAGGCAGAGGGTGAAGTGAGCTGAAATCAGGTCACTGCACTCCAGCCTGGGCCACAGAGCAAGACTCCACCTGAAAAAATGAAACATAAATAAAGTCCACCCCAAACTGTTGACAGTGAAACTCCTAGAAAGTGAGTTTGGAGTAGAGAAGTTTCATTTTTTTATTTTAAAAATAATCATATAAGTGGAAAGACTGTATAATCGTATCAGTGGAAAGATACTCCTCAGCTCTCCAACCCTACCAAGAATGCAGGCCCCCAGGCCTTAGACCATCAAAAGTGGGTGTGAGCCCCAAAAGCCTCCCTCAGCTCCACGAGTCCCAGCTCCCAACCCCCTCTCCTCCCAAACAAGGGAATCGCGACCCCAGCCCCTCCTCCCTCAGATCCAGAAGTGCAGACCCCCAGCCCCTCCTCCCTCAGACCCAGGAGTCCAGGTCCCCAGTCCCTCCTCCCTCAGACCCAGGAGTCCGGGACCTCATTCCCCGCTTCTCCAGACCCAGGGTCCCTCCTTCTGGCCCTTGCTTCCCTGCTCTAGACCGGCCTCTCACCGTGTAGGCTCCGCCTTTAACTCTGCGCCACGTGGGCGCTTTCCCAGGACGGCCCCCTGTCAATCTCCGCACTGGCCCCCGCCTCCCGACCCATGGCGGGGACTTAATTTCGGTCCGGCCCTTCGGCTTGGGCCCCGCCTCTGCAGCCTCAGCTCTAACCCCGGCCGCGCAAATAGTCCCAGCGGCTTCTCTCTCGGGTCGGGCCGCCCTTGGGGGCCTTTCACTTCACGGCCCATCTTTGGTGCTGTCTTCAGAGTTGCCGGACGCAGGTAACAAGACAATCGTTTCCATCATGTCCTTGCCCCTTTTTGTCAGCCCCAGAGACAACGTCTCCTCGCTTGTTCAGGAAGATTCTAGCGGAAGCAGGCGGTATTCCTTTTCCTAAGCATGAAATGGGGTTTCCCAAACAGGCGTGTGTATTGGACGCCTCTGGCGGAGAGCAGGCTGGCGCCGAGGCCCGGCCTTGAGAGCGGCGCGCACTATAAAGCGGCGCATACTGCAACTCGCTTTCGCTTTGTCGAGAGAAATGCTGGGGTGAGGTTCTTAATTGTGGCTTTTTCCCGGCTGTGTGGCGGGGCTTTGAGATGATGGACGCACGTGTCCTGAAAGTCTCGAGGTTGGAACGGGAGCGGCCAGGTAGTCGCGTGGACAGGGTCAGGGCGTTTGCAGGGACCCAGAGAGCGCGCTCTGGGGCGAGTCTGGAAGTTTTCTGCGGGGATGGTGGTGGCTGTTTGGGGCACTTGGGAGGTGGCGACTTCTACAGCTGGCGCGAGCGGGAATGCCGGGGCGGACCCTCCTCCGTCTGCCCCGCGGCGGAGCTCCCCGCTTGTGCTGTCCGAACGCCGCGGGCCTCCGCCATCTTGTCCGTTATGGTTGGGGGAGAGGGGTGGGCGGGTTGGGAGGCGACATTGAGTTCTTTCCGAGGGTTTCAGATGCTTCCTTAGGATTTCGCTCTTGTGTTCACAATTCTGGACGGCTGGCGTTTTTGTGCAACCTAGAACAAAGACGGGGACGGAAGAGGAGGGGGCTTTGGGGGGGTTCCATAGGGGCAGAGACAGGGTATCGAGTTACCAAGAAGTGGGATTGAGGTTTCTAGGTGAATTGCTGGGGTTTTTTGAGAACCATGTAGGAATGGATGTAGAAGAAAGCAAACGAGGCCTTTGCTTACCTGCAGGAGTCATTCTGATCGTTCATGCCACGTGAGAGAGTTTTGTTAACGTTAGTTTTTGGCTTAGGTCCTTTAAGGTCTTGAACATCGGTTTCCTGACTTGAGCAGGGCCCATGCCCCTGCCGAGGAGGCTCACCCTGGAAGCAGCTAGCCGATTTCCTATCACCCCCACCACGACCCTGCGAGGATCTCTATTTGACTTTGCTCCTTCAGGCATCCACCTAGAAAATCATTGAGTTTGTTCATGTCACAAGTGAAAGTATTTTTCTCATGCGTTCATCATTGGCACGTCCTCCTTTGGCAATATTAAAATCTACTAACAAATGGGAAAGTAACATTTGCACCATCTTGCCATATTCAAGAACTTTGTGCTTAGGTGAAAGTAAGTTTCATGGCCGGGCGCCGTGGCTCACGCCTATTATCCCAGCACTTTGGGAGGTGGGTGGGTCGCTTGACCCTAGGAGTTCGAGACCCGCCTGAGCAACATGGCAAAACCCCATCTCTGGGAAAAGTAGAAGGTGAGCCAGGCGTGGTAGTGCGGCCCTGTAGTTCCAGCTACTTATGGAGGAAGTGGGAGGATCGCCTAAGCCTAGGAGGCAGAGGTTGTCTTTAGCCAAGATCGCGCCACTGCACTCCAGCCTGGGCAACAGAACTCTTTGCCCTGAAAGAAGTAGTGTACTTGTATATCTAAAGTACCATTTTTCTACTTAATGTTATTAGCATTGTCACCCTTAATGACGTTAATTCCTTAATACTGCAGTTAACAATCTGCTTTGTGCCTGATCCTCAGTCATCTTCGAAATGGTTTTTTGTTTGTTTGTTGTTTTTTTTTTTGAGACGGAGTCTCACTCTGTCCCCCAGGCTGGAGTGCAGTGGCGCGATCTCGCCTCACTGCAGGCTCCACCTCCCGGGTTCACGCCATTCTCCTGCCTCAGCCCCCCAAGTAGCTGGGACTACAGGCGCCCGCCACCATGCCCGGCTAATTTTTTTGTGTTTTTAGTAGAGACAGAGTGTCACCGTGTTAGCCAGGATGGTCTCGATCTCCTGACCTCGTGATCCGCCCACCTCGGCCTCCCAAAGTGCTGGGATTACAGGCGTGAGCCACCGCGTCCGGCCCATGGAAATGTCTTTTACAACTGATATGTTCAAACTTGACTCAGTCGAGGGTCTCTGCTCATTACTTATTATTATTTAGAAGTTGGCTTGGTTTCTTCCTAGAATAGCCCTCTTCCTCCTCCCTTCTCTCAGTAAGTTCTTCCAGGGGATTTATGTCTTGGCAGCTTTCTGTTTATGGCTTATGAGCAGGTGTAGACAGTGCTAAAGAAACCTGCAAAGGGTTGGGGATGAACACTGGGGACATCTTCATGTAGTGCATTTGGTATCCTGCTCATCCCATGAGGACAGTCCCCCGAGGACCTGTGGCACTGGGGAGGTTGGGGCATCTTGGTGTTTCCATGAGCAAAACTGGTCATTCCTACCTTCTGGATGGGTTTTGAGTTTCCTACCCACCCCCCCCCTTTTTTTTTTTGAGACAGAGTCTTGCTCTGTCGCCCAGGTTGGAGTGCAGTGGCACGACTCGGCTCACTGCACAACCTCCGCCTCCTGGGTTCAAGCAATTCTGCCTCAGCCTCCCGAGTAGCTGAGATTACAGGCATGCGCCACCAAGCCTGGCTAATTTAGTAGAGATGGGGTATCATCATATTGGTCAGGCTGGTCTCGAACTCCTAACTTCGTGATCCGCCCACCTCGGCTTCTCAAAGTGCTGGGGTTACAGGCATGAGGCACTGTGCCCGGCCACGTTTCCTACTCTTTAAGCTCTGTTAGCTTGGCCTTTGTTCCTGAAGGTAAGTGGCCTCAGGACCTGGTTGCAGAGGGACTGGGGCTCCCATGATGTCTAGCACTGGGCTCCGATCACCCCTGAGGACACAGTGCACCCCAGGACCTTTGACACCTGGGAGTCTGAGGGGCCCCAGTTTTAATGGCTCATGGACTTGCAGACTATTTCTTCCCCCACCCTCACTGTGTCTCTCTGTGTTACAGGTGCAGCTTCAAGCTTAGGACTACCCACCATGCCCATGCAGGTAAGAACCCTTGCTCCTGCTCCTTGACTCACCTGGGTTTAAAATATCTGACTGTATAAGTTGACTTCATACCGTATCTCTGGCAAGTAATTTATGTGTCAACGATTGTACTCAGTGTTGACATACAAAAACCACCTCAGGCCAGGCGTGGTGGCTCACGCCTGTAATCCCAGCACTTTGAGAGGCTGAGGTAGGTGGGCTACCTGAGGTCTGGAGTTTGAGACCAACCTGGCCAACATGGTGAAACCCCGTCTCTACTAAAAGTGCAAAAAATTAGCCAGGCGTGGTGGCACATGCCTGTAATCCCAGCTACTTGGGAAACTGAGGCAGGAGAATCACTTGAACCCGGGAAGCAGCCTGGGCAAGAAGAGTGAAACTCCGCAGCAAGCCTGGGTCCAAATCCCAGCTCTGCTGTTTATAGCCTTTGAGACATTTCACCAGGCCGTTGCTCTTATGCACCTCACTGCTGTGTCTGTGGAGCAGGCACCGAGCAGATGGCCCAGGAAGTAGCACTTCCTGCCGTCCAAAGGTAGGGCTTGAATAAGAAGAGGAATGTGTGGACTGGAGAGAACAAGCATTTGTGTTTCAGGGGAAAGAACTAATCAAACATGTCAAAACTCAGCAGTGGAGAAGAAACAGTGACTCCCAAGTGATCCTGTCACGTTGTTCATGGGTTTTGTAGGCTGAATGCAATGTGTCTTTAAGCACAGCTTAGCCTCCAGTGAACCATTTATATATAAACTGATACACTTCAAGGAATCCCTATTTTCACAATAAAAATAACAGGCTTTATCAGGAGAATTCTTTCAAAGAACAAAATCACTAGACAAGCATGAGTGTGTTATCAGAAAAGAGACAGGTGTTCTCAGCTCTGGGAGGATTTTCATTTGTTCCTTAGATGTCAGGAGCTGGAACGGTGGCTGCAGTGAAATAGACCTGAAAGTGTGTTCTCTAGGTTCTTGGAGGTTTCAGCTGTTTCTGGCAAGGGCTGCTTTTGGGGAGGGTTGGCTGGGATTGCAGCTCCCCTGAGTATCTGAGGGTCCTGTGCTCTTAATCCGAGATCCTCTGTGGGGAGTGAATGGAGCTGAGCGTTTGTCATGGCTGGCTTAGAGGGAATTCCTGGGGACATAAGGAGTGGGGTCGGTGCCATTTGGGTAGGGATGTGTGAGAGGTGAGAAGACAGAGCTGGTGCGGGATAGGGAAGACAGAAGGGACATGTAGCATCTGGATTCTAGGCCAGCGCCTTCCGTACGACCGTCCAGATAGAAATGTTCCTCGCCTTGTCCCGTGTGGCAGCCACTGGCCACGGGTGGCTCTTGGACACCTGGAATGTGGCTAGTTTGTGGCTGGGAGCCGGGTTTTTAATTTTTCTTGGCTAGTTTAAACAAGGGCCCCCTTTTTGGACAAAGCACATTTCTTTGCAAAATGGAGCTTTTGGTGTTTTGTGGTTGATAAACAGCAGCTCACACTGAACAAGTGCCCACAGTGTTAGTGCTTTTGCAAAAAATAAACTGAACTTACCCTGCCAGGGTCCCAGTGGGAGGCAGCTGCCCCTTCCCCATGTCACAGAAGGTTCTGGTGAAGTCAGAGCAGCTTGGAAGAGCTGGGTTGGGGCAGCAGACCTGAGACGCAGGCAGAGGCAATTGAGGGGTATCCCATTAGGGCACGGGAGGTCCAAGCAGAAGGGTTTGGTCCCGTCCTCTCACTGAACCCCACAGATGTGCCGTTTTCCAGAGAAACACCACTGTGGTGGGGGTGAGGTCAGTGGGCCTAGATTATACAAGGAGCCACACCCAGACTGAGCTGGATGGGGGAGGGGGGCGGCCTGGCATCCCCAGGGACCAAGTGTCATTCAGTTTGTTGCCCGATCTCTCAGCACCCTTCTGTGATGTCCCCTTCAGGACAGCAGGTGGCCCTGGGACCCATGTCAGGAGGGTGTGAGGGCACCATGATGACCAGCACTGGGCTCCGACCGCCACTGAGGACACAGTGCCCCCCCGGGACCTTTGACACCCGGGGGTCTGAGGGGCCCTGACTCTGGGGAGGGCTCATGGGGTGTCTTGACTGCCCTGCACCTTACTGACCTTCCCTCCCCTGTGCCCTCCTGCCTCCAGGTGCTGAAGGGCCTGACCGTCACTTGGTAAGAACAGAGGAGGCTGCCTGTTACTCATGGTGATGGTGAGAAGGTGGACGTAGACAGGTGCCCAGCAAGTGCCAAGCCGGTCGCTGCCGTAGGCACTGCATTAACCTTCTTAGTAACCCTGTTGGCGGGCGGAGGTGGGATGGGGGCTGGGACTGGGTTGTAGCAAGATGTCCAGTGTTGGGTCTTGAAAGGGCTGCACTTGGGGACCCCATGATGTCTAGCACTGGGCTCCGACTGCCCCTGAGGACATGGTGCACCCCGGGACCTTTGACACCCGGGGGTCTGAGGGGCCCCACTCCAGGAGGTGATGGGTGGGGGTGTGGCCATTTCCCCCATTCAGCGCCTTTTCTATGTCCTTCCCCTGACAGCGTCCCTGCAGGCTCTCTGCTGTTTCCTGCCTAGGCGTGGCTGCAGCCATGGTTAGGAAAGTGCTACACCCACCCACCTGGACCGGAGCTGGTTCTGCTCCTGCTACAGGGATACTGAGCTCCTGGCTGTCTCCGCAACAGGCGCTCCTGGGCCCTGCAGGTGGACGGCCGGGCCCCTGCCTTGTGCCTCATCTCAAGAACTGCTGCTGCTGGCCGACCTGATCCGACCTGACAACGTGCCATCTTCAGCTACCACTGCGAGGCCCTGAGGGCAACAGCAGCGCGGCACTGCCCACCTGGCTGCTGGTGGCCTGGTGCCAGCTGGGAGTCCTCCCAGCACTTCGAGGCCACTGAGCCGCCCTTCCAGCCCTGGCCCACCATGGAGAGGGGTATCCAGCTTCCTCTTCAACCTCATCGTCTGCCCCTGAGCCAGTGACTCCCAAGGACATGCCTGTTAGGTTACCCAGGGCCTGTACCAGCGCCAGCTGGTCAAGGGCATGACGTTGTTCTAGGCCGTCCTGGACATCCAGGCCATTGCCGACAGCAGGCTGCTTTCCATGGAGCCAGAGGCTGCCAGGCTCACGCTAGGACCCAACCCAGTGCACAAGGACCTGGCTGCTGAGCCGCACACCCTGGAGAAGGTGGATGAGTGGGCTACCAAGGGCTTCCTGCAGGCTAGGGGAGGAGCCAGCCTGCTCCCCTGTTCTGACCAGGCCTGCAGGGAGGAGCTGCCCATATGCCACCATGAGACCTGGGCCTGGCTCCCGAGGACAGATACCGCCTGGTCTGGTGCTCCAGGGGTGAAGCAGGCCAGAATCCTGGGGGAGCTGCTCCTGGTTTGAGCTGCAGTCAGGAAGTGCGGGACAGGGTAGGGGAGGCAAAAAGCCTTGGGTAGTACCGTCCCCGTGGAGCCATTCGGCATCTCTCGAGCTGGCCACACCCTGACACTATGTTCAAGGGCTCCGGAAGAGAGGCGTGTCTGTCCCCAACCTCTCCCCCGTGGGTGTCACTGGCCAGACGTCATGAGGGGAGCAGGCTGCGTGAGTGGACACTTACCATGAGTCCCTGGGGGGAGTGATTCCCCCAGGCATTGTATGCCATACTACATTTCTGTCCAGGCAGCAGGGTAGGTGGGTACCATGGGTGCCCACCCCTCTGCCACATGGAGCCCCAAAGCACTGCAGGACAAGCAGGGAGACCCCACACCCATGACATAAAAGCATCTTGAAGCTTTTACTTAGTGTTTGTAAGGATTGGTTTGTTTTGTTTTTGAGATGGTTTTTGCTCTTGATGCCCAGGCTGCAGTACAGTGGTGCAATCTTGGCTCACTGCAACTTCCACCTCCTGGGTCCAGGTGATTCTCCTGCCTCAGCCTCCCAAGTAGCTGGGATTACAGGCGCCTGCCACCACGCCTGGCTCTGTATTTTCAGTAGAGATGAGGTTTCACCATGTTGGCCATGCTGGTCTCGAACTTCTGACCTCAGGTGATCTACCCGCCTTGGCCTTCCAAAGTGCTCGGATTATAGATGTGAGCTGACACCACCACGCCAGGCCTGTCATGGGTTTTCTCTTAAGACCTCTGTTGCTATGCCTTCTTTCTGAAAGTGTGCATTGGCTGTGTGCTGTGGTCAGCCCCAGTCCCTTTTGATGGGTCTGGTTTTGCTGTGTGTGGCTTCTGTCTGGTCTGAGTTCTGGGTCTGGGTTTAGGGTGTGTTGGGGCCAGGATCACAGGTGACAGCTCTGCGAGGACTCACTGAGCCCTGGCGGTTCTGGCTTCACAGCTGAGGTCTTGGGCACAGGGGCCCCTGTTAAACCACGGACATACCGCTTAGCCCTCTGTGGGCTCAGCTGCTGAGCTGGGTCCAGGGGGATCCACCCAGGCCTCTGCCCACTAGCAGGCTCCCGGCTCTGCACAGGCCCTTCCAGCAGGCTGCTGGGAAAGGGTGGGCTCTCACCACCAGGTGAGAGGTGGTCACAGCCACAGGGAACCCCGCCTGGCACTTGTGGTCTCCATGAACCTGCAAGGAAGCAGCCACGCTCCCTCCCAGGGCCAGAAAGTATGAGGGGCATTCGTTCCTCAGCCTTCCCAGGGTCATGGCTCCGGGCATCCATTTGGGGTGCTCCATGACCACCCAACACCTCTAGGCAATGCTGGGAAGGGCAGTGAGGCAGGTCTGGGGACTCCCCAGGGACGAGTCTGCATGAGAGGCTGCCCTCAGGACCCTGGGAAGAAATGGGCTAGGGCGGTATGCAGGTGACCCTGGTGTGGGGGAGGGGTTGTCCCAGCTTCCACTCACTGGTGTTCCTGGACCCTGTTCCTTTTTAAGGTTCTGGTCACTGGGAGTGGCTTTGAACTTTGTTCCAACTGCCCTGTGTAATGGGGACCAAGTGGCTGTTACTAAGCGTCCACTGCACCCAGGCTCCCCACGAGTGCTCTGGTTAGACGCTGCCACACAGCCATGGGTGTGGGACAAGGCTTGGGAGGGACTGGTGCTCTGCCCTGTGCCACACGAAGAGGCAGCCTCCCCCTTGGGCCAGGGACTCAAATGGCAGCCATGCAGGTGCCCCACAGCGCCTGCTACTGCATGAGTGGGGGCGGAGTAGCTCTCATCAGCATGTGATAAATGTTCGAGTGGTGGATGCATGGCCCATGCGATGGTTGGGACCCGAACACTGTTTTATTTAACCTAAATTTAAATAGCCACACGTGGTGGTGACTACTGTATTGGCCAGCGCCTCCACGTCGCTTGCAGCATTGCAGTGCACAACCCAGAGAGCGCTGCCATCTTTCCCTGCTCTCTGCCTGCCCCCAGGAAGGAAGTCTGGGAGTTGAGGAGTCTGCTGGCTTAGAGTCGTGGTTCTGCCGAGTGAGACACAGAAGGGCCTATTACTTGCCCAGAGGCGCACAGCCTCGGAAACCAGGCTTTGAATCGTGCACCTTTCTGAGGTCTCTGCTGCCGGATCCCCCTGACCCCACCCGAGTTCATAACCATGAACTCAAAGCAACCCTTTGAGAGCTGGTGTGGGTCACTTTCTAGACGAGGGTCCAACTGCTGTGAGCCCGGTCTCCACAGAGCACATGGCCCACATCGAGGCTCACTGAGCAAGCTCCTGTCACACAAGCTGCATGTGGAGGTACATACAGGGTCCACTAGGTCCTCAGCCAGCCACATGCTTCCTATGCTTGCATAGAAACATGCATAAACATGCCAGCCGGGTGTGGTGGCTCACAACTATAATCCCAGTGCTTTGGGAGGCCAGGGCAGGAGGATTGCTTGAGGCCAGGAATTTGAGGCCAGCCTGGCCAACATACCAAGAAAAAAAAAACCAGGCATGGTGCACACCTGTAGAAGCTGAAACGAGTTCGAAGCTGCAGTGAGCTATGCTTATGGCACTACTGCAGCCTGGGCCACAAAGTAAGACCCTGTCTCTACCAAAAAAGTGCCATGCAGGCATGCCTGCTTGTTCAGACATGGGCACATTTGTGCTTGAATGTGTGCCACAGACACGTTTTTATCAGTAAGTACGTACAGACTACCTGTGCACGCACATAAGCGCAAAAACAGTGGTCACACGTGACATGCATGCATGCACACTCATGCCACCGTCACAGACGCGCATATAAGCACACACAAACTGGTTTCCAGGCCAGAGGCTCCACCCAGCCCTCGTTCCCCACGCACACAGGCGCACAGTAAGTCACAGAAGCCAGAACAGCTAGTGAGCATACGTGTTGGGGTCCAGTGTCAGGTGGGGGTAGGGAAACTGGTTTCTGGCTCACACGGGGCCCCCCAAGGCCCGCAGGCACCCTGGTCTCCAGGCCAGCAGGCCCAGCCCCAAGCTGAGTGCCACCAACACAGCTACAGCTCCGGCCAGCAGGGGCACCACTGGAGCTGCAGGGAGAACATGCAGGGTGTGAGTTTCAGGACTTGGAACCCTCCACTCCCATCCCAGCACAGAGCACTGTCACCTGGGGGGATGGCAGCCTCATAGGGGCCATGGCAGGAGACCCCATGGGCCGGAGGCCGGGCCGAGGCAGTCAGCTGGTAGAAGCGGCGTAGTGGACAGGGGGCCGGGCACCCGGGGAGACTGAGAGGCAGGGGCAGGTGGGCGGAGTCATTGCGGTAGAAGAGGGAGATGGTGACATTCCTGGAGAGAGAGGACACACTGGCACCTTCTCCCTCCCGTCATTGATCTTAAAACCTGGAGAAACGGGCTCCTGACTCCCACCTGTTATCCTCCCAGCACCATCCCATGCAGTTCCCTGCCCCGCCATGCGTTCTGCCTAGCACATCACACCTTGCTTTGGGAGTTCTGTCCCGCCCATCTCCCTGGGCACCATCCCATCCTCACCCTCCGTTTTTATCAGGATCCCTCAGGTGCTTCCGGAACTCAAAGCCGAGGCAGGCGGCATATGGCGGGGTGTGTCCATCATAGAGGCCCAGGGCCGCCTGGAGGGCCAGCAGGGTGCTGTCGTGCTGCAGGTGGAGCCAAGGGGTGAGACACTTCTCTCTGGAGGCCTCCTTTCTCCTGAACACTAGACTTGTGCATCCAGATGTCCCCCAGGCTGCTTGGAACCAACCCCCCAAACTTGCTCCTCCCTCCCTCTCACCCTGAAGGCAGTACCAACAGTTACAGGCGGCCATTTAATAAAGATGGCTCAAATAGGTACAAAATATGATTGGACTAAGCAGCCTGGCTCCTCTGGAGGGACAGACTGCTTAGTCCAATATTTTCTTTTTTTTTTTTTTTTGAGACGGAGTCTCGCTCTGTCGCACAGGCTGGAGTGCAGTGGCCAGATCTCGGCTCACTGGAAGCTCTGCCTCCCAGGTTTACGCCATTCTCCTGCCTCAGCCTCCCGAGTAGCTGGGACTACAGGCGCCCGCCACCTCGCCCAGCTAGTTTTTTGTATTTTTTAGTAGAGACGGGGTTTCACCATGTTAGCCAGGATGGTCTCGATCTCCTGACCTTGTGATCGGCCCGTCTCGGCCTCCCAAAGTGCTGGGATTACAGGCTTGAGCCACCGCGCCCGGCCAATATTTTCTTAATGAAAACAAGGAATTATCTTTAATTCATACATTCTTCGTCCCGTAACACCATCACCTCCCTCTTTCCAGACTAATGATATAGCCCAAGAGTAGGGTTTGGAGATACAGGCTACCCAAGGCAATGGACTGGGGTCCATTGGGACTGCAGACTCTTCCTCACCCAAATCGCTGTCACCCTCATCCCTGTGCCTCAGTGTCATATGGCACTGCTTCCCAAGGACTCACGGCTGAGTACATGACCATCTTGAGGGGCAGCCCCAGGCGCTGGACCCGGGAGAAGTTTGCAAGGATAGCATTCAGCAGGATCCCTGAGGATGGGAAAAAAGAGCTTAGAATCTCCCAGAGGGAGGCACCCCAGCCTCCCAGCCCCACACCTCACCCCCTGTCAACTGGGCCTTCTCTGCTGCCCGGGGTGGGCCCACGTGGGCTCCAATATCCAAAGCCGAGATCTGGGCAAGGGTCCGCAGGACATCTGGGGAGGCCCAGGCTGGTAGTGGAAGACCATGGGCTTGCTGTGGGGAGACGGGAAGAGAAGACTGACGGACCATCCTGAGCCCTCGAGTTTGCCTCTGGCCCCACAGGCCTGTGCTGCCCCCTGCTCTTTTGAGTCTCCCATGGGCTGGATCTGGATCAGGCTGGGAAATCATGAATGTGGACAGCAGTGTGCTTTTTTTTGTTTTTTTTTTTTTTGCTTTTTTTGTTTTTTTGGTTTTTTTTTGAGATGGAGCCTTGCTCCATCACCCAGGCTGGAGTGCAGTGGCACAATCTCGGCTCACTGCAATCCTCGCCTCTCGGGTTCAAGTGATTCTCCTGCCTCAGCCTCGCGAGTAGCTGTGATTACAAGTGCGTGCCACCATGCCCAGCTAATTTTTGTATTTTTAGTAGAGATGGGGTTTTACCATGTTGGCTAGGCTGGTCTCGAACTCCTGACCTCAGGTGATCCACCCACCTCGGCCTCCCAAAGTGGTGGGATTACAGGCGTGAGCCACCGCGCCCGGCCAACAGCGATTATTAATTAATAATAGACATTGTCATTCCACAGCCCAGAAGGCTTTATCTGAAACCCCTGGGACCAGAGGGGTTTCACAGCTCAGACATTCTGGACTTCAGAAAGATCTGATGGTGCTGATACCACACAGCATGGAACACACACAGCAAGGGCTGGGGCAGCCCCCTTAGTCACACACATCGCTGCTCCCACCCTGTGATTTGGAACATTCCGTGAGCTGGAGCGAGCAAAGACTAGCAAGAGTAAGAGTACTAGCTAGGTGTGGTGGCTCACGCCTGTAATCCCAGCGCTTGGGGAGGCAAAAGGATTGTTTGAGCCCACGAGTTCCTGGGCAACATAGTGAGACCCCATCTCTGAAAAAAAAAAAAAATTTTTTTTTTTTTTTTTTTTTTAATTAGCCAGGCATGGTGGTGTGCACCTGCCTCAGCTACTCGGAAGGCTGAGGCAGGAGGATTCCTATAGCCAGGGAGATGGAGGCTGCAGTGAGTTATGATAATGCACTCCAGCCTGGGTGACAGAGCGAGACCCTGTCTATTTCAGGTCAGCTCCCACTGCCCAGGTTTTGGGTTTTCTGATTACAGGACTGTGGGGAGGAATTGCCAAATGTGTAGCCTCAAACCCTAGCAAGGCCTTCACTGTGTGCCAGGCACTGTTGTAAGCACAGTGCGTAGATTAACCATTTGAATCCTCACGGCGTCCTGGGGAGGTGTTGATACTGGTGTTGCCATCCCCACTGTGCAGATGGGAAAACTGAGGCACAGAGGGTTAACTAAATGCATGAGGGAACAGGGCTAGTGAGTAGCAAGCTGGGATTGGAAACAGTTGTCCTTAAACCCTTGGCTGGGAAGGGGCGGGGCTCACCTGGCACATGAGTGTGTCCAGAACCTTCCATGCCCTGCGCAGCGGCTCTCCAACCAGCGACAGCCCCGTGAAGTTCTCCAGGCGAGTCAGGAAGCCCTGGATGCGCGGGGCTGGGTGAGCCCTGGCCGGTCCCCTGCGCCTCGCCCCACCCCGCCACCGCCCTGCTCACCGTCCAGCCCTCCAGGGCCTCCTGGTACTCAGCGGCCTCGGTGGCCTCCCGCAGCAGCTCGTGGTATCTGGGACAGCTGCGCATGGGGAACCTCAGCAGCTGGGGAGAACTGAGGCTCAGAGAGGACAGCCATGTGCCTTGGGTCTCACAGCGGGTTGGGGGAACCTGGGCTCTCTGCCCCCGCGTCTGTCGCAGTTTCTCCCAGATCCAGAAGAAGCCAGACAGACCGGCTCGAGGACAGCATTGCTTCTCGGAGCTAGCTCAGGTGGCCAGACCCAGAGCTGCCTCTCTCTCCACCCGCTCCCTCCCTCACCACACCTGGGTCCAGCGCCCTGACCTTGTCCTCAGCCACGGGCACCGTGTGCACTGGGATCGGCCTCCAGTGGGCCTCCGGGCTCCCTGGAGCAGCCTCGGGAAACAGCCCGGCAAGGTTGGCCTGCGCGCTCTCCAGTGTGCGGTCAAAGTCCGTGCTGCGGATGTACACCTGGAGCGGGGTGGAGAGAGGGCAGGCGGGGGGTCGTGGTTGGGGTCAGAGGTCAGCTGTGGTGGCAAATCAGAAGCCTCAGATTCAGTTTGGAATAGGGGTCAGACACTGAGAATCATGTGGCTGTCAATGTTGGAAGTTGGGATCAAGGGTCCAGAGGTTAATGTCAGGAGCAGTTGGGCTGGACGTCCTAAACTGGACAGCCATGTTGGATTTAGGGGTCATTTGAGTCAATGAGGGTCAAAAAGGAAGATCAGAATCGGTGGAGGCTGGAGGTTAGAGGTCAAGTTTAGGAGGGCAGCGTGGAGGCTTGGTGTCAGAGTTCAATACATGTTCATCGGAGGTCAGGAGGACTGTCTGTAACTAGGGGATGTCAGAAGACATAGGAGGAAACAAAAGAGGTAGGTCAGAATTGACAAAGTGTAGAGGTTAAAGGTTAGAGGTCAGGAAGGCAAGTTATGTCAATAAGGGTCAAAGATCGAAATCAAGTTTGGGGTCAAATGTCAGAGGCCAGAGGTCTGATTGGAGTCAACAGGACTAGAAAACAGAGATGGAGGCCAAATAATAAAGTCAGAGTTGATGGAGGTCAGAGGTCGAGATGTGACAGGTTGAGATGGAGTCAGAAGTCAGTGTGGGTTAGTCAGTGTACCGGGGGTCAGAGATTAGAGGTAGAGGGTAAGTCAGGTTGATGGAGGTCAAAGGCCAGAGGTGGAGGCCCAAAGAGAGTGTTGTAGTCAGTGGAGGTCAAAGGTGGAAGGTCAGGGGACCAGGTGGGGGTGACTATGGCAGTACCTCCTCCCGCCGGTACTCAGGACTCAGGAAGGCCTCATAGCGGCTCCTCAGGAAGCGGCCCAGCTCCAGCTGCTGGCGGACCCCCTCCTGGGGACAGAACAGCCTTAGTCTACCCCTCTCCACCCCTCCCACCCTTGCCCTCACCTCCCACCCACTTCTCACCCTGGTCAGCTGGCCCAGGCCTCGTGGCCACAGGGTGGAGGCCACCTCCTTGTGTGGGTCCGTGGGGTAGGAGGCCAGCGGGGCCCGGTCGCCATGGCGGAATACCTGGGGACAGGACTGGTCAGGGCTAGCCCTGGGGGAGCTGAGGGCAGGCCGGGGCAGGGGTGCCTCACCAGAGCCACGAACACCAGAGATCCTTCTGGCAGGGCCCGGGGTGGCAGCAGCAGCAGCAGCAGGAGCAGGAGAGGTCCAGCAGGGTGGCCCCAAAACCCCAGCCCGGCCATTTCCACCCAGCCCAGACGCTGAGCTCAGCCCACTGTCTGGGCCGCAGTCCCGCCTGTCCCAGCCCTGCACTCAGCACCCCCATTATAGCAGGCCCTGGCACGCTTCCCCAGGGGCCACAGATCCCATCCCCCAGCGCCTCTGCCAGTCTTTGATTAACCCGTTTCATCTTCGTTTCATCTTCACTGCTGCCCCAGCAGACGCTTGATGTGCTCGTCGTCATCCCCGTTGTGCCGATGGGGAAACTGAGGCACAGAATGGTTCTGTAACTTGCCCGAGAAAACACTGAGGTTTCTCAGACAAAGCTGCGCTTTGAACCCAGGTGCCTTTAACCTGGATGCAGACTTGGAAAGAGACCCTCACCCCGCATTGTTCGTCTCAGCCACAGCCTTGACCCCCTGAGTCAGAGAGGTCAACGGTAGTAACCATGGGCTGGATTTTCTGTACTTTGATGCGTTGACACCAGGGGCCTTGCTATTCATTAGAAGGACCGCCCCTCCCGGGGTTACCAGTTCCTGGAAATAGTCACGGACTGGCGCAGGCGCGTGCCTCTTCTGTACAAACCAGCCAACCCAGAGCCCACACCCCAACCACCCGGGCCACCATCCACCTGCCCTGATCACCTGGGGCAGGGTACTGGACAACTCAGGACAGCCCCTGTGCCCCAGAGCCTGCTGAAATGGCTCAACCAGCCACTCTCTACCCTACCTTATCCCACAGAAAACACAAAGAAGCTGCTTGCTTCAGGTCTGTCTCCTGGGCACCCCAGTGCCTCCCCATGTGGCCCCCGTGGCATGCTCCCTCCGCTGGAGAAACTGTCAGTATAACAAGTCATCTTTCTTTCTTTCTTTTTTCTTTTTTTTCTTTCTTTCTTTTTTTTTTATTTTATTTTTTTTTTTTTTAGACGTAGTCTTACTCTGTTGCCCAGGCTGGAGTGCAGTGACATGATCTCAGCTCGCTGCAACCTCCACCTCCCAGGTTCAAGAGATCCTCCTGCCTCAGCCCCCCTAGTAGCTGGAATAACAGGCATGTGCCACCATGGCCAGCTAATTTTTGTTTGTTTTTTTTTTAGTGGAGATGGGTTTTCACCATGTTGACCAGGCTGGTCTCGAACTCCTAACCTCAGGTGATCCACTCACCTCGGCTTCCCAAAGTGCTGGGATTACAGGTGTGAGCCACCATGCCCAGCCAACAAGTCATCTTTCAGTGGCAATCGTCTGCTGCTCGGGCGGCCTTACCATCCCACAATGCTGATAAAATCTTCACTTCTCAGCACCGTCTGGGGCTGGCTGGCTCTCCTGCCTCACTGTGCACAGTCAGCCTCCAGTCCTGTCCTGTTTTGTTTGTTTGTTTGTTTGTTTGAGACAGAGTTTTGCTGTATTGCCCAGAATGGTCTTAAACTCCTGGGCTCAAGCAGTTCTCCCACCTTGGCCTCTCAAAGTGCTGGGATTACAGGTGTGAGCTCCTGCACCAGTTATGGAAGTTTTGTGAATCTCTCTCTCTCCCCGTACTTGAAATACGATAGAGGCCCCTGGAATAAAGTAGTAGAAGAGCTGGAGGCTTAAGCCAGACCAGGAGCTGGCAGCTCACACCTGTAATCCCAGAACTTTGGGAGGCCAAGGTAGGAGGATTGCTTGAGGCCAGGAGTTCAAGACCAGCCTGGCCAACATGAAGAGACCCCCACCGCCCTGACTCCATCTCTATAAAAAACAAACAAAAATTAGCCAGGCATGGTATGGTGGCGTGTGCCTGTAGTCCCAACTACTCAAGAGACTGAGATGGGAGGATCACGTGAGTCCAGGAATTTGAGGCTTCAGTGAGCTATAATCATACCTTTGCACTACAGCCTGGACAACAGAGTGAGACCCTATCTCTAAAAAAAAAAGAAAAGAGAAAAAAAAAAACAACCCTGGAGCAAAATTAAGAAACTAGAAACCATGTTCCAGCCCCTGGAGATGTCAGCACTTTAATATCTACTGATGTGTTGGCTCCTGTGACAGTTTACCACTCAGTGGCTTCAAATGACAGTTCGGGAGGTCGGAAGTCTGCAATCAATATAACTGGGCCAGGCATGGTGCCTGACACCTGTAATCCTGTCACTTTCTGAGGCCGAAGTGGGCAGATCAGTTGGGTTCAGGAGTCTCAGACCAGCTTGGGCAACATGGTGAAACCCCGTCTCTACTAAAAATACCAAAAAACTAGCCAGGTGTAGTGGCGCACGCCTGTAGTCCCAGCCACTTGTCGCTTGAGCCCAAAGTTGAGGCTGCAGTGAGCCCTGATTCTGTCACTCCACTCCATCCTGGGCGACAGAGCGAAACCTGATGTTTAAATGCAGTTTTTCATATATGTACTTCTTACCAAAATGAGATGATACAGAACCTGCAATTTTGTAACCTGCGTCTTTCAGTTAACCTCCTCTTCTCCTTGGCAACAGTGCTTTGGTCTTGTCTGATACCCACTCCCTGTTCAAATGTCCCTCCATTTCTCCCCAAAGAAGACTTTGTTTGATTTTGTCTTCTGAGACAGGGTCTCACTCTGTCACACAGGCTGGAGGGCAGTGGTACAATCTCGGCTCACTGCAGCCTCTGCCTCCTGGGTTCTGGTGATTCTCGTGCCTGAGCCTCCTGAGTAGCTGGGACTATAGGTGCACACCACCGCACCTGGCTAATTTTTGTATTTTTAGTAGAGACAGGGTTTCGCCACGCTGCCCAGGCTGGTCTCAAACTTCTGGCTTCAAGCCATCCTCTTGCCTCAGTCTCCCACCTGAAGAGCCTTTATAACTTGTTTGTCTAAACCAAAACCTGGTCCAGGATCACCCATCAAAGCTGTCTCTTAACGGATTTTTTCAAATATAGCAAGGCCACTTGCTTTTGTTTTGCATTGTAGCATGGATTTGTTGGAGAGACGGTGCTCCTTGCTCTGCAGAATGTGTTGCCTTCTGGAATTTTCTGGGTAATGCCCTGAGGTATTGTTTTACAATCCGTGTTATTCATAGGAGCGATGTTGTACAACTGTGACCACTGAATCAGCAAATAAGGACCCACTGCTTCATTAATACAAGTATATATTTTTCTATTTATTTATTTATTTTTATTTATTTATCACGCCACTCTGTTGCCCAGGCTGGAGTGCAGTGGCGTGATCTCGGCTCAGTGTAACCTCCCCCACCTGGGGTTCAAGTGTTGCCCGTGCCTCAGCCTCCTGAGTAGCTGGGACTACAGGTGCACATCACCACACCCGGCTAAATTTTTTGTTTTTTTAGTAGAGACGGGGTTTCACCGTGTTGGCGAGGCTGGTCTCAAACTCATGACCTCAAGTGATCCTCCCGCCCTGGCCTCCCAAAGTGCTGGGATTACAAGTGTGAGCCACCGCACCTGGCCTATATTTATATATATTTAAAGAGATGGGGTCTTACTATGTTGCCCAGGCTGGTCTCGAACTCCTGGGCTCAAGCGATTCTCCTGTCTCACTTGCCCAAAGTGTTGGGATTACAGGCATGAGCCACCGCACCCAACCCTATATATGTGTGTGTATATATATAGTACACATATATAGTACATATATAGTACACATATATAGTACATATATATGTACACACACACACACACGTATTTCCCCAATAAGTGTTCACAGTTGTACAACATGGCTACCAAAAACAGCAAGACTCTATCTGCCAGAAATAATGCAAATAGCTACCTGAATAGCCAGATTGTATAGTCTCCTTTTTTGTGGTAGTGATAGGTAAATAGATATCTCACACATGCATGTATCACATGTATTTTATTTTATTTTAATTTTTAGTTGTAGTTGTGGAGACAGGATCTCACTCTGTTGCCCAGGCTGGAGTGCAGTGGCGTGATCTTGGCTCATGGCAACCTCGACCTCCTGAGCCCAAGTGATCCTCCCATCTGGAGGAGGAAGTTTTGCCTGGGCCTCCTCAACTGTTCTCCTGGCCTGCAGGCTCCTGCTGTGAGATATTTCTACACCCAGAACTGACCCGGTCCCTCCCCTGCTCTCAACCCTCCCATGGCTCCCCAGCACCCTCCGGGGAAAAACCCAGATGCCTCAGTATGGTGTTCGAGGTTCAGACTTTCCAGTCTCACATGTCCCGATGTCACGTTCAGATGCCGCGTGTGGTGGGCCACACCAGGGTCTGTCTCTGCCTGTGCCTCTGCCAGAATGCCCTTCCCCCGTTGCCCTGGCCACCATTCTTGTTGCTCTGACAACCCCCTCTTGGGGTTCCAGTGGCTTCTCCCCTCTCTGGCTCAGAGGCCCAGGAAGGGGAGAGAAGAAGACCAAGCAAGGGGTGGCTGGAATCCCAAGGCCATGAACTTTCAGGAAGTGAGGAGGGGTCTGGCAGGGAAGGGAGGCCTGGGGCGGGGCAGAGGGCGGGGAGGGGAAGGGTCCTGACCTCTGATCTCCTCCCCCCAGAATGTGACTCTGGCCATGGCCGTGTTCACCATCCTGACTTCCATCTACTTCTTCAACAAAGTGAGCAGGAAGAGGGCGGAGGTGGGGTCTGAGTCTCCGTCTCCCTGGTCCGGTTTTGTCATCTTGGTCTCTCTTTCTCTCCCACGCCTCTGTATATCTCCCTGTTTTCCTCTCTCAGGCTCAGCAGTGAGAAGACGCAGGACCTCCCCACCCAAAAGCCCTGCCTCTGCCCGGACCATCGCTCTGAGGCCAAATAAATGTAACTGAATCTGCACATCCTGCTCCCCCGCCCACTGCCCCTGCGCCCGGCCTCGGGCCTACATCACACCTGGGGACTTTGTGTTTCAGGAGGGACTGGGGTGGGGGTCCGGACTCCAGAGTCTGAGGTAGGAGAGTGGTGAGGGCCCACCCTCTCAGGTTTGAGGCTAGGAGCTGGGAGTCTGAGTTGGGTTTTGAGGGATGAGTAGGAGTCTGTCTGGGGCATTCCAAGAAGAGGAAGAACATTTCAACTCTGGGTGTAAGGGCACAGAGGGAAGAAAGCAGGGCAGATTCAGCGCCTGGTACCGACACAGGCTGCTGTGTACTTCGGATTTGTTATTGCCCTCTGATCCCCCGACTTCTTCTCCAGCAGACAAAGGCGAAAATCTTTGTCCAGTGGGCCGCAGAAAACCACAGCCAGGGCAGCCTGAGATCCAAGATGTGAATGCACTTGTCACATCAGCTGCAACGGGCTTTAGTTATCATCGTTTTCTCCATCACTGTCATACTGTATCAACACATCTTCCTCTTTTTTTTTCTTTTTGAGATGAGATCTCACTCTGTTGCCCAGGCTGGAGTACAGTGGTATGATCATAGCTCACTGCAACCCTGAACTCCCGGGCTCGAGCGATCCTCCTGCCTCAGCCTCCTGAGTAGCTGGGACTGTAGGTGTTCACCACCATGCCCAGCTAACTTTTATTAATTTTTTTTAGAGACAGGGTCTCACCATGTTGCCCAAGCTGGCCTCTAACTCCTGACCTCAAGCAGTCCTCCTACCTCAGCCTCCCAAAGTGTTGGAATCATAGGTGTGAGCCACTGTGCTCAACCTCTTTTCTTAACAAGCTCCTATTTAACCTTCAACACCCACCAGCAATGTCCCTTCCTATAAAAGTATGCAGACTCACCCCCATAGCCAGTTCCTTAGCAGCCCCCTTGCATAGTGCCCTTCCCCAACCCCCTGCCTCTATCTCCAGCATCCTCAGGTCAATGCCCTGGGGGACACTTCAACCTTCAGTTGCATTTCACCTACCTTCTCATCTAGGCAAAAGCAATTTCATTTCAGCTCAATATCTGAAAAGACAGCTTTGGAGTAAGGTTGACTGTGCGTGCTAGGTTTTCCTGGAAAAGCTCAACAAATTTCCTCCTTTCCTTTCTTCCTTTCTCCCTCCCCTCCCCTCCCCCTCCCCCCCTCCCTCCCTCCCTTCCTTCTCTCCTTCCTTCCTTCCGAGACAGAGTTTTGCTCTTGTCCCCCAGGCTGGAGTGCAATGGTGCAATCTCGGCTCACCCCAACCTCTGCCTCCCAGGTTCAAGCAATTCTCCTGCCTCAGCCTCCCGAGTAGCTGGGATTACAGGCATGCACCACCACGCCTGGCTAATTTTGTGTTTTTAGTAGAGATGGGGTTTCTCCATGTTGGTCAGGCTGATCTCAAACTCCCAACATCAGGTGATCCACCCGCCTCGGCCTCCCAAAGTACTGGGATTACAGGCGTGAACCACCGCGCCCGGCCTCACAAATTTCATTTTATTTTATTTGAGATGGAGTCTCGCTCTGTTAAACCCAGGCTGGAGTGCAATAGCGCGATCTCGGCCCACTGCAACCTCCACCTCCCAGATTCAAGCAATTATCCTGCCTCAGCCTCCCAAGTAGCTGGGACTACAGGCACCTGCTACCATGCCTGGCTAAGTTTTGTATTTTTAGTAGAGACAGGGTTTCAGTATGTTGGCCAGGGTGGTCTCGAACTCCTGACTTAGTGATCCGCCCGCCTCGGCCTCCCACAGTGCTGGGATTACAGGTGTGAGCCACAGCGCTTGGCCACAAATTTCAGTAATGGCTACAAATTTCAGTAATAAAAAGATTCATAGTCGCACTATAATTTTATCTCAAATTAATAGAATTTTTGTGGATCACCAACATTTTGGGCCAATGTTTTAGCATCAGTGGCAACAGCGCCCTCCTGAAGTTCTCAAAAGCTTCTATTTGGAGGCGGGCTTTACTTTCGAGTTATTGGCTGCAAAACTCCAAATAGCCACACAGTGGCGGTGTTGCACTATTTTCTCAACCAGAAATTGGCTGCCTTAAGGGTTGAGCGCAAGAAATAAACGTCGGTTTTGGCAATACCACAATTGTTTGTTTGTTTTTGAGACAGAGTCTCGCTCAAAACCACAATTTTTTGAGACCTGGGGGGTTCCTGGCTGCTTCCTCCCTCCTCCCTGCCCGGGCTTCCTCCCCCGCTGGACCCTCACCCCAGCCTTCTCTCTCTCTCCTCCAGTCCTCAGAGGGGTCCTCCTGTACCCAGAGCTGACCCTGTCCCTTTCTCTTCACAGCCCTCCAGTGGCCCTGAATTCCAGGCCCTCCACTGAGCATTGGAGGCTGCAAGTAACCTGACCCCCTCCAGGCTTTAAAAAAAAAAAAACAAACTCACCCACCTCCCACGTCGGCCCTGGTGTATTCTTGGCCACAGCGAACTCGAAGATAGTCCCCTGTTTGCACTGCTGGGTCCCAGCCTGGAATGCCCTTTCCCATGTCTTTGTTAGAGACCGAGTTTCGCTCTGCGCCCAGGCTGGTGCGATCTCGGCTCACTGCAAGCTCCGCCTCCCGCGTTCACGCCATTCTCCTGCCTCAGCCTCCCGAGTAGCTGGGACTACAGGCGCCCGCCACCACACCCGGCTAATTTTTTTGTATTTTTAGGTTTCACTGTGTTAACCAGGATGGTCTCCATCTCCTGACCTCGTGATCTGCCCACCTCGGCCTCCCAAAGTGCTGGGATTACAGGCTTGAGCCACTGTGCCCGGCCTTTTTTTTTTCACCTCAGCCTCCCTAGCAGCTGGGACCACAGGTGCACGCCACTATGCTTGGCTAATTTTTTTTTTCTTTTTTTTTTTTTAGTAGAGATGAGGTCTTTCTGTGTTGCCCAGGCTGGTCTTGAACTCCTGGCCTCAAACAGTCCTCCCACCATGGTCTCCCAAAGTGTTGGGATTACAGGCATGAGTCACAGCACCCCCATCACCACTAACAAATACTGACAGCAAAGCTGGTCTTTGCGTTCCGCCACCCGCTCCCCTCCGTTTCCCTTTTGCACCCCAGGGTTTGAACCACTCAGTGCTGCCTTTCTCAGTCCTCTGGGAGCTATCAAGGTTGTATTTTCTTTTTCTTTCTTTTTCTTTTTTTTTTTTTTTTTAAAGATGGAATCTCGCTCTGTTGCCCAGGCTGGAGTGCAGTGGCACAATCTCAGCTGACTGCAACCTCCACCTCCCAGGTTCAAGCGATTCTTCTGCCTCAGCCTCCTGAGTAGCTGGGATGACAGGTGCTGTCACACCTGGGTAATTTTTTTGGTATATCTTTTTTCTTTTCTTTTTCTTTCTTTTCTTTTTCTTTTTCTTTTTATTTATTTATTTATTTTCAGATGGAGTCTTGTTTTATCACCCAGGCTGGAGTGCAGTGGCGAGATCTTGGATCACTGCAACCTCCACCTCCCGGGTTCAAGTGATTCTCCTGCCTCAGCCTCCCGAGTAGCTGGGATTACAGGTGCGTGCCACCACACTTGGCTGATTTTCCTATTTTTAGTAGAGATGGGATTTCACCATGTTGGCCGGGCTGGTCTTGAACTCCTTAACTCAGGTGATCCACCTGCCTCGGCCCCCCAAAGTGCTGGGATTACAGGCGTGAGCCACCGTGCTCACTTTTTTTTTCTTTTCTTTTGTATTTCTGGTAGAGACGGGGTTTCATCATGTTGGCCAGGCTGGTCTTGAGCTCCTGACCTCAAGTGATCCACCCACCTCAGCCTCCCAAAGTGCTGGGATTATAGGCGTGAGCAACTGTGCCCAGCCCCAGGTTGTATTTTCACAACCACAGATAAATGGGTCTCAGCCCAGCTGCCCGCAGAAATCCCTGGGGAGGTTTTTAAATTCCCAGAGCCGAGCTCCACCCAGGACCACTTAAACCACAGGGTCTGGGGATGGGGCCCGGACATCGATTTTATGTTAAAAGCTCTCCCTGGAGATTCTGCCGTGCAGCCAGGGTCAACAGCCCTCCCTGTAATGCATTCCCAGAAGACAAAGAGGTCGATTTTCCTCTTCCTGGAGCTGAGCGCATTTCAGAGGGAGCTCCATGGATATATCAAAGACTCAAAACATGGGGCCAAATTTACCTTTCAGTTTGGAAACATTCAGGAGCTTGAAACTGAAGGAAGGTGAAGCACATTGTTCCCCAGGGCAGAGGGCCTGGGGCGCAAGGTCGGAAGGCACTTGCATATTTCACAATGGACTCCTTCGGGAACCAGAAAAGCTGGCGGCCGCTCCTCTCCCTCATTCTGTCTCACGTGCGGGGACCCGCAAGCTCTGTTTGCGCACAGCTTCTGACTTCAGCGCTGGCGGTTCCACATCTCAGGAACTGCTCAGTCCTGGGACAGCCACGGCGGGTGGTCACCCTTGTTCCACTTGCCGAATTCCTAGGCCACGTCTGCGTTCCAGGCTTTCCACCCAGGCCCCTGCCTGTCGCTGTCTCAGAGCTAGCTCTCTCCTCTCTCAGTCTCCGTCATTCTGTGTGTCACTGTGTCCGTCCTGTTCAGTGGTGGTTCCCTCTCCTCGTGCTCCTCCAGCGCCGGCTCTGTGTCCGTCTCTCACTAGAGTTCTCCATGTTTCTGTCTCTCACTGAGTCTTGGCCTCTTTGGCCTTTTCTGTGTCCCACTTGCCCCTCCCACCAGCCTGGCCGGTCTCTCCCCTCCCCTCTGTGCCTGTGTGTCTCCCTTCCATCCACATCGCTCCTGCGCCCGGCGTCGCCTCTTCCGTCTCACTGCTTTCTCTCTGGATCTCTCCCTGCCTCTCTGTGGCTCTGTCCCCCTCTCTCTGGGCCTCTGTCCCCCTCCCTCTCTAGGTGTCTGTTTCCCTCTCTCTCTCTGGGTCTCTGTCCCCCTCTCTCTGGGTCTCTGTCCCCTTCTCTCTGGGTCTCTGTCCCCCTCTCTCTGGGCCTCTGTCCCCCTCCCTCTCTAGGTGTCTGTTTCCCTCTCTCTCTCTGTGTCTCTGTCCCCCTCTCTCTGGGTCTCTGTCCCCTTCTCTCTGGGTCTCTGTCCCCTTCTCTCTGGGTCTCTGTCCCCCTCTCTCTGTGGCTCTGTCCCCCTCTCTCTGGGCCTCTGTCCCCCTCCCTCTCTAGGTGTCTGTTTCCCTCTCTCTCTCTGGGTCTCTGTCCCCCTCTCTCTGGGTCTCTGTCCCCTTCTCTCTGGGTCTCTGACCCCCTGTCTCTGGGTTTCTGTCCCCTGTCTCTCTGGGTCTCTGTCCTCCTCCCTGCTCCTCCATCTCTCTCTGCCTCCCCACCCTGCCTATCATCTCTGTCTTCTCTCAGGTCAGAGTCTCACATCATCCGGAGGTTGACATGGGGGGCTGCCCCCTCCCCACCCACCCTTTCTCACTCCCCAGGAATTTTCCTTCAGGTCCTCACAGGTCGGCGAGGGCCCCATCCCCTGTGCCCACTGCCACCTGTGCATCTTCAGACCCTCCCCCTTGGCAGGACCAGAGGGCCTGGTCCCCACCCATGTAGAGTAGAGGGTTGAGGTAGTTGCAGGCCCCCGCCAGGGTGAACCCAGAGGTCTGAGCAACACCCACAGGTCCCCCAGTTCCAGCCCGGCCTCCCCCGTGCCCAGCAGCCTCAGCGGCACCAGCAGGCAGAAGGGAAACCAGCAGAAAAACAGCATGGCCCCGATGCCCCCGGCACGCCTGGCAGCTCCGGCCACCCCGTGAGCCAAACACCAGCTGATGATCTGGAAACAGACCAGGAGGAAGAAGAGGCCAAAGCCCAAAGATGAGAGACGCAGAACCTCAGGCTGGTGCTCCAGAGTAGAGATGGCCAGGACTGCTGACAGAGCACTACACTAGGAGTCCACAGATGGCCCACCCTCTGGCCTTCACCTTACTTCAGCCCCCTGTGCCACCCAATTCCTCACGCAGCTTTCTGAGCCCAGTTTTCTCAGGTGGAGGAGGGCCAGGGCTCCTTCAGTAATTCAGGAGTGAGGAACACGGCGCGCCGTAGACATCACCACACTGGATCCTCCCAAAGGGCTCCGTTAGGCCTCCTCCCTGTTCCTCAGTACACCCACCACTCTCCCACCTCTCAGCCTTTGCACCTGCCTGGAGTGCCCTTCCTTATGCAACCCCCTGGCTGCCTCACGTCGTTCAAGTCTCTGCTCAAAGGCGGCTTTTTATGTTTTTGTTTTTGTTTTTGTTTTGTTTTGTGTTTTGTTTTTGAGACAGAGTCTCACTCTCTTGCCCAGGCTGGAGTGCAATGGCGCGATCTCGGCTCACCGCAGCCTCCACTTCCCGGGTTCAAGCGATTCTCCTGTCTCAACCTCCCGAGTAGCTGGGATTACAGGCGCCCACCACCACGCCCAGCTAATTTTTAAAAAATTATTTTTGTTTTTTTATTTTTAGTAGAGATGGGGTTTCACCATGTTGGCCAGGCTGGTCTTAGACTCCTGGCCTCAGGTGATCCACCTGCCTCGGCCTCCCAAAGTGTTGGGATTACAGGCGTGAGCCACTGCGTTCGGCCAAAGGCAGCCTTTTCTGAGAAACCTTCCATGACCACCGTGTGTAAAGTGGCAGCTCCTCAGCACCTGCTGGCCCCTTAACCCTCCTTTTCTCCCCTTCAGAGCACTTCTGATCCTGCATTGTTTGAAATTTCTGTGTGGTGTTGTCTGTGTGCATCCCTGCCTCCTCCCGATGCTTTAACATAGAGACTTTGTGAGAGCAGGCTGGGCACAGGGGCTCACACCTGTAATCCCAGCACTTTGGGAGGCAGGTGGATCACACAGGTCAGGAGTTCAAGACCAGCCTGGCCAATACGGTGAAACCCCCATCTCTACAAAAAATACAGAAATTAGCCGGGCATGGTGGCGCACACCTGTAATCCCAGCTACTCGGGAGCCTGACGCAGGAGAATCACTTGAACCCAGGAGACAGAGGTTGCAGTAAGCCAAGATTACGCCACTGCACTCCAGCCTGGGCAACAGAGAGAGACTCTGTCTCAAAAATAATAATAACAATAAATAAATAAATAAATAAATGGTGTAATTAGTTTCCTCTTCCTGCTGTAACGAATTACCTTAAGTTTAGTAGTGGTCAGAAGTCCTAAGTAGGTCTTTCTGGGCTTTAAAGGAGAATCTGTTTCCTTTCTTTTCCTAGGTCCTAGAGGATACCCACATTTCCTGGCTCAAGGCCCCACCCACATTTCCAAGTCTCAAAGTCCCTTCCTGTATCTTCTTTTTATTTGAGATGGAGTCTCGCTCTGTTGCCCAGGCTGGAGTGCAGTGGCATGATCTTGGCTCATTGCAACCTCTACTTCCTGGGTTCAGGTGATTCTCCTGCCTCAGCCTCCCAAGTAGGTGGGATTACAAGTGTGCACCACCATGCCCGGCTCATTTTTGTATTTTTAGTGGAGACGGGGTTTCATCGTGCCAGCCAAGCTGGTCTGGAACTCCTGACCTCAGGTGATCTACCCACCTCGGCCTCCCAAAGTGCTGGGATTACAGGCATGAGCCACCACACCCGGCCCCTTCCTGCATCTTCAAAGCCATCTAGGTAGGATCTTCAGATCTCTCCCTCACTCTCACTTGTGTGCCTCCCTTTTCCACTTAAAGCAACTTTGTCCGATCTGTGGCCCACAGGCTGCATGTGGTCTAGGAAAACATTAGTAAAGCTTCTTAAAACATTATGTTTTTTTTGTAATTTTTTTTTAGCTCATCAGCTATTGTGTTAGTGTATTTTGTGTGGCCCAAGACACTTCTTCTTCCAGTGTGGCACAGGGAAGCCAAAAGATTGGACACCCCTGACTTAAGCCCTGTGATTATATTAGGCCTACTTGGATAACCCAGGCTAATCTCCCTATGTGAAGAAAGCAATCTTAATTCCATTGGCAACTTTAATTTCCCTTTGCCACGTGATATGACACAGTCACAGGTTCTGGGGATTAGGATGTGGACATTTTTGCGGCCATTAATCCACCTACCACAATGGGCATGGGGACCCTCCCTCACTCCCACCCATTCATTGAGTCAACGAGTTTACTAAGCATAACTCTCAACCGGAAACTGTTTCAGGTACAAACTGGATGGAAAATCCCTGCTCTTATTTTATTTATTTATTTTTTTGAGAGAGAGTCTCGCTCCATCAGCCAGGCTGGAGTACAGTGGCATGATCATGGCTCACTGCAACCTCAGTCTCCCAGGTTCAAGCGATTCTCCTGCCTCAGCCTCCCAAGTAGCTGGGATTGAGGCGTGCGCCACCACAGCTGGCTAATTTTTGTATTTTTAGCGTAAGAGATAGAGTTTCACCATGTTGGCCAGGCTGGTCTCGAACTCCTGACCTCAAGTGATCCATCCACTTTGGCCTCCCAAGGTGCTGCGATTACAGGCGTGAGCCACCACACTGGGCCACTGAGGTGTTTTTGAGATCAGGCTCTGGGTCTGACTCCTCTGGGGGTCCCCAGGACCCACGACTACCATGGGAGTCACACAAGGGCCCCCATTTTCAAAGGAGTGAATCACTGACACTTAGTAAACCCAGATCAGTCAGCGTGAGAATGTATATGTGCAAGGGGGCATCATTCAGCACTGGGCGCATCCCAGACGCGGGGAACACAGCAGCAAAGGGAACAGACAAAAATCCCCCACCATGGTGGGGAGACAGCAGGTGCGGCTGTCACTCCCCCGCCTTTTCCTTTTATTCCACGTGAACAAGAACGGAAACCAGGAAACCCACACCACATCTGGTGGTGGGTAGGGAAAGACCCGGGCTCTGGACTCCCACGGTTCTACATTCCAGTCTCGGTCCTGACATCCCCATCCTGGCTGGGACCTTGGCCCCCAGGAGCTGCTGTGTCCCAGCAGAGCCGCCGTGAGCATTGGAGATTACAGGGTTGCCCTTCAACAGGAGCAGAACCTACAACTTTGCAGCCGCGAGGGAAGGTTTCGGGCTCACGGGGCTGAGAAGGTGTCGGGAGGTGAGGATTCCCATGACAGCTATTTTCCGACACTTGATGACAGTCTGTCTGTCTCCTACGGCTGGGAACATCTCAAACCAGGCCACGATGGGGGCGCCGCCTCCCCTCCCGTATTGCCTGAGAGAAACAGAGGTAGTGATTAAGAGCGCGTAATTACCTCTCCTGCCTGGAAGGTGAATGCCTTTCTGTGGAATCATTCCGTTCAGAATTGTCTGCCCCCAGGTTGCGAGCTCTATGAGGGCAGAGACTCCATTCTTTTCAGGCACGTTCAAATCCCCAGGGTGGCAGAGATTTGCACCGACTATGAGCTCAGCCAACACTTGTAGGGACAAGGTATAGCAAGGAGGCAGAGGCTGTAGGCTTTTAAGGATAGAGAGTGTCAGCCTGCCCTGAAATGTCAGTTTCTCCCCTGCAATGTTAGCTTCTCCCACTGAATGTTAGCACCCTTATTTGAATGTTAGACCCGCCTCCTGAATGTCAATTTCTCCCTTGCAATGTTAGCTCCTCCCCACGAAATGTCCATTTCTCCCCTGCAATGTTAGCTCCTCCCCTCTGAAATGTCCATTTCTCCCCTGCGATGTTAGCTCCTCCCCTCTGAAACGTCAATTTCTCTCCTGCGATGTTAGCTCCTCCCCTCTGAAACGTCAATTTCTCGCCTGCGATTTAGCTCCTCCCCTCTGAAATGTCAATTTCTCTCCTGCGATGTTAGCCCCTCCTTATTGTTAGCTCCTCCCCCTAGAATGTCCATTTCTCCCCACGGATTGTTAGTTCCTCCCCTTGGCATGTTACCTCCTCCCTCATAAAGGTTGGCCCCTTCTTTATTGCCTGAAACACAGGTAGTGATTAACAGCAAGCAATTACCCTAAAATGTTAGAAACAGAGGTAGTGATTAACAGTGTGTAATTGTACTAAAAATATTAGCCCCTCCTCCTGAAATGTTAGCTCCTCCCCCCTGGAATATTAGCTCCTCCCCCTGAGATGTTAGTCCCTCCCCTCTGAATGTCAGTTTCTTTCTCTGGAATATCAGTTTCTCCCCTTGGAATTTTAGCCCCACGTCCTGAAGTTATCCACTCCCCCTAAATGCTAGCCCCTCTCCCTTAAATGTTAGCCCCTCCCCCTGGCACTTCAGTGCTACCCCCTAGAATGCCAGTCCTTCAAATGTAGGTATCTTTGTCTTCTCTGCCTTTCTCCCACGCCAAAAACAGTGACCTTCACCAGGCAGGTGCTCGGTAAACATAACTGGATGGGTTAATGGAGTCAGACCGGTCAAGTTCCCATCCTACACTTACTTGCTTTGTGACCACCTTCTTCCTCCTCCTCCTCCTTTTCTCCTTCTCCTTCTCCTTCTCCTTCTCCTTCTTCTTCTTCCTCTTCTTCTTTTTTAAGACGGAGTCTCGCTCTGTCGCCCAGGCTGGAGTGCAATGGCGCTATCTCGACTCACTGCAGCCTCAGCCTCCTGGGTTCAAGCGATTCTCGTGCCTCGGCCTCCAGCGTAGCTGGCATTACAGGCATGCACCACTACACCCGGCCAATGTTTGTATTTTTAGCAGAGACGGGGGTTTCATCGTGTTGGCCAGGCTGGGTCTCGAACTCCTGACCTCAGGTGATCTGCCCTCCTCAGCCTTCCAAAGAACTGGAATTACAGGCGTGAGCCACCGTGCCCGGTCAGCTGTGTGACCTTCGGTAAATGACTTTACCTCTCTGAGCCTCGAGTTTCCTCCTCTGTACAACGGGAATAATCGCAGCACCGCCCTCAGGGTTGTGATGCTGACTTTGGGAGTTCACACGTTTAGAAAGCTCTGGACAGCGCCTGGTACTTAAGTCACGATCAATACCTGTGAGCTGTCATTAGTTAAGGGATGAAGGCGTGAATCGCAGTCTTCGGCTGTCTTAGTAATTCTATTGGATACGGATTTTTAGTCTCTGTTTGGCAGAGTATAATCCGGAGGCTTAGCTCACCTTCCACGACTCTCTCTCGCCGAGGCTGCCCAGGAAAATGCCAGATCCTCTCAAGCACGGAGCCGTGCCCAGCTCCCGCGCGCTCCCCGAGACTCAAACCCACCTCTACCACCGCACCTGGCTCTGCCCCAGACCACGTCTCCCCAGGGAGGATCCTGCAGCCGGCTGTAAAAACCGCAGAGCCTCCTTGGAAGAATGCGGAACCGCATTCATTAGAAAATCAATGCAAATTAAAAACCTCCCCGGGATCCCACTTTTCTCCTCTGAGAAGACAAAGATCAAAGAGGCTGACTTGGCGGTTGCTGCGTTGGCGAAGCGTGGGAAACAGGCTTGCAGAGCGCTCGTGGCGGCGTCTGCGACATCGAACACGCCCTCTGACCCGGCAGTTCCCCAGGAGGAATTTATGCAACAGAGGATGATACTGATCACAGCAAACACATCGCACCTCCTCGGTGCCAGGCACGGAGCCAAGCGCCCCACCCACGGCAACGCAAGTAATCCTCACAGCGACCCTCTCAGGGAGCTACTGCCATTATCCCCATTTTACATTGGTGGAAACTGAGGCACGGAGAGTGGGAAGCAACTTGTGTTCCATTGTGCTTTTCTGCCTTCTTGAAGCATTCACAAAAGTACACAAACACAAAATGTAAAAGAATATTATTGTTGGTTGTGTGTGTGTGTACCTGTGTGCGCACATGAGAGAGAGTGAGAGAGCATGGAAAAGAGAATTTTTCCTTTCAAAGAACCAGCTTCTTACTATTGTCCACAATTTTTTACTTTAAATTAATTCCGTCTAATCTATATGAATGTTTTCTTTCAACTTTTAGTGCACTATTTTATAGTTTTTTTCTTCTTCTTCTTCCTGAATTGTTTGCTTTGCTAATTTCCTCTCGGACTTTCTCTCTCTCTCTCTCTCTCTCTCTCCTAATTAAAATTTAAAGTTTGGGTGCAGTGGCTCACGCCTGTAATTTCAACACTTTGGGAGGCCAAGGTGGGAGGATGGCTTGAGCTCAGGTGTTTGAGATCAGCCTTGGTAACATAGCGAGACCCCATCTCTACCAATAAATAAATAAATAAAACAAATAGCTGGGCATGGTGGAGATACTGGGGAGGCTGAGGTGGGAGGATCACTTGAGCCTGGCAGGTTGAGGCTACAGTGAGCGATGGTGCCACCATACTCCAGCCTGGGTGACAGAGTGAGACCCTGTCTCAAAACAAACAAACAAATAAATAAGCTATAGATTTTCTTCTGAGCACAGCTTTGGCCCCATCTCATAAGATTTTTTAAAAATATTTATTTATTTATTTATTTTTGAGACGGAGTCTTGCTCTGTCACCCAGGCTGGAGTGCAGTGGCATGATCTTGGCTCACTGCAACCTCTGTCTCCAGGGTTCAAGCGATTCTCCTGCCTCAGCCTCCCGAGTAGCTGGGACTACAGGCATGCACCACCATGCCTGGCTAATTTTTGTATTTTTAGTAGAGATGGAGTTTCACCATGTTGGCCAGGCTGGTCTCGAACTCCTGACTGCAGGTGATCTCCCTGCCTCGGCCTCCCAAAGTACTGGAATTACAGGTGTAAACCACCACGCCTGGCCATAAGTTTTTATATGTAATGTGCTTTAAATGAAGTAGAACTTCAGTTTTAATTATCAGTTGAACCCAGATGTTATTTAGAAGGGTGTTTTGCAATGTCCAAGGAATTGAAGCATTTTTTTCATCTTTTGTTAATTTCTAAATTTGAATATGGCCTGTATTACTTCTGCTTTGGGGAATCAACCTATGTTTTATTTGTGACCTAATGCATAGTCTTTTTTTTTTTTTTTTTTTTTTTTTTTGCAAGGAGAGGCAGAGA